>NC_092794.1:63649344-66049344 GCF_918797505.1 Bemisia tabaci | reverse complement strand
GATATGCACCTGTAAACTACCTTTACCTTCTCCTCGCATCTTTGTCATCGACTTTGTGAGAATGTGTCAGTAAAATGTGCTTTTATTTTCCTGTTTCGCGTGTATATTTTTATTTTCTCATGCCACCTTTGTAGAAATTGCCCTCTGGAATAAGCTGTAGTGTTACATGACGCACACATACAGTCTCATACCCTCGATTGAATTTAGCGTGCTTGAAAAAATTCGGATTGGTATATGCGTTGGGTAGGGGTGGGTGTGGAGGGGAGCTGGGAGCGTTTTAGCCGTTAGCTTGTGCTGCGGTATTTATGTTCGTGGAAGGACTGGGAGCAACAGAATTGGTGTTTTGTACGGGTAAGACTTTAGATAGGGTTGTGCAGTTTTGTCAACTTTTCATAGAAATTAGGATACTACCAGCTACAATTGCTCTCGATAAAGGATGAACGTAATATCCATATCTGGACCAGTAGTAAGCATCATCATATACGGCGCCTGTAAAATTTATTCGTAAATAAATAACTCATTTATCAAAAGTGTTCACCAATGTCAGATAATCGGGCATTGAACCGGTATATTGACATTTGGTAAAATCGACCGTCAAGAAAGCAAGCAAAAGCCCATCTTTGGTTTTACAGGGAAATTATAGCTTTCTTCTATTCGTATTTACGCTAATTCATTTCGGTCCTTTTTAACTCTGCTTAAAAAAGTAACAATTTACAGAATAATGGACAGAAATTTTGAATTAATAGGAAGTAGAGGACAAAGGCAATACACAACAATTCTAGGTTCAACGATGATAGATCCCTCCAGAATATGGCAGCTGGCTTATCTAAATGAGATAATGATGACAAATAGTAAAATCATTATCAATGAGCACGAACTTCTCACTAGCTTTGGCAGAATTAGGTACATTTTGGATTGCATGATTTTATTTCGTGGCTAAAATTTCAGTTAAAAAAACGTTTTTCCTTTTTTTTAAGTTTATCATTTTACGCAAAACAGCTCTTGCGAATACAACTTAACGCAAACTTTTTTTTTTCACTTGACACACGTTACGTACAATTGCTTAAAGCGTTCATCAGTTTTTTCTTTCTTTTTTTTTATAAACAAATATTTATTTTAACAGCGTAATATGACCCAAACAATCGACACTGCCCTGATGAACAACAAAGACATATATGCTGAGTAATCTGTCACTGTCGGGCGATTTGAAGATTGGAGCAGCTTTCCCTGGTAAAAATTGGCAGTAGCATCTGTGTTCCAAAATACCGTAGACCTACAGCCGGCTGTAAGATTTCCAATAGCTTCTATAGCCGGCTACACAATTTCTTATAGCCTTTTATAGCCGATGGCGATTAAACAACAGCCAGGCAATAAAGTGCATGCTAAACGTTACTAATTACGGATGCTAGGACTTAGTGAGTTTTTGGAATACTGCTCTCTTTTTGGGCTGTAGTATCTTGATTCATTTTGCAAGGAAAGCTCCGTACTTTTGATGGATGTCTGCCATTACTAATATATTAGAGCGCCTTCAGTTTCGTATGATACTGTACAATACCTCTGGTATGAAATAGTTGCTTCAAGCGCCGTGGCAGGCGAGCAGCCAGCGCAAAACACGCATTTGGCGCCTACAAACCCAACAGGGATACTTCACGCGTTGCGTAATGCGTGAAGTATCCCTGTTAGGTTTGTAGGCGCCGCGCCAGTGCGTCGCCGCTCCGCTTTATGTTAGGCTCTAATATTTAATCTGGCGGAGTCAGCGTTATTCAACTCATGATTTTGAAATGTTTGCACATCCTGTATGGATTATTCTCATTTTAATTGATAAAAAAAAATATGTATTAAAGGAAAATATAATGTGTGTTTTGTAAATATTAAGGTGGTTCCGTATCAAACTTAATGATTTCCAAAGCACACGAATTTCTACACAATTTCTTAAAGCCTTTTATAATCGATGGCGGAAAAGCAACAGCCAAGCGATAAAGTGTAAAGCCCGGCGGTAGGAACTATAGTCCGGCTGCATAATTTTTTATCGCTTCGTATAGCCCGGCCGTATGATTTTCTCCGCATTCTACAGCCAGCTTTATGATTTCCTGTAGCCTTCTTCAGCCGGCCATAAGAATTCCTATGGTATTTTGAAACGCAGCTCTTATCGCCAATTTTTACCAGGGTTATTCATTGTCATTATGGCAACAGCCCTATACACCAAAGTTTGGAGAAAATTTGTTTTTGCATTATAAATATCATAGACCCCATGAGTACAAGTAATTGTGAAAATCACTTACCATGTACTGCTGACACGGCAATCACGAATATCAATCCTATATAAATCTGAAACAAACGAATAAAAAACTAGTGTAAGATTACCGCATATTTTCAAGGACGCATTGCAACAACTTACTTACTTAAAATACAGAGAAAAGAGAATAGGTAGTTGCTCTTTCAATGCTCGTGGTAGGTATTAAATCTCACCTTCTTACCTCGTCGTGGTAAAATTATGTTATCTTTACGTTACATACTCGTTACATCATGTTATAGCTTCGTGGTAACAATTGGTCGCGGGACAGGACACGGATTCGAGCACTAGAATACATATTTAGACCGCATTAAGTAGAAAAGGAACCAAGCCACACCAGCTATTGCCAAATTTAACTGGGCAATTCAATTTTTTACGAGAGAGGGTTTGTGCGGATTCCTTCGTAAGTTTTAAGGAATTTGCTTCGCAGCTTGGAAAAAATTCACTGAAAGCACAAAAATCCGCACAACGGTTTTTTTTTTGTTGTAAAATCTTAAATTGCCCAATGAAAGGCAATGGCTGATGTGGCTTGGTTCCTTTCTGCTTAACGCGGCCCATTTCGCTTTTTAATTCGGTTCCCAATTCATTTACCAGCATCTGCCCATGAATGCCATGTTTACCATTTGCGAATTGAAATCATTAGGTATTTGTTTGGTAATTTAAATTAATTATTTACACATTACTCCGAGAAAAGAAGTATAGCTCGGAAGTTTTAAGGGGCTAAAACAAGGTGCCTCGGGCTGCTCTTCACGATACAAGCTTAATGTAACGCCCTGATGCAACTATTCTCGTTCTTGGTATGAGCGTATTGCATTCAAGAAATATTGAAGGCGCTTCGGCTGTTGGCGCCTTCTGATCTTACAGCATTATGCGTGGTGCAGCGTGCTTGCACAGATCGCTGACGATCATTGATCTGATGAAAATTGGACGGAAATTCCTTTTACTTGACACTAAATAAAATTGGCGTTTGATGGCGAGTGAGTGATGCAAGATGTTTTGAGTGATATCCAGTGGCGTGGCGTGAATTGCGATATATCGATTGTTATGTCATTTAAACCTATGGTAAAGAATCGATTATTACGGTGTTCGCTGCGAACACCCTGTTTATCGATCCTTTTCTATAGGTTTAAATGGCATAACATTCGATACATCGCAAAGCACGCCACGCCACTGGCGATATCAATGATCATTTGAGGGGCTTGGAGGACAAAGCGCATAAGTGTGGTTTTTGAAAAAATCGAGATGTTACTGATTTCAAGTAAAACTAGCCTTAATGCAATTTCAGTGAGAAATTCGCCCCCAAATTTAAATTTTTAAGCATCAAAAAGTCAGTTTGAACTTTCTTTCCGCCATAAGGATCCTTGTAATTTCGAAACTTCAAACACATATTTCTTGAAATAGCAAAAACTGCTCTTATGCGCCCTGTCCTCCAAGGCCCTCATTTACGACACTCCGGAAAATTATTGCTAGAGATTATAATTCAAGCTTACTGTCGCGCAACGCCACACTTTGTCACTTTGATGGTACTTTTTCTCTAGTTTTTTTCGTGAAACATAAGCAGATCCAAGGAGGGGGAGGGAAAAAGGCCGAAAGTGGAGAAGGAGGGGAAAGGGCCGAAAGTGGAGGGAGGAAGGGGGCTTACGCCCCCCTGTTCGCCGGAAAGAAGAGGAAGAAAAAGAGAAGGAAGCAAAAAGGAATGAGTGGAGAAAAGAAGAAGAAACCACGCTTACATTTGAAAATTATACATGACAAAATTGACTTAAACTTTATATGAGATGCTTCTAGAATTCAAAAATTTTCTGGGGGAGGCCCCAGACCCCCCTTACACCCCCACCCCCGGGTTCGAGGTGGCTGCATGTTGTCGTGAAATTAAAGACTCTATTATCGGCGGAAAGTAGAAACCAATAATTAACCACTCCACAAATCACATAAGACTTAAGGAAGCTCAAACCTTATCGTGAAACAGAGCTCTTGTATCGGATTGATTGTCCGACAAGTTCTTCATCAATCATAGTCAGTCAAATATCGGTGTTGACCCGCGGAAGTAACTTCTACACAATGAAAAGCCATTAGTGCAAGATCGTCAAGATATTTTGTCTCTGGACGCACAGGCACAGCCTTCCGAAACTCCGAGGCGAGTGCGAACAGGCAAGACGAAGCGAGGGTCACTCAACTAATTCATTTGGACGTATTTCTGTCAAACGGAACTATGTGCATTAAGACAAGAGCCCAGAGACCCATAAGAATAAATGCATAACAGGGCTCACGACATAATGCGCATAGTTCCGTTTGGCAGAAATACGTCCGATTCACGGGCGGTCGCGGCGAAACTTGAATGAGGAACACGGGAGCTTTGAGGTGGGCACATGAGGCAGGAGTTAAGGTCAACACTTGCGTCCCGATTCCCGATTACAAAATAATACGAGGCTCAAGTGCAAAGGAGGCGCCCAATTGGAGGGTTCGGCCTGGGCTCCAGCCAACGTCATCAGCGAGTCTCCTGTGAATGCGGGGGCAGGAAACTCCGCTGCGGTCGGAGTTCTGCCTGTGGAATGCCAACGCCAACTGACCTGCAGCTTCGTATTAGGCCGTACTACCTACAGTCCTCAAGAGCAAGGCGGAAGAAAACCGGGATATCAGAACTCCTTCTCAGAGATCTCATCTGCCCACAAACTAGCATCGCATGCTGAAAAACCATCATTGCACTATGCGTCAACGTCGCAAAACCTACGTTTGGAGATTCAACCAGACCTTCATAGCGTCAGGTGGTTGACATTACCATAGCCATGTTACGAACAGAACTTTTTTTGGCTGGAACTCTTGCGTGCGAAAGGACGAGCGAATTTAAAACCTCCTGAGACTCTTAGTATGTTAGTAATGTGATTCAAAGAATTGCTGAATTGTTTATTCATTTAATTAGTTTTAGGAAAAAATAACAAGATTTTATCTCAATCCCTATGACTATACCCTGGTAAAAATTGGCGATAGGAGCTGCGTTTTAAAATACCATAGGAGTTCTTATGGCCAACTAAAGAAGGCTATTGAAAATCATATAGCTAGCTGTAGAAAGCTGAGCAAATCATACAGCCGGGCTATGAAGCTATAAAAAAGTATACGGTCGGGCTATAGTTCCTATCGTCGGGTTTTACACTTTATCGCCATTGGCTATAAAAGGCTATAAGAAATTGTGTAGAAATTCGTGTGCTTTGGAAATCATTATGTTTGATAAGGAACTACCTTAATATTTACAAAACACACATTATATTTTCCTTAAAAAATGTGTTTTTTTTCATCAATTAAAATGAGAATAGTCCATACAGAGTGTGCAATTAACATTTCAAAATCACGAGTTGAAAAATGCTGACTCCGCGAGATTAAATATTAGAGCCTAACACAAAGCGGAGCGGCGCGGCGACGCACTGGCGCCTACAAACCTAACCGGGATACTTCACGCATTGCGCAATGCGTGAAGTATCCCTGTTGGGTTTGTAGGCGCCAATGCGCGTTTCGCGCTCTCTGCTCGCCCGCCGCGCCGCGCCGCAGCGTGCCACGGCGTCTGAATCACTTATTTCACACCAGAGGTATTGCACAGTATCATAAGAAATTGAACATATTAAGAGTGATGACAGGCATCCTTCAAAAGTACGGAGCTTTCCTCGTAAAATAAATCAAGATACTACGGCACAAAAAGAGAGCAGTAGTCCAAAAACTAACTAAGTCCTAGTATCCGTATTTAGTAACGTTTAGCATAAACTTTATCGTCTGGCTGTTGCTTCATCGCCATCGGCTATAAACGGCTATAAGAAATTGTACAGCCGGCTACAGAAGCTATTGGAAATCTTACAGCCGGCTTTAGGTCCATAGTATTTTGGAACACACATTCTACTGCCAATTTTTACCAGAGTACATCCTCAAGATATGTATTGATCGTTGAAGGTTGGAATATTTTGAAGTAAGAACAATTCATTGTTTGACACTGATTTTTAAGGTCACTTGAGCCCCCTCTTATCCCCCTCAGCACAAAAATGGATCCTCCATAAGAATTCAACTCCAATTTTTCTGCCTAGTGAAAATCGCAGCAACCTACAAGAGGACTATCAGTATACCTTATTTTCGTCTAGTAATAGAAGAAAGAACTTTTTTCTGTAATAAAGCACGATCGGATTGATGTACGTATTTCAGTAAATTTTTCTGTTTTTCCACTTACACCTACACTGTCGGACGAAAATGGATTAGGAAATGTACCTATAAAGAGAGGAGGGGTAGGGAGAGACGGAGACGATGACATCATTGAAGGTTTGAATTTAAGGAACGAATTTTCAAATTAGGAGCGCTGCTGCTGTTGTTTACATTTTTACCAGGCTTGGGTTTGACAGGTGTCGGATACTACATCTTAATTGAGTACGAACGAAAAAAACAACAAGTAGCTAATTCAAATCGTCGGGATTGACCAAGGTCTGAATCTCGCCCGCGTGAATCCGCGTGCGGGGAGCGATTAAGACATGACAGCAGAGCTGAGTGCCGATTCTTCGATGGCTTTTTGCAAATTTTCTTGAGGATACGCAGCTTTGAGTGGGTGAATTTTAACAAGCTCAGCGGCAACATGGCGCTGATCAGCTGTATATAAAACATAAACAAATACGCCGCGTCAAGTGGTGTAGGACTGACAACCGCCTACTCACTTGCATCTTCTCGCCCGGATCTAGATCTGCGCGGGCAGCTTCAAATTGTTGTTAAATTTGCGGAAGTGGGAGATCTAGTCTTCGGAAGCGATTGTTAGTTCTTCTGAAAAAAAATCTGGCGCCGAAAAATAATCGTGAGACGACCTCAAAAAATGTCGGCTCGGTTGAAGAACAATTTTCAGGGGCGAGGTGAAGCGCAGTATGGATCACTGGAAAAATGCCACAAAGCAGCGTTGACTGTTAATTTTAGACATTAAAAAAGTGAAAAAATTGTTAAAATGTCCGAGTCCCCAGTTCTCTGTCAGAACGGTCCCATGGGGGCCCATGAGATTCCCATGGATCCAAATTGGAATTTTATGGGGGCCATTTGAACCCATGGATCTCTATGGGTTGAATAAAGATACCGACAGGAACCGATGAGGCAGCCAGAGTGACCTAAAGGAATCCTCAAGGTTCCCAGATGGCTCCCTCCTCGGTTCCTGTCGGTCTCTATATTCAACCCGTAGAGATCCATGGGTTCAAATGGCCCCCGTGAAATTCCCATTTGAGTCCATAGGAATCTCATGGGCCCCCATGGGACCGTTCAGTCGCAAAGTTCTCAGAGCGGGACCTCGGTCAATCGTCAATGGATCCCATAGGAGCTGGTGCAATATTCCCATGAGGTCGTTCTGATAGGGCCTGCAGGAAACCCTTTTTGCTATTTAATTTATTAAATTTATGAGACGCAAAAAAAAAAAAAATGAAACAAAATTAGAATCAAAATTTTGTCAAATTCGAAAAATCACTAATAATGGTGCTAAACACAAAATGAACTGCTAAGTATGCAACATAAGAAACTCAAATTTCATGAATAATTTTCGTAATTTTTCTTTCTTTTTTTTTCAGTGAATTAAAGTGTTAAAAAACTTAAAGGTGCGAAGTGGACGTTTTTCGTAAGGACGAACTAAAGATGTCCTGACTCACTTATTTTAACATTTTTCCCCAGCTTCTTCTTCTTTTAAGTTTTCTCTTTGTATTTCCGAGTATTTCATCTTTTAACGCCAACGTAACTAGGGCTTTGCATTTCTGACTGACAGGGGTTACGCTATTGACCAAACAGCTCATCAGGAATTTTCCTCATTCGACGTGGTAGTTCAGACCGGGCAGCAGACCATATTTGGATTAAAATTCAGGCTTGAATTGAACGAATGCAAAGTGCTAAATATGGGGTGAGGAGTGGAAGATACTCGGATCTACCCTAAAAGAATTGCTGGCTTAAAAGTACAGAGGCGGATCCGGCAATTGGGCAACACCGGGTTTCCTCCATTTAAACCTATGGAAATGTATCGATTCTTGGAGGGGCCAAGTGCTCCTACAAGAATCGATTACTTATCTATTAAAAGACGTCTTCACGCTGATTCGAATTAATTCCTCATTTAGACATTAATGGTTAAATGCGAAAAATGCGTATCTCAATTGCGACATTTAAAAATCTCCGAGTATGTTTGATTTTCCTCAACACTGGAAAAAAACACGTTGGATCTAGAGTCCAGACTCTTGAAAACATTGACAAGAAAAATGACTCTTGATTCAATCAGATTTAAGCTTAAATCAAAGGGAAATCCGCTCAAATTAAGAGGCTTGGTTATTGATTTAAGCTTAAATCTGATTGAATCAAGAGTATTTTTTTCTTGTCGATGTTTTTAAGAGTCTGGACTCTAGATCCAATTGTTTTTTTCCAGTGAAGGAAATCTAAACAAAAAAAAGCCCTTAACGTATTGTGTGATTAATTTTTTTTTTAAGGAAATAGGGGGTACGCCCCATGACCGCTTTGCGGTCCAACTCCTCCTTCGAGGCGTTCCGCGCCTCGCCGTCGTAATTCGAGGTGAGTATAAGACGCGATATAATACTTAGACCATCTTACTTTTTCTAACTCCGCCTAGAGGAGAGTTGTTTCTCTCTTGCTGGTCCCAAGCCCAGGAAAAGGAGGAGGGTTGTGCGTAGGGCTAGCAACCCTACCACGTAAAAAAAACCAAGCTACGAAAACCAAGACAAAGCCTCGGTACCCAGAAAACCCACGGATAAAGCAACCTAAAGAGTATGGATCACGGAAAAAACCCCAAAAAACCAAGGACATTATACTAGCCACATGGAATGTAAGAACTATGAAGAAGGCAGGGAAAATGATGGAAGTGGCCAAAGAACTGCAGAAATATGCCATTGACGCCATAGCCGTCCAAGAGATCAGATGGCAAGGAGAAGGAAGAATAGACAAGAAAGAATTCAGCATGATATACAGTGGAACAAGTGAAAATACAGGGCAATTTGGCACAGGATTCCTACTATCCAAAGCAGCAAAAAATACTCTCCTAGAATATGAAAAGAGCATGCTGCGAAGATTTGAGAGAAAAATCATAAGAAGGATCTTTGGAGCCATCAAAGAAAATGGAGAATGGAGAATTCGAAACAACGGCGAAATCGACAAGATACTGGAACAAGAAGATATAGTTCGATTCATCAAATCGCAAAGAATTCAATGGCTATAGGGCACGTTAGCAGAATGAAGGAGGAAAGAATGCCAAAGAGAATCATGAAAGCCAAAGTTCTATCGAAAAGAAAGAGAGGAAGGCCAGGGCTGAGATGGCAAGATGAAGTAGAGAAAGATCTTAGAGTAATGAACGTATCAGGATGGAAGGAAAAGACCATGGACAGAACAGGATGGAGGCGCGTTGTCTTGGAGGCCAAAGCCCACCCCGGGCTGTAGCGCCAGTAGTAAGTAAGTAAGTAAGTATCTTACTTTTTCTCCTTCGCGGCATTTCAGAATTTTCGCGCCTTATATTTTTTCTGAGAGCGAGCTAAGTGTTCAGCTCAAAATGCATAAAGAATTCCGCTAACAGAGAAAAAAGTCAAGAAAGTTTTCAAGAAATTACAATGACTAGTTTTCCAAGGAAAAATTAATGTATGAAAGGAAGTATGCAACGTCGCAAACGGAGGGGCATGGTTTCGCCTTTTCCATCTGTGCTTGCTTTAAGGCGGTCCCCTTCCTTTAAGTGATTTAGTGAGCAGATTTTTGTGATGTATGCAAAATTTTATGAAATGTGTCTTTCAACGGAGTTTTTTCAAATTTTTTCCTTGTTTATAGCCTTGTCCTTTTAATCAGTTGGTCGTACGGGGGAGCCTCTTAAAAAAAAAGTCAGTGTTCAGCTCATTCGATATCTATCGGCATTCTACCCGCGTTCTATCATGATCCCTTTGTCTCAAAAATTTTACCCGAGCCTGGTATTCAAGTAGCGTTATTTCGCTTATATAACCCTGTTCATTTATACCTCATGGAGCTTATGCTTTCTCTATCGTCTTGCACATTATGCACACTTGGTGGCACAGTAGGGGTTTAGGAACTCTCTCATCGGAAATGCGTCAATACACATCGCAAAACGGTGACTTGCCAAGTTGCCATATTTGGAGTTTCAGAGATCGGAAACTAAAATTAGCTGAATCGATTCATGACAACTACTGCCAGATTGATTTTTATATGTCCACATGACATTGTGGTTGGGTCTTCGGAGAAACTAGATGTTATTTGAGCCATTGAGCAGCAAAGATTTATTCTTTTTCAAGGAACAACTTTTTCAACAGATCCTATTAACTACGGCTCAGTTTAGCCACTTGCGCTCTGCCAGACCACAGTCTCCAAAAATGATCTTCAAGAAATTAGGATTCGTATTAAAAGTGTGATATATCTTCGACGGATGAAAAAGAACGTAAAAGAAAAACAGATGTATCGTTTTCGTATTTATCTTTTAAATTCCTCATGATGGGGAAGATAGAAATGCATTAAAATCAATTGAAAAACTTCGCGGTTTTTGATCAAGGAAACACTAACCTAGGAGACTTTAATGCGTGGACAGGAAAACAAACTTAAAGCAGAATTTTTTTTAGCGAGTTTTAAATTAATTGAAAAATCCGCTGTATTTAATCGAGAGAACCGCAATTTATGGGATTTCAAAGCGTAAATAGGAAAAGAAACTTAAAGCAGATCTTTTTTTTTGACAGTCTTAATTAAAAAAAGATTGGATTTAAGACAATTTTTGGTCGCTGCGGGGATATCAGGGCCGGCTGGCTCGGTCATTGTATTTTTATGCATGAATTTACATAAAAAACCAGCGTTACCAATTTTGCAAGATTTCTTCTACCACGACCCTTTCTTTTTAAATTTTTGCCCACTAGGTAGGCCAAACCGTACATACTAACTTGAAACTTTCCCAAAAGTTTACAAGTCTGAAGTAAGAGCTAAAGTATACACGATAGACTCTCATACAATAATGAGATAAAAGGGAGAAAAGTAACCAAATAAGACGGAATTTTTCACCGATAAATGTGCATAGGTACCTACGATAGAACTATCATTATTCTTAACGTGCGATAGTAACAGGTATCGGATCAAAGACCCATTCAGTCCTAAAATTGTTACAGATACACGATCTACAATTTTTTTTAGCTGTTATGCTAACTTAGTAGATTTAATTTAATATAATTACTTTTCACATAGCGACTTAATGATTGGTTTTTTAGTTAGCCATGTGCATGTTATTTAAGAGAACCCCCATGACTTAAGAGACTTTAACGCTTAGGTAGGAAAATAAACTTGATCAGATTTATTTTCGGTGAGCCGCCTGATTGAGAAAGGCGACCTTTGTCAACGGCGAGGGCATTTCTTTCACGTACATTATTTCCATTTTAATTTTTGACTAATTTTTCAAAATAAATAGAGAGTGAATAAACCGCAAAATATAAAAGAATCGCATCTTGAGGAAAAGCCGCAAAATTGGTGGAGGTACACATTCATGAGTGAGGATTCAAATGCACAAGCCGTGCGAAAACGGAAAAAGGCGAAAAAAAGTATAAACACAAGCGGAACTCACAAACATGGTGAAGGTGTTGCCGACACAAAAACAGAGGAAGCACTACTGGTAACCATGACTTGGGTTAGCTGTTTTGATGACTATAAGGTCCAGCCCTGACACGCCTCCAGCGTCCAGCCGCGACCGGTAGATCGCGCGCGCACTAACACACTCGCTCGCCCGCGCACACACGAGCGGCGACACACATTGAAGCGCATGCATTTGAACACGCTCACAGTCACAACCGCGAGAAGGCGACACGGGTGAATTTCAAGACCAAGGTCCTGAGCTTTGTTTGGTATGATCTTCTTTAAGGCCCACTCATTTTTAAGCTCGACCCGCGCGAGTTCCCCAGTCCACAGTTCCCGATTATGCAATTTAGAGTTTCTGCATGTTGCGCGCACCCGCAACTAGTCGCATTTATGTAAAACAAGCCCATCTACATACTGTCCAAGAGGCAATTATACAGGGTGCCCCGCGGTTAAACGGTCACAGGGCAACACTGAAAAAAAAGTAGCTTGTATCAAGCATGATAATTCTTGAATTTGCCGCCAAGAATTTTCCCTATCTTGCTATAAGCTGACTTTTTCTTGATTCAAAAAAAATAATGCTTGGGTTAAGCAAAAAAGTAGCTTATATTAACCAGCAAAATTCTTGATTTAAGAAGAAATACTTAAGTATTGGCGGCAAATTTAAGATTCTTTTTTTCCAGTGAAGAGCGTGTTCTATGCTGCCTTGCTAAGGAAAAACGCCGTATGAACATTCGAGGGCTGTCAAATTTCCCGCCATAAGAAGTTTATTTTGGAAGAAAATTGTGCATGTTCTTTCTCGAAATTTTCAGATATTTTGAATCGAATGGCGAAGAAAATTGTCCGAGTAATTTGAAAAAAACCATTCACAATTATTCTAGTAAATTTGTTTTTTGTTGGAGAGATATGACAACGTATAATGGCTCATACGGCGTTTTTCCTTAGCACGGCAGTATGGGTCAAAATAATACTGTTATCTTGAAAAAAGTGTTTTTCAAATGATGCCCTTATGACTTATGCCTCCCCGCACACTTTTTTTGGGAAAAACACCGTTATTACTGAATTTGGTGACAAATATGAATTCAAACTCATAAAAAATGCAACCACCCCTTAAATGCATAGCATCCAATTAATCCTTAGCGCTCAAAAATATCAGAATCTTAAGGTTGAGGTGGATTTCCCGTACGGGTAAGAATTTATTTGTATGTGGCGCAAAAACGAAGCGAATGGTGACAATTATTCTGGTCTATACAGTATTTTCATATAGCGACCAAAATAATTGTTACTCATCACAAAAGTAACATCTTGGCTACAACTAAGGAGTAGATAGGACCCAGAATTCACTATGCAACATTAGTTGCGATATCACGGTAAAAAAATTTGCGGCAGGACCCGCACCCCGAGAATTTTGGCAGCTGGAGCCGAGATTTGCGGTCCCGAATATTTATGGGCGGATACTGCGGACTGCCGAACATTTTTTTACCGTGTAACGAAAATTATTTTTTCCGTGGATTCCTGGATTCAGGAAAAAATGACGACTCTCCCAAAAATTTGAGGGGGACGTAGATTCCGACTGGGAGTACCTACTTTCAAAAGAAAAAAAAAACGATACACAGACAAAGTCTTATTTTACTTACCTACAGAACACTCCTTCGCAGAGTCCTTTAACCTTGGAACACCCTGTACCTAACAACCAGTATAAATGCGTTTCATTATTTTACATGCACTTGACTTGTAAGCTCGTGGATATTATTGTGTGAGGAAAATGCGTTTTTCTAACCAAGTTTAATCCAGTGGCGAAACGTGAACGGTCGATATTTCCCAATTTGACGCTATGGTAAAAAATCGATCATTAAGATGTTCGTTGCGAACACCCGCCCTATTTATCGATCCTTTTCCTTACCTTTAAATGGCAGATCAATCGATATACAGCGAAAAACGCCACGCACGCCGCCACGCCACTACTGGTGTAATACCGTTGGTCGTTAACTTGAGGACACCTTACAAAAACATTGAATATCGAATAAGGTTATCGTAGTAAATTCGCTTACATAGCCCTCTAATTATCGCTGTCAACAGTTTTAGGCTTTTCACGAGTATTAAGGGTACTAATGTGAATAACCCCAATCGATAAACATTACTAGGCCCCTCCAGCTAAGCCTCCCCCCCCCCCCCAAAAGGAGAAGAAAGAAATCAAGGTTTTTATTTTCTTTTGTGAAGGGGCATAAAAGAAAAAATACGAGTGAGTCTCCTCGATAAAATAACTTTCCGTCCGTGAGTTGAGTTCCATCATTACTTATTTTATGAGTGGTCTGCGTTCACGCCAGGTGGAAGGGAAAACAGTAATAAGAAGCAAAGGCTTCTATGCTACTTGTAAGTTGTAACGCCACGCACTGTGAGCACAAGAAAAACGAGGGCGCCTTCATTTTAATTACATGCAACACGGACACCCGCGTTGAGCAGAGAGACTAACTACTTAACAGAGCGAACTTTAAAACATCGCAAAATATGATTCCTCATAAAAATTTCACGCAGAACGTGTTTACGCAGTCCAAAATAAATTCCGTTAGTAATGATTGTTTGAGTTTAGGTAGTAAATTTAAAGTCCCCACTCAAAAAAAAAAAAAAAAAAAAAAATCAAATTATAATCACCTGAGGTTCTGGCCAGTTACATACATTTTGACAGTTTAAAACAAACTAATACGTCCATGAAATAACTTAAGTCTAGTTTCATAAAATGCTCCTCCGTATTTTTTGATACATGGTACCTCATTAAATTCAGCATTCAGGAAAAAGTCAGCCATCTGAATAAGACAAAATTTTATTGCAAAGTGTACTGGAACTAATTAAGTGCTTGTTTATTTGACTTAAGAGGACTTGGGTTTTTTTGGCATGCGGGAAGATTGAATTTTAAAAAAATAATGCGGAAACACTATTAGGGCAATTTGAATTTTTAGATTTTTTCATCAGGCACTATAAGTGCAATCTTCATGAGAATGAGTGTTTCGCGATATATTTGTTTCTAACCTTGACTATATCCTTTCTTGAAAGCTTTTTAAAGGAAACACCTCTCTCTAATCCTTTCTTAGCGAGGCAGAACTTACAGCTAACAGTCGGCAATTCCATTCGCCCTTTTTTTTAATGTTTCAAAATTTTTACCGTTGTACATACATCTTAGGGCTATTTTGTGAAAGTGACAGCTGATCAGTCTCCTGCATTAAACTCGTTAAGCTATTTTCGCACATCCTTTTCCTCTCCGAAATTTTTCTGCGGTAGGATGCAAACTAACTTCTGTTCCTTGGCTTCTGAGGGGTCAAATCTCCTTAGCTCCCCGTATCAAAACACGTGCATCGACTTATAGTGGGCTGGTCAGTTCCAGATGAGAGCGTCACAGATGCAGCGGTTGGCTCAAATCGTCCCACATTAGCTCATCGTTATAAAGTCTATATTAGGGTCAACAAAATGTTTGCGGTAATATAGTTATCTTATCATTTTGTCCGCAAATTGTGATAGAGGTAGTTACATCAAACCAGGGCTGTCGCGGAGGTACATTGTTGACTACGCGAATAACAAATTCAGCGCGCCCCCTCTCCAGACCAATTAACGGCAGGAAGATAAGGAGAAGAAGTTAATAAAGAGGAAGGAGAAGGAGGAGAGGATGAAGAGGAAGAAGAAGAAGAGAAACTAGAAGAGACAAAAGGAGAGTGGGAAGACGGAAAAAGGGGAAGAAAGAGGAATAGGAAGGAGAAGAGGAGGAAAAAGGAAACAAGGATAGAGAGGAAGAATAAATATAGGAATCTGTAAGAAATTAAATAAATTTTTAAAAAAAATGCAAATTCGTTGCTCTCGCGGTTGGCACCCACCAGGCACGGAATTTGTTCCGGGAGGGGGCGGGTATAGGCTTAAGCTGGTGAGGGGGGAGGGAGGTCTGCCACCCTCAGAAAAGGGGGGTCCGTGGATCTCCCGCGGATTTTTTTTTTTTTTAGAAAAAAAACCATTTCATTTGCTTTCAGGGGAAGGGAGGCTCAAGCCCCATCCCTACCTCCTCCTGGCTGCACCGCGCGCAAATGTGTATACTTTTTGTCCCTCTTGCGACGGGCTTGTATCAAACATGATTTGTCGGAAAAGACTTATCCCACTTGTTTTGTGGACTCGATCCACGTAACACTGGTTGGCATTTGGCCTTTCGCAGAGACCGGACATCGGACCACCTCTGCCGTGCTAAGGAAGACCGCCGTATGAACATTCGAGAGTTGCCGAATCATCTCGAATAAAACATGCATTTTTGAGAAAGAATTTGCGTATTTATCACTGCAATTTTCAGACATTTTAGACGAAATTGCGAACAAAACTGTCTGATAAAATTGAAGAAAAACATTCATAATTTTCCCAGTAAATCAGGGCCGGATTTAGGGGGTGACCACATGGGCCGCGGCCCATGGCGGCAAATTAAGGGGGCGGCAAATTTTGCAATTTTTTAAATGGAGGTATAAAAAAAATTACATACGAGAAGAGGCGACAAACTTTTTCATTTCCTGAGAGTAAAGTAATTTCTAATTTTGTCGTTTAGCGGTGGTACAAGAGACAGCACCTTTAATTAGTCGAGTTATTAGAGAAACCAAACATGCAATTTGGCCTGGAGCGGCGCGGCCCACATAGCAATGATGACAAGGACTTGAGATGAAAAGGGGAAGCCATCGGCGCGGCATGGCGGTCTCGGCATGTAACACATATTAGCGCCTACAAGACTCCACGAATACTTCACGCATTGCGTCAAGAACAGTGCGGTCAGCAGCGGTCGGTCGCGTCGGCGTGAAAAGCGTAGCGCCTACAAGACTGTAGAAATACTTCACGCATTGTCCCAAACATAGTGCGATCAGAGCTGCGCGACGGTGGAAGTTAAAATTATTAAGCCACATTTATGTTTGTTCTGTCATAATTTTTCCGTTCATTTCTTATAAATGGAAGGCCTTGTCCAGACAGGGATAGGTTCACGGAACTCAACTTTCGCGCCAAATTCCGTGAATTTTTGCTAGTAGTGTTGACAGGGCTTTCGCAAAAAATGTGTCCAACACAGGTAAACGCGTCTTATACACTCCTCTCCCTCCGGCGCGTTCACTTGATGGTTTTCATAGATGTTTCAAAGCGAATGAGAAGGGGGCGGCAAAATACAGGAGGCCCACGGGCGGCAAGTAGGTAAATCCGGCCCTGCAGTAAATTGGGTCTTTATCGAAGGAAATGTGGCAACGTCTGAAGGTTCATACGGCGTTTTTTCTCAGGACGGCCGAAGACAGCCTAGTCTTCCTGCAGCAATGTCATCGATCCACAGCGCGACGACCGCGGTCCATCAAATCCGCGAAATCAAATTCAGATTATTCCATTAAAAAGCGGAGACGGAACCCACAAAACCTTGACATCGAAGGAATTACAAGTCTCATGACCCGCAGACGACAGGATCTCCAGGTCAAATCCGCTCCGAGGAAGGGGGAGGAGAGGGCTGGAAGATTTTCAACCGGACAGAGACTCTAATAAGAAAACTATTCGCTGGAAGACCTTATCAATTTACGACAGTAATTAAAAAGAGATCCCTCATGGAAGGGCCCCTTGAGCCTCCGAAAAACAATGGCCGCCCGCCCTTCGTCGCCCGATCCGACCTCGGGCCCGCGCCCTGGACTACTGTCAGTTGCACGTATTTCCATCAAACGGAACTATGTGGATTATGACGTGAGCCCTGTTATGCATATACTCTTGTGGGTCTCAGGGCTCACGTCATAATCCACGTAGTTCCGTTTGATAGAAGTACGTCCGTTTGAGTTTGCACGGAGACGCCCGACCTTGAATGGGACCGAATTTGCTCTGTATGGTCATCTGAGCAGGATACATAACAAGTGGAACCTCTCTTGCTATTATTCGCGACGTTGTCGCTTAGGGGCTGTTGACGTTGACGTTGACCAGTGGCGTGGCGTGAATTGCGATGTACCGATTGTTATGCCATGTGAACCTATGAAAAAGGATCGATAAAGAGGGTGTGCGCAGCGAACACCTTAATAATCGATTCTTTATCATAGGTTTAAATAGCATAACAATCGATACATTTCAACTCACGCCACGCCACTGACGTTGACGCACGTGAGACATTTGGACCACATTTTGCAATTTGGACCTATAGATTCTAGCCCGGTTTAAAAACAACGTATGTGCCATTAGTTTTCCTATGCACATAAGTGTTTTTCCAGAAGAGCCAAAATTTATAGTTCCAAGTTGCAAAATGCAGTCCATTTTATTCAGCCGAATTTCAGACACCCCGCCTGGTGAGGTCACCCGTAAAATATGGGGAGAAGGGAGGGAGGCCTGGCCCCCATTGAATTGAAAATAGTATCGTCTGCCCGCCCTCCCCCCCCCCCCCCCGGAATTCTCGATGGTGGGCAAAAACCTTTGTCGAGGATAATTATCTCTCTTAATTTAGATTCTTAAATGAAAAGATCATGTTCATTCAGTTTGGATTTTCTAAAATGTTCATCAAAGAAGCCTCAAAATGCGTCCAAATAGATTTAAAATTTCAAAACATCTCCGAATCTGTTGAATGCAACATTTCGAAAGTGTTCTTCGCTGAAAGTAAAAAAAAAAAAAAAAACGTAATTTTTCTGCAAAAATTGATGGAAAATGTCCATCACCGAAGCCTCAAAATGCGTCCGAACAGATTTAAAATTTCTCCTCAGACCCAAGGCCAGACGCCTCCCCCCCCCCCCCCCGTGGCCTTGGTAAAATGGCCTAGGTACGCCTATACCGTAAAACAACCTATCACTCCCACTTTATAATTTCCCAAGATTAGCCTGATCATTCTTTCCACAACCAATTTTTCAGAAAATGCCGAGGAAAGCCTCAACAAGAGCCGGGAGTTTTTTCAAGGAAAAATATTTCTTTTAAAATGGCAAGCTTACGAAATACTGGGCTTTAGCCCCTACTCCTCGTAAATCCTCGTAAGGTAAACGCAAACCCCCTCCCGCCTTAAGGATCATACTGCCGTGCTAAGGAAAAACGCCGTATGAACCCTCAGACGTTGCCAAATTTCCTATGGTTAATCACGACCTATTGGGGAAATTTGTGAATATTTTTCCTCCAATTTTTCAGATTATTTTGTTCGCAATTTCAACTAAAGCTCCTGAAAATTTCAAGGAAAAATATTCATAGCTTCCCTTAACAATAAACATTTTATCGCAGGAAATTTGGCAACTCTTGAATGTTTGCACGGCGTTCTTCTTTAGCACGGCGGCATAGTACGCAGTGCTTGAACGGTGTTTTGGGTCTACTGAGGCGGCTCTCCTCCGGGATCAAACCGGAGGCAATAGGGATTATGTATATATTTTTTCAAGTTGATAAGTTGTATTTATAATTTAATCAGAAAAGAGAGAGAAGAAACTGGAGATTTAATAAAATGTCAAAGGAAATCGACAAGGCAGCGTGTATGAGGGCTATTTCAATTGTAATCTTCCGTCGCATTTCTAAGGCGCAATGATACAACTATTTGAACTCTCCGGAATGCGTGAGGTATCACGGCGCATTTGAAGGCGTTTTCAAAACAGCCAAGTTCCGATATCCAGATAATCGTTTTGCATAGTTCATATTATTTTGTTTTCATTTCTAACCACTTACTTATTTATAATTCTCCTATAAAAATTACTCATTTGCTATGTACAATTCTAGCTGGAGCGCACTTAAGCTATGCATTCATGACTACAAATATGTTAACGGAAATCGAAAAAGCCAGCGTGCATGAAGGCTATTTCAATTGTAATCTTCCGTCACATCTTACGGCGCAATGATACAACTATTTGAACTCTCCGGTATGCGTGAGGTATCACGCCGCATTTGAAGGCGTTTTCAAAACAGCCAAGTTCCGATACCCGGATTATCGTTTTGCATAGTTCATATTCTTTTGTTATATTCCGAATCACTTATTTATTTTTAATCCTCGTATAAAAACCACCCATTTGCTACATACAATTCTAGCTGGAGCGCACTTCAGCTATGCATTCACTACTGCTAAAATGTCAAAGGAAATCGACAAAGCCAGCGTGCATGGAGCGCTGGAGCGCACTTCAACTATGCATTCACGACTGCTAAAATCAGGGGCGGACTGACCATGGGGGCGGGGAGGCGATTGCCTCCTAATACTTTGGCCCCGAAAGGGCCCCCGTGGCGAATTTTTTTTTGAGTCATCGTTTTTTTCCCGTAATGTTGTAATCTTCTCATCCTTTTCAGTCACTAAAAGGCGTCAACGTCTCTGAAAATTTGTCTCTAAGAGACATGAAAGGTCGCCTAAAGCTTGTGTGATGAAGGGGCCCACGAAGAATCCTGATAATGGGTAATTTTGAAGTTCAAGTACTGTAGAATGTAACTCCAATAATGCTTAAAATTGCGTTGAAAAGTGTGAAATTTCAAAATTTTCCGGGGGAGGACCCCGGACCTTCTTAGAGGGGCCCCCGAACGACAGAAGGAGCCCCCACATTTAGGTCGCCTCCTAACTTTTCGATTACCAGTCCGTCCCTGTTTAATATATATACTGATCGATATCGATACCGGTCAAACTGACGAAAACGCCTCTGAAATTCCGAAAATGGTTGGATATTCCGGAAATTCCGAAGATTTCGAGAAATTGCTCCGGAATTAATTCCGGGAAATGGCAGCACTGGTCCCAAACATCATCCGACCTAAAAAAAAGAAGAAAAAAAGGGAGGCCTGCCATGGTTATCGCGAGTAATCGCTTCATTGTAGTGTCAACAACAGTTTCAATCCCCGAATAGCATCAAATGATGAAATTATGCCCAATAAAACAGAAGAACGTCAATTAAAGATGTTTTTCAACCGAGGAACTTCAAAATATCAGCATTTTTCAATGGGCACACTCATTTATATTTGTGCCTGTTATCTTAGTCAACAAAAGTATCGCATTCAATGATTTTGACTGTTGACAGCCTTGATACAACTATTCGTACTCTATGAACACGCATGTTGCATATGGAAAATTGGAAGGCACTTCCAGTCAATCTGGTCCATGAAGCGCAGCGCAAGCAGCGGTGTGTGGCGCGCCGCTTACAAATTATGGTACGATAAATTCTTTGATAAAAACCAAGACAAGAGAATAGAGAGGGATATTATCGCACCATTTTAACTTGTAAGGACATTTTATCCCACCGTCATACCAAGTTGTGACAGCAGCAGCGTGTTGCTGCGAGCACTCTGCTTCATATAGGCTAGAATTATCGGAGTGCCTTCAATTTTTACGATGCAACACGGATGTTCATAGAGTACGAATAGTTGCATGCATAAAGGCGCAATTATCATTATAATTGTCCTTAGCTTGGATATCAATCATGAACGGCGTGCAAACACTCGGGCGTTGCCAAATTTCCTCCAATTATATTCTAATTTTCTGGATAACTTTTTAGCTCTTATTTTCCTTAATTTTTAGAAAATTTTCCGGGCAATTTAATCTCTCGGAAAATTTCACAGAAATATTCTCTTAATAACTTTTCTGAAAAATAATGTATTAACATAGGAAATCTTGCAACGTCTGAATCTTGGAAAAAGCGTTTTCCGAACTCGCTTCGGCAGCAGCCAAGCCTAGCACATGTGGTCCAGGACACATTATGTAAACTTTAAGACGCCTGATTGCTAGAGCGTAGTGCTGAAACAGTCTATGTCAAGTTACATCGATTATTGAAACTGTACCACAAAAAATTGAATGAAATAGTTGATTAAAGTTGTTCTGATAAACCGAAGAACATAAAAATATCGGAATTTTGGTAATACCAGCAGGGCCGGATTAAGGGGTGGCCCATGGCGGCAAATCTAGAGGGCGGCAAATTTTGCAATTTTTTTAAAAGTAGGAATAAAAAATATCGGATTTAAGTAGAACAAAAAAAAATACAAACGAGAAAAGGCGACAAAATCTCTCATTTCCTGAGAGTGTAGTAATTTTTAATTTTGTCGTCTTTCAGTGATAGAAGAGATCGTCTTTCAGTGATAGAAGAGACAGCACCTTTAATTAGTGGAGTTAAGAGGGAAACCAAATACGCAACTTGGGCTGGAACGGCGCGGCGCAGAGAGCAATGATGACAAGGACTTGAGATGAAAAGGGGAAGCCATATTATCGGCGCGGCGTGGCGGTCTCGGCATGTAACACATATTAGCGCCTACAAGACCGCAAGAATACTTCCCGCATTGCATCAAACACAGTGCGGTCATTGCGGTCAGCGTGGAACGGATAGCGCCTACAAGAATGCATGAATACTTCACGCATTGCGCCAAACACAGTCCGGTCAGCGAGAAACGCATGGCGCCTACAAGACTGCGTGAATACTTCACGCATTGCGCCAAACACGGTGCGGTCTACGCGGCGCGGCGGCGAAAGTTAAAATCATTCAACCACATTCATGTTTGTTCTTTCATAATTTTTTCGTTCATTTCTTATGAATGGAAGGCCGTGTCCGCATAGAGATAGGTTTACAAAACTTAGCTTTTGCTAGTAGTGTTGACAGGGCATCCCCAAAAAATGTGTTCAACACGAATAAATGCGTCTTATGCACCCCTCCCCCGCTGGCACGTTCACTTTATGGTTTTTATTGATTTTCCAATACGAATGAGAAGGGGGCGGCAAAATACATGCGGCCCATGGGCGGCAAGTAGGTAAATTCGGCCACCAGAAAATGTAAAGTTTACAAGACAACGCTTCTTATAATGCCGAAGTAGACTCCAAACTGAAGCTAATACTGTCACTGGAGGTGAAGCTCATCACAAGGTTTCTTTCGAAATTTATCAGGGAAATCCCTGCATTTCCAGGAAAGGGGCACTTTTTTAACAGGTTCTCGCATGCCACATTGGAATAAAGTCTTAAAAATCGTGCGCCCTTTCCAACAGTTTCTGTTTAATTACGGAGTACCTAATAATAATTTTATTTGCATAAAAACGCTTTTGAAGTCAGTTTTGCGTGCAAATCCTGCAAAATTGAATATTTAATTTGCAGTCCATGCATACAGAAACTGAAATACTTACAATGAATTGCAAAGTTAGTTAGGGCATGTCTAATTTAAACTTTTGAATTGCGCGCTCCGCGTATCCAGTCCATTTTTAGCCGTTCCGATTCTCTAGTGGTTCTCATGCATGTTCATGAAATCAGCTGACGTCATGTTGTTATATTTTCTCGGCAGCCATTGTTTTTGATCCAGTCTCCGTTTAGTTCAATGTTTAGGTTGATGTGAGGATCCCTTCCCGTTTTTTAGGTGATTATCAGCTTTCCATCTTCCTGGAAACTCCTTCAAGATCATTATCGAATCGTGAAAATGATTTTAGAGTGAAGTGTTTTTGTTCGGAATTGGAGAGTGCGGTGTTGATCGAGTACTGAGTGTGTCATGTGCAACAGACTTCGGATTTTCATATGAAAGTGCTTTATCTAGTATCCAAAACTAAAGGTAAGGCAGAGTTGCGTAATTGATCGTTTATTGTTCCTTGTTTTCTTCTCTTGTTTGTATAATCTGTCAATATTCGAACGCTAAGATGCGGGGAACTAACAGAAATATGCCTAATTGGCGGGCAGGGAAGGTCAGAAAGTTAATAGCCTTTACCTCTTTATCAATCCCAACATCTGAATCCACCCATCTTTGTCCTGGAACTGTCTCAGATGTTGAGGCTATTGGCCTACCAAATCAAAGTGTCCTGAAATTGATCAAAATCAAGACTTGCACTTCTACATTCTAATGCCAACTCAGTCAGGGGTCTAACATTTTATTGAATATTACAACAGACCTGTCTACCATTTGTACAGGCCTCAATGTTTGTTTGTGATCACCAGCCCATCAAGGTTTTCTTCACCATCTGCCAATGCTCCATTATATCTCACTAATTAAGTCTTATCACCATCATTTTTTCCTCATAATGTTATCGTGTCGTATTTTACCAAGAATGATAGCAGGTAAACGTACTTTTGGAACTGCTCGCATCTAACTTTAAGTCCCTCCCTTTGTTGATAGGACTGCCAAGTGTTATTACCTATACATCATATATGGGTTGGCAGATTATTGTTCTTTTTGTGATTAGTTTAGACAAGAAATATATAACAAGAAGGACAGCTAACAAAACTGCTTACATTTCTATCCATCCTTAATTTTACATGCCATTTTAAGTAGTGCCTGTAATTCAGATTCATATCGTAAATTGGTCAGTGTTTCAGCTTTCTCGGTTAGATCTATTTGGTACCTAACTTATGAAACAAAAGTAAAGAAAATCTGAAATCTGTAGTCATCATTTTTGCTTCAAGTGAAAATGACTAAATTCATGAACGGTCTCTTGCGGGCTCATTGGCTGTATATTTAGGGCAAACATATGATAAGCAAGCTCTTATCATTGATCATATTTTTCCCAGTTACATTCGAACTTTCTCTATCATGCAATCTTGCCATTTTTGTGCACTTTTCACTTTACTTAAGCATATTCCTTCTCCCTCTGAATTTATTATTGGTACCTATCTAGCCATTCGTCATTAAAGGTTGACATCTGTTCGCTACGGTCAGACAGTCTCCAGATGCACTAGCCTTTTGCTTGCCTTTCTTTAAATAGAATCTAGCTCCCCCCTCAGATGTTTTGCGACTCCATTACAATTTAGGCATTAAAAGCAGTAGCTTGAGCAAGCTTAATGCACAGCATATCCTAAGGAAAGGGTCCTAGAGTTATCAAATGATGTCATAAACAAAATCAAGTCAATAGATAAAAACATTGGTAACCAAAAGTTACAACAGTGAGGTAGGTGCTAGGAGCAGGTGTAGGTGAGGAGAAAAAGAAAAAATGAAACACATAGGACATAATGCCTACGGATAGAATGTTAATAAGTGCTGCAGTGTATTGAAAGCATCTTTGCCCATGTGAGACCCAAAGCCCCTCTACTGATATGCTCCCTCTGAATTTCACAGGCATTTTATCAAATAAGGTGAAAAGAGGGCTGTCAGTGATATTTCATCAGACATCGTAAGATTCAAGAAGGAGGGAGGGTCTAAAGCAATCATCTCCAGCAGTCCAGCCCTCCCTCTTTTAACTCTCATCTCTTAAAAGTCTGAGCCACTGCTGGTATTAACTTTGCCTCTACACCGTAGAAAGACTTCAGAAGTCTATGATCCCAAAAACTGACAGCTGAATTGCTCAATTTTTAACTTCAAACAGTCCTCCCTCTGATATCAATTCCATAAGCAGGCCCGCCACAAGGGGGGGGGATACTGGGTCCCTGGTACCGGGGCCTGTGTTACCCGTGAAAAACCACTACGAATTTACATGCAACCCTTGTTTCGTAAGAAAAAGTGAAAAATTTACCCTAAAAATTTCGCAAAAGGTGAATAGATTTTCAGAAACACGCTGGGGCACTGTAGAATTTTTCTTAAATTTTCAAAGAAGTATACTTTTTGGAAAATTTCTTTCTATTTTCAAGATTCTCAGTACAGAGGGATATTTTTAGTAACTGCGTTTCATTTTCTTCCGTCGTCAGATGCTAAGAGTCTCCAGTCTGGGCATCCTCGACTTCAGTGGCTCATGGCTCAACTCCCTTGCCATAGACAAACGAAGGGGAAGTCCAGCGGGGCCTGGCCCTCATAGAACTGAAAATAGTATCATATGCCCCCCCCCCCCCCAAAAAAAAATAAAAATTTTCCAGATGTTTTGAATGCAACAATTCGCAAGTATTTTGTGCTGAAAGTATAAAAAAAAAAAAAAATAATAATATTCCGTAGAAATTGATGGAAAATTCTTCTTGGAAGCTTCAAAATGCGTCCGATTCGTTGTATAAATTCTAAAATTTCTCGGGTGATGCCCCTCGGGCTCCTCCCCCCCCCCTCCGTGCTTGGGGCCCGGACCTTAAAACTGGTACCAGGGCTCGAGATGGGATGTGGCGAGCCTGCATGAAGGCTATTTCCATTTAAATCTTCCGTCACATTCATACGGCGCGAAGATACAACTATTTGAACTCTCCGGTATGCGTGAGGGATCACGCCGCATTTGAAGGCGTTTTCAAATCAGCCAAGTTCCGATACCCGGATTATCGTTTTGCATAGTTCATATACTTGTGTTATATTCCGTGTTACTTGTTTATTTTTAATCCTCGTAGAAAAACCAACCATTTGCTAAATACAATTCTAACTGAAGCGCACTTAAGCGCATTCATGACTGCAAAAATGTTAACGGAAATCGAAAAGGCCAGCGTGCATGAAGGCTATTTCAATTGTAATCTTCCGTCGCATTTCTAAGGCGCAATGATACAACTATTTGAACTCTCCGGAATGTGTGAGGTATCACGCCGCATTTGAAGGCGTTTTCAAATCAGCCAAGTTCCGATACCGGTCGAGTGATCACACCCAGAGGCGGATTCAGCAATTCGGCAACACCGGATTTTCTCAATTTAAATCTATGCTAACTAATCGATTCTTGTCGGAGCACTTGGCTCCTCCAAGAATCGATACATTTTCATAGTTTTAAATTGACGAAATCCGGTGTTGCCAAGTTGCTGGATCCGCCGATGATGACACCCCTGGCGAGAAACCGTGGATCAAGCGCGCAAGTCTCCGAATATTTTTAAGTCCGTTGGATCCTACAAATCAGTAGAAAATTTGCAAGACTCGAGCAGAAACTAGGGTGTGGGTGTAGAAACTTCTCGGTCATGCAATCATGATTCCGAGGCCGCTCGCATGAAAAATTGGAAAGCCAGCTTGCACTTGCGTCAAATTCGCCGTGAATTCCGCGTTTTTTAGCGTAGAATCGCGGAGAAATTTGAGAGTAGTTTCCTTAACTGTGGCAATTTGTGTGTCAAGGACACCTGCAAGTCATAAAATCGAAAAATCTCTGGGGTAAATGAGTTTTTGAGATTAGTATCTCAAGAACTTTCCGAGCACCTGGGAACCAAGTCCACTGATACAGCTTCAGGGGGGCTTATATTATTACTTGAAAGATGCCTGATAAGACTCGACGATCCGCAGAAAGGGTGTCTACAAGTCCGGAAATAGTACTGATTTTTTTAAGGGCGGTCCGGAAGTACTGAAAAGTGCGGAAATTCCGCAAAAAGGTCCGGATTTTTTTAAAATTTTTTGTCATTTTTGTTGCAATTTCAATTTTTGAAATTTTTCGAATTTCGTCAAATGGAGGTACTGAAAAAGCACGGAATTTTTCTGTTGGAGGAAGTACTACATTTCTTGATAAGGCACTGAAAAAGTACTGTACCTACAAGTACTTACTTTTGATCAGCCTGTTTCAGTAGACACCCTGCCTGGCAGATCACGGCGAGCCCCTGTCCGACCGTGCCCTTTTCCCTGAGGGGGGCGAGGGGCCTCCCTCAAAATTTTAGAGGGTCAAAAAGAAGCTCTTTTGCACAACCAGGAGTACCCTTATAGCTTAATCTCGATAGTTCAATTCACCCAAAGGTTATCGGAATAGTGTGGGGCGCTCGGATCACAATGTGTAATGTGTATATGTACGCGAGTTTTTTCCCATTCCTTTATTGTTTTATTTTTAACTGTACTTCGCTCGACTTTCCTTTTCCTCTCCTTCCTCCTTCGTATTTATTTATCAGTTACTCTCTAAAACCACTTACAGCTCGGAAAATGGCAGAATAGCGTCCCGGCACTTTTTCATGCTTATCTCGTTTGATTCAAGAGGTCCTTTGCTGGAATGAAACTTTAGGGTCACTAACAGCGATTTTCTTTCTGTCTTTTTACATTTTCTATGAAAAGCAATTTGTTTAGCCCTCCCCCCCCCCATCCCCACTAAGTCTTAACACACACACACTGGAGCACTCAAACGGCGCCAGGTGGAAAAATTCAGCTGATAAAGTCTTGTTTACGTGCACTGCTCAAAGATTGTAGTATTTACTCAGCGTCTTCAGATAGCGTCCCGACTCCCCAGCCCCAAGCAGAGCATTATTATTCATTCACAGATCGAGCTCGCATCATCGTTCGCGCTCTGAGGAAAACCTCTTTTTCAACCTTTCTGTTTTCGGTTTCGGGCGGAAATCAATTCGTGTCTGTGTAGGTGTGTGCGTGTGTGTGCGCGAAGTAAAAAGTTCAATCGAACCATCAGGATTATAATTTTTGTACTGGGTATACAGTTGTGTGTAATTGTACGATTTCGGACAGGCAAGTCCGATAATCTTTAAGGAGCAGGGGTCTTTTGAGACCAGTTTCTTGCTTAGTATAACGTGCCGAGTTCTTTCGGGACTTCTGGATTCTCCGATTGTAAGGTCGGGCCACGTTAAATCAAACTTTTTTGAATGAGAAACTATATCTTGCCGTTCACCCACTATCTTGGTACGCCGAGATCCTTTGCCTTTAGCTTCAAGTTTGACGCTTTCCCCAGGCATGACGTCTTCCAGGACTCTGGCTACTTTGTAAGTTGTTTCATTTTCCCGTTTCTCCACTTGAAATGACGGTAGAATTTTCTTAGTTTAACTGTAAGTTCCGGTAACTTGCCCGAATATACCACGCGATTTAGATAAAATCAACGGAATCGTATTCTTTTTTAATTTGAGACTGATTGCCGAAATAAGGACACGAACTGGTACCTTTAAAGCTATGTTAAGTTCCACCTCGGTCCCATTCTACATTTGGGAGACCCTCATCCCCCGCCCTTATACTCGTATCGTGTCAGCTCCGTGGAACCACTTGAAATTCTCATTACGTCGATTTTCAGACAAGGAGCGTACCTCTACTTCAGCATTGCTAAATTGTCTCAGTCAATTAACTTTTTGCAAGGAAGTGACCTTGTGATTTCTGTCCAAAATTTTGCTCTTTATCATGAGAAAAATGAAAATTTTCAAGAAGAAATGCCCGAAAGTTTTCTGGTAAAACTATCATTCGCGATTGAAAATTTTGCAACTTCGTAATGTAGCCACGTTTTTTCACCCAAGAAACGACGATTTGACCCAACCTAACGCAAGTTAAGCATTATTCTTTGTAATAAATTGTATCTGTAACGTAATTAACTGTAGGAGATTCCGTCTGTCCCAAGGCTCAAGGCTTTGCCTCAATAGATGTCTTCTCTCTTTTTTCCCCGTCATTTTTCATCATTGTTAAACGAAAAAAGGAAAACAGAAGAAAAAAAAATCAATTCAAACTGAATGTCTTGTGAAAGAAGTTCGAAACATCATAAATCCAACTTCTAACTTTAAATCTTATTTGCCTCGTAGGATCATCTCGGTGAATTAGTTTTGATGCGAATATACTTTTTCTAGAATAGAGTTAGTGTCCATCTTCGGTTTTCAACATTTCCAAAACTTTTTCACCTATATGCAACTCAAAAAATTATTTAAGTGCATTAACATAATTTTTCATATGGATTGTGCCATGATCGCTGAGTACTTATGGGGGGAAAATTCGATTTAATGCATACTTATTCGGTACGTGTTTCTTTTTTCGTTCCCGTTTTGAAACGCCCACCGGATCGAGGGTTTTCAAAAACCTGGCCTTTGAGTGGGGCCAAATCATCTCACCAGACCTCTCAAGTGAACATTACGACAATAAAAAAATGTCTGTTAGAATGTTAAGACGCAATATACATTAAAGAGCCTTCCCTTACAACATACTATCACACGGAATTTTGACAGAAGTCGCCTTCAAAATGCAAATACGCATTACGCAAGGAGAAATATCATCCTTCAATCGATAATAGAAGATAAGCTATTGAGAAACGCCCTTCAGAGGCTAGTGGCACCGTAATAGCTCTAATAGATACACATTCGAAGACGTAATAACGAAACTCTTCAAGAATATCGTGTGCAGTAAAACTTCTCGAGTTAATGAGGATGTGAGTGAGATATTAACTTACAGGAGATGCGAAAAACAGAATCCGTCTTTTGAAGATCTTTCAAAGTGTTTTGTTTAATTTTTCCATTTTTTACTCTTATATCGAGGTAGAATCGGTGAAATTTCCTCGAAAAGGGCGGGATTCGCAGGAAGAGGGTTTCCCTCGCAGTATTTGTGAAAGAGGGGTCGTTTCATTGAAAAAAAATTCTCGACGTTTTTACCACGGTCCGTCGGTACCTTTACCATCTCACTTTTTTTTTTACCAATTATTGGTAATTTAACCAATGCAGACTGGTAAGCTTACCTAAAACCCGGTATTTTTACTGTTTTTTTCCAGGTAAGAATGCCACTTTTATTGGTAATCAATTCCCGGTAACTTTGCCATTTTATCTCGGTAATTCTGCCACAGCCGATAAAAAATATTGGCGTTTTTACCAAGGTTCAGTAAAATTACCGAGAAAGTTCAATAATTTTACCGAGATTTCTAGGTAAAATTACCAATTCCATAAATGATAATTTTCCCAAGAAAAACTGGGATCAAATATAACCCTGAATTCTCGGTAATTTTACCCTTTTCTTAGTAAATACACCGAGATTTTTTTTCAGTGTGGCGGAGAATTCGGCAACATCGACCCGATTATATGTATTTCGAAGTCTCTTGATGTGGAAACTCCACCAACTTATTTTTCAAGCTTGTCGATTTTCTCAGGGGGGGGGGGGTGCGCGAGGTACTCACCGCCAATGATGGGAAGGGGGGAGGTTGAGGCTTCCTTCGGACCCGCGCAGCCTTGCTTACGCTTTTTCCTCAAATGTTGTGCAATGTGAGGTTTTCGATAACGCAAAAAGGGTAGATAGCGAGTGGACAATATTTGCTTTTAAAGCTGTTTTTAAATGTAATCGGGAAGCACTCGATGTGAACTTTGAACTCTACATCCTCGTCAAACCGGTCAAATTTTATAAGTAAAGTATATATTTTAAAAAAGTAAAAGAAAAACAAATTCGACGCGGAGCAATGCCCTTTCAGCAAATAAGAGCTCAACATTGAGCAATTTACTTAATTCAGCCGATTCAATAATAATGTCAGAGGTGTATATTTTGACACCGGCGTTGAAATATTATTTTTTATTGGATTCCATTTATTGCAAGATGATCGAAAAAGATGTAGGTCTGTAAGTATTAAAATGAATTGTATAACCTAAGGGTCTGAAGGCCTCGTAAGGTTTGTTCGTAAGATCCTTCACCAGTTGCGTCTCTTGAGGAAGGATTATACCTATCTAACATTACGCCTAAAATTATAAACGAAAAAAATGTTGACTCTCTGATCCGCCCTTAAAAATCAAAATCCAAAATCGGACGGCGTTTGCGCATGGCGCTGACGCAACTTATCTTTTCTTGGATCAGAAATAGGTTACGACTGTTTGAGGAGTGAAATTACCTGTAATTATTCATAAGCTTTCCAAAATTTTAAGATTATTGCCCTGCACAATTGCATGATTGAGTTTTGCTTTGTAAAAATTTGCGCTCGGCATGACGTGAGTCACGTAAGTACCAGGGGGGCAAACAGCGTCCAATCTTGAATCTGATTTTGATTGTGTACTCAACAAGAGCGTGCAATTCTGCATTGATAAGAAAACGAACCAACTCATCGTGATGAAATTCTTCCAATCAAAATTTGTCACATTATTCTCTTTCTCAAATGATTTTAATTAAAAAAACTTCATCCACACTCAATCGCACTCCCTAGTAAAAATGACTTTAATGCAAACACATTGTGATCCTGTTGGCAACTGTATGGTTCTTGTTACCCTCATGTCAAGTGAAGCCTCCTGTGGTGTAGTGGTTTTAGCGCTAGCTCTATAACCGGGAGGTCTCGGGTTCGATTCCCGGCCCGGCAACCCGAGTTTGATGGTCGCAAATAATGGTTGCCTGGGACTGGTTGTTAGGGACAGCGGGGGGACGGGACTATAGCGCGGGATTAGCCCCTGTGGGCTATTTGAAGTAGAAAAAAAAAAAAAAAAAAAAAAAAAAGCAAGCATGTTGATATTAATATAATATGAGTTTGATATACATGTGTTTAACTGTATGTACCCACGAGCTACCCAGTAGTATCATTGCATTTGTATGATCCATAACTTAGTGTTAACAACACTTTCATATACTACCATCATTTTGAGTCGTGTCCTTAAACGCTCATTCGCTGTAGTGCCCTCATTCATCAGTAATGAGAGCACATTCCATTCCCCAGTGCATTAAGACAATGTTTAATTTTTTCCGGGACCGTCAGTGGAAACAATTTTGTCCTAGATCAATTTTTTTTTTTTTTTTTTTATTTTTTTTATTTTTTTTTAAACTTTGAATTACTGCACATTTAGGCGTTTTATCAACAAGGTAGTACTGGATAGTTGCATTGTCGCACGTCTTTACCATTGAGCATTGATTAGTCGAAGAACTTTGAATTCACTCGCCGGTACGGAAAATGTGATAGCGTAACGTGTTTCTTCATCACACGCGGAAAAAATTGAAGGAGGTTGGCTTTCTCAGCGCCAACATCTCAATGCAACCACTGCTTTTGCACACAAAACACTTTAGGTGCTGAAGCTTTCTCAATTCAACGCCAGGATGCAACTATTCGTGTTCACGGGTTGCCCGTGCTGCATGCAAAAAATTGAAGGCGCTCTGGGTTTCTCAATTCAACGCTAGGATGCTACTATTCGTGTTCACGGGTTGCCCGTGCTGCATGCAAAAAATTGAAGGCGCTCTGAGTTTCTAAATCATAACGCCAGGATGCAACTATTCGTGTTCACGGGTTGTCCGTGCTGCATGCAAAAAATGGAGATGTTGCATGTGAGAGGGATTTGCGATTTGAATGCTGTCTCTTATGTAAAAGTTCGCGAGAAACACGATGGTGCCACTGGTTTTTTCTGAAATCAACTCCCAAGCGCAAAAAAAGCTCTCAAAGTGAGGCCAAAATGGAGGAGATATCCCGCCCTACCCTGAGAGTCCACCTCTACATCAAAACAAACTCTCCCTGCAAAGATAGGGAGCAAATACATTGACATGGTTGCCTTGTTTTCAGTTTTAGAGTCCTCAATTAAAGGGGCAGCCCTGTCAATGTATTTGCTCCCTATCTTTGCAGGGAGAGTTTGTTTTGATGTAGAGGTGGACTTTCAGGGTAGGGTGGGATATCCATATCCCTTCCATTTTGACCTCACTTTAAGAGCTTTTTTTGAGCTTGGGAGATGAGTTTAGTGAAAACCAGTGGCACCATCGTGTTTCTCGCGAACTTTTACTTAAGAATCAATGGTCAAATCGCAAATCCCTCACACATGCAACATCTCCGTTGAAGGCGCTCTGGGTTTCTCAATCCAACGCCAGGATGCAACTATTCGTGTTCACGGGTTACCCGTGCTGCATGCGAAACATTGAAGGCGCTCCTAATGACAATGCTTGTATGCAACTATTGGTGTATTATCCTGAAATTTTTGCTCTGGTTTCAGATGGATGATTGCGACGGACCGGCAAGTCTGCAGTCCATCTTCCACGTGCGAGCGGCCGAGCTCTACCCGAAGCGGATCCTCGAGGCGGAGAAGGATCTGAGCGTCCCGTTCAGCCCCCTCTGCGGGGAGGCGGTCGAGTTCCTCGGGAGGACCGGGGACGGCATCCTCGCCCTCTCCAACTACCGCATTTACCACCTCCCGGACGACGGATCCAACCACAGCAACATCCCCCTCGGTCTTGTCGAGCAAGTCGAGGTCCGCGATTTGTTTTATCTCCAGATCAGCTGCAAGGACGCCCGCACCTACAGGTAATCCTCCACCTGGTCCAAAGCCATTCATAGAGAAAAGTAGAGTCCCTTTGTACTGAGAGTCGAGACAGTGTGAAACCATTTCTGATTGGTTTCCGCATTTCAGGCCTCCACAGTGTCACAAGCGGGAATAAAGATTAAGCGTCCAGCCCACCTTCAAACTAGGGGCTTCGAAGAGGCTCATTGATGGAACTATCGACTGTTGCCTTTCGGAGATCGTCGGGCCGACGATCTTTGAAGGTATCCGATATGTACGAGGTACATCACAGATCAGATCTTGAAATTTTCAAGGAATTCCGTGCAGAAATGGCTGAGAAATAGAAGAATTGGTGCCAGTTTGTAAGTGGCAGCATAAATACGTCCAAATGTCGCATGAGCATTCGAATGTTGCTAGATTTTCTCTAAAAAATATTTGTTTGTGACGAATCGAATGCTATGAATATTTCTCCTTGAGCTTTTCAGACATTTGAATGAAATTACCAAGAAAATTCTCTGAAAAATCGGTAGAAAAATATTCACTGATTTCCCCATAATATTCTGTTTGGTTGAGGGAAATTTGGCCGGGTCCGAAAGCTCATACGGCAGAGTAGTAAGAAGACTTAAATTTTTTTTTAAAAAAAGTATCGTAAAAGAGTAGCAAAATACGAAAATGCATGTGTAGTTTTTTATACAAGAAAAATACATTAAAAATCTAGTTCATTCTCTCAGTTATTGTTAACCTCTTTGATCATAATTTTTATGTGTAAAATTCTTGAACTCTGATTATTTAAGACCCTTTTACAAGCTTTTTTACATGCAACTTTCTAACTTTTAAATATACCAGTTTTACCTTAAGTTATTTTACAAGGTGTTCTACTAGGGCTTGCATTTCAGGCATCCTAGATTTTCCAATGACATTAGTGGGAATTTCTACAAAATAAGTCCAAGAAATCAGGGAATTTAATCCTCTGAATCCTATGGTAACCCTGCGTGCATTGACTTTGAGTAATAAAGGTCTGAAAAATAGCTCTTTGGAAAGTATATCTGATGAAGAAGTCAAGAAGACCGTTCATGGAATACATAACGCTCTAGCGGTAAGGGTTGGGGTCCGAACCTGCATTACAGGGGGAGGCAGAGTTCAGGGCTAAGTCAAGTAACCAAATTTTGTCAAATTTTATTGGCTGAGAATGAACGTACAAAATGTACTTTAGAATTTGATTTTTTACTTGAGATTCATTGCTTATTTTTTTTGTTTTTACTTTCAAGGTGTTTCTTTACTACTAATGAACACTGTATGGAATGGTTTCGGAGACTGGCTAAAGCTGTGTCTCCTCCAAAAAGCACCGAAGAGCTGTTCGCTTTTGCATTTTACGCTTGGGCCTCCGAGGAAGGCTGTAATGATCTAAACGGAAGACTTGGCAGAGATCTATCGGTTCCTGGCTCTCATTTTCGCAATGAAGTAAGTACTTTTTTTTTTACTTTTAGCTATTTTTAAAGGAGCAGTGTACATGCACTTTATTGGGATCTGGAACTACGTTTAGCCCTTAAAGTTCAAACAAAATGATGCATATGTATATCTATCTTTGTGCATTTTCTTCTGTGCAATTTGAACAAAAAAAATGCATCCACTCATGCAATTCTAAATTTATTCATAAAAGAATGATGAACAGCTGCCAAATAGTCAGTTTGAAAGGAGTGGGCCGTCTGATTTTCCCCTTTAGTTTGTTCTGGTTGCTTGTGCACTTTTTATTAATAAACAGTGCAGGAACATTACAGAATCAACAACAACCAGGACTGTGACTTTACCAGCCTTTATTTCAGTTCACATATTTACTTTGTTTATCCTTTTTTAATACAACTTTTATTACTTTGCTTGCAAATTTTTCACAATGATACCTAAGGCAGAAAGTACTGTTTTCTCTTCGAGAAATATGCTCAGTTGTACAACATTAGTCACAACCAATCAAGGAGAAGTCCAATGCAGACTCATTTCGGGTCTCGTGGGGCCCATCATGCAGCTGTTGTATAACAGGTAGTTAAACACACAAGATGCTGTGACTATGATGATGTTGGAGCTGTCAAGTTCAAATTTAGTATATAAGAGAAATTCTCATGATAAGAAGACTCACAATTTTCCCTCTTAGTGAGATTTTGGTAAATATGTAAAATATGTGTGCAGATAAAGCTACACATGAAAGGCATTAATGTTTAGAATTCATCTCGCCTCTTCAAGTGTTAAGTATAAATAAAAATATCCTACATATTTTGACATTCTTTTGATTATTTTAGGTGGACCGTTTGAAGTTTGAGGTAGATACAGGCGTCTGGCGTATCTCGAACGTCAACAGCGAGTATGGGCTGTGCCCCACTTATCCTCGTTATCTAATTGTCCCAAAATGCATCACTGATGCGAAATTAGAGGTAGCTGCAAAATTCAGGAGCGCACGGAGAGTACCTGCTGTTGTCTGGAGGTGAGTCTTTCTTGTCAATCACTTACTAACCCTGCTTGCAGTACTTACTGATGGCAGCTTACTGGACCACTGTAAGGCGGATCCAATGGACAACTGTTGTGCTAAAAGCTAACCCTGATTGGCCTAGGGAAATTCACCTAGGCCTAGTCCCCAAAAATCGGCTAAGAAAGGGTACTTTTTCAGGCTTTTTTTGCTGAAAATTATGTTTTCTTGCCAGAACTTCTGGACTCCCGCTGTTTAATGCATTTACATATCTATTAATTTGTTTCTAACGAGGAGGTAAAATAGTGCTGGGTCCACACTATTTCGCGGGGAAAACAAAGCCAAAAAGATAAAAAAAAAGTCAATAATAGTCAAAAATTTTAAGCTTTAATGAGTGCCAGTACAAGACTGCGAGGGGGGGGGGGGGAGAGAATGTTCAGCTCGGGCAGCTTGTAATGGAATATTAAGTTGAGCTGACATCGAGAGTTTTTAGTCGTTTTGAGATCACACTCATCAGTGAGCTCAACTAGCATTAATATGTTTTTTTCCGTAAAATTTAATATACAAGCTTGTTCAAGAATAAAGTACAGCGTATGAAAATAATTCTTGACATTCTCATTGCTACTGTTTGACTTACTTAGTTTGTCGTGAAAAATCTAACTATATCCCTCTAGTAGTGGAGTAGGACTTGGAAAAGAAGATCTCATGACGATCGGTCAAGACATTAATTTCATGTGTGTGAGTTTCTTTTACATTTTTTATTTATTTATTTATATTGAAAATACATCAATGGGTCACTAAACCTTGTTTATTTTCTTTAATATTCTGAAAGTACTAGGTGAGTAGATAATGTGGTGATTTTTCCGCATTTTTATGGAGCCAAAATCGGGGAGAAAACTGCTCTTGAGAACTCTAAAAACTGCAAGACATTTTAAACGCACCCGAATGGGGGGAAACCAACGGTGGTGATGTACTGCGGTAGTCAAATCACAATCTTCTCTCTCTTTTCACTGACGTGTGTTAAAATAACACGTCTTTCTTTGTGAATATTGCTTGTCCACTAAAGATAACATAAAGGAGATTTGATTCTTTAATTCTGAAGATATAAGTTCAACTTTAGTTTTGTTCTCACATACGAGGAGTAGATAGACATTTGACGGAAGTCGTAGTCGGCCATGCTCGCTTCTGATTAGTGCCGGATAACATCATTCGGTTCTGCGCGAAACCAGGGCGTTTTAAATTTTTGGATAAGTTGCGCAATTTTAACTGCGTATTTCTCGGTTATTGAGTTATCTTTTTGCGTTTTCAATGTGCGCATCGTATTCTACGCATCATTTACCTTCAGACGCATGTATGTATGTAGAATGTATTCGCAAGTCCAAATTCGTTCTCAGTTTAGTGACCCATTGAAGCTTTTTGGGCCCTGGCCTACCATGAGGACAAACACCCCCCCCCCCCCCCCCACAGCAACACTACTACATTAGCCCAAAGCACTCACATAAATTTATTATTACCATACAAATGATCGTATTAGCTCAATCATATTCCATAACGATGATTTCGCATGAATTTCACAGACACAAAGGTAGTGGAGCTGTAATAGCAAGGTGTAGTCAACCTGAGGTTGGTTGGCTGGGTTGGCGCTCTGAAGAAGATGAGACATTGTTGAAAGCAATCACTCAGGCCTGTGCTCAGACCATGATCGGATTGAACAAGAATGCCAAGCCTAAGGTAAGGTTTTCTTCTTACCCTTTTTGCCTCTCCGTACCGTTGAGGATCAATCTTTGACCCAAAAGTGACTTTTTTTTCTTGCCTATCAGGAGAGTCTTACTTGAGGGGAAAAAAATGTGAATGGAAAAAATTCAGTAAACAAAACCATTCACAGCCTTCAAAACTTTGAAAAAAAAATATGTCTGCATTGTGTAAGGGAATCTACATGAAGACAAATAATGTATTTATTATAATTTCAATTTAAAGGCTTGAAAACAGACATGCATGATAAGTAAGTACTTTAAGTGCTTTCGTGTTCCCTCTGTATCATAAATTTCCTTGTTGAAACATTTTGTTCTGTTGTCTACAGAAATTGTTAATTGTTGATGCCCGATCGTACACAACAGCTGTAGCAAATCGTGCTCGTGGAGGAGGCTGCGAATGCCCTGAATACTATCCAAACTGTGAAATTCAATTCATGAATTTGGCAAACATCCATTCTATTCGGAAAAGTTTCCATGCTCTTCGTCAGCTTTGCGCCACATCCTCTGATGTTCCTAAGTAAGTCAAACTTTGTCCCGATTAATTTTTTAATTCATATTACTTTTCTGCTTTCCTTTAAAATTTATGTAATTCTTCACAAAACACCAAACTGTACAATTGCCCTCTACCAAGAGTGTCTCTATTTTTTCTTGAATATTACTTGCAAACTGAAATTTGATTTCAGGAGTGTAACTTTTTGGAGGTCACTGATGGCATTTATTGCAATGATAGTCATCAATGACTTCTTCAAAGTGTGATTAGCAGAGAATTTGGATCGATTCTTAATCAGGTCAATTGCTCAATAGTTTAAAAGATTATGAGGAGGACCAGAGAGAATATTACCTTGCAGGTCATTATATATCAGCCTGACCTTGAAGGTGCTCATCTATCTGTTATAAACTATGAGACATTTGTGGCTTTATTTCTAGTCATGCATTTCATTTATTTTCTATTTTTGTGAACTACAAAAAAAACTAAAATGCTGGAAACTTTGTATTTGATCAGACATTTTAGTTACGTTTTGGCAAAAGAATATAAAGTTTCATGTACAGGCCTCCAAAATGTATGCGTAAAATACCTGATGAATTCTAGTAGCACATTATTACTCCAAATCTGAAAAAAAGGATGAGGAAGAAGTATCAGTATTCTGCCGTGCTGAGGAAAAACGTTGCATGAATATTCATTTGCTACCAAATTTCTCCTCGACAAAACGTTTATTTTGGAGGAAAGTTAGAAAGAGGAACCTTGAAATTTTCCAATATTTTAGATTAATTGCGATCAAAATTCTCTGAAATATTGGAATAAACATATTCCCACATTTCCTAGAAAGTTAATGTGTTATCAAAGGAGTTTTGGCAACCTCTTAAGGCTCATACGGCATTCTTTCTTATGATGGCAGTGTTGAAGTAACTCGATTTTCCTATCCATATTTGTGACCCTCAAATTTACATTTTGTTACAGTTGGTTTAGTTTACTAGAAAGCACTCGATGGTTGGCCAATATGTCCGGCCTCTTGCATGCCGCTGTGACAGTAACGTCTGCTATTGAAAAATCTGGTCGCCCAGTGCTAGTTCATTGCTCTGACGGCTGGGACCGAACTCCCCAAATTGTTTCTCTAGCAGAACTTCTACTCGATCCATATTATAGGACAATTGAAGTAAGCTTTTTTTAAACTATCAAATTAGTTAGTTAATTTGTTGCCCTCTTAATGCATGGATGTAACTACCCTGTACAATGAACCCTGTCATCCACCTAACTTGATGCTTTCCTTGGCTCATCTCTCAGTGTCGTTACACTCTTTTGTCAAGCGGGCGACGAATGTACGCAATCTTACCATACCTGGGATCTCATCAATGAATTTGGTGTTAATAGGAGAGTTATCCCTGTCAGATGTCTCAATGTGGGTATCTCGTGAATGTTCAAAGTAAAAGTAAGAAGCAAAGGCCAAAGATGGAATGGGTAAGAGGACATGCAAACTCATCTGCAGTCTTGCAACTGCTTCTTCAGCACTGATTGGCTATGCAAAATATTTACTTTGCCTACAGACAGTGTTGCGACAGTCGGGAAATGCTAAGAATGTCTGGGAGTTTAAATAGTTACGTAAAATGACAGAAGTGTTAGAGAGAGAAATTGTTTAATCACCTTTCTTTGGGTTCCAGAATGGGTTTGGCGTTTCAAACAAAAAGTTTCCCTTGAAAATTTTTTCAAATTATGACATTTTAACCATCTGGCATTTCCTCAATTGTCAGAAAATGTTACCAAAGTGCTTCTGAGAATTTTGAGAAATGTCAGGGAATTCCACTTTCTAAATTTTGAGGCAACCTGGAATAGACAAGATCAAATGACAGCACCATTTTAAGTCTTTTTTAAAAAATAAACCTGGAGCAAAGAATTTAAAACACTGCACTTAACTGAGATACACATTTTTGCACTTTCACTGTGGATATTGAGGGCGGAAATGAAAACTCCGATGCAAAAATGAAGTTCAATTATTATGATGAACAAGTGCGCCTGAAAAATATTTGTTTCATCATTGTTGGCAATAAACTGGTGAAATTTTACTTCAACATGTTTACTTATACCTACATTTATCCTTTTCAGGGTTTTCAGGTTCTAGTTGAAAGGGAGTGGCTGGAGTTTGGTCACAAGTTTGCTGATAGGTGTGGCCAGGGTGACGATCAGAATGATCGATGTCCCGTTTTCCTTCAGTGGCTTGATTGTTTACATAACCTTCTACTACAATTTCCCTGCGCCTTTGAATTTTCTAAGTCTTATCTAGTAAGTTCAATTTTCTTTCAAAACTTTCTTTTAAAATATTTTTAGCCTAATTTCAAAATACTAAGATAAGTATTGCGATGTAGTGAAGTATCATGTCATATTTTATTGGTTTCTTTTATTACTAACTGCTTTCACTCAGTAAAATCAGACTTGGCTTTTTCTGCTTTACTTGCCATTTACGCGTAAAAGTCCAAGAAATAATGCCAGACATTTAGTGAATTTGAGATTTTTTGTCCATTTTGTGAATAGACCATGTCTAAAGGGTAGTATTCTAACTGTACCCTGTCTCATCCAATTTTAGGAGCTATGGAGACCTCATTTTTAGATACCCTGTGCAATTTTAAGAGCCATAGAAATCTTTGATACTAAAGCAGGAAGTTAGGCAAGAAGCAAGGTCACACCAAATCGAAGTTGCAGTTATTTTCTAGGTGCCACTGGGGCAACGTCTCATGGCTCCAAGAGCCCAAGCATGATTTTCTAGTAGATTTCATTGGCTTACTTTAATGATAATTAATGCGAGGAGAAGGGAATACTATCTATTTTGATACTCACAGAAAACCAGTAAACACAATTTTATTTTTTTCAAGTTGATTTGATTACAAAATTCCAAACTGATTACGGTAGTAATTACTACCCAAATTGTCTCCTTTCATGTGAAAAGACCGACTGAGTTTTTCCTCTAATCACTTCTTTTTCTCCTTATTCAGGTTAAATTAGCTCAACACAGTTACTCTAACCTCTTCGGAACATTTTTATGTAACTCGAACATGGAAAGAACAAACTTAGGAATCCAGCAAAGAACCTTCTCTGTCTGGAAATTCTTACAGTCACCGCAATTCCGGAATATTCTTTATTGGCCAAACCAAGATCAAGTAAGTGAACGTTGTAGCATTTTGCTTATTATGGGCAATTTAACGTACTGGTAATGAAGACAGTTGGTTTTTTTAGTCAATATGCTTGTATCTTTTTCAGAAAATTTTCTTAGAAGACCTAACACTGTGGTACTCTTTGGAGAAAATTGTCTGAATTTTTTTCAGAAATATGGGTTTGATGGCTAAGAATACAATGCTCTAGCATTTAGGCTGACACAAGCTGTGATTGGTTGTTATAAGTTCAAAATAGGTTTTGATTTGATCAAAAACTGAAGATTGAATGATTAGCAATCTATAAGTACTTGTGCCAAATTAGAAAAAATTTGCTTTCACCAAAGATTAAAATTAGGGCTGTGCGAGCCTGGTTTTTTGGATTCGAGCCGAGTTCGAGTATTTTTTCACTAAGTCGAGCCGAGTTCGAGCTTTTTCGAGCTTTGAAAATGACCCTCGAGCCGAGTCGAGCTCGAGTCGAGTTCGAGTAATTTCGAGTTTTAAAACGTGATTTAATCTATTTTCTACAACAAATAATTTCAAACAAGACTCATAATATGATATTAATAATTATTGGCGATGACACACTAGGAAGGATTTACACTAAACTTACAAAATGTTCGGCAGTAACGCGTTAAAATAACTTCCCGCGGTTTAATTTTGAAAAGAGGACAAAACTTGGCAAGAAGCGGCGTGGCGCGGCGTACATGAAAGGAACTTCGGGCGGCACAAGTAAAGGCTTTAGAGCCCATTTATGCACGCAATTCGTGTCGCCGGCGGCAGTTGTCGCCGCGACGTTTTTTGGAATCGCGCGATTCCTATTTTTGTAGCCGCAGCACCTTTTTTCTGCCGCCGCGACACCGTTTTTCTGGAGCGCAAAAGGTCCAAAACACGTGCTCACTTTCAGTTTTCCAAGCGGCGGTCGCCGCCGCAGGTTGAAATTTGTCGCGCGCATAAATGCGCTCATATGACTCCGTGTAGTTACAAACCGCTAGGGATGGTCGAATATTTGGATATTCGAATATTCGATATTCGAATCATCGGCACCGAGATAATCGCATCACATTCGAATATTCGCTTCCGAAGTATTCGAAATCGCAAATTCGAATAATTCGAATTATCGAATAATCGCATTCGAATATTCGATTAATCGCATTCAAAAGTGTCATTTTATCTCTCACGGTTCATAAAAAATCAAAAATCGAAGCAATAATCGAAAATATTCGAGTATTCGCATCCGAATCATTCGCAATCGCAAGATTCGAATTCTCAAATATTCGCAATAATCGCATTCGAAAAGTTTCGAATATTCGAATATTCGCATTCGAATTCGATATTCGTCCATCCCTACAAACCGCGCGCGCGGCAGGAAATCGCCGGGCGGTAGCGTGTTGGCGCTGCGGATGGTAGAAATTTGCCGACGAGACTCTGATGTTATTCAATCGTAAAATGATGGCAAAACTAACAATAGTTTAAGTATGATTGAAATGTTTGGAAGTTGGACTCTTTCGGCGTTTCCGGCTCAAAAAAACTCGAAATACTCGAAAAAACTCGTGTTGTTGACACTCGAGCCGAGTTCGAGTACTCGCTCGAACCTAACCTAACTTTCGAGCCGAGTCGAGTACTCGATACTCGGCTCGACTCGACTCGAAATTCGAGTACTCGCACAGCCCTAATTAAAATCTTTAACAGTTATTTTCTGTCATCATTGCTTTCTTTAATTCACCAATTTCATTTTAGGTTCTTTACCCCTCCTACCATCTGCGTGACCTCCAGTTATGGCGAGATTTGTACCTAGGAACAGATATTAATGAAAACAATGGGCTGTCAGAGCCAAATCGGTTACCCAATGGGTAAGTTCCGCAAGATTTTTCAGTGATTTTGTACTTACTCACATGAACAAACAAGGTTAGAGATGGAGGTGATTTTACACCTGGTTTTTATCTGATTTTATTTGTAAAATTAATTCGCATATAAATGCAGACAAACTCTAAGGACGGAAGAAACTTTGTCAATTATTATCTAGAGATTTAAAAAAAAAGACCAGGTGACGTCAAAGAAAAGAAACTGCGGTTAGCCCAAGTTTTGAATGTAATAAAATCATATACTATATTTTTTTTCTCAGGAACCGTCCTCTTATTTTATTTCTTCAATTTTCATACTTATATTTCCTTTTTCCTCTCGTCAACAGGACCTTTAAGAGCCTGTAAAAAATAAACAAATAATATAATAATATATACTTTCAACTTTAGCCTCTCCAAATTTCCCCCTCCCCCCTTTCTACAAATGTATAGCCAGTACAGGTTTATTATTACACATTTTACAGGTTTTTCAATCTTCTCTCCCTCTTCAGCCCCTACTCATACATCTGCAACACAAACCAGAACTTCCTTTATGATTAACAAAATGTTGAGCAAACTCTCTCCCCCGCACAAGCACCCATCCCATGCACAAACTGGGGCTCTCAAACTGACACTAATTATTTAGTTTCTCAGCCATTTCTACATCAAATGCCTTGAAAATTTCAAGATCTGATATCTGATGTGTCCTGAATACATTAGTTACCCTCAAAGATTGTCGAGCTGACCTTTGAAATGCAACATTCAGCGATTCCATCAATAAACTTCTTTAAAGAGGTTCATCGAGGTTTTAAAACCCCTAGTTGATGCATGAGACAGGTGCTTCATTATCGGCAATTTTATTATGCTATGGTATATCTATATTTCGTCCTCATTGTCTGCCTTGTCATCAGTGGTAGCTCCTTTAAATGTTAAATTCCTGATTTTACAGAAGCGAATCAATCTTTGTGGATGGTGAGGAGCAGAATGGGAACGGAGATGAACTCACAGCAGATGGTGACAACCAAAGAGAGGGACAGTCTGACTCACCTATTTTGAACGGCTTCTCAGAGCCTCTCATATACTCAACCCTTCAAGATGATCCAAGTAGTGAGGAATTGGCAGCTGCTGCGGAAAGTGATTTACGCGAAAATAACAGTGAAACTATGGCAAATAGAGAAGAAAAAGAAACCGAATTAGCGTTATCCGAATTAGTCGAAAATTCTAGTGATAGTGCAGATAAATTAGAGATTAATGTAGTTAACGGAAATTCTGGCAATATTAAAAATTGTGTTGTTGATCAAGGCTCCATTGTTAATGAAATTGCTGCTCTCAGCGTTGAAGAGCAGCCCGATGATGCCTCAAAGTCTGAAAGTGATGACTATTGTAAAAATACCTGTGATTCCGATATTATTGACAATATTGCATCGGCTGTAAGAACTCTAAATCTCAACTGTGACTCCAGTGTTGATAGTTCGACTGAAACTTTAGTACCTGCCACTTTGCATCCATGCAGATATGAGCCCACAGTCACGGAGTAAGTCATGTTCGTTTTATATTTGAGTGTGCAAAAAGAAATAATTTCATACCAGATTTATTTTTGGATTGATTCTGTATGCCCTCTGTCCTTTTTTCTGAAAGCAAAAATATTGCCTTTCCAGAGGTTGACTCACCCTAATATAATTCTATTCCACTGTTTTTTGGACCTTCGGAAATGGGTGTTTTATTCTGTTTTTTTTTGTTTTTTTTTTTTTTTTGGATGAGGGGAAAAATTTGCTACAGTGCCCCTATCATAACGACCCCTAACCGACCCAACAGCTATTTTATTATGTTTGATGTATATTTTTTTAGTGTATTTGTAAATGTAGCAGAGTGTGAGGAAAGAAAAATTGTCTTATAATTTTCACTGCAAAAAAATATAGATGACGATAATGTTTTTCTAGAGTTAACTGTTATAGGTCGTCAATTAAATATAATATATGTACAAAATAATTTCTATACAAATAATCAAATAATGTAGAATCATTTCTACATCATATCAAATCAAGTTTAAGGTAAAATTTACTCAATTCTGCAGTATGAAGTGGGAAGTTGGCAGACATTTTTTTAGCGTATTTTCAAAGGAAATTCATTTTTCACTTCCTTTTTCTCGAAATAGCCATTGAATTTCAAACATTGTATGCATGGAGATTTTTTTGAAATTCATGCAAAAAAAGAATGTAGTAAGTCAGAAAATGTGCTGTCTTGTAAGCGTTGATTCTATCGAAATATTCTAAGGATGACTAAAATTTTTAAAATAGGTCACAAAATTTCAAAAGAATCTCCATCTTAAGATTACTAACCCCTACCTCTGTGGAAAATTGCTCTTTGTGTTTCAGTCTTTATTGTTATTCAATTAATTTTTATTTGCCTGTTTCTATTGTTTGCAGACCTAACCTTGAAAATGGCGTTTCTCCACCCGTCAATGACACCATTAATTCTGACCCCATTAACTCAGACATCTGCAGGTAAATTTTTCTCCCTATTATTGCAAAGTCCTATTTCTAGTTGAATAGGTTTAATGAAAAAGAAAAAAATTATTCACCCTTCATTGAAAGTATTAGATTTACCTGCTTTTTTAAATACTTGTTCATTCTAGACATTTATTTATTGTTGAAAATTTTCTGGCCGCCAAGATTAAAAGTAAGTGACATAAGCTCCTTAAAAATGTTACCTAAGTCTTAGAGTTAGTGGGTCATGAAAAATAGTAATTAAGTTTTATTTTTCTTGCATATTAACTTTTTAACTCAAGTCGTCTTGGAGGGAAGTTTTTACAGAAGATACTTAATACAGTTGCTAACTGACTAAGAAATTATACGGTTTTCAACCAAAGGCCTAGATTTTCATTTGATATTCAATACATTCGATGGTTCCACCAAGAACAAGTGGACTGTTCTAATATCAATCACTTTGCCGAGCTTTTTTAGGGTGGCACAATTTAATGGTGATACAGCAAATGATGTAGACACTATATCAGTCGATATTAGTAAAGAAACTGTCACAATAAACTTTTAGAGTCTCTGTGCTTTGGGTTTTGTTCCCGAGACTTAAAATCACATCCAATGTAAGTTATCAGTATCAATGATCTGAAAATAATAGTCCTGCCGTTCAAAGTATGAGTTCAGTGCCCATTTATTTTTGGAATTTTTTCCATGACGTTTTCCTCTTTTTTTTCTAGGGGTTGCTCCAGTAATGGCAGCAGAAAAATTTCAAGTATATCAAGTCCCATCTCTCCCGCAAGCGGTAATTTTTTTATTTCTCATCAGAAATTTCTCAAATTTAGTGACTAAGCAGACTGTCTCACAACTGCTGAAATTCATCTGTGGAGGAAAATTTACCAAGTAGGAAAACTATGCACCCAGATATTTTCTGGCTTTGATTTCTGTAGAATAGTGTAGACCAAGCACTATTCTACTATTCTGTCATTTACCCAGATATTTATGCCAAAAATTCAAATAGCTTCTGGAGAGAGCTTTTGTCATCTGATGTACTCCTGAGTCGCTCAAATTTAAAAGTACAGAACTATGATTAAGATTAAGTGAACGTGTTTTACTGAATAGATGTAATTAACAGTAGCCTTTGCTTAAGAAACTTCAAGCACAATACGGCTAATTTCAAATTTGTAAGTTAGAAATTTCCCAATATTCTTTTGAATATCATGTACGAAATTTGAGCTGGCTTAGCACAATGAAATATTTGAAAAATGTTTCTGTTGACAGGCCGAGTGTTGGACTCAATCGATGGACTCCCACCTCTTAGAGATGATGTGCAGTCTCGATTAGAGCAGATTATGCATGAATATAATGTATGTTGATCATTTTATCTCGTAACTCGTTCAAGCATTCCACCTTCTATCTCTTTCCGCCTTTGAATTTTCACTGATTAAGTTCAACATTCTCCTATATTAATTTATGAGAATCAAAAAGGATGACAATTTGTACCCCAGATTCTTGTAGTAACAATTGTCAATCATGCTGATCTGAATTGATCAACTTAAGAGTCAGTGTTGACACTAAAACAATTAAATTAACCAAATCAATATTTACGGTACTGTTCATTCTGCTTTCGTCCATTCTTCACTCTACCTTTTACTTGCCGCAATTTTCCCAGCATCCGAACCCCTACTTAAAGAAATAATGTGTGCATAGTAGTTCGGCTTATGAGCCAAGTATATTTTACATCTTCTATCTTATCGGTATTTGTAATAGGTACTGTACCTACCAAGATCCATACTTAAACCATCGCATGAAAACTCATCTTTGTGTGTGTCTTTCAATTGTTAAGTTTTCTAAATTATTCTTGTTTCCTGCAATCTGAGGACCATGTCATTGATAACTAGTACTAGCATAGCCCTCAAAAAAGAAATGGAGCGGCAAATCACTACAGAATTCCTCCTTCTCAAAAACCACATTTGTCCTCAATAATTATATCACCTTCATCATTCAACACCTAAAACCTCACCTGTTTGTTTACCTGTATGAACGTTTTTTACAAGATTCCGATTTAAAAAAAAGGAATAAAAAGAATGTAAAATACCAAATTTTATCAAGGATGTTTGTTGAGATTGCTTAGGAAGGTATTCAAGAGAGAGAGGATTTAAACTTTTTATCTTAAAAATTGTAACTGACTGTTCAAAATCTAATTTCATATGTTGCTCAGAACATACTCTTGAATTTTTTTCTGTTCCTCTCGGGAGGCATGCTGAAAAAGCTTACTCTCTCATAAAATCTGGAGCTAGACATACTTCTTTTTCTAATACAAATTTTTTAAATTTCTACTTTATCTCCCTAAGATATCAATCATTTTTAAAAAAATCTCCACTCTCGGTTCCAGGATGTTCAATACACACTTTAACAAGGTCTGTTTAAGAGGCCTCAGTAATATTCTGCCCAAGTATGGATATATTTTAAGACTGATTTTTCTAAGTTTAAATCTCAGTATGAGTAGAGTGGATACAATTGAGAACTAATTTTCTGACCAGAAAAGGTCTCTAGAAATCAAATTTCAAAAATTAATTCATGGTAAATTTTCTTATCTGAAATAACCTCTTTTCTGATATCTTTAATTGAAATTTTCCTTTATTTCTCCTTCTTCATCTAAGCTCTCCAGCAACAGTATGAGACTCCTATTTTTTTTCTTTTTTCTAAAACTTATATGTAATTTCTAATAATTAGACATGTCTATGACCCCTTGTGTCCTTTAAAACACTATAGAAATGCTTGCTTTTGAGTTTTTGTTCTTTCTAAGGCGTTCAAAGTTTTTTGGTTTTCTATTTTTATGGGTCCTCAAAAACCCCTTGAACTTTAGCTAGCAACCAATTTTTAAAAATACTTTCCTGTATCAAAGAATTTTGAGTGGATTCTAATTTCTGAGTGTGTCTTCATATTATAACACCAATGACAAAGTGATATGAATACACCCCCCCCCCCCCCCCCCCCCGCCCTCCTTTTGAACAGTTTTCATCGTCTGAAAACTGTAAAATTTAGCAAGCTTGAGACCATCATCCTGTTGCGGTCCTTCTTCACTCCTTGCATGCAATGATGAAAAGGTGTTTTAGATTTGCTGAAAATTCTTGCCATTTTTTAAAAACCGCTTGATTTTTCATATTTAAGTTGCACGAATCAAGTCAAAATTGTTTTGTCTTTTATCTCATATCCTCTTCTCCCCAATACATCGTCACCTTCCAGGCAAAGTATCACAAGCGCCATGCAACGTTTAAAAATTTCCGCCGCCATTTTATTTTTTTACGGAGAAATTGTTGGTTGAATCTGTTTGGAAATTTCACTAAATTTTATCGGCAGCACAAAGAAAATTCAGTGAAATTTTCGAACAGCTTCGTTGAACAATTTCTCTGTAAAAAAATATAATGGCGGCGGAAATTTTTAAACGTCGCATGGCGCTTGTGATACTTTGCCTGGAAGGTGACAACATGAGTAGTGTCCTCTTTTCTATGTAGTAGTATCCTATATCTCTTTTCTCAATTATTTCAGCAATTCTCAAGTGGTACATTTATTTGGTTTAAAAGAGTTGAAGCTCAATTTTAAAAAATTTAAAATAAAGAAATAGAAAAGATGAACTGATTTGCTTCATATGGTAGTGAGTCATGTCATATCAAGCTCACTTAAATATTTTATTTTGGAATTACTGCACAGATCAGCAAGGCTCGATCAGATGCTTCGTCGCACTGCTCATATTTTGACTCATGAAAATGTTAAAAAAGGGTTTCTGCCCAGAGGCAAGCATTAGACTGTGTCACACTATGAAAGCTAGCCATCAAAATATCAAGGTCAGGTGTTGTGATTGACTTATTCGATGACTGGAACCAATCACAGCACTCGACCTCGACATTTTGATGGAGTATTTTGACAGTGTGACACAGGCTATTCGATTTTATGATATCCCAAAATATACGTTTTACCTCCGCCTCTTTAGAGAAATGAGGTCACGAATGAATGCAGAAAGTCTCTTTTAGGAGTTGGAGCAACTGTTCTAGATTAAAATAGCCAAGCTCCAGGTTTTGGGGCAAATACCTCCCACTATTTATTGAGCAGCATCCATGCAATGGAAGCAAATGAAAAACTGAAACTTCCTCAATTCATTATTTTAATGCTGTTAATTATATGTCGTCAGGTTTTTTTTTTCCAAACCAAAGCATATTAGTAGCTTAAAGTAGAAGGGTTTTAACTACATTTTTTTTAAATCAAGATAATACAAGAAAACTCCATGATGGCATATTGCTTTCCAACCCAATTAAACATTTTTGAGTTTTGAAGATGATCTTGCGACCGGTGTTGGATACTCCCGCCAAATTTTTTCGCACATATAGAGCCCTACCCGAGCACATCACGAATGTGAGTAACTAGTTTTTTTTTCTCTCTCTCTCTCTCTTTGAAAAATGTCAGTTATGATCCTCTTGCCCATCGCATTCACCGAGGTGAAAATGAAGTTTTTCATGAAAAGATCGAATGTATTTTATCTCTAGCTTAATCCAACTAATTTTTTTTTTTTTGCAGGCAAACAAGCTAGCACTGGAGAGAGAGTTGCATTCGACGAGGGTGACGCTTCTTCAGCAAATGTGTCACCAATGTACGCACATCAACAACAATAATGGTGCTGAAAAACCTGATGATGAGGTAAGAACCTGATGACGAAGTGTTGTGAGTAGAACTCCCAAATTTTGATGTGTTGGCCCCCTCCTGCATAAACTCTTTAAAGCTTGACCAGGGTTATAGAACTCTCAGAGGCATCTTCCTGATACCCTCAAGCTTTGGAGCATGAATCAAGTTAAGAATTGAAACCAATAAGGCACTCACGTTGCGATTTGTATTACCTAGTTTACAAGGAAACCTCTCCTCCCGTGGATGCCTCGTGTCAAATTAAGGCCTCCCATTAACTTCAAGGCCAAAATTTCTATACATAGTCAGCTGACTCTAATTAAGTGGAAAGCTTCATACACCAAGGAATAACCTGAAATTAGAGACCTTTTGCCTTTTTCTCATTTAGATAGCATGCATGGTGCAGATTTAGCTCTTCAGGCTATGAAAGATATTTTTGAATCATATACAAAGTGCTGTAGACGAGATATCCAGAAAAAGTGGCCAAATTGTGGCTTTAAGTTTTTTAATGCACAGGAAAAATCTATCAAAAAATGTCTTAGGTCACAAGTAATGTGAAGCCTCTGTAACTGTGATACCATAGCACTCTCTAGCCTAGGATTGTCAACCAGGCATTGATGTTGAAGGTGTCACAATATAGGTCGTGCTTGAGTTGGATAACCATTGTCGACTATGACGGAGCAAAGTCAAATGATGCAATGGGCCTGTTGCAAACTTTTGCTAGAGCAAAAATAAGCATTGTTTCCTATAGATAATGCCTCAAAAAAATCACGATGACCGCATCGGCAAAGTCTGAAATGCACTCATAACTTCACAATCTGCGTAAGAAATTAGCGTTTTTTTGAGCTTCCCGCTTCAAAAACGATACTACGGCACAGGTGAACATTTTGTTAGAGGAGCCGCTCCATCGTCGGCAATATTTATCATGGCCGATGGCAATCCGCAGTTCCGCGCGTAATTCGAGGAGTGTTCAAGGTCAATCAAGGCAGGTGAGGAAAATATGAACGTAAACATGCTGATTGTTATCTGGTCTTACCCTGGTCAGGTGTTATTTCGTCCCATCACATGTGTTTTGGTGGATTGGCATCGGCCATGATGAATATTGCCGACGATGGAGCGGCTCCTCTAACTAAATGTTCACCTGTGCCGTAGTATCGTTTTTGAAGTGGGAAGCTCAAAAAAACGCAAATTTCTTACGCAGATTGTGAAGTTATGAGTGCATCTCAGACGTTGCCGATGCGCTCATCGTTATTTTAAGGCATTATCTATGAGAAACAACTCTTAGTTTTGTTCTAGCAAAAGTTCGCAACTGATCCATTGTCCTGGACATTGCCTGTAAAGTATGTACAGATTAGGTGTGATGTATTGAAAAATATTTTAGAATAGTGGCTGCTGCAGAAACAGCTTTCGTTGAGGAGTGGTGATCATGGGTAACTAAGGAAACTTATTAAGATAATATAAATGGTGAAAGAAAGAACGGTCACTTGACTAAACTGCTAAAGAAATTGAGAGAAATGTTATATAAGTATAGTTAAAGTCCAGGATGCAAGTAACTCAAAGTTTTCTTTGATTGGAGAAACAGTCCTTTGGCTTGTGAGTTTTGTGAGTTCGTGAGTTTTTATATTGCTGCCCAAGAAATCAAAGATAAAATTTGAAGGAATAGGAAAGAGGATAAAGTATTGAAACGCAGACAGAATGCCGTTTAGGAACAAGATGATAGAAAGGTATTGTGTCCACATTATTCTTATGAGAAATCAAAGCTTCGAAAATAGGAACATTTGAATCAGAGGTTCACAATGAACTCCAGTAAAATCGAGAATAAAACTAAGGGGAGGAAAAATAGGAGGAATGAGGAGGTAGATCTTGTCCGTCTGCGTTCTTCATTCTCTGACCCACGGTTAAAAGAATGCTTATAACCAGGTTTCTACAAAGCTCTTTGTTCCTTTTCACTCTTAAATGTTATCTTAGCTCAACTTATCGTCATTGTTCATGTGCTCAGGGATCAGTATGCAGCACAGATGTGTCCTGGGAGGCTGTTGAAGAACGAGAGGCTCAACCTGTTCTTTGGGTGCCAGATCACGCTGTCACCAGATGTATGGGATGCGACTCCCAGTTTTGGTTGGGGCGCAGAAAACATCACTGCAGGTACATTTTTTTTCCACTTTACAAACATGGTTTGCAGAACAATCAAACCTCTTGTTTGACCACAAGACTCTGAAAAGAAACCGCAAGAGAAAAAAGAAAGACGAACAGAGCAACACAAGAGCTATTTATGATGAAGTCTCATAGTGAGGAAAACTTGAAGTACTTTATGGAAACTGAACCGACCATGAAAGGAAAAGAAAAACTGAAAAATAATTCCTACGCGTATTTACCCCGTTTTCAAAATTCGCAGACTGAGGTGAAAGTCATTTTATTTCAGTTTTCAGTATTGTAATAAAGAAAACTTGATGAAATGAGGATGCGTCCACCTTTTGAGGGGGATGCTGGCCGAGTGCTAGAGCAAGGAGGATAGGCCTCTCTACTCATTGGTCAGCAGCCAGAGGAGCTAAAATTCAAACCAAGCTCTGGTGTGGCTCTCAGAACCACTCCATTATAAGTTGTGCCAGTTACGAAATTGCGCTATGATTGCTGAAAATATTTAGTTTAACAAAGAAGTATGAGCTATGTATGTTCAAACACCTTGTTTTAACGTGCAGCAACATCAGAATTCTTTACATTTAGACTAAATTGAGAAGATTCATCTAACAGCCTTACAAAGATTATTTGTTCGGTGACTCAAAAATAATAATCATCCTTGGATTTCCTCCCTCCGCATGCTATAAGTATGTTTTTTTTCCAGAAGTTGCGGTAAAATTTTTTGCGCTGACTGCTCAGAAAATGTTGTAGCCCTCCCAAACGAGCAGTTGTATGAACCAGTTCGAGTTTGTGAAACGTGTTACAACAACCCGGTGTCGTATAAAAACACCATCAACCTGCAACAGCAACCTTTGAGTACTGATAAACTTGCTGAAGTGACTCAAGTCTCGCACCAAGTGGAAGTGCTCCCGTACCTTCAGATCCCAACGTGAACACTCCTCCTTCTTCGCCTCCAAGAAACATCTATAGTATTCTGTAAATTGTGTTTTTAGTTACTTAGTAAGGTCATAAGTGAGTTCTCCTCCTTTGTAGTCTCTTTAACTTCTCACTGATTCTGCAATATTGCGCAACCGTACTTTCTTCAACAATACTAAATCATAACATAAAGAAGACTAGAAGACTTTGGTGCAGCTAAAATGATACTCACTAGTTAGATATGAGTTCAGCATTTTCTGTCTGACCTGTAAAATTAAAAATTCAGGATGCAGGAATGGAATGGATTAAGTGCAGGATTGACAAAATACTAGAAACTTGCATCTCACGTGATGGGTGTTCCTTGCAGATTTGTGAGAATTTTGGTATTTTCTGTTGTAAGTCCAGTCCAACTTGATGAAAATATTCATGATGCATTAGCTGATCATAAGCTACCACTCATTTCTGTTTTGAAGCTGTATGAGGCTGAGAAACCCCTCCCCCCCCCCCCCCAAAAAAAAAAAAAAAAAAATGCTGTATGATATCAAGTTCAAAAACATTGCATATTCTTACTACGGAAGTCATACTCTGCTTATCAAGGATCAAAAGTTTGATAACTATAGGAGTATCAAAGGAGTCAAGTTGCACTCTTGGATGTACGTGCAGGAGCTCTGAAAGCCTTGCTTTCTGCACTGGTAGTGGTTTGGAAATTTGTCTAGCTTTTCTCACTCTTCAGGAGAATGTTCCACCTTTTTTTCATCTTCCAAAATGTATTCTGTTTTATTTCACACATAATTTTAGAAATTTTAGGGAATTGTGGAAACCACAATTAAAGTTGAAGAGATTATAAAGCAGGGAAAGTTCTTGTCGATTTTACTATGAATTATTTTCTAAGTTTCGTTTGTGATAACTCTCTGCTTAGGTTTGGTTTTTAAAGTTTTATGAAAAATATCTATTTTTAATTTTATTTTTAAAATTTGTTGATTAGTGTCTAATGACTTGTGTCTCAGATCTTTTATGTGAAAAGTTATAGTTGATGTTTAAAACAATTTCGGCAGTTTTAAGTTGTTTTTAAAAATAATAATATTAATTATTTTCCAAAACTCCGTCTGAGAATTCTGTAAATTGTCAGAAATTTGATTAAAGTCTGTTGAATTATTTCAAGAAGTTGGTAAGAGAAGTCTAACAACTGTGAAGTGTAACTTATTGTCATAACATCATTTCCTGCTTTGACTGATATTTTTTGGTCTTATTTGACTCGTTGATTCGTAAAGCATGGATTTTGTATCTTTTTGGATTCTCAGCTGCTTTCTGTCAAGCAGCTGTTAACCTGTTGGCTAACTGATAGACCCATCTTTATCATTTTCCACATTCATCATGAATATGGTTAATATAATTAAAATGTTTTATAATTTATTGGAGCTGTCCAATTGGGTTTTCGCTTCTTCCTTTTTTTCCATGTGTGAATAGTGTTACCTTCTCAAAATCATTCAGAAGTACTTAATACTTCAACATAAAAAATTGCAAAAATGCGAATCTTGATGGTAGTATTTCCAAGCCTACACTACATTACCGGTCAACGTTCCCACAGAACATTTCTCACATACAGAAAAAAGTAGAAAAGTTATCAAGAAATAAAATTATTTTTCTATGTAGAAAATAAATTATGACAGGAACTTCGCAGCATCACAAATCAAGATACTTATTTTGCAGTTTCATCGAGGATTTCATCTAGGTGCATTTTACAAATTGACTCTTGCCCAAAGCAGGTTTTTAAGCTGGTTTATCAACCATGTAAAAGGTATCATAGTTAAAGGGTTTAATTAACATTTTTTAAAAAAATAGAAATTTTAGTCATTTTGAGTGAACTCATCTCAAGACAACACTGCGCAAAATTGTACCCGGTAACTCATTTTCTGTTTTAGTATTCAAATTTCAGGTCAATTTATAGCATAATGTTTTACCTTTGACTATGTTTTCTTCCAAATCATAGAAATGATCTATCCTTTTTTCCTGTAAAACCTATAATTTTTCAAAACGATTTGGTGAAAAATTTCCCTCTCAATCTCAATTTAAAGAGAAAGTCATTTAGGTTGATTTATGAGTTATTCTCAGCCTTTATTAATTGAGATTACAGGGGGGTTAACTACCACAAAATAAAAGTATAAGTGAAGATGGTGGACGTCCATGAAAATACGAGATAAAATAACCAAACCCGTAGAAATCATGTAACAACAATATCATCTGGGCTATATTGAATCTGTTTATATGAAAAGATTTTCAAACAATCAGTTAAAAATGGTAAAAAATTACGCTTTATTTGAAATCACAATACCTAGGTAAACAAATTAAAACAGATAAAAGTTTAAAATACACCACGTTCAAGGAAGACAGAGTTGAAATAAGATGCATCACAAAAATTTGAACTTTCAATTGTAAAATACTTGAAAAGATATAAAAACATTTGATTTTAGTGCTGTCTTATCTCTGTTAGAGTTTATAAGGGTCCAGCAGGCTGATTATTGAAATCTTATATTCGTCTGTCAGAGAGGGTAAGACCTGAGTAAAATAGAGTTCCTATGGTTGGTTGGATGTATCATGGAAACTAAGCTGCAAGACATATCGATGGCCAAAGCGCAAAACAACATGCTTCACTCGAGACATGGAAGACTTCCTGTCATACATTATTTCTCCTTTGGAGAACCAGTCAATGCAATTTTTGAAAACTTCTTTGAGTTTTCTTCAATATGAGCAGAATATTCCATATATATTTCAAACTGAAGCTTATCTTCGAAACAGTGAAATCTGAGAGGAAATTTTAAAACACCACAGTGAAGGTACTGAGTTTCGCACTTTGGTCATCAAAATATTGGACAGAATAATGTAGTGGTTGTCAACCTTTGAAGGGGCATTTAAAGCTGCTTTAGTAGGCAGGAAAATGCAAGGCTTTCAGCTTACAATTAGTTTCAAACTGACAAATCACAAAACTCCATTATATTTTAGTCTTTTCCGACAAACATAAAATTTCAACAATCTACCTACTGACCTTTACAGTGAATTATTCAGTTTCTACTTTTATATGAGTAAAACTTGTCTACAGAGGTGTTACTGTTGCCACTTTATTCTACATGATTGAAGACAGGATGGATTCAATTTAAGATACAGTCATTGTGAAAGTTGACATTAAATCATAGACTATTAAAAACAAAATTACAAGAGGACGGATTCAGTTTGACACTTGGTTGCCACGAAAAATTAACATCATACATGATTGAAGACAGGATGGATTCAGTTAAAAATACAGTCAATGTGCAAATTAACCTTAAATTACAGACTATTTGAGATAAAATTAGAGACAAGACAGATTCAGTAATACTTGTAGTTACCATAAAAATTAAACCTAAATTATAAAAATAACTAATAAAAAAAATAAAGTGAAGAACAGATCTATGTAAAAAGGCACATTAGTGCTGTCCCTGAAAGTAAAATGGATTTTTGGACCATGAATAATTCTTACAACCGATCATAGATTTTCTGCTTGAGTATTTTTTAAATTCATTTGAAGTATAAATAAGTAATGAAATGACATGCTCATAGTCCTTTCAGGAAGGAGTTAATACCCAAAAAGATTGCCTAGTATGGGCCTAATCCCGAGACAAAATAATGAGCTGTGCCTACATTTATGGTTAGAGTTCAGCAACTTGAGTGTCGAAGTTTACAGGAAAAAATTGCAAATCATAAAATATATTCAAGTCAAAATTGCAGATCAATGATCAGGAAGCAAATGAGGGGTACAGTATGTACACATGAAATGAATAAAATCTGGTGATAGATGAGATCAGTAGAGGATTTTGTTACAGTAAAATTCAAAGAAAATTTGATCAGAACGCAGATTTTCTGATATAAAGAACCCCGCACAGAGCATGGAGTCAGCGGCTCTCAATGAAAGTCGATGAAACTTTAATAGATTGATACAAAGTTCAAAATTAAGGGAAAGCCAAAAAATTAGCTCACTTTTGCGAGTAGAAGCCGAGATATTCGCGATTGAACCCGGACTATTTTCTGTGCAGCGGAGGTAAATTCTCCGTGTCGCCTTACCTTGCTTGAGCACTTCGGCCAGGAAACCCCCTCTCCCCACCAGGTAACTACGATGTCGCAGTGTTTACACTCACTCCTTTCATTAGGAAGCTCCGTTCGGGCTGTGCGATACGGAGTTCCCTCCTTCTCGCACCCCTCCCGTGCCGGCACCGCCGGCCGGTTTAATCTGAAATGTAGTTGCTGAAACAGAATTGACAGATGCGGGGAGAGGGAGGGAGTACGGTATTCGCACCGGCCGAGCGCATAAGCACCTATCTTCACGTGAGTGACGTGAGGTCTGATCGAGAACGCCGAACAACGAGAGGAGAGGGGACTCGGAATTCTTCCGCCATGCTACGGCATGATAGAAAATAGTCCGGATTCAATTGCGAATAGCTCGGTTTCTACTCGCAAAAACAAGCTAATATTTTGGCTTTCCCTTAATTATGAAATTTATATCAATCTATTGAAGTTTCATCGACTTTCATCGAGAGCCGCTGACCCCATGCTCTGTGCGGGGTTCTTTGATGAAGACTTGGCAAAAATATGATATTTTGTATTCCTAGGCTCATCTATCAGAGTAACTAGCCAGACGGTAGTTTATCGTTGGGCTGAACTCATCATCTCTCGTCTAACTTTGAAGTCTCCTTGAGCTGCAATACAGTAGATAAGGACGCTGATGAGTTACGGGAGAGACTAAAAATATGATCCTTGAAGAGTGCAATTTACCAAAACAGTTGCGTACAGGAAGCAGAAATTCCTGTGGGAACAAGAGTTGTTCCAAGTAAGTCCTCAGTTGCTCCTCACAAAAAATGAGCTACTCCTTTGTATACATGCAACTAAAGGTCTTCAAACATCTATAAAAGTTTCCAGAAAGTGTAAATTACAGACAGGAATTCTATGTTGAGTTCCCATTTAAATCATTGTTTGTTCTTCCAGCAAGGTTATCGCTCTGTTCAGAAAATAAAATTCTGTAGTAAAAAAAAAGAAGGAAAAAGCAGTTCAACTATTAATGTCTATAGATGATAAAATGCTCCTCATTTTCTATGTACACAGAGTGAGCACAGCACATGAACTTGGCAAGTAGATACATTCAACCTGCACATAATTTGAGGATAGAACTTGTTCTGCTGAAAATATCCTCGCCCAATTTCAGGTCTTACTTCTGGTGAAGTTTACTAATGCACAAGCATAAGTCTTTTTACTCTCTTCAGAATCTCTTTCTAAAATATTACCTACAAAATCTAAAATTTTTAAAGTAATAAAAAGGGATCTTATGAAATTATGGTCAAGATAATTGGACAGCGTTAAACAGAAAGGAACCAAGCCACATCGGCTAATGCCAAATTTAACAGGAAAATTTTATTTTTAATGAGAGAACGTTTCTGCGTATTCCTTTGAAAATGTTACGAAATGTGCTTTGAATTATGGAGAAAATTTACTGAAATTTGCACAAATATCCGCACAACCGTTTTCATGTAAAAAATTAAAATGCCAGATTAAATTTGGCGATAGCTGATGTGGCTTGGTTCCTTTCTGTTAAACGCGGTCCAATTAAAAGACAGAGATTGTTTCCAATTCTGAAACACATACTCACATACGATCTTAAGGCACTTTCTTCAACCTACCTACAAGATCACTCAAGATCTGTATCAGACTCAAATCAGAATAATAAATTCTATTGAGCCCTATAAACTATATGAAAAAGTACAATATAATACATATAATACAGATTCAATAAAAATAAATCAAAACTGAGGGTCTCTGAGGACATACTACAGCAGGAATTGGCGAATTGGTGGAAAAATGTTATGCTCTTGAGACTATTTTGTCTATAACTAATTTTCCACTGTTCCTAGATGTCAAGAGAGTTTGATCAGTGCTGTTCTGACACAGTCTTTATACTTTGAAGGGAACACAGGTCATTTTTCTTCCCTTCAGGAAAAACCGAGAACAGAGGTATGAGCAGTCCTCAGGGTCCATTGATAAATTGCTTTCGCTTTAAACAAATCCAAAATGTGGTTTTCGTAAACGATTCGAGAATATTAAAAAGAGATTAGAGAAAAGTGGATCTCCTGTGTCGAGCAACAAACTGGTGAAGATTTGGCAATGAACATAATATGCAGTCAAAGTTTCAGAGGATGACTCATCGGAAACCACGTAGAGACCAAGATGAAAACATCCTCACAAGGATGTTTGGTGACATCCACTCAATCCCTTGAAAAAAGGAAAATTCTTTTTTTATGAGAGATGATTTTTTAAATTAGAAAACAGTTATCTTGAGATAAAAAAAAGTATCATAAAGCTTAATAATAAAGAAGTAAAAACTGGTTTGATTAGAACTGACGAATTGCATCCATCCGAACTACAAGTGTAGACACAAGAGCGATATTCCAGCTTATCTCCAGGTTGCTGAATATAATTGCAATAATTGCCAAGGTCCAAGGCTGAACAAAACCGCTTTGTCCCCAGGCCACCTGTTTTAAACACAAAACAAAATATTTTAGAAGACCAAAATAACACAGAAGTGCTGTGATTTTTTTCAAAGTGACTTCTGAACTCGAGTAGTATCAAAAGCTAAACTTGGAGACCATATCCTCAATTTGCAAAGTTACAGTAATCAGAGAACTATTCAACACATCTCTGTGAGAGTATCCATCATCATTTCCATCCGACTCTATTCGGATTATATTAGTATGAGAAGAGAAGTGGAGAGGAATGAGTTTGAGAATTTAAAAAAGCAATAAAGTTTGATTGTTGATTTTTGAAAAATTAAACAGGAGTGAAAATCTGAACCACCGAAATGGAGATACAAGGTTTCTGTGCTTCAGTCATTCATATCAATGGCTAAGTGGAAACCTTGTTCCCTTTCGCAAAAATGAAACGAAAAATCTTGAAACATTGCAATCAAGATAAGTGGTATCTGCGTTTAGTTGTTGATATAGAACTACAAAAACGAAGATAAATTGCCATAGACCAGTAATATTCCTTGAAATTTTTAGATGAAAAATAGAAGAAAGTCTGGCGGTTGAATACCTTCAAGAAGGGACTGTAGGTCTGTTGACACTCTTCGATTCCACTTAAAAGCATGCCGCAACAGTGATGATGTCTATTTGAATCTGACGATGCATGATTCGCACCATACTAGATTTTTTAAAAAAATTCAGGGAATCACATCAAGTGGACACAGCTGACTTAGCATCTTTAAATCAAGTGAAAAAAAGGAGAAGAATTTTTAGATTAGTTGAGGTGCTAAAAAAGAAGTTTTCATCCAGGCAATGGACAAAATCCTTACCTTCAAAACGGCCTGTGTGCTTGATACAGTAGGCAGCTTTGTATACACTGGAGCATGGCTCTGCTTTGATGTTGATATCATCCTCGTCAATAAATTCATTGCACTGATAAGGATTCGTTAGGTCAGTGCTTCTGCATTGGTAACAGTCAATACAATGACCTGAAACAAGAAAATGTGTTATCTGAATTGTGTTGTTCAACACATTATTGACATCTTTGGGATTCAATTTCTAAACTAGCTCATCTTATTCATACAGAGAATAAGAGTTGGTTTTATTTGAATTGCAGAGGGGCTTCCTTCAGGCGCCATTATACCAACTATAGTTGAATTTTTTCTTCTTTTTATGGTGCTTCAAAATGGGGGAAAATCATTAAAACCCGAAGCTGGTTTTTAAGTCTGCTTCCTGCGGTGCAGTGGTTGTAGCGCTGGCCATATGACCAAGAGGTTCTGGGTTCGAGTCCCAGCCAGGTGATCCGAGTTTGATGGTTTCAGGCAAGGGCTGAGATTTTAAGCAAGAGATTGGTCCTGCAGGCTACTTGAAAATTGGCAAGGGAAACAAAGGAGAACCTCCAGTCAAATCTCAAAGGCTGAATAGATTTCAGTCAATCGAATAATATCATTTCACCAATCTTGTTTCATCTTAGTAAGATCTGGTTTGACAAAGCAGTTTAGTGAAAGATGTGTGGATGTTAAAGCACATGAACCAGATCCACAGCCTAATCTTGCTCTTGGCTTAAAACTGGACTGAACTAAAAAACATTTTACTGAAAATACTGCGGGATAAATCTTGTTAGCCGAAATCCAGGTGTAGAAATGATTCATATTTCTTTTCCTATGATCACAGATATTGACGGAAATTGGGATTTTTTATCCATGATAGATCCAAAAAAATGATTGCATAGGTTGCTAAAACAGGAAAACAAGATTGATATATTGTGCGATTGATGGAATGACAACAAGTGTCAGGCGGACACTCAGACAGGGCCACACCCTTTCTGGTAGGTTAATTACATGAAGATATTCCTTACCGACGCGGATATACACAGTTAAAGATAGGACAAGCAAATGCAGCTTCATTTCACTCAAATAAATTACGACACTTATCGTTAATTAATAAAAATAGTAAAAAGAATTCGGTCAAACGGTGGTTTCACTTAATCCTTTGACTTTTAGGTTAGGAATCTTGTTTGTTTGGAAAATTGGAATTCTTCGAGGTTGCCAGAGGTTGCATACAGACTGCTTGATGACATCAGGATTGTCAAAGATAGGCAACCTGATCCACAACGTAAGCGAAATTATGTGAATCCCTTCCTTGTTTCTCATTCGAATTTTATGATAGCTATCAATATTTTGCAAATTGTATCGGGTAGTTGGAAAACAGGGGATTTGTGATAATAGCTATCATCAGCAAACCTGCCGACGACAATGGAGATGTTGCATGTGTGCGGAATTTGCGATTTGACTGTTGATTCTTAGTAAAAGTATGCCAGAAACACGATGGCAGGGTCGCACTGGCTCGCATCTGAGGGCGTAGACCCTTAGCTCGTTAAAGGGGCGAAATGTGATATTTCCTGATGGGGCATCCCCTCGTGAAGAGCGGTTCAGAAAATTTTAGCAAAGCAGCACAAGTTTACGCTATTTTCAGGTTCAAAGTTTATAAATCGTACAGAGTAAAAATTGTAAAATTGAACGTATGGAGGTGACCGACAGACTTCCGAATTTAAAGAAAACAAAAAAAATTAAAGCCACTAGATGCATCCAAGCACCATTATTTCCATAAGAATCGTGTCAGTGCTGCGGTTTACGTACGAGCTTAGGACGTGGGTCTAAAAATCCATCCTAAAAAAGAATCAGGCAAGAACCTGAAAAATGAAGAAAGAACGAGTATCAACACAGCCGACGACAAGAAAGACGTATTCGGGCCTCTTTTTGAACTTTTCTCCCGAATCTGAGCGACACCTCATTGGCAGCATATAGCAGGGCATCGAGAGCTCACGCTTCGCGTCATCGCGCCTTCAATTTTTCAGATGCAGCACGGACGTCCATCAAGTACGAATAGTTGTATCCCTGCGCCGTCGTTGACGCGCATCCTTTCCCCCGCTTTATTTCCATATTGTGTTTGTTTCCGTTTGTCTTATTTGTAATGTTGCTTCAATCTGGAGAAAAGCATTGCGAGTTCACGACTCACGCCATCGCGTCTTACATTTTTCATATGCAATGTAGACATCCATCTTGCGAGAATAGTTGTATCGCGTTTACACTTTAGATGTCTCTTACTTTTGAATTTCGAAATAAATTAGGGTTAAGTTCGCCCGATAGATATGCTATGATATGTCCAAATCAATAGTCATTTTGAAAAGGAAGAAATATGTGTAAAGGTCTCTCAAGAGGTCTATAAAGTGTGCGTATGTCTAAAAATCGAACTGGCTATGGTTTCTACGGGAGAGTTTACACATAGAGAATGAAGGAAGGGGATGATAAAGCGCCTATGTGTCATCAAAAAGGTAACAATTTCACAGAAAAGTGTTTACGCCTCAGAAAGTAGTTCTTGGACCTCTGTTCACCACTATGAGAGAGCACCTCTCTTCACTCCTAACTCTCTCTTCTGTTCATTTAAGAAATTTTCCGCATATATTCTCGGTCGTAATTTTTTTTCTCTTCTTATTTTGCTATCTGTCAGAGGGGCGCGTTTTTGGCGCGCCAATGGGGCGTATCTGCAAATGGCAGGTTGGCCTTATGGCCAGTCCGAGCCTGCACGATGTTGCCACTGGTTTTCTCTGAAATCCACTCCAAGCTCAAAAAAAGCTTTCAAATTGAGGCCAAAATGGAGGGGATATCCCACGCTATCCTAAGAGTCCACCTCTACATCAAGACAAACTCTCCATGCTTGTCTCTGAAAGATAGGGAGCAAGTACATTGACAGGGCTGCCACCTTATTTGGGGACTCTAAAACTGAAAACACGGCAACCCCGCCAAACATGAAAAATATAGGGCACTTCGTAGGCGTATACGACACTTGAAAGAAAGAGAAGCTATAAGGCTCACCAAAGCTCATCAAATCAAAGATCCTTAATGTTCGTCGTGTTAACGAATATTGACACTGATGATGACCTTTAATGAGCCGCACGTTAAAAGCTGATATGCGCAGATCTTCACTTTTCATAATGGCGTGTGTGTTGAGACCTGATGCGCATACAGGGTCTTTAAAAAGTCCCACTACCACTCGCCCATCGCTACCTAACTTTTAACTTTTTTCTCTCATAAAGTTTTTTCTACGAAGCCTCCAGGTAGCACTCCCCTCCCCTCCCCAAATTATCGAGAGAAGCATTCGATTTTAACTTTAACTTAATCTCACAAAAATGACTGCTTGCACCGAATTCACACCTGACCGCTGAATCGCCTATAATGCAACCCTAGACTTCGCTCTCCTCTTCCTTCTCTCCCTCCCCCTGCAACCTGGGGAAGGGGGGGGGGGGGGAGCAGTGACCGCAAATCTTTTCTCAACGTATTTTTGATTAACGTTTTCTTGGGAAGAGGAACCGCCTTCAATTTCCAAAGTATACAACCCGCAATGCGCGGGCCCCTTCACCCGCGACCGCGAGCACTTCGGGCCCCTATGCGTTAATACGGCCCTGTGCATCCCAAGTAGCAGTGATCGCGATAAATAGCGATTTTATCGGTGGCAATTTATCGCAATATTATCGAATAAAAAATTTCGATCTATAGCGATTAAATCGCTATGCATCGCAATTTTTTGTTCAATAAATCGCGATCAATTCTCGTCGATAAAATCGAAATTAAATCGCCATATATCGCGATTTTTGTTGCAATAGTATCGCGATAAATTGCCGGGCGATAAAATCGCGATTTTATCGCAACAAGGTCGAGGATAAGCGCTCAGATGTTGATGATCTTAGCGATTTTATCGCCGACAAAATCGCAACAAATCGCGATTTTTCCGATGAAAAATACTAATAGGGATACTGCAAATCGACGGTGCAAGTCTGCTATCACATAACTCGTTTGCGGTGTCTGAAAATCTCCGCTTCTACGTCATTTTTTTAAAGGAGAACAAATTGACATTATTTCTTGAAGTTTTTGCAGAATTTTCTTCGCATTCAGAAGAAAAATCATGACAGTTTTAAAGAATTTCCGTTGAGTAGTTTTCCATTTAAAAAATAAAGTATGACAGGAAGTCTGCGACGTCGCAAACCGAGTTATGTGATTGCCGACTTACACCGTCGAAATGTTTTGCACCACTAGATGGATGCGACCAATACCACCTACCCATACCTTTCACCGCCAAAAAATAAGCTAGGAGGTTAGGTATCCTCGGTAAAGAGTAACGGCTATTCTTCCAATGTTAAGATGAAAGTAATTTTTTTGGAAATACTCGTTCTGTGCAGAGGTAAGTGTTTATTGCAGTAGTTAATTGTCTTAAATGCGACCAATCAAAAACTTGCGGAGAGGAGCCGTATTATTTGGAGGCCCTGTATCACGGTTCTCATTGACCTCGTTCGACGTGCGCATGTGCATGGGCCCAACTTCGACGGCGCCATCGCATACGCGCTTTCCTCGCAAGCTCGTCATCTCCAATGCATCAAACGAAAGGAAATTATTTGCTCCGTCTGGCAGCACTGCTGAAGCTGATCAGCGAGGAGGGGGAGGGGACATGGTTGGACGGGGACATGGATGAATATACGGGGAGAAAAAGAGTGGGGGCCGTATGCGGCTTCTTGCTCTACCATTCGCGATTCGCCTACCGTCACCGTCCAGTTTCGCAACACAATATACTTAAAAGACACTATTCGGCGACGCGATCATTTGACGCTTGTTTAGTTGCTTTAATTTTTGCTCCCTGCTCGATAGACACTATTCCAAAAGCAAAGCGGGAAGATATGCCTCCAGTACTTGTGAATTGATTCTTCTCTGCGGACAGATATATCGTAATATGAATAGGAGCAATGCCAGAAAACGCGAATTGTGCAGGAGCATCGGCCGCTCTGGTGTGAGTTGCAATGTACATTTCCTAAATGTATAATGTTGTTTACGTTGTAAGTGCACATTGTGTCAGGAAACTGTGGATTTTTAACTTTAACACATTTTCTTTGCGATACGATACAATCCCCCCCCCCCCCCCGCCATCCGGTGACCACTAACCATGAAATCTCCATGCTGATGGCCTTGTCACATTCTCACATTCTCAAGGAAGTCCGACTGTCGTACCTAAATTTTAAATAACCTAACTTTATCTACGATCTGGCTCCGCTAATATAGAGATAAATTAATTAAAATTCAGATTGGATAATGAAATTCAATTATAAGGAGAAATTGGCTAAAATGCAATTTGACACGATAATAATCGCATAAATGCGCATTATGGCTTGACAGAAATCGAAAACATTTTGAAAAACCCGGACTAAAGTGCACCAAACAATTGATGAATTCTGACTAAAAAATACCATCTAAAAATTAATAAACTCAGCTGGACGTCGAATTTCATTGCGAGGACTAATTCTAAAACTGTATCTGATTTTTTTCTTCTTCTTTTTTTAAAAAGCAAAAACAAAAAAATTGTCCTTCCAGGTCGTCTTTGTGTCTTAATAATCCATCTACAAAGAATCTCCAGTTTTTCGGTGTGACAAATTGTGCATCACCAGAACAATGATCTCGATCACAATATTACTGATCATCGTTTCGGCTGTGGCGTGGGTGCTGCATTTGGTACAACCTTCAACAAAATTTAAGCGCCTGGGTGCCTTAATCCCAGGACCAAAACCTTATCCACTCTTGGGAAATATACCAAATGCTGGAGTCGACTCGAAACGTGAGTTGTTATCCTCTCCATACATTTAATTATTTTATGTTTATTTCAATTTTCCTTTGTTCTGTCCGTCCTCGTTAACCGCGCTCCAAAAAATGTCGCGGAATTCTGGTTCTGAATTTGCTATCCAACCAGTTGAACCGCGTTAAGCAGAAAGGAACCAAGCCACATCGGCTTTTGCCAAATTTAACTGGAATTCTTTGCAAAAGAACGTTTGTGCGAATTCTGTGGAAAATTTTAAGGAATTTGCTTTGTACCTACTATGCAGAAAATTCACTGATTGCACAAAAATTCGCACAACTGTTTTCATGTAAAAAATTAAAACGCCGAATTAAATTTGGCAATAGCTGGTGTGGCTTGGTTCCCTCCTGCTTATGGAAGGCGCATACAAGCAACTATTGGGGCTCTTGAGCCACTCACTTTGCCTATTCAGTTCACTGAAGGCTAACTGGCTGGGATACGGGATGGCAAGCTGGGACGGTGCGCGCGCGCGATATTGTGTGTTGAATTGGCGACACTTTGTCACCAAAGAAATAGCACTTAGTTGATTATAATTTAAAGAAAAATCACGGACGGATGTTCATTTTTGTAATCGGTCACTGCCGCTTACCAGCTAAAAGTGGGGAAAAATTCGGCGTGATCCCGTACAAGAAAAAGAGAATAGAAAAAATTACTCAAAATAAAACGTCAATATATGTACCGGAACTTCTTCCTACCTTAACAGTTGAATCAACACCATGGTTTCCAACCCTGTCACGTTAATTGCATTTTTGTTCCCAATTTTTGCAGGCATTAATTCTGTGTTGAGTGGGATTGCTGATAAGTACGGAAGGACATTTAGAATGTTCCTTGGGCAGGATTTAATGATATTCCTCTCCGACCCGGAGGATGTCGAGGTGAGATTTGATTTTTTTAGTTAGTTAGGTATTATTGCTTGAAAAAATTCAGCCGATGAGCGCTATTATTATGTCTTTACAGGATTTACGAAAGTCGATATCCGTGAGAGTGTGCTTTAAGTTAGTATACACCGGTGATTTCAGCAGGCATATTAGCTATCGACAATACCTCAACTCAAAGAGATTTCAAGTCAGGAAAGTTTCAGGGGTCATCTTAAAGTATTTTGGCCAGTGGCGTGGCGTGAATTGCGGTACATCGATTGTTATGCCATTCAAACCTATGGTAAATAATCGATTATTAAGGTGTTCGCTGCGAACACCCTGTTTATCGATCCATTTTCATAGGTTTAAATGTCATAACAATCGATGTATCGCAATTCACGCAACGCCACTGATTTTGGCCTTTCGCCCCCGTCGTCATAACGCCCAGATTTACAGAGCGGACAACCAAGACGTAGTTGCCTAGGGGCAGCAAGTCTCGGAGGGAGAGAAAATTATTTTAAAACATGTTTTTCTTTAATTTATTTAATTTTTTCCAATTTGTATTTTGAAATATGGATTTCATTTTGCAAAAGGAACCAAGAGCATTGCAATGTTGCTAAGATTGTGTAACTTGTTTTGTCTTGGAAGAAAAACCTGATCTTCTATAAAAATTGACTATTTTACACGATAAAACATGTAAATTTAAGACAAAAATTTCCACGTTAATGTCATATTTTTGCACGATTACAGTAGTCTTATGGGGAGGGTGAAGTTTCACAATCTTAGCAACACGGCGATTCTCTTGGTTCCTTTCTGCGAAATGCAATCCATATTAGACGAAGTGGTAAAGTAGTTTGAGTAAGATTTGATAAAAAATACATCAAACGTGCTCCAAAAAAATATCATATTTGATGGAGCCCTCCTCCCCTCGCCTTGGTGCAATATTTCTCCCACCGCGATTGTCGCGGGGTAGAAAAATTCTGCTTCCGTAAAGGTGGCAAAAAGTAAAAATCCGGACGTAACCGCCGTACTATAATTACGTGATGCTGAGAGGCTCAGACCCGATTTACTTTAAAGAAGATATTTCCATACCCATCTTTAAAAAAGCTTAAATGCATCTTTAGCAGAAATTGTCGAATGCAGTTCTAAGAAGTATTTTTTTCTCGTTAGATTGAAGAAGTTAGGTTTTGCGTAAGTATGTCTTTGTTTATTGCCCAAGGAAATGATTCTTTATTTCTTATTTTTTTCCAGTTTATTCTGAGCAAAAGTAAACAACTGACTAAAAGTAGAAATTCTATGATAGCAGGGAAACCTTGGATAGGCGAGGGTCTTCTCATAGGACCAGGTAAGCGTGACGTCCCTTCGTCGCTCCTCTGACGTAAGGGCGTATCTCGATTCTGACATGAGCCCTGGAAAACATGGTGTTATATGGACAACAGGGTCCAAGTGAAAATCGAGATACGCCCTTACGTCAGAGGGGCGACGCCTTGTGAGCCAGTGCAAAAATCCTGTAAACAATGTCCCAAACCGCAGACCTAACAGCACCTGTCCTGAGTAATACGTAAACACGATATGAAGGAGACAAATAATACAATACCCTTCACACTCAGATGCTTCTATTTTCTTCTTTATCACTAGCCATCAGTACCAACGTGTGCCTCACGCGTTCCTAATCAGTCATTCAGCCGCACAATAACTGCCACTATACACTTTGAAATAGTGAATTCAATCTATTTCACGGTGTTTAAATTAATTCGTTGTTGATTAGCTCATAAAAAGTATAAATTGAAGTAGTTGAACTATATGTCTACGTTTGAACAATATACCATTATTTTTTTCAGTGAAAAACCGCTCACACATAATTATCGGTCATGATAAAAATGAATTAAAAAAACGATGTATTTTCCTTCAGAAATACACTTATAAAACGTTCCTGGTTGAATAAAAAAATAAGGCGATATAATTCGTATTGTCAGGAACAGTAGTAACTAATCACGCTCTCAAGCTGGTTTGTTGCCTATCTTGAGGAATTGAAAGCGAACTTCAGGTGGATTATATTTTCCCTTCTGTTTAGGTTCACACATGGTGCGTTTTTCGCACCTAAAGATGTTCATAACCAGTTATTGAGTACATATGATAATGCTTTATAAACCTCTAATAAAATATTGCTTTGTAGCCTATACGTGAAAAGTGTGTAAATTCTCCTCAGAAATTTTTCGAAAAAGCTAGGTACCAAGAGAAAAATATCTGATTGCTTTTATTTTTCAGAGGATAAATGGAAAATGAACAGGAGACGTTTGTTACCGGCATTTCACCTGAAAATCATTGAAAATTTTGTGCCAGTCTTTCATAAAAACAGCGAAAAGCTCATTGAGGAGATGAGCGCTTTTGTTGATAAAGGGGAGGTTGATATCACCGAACCCTCTGCTAAATTTGCTCTCCGAAACATATGCGGTAAGTACAATCAATATACTTATAAGCTTATTTACAAAATGAAGCTCCGCGAAGTTTGATTGAGAGATTGCATTTTACATCACTTATTAGGTAGTTAATTAGAAGAACAATTATATAGTATATTGCCAGTGATGCAGAAAAGGTGGAAAAAGTTTTACCATTGAACAATGATAGAATACTCGCCTGTTGGCATTAAGGAATAAAGGTAAAACTTTTTCCTACTTTTCAGCATCACTGGCAATAAATATAATTTTTCTTCTAATCCCGACTCTAATCCACCAAGTTTCCTCGGTCACACTAGAAATATGAATCTCTCCATTACAGGTTAAAGAAAACAAAAGAATCGTCTACAAAAAAATAAATGGGACAAAAAAGCAACGCCGCAAAGTGAGGGCCAGGGCCGGATCCAGGGGGTGGCCACATGGGCCGCGACCCATGGCGGCAAATTTAGGGGGGCGGCTTTTGACTTTTTTTCAAACGTAGGTATAAAAAATCGGATTCAAAAAAAAATTGCAAACGAGAAAAGGCGACAAAATCTCTCATTTCCTGAGAGTATGGTAATTTCTAATTTTGTCGTCTTTCGGCGATACAAGAGGTAGCACCTTTAATTAGTCGGGTTAAGAGAGGAACCAAGCACCCAATTTGGCCTGGAACGGCGCGGCGCAGAGTGAAATGATGACGAGGACTTGAGATTGAAAGGAAAATCCCTCGGCGCGGCGGTCGGCGTGTTACACATATTAGCGCCTACAAGACTGCATGAATACTTCACCCATTGCGTCAAACACAGTGCGGTCAGCAGCGGTCGGCGGGAAACGCATGGCGCCTACAAGAGTGCATGAATATTTCACGCATATTGCGCCAAAGGCAGTGCGGTCAGCGCGCCGCGGCAGCGGAAGTTAAAATTATTAAACCACATTTATGTTTTGCACATTTTTTTGCAAAAAATGTGTCCAACACGAGTAAACGTGTCTTATGCAACCCGCCCCCTCCGGCACGTTCACTTGATGGTTTTTATTTAAGTTTCAGAACGAATGAGAATGGGGCGGCAAAATACAGGTGGCCCATGTGCGGCAAGTAGGTAAATCCGGCCCTGGTGAGGGTTGTGATTTTTAAATACTCAGAAATTATGTGGGAGGTAAGGCAAAGGTACGCGAAAAACCGTGGTTGTTTTCTGAAAATTAATAACATGAAAAAGGGATGATATATACTCATGAAATCGGTTGTATTGAAAATTTAAATTTCAATATACGTACTGTCAATAGAAATAATAGCCATGTTTCATCGTAAAATTGTAGAAGTTTCTACGTACCTCTTACCAGAGGTGGATCCAGAAATTTGACAACACCGGATTCCCTCCATTTAAAGCTATGTTAAATAATCGATTCTTGTCGGGGCACCTGACCCCTCAAAGAATCGATACATTTCCATAGGTTTAAATGGAGAAAAACGATGTTGCCAATTTGCTGGATCCGCCAATGTCTCTTACAATTTGCGGTTTTCCTCCTCGTTTTCCGGCAAATTAGCATTGCTTCTGAAAATATCAGTTATATGTACATATGCAGTAATCTTTATTCCTTGCGAAGTTTCTTTGATAAACCGCAAAATAATAATTTTATTTTTTTTTTATTTTTAGAGACAGCCATGGGTATTAGCCTAGACTCAATATCAGACGATGATTTCTACTCAAAAGCAGTTGGCGAGTAAGTATTTTTATTTACCCGTGTTGTCATATTTTATCATTATGATAATAAACTTGACTCTTGAAATATGATACGATGATAATATAGTAAAAATCCATCCAGTATAGATGGTAAAACCTAGGATTATCACTTTAACACGCTGACTTCAGGGTGATTGCTTTTTAACAACACCTCGCAAAAAAAAAAAAAAAAAAAAAAAAAAAAAAAAAAAAAAAAAAAAAAAAAAAAAATGGTGCTGATTCCAGAGCACTCTGTTCACAGGATCACAGGGCTTTAAAAGTTTCTGCGTCATAGTTGAGAATGCTTCTTAAACTTTGAGAGCCTCTTCCGCAGAAGTGGATTTCCCACCGGGAAATTGGGAAGTTTTCGGTGGGCCAGCCGCGGCAAAAGGGGAAAAAGAGAAAAAATTAAGCAAGAAAGGGAAAAGGGAAAAAGAGATATGCGGAGGAGAAGGGAGGAGAGAAAGCACGAACTGTAGGTAGGTACACGTGGGCCGAGAGATTGGCAAGGTTGGAGTCCAACAAATAGTTTTACTTACTGTGAATTTTTCGTTGGTACTCTCTCAAACATAAAGAAGATTTCAAGGAGGTATTCTGATTACTTTAGTTTCTTCTCGATGAAGTCAATTATGATCGGAGGTTTTAAATGTTGCGAAAAAGACACGCATTTTTTTCGATTATAGCCGTAATATTTCGTTATCAGAAGTGGGTAACCATTGAAGACGACTTGGTTTTTTAAATACTATGTCTGGATACAACTACTCGTGTTCAACGAATGCCCGTGTTGCATACGCGTAAAATTGAAGGCACTCCGCTTTTCTTGATCGCGACATCCTGACTGCAATTAGTTATCATTTTATTTTTCACTCATAACCTTGTCGTATTCGCGCCATGGCAGTAAAATGCGTCCAAGTGTGTCTTGCAACTTACCGAATTTATCATGAGTGAGGAACTTGTGGTTCTTGTCTACGTTACAGCAACCCCCTCGCTAACAAGAAAGATGCTCAGAAGATTGCTAAAAACAGAGGCTTCTTGATTGAAATCGAGCACTAAACCACTCTCGGAATATATTTTTCAATGGAAGAGCCTTCTTGTGTACTAAATTTTTTTTGACAAGGTTAAAGGTAGCTTACATCAGAAAGGAAGGAATTTTAAGCAGAACCAAGCACTATAGTTATTATTTGCTCAACATACAGTTTGATATCAATGCCTAATTTGACTTTCATTGATTAAGGTCTTTTCGCAAGCAGCAAGTTCGGATTTTTATTTTCATAATGTGAACTGCAAACATTTATTTTTCAATTGTGAGTCAATTTTGGAAATTTCCAATGTGTTCAACATGTCCTTCGTATAATTTTGATAAGGAATCATCTGCTCTAGTGCTTAATTTCTTACCCTGTTCAGTGGTCCATTGCAACCTCGAGGACGATCCGTCCCTTTCCAACTTGTTTTTACTTCTTTTTCGGCTGGCTGTTTTTCCGTAAATCGCACTATTTGGCAACACCGCAGCAATGCATTGCTCAAGTGCTCACCCTTAATTTATGACCAACAAAATTTAAAAGCAAGACGGATATCCCTTGAGCACAAAACATATGATTGCTGCGGCCTGGGGTTCCCATTAAGAAAAGCAGAGCGCCTGCAATTTTGCGGATATGCAACACTGGCATCCCTTCAGCACGAATAGTTGTATCCAGGCGTTGATGTAGGCGCCCTCAATTTTTCCTACCTATTATAACGGAGTATCGATGGCTGTAATCGGAAAAAATCATGTTATGGAATTTGTCTTATTTTTTCTGTCGGTGGAACCAATTGAAATATGGCCGGAAACAATGACTTTCGAGGTCATGACCCTCCCTAATTTATCTCGCAAAGAAAGCTACGGTGGTTCCCAGACCCCAACTTTCTTGAGGGTCGGTTAGGTTGCACATTTTTAATCGGACAAGCTACTTAAATCCATATACTTCGTATATCGACAGCGTAAGTCGGCAATCACGTAACTCGTTTGCGGTGTCTGAAAAACTCCGCCTCTATGATATTATTTTAAAAGAGAACAAATTTTCATCATTACTTGAAGTTTTTGCAGAATTTTCTTCGCACAAAAAAGAAAAATCACGGCAGTTTTAAAGAATTTCCGTTGAGACTTTTCCGTTTAAAAAATAAAGTATGACAGGAAGTCTGCGACGTAGCAAACCGAGTTATGTGATTGCCGACTTACACTCGATTCATAACAGACTAGGTCATTGAAAATTTGTGTCCCGCTTAAAATGTTTTGCCTAACAAATTAAAATGGGCCAGATCCCTAAATCATGATCATACGACTAACCGGCCGGCCCGTCGAAAATGTACGACAATTTTGACTATTTTGAGCCCCATGCACTGTGTACTAAAATTATTTTAAATATTTAAGGTCAACCGCATTTACCGAAATCTGGCGGTATTTTAATTGACGCATTTCTCTGCTTTCCACAGGCTCAACGCAATATTCGCCACAAAAATTTTCGTCCCTCTTTTTAAGAACAAACTTTTTTACAACTTACACCCTCTCGGTAGGAGAGAAAAACAACTTCTACGCTACATTGACAGCATTACAGAAAAGGTTAGTGAATTCACGCGTCTGATACATATTTATGTGGCATGTGATTAAAACTATTCCTCACTTTTGATTGATTTGCACAATTTATCGGCGAACCAGGAACCTTGAAATTTTATGAACCGGTCGTTGATTTCATGCAAAGGCTATAACCACTGGCTACTCTATAATACGAACCCGGTGACGATGGAGCAATTTTCGAAAAATGGAAAAGATAGAAAATTAACTTGAGAAAATTTCATCATTCTAATAATGGTCATGCCTATTTATGGGAGCGACGTGGAATTTTTAAAGAAAATTTTATGCTTCATCTGCCATTTCCCCTAGCTCATGACTCACCATTTTCTACCCATTTTAAATCCTTATTATTTCAGTGGATATCATGAATAGTGAATGCTGGTTTTCTCTTTCGCTTATTGTTAACAGGACTGCTCTTTCAATTATTTTCTATAAAGGTGTATCCAGATATTGAAAGACGCTGTAAACTATGGGGCCGTTCATAAAATACGTAAAGCTAAATTTCGGATTTTTAGATTCTCCCACTACCCCATCGTAACGTTTCGGTGATGTAGGTCTCGATCTTTATCCTTTAGCACGTAAAATGGACTACATTTTGCAATTAGGAACTACTTATAAATTCAGGCCCGGTTTAAAAACAACGTATGTGCCATTAGTTTCCCTGTGCTCATAAGTGTTTTTTCAGATGAGCCAGAATTTATAGCTCCAAATTGCAAAATGCAGTCCAAATAACAAAATGCCGCATGCAACGCTCTCTCCGACTCTCCTCCTCCTAGAGCGTTACGTATTTGGAGTGCATTTTGCAATTTGGAACTATAAATTCTGGCTCTTATGGAAAAACACTTATACGTGCATAGGGAAACTAAAAGCATATTCGTTGTTTTTAAACCGGGCTGGAATTTATAGTTCCTAATTGCAAAATGTAGTCCATTTTATCCCTGGTAAAAATTGGCAGTTGAATCTGTGTTCCAAAATACCATAGACCTACAGCCGGCTGTAAGATTTCCAATAGCTTCTATAGCCGGCTACACAATTTCTTATAACCTTTTATAGCCGATGGCGATTGAGCAACAGGCAGGCGATAAAGTGTATGCTAAACGTTACCACTTACGGATGCTAGGACTTTGTGAGGTTTTGGACTACTGCTCTCTTTTTGGGCCGCAGTATCTTGATTTATTTTGCGAGGAAAGCTCCGTACTTTTGATGGGTGCCTGCCATTCCTAATATATTAGAGCGCCTTCAGTTTCGTATGATACTGTGCAATACCTCTGGTGTGAAATAGTTGCTTCAAGCGCCGTGGCACGCTGCGGCGCGGCAGGCGGGCAGCCATCGCGAAACGCGCATTGGCGCCTACAAACCCAACAGGGATACTTCACGCGTTGCGCAATGCGTGAAGTATCCTTGTTAGGTTTGTAGGCGCCAGTGCGTCGCCGCTCCGCTTTGTGTCAGGCTCTAATATTTAATCTGGCGGAGTCAGCGTTATTAGACTCGTGATATTGAAATGTTTGCACATCCTGTATGGATTATTCTCATTTTAATTTATGAAAAAAAATATGTATTAAAGGAAAATACAGTGTGTGTTTTGTAAATATTAAGGTGGTTCCGTATCAAACTTAATGATTTCCTGGAGCCTTCTTTAGCCGGCTATAAGATTTCCTATCGTATTTCGAAACGCAGCTCTTATCGCCAATTTTTACCAGGGCAGTAGGATGTATGTTCCAAAATACTATAGACCTACAGCCGACTGTAAGATATAGCTTCTACAGCCGGCCATACAATTTCTTATTACCTTTTACAGCCGATGGCGATAAAGCTACAGCCAGGCGATAAACTGCAGCATAGGCCGGCGATGGGAACTGTAGCCCGGCTATATAATTTTTCATCGCATCGTCCAGCCTGTCTGTATGATTTTCCTCGCTTTTTACTGCCAGATATATGATTTTCTATCACCTTCTACAGCCGGCTATATATAAGCATTCCGACGGTATTTTGAAACGCAGCTCCTGTTGCCAATTTTTACCGGGGATAAACGGTCAATAGAGACCGTTTTTTGCCGATATAGATCGGCAAATACGGAGACTATTCCGGCCGTATAATAAATTAACCGAAATCTCCTGGCCTAGCATGACTGGCCAGCGGTAAATGAAGGCGTGGCAAGTCGATGAAAGCCGCTCGTCAGGACGTCGCTACACCGTCGAAAAGATGCTTTTTAAAATGAAAAACTTGAATAAGTTCGCAGTATTTTAGACATCCGCATTAACGCTCCACTCGTCCTTATTCCTCATCTTGGAAAATTGTGAACAATTGTATCACATAAGAAAAAGTATCATAAAAGAGTTGTGGGCTCCGAGTAAATTTCCCCTTCCCCTCAATTTTAATAGCTTCAATTATTATTGATCTAAAAACATGTTTTGGTTGCCTCCTCGAGTAAGAATTAATCTGTTTCTGCTGCTGATTTTTGGAAACCGACGAATTTTGGGGTGTAAGTATTACTGGTTAAGAATGAAATCCAATTCCAATCAAACGAACTTCAATACCAAATTTGTACTATCAGCGATTGATTTGCACCCTTTGCAGGTTATTCGATCGCGAAGGGCTGAGTGCAGAAAATGGGATGTTGAAGACGGTAACGATGAACACCTTGCAGAGGGTAAGTAGGTGAGAGGCCCAATCACGCACCTTCTTTAACACGGAGTCAGCTCTAAATTATATATATTTTGTAACATATGCTTGGGCCAAATGTGAATAGGGACACGTGCACCAAGGCGATAGCTGTGCACATTTTTTACAAGTATATGTAGGTACATCAATCACACGGGGCCAAGTAACACAGATTGCAATTTATCGTACTTACATACGGTACCATTATTGCTAGTGCACCGCAGCGTCGTGTATATTGCCTATCCACTGATTGAAGGCGTACATGTATTGAAATTTATTGAAATAAAATTGAAATAAGTTGCAATTTTTCATTGCACTAAGTACTTCTCCGAAATACGGAGCTGTCACTTCATCAATTGTTTAAAGTGGGCATTTACAGACCAAATGCTGTAAAAATGTTGCAATTTCATGGTAAAAAAAAAATTCAGTTCTATAACAATAAATCGCAATTTTATTTCAATATTTTCATCGCATTGAGCTCCATGGGAGGAAGGGCGACCATTGGCACCGTGATTTTGTGAGGCTTGATTATATATTGACGGTGTAGGTCAGCAATCACTTAACTCGGTTTGCGACGTCGCGTCGCAGACTTCCTGTCATACTTCATTTTTTAAACGGAAAAGTACTCAACGGCAATTCTTTAAAACTGCCGTCGTTTTTCTTTTCTGTGCGAAGAAAATTTTGCAAAAACTTCAAGTACTGATGAAAATCTGTTCTCTTTTTAAAAAAATATCATAGAGGCGGAGATTTTCAGACACCGCAAACGAGTTTTGTGATTGCCGACTTACACCGTCGATATGTAATTTGTTTTCCTTTTTGTGAGTACTTATACATATACTACTTTACTGCGAGGTGCTGCTTCATTCATAATCATATTAAAAGATACAGAACGTTTTGTTCAGCACGTGGTGCGTATTGGCCCGCGCCTGGCAGCCTCTATTCCAAGTCATGCTTCTTTGGTGACAATATTTAGTTTCCTCTTCCCTCGTCTTCGACCAAGTTTTCATTATTTTCAATGTATGGCTTTCAGACTTTCAAGGCAATAAAATTCCATGGAAATGCATGCGTGCTTCTTTAAGGTGAGAAAACTCTCAGCATATAGAGTAATGAAATATTCAATAATTTGAAATATCATCCGATTTATCTCATTACTCTGGCGTGTTTCAGAGGCGGGTCCAGTAATTTGGCAACACCGAATTCCCTACCTTTAAACCTATGTTCAATAATCGATTTTTGTCGGAGCACCTGACCCCTTCAAGAATCGATACATTTCCATGGGTTTAAATGGAGAAAAACAATGTTGCCAACTTGCTGGATCCGCTAATAGCGTGTTTCTTTTTAGGACAGAGAAGGCGATTGATTTTCTTGGATCTTATGCTTCATATTCAAAAAGAGGACAGTTCTTTCACGGATCAACAAATCCGAGATGAAGTCAATACGCTCATGTTTGCCGTAAGTGGAAGTTGCATTTCTTTCTTAATACCTTACCCTATAGGTGCTTTATCATGTCAGACAAATGAATCGAAATGAATTATTCTCTCGGCATTTTGTGACTCATTTTAAAAGTCCCTATGGTGCAAATAAGGGATGAAATTTTAAATACTATACGGGTGAGATGCAGACTGCATTTAATTAGGAAGAACAGGAAAGGCTGCGGACTCCTTAGGCACAATATAAATTCCGTGAGTAATTGCCATAGGGTTTTCGGAAATCAATCAGGTTGATTCCGTTGGCAACATACTGCAGCGGTGCCAGTATCCCAGCCCAAGTAGCAGTGATCGTGATAAATAGCGATTTTATCGGTTGGTCATCGCGATTATATTGGTGGCAATTTATCGCGATATTATCGAATAAAAAATTGCCATGTACGGCGATTTAATTGCTGTGCATAACAATTTTTGGTTCGTTAAAATCGCGATCAATTTTCGTCGATAAAATCGCCATTTAAATTTTGAAAATATCGCGATGAATATTGTCAGGCGATAAAAGCGTGATTTTATCGCGATGAGATCGAGGATAATCGCTCAGATGTTAATGATCCTGGCGATTTTATCATCGCAATATATAGCGATTTAATCGGCGATAAAATCGCTGGAATAATCGACATCTGCATGAGCGATTATCCTCGATCTTATCGCAATAAAATTGCAAATTTATCGCTCGGCAAAATGGCAATTTATCGCGATATCATCCAAACAAAAATTGCAATATATAGCGATTTAATTTCGATTTTGTCGTAGAAAATTGATCGCGATTTTATTGAACCAAAATTGGATGGCGATTTAATCGCCGTATGCATCGTAAATTTTACTTCGCATTCCATACATGTACGACATTAATGACATGGACGACGTAGGCAATGTATGGAATTGATACCAATATAATTGCGATCACCGACCGATAAAATTGCAATTTATCGCGATCACTGCTGCAACTTGGGTATGGGCGAACCTTAAGTCTAAGATTTGCTAAGGTGAACATAGAAAGGAACTGAACGCATCAAGAATAGTTCTTGAGTAGGGATGAATGGTTGAAGGTAGACGTTGCGGCGTTGCGCGGTGTGATAAAGAAAAGCAGAGCGCCTTCAATTTTTTGCACACAACACGGACATCCCTTGACGCGAATAGTTGCATCCAGGCGTTGTGATTACCTATGAAGAGCGCCTTCAATTTTTTGCACGCAACACGGACATCCCTTGAACACGAATAAATGCATCCTGCAGGCGTTGTGGTTACCTAAGAGCGCCTTCAATTTTTTGCACACAACACGGACATCCCTTGAACACGAATAGTTGCATCCTGCCGGCGTTGTGATTACCTAAGAAGAGCGCCTTCAATTTTTTGCACGCAACACGGACATCCATTGAGCACGAACAGTTGCATCAAGATGTTGCCGCTAAAAAAAACCAAGCGTCCTTAATTTTTTTCGCTTAAATCACGGAAACAATGTTGCCCCATCACGTTTTGAGTAGCGCTGTCACTTTTTTGACTAGCCTAGTATTGGGGAATGTCGTCCATTTTTTTTACCAATTCTAAAGCCAGGCATGCAGCAATCATGCAGAGCTCTCCTGCTAGTAAAACGCACAACTGTGCATAATTTGAATGTTAAAAAAATTGATGTAGAGATGTAGATTTTACAGCTCCCTTGTATGGTTTTGAAAAATTCCTGATTTAAAATTTTCGACATTGAAGATCTCAGAGAATGAGTAAATCCTCCATAAAAATAAGGCATCGAAAATAACGCGAATCGATATCTTATGAAATTGATTCAATGAATAATTGAATAAAGTAAAGCAGCTACTTTTTGCGCGGCAATTAATTATTCCCCTTATTTTATTGGCAATTAATTTATTTTGAAATCTTCACTTTTTTACTTAATTTGTCTTACTTCCTCTTTTCAAGGGACATGATACAGTCTCTGCGACGACATCGTTTTGTTTGCATTTGCTGTCAAAGCATCCAGAGGTTCAGGTGAGGACTTACCAGCATTGCATGCATGTTTTCAAAAACAACCAATGACTCTATAGTGTGTAAGTTCTAAATTTGATGCTCCTCCGTCTCTTTGACTTGCCAGTATGGAGCTATCTGGACTGCATTTTGCAATTTGGAATCATAAATTCTGGCTCATCTGAAAAAACACTTATGTGCATACAAGGAAACTATGGTACATACGTTGTTGTTAAACCGGGCCAGAATTTATAGTTCCAAATTGCAAAATGCAGTCCATTTGTCTCTCGCTATATATAATGATATCCGTAAGGCGTGAGAGCCGAAAATATGATTGAGGTGGTCAGTAATGGTATGTGAGGGGAGATAGATTTCAAAAAATATACCCCATCTCGATCTGCGCATCGCCGTAAACGTGAAGAATGTTTCAGATTTTGGAGAAGAATGAACTTTTTGGAAAAGCACAACCTTCACAATCCAGCGAAAACGAAAGTTTAAGGGTTGATACGAAACAAAGATAAAAGTTGGGGACTGTACGTGCCGTTATTCCGTGAGACAAAGAGGCTAGATTGTGAGAAATGGTCTGCGGGCTGTTTATTGAAATTGGTAGACAGAGCGATAGACAGAGGAAAAAGTGGAGTGATATATTGGTTGAAAAGGGTGGCCCCCATAGACTAAAGGGAGAAAGGATGGGCTAGCCGAGGGGTCTCTCGTGTGTTGTTGTTAGTCAATTACTTACTTTCTGTGTCCACTGTAAGTGTCCGCTTCAACTAAGGCAGTGGCGTGCGGTCCGGATAAGCAAGGCAAGCACTGCTTGCCCAAAGATTTCAAGAGAAAGAAGAAAATTACACCTAATACATGTTTTACATTTTAGCAAATATAATTTATAAGGTGTTCAGTAAGTAAATTGCATTAAAAACAGAAAGAGAAAGAGACAGAAATACGTATAGAGCCACGAAAGTAGGAAAGCGGCAGAGAGGATGGAGGTGGCGCAGCGCGCTGCGCGGCCTGAACACGGGCCAACTCATGCGCTGGAGAGTCGCTTGCGATCAGCTGAGCGAAGCGCCACTGCTCAGCGGCGGAATCAAGGCAGGCGGGGAGTGCGGTACGTTCCGAGTCCGAGCCCTTCGCTGCGCGATCGCAGCTCGCTTCTCTTGGCCATCTCCTGGCCCGTCACCGCAGCGCGCTGCTTCTGCCTCCGATGCGCTATCTTGTTCCCTCTTTCCGTCGCGGTCGTAATTGCTCCTCCGGAGCAAATGCCCTTAAATTCTATAAAATGTCGCTCACTTGGATCAATTGGTGATGAATTAGAAAAATTTCACAATCATGTTTTAAACGCAGAAAGCTGTTTTTTTGGGGGAATTTTAAGTAACTCAAAAAATTCTAAATGTCATAGAATAAAGACTATGATACCTCAAATAAGTGGCATGGCAAAATTAGGATTTAAGAGCATGGAGCCGTCCTCCACTGCTCAATAACATTCGAAACAAGTTGAGTAAACGAAATCATAAGTAAGAGAGAAAGAAATGAAACCACAGTTTTTCAAGACGTTCCATCAGATTTCATCCGCAAAACAGAGCAAATAGAGTAAAATTTTAAGAATTTTCTAGGGAGGCTCCCTGAGGAGGGGAAAGAGGCTACGTTAAACCACCCCCCCCCCCCCCTGGATGGCGAACGCTAGAGCTTGCCCTATCACCAAACCCACCGCACGCCACTGACTAAGAGGTCCAGTTACGCGATCAAATATAGCCATCAAACTGAAGCTCTGAATGGTGGAAAAAGACCTGAGGTGAGGATGCGACCAATGAGAGGCCCAATTTGGTGGCTCAATTTGATCGCGTAACCAGACCTAAGGAGATCGCTCCATTTCCCTTTTATTGTCTTCTTCATCTATCGCTTTGTCTATCGGCGCCATGTTCTTGTCAACGAGTTCCGAGCCTGCGGGCTGATTATTGAAATTGATAGACAAAGCTATGGACAAAGAAGGCGAGAGGGGTATGGAGGGAGCTTATTGGTGGAAGTGGGTGGTTACAATGGACAAAGGAAGTAGGTGATTTACCTACTAAATGACAATTAATCCACGAGGGACCCTGTAGTTAGTCCATCATTTTCTACCTTAGTTTCTAAGAGCCATCCATTTTAACCAATAGGATCGCTCTATACTTCCAATGTCTTTTTTGTCTATCGTTTTGTCTATAAATTTCAATAATCAGCCCGCTGGTGTGCGCCGCGAGCTTCGGTCACTTTTTCGATCCAAAATGGCAATGCGGAATATGTAGTAATTTCCTATCCTCTTTACATCAGCTGGCCGGGTCCCCATGTATCGAAAGCAATCGATTGTATATCGAAAAAGTGACCCGGGGTGACACGCAGGAGTCTCGGAATTAGGGACCTGGAAAATGCTTAAAAAAGGCGCCAGCTGTCTCGTTTACATTACGACTCTATGTGGACTGAGATAAGCAGAAAGGAACCAACCCACATTTTGGAAAAAATTGAGTTACGAGTGGTTTTGAACTCAACCACTGCTCTACTATCTATCGCCGAAAATTCAAAGTTTTTGTTGGAGCAAATTTTGCAGAAATTGAACTTGAAGTTTATCTTTTACATTGAGTCTTATGCAGGAGCCAAACTTTAAACCTCTTTTTCTCGGTTCGGTCCCGATGTGGCTTGGTTCCTTTCTGTTTAACTCCGTCCATGTGCTCTATGTCTATGTTCAAAGATTAGCCCACAGGGCTTCGAAACTTTTTACTTGTTTGCTCGGGCAATAAGAAACGACGGACGATGCGCGACGCTGTGTGGGTGACTTATTCGACAAAGGCGGAGCTAAGAGGAAAGCCCTCTCCCCCCTCCACTCCCTCAAAAATGTTCGCAAAAAACTGAGTTCTCGTGGTTTTCAAGAATTCTTTATTTTCAAGATGAAAATCGGCTGATACGCAGGCTCTCTTCCTTACTACGTACCCTCAGGCACTAATCCCGTTTCATGCGCTTTTTCAGGAGAAGATTTACGAAGAAATCAATGCAATCCTAGGAGGAAGTGACAGACCTCCAAGTCTCAAAGACTTGCAAGAAATGAAGTACTTGGAGCAAGTCATCAAAGAAACATTACGAATGTACTCGTCCGTCCCAATGATAGGTCGCTGCGCAAACGCTGACTTACAATTGAAAAGTTAGTAATTTTTTTTTCTTTTCATTTGAAACGAAGATCATGACCGTATCTTTACTTTGTTCTTCAACTTGACCAAGAGGCAACGAGGCTCTCGATCGCTCAAATTCTTACCCTAGATCAACTCCTAACCATGGTGATGACGTTCTTTATGAATAAATTCAAACTTTCCGCTCATGGAAGAGAGAATAATTTACTTGGATTCAATTGCACGCTGAACGTAACTATGAGAGTCTTAGCAATATGAAAATATGGCAACCTCAAGCTGGACGCTTTGGATCAGCTGTGGCAAGTTGTTCACACTTTGAACAACACAGGGTGGAAAGAAACAATGCTCGATTGAGTAGTCTGCTAAAGGCGTTGTAGTGCGCGATTTGACTCGCGCAGGGTATTGTTTTCCCTGTGACTGGGCAATTCAAATTTCCCGTAACCAAAAAACTGTTAAGGTGATTCGTCAAGCTCAAGTGACGTGGACGAACTGGCATGAGATATATCGCATCGATTAGGTCAAAAATCTCGGTCGATTTTGAATTTTTTACGAAAAAAAGGACGACAGCCCCTGCGCATGAGCCTAAAGAATCATTCTAAGCCCAAAAATTAATAAAAATTCCGAGAAATTAAAGCAGAATAGTGTTTGGAAAAAACCTCGCATTCGATTCAGCCATCAATTTCTGTATCGAATGCGAGGTTTTTTTCCAAACACTATTCTGCTTTCATTTCTCGGAATTTTGCAGATTTTTGGGATTAGAATGATTCTTTAGGCTCATGCGCAGGGGCTATCGTCCTTTTTCTTGCTGAAAATTCAAAATCTGCCGAGATTTTTGACCTAAAAGATGCGATATATCGCATGCCAGTTCGACCACGTCACTTGAGCTTGACGAATCACCTTAACATCTTAGCAAGGAGTTGATTTCAGTAATTTTTGTTACGCAAATCATGTTTTTACGTGGAAGTTTGGTGAAGAATCATTTAGCATATATAGTGCTTAAATTCTTACCTTGTCTAACATACATATGGTCCATCCAATCTAAAAAAGCGAACATAATATAGAGAACTTTTTTAACTCTTCTTGGAAAATATATTTTATCTAGAGAAACGAGGCAACTTTGGAATGCTCATACGGCGTCGAAACACAACATGTGTCTTTTAAGCCTCATTATTCGATGCCGCCATTATTCCATTGCGAGTTCAAATAATCGCACAATACACAGTGCGGCCGGCTGTAAACGCATATTAGCGCCTGCAAGACTGTAGGAATACTTCACGCATTGCGCCCACAGCACGGTGCGCGCTCTACGTGGTTTCTACTGCTTTGTCCCGGCAAGGGACACACATTGATTGAGTGCAAATTGCAATTTAATTTCAATATTTTCGTTGCACTGCGCTACTTGGGAAGTAATATACTTCTGATCCATGGAATAGATAAGCATTTAACGCTTCGCCAAAGGTTGTAGTTTGAGGGATCAAGTTACCAACTTGCTTTGTGATTTCAGATGGCCTTATAATTCCACAGAACGCTGATATTGTTTTATGGTTGCACCGGATGCACAATGATTCGCAACTGTACCCAAATCCGTCAGTTTTTAATCCAGATAATTTTTCGCCAGAAAATGTGCAGAAAAGACACCCGTATTCGTTTTTACCCTTCGGAGGAGGATCCAGGGATTGTATCGGTGAGTTAAATGTATTGCTTGTGATTTGCAGTAGTGAAATGGCCACGCATTAATATACGACGTTGATAAAATAAGTATTTTTGTCAACCATAAAAAAAAACAATTAATTCTGTCATGCGTGAAAAATAATGACATGATATTGTCACCTTTCGCAAGAGTTTGATCAGACTACTTATTATAGATAAAAGCTATCCAGAAAAATTGTTTAAAATAATGTAGTCATTTGAACCTCTTTATGTTCGAGGCAAAAGTAAACTGCATTATTTTCCCTGCAATATACATTTTTACGTGCATTATTCACGTAATTATAGGAGATTCTCATACAACATTTTTGAAGCAGAGTTTTCGGGTTCCGGCGCGGCCAGAGTTGCTAAAAGAAATTTCATCGAATGAAATTTCATGAAATTTCACAAGAAATTTCATGAAATTTCTTTTTTCCCAATGAAATTTCTTTCGACCGACAAAATGTCAAAAATGCTTATTTTTTCTAACAGAATTTGTTTTGAAATTTTGGTTGGTCATTTTATCGGGCTTGATTGATAATCCCATCGGGAAGAAAAAGTGAGTACAAAACCCTTAGAATTTGTTTTTATTTTTAAAGAGAATAATATTCGTCAATTAGACCAGTTGGAGCGCGGTCTTCTCTCAGCTTTTCTCTTCTGGTATTCTCTTACTCTTTCTCTTCTGGCAGTTCTGGATCATCAAGGGGAGGGGGACCGGGGACCCTAACTTCAAATTTCAAACTGTTAATTTCTGAAAAAAATCAGAAACAAATGAAAAAAACATTTAAATTGTTTCAAAGATAGTTCAAGATCCCTCCCTCCCTTTTGTACAAAAAAAAGAAGGATATACTATTAGGGGGTACTTAGTACTCGGATTCTTTATAGTCAAGAAATTTGTTTTGCTCCAAATATGAAAGCTAACGTCTTACTTTATCCGTAAAATTTATTTTGGTGTTCAACCGGTACGGCTGTGCGCTGTGTGTTCAACCAAAATTTAAGAAAAAAAATTCAAAATTATGTTTTTGCTGTTTTACTCAACTTTCTGGGCATTTCTAAAGTTCCCTTTCACAGTTTACCACGTGCATACAAATGAACTTAAGGAGATTCATAAGTTTCAAGGGTTTAATCCTGAATACTGCGTGTTAAATGAAATTTCACGAAATTTCATTATGAAATTTCTTTTTATAATCTTTCATGAAATTTCTTAACTCTGGGCGCGGCTGTGAGTGCAATGACGTGGATGGTGGCGCAGAAAAATTGCTTTCCTGTGCGTTTTTGTGATTGATTTTTTTTTTTAAATGGAGACTTATATTATATAGGTAAATCAAAAGATGTGTCTGGTTTTTTTTTTTTTTTTTTTTTTAATACAATATTATTAATTAGCGAGAAAATCTACGGGAGACCTTACTTTTTAGATGACCCTCGTTTTATAATCACGAATTGATTTTGAACATTTCTTTAAAGAGGAAAACATTGAAGTTCCTTGAAATAATAATCAAGCATTTGTGTAAATATGTTTCAGGTATGAAATACGCTTACAATGAGCTGAAAGTGGGACTTTCTAATCTCGCGAGGAATTTCATTTTCCTTCCATCCGAGACACAAACGGAGCTGTATTTAATAACAGAAATAGTGCTGAAAACTGACTCGGGCATTCATGTGAAAATCAAACGACGATAACACCTTTTTAGACGTATGGCTGCTGTAAACTCAACGGTCACGAAAAATATTTTAGTGTATTCAAATGTTTGACAATTTTCAAAGTGATAGCAATTGGGAAACTTCTTTGTAGGTACCTAAAATTATTCTCAAAGAAGGCTTTTAACATTTTATTTAACCCAGAAACATTACGAACGTGTCGGCATTTAAGTGTGTCTTGAATGTGTAATCTCAGCCTTGCATACAAATAAAACAGCTGACACATTAAAATTTTGAGTTGTGACTTTTGTGCTGTATCCTAAAACTTATTTGAAATTACAAAAAAGGGGAGCATGAGTATGAAAAAGACTCTCCGGTATATCTCATTATTTTAAACCTGTTTCAACCCAAAACTTGTCACGAATATCGGAATGATATTCTTTAAAAAAGGAGGGTGTGGATACCCCATACATGGTTAGGTTTATGGGTATACTAGCCGTTCTGGGCGCGCTTCGCGCGCCCGTCACGCCTAGCCGGGGGCTACGCCCCCTGGACCCCCAGTCACTCGCTGCGCGAGTGACATTCGGCTCGCTTCGCGAGCCGATTTTGTAGTAGTTGCAAATTTTTTATCACTATATTTTGAAGATTTCATAGAAAACATTATGAAGTTCTCATTCCACAATTAACTTGTAGAATAATAATGGCAGGGCAAGAAATAGACTATATCTTATGGACGGTTCCCGCTTAGTAAAAACAGCCAACACCACGAGAAGGTGAGGAACCATTGTTAGCCACTTTTTTTTTTTACTTTTCTGAAAAAATTTACTGAAATTTTAGTTGCGTCCCCTATAAGGAAACACGGAGAAAAAAATTTTGTGCATGGAACCCGAAGCTGATTGTGAGATCATATGGATCTCTGAAGTTTTCGGATCACGCATCCGAAAAGTTAAGGTCCATCATCTGCCGAAGTTCGGGTCAGACAATTGAAGTAGTTCGGTATATACCGAAGGTTTCAGGTCACACATCTGAAGTACTCGGTGCATACCGAAGTGTTTCAGATTTCTGACCCGAATTTCGGCAGCTGGACCTCAAGTTTTAAGAGATTCATATGATCTCAACGTCGGGTCCCATGCACGAAGTTTTTTCTCCGTGTGAGTATTAATATAAATTTCAACACAGTCAAACACAGTAGAGAACCAAGGAAATCACAGTAGAACAGAGAAAAAATACCGTCGAATAAATAAAGAAAACTATTATCGAAGAAATTCTAATTATTTGGAAAGTAATTCGCTGGCGTAGGTAATCAATGCGTAGCTGCGTAGGAGCATGAGCGAGATTTATCATCAACTGACCGCTGGCCGGTAGGTACCTGGGTGGGCGAGCGACAATACGTAAGCGGTGGCATATGGTTCGATTGACAGAGGAGTGGGGAACGGTCAGACGTAGGGGAAAGGTTCAGGCTGAACCGTTCAGCACAGCGCAGCGTCAGTCACCGGGTGGGGAAGAGAGTCCGGGAGGGGACACTTCCCCTCGAGTGAAATAGAAAAAGGCAGAATCCTTCGAAGTTTATATTAATGATGGGGATCCATATCCTCCGTTAAAAGGTCCTGAGAATTAGATATCCAGCAGGATATGAAAGGTGTAAATCGGGCCATTTGTTAAAAGAAATCGACCCGAGTTATCATCAATACTGTCGCGAGAGGACATGGCACCCTAGTAAAAATTGGCCATGGGAGCTGCGATTCAAAATACCATAGGAGTTCTTATAGCCGACTGAAGAAGGCGATAAAAAATCATATAGCTGGCTGTAGGGCTATACACGAAGCGATAAAAAACTATACAGCCGGGCTATAGTTCCTATCGCCGGGCTTTACACTTTATCGCCTGGCTGTTGCTTTTTCGCCATCGGCTGTAAAAGACTATAAGAAATTGTGTAGAAATTCGTGTGCTTTGTAAATCCTTAAGTTTGTACGGAATCACCTTAATATTTACAAAACGCACATTACATTTTCCTTTACTACATATTTTTTTTTCATCAATTAAAATGAGAATAATCCATACAGGATGTGCAAACATTTCAAAATCATGAGTTGAATAACGCTGACTCCGCCAGATTAAATATTAGAGCCTAACATAAAGCGGAGCGGCGGCGCACTGCTAGGTTACACTGACTAACGCAGCTAGAGCGAGCTAACGGCGGCTGTTAGCTGCGCCGTTAGCTTAAATTTGCCGCCCAATTTTTTTTTTTTTTATCTTAATTTAAGTTGATGCAGAAAATTAAAATAACATACCTTATGAGAGTCTCGCAGCTATCAATCCTGAAATACGAGAAAAGGAGGTCATTAATATCACACGTTGCATTGAAATGTGGAAGGATACTGGTAGTTAATTATATGTAAAGGACACAGGCAATATGGGATTATTCAGCAATTTTTAATTGCTGTACTTCTGGGAAATAGAAAGGAAAAGGCCGTTTATACATAAATATACAGTGATTTTCCCTGATTTTGTTAAATGATAGTAAACCACGAAAAACGAGCGTGCACGAAGAAAAAAACGTCTGCATGGGACCCGCAGACGCAAATGACAGAGCGCCTTCAATCCCTCATTCTTACTAGGCACGGATAGTTGCTTTAAAAATCATGCTTAGCACATCGCTGTATCAAAACTGAAGCACGAAAGATACTCGTATCCTACGCATGTGCACAACTATTCGTGCCGCAAAGGTCACCTTATCGGGATTTGTCTCATCAGCAGTCGATGAATACCTCATTGAGGGGAGCACTAAAGATACCCCACCATATAATAAGTTTTGGGGGACTTCCTCCCCGCTCCAAAATGGAGGTTCCGGAGGCTTGCTCGGAAAATTTTTGAAAAATTAAATGGTCTCAGGGTCAATTTAACAGGAGCTGTTCTCACCGAAGAAGTGATTAGATAACAGTTTCTAAGATGAAAAATGTGTCACGTCTTGTTTAGCAAAATCTCTCTCATTTGTTCGAAGTAAGAAAGAGTCTCGGAAATTTTTAGGAAGGCTATAGGGCCTTTTCTGCCGTGATAGCGAAGAGAGCAGTAAAAGTGCATGCTAGGATGAACCTGGAGACACACAAAAGCATGTGCTAACCATGGCTCACAAAGAAATGCACTTAGGTACTGCTCTCATCGGTATCAAGGCAGTTTTGGACCTCCTATATGCCATCCCATCCCTGGTAAAAATTGGCAGTAGAATCTGTGTTTCAAAATACCATTGACCTACAGCCGGCTGTAAGATTTCCAATAGCTTCTATAGCCGGCAACACAATTTCTTAAAGCCGATGGCGATTAAGCAACAGCCTGACGATAAAGTGTATGCTAAACGTGACTAATTACGGATGCTAGGACTTAGTGAATTTTTGGACTACCGCTCTCTTTTTAGGCCGTAGTATCTTGATTTATTTTGCGAGGAAAGCTCCGTACTTTTGATGGGTGCCTGCCATTCCTAATATGTTGGAGCGCCTTCAATTTCGTATGATGCTGTGCAATACCTCTGGTGTGAAATAGTTGCTTCAAGCGCCGTGGTGCGCTGCGGCGCGGCGGGCGGGCGGGCAGCCAGCGCGAAACGCGCATTGGCGCCTACAAACCTAACAGGGATACTTCACGCATTGCGCAATGCGTGAAGTATCCCTGTTAGGGCGTTTCACTGGGCTGATTTCCAAGATTTTCCGGCTATCGACAGGCGATAGTCCCCAGATGAGCCCGCTCTGTCCAGAGTTTGGCAATATGACCCGGGGTTCTAATATTTGGGTTGACTAGTGAGCTGGGCAAGGGTAGGGGTATTAAGCAAAATTTGAAATTCCCTCCGATGAAAAATGACGGGAATTCCAAATTTGGCGGAAAATCGACCAAATTAGAGATATTGAATCTTGGTTTTTTTAGTCACAGTTCGTTCGGAAGATCAACCGGGATGATTCTCAGGGTTTTCGCGGCTACTACTGGGAGATATTCCCTGGATAGTACCGCTCTATGCTGAGGGCGCGATACGATGATGTGATACCTGAGGGTTTTCCAGCACACGCTGCGACACCAGCACAATATAACCCCATCTCGGCCGATGCCGATCACCTTTAAACAACAGACCCAGTGGCGTGGCGTGCTTTGCGATGTATCGATTACTATGCCATTTAAACCTATGGAAAATGATCGATAAAAAGGGTGTTCGCAGCGAACACATTAATAATCGATCCTATACCATAGGTTTAAATGGTATAACAATCGATACATCGCAATTCACGCCACGCCACTGAACAGACCGCTCGGCATCAATGGATCTCAGTCCGTCGGCCTTCTCTCTGGCCTAAGTATACTGGAGCTCCAATGTGATGCAATTTTTAAGATCTGCTTCGATTTTAGGGGAGGGTATGGATTCGATCGACATGAATCGATCGAAAAATGAAAACGTGAATCGATCGACATGAATCGATCGACACCGATTCGATCGACAAATTGGTAAAAAAAACGGTGTCGGTTCGATCGACATGAATCGATCAAAAAATGAAAACGTGAATCGATCGACACCGATTTGATCGACAAATTATTAAAAGACCGGTGTCGATTCGATCGACATGAATCGATCGAAAAATTAAAATCCTGTATAAACACGGCCTAAAACGTGATTCGATCGACATGAATCGATCGACACCGATTCGATCGACAGTTAAATTAAAAACACCCGTATCGATTCGATCGACATGAATGGATCGAAAAATGAAAACGTGAATCGATCGACACCGATTCGATCGACAAAATTCGATCAACTCGGGTTTGTCGATCGACTCACGGATTTGTCGATCTACTCACGGGTTTGTCGATCCATTCACGGGTTTGTCGATCCATTCACGAGTTTGTCGATCCATTCACGGGTTTTTCGATTGACTCACGGCTTTTGTCGATCGACTCACGGGTTTGTCGACCGATTCACAGGTTTGTCGATCGACTCACGGGTTTGTCGATCGATTCACGGGTTGGTCGATTGATTCACAGTAGTCACACAAACCGAACGAATTTAACTGAAAAACTCAAGAAAAGAACGCGGATAGGATAAACTAAGGTCTGGCGCTGAAAAATCTTCATTTGTTGATCCTCAAGATTTCTCTCGGCGCAAAACACAAGGACCATTTTCAGCGGGACTTGTGCTCTCAAAATTTCCCGTGATTGGAGAAATGCTTGGAAATTGAAGGAGCGTTGAAACTATGAATCACTTCAACCTGAACATAAGCCAGCGAATCCCTTTTTGGGGGGGACGTCGTGTTAGGTAGCAGCGGGTACTCGATGTGGAAAGCGAGACGGGCGCACACGTGTAGTCTGTGGAAATTCCGCGCGACTGATCAAAACTCGCGCTTCACGGCCGAGCCCGGGCTCCGACGAATCCAGTTGCGTGGATGTCCATGTTGCGCTTTCCTATAAGCCCGCACAGTGAGCAAGGTTCCATGTATCTATGACCGCTCTACTACCGTGCTAAGGAAAAACGCCGTATGAACCTCCAGGCGTTGCCAAATTTCCTCTCATGAAATACGATTTTATTGGGGATATAGTAAATATTTTTCCTCCAATTTTTCAGACTATTTTCTTCGCAATATAATCTAAAATATCTGATAATTTTAAAGAGAAACATACATAAATTTCATCAAAAGTAAATGTTTTATCCGAGGAAATTTGGCAACTCTCGAATGTTCATACGGCCTTCTTCCTTAGCACAGCAGTGTAGCCGGCGTTGAAAAAAAATTAGCTTAAATTTGCCGCCCAATTTTTTTTTTTTATCTTAATTTAAGCTGATGCAGAAAATTAAAATTACATACCTTATGAGAGTCTCGCAGCTATCAATCCTGAAATACGAGAAAAGGAGGTCATTAATATCACACGTAGCATTGAAATGAGGAAGGATACTAATAGTTAATTCAGGGTTCCCAGCCAATTTCGGAAAAAAAATCCCTGACTTTTCCAGGTTTTCCAGGCCAAAATGAAAACTTTTCCAGGCCTTTTTCCGTGGAAAAAACTCAAATAATTTGCCCTAAAAGAGACAGCGCGCGCATTTTTCGGTTTTTGTAAAAACTCCTCTATTTCATCAATTTTTGATCTGGTTCAGCTTTTTTTTCTATAAGAACCAGGCTAAGATAGTATCATAACACGAATGAAATCACAAAAAAACTTAAAATGTGTTGGAAAAAAAAATTGGCGAAATATAAACGCCTTCTTAAACGATACATGCATTGGTGAAAGCAAATGATTTTTCAATTTGTTTCATTTACTCATAGTAGTATTGGATTTGAAAAATAAATCCCATCATGGTATTGCTGCTATGCTAAGGAGAAGAGCACTGAACAGATTCTTTTAAAAAATAATCCAACCTGCAGTCTTCGTTCTGCAGACTATTAAGAACTATTCTTAAGAAAACTGAGAAATACATATATATTTTTTTAAATGAGCGTATTGTCCAGGGAAAAAAGGCGGAGTTACAAAAAAAATAACCTCCACCTTAGCATGCAGACATAGTTCTCAGCTAAGCGCAAGATATCCTAGTGAGTGTGCTTGAAACTTTTACATTGAAGATTGAGGGTTACCCGATCGAAGAGCATAGGCGTAGCTAGGTCATTTTGCTAGGGGGGGCCTGGCCTCCCACCACCGGGGGGTTTGGGAGGTATGGAATACCCCCCAGCTCAGGGGGGGACTTCGGGGGGCCTCCCCCGGAAAATTTTTTAAATTTTAACTCTACTTGAGCGCATCTCGAGGCACTTGCGGCGCTAATCTTCCTTCAATTTCTGCCTAAAAATGAATATAGAAATGCCGGTCATGTTTCTATAAAAAATCGAATTCCTTGATCAATTTTCCAACCTTGAAACGAGCTTACGTGCCTCCATCAAAGGATCGACGAATCAAGACATTATCACGCATCAAATCGTCGCTTCTCCGACGAAAAAACACATCTCAATTTCCACGTGAACTTTATTTTCCATACAAATCCATGCTTCCAAGACTCATGCGGAAATTGTTATACGCCCATACGTCAAAGGAGCGACAAAATGACGGTCGACGTCTATGACGATCTGGCAAGGCGGGAGCCCTAGGGTGCGTCAAAAAAAATGAAAGTCTGAAATTTTCCGCTCCCCAGGCGGCAATCGATGACGTTTGGTAAAAAAACATGTTTGCCAGAATTTGGGCCAATTTCAACCATTTTAAATGGTGCCAAAGGTCAATTTTGTGATGAAATTATGATATTTTGGTTTAGACCTTGATTTCGCACAAAAAACTCGATTTTACGCTGAAATCGTGCGTTTACGAGAAAAATGCCAAAGAACTCGACTTGTAGAGGATGAAATTTTACACTAGGAAGACGTCTTTGTAACCGATAAAAATCAAATTGAACTAGAAAAACTCAACTCGGTATTTATTTTTTTGGTCCTCAGAATTTCCGAGGTCTTAGAAAGTAGAGGTGTAAAAGACTCATTTTTCACGAAAATAAGTCGAAAGAGGGTGTAAATGAACTGTAGGCAAGTGTTGAGGATGCAAATGTCATCAGAACTTCCTCAGTTTCAAAAAAAGTTCCAACTATTTTGCACAATCCTCCAAAAAGTGCACGGCTCGAGAAGCAGGATTGTGCTATAATAGTAAGGGGAAAGAGCGGTTTGACCGGGAAAAATTGCGTAACAAACTTTCCCAATGTAATCGTTATCAGTAGTTCCCCCTGAACAACTTCCTAAAAGTTAAAAATGGCCCGACCCCGGAATACCCCTCAAAAAAGTTAAAATTGAAAATGGCGGCCGTAATAAGAGGGTCCGGGAAATCGGTATTTTAAAATGCTCATTCTGTCTCATCATGTGAGGTATCATTTCCTATGTAATTTTGGTCGCAGATTTCATAAATGAATTCCACAAGGCCCTCCGGCCAAAGGGGGCGCTCTAAATCAAAGGTGGCGGCCAAATGTGAAAGGCAGGAGGTTGCATTTTTTTAAATATTCACCGAAGGAACAAGGAAAGTGAATTGTCTTTATTTTCATGTATTTATGGCCAAGAAACTTAAATTTGATGTTATAAATGTATTTAATAAAGGAAAATAAAGGAAACATACGACTACCGAGAGAAACGTAAGCTTAGAAGGGGCCTTGCGGAATTCATTTATGAAATCTACGACCCAAATTACATAGGAAATGATACCTCACATGATGAGACAGAATGAGCATTTTAAAATACCGATTTCCCGGACCCTCTTATTACGGCCGCCATTTTCAATTTTAACTTTTTTGAGGGTATTCCGGGGTCGGGCCATTTTTAACTTTTAGGAAGTTGTTCAGGGGGAACTACTGATGACGATTACATTGGGAAAGTTTGTTACGCAATTTTTCCCGGTCAAACCGCTCTTTCCCCTTACTATTATAGCACAATCCTGCTTCTCGAGCCGTGCACTTTTTGGAGGATTGTGCAAAATAGTTGGAACTTTTTTTGAAACTGAGGAAGTTCTGATGACATTTGCATCCTCAACACTTGCCTACAGTTCATTTACACCCTCTTTCGACTTATTTTCGTGAAAAATGAGTCTTTTACACCTCTACTTTCTAAGACCTCGGAAATTCTGAGGACCAAAAAAATAAATACCGAGTTGAGTTTTTCTAGTTCAATTTGATTTTTATCGGTTACAAAGACGTCTTCCTAGTGTAAAATTTCATCCTCTACAAGTCGAGTTCTTTGGCATTTTTCTCGTAAACGCACGATTTCAGCGTAAAATCGAGTTTTTTGTGCGAAATCAAGGTCTAAACCAAAATATCATAATTTCATCACAAAATTGACCTTTGGCACCATTTAAAATGGTTGAAATTGGCCCAAATTCTGGCAAACATGTTTTTTTACCAAACGTCATCGATTGCCGCCTGGGGAGCGGAAAATTTCAGACTTTCATTTTTTTTGACGCACCCTAGGGAGCCCAGGATGCTGCGTACGAGATGAGGATGAGATGAATAGCTATAGGTGAAAGCATCTCTTTATCGAGGCGGTCATAGCGCAGCGTATCGTGCATTCGAGGATTCGTGTTGGCGCAATTGCCCTTTCGGGGAAATGCATCCTGATCATCTTGATTGAGATGCATCGGACGCTCGGGTCCGAGAGGATTTTACACAAGGCGGATAAAGAATGGTGGTCGCATTTCGTACCCTCTGGACGTCACACGGTATCGAGTACATCGGGTACATGGGCCGGCCGAGGCCGGGGGAGCCGGCTCAACCTCGAATTGCATGGCAAAAGCCGTACCCTCCTGACGTCACAGTGCTTCAAGATGGCAGCCAAAATCGAAATGCGACCACCATTCTTTATCCGCCTTGGATTTTACAAAGCACAATCCAGGCAACATGACAATAGCACATTAAATCCAAGTCTTAGTGTCTAATTCTGTCGTGCTAAGGAATAACGCCGTATGCGCCTTCAGACGTTGCCAAGTTTCTTTTGACAAAAACTGAACGGATTCACTGGAAAAAAAAACACAGTGGATCTAGAGTCCAGACTCTTGAAAACATCGACAAGAAAAAGTCCTCTTGATTCAATCAGAATCCAGCTTAAATCAAGAACCAAGCCTCTTAATTTAAGCGGATTTAGTTTTGATTCAAGCTTAAATCTGATTGAATCAAAAGTATTTTTTCTTGTCAATGTTTTCAAGAGTCTGGACTCTAGATCCAATGTGGTTTTTTTCCAGTGTTGGCTCAGTTGCGATGGTCACAGAATCATGTTTTGATGCTTGATTATTGCGGTTCACCTAAAATTAATAAGATCGGTCCAAACAGCAACTTTCTACGTTCAATATTAACCGAGGTATCATCCTTTAAAAAGTCCGGTTTTTGACGTCATCCATCGCGGTAGTGACACCTTTGGTTTCTTCCACCTCGCTTTTATCAGTCAGTGATGCACTGCTTACTCAGCGTGATACTTGGATGAAAGCAAGGTGAATAAAACCAAGGGTGTCACCACCGCGATGGATGACATAAAAAACCAGACTTTTCAATGGGCGATATCTCGGTTAATATTGAACGTAGCAAGTTGCTGTTTGGACGGATCTTATTATTTTTAGCTGATCTACTACAAGGATCATGCATAAAACCACGATTTTGTGACCAACGCGACTGACCTATTTACCGCGAAATACAGAATATTTCCCCCCGAAATTTTCAGATGATTTTGCACGCACTTTAATCTAAATATCGGTAATTTTAAAGGAAAAATATGCATGGATGTCGTAAAAAATACAATCTTCAAAAATGGAAACTTGGCAACTCTCGAATTTTAATGCGGCGTTCTTCCTTAGCACGGCAGAATTCAAGCCGAGCCGATTACAATCAAGAAATGCCTTGAAGGAGGAGTGGATTCTAGATTTTTCCTATGTGATTTACGTTATTTTTGAGTAATTTAAACACTTGAATTCGTATGTGATGCACCCGTGGCAAGGGTTCGTGACGACCCACACTTACGCAAAAGAGGGAGGCACGCTTGTAATGAAAACATTTTCCGGGGGGGGGGGGGGGGGGTGGAGGTAAGTGACATCTAGGATAAAGGGAGAAGGAGAAGTCAAAGGTCGGGAAAAATGGGTTCTGTAATTCATGGACGAAATCGCACTACTTTTCAGCAAAAAAAGGAAAGTTGTGAAAAGTGAGAGATGAATTAATCCGGGAAATCCAGGTACCCTCATTAATTATTGTAATAATTGGACGTATTTCTATCAAACGGAACTATGTGCATTATGACGTGAGCCCTGTTATGGACATATTCGTATGGGTCTCAGGGCTAATGTCTTAACGCACATAGTTCCGTTTGATAGAAATACATCCAATTAGTTTTCAGTTCAATGAAGACATTTTCTTTTGTGTGCTTGCACTGACCTTTTACCTGGGAAACCCGAAATGTAGGGATATTTTGGAAATCGAAGCCACTCTTTTGTTTTCGAGAAGAACGAGGAAAAAGTTGGAGACCTCGAAGGCTCGGAACTTTCGGTACTTTGGTCAGTCGAAGTCGCGTAGGGGTTGAGATTGAGCTCAACCCCTAGGAGGATAATCTAATCGGAAGTATATTTTATCGGAAATATATTCATCTCGGGACCGCGTGTGATAGTCGTTTGCTTCAAGTGTATTACCATCAGTGTGGTTTCGTATTCGGTACTTTAGTTTCGTGTTCGGTACTTTAATTTCGTGTTCGGTACTTTAGTTTCGTGTTCGGTACTTTATTTTCGTGTTCGGTACTTTATTATTAAAATTTTTCTCTGTGAATTATTCCAAAAATATAGAAGGTGCAGTGAATAGTTGAGCAGCCTTACTTTCCGAAAGTTTTCTATCCGCCGAAAGTTTTCGTCAGCGAGCCTCTACTTTTTCTGTCCAGAGTAACAGTTTGCCGTGTTTTACAATACGTGGAAGTAGTATTTGTCACTCGTGTCGGTTGTCATCGTGCGAATTTTCGGTAGTGCCGTTTCATCGATATTTCTGTGAAATTTGATTTGAGGATATAGTTTCGGAAGTCATTTTGCTTACGTATATTCCTCAGCGTTGATTCGGTAAGTCGCTTGATGTCATCAACAAAATGTTTTTTTTTTCATTTTTTCTTTTTTTACGAGAGAAGTGAGGTACATTTAATATCGATGACTTAAGTGTGAAACCACGTATTTCCAGTAAAATTTATTCTACCATTTTATTTTTTCGAGGAAAATCAAGTCGACGGTTGGGCTTGATATCTTTACAGAACACTGGAAAAAAACCACATTGCATTTAGAGTTCAGACTCTTGAAAACCTTGACAAGAAAAAATACTCTTGATTCAATCGGATTTTTGCTTGAATCAAAACGAAATACGCTTTTAAGAGGCTTGGTTTTTAATTTAAGTTAGATTCTGACTGAATCAAGAGTGCTTTTTCTTGTTGATGATTTTTTATGGTGGTTTTTTATGAGTCTGGACTCTAGATCCAATTTGTTTTTTCCCCGTGAAAATTTTGCTAAAAGAGAGGAAAAATCGAGGTAGTTTTCAAGGAATAAGTTGACTAGTTTTACCAAGAAAAAATAAAGTGTAACAGGAGGTCCGGGACGTCGCAGACGGAAATGGGTGGTTTCGCACTTCGGCCATCGATATATAATTTGAGAATCCCTGTGGGCGATAATCTTTTGATTTTCTCGAGATTTTTTTAACAATCAGTGGAGTTATCGAGGTATTCAGCGTATTGAAATGTTTTGCAATTTTTTGCATTTGCGAAGTACCTAAGTTCTTCATAAATCGATGGCCAAAGTGGAAAATCATTCATTTCTATTGTGGTGTCATAAAATTTCCACCTTTATTTTATTTTTTCGAAGAGAAACAAGCAAACTTGAAAGCTTGAAATTTATACAAAGTACGAGGTGTGATCAAAAAGTTCTCGGACTGGTGCCGCCCTGGGCTGAAAAATGGTCCAAACGAGCTAAACTTAGGCTCGTTTGAAAGCTTATACTCTCACGAGTACACTCCTTTTTAGTTTTTGAAAAAATATTTATTAGTTTTCGCACACCGTCAATTTTACGGAGACGTGTTTGCGCCGTGCGGCGATTTTGTCTGCGAACGAGAAATGACCAACATCCTTTTCCAACTTTGAGGTGGCTGATAAGACAGGTGCATCCAGCGATCACGCTGATATGAGTCTATCCTACCTCTGGTGTACTTGCACAAGATAAACCACTATTTTTTACCTGAAATGTGTCACTTGGAACGCATCAAGATGCAATTTTTCGAAAAAAAAAAACGAAAAACTCGAAAAATTGCATCTTGATGCGTTCCAAGTGACACATTTCAGGTAAAAAATAGTGGTTTATCTTGTGCAAGTACACCAGAGGTAGGATAGACTCATATCAGCGTGATCGCTGGATGCACCTGTCTTATCAGCCACCTCAAAGTTGGAAAAGGATGTTGGTCATTTCTCGTTCGCAGACAAAATCGCCGCACGGCGCAAACACGTCTCCGTAAAATTGACGGTGTGCGAAAACTAATAAATATTTTTTCAAAAACTAAAAAGGAGTGTACTCGTGAGAGTATAAGCTTTCAAACGAGCCTAAGTTTAGCTCGTTTGGACCATTTTTCAGCCCTTTTCAAAATTTATTTTTTTGAATTAAAAAAATCGCCATGCGACGCAAACACGTCTCCGTAAAATTGACACTGTGCAAAAACCAATTGATATTTTTTCAAAAACTAAAAAGGAGTGTACTCGTGAGAGTATAAGCTTTCAAACGAGCCTAAGTTTAGCTCGTTTGGACCATTTTTCAGCCCAGGGCGGCACCAGTCCGGGAACTTTTTGATCACACCTCGTATTCTGCAAACATTGAAAAAAAATCACGGAAGTTTTAAAGAAATTAGGTAGACCAGTTCCCCCGAGAAAAAATGAAGTATGACAGAAAATCTGTTGAGTAGCAGACGGAAACGCGTGTTTCTACACTTCGATGGACGCGATACTTTGTGTCAGAACGGCATGCGATATATCGCATCAATTGGTTCCATTTTTTCAGCTACTCGTCATTTTTCTCCAATTTTGAGATTGCGATTCTGTTGTCAAGAGACTAAAGCACTCACTTACCAATTTTAACAAAGAAATTCAACGTACTAAAGGCGTGGTTTTTTTTAGAGAGAAAACATCGCATTCGATACTGATATCGAAACTGCACTTGAATGCGATATTTTCTCTCTAAAAAAAACCACGGCTTTATTACGTTGAATTTCTTTGTTAAAATTGGTAAGCGAGTGCTTTAGTCTCCCGACAACAGAATTGCGATCTCAACATTGGAGAGGAATGACGAGTAGATGGAAAAATGAAACCAATGGATGCGATATATCGCATGCCTTTCTGACACTAAATATGGCGTCCATCAAATCTCCTTAAGTCGTCGATATGAGAATGTTTTATCGTTGAAAATTGATTATTATTGAATACATCATTTGAGAATATTGTAATTTTGTGGTAAAAAAAGCAGTTTTATTCCATTTTTTTTTCTACATTATTTCAACTTATTTGTTAAGCTGTTCCATATACTAGACAATGTGCAACAATGCGTTACGTTGAATTTATCTCTAAAAGGGTTTAATTTTTTTCTTTGCAGCCAACATTCGAGAAGGGGATGAACGAGGATGGAAATCTTCACCCTCCGCATCAGAGCTGTTCCTGACCTTGCAGATCATTGCTTCTTCACGGTAAGATCTCTCAAGCTTCCTCCTATTATTTCGAAAATTAAGGTGATTCGATGAACGCCATATTTTGTGACAGAACGGCATGGGATATATAGCATCGATTAGTTCCATTTTTCCGGCGACTCGTTATTTTTCTCGAATTTTGAGATCGCAATTCTATTGTCAGGAGACTAAATAATTCACTTACCAATTTTAATGAACAAATTCAAAGTATTAAAGGCGTGAGGAAAATAGAGGGAAAATACTGCATTCGAATGAAATATTTTGTCTCATAAAAAAAACCCACGACTTCATTACGATGAATTTGTTTGTCAAAATTTGGTAGGTGAATTCTTTAGTCTCCTGACAACAGAATTGCGATCTCAACATTCGAGAAAAATGACGAGTAGCTGAAAAAATGAAACCAATCGACGCGATATTTCGCATGTCGTTCTGGCACAAAATACGGCGTTCATTGAATCACCTCAACTTCTAATGAATCGGTTACTGTCAATAATTTCAATTTTTGAAATGGGCTGCTAAAAATTTTGAAGGGCTTGGAAGACAAGGCGCATAAGTGCAGTTTTTGAAAAAGTTGAGATTTTAATGATTTCAAGTAAAACTAGTCTAAGTGCATGTTTTGTCAAAAATTCCCTCTCAAATTTCAATTTTTAAGCTTCAAAAAGTCAGTTTAAACTTTCTTTCCGCCATAAGGATCCATGTAATTTCGAGACTTCAAACACATATTTCTCCAGGTAGCAAAAACTGCACTTACGCGCTTTGTCCTACAAGCCTCTCATTCTTCCTCAACGCTGATCATCGCCGCTGTCATCATTCAGGGGATTTTACGTAAAATCAACTTAAGGTGGTTCGATGGACGCCATATTTTGAGTCAGAATGCCATGCGATATATCGCATCAGATTTTTCAGCTACTCGTCATTTTACTCCAATTTTGAGATCGCAACTCTGTTGTCAGGAGACTAAAGCACTTACTTACCAATTTTAACAATGAAATTCAACGTAACAAGGCGTGGTTTTTTTACAGTAGTAGTATTCTGAAAACGTTGAAAAAAAATCACGGAAGTTTTAAAGAAATTAGTTAGACCAGTTCCCCCGGGAAAAAATGAAGTATGACAGAAAATCTGTTGAGAAGCACACTGAGAAAAAACTATGGTTTATAAACCTATTAGAGGTAAATATGGAACACCTATAATAGTCGTAAATAAACTAATGATTCTCGGTCTGTGAACCATACTAAGGTCTCTGTACCTAATTAAGGTACCCCGTACCATAACTAAGGTATATGTGCTATTATTATATGTAGAGGTACTACTATTAGTGGTGTTCCATATTTACCTCTAATAGGTTTATAAGCCATAGTTTTTTCTCAGTGCAGACGGAAACGCGTGTTTCTACACTTCGATGGACGCGATACTTTGTGTCAGAACGGCATGCGATATATCGCATCAATTGGTTCCATTTTTTCAGCTACTCGTCATTTTTCTCCAATTTTGAGATTGCGATTCTGTTGTCAAGAGACTAAAGCACTCACTTACCAATTTTAACAAAGAGATTCAACGTAATAAAGGCGTGGTTTTTTTAGAGAGAAAATATCGCATTCGAGTGCAGTTTCAATATCAGTATCGAATGCGATGTTTTCTCTCGAAAAAAACTACGCCTTTATTACGTTGTATTTCTTTGTTAAAATTGGTGAATGAGTGCTTTAGTCTCCCGACAACAGAATTGCGATCTCAAAATTCGAGAAAAATGACGAGTAGCTGAAAAAATGAAACCAATCGACGCGATATTTCGCATGTCGTTCTGGCACAAAATATGGCGTTCATCGAATCACCTCAACTTCTAATGAATCGGTTACCGTTAATAATTTCAATTTTTGAAATGGGCTGCTAAAATATTTGAGAGGCTTGGAGGACAAGGCGCATAATAGCAGTTTTGGAAAAAGTTCAGATTTTAATGATTTCATGTAAAACTAGTCTTAGTGCATATTTTGTGAAAAATTCCCTCTCAAATTTCAATTTTTAAGCTTCAAAAAGTCAGTTTGAACTTTCTTTCCGCCATAAGGATCCATGTAATTTCAAAACTTCAAACACATATTTCTCGAGGTAGCAAAAACTGCACTTACGCTCTTTGTCCTACAAGCCCCTCATTCTTCCTCAACGCTGATCATCGCCGCTGTCATCATTCGGGCGATTTTAGGTAGAATCAACTTAACTACATTTCGTCTCTCCTCTGACGTAAGGGCGTAACTTGATTCCTACGTGACCTCTGTGCTCCGTATAACTCTATGCTTTCTAAGGCTTATGCAAAAATCTAGATACGCCCTAACGTCAGAGGAGCGACGATTTGACGGTGCTTAGTTTTTCCTGATGTTCTGTTTCTGTACTACTGCAGAACTACAGAACATAATGCCTTGAAACTGTCTTATTTTTCCAAGATTCTGCAGAATAAACTATTCACTGAATTCGCTACGACAGGATTCAGCTTCATTTTTTGTCATTTCCCGGACGAAGAAACGTAACTCACTTCCAAGGTTGTCAAATTTATTCAAAAGAATTCAATTTTTCACAAACACGAGAAAGCGAAATCTTTATCCAAAATTTATTTTCGTTTTTCATGAGATCAGCGGAAAAATCAGTGAAATGTACAATTAATACCTAACATTTTCCTTTACAAATTCAAATTTACGAGGCGAAATCTGGCAACAATGAAATGGACCACATTCTGCAAAAAGGAACCACTATTTCTGGCTCATTTTAGAAACAACGTATATGCCATTGGTTTCCCTATGCAGAACGGTGGTTTTATGAAAGAGTCCGAAATAGTGGTTCCTTATTGCAAAATGTAATCAAAATGTAGTTATGTTCTTCCGTGGGAGGTAACGACGAATTGGACTGCATGCATTTTGCAATTTGGAACTATAAATTCTGGCTCCTCTGAAAAAAACACTTATGTGCATAGGGATACTAATGGCACATGCGTTTTTTTTAAACCGGGCCAGAATTTATAGTTCCAAATTGCAAAATGCAGTCCAATTGAGGGAGGAAAATAGATTTAAAAGCCTCCCAATGAGTGGCCCCGTTTCGTCGCTCCTCTGACGAAAGGGCGAATCTCAATTTCCTCGTGAGCCCTGGGTCACATTCAAATCCATGCTTTCTGCGGTTCATGTGAAAAGTGAGATACGTCCTTATGTCAGAGGAGCGACCTTTTTTGAAACCCGGGGATTTCATTCGTACGTGACCGAAATGAAACCTTATGATGAGACAAGCCTCCGGTAAAAATTTTAGCTTGAGGATACGTTTGGTTTTGGACAGTGGCGTGGCGTGAATTGCGATGTATCGATTCTCATGCCATTTAAAGCTATGGTAAAGAATCGATTATTAAGGTGTTCGCTGCGAACACCCTGTCTATCAATCCTTCTTCATAGGTTTAAATGGCATGACAATCGATATATCGCAATTCACGCCACGCCATTGGTTTTGGAGCTACAGCGTTGCAAAGTTTGCATGTTTGAGTCTAAAAAATCTTCATATTTTTGAAGAATTTCTTCCAAAAGCCAATTTCAAAGTAATGTAAGTAACAAGTAATGTAAGTTTCAAGTAAACATGACGCGTAACTGAAAAATTATAAGAAAATCCGTAGTAGAAGTTTCAAATTGTGGATGAGCCGTTAATAGCAGTATAACGTTGCAAAAATTACATTCTTGCCTTTAAAAATACCCATTTTTTATAGTTTTGTATATTGTAGCAGTATTTGAGACATAAAATATACAATTAGAGATACTCGCAGACTCAGAGTAAAATTTATATCAGTGTACGATAATTTTAGGCAATGCAGCGTTGCAAAGTTTAGACGTATAGCATAGATTTAATCAGTATACGACAATTTTGGGCAATACAGCGTTGCAAAGTTTACATCTTTCATCTATGAAAATGTCTACTTTTTCTTGTCATTGTATTGGAGACAAGATACAATATGAGTTAATGGTTAATAGTGTGAAGCGAAATGTGGAGGCTTTATGTTGATCCTGGGTAACAATTGCATTAAAATAACATCGTTGCAAATTTTATCTGCTTTTCTTTTAACATTCGATTGTATAAAATTAGTTAAAAGTAAGGATTCTTCCAATAGTTATTTTACTTTAAAATGTAATTTCAGAGGATTTTTGGAATACAATGGATGATTCAGCATCAGTGTTGCTTTCAAGATCTGAAATATTCTGCCTAGACTTAGTTGCAAATTCAACCTTTTTTAGGTGTAATGAAGAAACTAACATAGAATATGGAGGCGTTTGGGTTTTTTTAAGTAGAAATAAATCTTGATATAGACGATACATTCATTACGCCTTAAAAAACTGAGTATGTTAAACGTAAGAATGGAAGATTTTGAAAATATTAAAGAGATAAAAAGAAAAAAAAAAAAAAAAAAAATGCAAAGTAAATCGAATGAACGAAAAATAATAAATACACCAACAAAACAATAAAATATAATTTAAAACCTAAATAGAATATTTAAATCACTGATGCGTTAATGTATAAAAAACCCAGACGCCTCCTTAAGAGAGAATTTTAAAATTATTTCATGTTGAGGCGTTTTATATAGATTTGAAGGCAAGACAGGACTGATACTGAAGCATCACATGAATAAAATATTTTGAAGGAAGAAGAAAAAAAACTATAAAAAATTTAAAAATAAAAAAAATGGAAAAAATGTACGGTAGAAAGTCATATACAATTGAAAGAAAAGAATGTCAATGTAAATAAAAAAATAAGCAAAATTAAATAACTACTGGAAGCATCTTTATTTTAAAATCGTCTATTATTTATTGCTTGGAGAGAATTGTGAATTAACTTGGCGAGAGTATTATTGCAAAAACCAATTGTCACTTGGAACAGACATCAGACCTTGATATTTTGGCTTGATATGAGGGATGACACCCATTGATTTTATCTTAAACTGGAAAAAAAAAAATTAAAAAAAAATCATATTTCGTTGAGTTCAAAATTGTAAGCTTGGCAACGCTGTATCACTACAAATCAATCTTACATCTGCAGATAACGTAAATGGTTTATTTCATAAAAAATACAAAAAAAAAAACAAAAAAAAACAAACAAACAAACACTGAACTTAAAAATAAAAACATTTTTAAAGCTTATATACATAAACTTTGCAACGCTGTGTCGTTAAATCTATACTTACACTCGCGGTAAAACTTTTACACAAGACTAATCTTATCATAGAATTTCAGCTCAACCACATTATCATACCTTTAGGTGGTCAATAAGTTCGTTTTTTAATTAAAAAACCGAACAAAATGAGCATTTTTATAGGTCTGTGATGTCAAGTTTGCAACGTTGTATCAACAGAATCAACAGCATTAACGTAGAAAAATTATTTATTATTAACGTATTTTTTTAGAAAAATGTAAACTGACTGTTGATAAAATGTCTTAAAATATCATGAAACATCCAATGACAGTTGTTTACAAAGCTTAAATATGGAAACTTGTCAACGCTGTAATTCTAAAACCAGACGTATCCTCAAGCTAAGATTTTTACTGGAGACATGGGTCATCATAGAGCAAAGTAACAATATGTAACAATTTTGGATGATTATTCATGAATTTCCAGAGTGCCTCGTGTCTTTGGAAGAATTTTTGACGAGCCGGGGTCTAAAAGTGCGTCGCGGTGGAAATTAACTGTTAAACCTTGTTAGGTTATCGGCTGCTTTACTTCCTTCTTGCCTTCAATCTGGTGAAGATTGAGCAGAGGGCGCCGAGAGCGGTCTGAGTCAACGTTACTTAATTTGAACTAAATTTTGCAATTCGGAGCTACAATTTCTGGCTCATCTATAAAAACACTTATGTGCATATGATACTATGGGTACTTACGTTGTTTCTAAACTTGAGACACAAATTTTAGTGCTCAATTGCAAAATGCAGTCCATTTGTGTGTGGATCTGTGTAAAAAGAGCTTCTCCTCCGGAAGAAAATTGTTCTTAACTTTTTGCGAACACATGAGCAACATTTTTCTACAACCTAGGAATTTTTGTCTTCAAGCTTCACGACAGTTTTTGAGATTTAGGATCAAATTTCCTGAGTAAAGGAATTTTGTCCCCAGAAAGATAGGTCTCCTCTTACAGATCTGGTCACTAGTAAAAGGGGCCCGGCATATTGTTATGAAAGGTAGTTTCCACATGAATAATAAGTTTTCCTCCGCTCCAATAGCCTCCAGACTCATTTGGACCACATTTTGCAATTGGGAACTATAATTTCTGACTCAGTTTAGAAATAACTTATGAGCCATTAGTTTCCCGATGCACAAAAGTGTTTTTAAGGATGAGCCAGAAATTTTAGTTCCTAATTGCAAAATGTAGTCCATTTAACTCTCGTCTGTCACACATATAAGTAGAACTGACCAGACGTTTAAATGTAGAACTTGTCTCCCGTACGAAGGAATGTAACTCCATTCCAAGGTCACCAAATTGACTCAAACAATTAATTTATTTTACAAAGTTATAGCTGTGCAATTTTCAGGCACAACTTTGTAAAACAAATTAATGAAAATGTGCCTGTGTAATTTTTATTTTAATTTTGCATGAAATCTCGGGGAAAATTATCAATGAAATTTCCAGTTAGGAAAGTTCAAGATCCTCCTACTTAATATGCAATTTGCGAGGGGACATTTGGCAACATTGAAATGAAGTTACGTTCTTTCACGCGCGAAACGATGAGCTCTCTTAAGTTTAGTTTTAATGTGCCGAGGCGAGTGAACCACCAAAACTTTCATTATTGCTATACTAGAGGTTGTTTTGCAAAACGAAAAAATTCCGCCTGAGGTTACTGTTTTACGACTAATATTTATAATCCGTCTTGATCAATTTTGCTCTTTCAATGACAATTTGTAGATGTATTGAAAGTGTTGATTTACAACATTATGGTAGTAGTTTTTGTGTAATTTTTGGTTTGTTGGGTAGCCAGTGCTATGGGTTAAAATAAACTGTTAACTCACGTTAACTTGAAATTCAGGAACTTAATAGTCGAAGCTTTTCGGCCTCAGCCGTCGTCAGGACTTAGCAAAAAGCACAGTTTGAGACAATAAATGATTAATTTTGATTAATATCAGTTCATACATATGATGAACGAGTGTGTTTCGGTGTAGTTGTGTTTCATCGAGTTTCTTATTGATTCAACGTTATTTCTACCGAAATAAATGATGAAAAATGGACGGCTCGTGCAGTGGCGTGGCGTGCTTTGCGATATATCGGCCATTTAAACCTATGGAAAAGGATCGATAAACAGGGTGTTCGTAGCGAACACCTTAATAATTGGTTTTTTACCATGGATTTAAATGGCATAACAATCGATATATCGCAATTCACGTCACGCCACTGGGATCGCAAGTTCTTCTGTCCTCAGGACTTTTGTCTCGGAATGAGATTCTTGATTATAAATAAGATGCTCAACATTTTTATATTGCTCACCATTTTGAGACTTTTCCTAACGTCGAATGAAGTGATCGAATCACTTCCTTCGTCAATTCTCTGTCTCGGTGACGGAGTGTGCTTTTGTCTTCTGAAGCACTGTCAGAAGTCTATTACTGGCTACTAGATTCCCTGGGGATCAAATAGACTATATTCTACGATAAAAAACTACTATTTACGGCTCATTCGTGAAAGTACCTCTTCGTATAGGGTAAAATCAAAGTTTGAGGAGAGGGAGAAAAATAGAAAGAGGAGGAAGAAGATAAGAGAAAGAACAGGAAGAAAAGAGAGAAGAGAGGAGAGAAAAGAAGAGACATGGGAGAAGAAGAAGAGAAGAATAGAGAGAACATAAGAGAGAATAAAACAGTGAAAGCACACAGTAAAACAGTGAGAGGGAAAGCGAGAAGGAAATTGAGATGGAAAGCGCGAGAAGGAAATTGAGAAGGAAAGCGAGAAGGAAATTGAGAAGGAAAGCGAGAAGGAAATTGAGAAGGAGAGCGAGAAGGAAATTGAGAAGGAAAGCGAGAAGGAAAGCGAGAAGAAAAGCAAGAAGAAAAGCAAGAGGAAAAGCGAGAAGAAAAGTGAGAAGAAAATCGAGAGGAAAAGCGAGAGGAAACGTGAGAAGAGAGAAAAGGGTCTGGTGCCGGAGCCTCCTCGTGGTGGACCTGGGGCGGGTCTCTGACCCGTGCCAAACGCCGGCAAACTGTTGTGATTCTGCACCCTCCCTCGCCTCTGGTTGTTAGCCCATATCTCTTCACACATCGTAACGAGCAATTTAGGATCAAGCGCATCCTTGGTACGTTATTACCTTGGTTGTTAGCCCATATCCCTAATACGCTCGGGCATGGATCAACCGCTTCCTTGGTGCCCTGCTTCGCGCGCAGCAAGGCTGTTTATACCTTGGATGTTAGGCCATATCCATTGCAGCCTTGGATCAAGCGGAACCTTGGTACGTTATTACCTTGGTTGTTAGCCCATATCCCTGGCTTACGGAAGAGATCAAGCGGAACCTTAGGAACATGAGGGGAACGATGATCTTCAGAGGACCACTGATAGTAGTTAGGCCATATCCTTGAACCGCGAGGTGCAAGGATCAACCGGTACACAGTGGTCTGAAAATCCCGATCTGTGACCGACTTTGCGCGATTCGTCAGTGACCAATTGCAGGGGTGACCGATCGAAGCCTGGCAATCCTGTTCTGGTCAACCTCCGGTATCTGCCGATGCTTGCGCATTAAGTCTAAAGCCGTCATCCCCCCCGGGACACTTTAGACCAGGCAAAGTCGGAACCGGAGGGTCGGACGCCTCTCAAACGGGCTGGTGGTTGGGGCGATGTTGCAGATTGAAGTAGGTTTTGATGCAGGACGAGCCGAATACTTCACGAGAGTCCCGGGTCTCGTGGCTCAGGGTATTCTGTTCTCCTGGGCCGAACAAGCCGGACAAAGTTTCAGCAATCTCTATCTCTGTAGAGAGTATCCAGCTACGAGTTTGTTGTCTCACTGCTGGATCGCACGGTGGTAGAGGAGTTCTCTGCATTCGGTCATTGGCGAATTGTTCACTGTTGTGAGTGAGGGTGCGCCCAGAACGCCAACCCAACTCTTCATGGCATGAGCTCTTTAATAATTATTAAATTTTAAAAAAATTTTAAAAATAAGGTTATCCTTATTAAATCTCACTAACAACAAAGGCATGAGCCCCATGCCTTTGTCTTTTAAATTTCTTCTCCAATTTTCAAAATTTCTTCTCCATTTTTTCAAAATTTCTTCAAAATTTTGAGTTTCAAATTAACGTATGCCGTGGAAGTTGTAAGTTGGACGGTGGAAGCGTGCCGTCTGATGTCGGTTCCTCCTCGTGGTGGACGGTGGAAACGAGGGTTTTACCCTCGGCTAAACGCCGACAAAATATGTACTGGTTTGGTAGTAACACACACACAATTCTTTTATATTTACTTGTTTACTTATTAAACTTTTTTTCTCAGTACTTGAAAAAATTCCAGACTTTTGGAGCAAATTCCCTGACTTTTCCATGTTTTCCAGGCCATTTTTTTCCCCCTGACTTTTCCAGGTTTTCCAGATCGCTGGGAACCCTGTAATTATATGTAAAGGACACACGCAATATGGTATTATTCAGCGATTTTTAATTGCTGTACTTCTGGGAAATAGAAAGGGAAAGGCCGTTTATACATAAATATACAGTAATTTTCCCTGGTTTTGTTAAATGATAGTAAACCACGAAAAACAAGTTCGACTTAGTTCATCCGAGGAAATTTGGCAACTCTCGAATGTTCATACGGCGTTCTTCCTTAGCACAGCAGTGTAGTCTGAGTTGAAAAAAAATTAGCTTAAATTTGCCGCCCATTTTTTTTTTTTTTTTTATCTTAATTTAAGCTGATGCAGAAAATTAAAATTACATACCTTATGAGAGTCCCGCAGCTATCAATCCTGAAATACGAGAAAAGGAGGTCATTAATATCACAAGTTGCATTGAAATGAGGAAGGATACTAGTAGTTAATTATACAGGGTGTCCCAAAAGTCCGTACCCCCCCTCATAACTTTTGAACGGTTAGAGATAGAAAAACGAAACTTTGGGAATGTTTCTATCTTAAAGGGGTCCATCTTCTAGGGGGGTCAAAATTTTTGTCCCCCCCTCAGGGGGGGCGCGGGGGCCCCCAACTTTTTTTTTTCAAATGGTAACCCCTATCTTGTGATACATCATTAGAAAGAGCATAAAAAACTAAGAATTTTGGCGCAAACCGCAAATCAATATCTTAATTTTTGACCGAGTTATGATAGGTCAAAGGTCAAATTTGACCTATTTTCAAAAAATCATATCTCCGGTTCAAATTATCGTAAAGAAAAAAATAAAACGGGAAAATTTACCAAATTGTAAGCACTTTCAAGTAAAAATCACAGAAATTACTTCAAACTAATTTTAAGGGGGGTTTCGGATCCCCAAATACGTCATTTTAAAGGTCATACGATACTCTCGCGAAATGAGCCACTTTCTCCTTACTTTTCCTCAACATTATCTTAGTAAGTTCAAAATTAGTTCAAAATTGCATTTTCAAGTCCCCAAATTTCGAACAAAGTTTTAAAAAAAATGAAATTTAAATGGTTGAATTGAATTACCTTAAATTTCGTTTTTTGAACTTTGCTCGAAATTTGGGGACTTGAAATTGAAAACGCAATTTTGAACTAATTTTGAACTTACTAAGATAATGTTGAGGAAAAGTAAGGAGAAAGTGGCTCATTTCGCGAGAGTATCGTATGACCTTTAAAATGACGTATTTGGGGATCCGAAACCCCCCTTAAAATTAGTTTGAAGTAATTTCTGTGATTTTTACTTGAAAGTGCTTACAATTTGGTAAATTTTCCCGTTTTATTTTTTTCTTTACGATAATTTGAACCGGAGATATGATTTTTTGAAAATAGGTCAAATTTGACCTTTGACCTATCATAACTCGGTCAAAAATTAAGATATTGATTTGCGGTTTGCGCCAAAATTCTTAGTTTTTTATGCTCTTTCTAATGATGTATCACAAGATAGGGGTTACCATTTGAAAAAAAAAAGTTGGGGGCCCCCGCGCCCCCCCTGAGGGGGGGACAAAAATTTTGACCCCCCTAGAAGATGGACCCCTTTAAGATAGAAACATTCCCAAAGTTTCGTTTTTCTATCTCTAACCGTTCAAAAGTTATGAGGGGGGGTACGGACTTTTGGGACACCCTGTATGTAAAGGACACACGCAATATGGGATTATTCAGCAATTTTTAATTGCTGTACTTCTGGGAAATAGAAAGGGAGAGGCCGTTTATACATAAATATACCCTACATATTCCCTGATTTTGTTAAATGATAGTAAACCACGAAAAAAGAGTTCGACTTAGCGTGCACGAAGAAAAAAACGTCTGCATGGGACCCGCAGTTGAGGTCATATAGATCTCTGATGTTTTCTGATCACGCATCCGAAAACTTGAGATCGAGCTGCCGAAGTTCGGGTCAGACATCGAGGCACTTCGGTATACACCGGAGTACTTCATATATGTGACCCGAACCCTTCGATATATATCGAAGTACTGCAGATGTCTGACCCGAACTTCGGCAGCTGGACCTCAAGTTTTTAGATACGTGATCCGAAAACTTCAGAGATCCATATGACCTCAACTTCGGGTTCCGCGCACGAAGTTTTTTTCTTCGTGCATGTTGGGCTCACATTTGCACGCACATCCCCCAGAAAGCTACCATGACGTCCGATAATATAACTACTACCGTGTTGTCACTTTCCACCCCTCTATCGCAATTTATGGTCCACAGTTGCTACCATTGCATGACTGCACAAACCATGGATCGCGGCAGAGGCATCGCCCGGTAGCAGAAAAAATCGCGGTGGTACGCCAAGGATATACCAATATCCGGACGCTATGTTGGCTTCCGCGGTGAGTTTAAACGGCAGTTCAAAGTATGCATCCATAAGCAAAGCAATGAGGATGGGACAATCGCGCTAAAAATTGAATCGTGTTTTGATGGTTTATGCTCCTGAAATTTAAAACAAAAATCCGAACATCTAGTTCCAACGGGGACGAAGCCTCATCAAAAAACACGGCGTAAGACGTCATCAACCGTAATATCGCCAGTGGCGTGGCGTGCTTTGCTATCTATCGATATTTCCCCATTTGAAGCAGTGGTAAATAATCGATTATTAAGGTGTTCGCTGCGAATACCCTGTTGATTGATACTTTTCCATAGGTTTAAATGGCCGATCAATCGATACATCGCAAAGCACACCACGCCACTGAGTGCCATACCTTGGTTACGTACTCTCGTTTCATTAATCAATAAAAACGTTTGCACTTGTTGCTTTTATAAAACACGGATGAAGCCAATACGGCACTGATGAAAAAAACCACGAAATCGACTACCGCGATGGACGATTTCAGACGATGCGTTTCACACTATATACCGAATAGTGAATAACCACGGAGAGGTTTTGCCTCCGGGATATTTTCGTGCGCGTTGACATTTTTGACAAATCAATCCGCGAAAATGAGAAACACATAAAATGACGAAAAAAAATGAAAATGAAAGAACGAAATCGATGCAACCGGTCAGAGATGAAAAGTCTATGCGCCCCCATGCTAGTATCCCCGGCCGAGAATATGGAACTCAGGATTATGAGTTAGTTTTTTCAAGGATACTTTCACGCCTGTCGAAATTCCTGAAAGATCGATCCACGAAAGTTAAAAACGCGCTGGGAGTAGACAGAACCGGTCCGGAAAACGAACGGAAAATCCATCATGCTCCTGTAATGATGCGGCAGCTCCACTGGATATCCTGTAAAGGAAAAGGGGGAAGGCCCTCGAGGAAGGAGGCGATGGCGAGGGATATATCCCTCGGATCAAACCTCCGACGCGAGAGCCAAGGGGGGGGGGACCTCGGAAAAGGTGGCGATAGCGAGGGATATATCCCTCGGATCAAACCTCCTTGCGAGATCCAGATGGAAGAAGAAAAAAAGGGATAAAACGAGGAGGCAAAGAAAAAGATTACTCGCTTTTAGCTAGACGTGATATTCCGCATTAGATTAGCACGTTGAACAATTACTGACCAACAGCATCTGACGGTAAGAAAAAATCATGAATAGGTATTGACGACTCTAGGTACTTGGGTTTGAGCGTGGCACCACCAAAGTCCACGCACCAAGTGGCATCCGTAACAATACTGATCTCCGGGCCTCCTCGCGCTCTGCTCTGAAGCTCTCTCGCGCTTTCCTCTCCTCTGCGCGTGCGCACTCCCTGGCCGCTCTGATTCGACGCTGCAATCGTCATCCAGCGAACTTGACCGGTCATTTCCGATCATGACCGATCCTGACTATGGAAACTTTCGCATCTCCTCACATTCCTCTCTCCGGGGAAAAATACAATCTTGAACAAGATTGTATTTTAATCCGAAGCGAAAAGGCGAAAAAAAAGCTAACATGCCTCCACGATCAGGGACAGTTCCGCTGGAAACAACCACAGGCGTCTAAACAACAACAAAAATAGACAGGACGCGCGCGCGCGCAGCCGGTTAACAATCAATGAAATATAGAGGAAAACACGAGAAAACCTAGATTAAGTAGAAAAAAGAACAAAAGAGAAAAAGGAAGAAAAAAAAAAATAGATCGATAAAAAATCAAGAAAGTAGAAGAAAATAAAATCGGAATTAAAAAAAAATGAGAGAGAAGAAAAAAAAAATAAGGCTAAAAGGAAAAGGAGAGAGAAAAAATAAATTGAAGTTGAAAAATTTAGAAAAAAAATCGAATGAGGGCATTCATGTCTAAGTTAATAATTAGAAGTTTAGAAAGAGATGAAAAAGAGAGAAGAAAAAAAAACAAAAAAAAATTGAGATTAAGAATGAACAGAGCGAGAGGGGCCAAAAAACAATTTTTGAAGGAGATTAAATTTGAAAAAAAAAAAAATTAAACTATGATTTTTTTTTTCCGTTAGATGTAACAATAGTTACTTAAAAAATATTAACAAACGTTCTCAGACTCTCAACCTTACAGCCACTCTCCGTTCTGTTTCATTCTATCCTCGTCTTTCTTCTGTTGTTGCCTCGCTCTCTTCCGCTGTTGGTGTCCTTTTCCCGGTTTTGCGTGCCATTTCGGGTTCCTTCTTTTCTTGGCGGTGTTTTCGCTCTCTGATGGGCTCGTCGATGGGCCTGGCGTTGGGGGGGTCTCTTGGCTTGGTTCCTCAGTGAGATTTGTCGAAGTGAAGTAATTTGGGAAACCATTGTCCGGAGCGCGTAGCAAGTTTCGGTATGAGGCTCTGTCCCCGCTAACGTCGATCGGGACGAGTTTCCACGGCGGAGGCATTTCGCTGGGCGTTTTCGGCTCGTCGCTCGAGCTCGGGCGCGTTTCGTCGTCTCGCAGGGCGGCGATGTCTTCCCATGTGCTCATCATCCCCATGACATCCTCTTCATAAACGGTACTGTCCTCTCTGCGTTTCTTATATTCCTGAAGGGATATCCTTTTTGGCCGGCTTTGGACTTTGCGTTGCGGCTGACTTTGGGGTTGGGCGTATTGGTCGAAGGCGGACCAATCGACGTCCTCGTCCCCGCGCATTTTTCGCAATACAGGGTCGCTCCAGGTTTCGTCCATGTTTTCCACTGCTACTAGTTGACGTGCTAGAAATAGATTACTTTGATGTTCTGAGCTCGTGACTCTTGTGCTGCACAAAGTTGACTGGGTTCGCTTCCGCGTCGTCCGCGGTCGACGTGACGCCTCAACCGGTCCTGTGCCCATCCTAATAGATAAAAAACTTGATTTTTATCTAACTAATCTTATCACTATCGACAATTGATGAATGAACAGGAAAAAGGAACTGCTAATTAGAATCAGTTGAGATGTTGTCAGACTTTTTAAGAAGAAATCCGATACGATTAGAGGCAAGAGGAGAAGAAAAAAAAGAAAAAACGGACCAAAGATGAAAAATTTAAAAAAAATGGAGATGCTGCTAAACTCACCGCGGTGTGAACTTTTTAAGTCGATCCGCTTGGATAATTAAATATCTGTTTTTACCTCTCTTTTTGGTGTCTAATTTATAGCTGCTGCGCGATATTTGTTCAACAACTTCATACGGACCATCATATTTAATACGCAGTTTTTCCGATAATTCCTTTGTCCGTGCTGGCATGTAAACTAGAACTAGGTCTCCGACTCCAAATGGTGGCTCCAATCTGTTTTTGTTTGATTGATCACGTTGATTTTGTAGGATGTCTGGGAGTTTTTTGAGAGTTTCATCTCGTATTTCATCCAGTTTTCTTAGGCGCTTTAATAATTCAGTATTTTCGCAGTGTGGGCGTATTTTTGCGTCGATGGGTAACTGGAATTCTTGGCCCGTGAGAAGGAAAAAAGGGCTCTGACCAGTTGTTTTGTGTGTGCTCGAGTTGTGCGCAGCGGCGATGGCAGGTAAATATTCTGGCCAACTTTGCTGATTTTCCTGTGTGAAACTTCTCAAGTAATTTCCAACACTTTTCCAAGTGTTTTCTATTAATCCGTTGGCTCTTGGAGAATAGGGTAGTGTAAATGATTTTTTTACTCCATATTGGTCAAGGAATTCATTATTTAGGTCCGATGCAAAATTTTTACCATTATCCATCACCAGCTCTACTGGTATGCCAAAAAGTCCAAAAAATTCGGTCAAAACAGCTTCCAGCGATTTTGCTGTTATGTTTTTGACACTTTTCAGCCATAGAAATTTGGAAAAATAGTCACAGATGCCGATTATATATTTTTTCTCGTTGCCTTCTGCGTCAAATCCCTTCGTGACCGGACCCCATGCATCGATGCCAAGTTTTGTCATCACACTATTTGGAATCTTGTGTGATTTGATTTTCCCATATTTTTCGTGGTTCTGAAGTTTTTTCGCGAACTGACATTTTTTGCAAGATAGTACATACTTTCTAATATCGGCATGCATTCCTTTCCAATAGAATCTTTTCCTGGCGCGTTCAATGGTCTTAAATATGCCGGAGTGGCCTGAGAAAGGATCGTCGTGAATACTTTGGAGCACTTCTTTTTTCATGTGTGATGGAATCACAGCCACTTTACTATTGATGTAGCATTTTTTCCACAGAATGCCTTCTTCGATGTAAAATGCTTCCGCTTCCTTTTTTGTTTTTGCATCTGTATTTTTGGGCTTTTTGATAGCTTCATACAGGGTGTTTAGTTTATAATCCTTTTTTTGTTCTGCTTTTAGTCGTTTTGGTTCCATTTTTCCAGTCTCTTCTTGAGCTTTTGACCGTGTTACAGCATGTACTTGAGCAATGGTTTCGGTATTGGGAGGGTAGCGAGACAGATAGTCTGGCATTACGTTTTTCGAGCCTTTCTTCCATTTAATGGTGTAATTGTATTCTGATAGTTTGAGAATTAGTTTTAGCATGCGTGCCGATGGAGTTTCCATATTTTTGACGTATACCAGAGCTTGATTGTCCGTGACTATTTTGAACGGCGTATTCCACAGATAATGTTTATTTTTCTCAATCCCGAAAGTGATTGCCAGAATTTCTCTCTCGTGGCTTCCCCAGTGTGATTCGTTGTTTGATAGCACTCGCGAGAAATATCCTAAAGGTCGCACCGATCCATCTGCGTAACGTTGATTTAGGCAACTTCCTATTGCTACTTGTGATGCGTCCGCGTGGAGCTCCAGGGTCGTATTTTCTGGGTCGTAAAAAGCCAACACTTCAGATGAAATTAAAGCTTGTTTTATATTGTCAAAGGCTGTTTGTTTTTCGGCGTCCCAATGAAACTTAGCATTTTTCCGCGTTAGTTGTACTAAAGGTTCTGCATAAAAAGCCATTTTAGGAATATGAGTTCGATAATAGCTTGCGGCGGCCAGAAATGATCGAACTCCTTTCACGTCTTTCGGAGGTGGAGCATTTGCTATTGCCAGGGTCTTCTCCTTTGAAACAGATATTCCGTTTTGACTAATGTGGAATCCGAGTGCGTCACATTCTGTCATGGCCAGGCGACTCTTTTTTGGTTTTAGTAAGAGTTTGGCTTGTCTACAAAGTTTGAAAAATTCCTCCAATTTTTGAAGGTGCCCTGCAAAGCCTCCTTCGGTGTTGTAGACGTAAAAGTCGTCCATGTAATTCAAAACACCCCTGTATAACATCGGACTGAAGGCTTTCGCCATTAGCTGGCTGAATCGAAGCGGAGAGATGGATAGACCCTGTGGTAGGACGCAAAATTCATAGTGATTGTCAAAGGTGCTGAACGCGCAATAAGATGATGACTCCTTATCGAGTTTAATTTGGGAGTATCCTTGCTCCAGATCGAAGCAGCTGATGTATTGTGCCCCATTTAGGCAGCTTAATACATCATCTACCCGTACCAGAGGGAAAGTTTCCGCGTGAATTTTCTCGTTCAGTTTACGCAAATCAACCACCGGTCTATATTTCCCGACCTCTCTTTTTGAAACCAGCATAAGCGGTGAAGCATATGCTGAGGTTGACGGGCGGATGATTTGCGCACGTAGCATTTCGTCTATGTATTCCTTAATCAAAACGCGTTGTTGTTTCCCGGTTCTAAAAGGAGGTTTGTGGACCGGCGTCGAATCTTTCAAAATTAATTTTTGAGGTTCAAAGTTTGCTTGTCCTCCGATAAATTGTGTATCGGACCAGGCAAAAACATCTTGATATTTCAGAATGAGGTTTTCCAGTTGGTCTTTTTGTATCTTACTTAGTTCCTTATTACATTCGATTTCAGAGAGGCGAGATTTTTCTGAGCTTGATTTTGAATTAGCTTCATCTGAGTTTTTGGCTCTCGTGGGTCCTTCTTCTACCGTATTCGTCATAGCTGCGGTTTCTTCGTTTTCTTCACTTCCTGAGGCTTCGTATTGAAATTCGATTGGATTTATCTCCGCAATTATGTATTTTTTGAAGAGTTTTACTGGAACTTTTTTGTTGTTTCTCACTTTGATCCTCACAAATTTTTGAATATCGACCACTATTTCGGGGCTGAATAGATTTTTTGACTTGATTGCTCCTTCCTTCAAGTTTAAAATTCCAAATTCAAAATCTTGATAATTTTTAATTTGACATTTTATCGCCTTGAAGGAAAGTGGTGGAATTATTTGGTTTGAGAGTACTTCAACCTCCAGGCTTGGCAATTCGTCGGAGTAGATATCAGTCGATATGTTTAATATTTCCAGCGCTTCTGCGTTTTTTCTCAGCCACTCGTCTGATGTTGTTGTTTTTGCTCCTTCACTTTTCGATGGTTGAGGATCCTTATTTGATTCGCCTTTAAAGTTTGTACTTCTACAAATTTTCGGCGGTTCAGCATCGTTTTTCTGAGTACTATTGATGACTTCATTTTTGCAGTCCTTCGAAATTTCGACTTTGTTTGATGATCGATGATGGTTTTGCGTATCAGCATATTGCACAAATGCTGAAACGTTCGTTGTAATGGTCTTTCGGGAGTTAGGAATTTTTAAATCGATGGATTGGCGCCCAAAATCGATTGATTTTACGAACTGTTTGTGGAATGAGTTGCCTGTAAGCACTGAATTTACCATGTTCTCAGAGACCAGGGCTGTGGTGACGAGTTTTTGGTTTTCGATTATGAGCTCCAACTCTGTCTGACCCAATAATTTTAATTGTGAAGCATCTGCCGTTTTTAGCTCTATTTGTTCAATGGGTTTTATTTTTTCGGGGTCTACATAATCCTTGCTGACCAAGAGCGCGCAGCTGCCAGTGTCATAACAAATCTTAGTCTTGATGTTATTAACTACTGCATGACCCATTAATGGAGCAGTAGTTGTCAGATTTTTCGCTGTAACCGACTCGATGTTCTTTTTTTCTTTCAATTTTGTTTGAATTTTGACGTTCCTGCCTCTGACCCACAGTTCCATGGAGTTTTCTTGAATGTTGAGTTTCGTCGCGTATCTCACGTTGAAATCATTTCCCAATAGAATCGGATGATGCAGGTTTTCGACTACTAGTCCTATGATTGCTATCACGACGCCTTTTCCTATCCACACGTTGATTCTAGTCTTGCCTAGAATTTTGATTTTCTTCTCCGTTGCTCCTTGTACCGTGATTTTATTTCTAAGAGGTTTTATGTCTTGTGCCAAGCTCTTATCTATCAGTGTAATGCTAGAGCCTGTGTCGTTCAATATGTCGATGTACTTTTTGTTAACTCTGCCCGTAAAAGTTAGACCTGAGCTTATGCCGGAAAATTTCTTTTTGTTCTTCTGAACCCTTAGTTTGTTCAAATTTTGGGTCTGAACTTCATTCGTTCTCACTTGTTGACCCACTATCAAGCGAGAATTTTCTAGTTTTTTGACTCCTTCCTTTCCTCAGAACTGCGCCGTCTTCTATGATCTGAAAAATTTGGGCGATATTTTTGATACTTTTCATCAGATTTGTATTTGTCCATGCTCCGTTCTCTACTGTGGCTCCTATTCCTGCCCCTTTCGCTGTACGAATTCCGTCTTCCATCATCCCTACGTGAACCCCTGTCGCGGCTGTAGTGTCGTCTCTCCAGGCTCCTTTCTCGGCTGTAACGTGGCCTCTCCAGGCTCCTTTCTCGGCTGTAATGTGGTCTCTCCAGGCTCCTTTCTCGGCTGTAACTTCTGTCCGTCCTATAGAACCGTCCAGCATCGTAGGACCTATCCCGGTCTCGGCTGTGGCGTCTATTTCTGTAGTTATTATAGTATTTGTCTCTGCTATAATCCCTGTAAGGCGGTCTTGGCGCTGACCGATCTCGACTTAAATTCCGTGTTTCCTTGGCCCTTTCATAGGCGTCCCTCCTCGAATAACGGTGTCTGGAGCGTTCATTTTCAGCAAACGTAACTTGATTGATTTGTTTGCTCCCATCCACACCTAGTTTTTTCAGCTTTTCTGCCAGTAATTCATCTATCTCTGCACTTAGTGTTTCTTTGTCAGGGCCATTACTGAGGTGTTGCATTAGGCTATCCGATGACTTAATGATATGAGAATCGTCCTGAGCCCTTTTCACTGCTAGTCGCAGCTCCGTGAACGTTTTTGGGTGTTGATTATACACAGGAATTTTCAGTGTTGATTCGAGGCCTTTTATCACGCTTTTTATTATTTCTTCATTTGGGGGTGGGTGTTGGAGTTTCTTTGCCATCCTTATTTTCTTTTCGACATAGTCTAATCCTGTTTCTGACTTGTCTTGAGTTGTTGTGTCAAATTTTCTTTGCTCCTCAAAATGATCTTTCCGATTGTCTTCATAAAAAGTAAATATTTTTCGGACATTTTCCCAATTTCCTGACCTGATGTCTTCTGCGTGGTTTTGAAGCCATTTGCTGTCATCCTTTGCCATGCATGCTATCAAATGACTTATTTTCACATTATCGGAGTATTGAGCCATTAGGATTTCAAAACTGTCCAACCAGTCCATAGCTTTTTCTTTCTCGAATTTTGGTAACGCAAGTTTAGGTGGGCGCAACATGTCTGTGACATTTCTATCGTCGCCTTGCATGTTACTGTTCCAACCCCGACGATTATGTTCTTGTGCTTGATTGCCTTGATTTGAATTCTGGTTTGACGTTGAAATCCTAACTTCTTGAGATTGCTCGTACCGTTGATCAAGCTGGGGTTGATTCTGTTGCGGTTGATTCCACTGAAGTTGATTCCGTGGGGCTTGAGTCCATGGTTGACTCCATTGAGGTTGATTCCATGGCGGTTGGTTCCATGGAGGTTGGTTCCATGGCGGTTGGTTCCATGGCGGTTGGGTCCATGGTTGGCACCATTGCGGTTGATTTTGTTGGTTCCACTGAAAATGGTTCCATGGGGCTTGACTTGATTGGTTCCATTGCGGTTGATTGGATTGGTTACATTGCGGTTGATTAGATTGGTTCCATTGTGGTTGATTGGATTGGTTACATTGCGGTTGATTAGATTGGTTCCATTGTGGTTGATTGGATTGGTTACATTGCGGTTGATTAGATTGGTTCCATTGTGGTTGATTGGATTGGTTACATTGCGGTTGATTAGATTGGTTCCATTGTGGTTGATTTGATTGGTTACATTGCGGTTGATTAGATTGGTTCCATTGCAGTTGACTCGATTGGTTCCATTGCGGTTGACTCGATTGGTTCCCTTGCGGTTGACTCGGTTGGTTCCCCCGCGGTAGACTCAATTGGTTCCCTTGCGGTTGACTCGGTTGGTTCCATTGCAGTTGACTCGATTGGTTTCCTTGTGATTGGCTCGATTGGTTCCCTTGCGGTTGACTGGAAACTTGGTGAAAACTTCCGCAATCGTTGGTCCCTTGAACGCTCTTTCTACGATCAAGATTTTCTTTACGTTTCTCCCGTGTAGAAAATTGACTTGGGTTTTCAAATTGGTTTAATGAGTCGCGTATAATGTCTATATTTTGGCGGGTTTCATTTATCTCCTGCCGAGTTTCGCTCATCATTAAACCTAAAGTTGCCATGCGCTGTTCAAATTCTAAAGGAGTTTCAAAGCTGTCTAATTTTCCTGAGTGTAATGTTTGACATGGCTTCTCGCTATTCCGATCATTCCGTACTTCATATCTCGATTCTCGGCGTTGAACCGATGATCCCTCAGATGGTATGGGAATTTTCCCTTCTTTAATTCCAATAAGGGCTCTTGCCGCATCTTTTGTCGAGCTATACACATACGGGAGTCCTAGCTTCTTAAATTCTACCTCTAGTTCGGACTTGGTAAGTTTGCTTATGTGCTTTTCTTTAGAAACAGCAGGCACAATTTCTGCATTAATTTCGTTAAATTCGTCTTCCCAGAAGTCTTCTAATCGGGGTGAATTTGCTTCAATTATCTCGATTGAGACCTTTTCACCTGAGGGTACATCTAAACCTAATTGTTCCTGCACAAAATCTATAATTTTCGTCGTACTTACTTCGTGGATCTTTGGGATCATATCATGCATGTCTTTCGCCAAAAATGCGAAAGCCGGAAATTCTTGCTTTAACAACGGAAAAAAATGTGTTGCATCAATTTCAACACGGCTTCCTTTAGAAAAGGAAAAGCATACATTCTTTTTTTCCATATTTCTAAATAAGTGACGGCAACCTAGTAAAGAGGAATTTATTCCCACGAAATATCAGTGATTGCAAATCTATCGTGGCGACGAGATATAAATCTCTCCCACGAGATATTGGTCACCGAAATCTATCGCGGCGATAAACTGGAAAGATGGATTTTTCCTTGTTGCGTAATCCTCGATCGATGCGATAGAACTTCGCACCGACTATCAAGGCACTACACGTGCCGGCTCAACAGTGCCGATCTAACAACGTGTCACTAGCGAAAACCTTAACTATGATCATCGTTGTATGACATTGATTCCCAACTTTAAAAGATGCTCAAAATTCTCGTTCAGGTACCGTGACGACCTAAGCCTCCACCATGTAATGATGCGGCAGCTCCACTGGATATCCTGTAAAGGAAAAGGGGGAAGGCCCTCGAGGAAGGAGGCGATGGCGAGGGATATATCCCTCGGATCAAACCTCCTTGCGAGATCCAGATGGAAGAAGAAAAAAAGGGATAAAACGAGGAGGCAAAGAAAAAGATTACTCGCTTTTAGCTAGACGTGATATTCCGCATTAGATTAGCACGTTGAACAATTACTGACCAACAGCATCTGACGGTAAGAAAAAATCATGAATAGGTATTGACGACTCTAGGTACTTGGGTTTGAGCGTGGCACCACCAAAGTCCACGCACCAAGTGGCATCCGTAACAATACTGATCTCCGGGCCTCCTCGCGCTCTGCTCTGAAGCTCTCTCGCGCTTTCCTCTCCTCTGCGCGTGCGCACTCCCTGGCCGCTCTGATTCGACGCTGCAATCGTCATCCAGCGAACTTGACCGGTCATTTCCGATCATGACCGATCCTGACTATGGAAACTTTCGCATCTCCTCACACTCCCATCCCAGTTTCATTGGCCGAGAATCTGGAAGCTCGAATTTTTCTGTAGCTTCCCAAAGGATATTTCCTCGCCTTTGGCAATTTTTACAATTGCGATCCAGGAATGTTGGAAATGTGCTGTAAATAATGAGGCCCGTGAAAATGGTCGGAAATGAGAGAAGATAGAAAAATCCATTCTCTCTTCCATTTGTGTTGGATGACCATCTGCTGCGGGAATTTTCGATGTTTTTTCCATCTTGCCACTTTTACCGGCTGAGATTCTGGAGCATTCGGTTTTGTTCTTTACGAATACTTTCGGGCCTACGGGATTTTCGAAACTTCGATCCGAGAAAATTAAAATGCGCCATAAATGATAAGGGTCATACAACTGGTCGGAAAAAACGGAAAATCCATGTTCCCATGCCGGTTTTTCCAGCCGAGAATCTGGAGCTCGGATTTTTCAGTGGCTTTTCATGGATATTTTCGCGCCAATGGAAAATTTTGAAAACTCCATTCAAGAAAATTAGGATGTGCTAAAAGTGATGGAGCTGATGCAACTGGTTGGAAAATAATAAGGAAATGAAAAGCTCGCTCGTCATTTATCTCGGATGACCATCCGAAACGCGAAATTTCAAGTTCTCGCTCCAAGCATATTTTCGCGCCACTGAATATTTTGAACGTTCGATCCGGTAATGTTAAAAACGCGCTATAAATAACGGGGTCAAAACGACTGATCGGAAAATAATGAAAAATGTATTCTCTCAACCACTTGTCTCGGATGAGCATCCGCAGCGCCGAATTTTGAGTTCTTATTCCAGTCATATTTTCGCGCGTATGGAAATTTTTGAAAGTTCGACCCGAGAATTTAAGAAGGCGCTATTAATAGTAAAGTCAATGTAACTAGTCGGAAAATAACGATAAATCAATGCTCTCATGCCATTATCTCTGCCTAAGAATCTGGAGCCAGGAAGTATCACTGGTTTATTCGAGGATATTTTCGCGACGACGAAACTTTTTAAAGCTAAGATTATCCTTCATTATCGCGTGATACCACACCGATTACCTACTCCGAAGTCCCAATTCCATTGAACGATGAGAGAAGAATGCCTGCGTCTGCACTCACCACAAACGTCAGTGATTAGGATTAGGATTACAGATATCTACATGTATGACTCACGATCACCTTCATTTTCGCGAGATACCACACCACATACCAACTGCGAATTCCGATTTCATGTGCAATTAATTTTCGCATTCAACGATGCGAGCAGTGTAGTCATTCGTTAACATTATTGGTTTGAGATGGGCGAAAAGTTAAGATTCTCCTTCCATTTCGCGTGATATCACATTCCTACTCCGCAGTCCCAATATTTGCTCGCTGGATTTCTGCGTGTTAAATAGTAACTAATTACGCGCGTTTCACCTTAACACGGCGTCAAGCACGTCACGTTTCCGACAGATCCGTGAGATTCTACATAATTACGCGCTCTTCATCTCGGTGTCGCGCGGAATGCGTTTTTTTTGTTTTTTTTTTTGTTTTTGTTTTTGTTTTTTTTTTCGCAACTTTGCGAGAGGAAAGGAGAGATGACGCGAGAATCACCGCAATATCGCGGCGTGTATAAAAAATTGTACAGCAGTTGAAAAACATTGAAGATCCCACAATTTTCACTTCAATCGCGGAAAATACGCGAATTTAATATCGACGCGGGCATCATTTTCATGACCGTAGAAAATTCAGTTAGGAGAAACTCTATGAATCTCCTTCAATTTCGCGTGATACCACTCAATGGCATTTCTCAATTGACTTACAGCAATGTTGCGCTAACTTACAATGTTGTGCAAAGTACGCGATATTTCCAACGGATTCATAAGATCCTGAGAAATTAGGCGATTTTCATCTCGCCATCTCACAAAATGCGCTTTTTTCTAGCAATTTTGCAAGAAAAATGAGAAATAACGTGATATTCACCGCAATGCATGTATGCGCTTTTACTTTATACATTTCTGTCACACCAATTATCAAATCACCCCCCCCCCCCCTTTCACATGACTCATTAAACTGGGTACTGGATAGGGCACTGGATACGAGAAGTAAAATAAGGGAAATTTCGCTTCCGTCACCGATTTTGGATGCACATCCACTTGCAATAAAATACGCTTCATCATGAACGTCAATAATTCGAGACAGGTAAAAATCCAAGATTTGCCTGCAGAGCGGCGTGATACCACATATCATTCCAACGGCGTAGTTCTGATAGTTGAACACCGCATTCAACTATGCATAATGCCTACATCCATAGCCTCAGTAATTTGAGACGGGTGGAAGACTTGAGATATCCGTCAAAGCGGCCAGATGTCACAAACCATACCAAAGCCAGAGTTCAAGTAAAGTTGCGCGGAGGGTATGGATTCGATCGACATGAATCGATCGGATAATGAAAACGTGAATCGATCGACACCGATTCCATCGAAAAATTGTTTAAAAAAAAGGGTGTCGATTCGATCGACATGAATCGATCGAAAAATGAAAACGTGAATCGATCGACACCGATTCGATCGACAAATTGTTAAAAAAAACGGTGTCGATTCGATCGACATGAATCGATCGAAAAATGAAAACGTGAATCGATCGACATGAATCGATCGACACCGATTCGATCAACAAATTCTTAAAAAAAAAAAAACGGTGTCGATTCGATCGACATGAATCGATCGAAAAATGAAAACGTGAATCGATCGACATGAATCGATCGACACCGATTCGATCGAATATTTATTAAAAGGCCGGTGTCGATTCGAACGACATGAATCGATCGAAAAATGAAAACGTGATTCGATCGACATGAATCGATCAACACCGATTCGATCGACAAAATTCGATCAACTCACTCAAGCATTCTCGCTAATTGAAGGCTAAATCACCAACGGGGAATCATTCCTCATTTAGACGACCCTCTGATCAACCCTCATATCCTAAATCATGTGCTATTAACTATCTACCGCGCGTCCCTAAACTAACTGAAAAGTTGTTGTAAGTTTTGAACGAAAATTGATAGAACGTCCGTGTTTTTTTCATTGTTTTGTCACCGAGGAAAATTTTTCGATGAGGACTTATTTTCGTTCAACTCCCCCTTGCCCCCCCCCCCCCCCACTTCCGTGGGTAAAACATGAAAAATTCAAATGGCAACCCAAATCATGCTCTTCCTCGTCACCCACAAAAAATACATCGGTTGTCTGATCCTGATCCTGCCTTTCCTATTCTTATACCATAAACGTTTAATGTTAGAGGTCAATGATTCTTAATCGTCTTTCTGTTAGCTACCGGAACATGGCTCACCAACATGAAGCACAAATTCCAAAAATAGGTCCAGTATTTAGTGCTTCAATTCGTCACCTTCCAGGCAAAGTATCACAAGCGCCATGCGACGTTTGAAAATTTCCGCCGCCATTTTATTTTTTTACTGAGAAATTGTTGGTTGAATCTGTTCGAAAATTTCACTAAATTTTATCGGCAGCACAAAGAAAATTCGGTGTAATTTTCGGACAGCTTCGTTGAACAATTTCTCTTAAAAAAAATATAATGGCGGCGGAAATTTTTAAACGTCGCATGGCGCTTGTGATACTTTGCCTGGAAGGTGACAAATTGTGCCTAATTGCTCTTCAAGTCTCAGCTCATACCGCCAAAGGATTCAAAAACTGCAGCCTAAAAACGAAATTTTAAGCCAATTTCATGCCCAAAAACCGTTTTTTCACTTTTGTAGAGAACCATTATTGCTAACAATTGTGCTTTGCGGCCAGTTTTAGTGCTTCAATAGTTCTTTCGATATCAGAAGAGCTCTTTTGAATCCGTTGATCCGTTTTCTCGCCAGAGTAAAAAAACCGAGTTTTGAGCTAAAATGGTATAAAACATTTTTTTTAAAACATTGTCGGAAACAATTATGCTTTGCGTCTAATATTCAGTGCTTCGGTTGTTTTCTCGGTACCTGAAAGAATTTTTGAAATCCGTCGATTCGTTCCTTCGCCAGAGCCAAAATACCGGCACGCGAGCGCGCTGATCTGGCCTCTGTTTGAAGATCCCGCGCGAAAATTCTGGATCTTTACCAGCCGCTATTTGGAACTGCGGAACATTTGAGTTCCGGCCGCGCATGAATTGGATTTCCTTCCCGGATTTCACCTATTCATTACATGAAGTTAGATATAATTCTCCTTAACGTATTCGACTTTCTTTTTTTCGAGGATGTTTTTTATTCTGGGTGCCTAGGAAGCTCCGATTTATATACAGGGTGGGCCAGAAGTTCCAGGACGGTTGGCTAACTTTTGAACGGCTGCACGTAGAAAGATGTAATTTTGAAAATGTTTCTAGGGCCTTGTCTCCAGGAGATGTTTCACGGGATTTGTCCCTGGGAAAAATCCCACTTTACGAAGTTGGGAAAAATATTGAGTTAATCAATATTTTTCCCAGTACCAAGTATGGCCCTTGTACCCCTAGGACCCGCACTGAGAGAGGAAGAAGAAGTGAAAACGAACTGTGCGATATTTTATTCATTACCTATATACTCCATTGTTAATGTTTGTTTAGTTAAAATAATGTGTCTAATTGTCAATTGAGTGCAATTATTATTTTAATACCGGTTAAATACTCGACTTTGGCTAATTAATCTTCCCGTGCAAACTAGTCGCAGGACTGTATGAGCCCCGTCCCGAGGAGATGGTAACTGGGAAAAATCCCAGAAGTTTCATTCCTGCGATTCGAACTTGGGACCAATCCCATGAAAACGTCCAGTGGATACAAGACCATAGTCATTGGGAGCTACATTTTCGCGTATGCAAAATTTTGGGGGTCCGCCCCCGGACCCCGGGTGCCTGCGCGGACCCGAACTAAAACTTTTTAAATTTTTGTAATTTTGGAACCGTTTAAAAGAAAATTGAAAAGAGATCAATTTTGAAGTGATGAAAAGGTGTTCCCGATTTTCCGCTTCCGACATATTCACGGTCGAAGTTTGAAATGGACCTAATTTCAAAAATTCATAGATTCTTCATGGAAAATCGACGATATTTTGAGATTGAAATTGTTCATTTTTGATTCATGGATGACTAAATGCACCTAATATGACTGCAGTACACCGACACCTACGTATTTTTTCTTGTACAATCGATTTTTAACGTTAACGAGTCTACATATCAATCACTTATATCGAATTTTTGCGATTTTTTAGGAAAATCAATGATATATTGGTATTGAAATTGGTTATTCCCCATCCGAGAACAACCAAATTTTGGGTTGGAACACATTTCCGGTCGGGTCGATTTCCAGTGGAGTCAAGTTTTCGACTGGGGCACATTTCCGGTCGAGCAAAAATTACGATTTTCGATTTCCGGTCAAGTAAAATTTCGGCTGGATAACGAATCCCAATGCTTGTGGTATCTGGCCGGTCAGATCTCCGACCTAATCAAATTTTCAGTCAAGTTAAATTTTCGACAGGGACGCGTTACCGGTTGGAAACAGTTTCCAGTTGGGTTAATTTCCGGTCACGTCATATACAGATGGATTATGGTTCCAGAGAATTAGAATTTTGGGATGGTTCAGATTTCAGATTGGATCGAATTTCCAGTTGGGTCAAGTTTTCGATTGGAGCACGTTTCCGGTCGAGCAGAGTTTACGGTTGTCGATTTCCGGTTAAGTAAAATTCGGCCGGACGATTGGTCGACTGATTTGAATTTCCGGTGGGTAAGATCACCGGTTGAGTAAAGTTTTAGTTGGCAGGGTTAGATCAGGTTTTTGGTTGAGTAGGATTTGTGGTAAAGAGTTTCCAGTTAATTTAAAGATTCAGTTAAGTGAATCAAGTGTCCCGTTTAATTGAACGATCCCAATTTTTTAATTGACGATTTGCGATGTCCAGGAAGATCATCGATTTTTGAATCCAAGAATTCCGAGGGATGCACCAGAAACAAAAAAGAAACACACATGCTGATTAAAAGAGAGGAAAGTACATGTAAACTTAAAGATGGAAATACAAATCTGTGAAATCTTTATCAGAGTATAAGTCGTAGGGAATCAGCAACCGCCGGCAATTTGCAAGCTCCTTACTTGTCGATTCGTCAAATTTTAATTACGATTACATCGATATAGTAAAGATTCCTTTACACCTTCAAATCCATTGATACTCTCCGCATTGCCAAGTAGTTAGTTTAGTTGCTTAACCGAACCTAACGAAGGATTATTGATGACATTTCACGAACTCGCGAGTGTGCTAGCTGGCACCATGTATCCAAGAAGTAGGGGTTAACGTATGTTTGAATTCAAAGCATAATAATCCCTACTTCCAATCTCGTTTTGTCACTTTAAAACGATTTAATTTGTTGATTAAACACGAATAGATTGCAATTTGCCGGCGATTGCCAATTATCTGCAACATATATACCAGAGAATGTTTGTGAAGAAATTAATGAGAAAAAAAAATACTGAATGAACAATCACAATCACTACCAGTGCAAATGTTAATTGAACAATACTAAAGCACGTTATCGATCAAGGTAGTAAACTTAAGTAACGAATTATTACCAAATTGGAGAAACATAACCAATAAATCACCAACCAATCGCAATAATGAAAGCATAAAAATGGCGGTCGTTAAGGGGACACTAGAGAGCCAATCACAGGCCGGATTTTCAACTTGTCCATACCTGTGTTAATCTACCTTGGTTATCGATGGGGAAAAGCAATTCTCGGAAAACACGATTTTCCAGGAGAGCAAAAAAACTGTCTGAATTCCTCTTTGGAGATTACCCTTCTGCAGAAGGGTAATAATTCTTGAGGATAGCAAGAATAAGATGTTTCTTAAAACTCCATCAGCGGTTTTAATACTTTCTCGAACTGTTAGAAAATACGGCTGAAATACCGAGATTTGCGTTTTTGGCAATAAGAATCGACACTACATTAGAAGATACGCATTTTTGCAATTGGTGTTTTAAACTTGTTGGTGGATTTGGATCATTTAAAGACTGCAAAATGGATTTCACACTTACAATTCCTAATCAGATAAGATTTAGTTGGTGATTGATGCTCCATCCATCCATGCTTTACGCTTGCCTAATGGACCAGTGGACACAGTACCTTTTCTTCAAATTCGATTATTCACAGTTAATCAACGAAAGCTCATTTTATCCGTGCGTAACTTTTTAAATTCAAAACCGCTTTTGAGCAAGTTGCGATCTTGTAAACGGCGACTCTTTCAGTTTCGCTTCAGAATACGATGACCGAACGAAGGGACTTAAAATACACAATCTGATCCAGCCGCCTCCAGGCGCTCTCTTCTTTGAAATGAGACGGAGAGACCAAAAACAATCTTATTATTATTTCAAATTATTAATACTCGGCAATTTTCGAATGTGAGGCTCGATTTAAAACCCAAAATGGACCACTAGACAAGGTACGAATTCAAGCATTCTGATACATGTATCTTAACCAGAATTTCACGTAGAGCACGATTTGCGCAACGAAAACTAATGAAACAAACTCCAAACGAAAATATTAACGTTTTCATGTCACATTGGTTACGAGGGATTTGAACTGCCCGCTCACAAGAAACTCAAAGCTCTACGTGAGACAAATCGCACACTACAACGGTTTCAACAAGCCTCTCAATCGAGTAATGTTCATTTCCCATTATGTGTTGTTCAAACTATAAGCGATTTGCTACAGCTGAACCAAAGCGTCAAGATTGAGGTTGCCAGATTTTTATATCGCAGAGATGTCATGATAACGTTTAGCGCGCGATGTGAATCACGTAGAGCATTGAGTTTTCATGAGCGGGTGGTTTGAATTCACGCATCAATAATCATTAAATATCTTAGTTAGGAGTTGATTTCGGTAATTTCCGTTATGCGCGTCGTATTCTACGTGAAATTTTGGTTAAGACTCATGTATCAGAATGCTGAAATTCGTAACTTGTCTCGTGTTCCATTATGAAGTTTTTTGTCAACATCGTTGTACAAGACCACTCAAAATGGATACAGAAGAGCGCCTTCAAATCTATCCATAAACTTAATGCTAAATTCTGATACCAATATTCGTGCTTTATGGTAGTCATTTTGCATACCCGGCCATTTGAAGGCGATTCATTGACTTCAGGATACGGGGTATGAAACACGGCAGAGTCGTCCAAAAGCCGAACACTCCGGGGGCCTCCCACCTGCAACCGAAGGAGCCGAAGCCGGGGGCGAGCCCCCTGAACCCTAAGGAGCCGAAGACGGGGGCGAGCCCCCTGAACCCTAGGGAGCCAACGACGGGGGCGAGCCCCCTGAACCCTAAGGAGCCGAAGCCGGGGGCGAGCCCCCTGAACCCTAAGGAGCCGAAGACGGGGGCGAGCCCCCTAAACTTTAAGGAGCCGAAGACGGGGGCGAGCCCCCTGATCCCTAAGGAGCCAAAGCCGGGGGCGAGCCATCTGAACCCTAAGGAGCCAAAGTCGGGGGCGAGCCCCCTGAACCCTAAGGAGCCGAAGCCGGGCGCGAGCCCCCTGAACCCTAAGGAGCCGAAGCCGGGGGCGAGCCCCCTGAACCCTAAGGAGCCGAAGACGGGGGCGAGCTTGCTTTTTTCGAGGAAGAACCTGATCTAAAACCTTGGGCAACCGGCCACCTTCTACTTAACCAGCCAAGAATGGCGACCAGGCATCGCAGAACGTCCATGAATGCTATGGAAACAACTCCAATATGTAAAAATACGGAAAGCTAATCTCTGGAAAAAAAACTTTAAAATATAGAATATTCGGGCAACTTCAGTGCAATTTGCTGATGTCAAACCACAGGCGAGAAAATGGGAAAACCTTCACAGGAATTGACTCCGTTTGGAATAAAGTAGAGAAAATATTTAGTAGACATACAACATTGCAACAAGGGAAATTGTCCAGATTTTTCTTCTTCCTGTTTTTCTCAAAATTTATCTTCCTTGGTCTGATACGAAAACTTGATCAGAATGACGAATTACTTTCCAAAACATTTTGTAAATGTGAACATACTTCGGACACAATTTTCAGCCTAGGATGAAACCTCCAGTGAATGGAATCGGTTACTGAACCTCAATCGACATCTCATCAAGTTGTCACAATCAATTAATGGACTTCATTTTGCAATTTGGAACTATAAACTCCAGCCCAGTTTAAAAACAACGAATGAGCCATTAGTTTCCCTATGCACATACGTGTTCTTCCAGAAGAGCCAGAATTTATAGTTCTAAACTGCAAAATGCAGTCCAAATAACACAGTGAAATTAAGTTTTGTAGACCAAGATTACTTGGACACTCGATAGAATAGCAAGAAGGTTCAACAGTAATGTTAAGAATTGATTTTTGAAGTTTCCCGCTTTTTGTTTGGACAGAGTTTAACAAAACGTAAGAAGTCGCACGAAGATCGAAGCGAGAATAGAAGGTTTGACGTTTAATTTCTGCATGTGGACACAATGTGAACAATTAAGTTCAACGCCTACTTTCATATTCAAAAAAAACAATTTTTCTGGGCTTTCAATATTTCACAAGCGAAAGAGTGAGGCTAGTTATACTCGAAACTCTCTCCATCATTTTCCTCCGAAAATAGGACTTGGTTCCTTTAAGATGAAAAGTTTCCTATGATTTCGTTTTCTGACTTCTTACACTGAAAAAAAAAGTAGCTTGGATCAAGCATGATAATTCTTGAATTTGCCGCCAAGAATTTTTTTAATTTTCCTTTAAGCTGACTTTCTTGATACAAGAAAAATAATGCTTGGGTTAGGCAAAAAAGTAGCTTATACTAACCAGAAAAATTCTTGATTTAAGAAGAAATGCTTCTTGGCGGCAAATTTAAGATTCCTTTTTTTCAGTGTACTGTGTTTTTTATGATTTCTCAGGACCAAAGTAAAACCGATTTTTTGGAGGGCGATGGCGGTTGGTCGTTGTGGAGCGCCAGAAAGCGCTTTAAAAGCGACATGTACGGATATATTTCTACTGAAGTCTACTGAAATTGAAAAAATGCAATGTCGTAGCTGGAGGAATAAATTCCAAGATTCCATGCCAGAATTGCCTTGATTCTTCCTGACTTTCCAAGGATAGGCAATATTTCCTAACTCATTGAAAAAACATTTCCCCTGACTTTTCAAAAACACATCACCCCGTTCTTCGCCACTTTAATCAGCAGGTACGTGTGTTGACTTAGATAGACAAAGCCCTATTTCGGAGGTGTTATTTGTCGATAAAATTCCAATACTCAGCATGCTGTCCACCGGGCGGCCGATAATAACTGCTCTGGAGACGCGACGGCTCGGCTCACTCGACTTGCGCGTGACGTCATGAAAAATCCATCGAGGAGAGGCAAATTATGACCTGTTGTACGGCGACTCGGTGAGAGCGCTGAGTTTCAACTCGTCACTTTAATATTTCGGGGAGTCCGCCCTTCCTCCCAATCCTTGCCCTCCTCCCTCTCCCAATCCGGGCTCAGCGAGTCGCGCGGATATCCCCGTCTCGTGCCTCGTAACCAAAATCCTCGCTCATAAAATCAAGGAAATATCTGCAGTGAACGTCCCATGACGTAACATGCTGGCCTAAGGAAAAACGAAAAAGCCGAGTTTTTCATTACTGCCGCGCTAAGAAAAAACGGCGTATCAACTATAAGGCGTTGCCAAATTTATTTTGATAAAACGCAAATTTCCTAGTAAATCAAAAAACATTTTCCTTCCGATTTTTCAGATAATTTTGTTCGTCATTTCACCTTGAGCGCCTGAAAATTTCAAGGAAAAATATTCAAAACTTTCCTTAAAACCGAACATTTCATCGAAGGAAATCTGGCAATTCTCGAATTTTCATACGGCGTTTTTCCTTAGCACGGCACATTACTCCACAGAGTACTTAAGGAAGCTCCAAATTGGAACACTTCAGGGAGAGGTACTCGCGGCCAGAGATAGGAACCCCCCCGGGGGGGGGGGGGGAGGGTGTTTGTGCCATCTAGTTTATACGTGTTGAAGGACGCTGGAATCTACGTCACGAAAGCGCTACGAGGGATCAAAAATTTAGCGTTACTTATTTGATGAGCAACCCCAAAGAGATAATTGTTGGGCGACACCAGTAAAAGAGGGATAGAAAAGCGTGCGATCGCCTTATCATGGGAAAATATTTATGATAAAATATATTTCAAACCGGCTTTGATATTTTCAGACGAATACTAAGTAAAATTCAGAGTAGAAAAAACGTTTTTTACGTGGAAAAAGTTGTTAAACTTTTTCCTCAGTATTGAGCTTTATGGAGGATTAAAATTTCAAACCTCTTTTTCTTGGTTCTAACTTGACCTGACACAGTGTGTTTTTGTTAAACTGCATCAAAATGATGTGCGAGTTTTTCCACGTGGCTCAAATTGTGCATCTCCTCCTAAAATCGGCACCAAATTCAACGAGTAAAGACGCATATTATTTTAATAGCGTAAGGGGAAAGACGTAAACATTATTTGCGGAAAAATCGACAAGAGCTCCCGAATCGCCTAGCTTCGAACGGTTGTTAAAGTTGCACGATTTAAGCAATACTGCTAAGCTCTAGCTAATGTTACTGTGAAAAATGACTCAAATTGCGGTGACGATATACTTTGCACCGCACCGTTGACAAAATCCAAAGCTTTAGTTAAGTGCTGCTGGCTGTTGGCTGATCTGACTTATGAGCAGCATGAAGAACGCCAGGGCGCCTTCAGTGAGTGACCTATGCAACACGGGCATCCATTGAGTGCGAATATTTGTATCCTAGCGCCGTGCCGGGCGGCATGATCGCGTCGCTACTGCATCAACAAAGAACCGCGCACGCGTGCTGAGGAATACTTACATGTGAACCTTTAGTCATTGCCAAATTCGCTTGAATAAAACTCGAATTTTCTGGGAAACCGTGAATATTATTCCTTAAGATTTAGATAATTATTTACTCAATTTGATTTAGAGTATATAAAAATTTCAATCCGAAAGGATTGCGCCAAAAACGCCAGGTGACGTTTCAAAATTTTCGTCGCCATTTCACTTTTTACATTGAGATTATTCAACGAAGCTGTCTGAAAAATTTCACTGAATTTTCTTTGTGCAGCTGTAAAATCAATGAAACTTTCAAGCAGGTCCAACCAACAATTTCTCTGTAGAAAATAAAATGGAGGCGGAAATTTCGAAACGTCGCATGGCGCTTACACTACTTCGGTTGGAGGGTGACAATATCTCTGTGCCTCATTTTCTGCGCAGAGCCCCCCAACCGTGAATTTCAAATCGCGCTCCACGCAAGATGTAATGAAGAGTTTCGTAACGTAAACAATTGCCACGAACCTTAACACGTCTTTCTTTTGATCCTCTCAACCGCAGCTCAAAATAAGGATCGTTGGCAGTGAACCGGAAATCAAAGAGAATATACACCTGGGGAACAACAGCCCCTCAGTTCTGCCGTGTTAAGGAAAAACGCCGTATGAACATTCGAGAGTTGCCTAATTTCCTTCGATAAAATGTTTATTTTTGAGAAAAGTTATGGATATGTTTCCTTAAAATTTTCAGAATCTTTAGGTGAGATTGTGAACAAAATTATCGGAAAAATTGGGAGGAAAATGTTAATAAGTACACCAGAAAATTCGCGTTTTATGAAAGGAAATTTGGCAACGCCTGAGGGTTCATACGGCGTTTTTCCTTAGCAGTGCAGAGTTGCTCCGACCTGTCGTGCTATTTTATATCCCAATTGGACGTGTATCCGTCAAACGGAACCATGTGTTTTATGACGTGAGCCCTGTTATGCGCATATCCTTATGGGTCTCAGGACTCATGTCTTAATGCACATACAGTTCCGTTTGACAGACATAAGTCCAATTTAAAATTTCTACAGCTTACAAAATACCCGGAGCGCATCATAAGGCGAGCGACGATGAAAAAATGAGAATATACAGTTTGCCGGGGACTTAGATAGGGCGCTCAATATTTTCACAGGGAGCCAGCGCGGGCGGAATCGAGTCGATAAAGAGGGAACGGTCGTTCCGAGTCCCAAAGAAAACAGCGATAGTTGAATTAATTACTTGCGCCGGTTTTCGTTCGATACACATTGCACGCGCTCCGAAGGGCGGGAATCGGATACTCCCGCGCGTTCGTTGGAAAAAAACTCCAAAAACTCGTGGCTTTTTCATTGGCTATCATTTTCACGAGGCAGTAATCATCAAAACGAGCTCTCTGAATGCAGGCTGATAGTTGAAAGCGATAGGCAAAGCTATAGACAAAGAAGATAAAAGGGATATTGAAGGATCCTAAGGGGGGAAGCGGGTGGTTGTAATGGACAAAGAAGGTGGATCATAGACCAACTATCGGCAACCCATGAGAGACCCTTCACTGGAAATAAAAACACATTGGATCTCGAGTCCAGACTCTTGAACACATTGACAAGAAAAACTACTCTTGATTCAATCAGATTTTTGCTTAAATCAAAAGGAAATCCGCTCAAATTAAGAGGCTTGGTTCTTGATTTAAGCAAAAATCCGATTGAATCAAGAGTATTTTTTCTTGTCGATGTTTTTAAGGGTCTGGGTTCTAGATCCAATGTGTTTTTTTTCCCCAGTGTATAGTTAGTCCATAAGTTTCTCGCTTAGTCTATAGGAACCAAACATTTCAACCAATAAAGGATATCCATACTCCCTATGTCTATAGGAACCAAACATTTCAACCAATAAAGGATATCCATACTCCCTATGTCTTCTTGTCCATCGCTTTGACAATCAATATCAACGATCAGCCTGCTGTTTAATACATAAACCCTATACTATACCGCTCCAGTCGCGAGGGGCACGAAAAATACGCACTCATGCTCACGAGTGCAAGACACCAACAATTTTGGAGCTTTCCGGAAAAAGGGCACATAGTGAAAAATAGCGTGTGAAAAAAATGCATCTCAAGTTTCCATCATTACTTTCCGGCCACTGATGATCACTTACATCGCAGCTTGGACTTCCGATTTCGAACATAAGTCACAGTCAATGGCCATAGAATAACTATGGAAACTTCAGATGCATTTTTCTCCAACAGCATTTTTTGCTATGTGCCCTTCTTCCGGAAAGCTCCTCAATCTAAGAAACTGGTTACACAGGAGGAGGAGGTGGGGATGATAATTAAAACTTTCATACACGCATCTTGTGAAAGGTTTTCCGAAAAACTGTTGCATGATGAGAACAAACCAACTTGGATTTCAGCAGGACGATTGAGCGGGTTCTTTGAAGAAGAGCGTACACTCAGCGCACACACTACAGCGCGTACCTCCCGTGTTTGATACCCTGTGTTACTTTTTTTCCGTGTTTGACACACTGTGTTACTTTCTTTGTGTCAGATCAACCTAAAGGACTTGGTTGCTCAACCCACTTTAGTGTAAAATCGACCCAAACCCTACTCTGAGACATCGGATCATGAATAAAGTACGTGTCCTAACCAACTTATGTCCTCTTGTTTTCCTCTCAATACTCAAAGATCTCGACTTGCAAGTGACGTCACTAAGGTTCGATCCTGAACGTTGTTACCTAATTTTTGACAAGGTCGTAGATTTTCAAGACACAGATTTGGTTCCTTCAACTCATAGATTTGGTCGATTTTACATAAAGAAAACTAACACACAAAAAATCAACCAACAGCTTGTGTTGCTTCGTGTTTTACTTTCTACATCAACACAAGATTTTGGTTACTTTTACTTACTATTCTTACTATGTAAACGACGAATTGTCAGAAATTTAGTTTTCGACAGAGTTTTAGACCCACCTTACTACCGAGCGATTCTACCAAAATTGTCCTTAAAACGTCACTATTTTTTTTTACTTTTTGCTACCTACTTTGATGGAAAAGAGCGTAATTGCTGAGCCACGTTCTCCTAGCGCAAGGTGCTTCCTCATGATAAAAACCACGAATAACGAACCAAAACATTATTTTTAATGCTCTCACCGAACAATATCAATATATATTGCTAAAAATGGAAGTGGTGCGCTGTTTTGTGGAAAAAGAGCGTACCCACACAAATTTTAAAAATTCATTTCTTGACCAAATTCTCCGAACCTACTCGGGTGAACATAGTCTTATTACAGATGGCACGTAGAACAGGTGCTGATTTTTCGAGCAGAAATAAGAAAATTGTCTGGAAAACGAGTGTTTTCGTGTTCTCTCGAAACTTTAATTTTGGCTGTTGCGCTCTTCACCAAATTCGCCGCTCCATCATCTGCGAATTCTTCAACATCGCGTTCCTGAAAATAGTGGTGCTCTCTATATCTGACGGTGTACTCCTTTCGGTCAAACGAACCGTTTTCATATCATATGCCCGATTTCATACAAAACGCACCCGCGGGTAAGTGTCTATCACAAGATTACTCACGCCCTTATTACTGCTGAATCCGAAAATGGACTGCGTTAAACAGAAAGGAACCAAGACACATCAGCTATTGCCAAATTTAATTGGGTAAATTAATTTTTTACATGAAAAAAGTTGTGCGGATTTTCGTGCAAAATTCAGTGAATTATAAAATTCACTATTATGGATAACCATAGTACGAAGCAATTTCCCATTTTCAAAGGGATCCGCACAAACGTTTTCTTGTAAAAAATTAAATTGCCCAGTTAAAATTGGCAATGGCTGATGTGGCTTTGATTCCTTTCTGTTTAACGCGGTCCAAATGATCATCGATATTTTCATCGAAGTAATGTTGCGCGGTCTCCATAGCGTGGAGCATTAAGCCGCAAAGCGTCGCTTGGGTAATGCAGTTCAAACGGATTTTACTAATCTTTGATCAACTCATTTCCATGTTCTTTTCAGCCATTCCTATTCAGACCTCATTTCGGCCCTATCATACCCTTGATTCTCTGACTCGGCAAATCGTGCGACCTTTGCAGCCATAGAGGACGTAAAATAGTTATGACACTTCGTAATACTATGGCAGCGAAGCGCAGTATCAGAGAAAACAGAAGCTCATCTGCATTGGATTCCACACGTTTTGACTTTACTTCTTAATGTGCTCTAGTTAAGGCGCGGTTGCCGCATACCTCTTGAAAAATTTGGAAAACTAAGGGAATGCTATAGGTAGTGCTCTGGAGAAACGCATCACTCACACCCTGGCTTGACACAAGCAGTTAACTTTAACAACCTAAGTATGCAAACATATCTGGAAAACCAGCATCTAGGGACCTTGCGTCGCCCTTCATTACAGTCTATACTGATATCTTAATATTTTTTTTTCCGTATTGGTGTTTTTTCCATTAAATCAATGATGATCGTAAACAATGATGAAATTTCAACTCCCCTCCCCTCCCCTTTACAGGATGACAATACTTCCTTTACCCTAGGGTAGCGAGAAAGTAAAAATATCCTCTTGAGGAAATGAATTGCGAACTACCTATAGTGCGATTTGTTGTCCTCGTGAAAAAATAAATAGAAAACATGTAGTGTTGTGTTTTAAGGTGATTCGATAGCCGCCATATTTTATATCAGAACGACATGCGATACATCGCATCGATTAGTTCCATTTTTCAGCTAGGTACTTGTCATTTTTATCGAATTTTGAAATCTAACGAGACTCTAAAATTCACTTGCCAAATTTGATAAACAAATTTTACGTAATAATGGCAGGGTTTTTTCAGGTGAAAAATATCGCAATCGAGCATAGTTTCAATTTCAGTATCAAATGCGACATTTCTCCTCTAAAAAAAAACCCTGCCTTTATTACGTTGAATCTGCTTATCAAATTTAGTTAGAGGATTCTTTAGTCTTGTGAGATGGCGTAGCTCAGGGGGGGTAGAGCGTCGCAAGTGCTAGTGCAGACGCAAGGCGTCGCAAGAGCAAGTGCCGACACGCGTCGCGACTGCTGTGCAGACGATGGCGTCGCTAGAGCAATGCAGACGCAGGGCGTCGCAAGTGCAGAGCTGACACTCGTCGCAACGGCAGTGCAGACACAAACGGGATAGACACGGGAAGAGGCGTAGACAAGAAGAGAACCAAAAGTGATATGAGATGCAATGTCTAATGCTGATCGCTACAAAGGGCACACACAGTTCACACAGTTGTGACTCTGGGTTGATGGGATGAGGAGCGGCCAAGTGCCGCTCGATCGCCAGTCTCTCCAAGAATAATCCCAGGGCCCAGCTCCGAGGAGCTCCCTAGGTCTCCGGCTCTGGCTACCCCCTCCACTTGACTCGGAACCGGTCAAGCCTCGCCCTGCGCATGCGCAGAAGGGATACTACCCCTCTGCCCTCTCGCTGGGGGTTGCTCCACCGCTGCCCAGTCCCGTGACGTATGGGTTTTTGTCAGCGCCCTCGACTTGGGTGCCAGGTCCCTGGGCCACTCTCACATCCACTCTCACATCCACTCTCACATTCCTTCCGCTTGGCTGAAAATTTTTGCGCAGCAAAAATTTTGAGTCCTCGCCTTCTCTCTCTCGTTCTCTCTCTGATTCATCTCTTACATGCAATCATCCCACACAACCCAAAAACTTGACTAAAATTAAAGTAAGGTAAAACTAAACTACTCTATGTAAATACTAATGTATGTAAAAACTATGGGGGGGGGGGGGGGGGTTGCGTGATGTATCTATACGAAGCATGAAGTGACTAAGCGAAACTAGACGGAGCTGAACTATGTAAAAACTTGGGGGAGGGGGGGGGGTTGAGAAGTGATGACGGGGGGGTTAGGGTGGGGGGGGGGTGGGGTTGACTAAGGTATTTACAACAAAAAGTATCTACAAAACTACAAACTGGTTGATAAGAGGGTGGGGGGAGGGGGATTGAAAAATGATGGGGGTTGACTAATATATTTACAACACAAAATTATCAACAAGAACTATGAAATGGCTGATGTAAGGGTGGGGGGGGGGGTTGAGAAATGATGACGGGACGTTTGGGTGGGGGGGGGGGGGGGGGTGGCTACACAAAATTATCTACAAGTACACTAAATGAAATACGCAATAAGAGGGTGTGGTTGACTAAGGTATTTACATCACAAAGTTATCAACAAGAACTATGAAATGGCTGATGTAAGGGTGGGGGGGGGGGTTGAGAAATGATGAAGGGGGAGTTTGGGTGGGGGGGGGTCTACACGAGATTATCTACAAGCACACTAAATGAAATACGCAATAAGGGGGGGGGGGCTACTGAGAAATTAAAATAACTACGAATATTTACAAAACTGAAGAGCTTCACAGGAGCTTTACAGAGAATCGTTGGCTTGCAGTCTGTTGAGCCATTTGCGGGAGTGCCTCTCCCGCGCTCCTCTTCCCGGTCTTCCTCTCCTCGTTCGTTTTGTCGTGGCTGGCTGCGGTACCTCGTCGATGGGTTTGTCTATGCTGCACTGCGGTGGGGCCGAAATGTACCCGGTTTGAATTGGGGCTCCGGACTTTTTCACTTCCTTTTGGAAATTCTGGATGCGGTCTCGATGGTGTTCGTATAACGAGAATACCACTTGTGATGTTTCCACTAGCTGGGGCGCAAATTTGGAAACAGGCTCGTCCAGCGTCGGGCACTCCAAAAGTTGTTGTTCGATGTTTTCCACCACGGGATTGTTTCGGCGCCTCTTCTTGTACTCTTCCACGGAAAGCTTCTTTCTTGCAGGTTGTTCTTCGTCTGCCGTGTGCCGTCTCTTATGGATGTTTGCCTGCGAGGATGTCGATGGCATGTTGTCAAATAAGGACCAATCCTCATCCTCGAGACCCGCCATTTTTCCTAGGGTGTAAGAGTCGTAGTCCATTCCGCACTTTAACTGAACTGTTTTTGCGCACGACTTCACTGCCCGGTTTTTCGTTGTTGACTGAAGAAAGGAAGGGTTGAAATGCTTCATTTTTGTTTCTCATGTAGATTGTAGGCTCGGTGGTGAAAAGGGGGAGGGGGTTGTTGCGACTGTACACATGGGGTGATCTACTTCCCGTTAGGCTTGACTTTCACTTTTTTTGGCTGAATCCCTATTTGTTTTTAGCTCCGAAGCCTTGCTTCGCTGATGCCAGAGTTAACGGGAATATGTTTCAATTCCTTTTGTCTTGACTGCGATCGGTAACACATGTGTGATTTCACGCCTAATAGGGCTAACGCAACTCGAAAGGAGGCTGGTCATTGTTTTGCCCGTGGCCTTTGGAAAGGCCTCCTAGGGTGGGAGGGAGGGGGCGATTTCTCGAAGACGCTGCGCCTCGGTTGCTCGATCGTTGTAATCTGTTGTTTTGTTGCAACCCATGTGTCTGCCTTGATTCATTCATTTTTAGCTATTTTGGTTGCTATGGTAATGCGTCGCTTGGCTCCGATCTGTCTGGCCGGTCTTCGTCGCGCCGCACACGTGCGAGAGCCCATATCAGCTGACTCTATTCTTCTCTTGACTGATACTTTTTGAGCCGATCTGCTTGGATAATTTCCGTTTTCTCTCGTCCGCGTTTGTTTGTTTTTACTTTAAACAAGCTAGGAGAGATTTGCTCTACAATTTGGAAGGGTCCTCTGTATTTAATTCTCAGTTTCTCGCACATTCCTTTTGTTCTGGCTGGTACATGCACTAACACGAAATCTCCAACGCCGAAGGGGGGTTTCATCTTCTCTTGGTTGTGCGCTCTTGCTTGAATTTCCTGAGCCTTTTCCAAATTTTCTAATGCCGTTTCTCTAGCTTCATCCAATTTCTTCATGCGTTCTATGATTGTCATGTTTGCGGATTTCGGTCTCAAAACAGCGTCAATGGGCAGCCTGAATTCTTCGCCTGTTAGGAGGAAAAATGGACTAAATTGTGTACTTTTTTGAACAGCTGAGTTGTATGAAGCCATGACTGTCGGTACATATTCGGGCCAATCTTTTTTGTTGCTCGCTGTGTAACTTCGCAAGATATTTCCAACTGTTTGCCAGATTCTTTCAACCTGTCCATTAGTTTTCGGCGAATAAGCTGCTGTGAATGACTTTTTTACTCCCATTTGATCGAGTAAAGTTTGCACGAAGTCTGATCGGAGATTTTTGCCGTTGTCTAGAACTATTTCTTTTGCAGTTCCAAAAATACTAAATAATTCGATAAGAAATGTGGCAACGCTTTTTGCTGTAATGTCCTTGAATGCTTTGAGATATACCATTTTCGTAAAATAGTCAACTGCTCCCAAAACATACTTTTTCTTGTTTCCTTCTGAATCAAAGCCTACAGTGAACGGCCCTTCCGCGTCGATCGAAATTTTTTCGAAAATTCCTCCTGGAATTTTATGAGATTGCATTTTCCCATATCTTTCGTGGTGCTTATTTTTCTTCACGAAAAGACAGTTTTCGCAGCCGTTGACCCAATTATTGATATCGCGATCCATTCCACGCCAGAAAAATCGTTGTCTTGCTTTTTCAGCTGTTTTTATGACTCCTAAGTGGCCCCCTGCAAAAGAGCAGTCGTGAACGTGATGCATTATTTCAGTTTTTAAGTGATGTGGGACTACAATTCTTTTTGTTCCTCTAGTGTCCTTTTTCAATAGTACTTCGTCTTCCAAATAGAATCCTCGAGCGCTTTTGAGCTGTTGTTTCGTTGCTCCCCTGGGGTTTTTGAGGGTTTGAATTATCAGCTGCCATTGTTTGTCCTTTTTCTGTTCCTCTGAAAAGTTAATTGTTGGGTTAATTTCTTCCGGTTTTGAGACATCTGCGCTATTGTTTGTGCTGTTTACGTTGTTGACTGTGTATCTGCTTAAGTAATCTGGAACGACGTTGTATTTTCCTTTTTTGTGGATCACCTCAAACTGAAATTCGGATAGTTTCAGTGCTAGTTTCGTTATTCTCATGGATGGCACTTCCATCTTATTGACACATACTAGCCCTTGACTGTCAGTGATGATTTTAAATTTCGTATTCCATAAGAAAGGCCGAAATTTGTCTAATCCATAAGTGATGGCCAAAAGTTCTCGTTCGGGCACGCTCCAAGATTTTTCTGGGAGCTTAAGACTCTAGACATGTATCCTAGAGGTCTTAAGTCGCCGTTTTTGTACCTTTGATTCAGGACACTTGAGATCGCCAGATTTGATGCGTCAGAATGTAATTCCAAGGTTGTATTTTCTGGATCATAATGTGCTAATAAAGGTGCTGACGTCAACAATGTTTTGATTTTTTCAAACGCGAGTTTGCACTCCCGATCGAATTCGAATTTCACGTTTTTCCTTGTTAAGTTGATGAGTGGACTGCTTATTTCCGCCAGTTTTGGAATGTGATTTCGGTAAAATCCCGCCATTGCCAAGAATGAACGCACGTCTTTTACTTTTGTGGGCGTTTTTAGCTCTTTGATGGCTTTTAATTTTCTTTTCGTCGGGTTTGATACCGTTCTTATTTACCGTGAAACCTAGGACATCAATTTCAGTGAATCCGATTTTAACCTTTTTCGGTTTCAGTTTTAAATTTGCCGCTTTTACCAACTGAAAAAACTTTTCAAGTTTTTCGAGGTGTTCATCGAAATTGTCACCTGAAAAAAGTAGAATATCGTCACAGAAGGCTAATAAAGCGTGATATAAAAGTGCGCTGAATGATTCTGTGACCATTCTCTGGAATCTTAGTGGCGAAACATTTAATCCCATCGGAAGAACATTGAATTCATAGTGTCCATCGTAACTGCTGAAACTTGTATACTTTGAGCTTTCTGGGTCGAGAGGAATTTGAAAGTAACCACTCTCTAAGTCAAAGCTACTGTAAATTGCACTTCCTGTGAGGCAATAAAGCACATCATCTACGCGAGGCATTGGGAACGATTCGGGTTTGATTTTCTGGTTCAGTCGACGAAAATCAACACACGCCCGATATGCGCCCGGTTCCTTTTTTGCTACTAAAATCAACGGGCTACTATACGCGGAGGTGGATGGTTTGATCACGTTCTCCCTCAGAAGTTTTTCGATGTATTCTTTTATTATTTTTCGTTGTTGATGCCCCGTTCTGTATGGTGCTCTGTGTACTGGTGTCTCGTCTTGTAATTCGATTTTCTGTGGCGGATAGTTTGCTTTTCCCGCCTCAAATTTTGTATCCGACCATGCAAATATTTCCTCGTATTTCAGAATGAGTTGCATTACTTTTGCTTTTTGACTTTGAGTTAAGGTGTCACTAATCTGGATTTCTTTTAAGCGACTATCCGCGAGATCTATCATGTTAATTTCGGATTTTTCTTGATCATTATTTTCTTCTTGCTTTTCTTCCTCGCTCACTTTTTCATACGTTACTTCTATCGGCTGCACCGTTCCAACTTTGTAATCTTTGAATAGCTTGACTGGTTTTTGGCTCGTGTTGATCAGTTTTATTTTTATGATATGGTTCATGTCCACAACGCTTGTAGTGCAGTGAAGTTTCTTGGTATTTGCTGCACCCTCCGTTAGATTGAAGAGTCCAAATTCAAATTTGCGCTGTCCTTTCATTTTGCATTTTACGCTGACTTGTGTGAAAGGCCGTAGCGTGATGTCCTTCTTTATTGTTACTCTTAGCGTTTTCTGGTCTTCTTCATCTTTTTGGCCGAGGTGCTGTAATCGCTGAAACTCATCTTGCATGCTTGTTTTGTCCCGGTTATCTTGATCATGTGATTCTTGCATTTTATCCGAGTTGATTTCAGCGCACATGTGACAGGTCGTTTTTGCTGTGGCTTTTGCTACCTTGTCTGAGTTTTTGAATGCAACTTGGTTTTTCTCGAAGTCTATCATTTCGATGTGTTCTTGATTGAAATAATTTCCCGTGAGTAGTGGGTGGGAAATATTTTCCGCGACCAGGGCTGTATCTCTGAAGACGATGCCGTTTATCACCAGTTCAAAATCTGCTTCTCCTAGAATTTTTAGGTCAGAATTGTTGGCCGTTGATAGCGCGATGTTTACTGGTGTGATTTTATTTTTTCCGACAAAATCCTTATGCAGGATGTTCGCACATGAGCCTGTATCAATGCAGATGTTGGTTTCCCGTCCATTTAATATTGCATGCACTTTCAATGGAGTTGCGTTCTGTATGTTTGCCACTTTTAGATGCGAAGCTAGTACATTTGCATAAACAAATGACTTTTCTACAATCTGTTTTCCGTCTACATCCATGCTTACAGTTTGAGTATTTAAATCAATTTTCGTTTTGTACTTTAAGTTGAATGCATTTCCGAGAAGCAAGTCATACTGTAAATTGTCCACTACGTAAGCTGTCACTGGAATTTTGACATTTTTCTCAAGCTCCACGGTTATTTTTGTTGTTCCGAGCGTAGGGATTTCCTTTTGATTTGCACCGTAGAGTTTTAGATTTGTTGATAACGGTTCGATTTTTTCCGCAATTTGCGGTGTTGCCAAACATAAGCTAGCGCCCGTGTCTAAAAGGATGTCAATCTTTTTGTTACCTGTTTTTCCCTGAATTAGTAAACCGGAGCTGAGGCCCACGTTCATGATGTCCTTTTTATCGGGCTGCTCTGGTGACCTGCTTCCTGGCCTGTATTCTCTTATTTCTCCCCATGTCACTGACTTGTTCCTTTCCGCTGCGTGTTGGGTCTTTTGTGATTCCACCCGGTTCCATCGACCCTTTTGCCGAGTGTAAGCTAGTTTTTTTGGTCTTGCTCCCTGTCGTAGGCTTTTTTGAAACATGTGGATTCTGGATGGCCTACTCTTCCACAGTACGGACATATGATTTTACCACCTGGACTTCTGCTGCTGTTTCTTCTTCCCGGCGTGCTTGATCTGTCCCGCCAATTCCTGTATCTATCTGAGGATCTTCGATCGCCGGATCGCTGCCAGCTTCCATGTTCTGGGCTCTCTTCTCGGTTGTAGTATGAGCGTCGGTCGTCGTAGTTGTCCCGTCTTGATCGTCCTGAGTAGTAATCATTCCTACGCGAATCTGACGGATATCTGTCTCTGCTTTGACTTCTGGAATATTCATCCCTACGTTGTCTCCATGGGCTGTAGCTTTTATCTTGCCTTGATCTTCGCTGATATTCTCTGTCTCTTGAAAAGTCTCGATTTCTGTCTCTTGAGAAGTCTCGATTTCTACGCTCATAATCCCTGCTGTTTGATCCGTTTCTTCTGCTTCGGTACTCGTCGCCGTATCGGTACTTGTCTTCCCGGTCTCTGCTACTACTCCTGTACCTGTCTCGCTTATCGTCATACTGACGAACGTTTCTGTCCCGGCTCCTATTTCTGGCTGAGCGGTCGTCGCGTCCTGTGTTGTTGCTGATGGCATTGACAGATTTTCCTTCAGGTTTTCCACCGGATTTGATGCCTAATTCTTGCAGCTTCTTGACGATGATTTCTTCTATAGTTTTTGAGACGTCTGGTTGCGGGTTCGATGTACTCGTTGTTTGTGTGTCATTGTTCACCATAAACGATCCTTCTACTCTTTTCACGTTTTTTTTCATCGTCCTAATGTCCGGGTTGTCCATGAGGAAAAGTTGTTTCGCTAGGTTAGGCAAAAATCCTCTGATGATGCAGTCAACGAGCTCCACTTCGGATAACTTGTTTCTTATTTTTTCGGCTAAGTGGATTTTGTTCTCAATGTATGCCGCTGAAGCTTCTCCTGCTCCTTGCTTCCTGTTTTGGAATGTCATCCAGCTACTTCCTAGGTTCTCGGGAGTTTCAAATTCATCCAAAAATTCCGATTTCACACGATTCCACTCGTTGATTTCCTGGAGGTGTTTCTTGTTGTTTCTAAACCACAGTTCTCCTTCTTTTTCCAGGCTGACCCAAAACATTTGGACCATTTGCTTTTCGCTTAGCCCTCCCATTTGGGCTATTTGTTCAAAACGGTTAACAAATTCTCGTGGTTCTTGATCTTTGAACTTTGGGAACTCCACCTTCGGGTATTTAACCTGCACCGCATGTGGATTGCTGTACGCGGATGTTGTTTGCTGCATGTTGTCTCCGTGTTGTTGGTTAGATTGGTTTTGAAAGTGCCTTTCTTGCTGCGTCTGCAGTTCCCGCGCAATGACTCTTTTGAGCGCGTTAAAAGCATCCTTCTTGTTGGTGAATACGTCGGGCACATTCCTCTTCTCCAATTCTTCACCAATTTGTTGTTTGGTCATTCTGTTGTAGTTATACAGATCGATGTCATTCACGTTGTCCGTGTTTTCATTGTCTGGATCGTCACTTAGATGACCATTTTGATGCTGACTGTTGTCGTTGCTTTCGCTGCTCATCTTGATTTTTGACAATGTAGTTGAGTAGTTGAAAATATTTTTCCGCTAAATTGTGATAATTTTCGTCGCTAGTTATTGCTTGAAGAAGAAATAACGCAACCGGCTTAACAAAAGCCAATTTGTCCAAAAATATTGAAAATCCCAGCGAAAAAGTAGTCCAGAGCTCGTCCAGAAATTTCGTGACCAGTAAGCTGAAACTACAGTTTATTAGCTTATATCCCGGCTCTCCATTTCTTCGAAGTCTGACTTTGATAATGAAAAGATATTGAATCGAAATCGATGGATGATTTAATGATTCAATTTAGTAAATAAGGACCAAAAAATTGAAACACCGAAGTCGAAATCTGACTTGATAGTGTTTTATTCTTTGGCGTGTTGATGGGTACGGGTTGGATACCACAAACCACGTACCAAAAATAGATTCGATAAAATTCCGTAAAAAGTCATCCAAAATTCAGCACACTTGCTTCATAAAACTCCAAAAAATCAAATACTTCAAAAAACACAAAGAAAAACTCAAAATTCAAACACAGCTATCGGAATCTTCTTTCCTGCCTGAGGAAACTCCGGCGCCTATCACCATGTGAGATGGCGTAGCTCAGGGGGGGTAGAGCGTCGCAAGTGCTAGTGCAGACGCAAGGCGTCGCAAGAGCAAGTGCCGACACGCGTCGCGACTGCTGTGCAGACGATGGCGTCGCTAGAGCAATGCAGACGCAGGGCGTCGCAAGTGCAGAGCTGACACTCGTCGCAACGGCAGTGCAGACACAAACGGGATAGACACGGGAAGAGGCGTAGACAAGAAGAGAACCAAAAGTGATATGAGATGCAATGTCTAATGCTGATCGCTACAAAGGGCACACACAGTTCACACAGTTGTGACTCTGGGTTGATGGGATGAGGAGCGGCCAAGTGCCGCTCGATCGCCAGTCTCTCCAAGAATAATCCCAGGGCCCAGCTCCGAGGAGCTCCCTAGGTCTCCGGCTCTGGCTACCCCCTCCACTTGACTCGGAACCGGTCAAGCCTCGCCCTGCGCATGCGCAGAAGGGATACTACCCCTCTGCCCTCTCGCTGGGGGTTGCTCCACCGCTGCCCAGTCCCGTGACGTATGGGTTTTTGTCAGCGCCCTCGACTTGGGTGCCAGGTCCCTGGGCCACTCTCACATCCACTCTCACATCCACTCTCACAGTCTCGTGACAACAGAGATGAGATCTCAAAATTCTATAAAACTGACAAGCAGCCGGAAACATGGAACGAATCGATGCGATATATCGCACGTCGTTCTAACACAAAATACGGCGGCCATCGAATCACAGTACCTCGTCTAGGAACCAATTTGGAGGCCTGAAGAAAGTGGCAAAGCTAATTTAGGGTCTCCCAACTGAGGTCTTAAACTCGCAGTTCACGATGTTTGGAAATGTGAGAGCTCCTTTTGCCGACTGAGCGCTTCCAGCTTCATCAAACTCTGCCGTGCTGAGTAAAAACGCCGAATGAACACTCAAATGTTGCCAAATTTCCTCCTAGAATAAATTTATTTCTGCAAGATTTTATGAATATTTTCCCTGAAAATATTCAAACTATAGGGATCAAATTACGAACTAAGTCTTCCAGGGTGTCTACTAAAACAGGCTGGCCAAAAATCCGTACTTTTACAGTACTTTTTCAGTACATTCCCAAAAAATTCCGTACTTTATAAGTACTTTAATTTGACGAAATTCGAAAAATATCCAAAATTTGAATTTCTCTCTCAAATAGCGACACATATGACACAAATTCCGGACCTTCTTGCGGAATTTCCGCACTCATTCAGTGTGCTTCCAGCCCGCCCTTAAAAATTCAGTGCTATTTCCGGACTTTTCGGAAATTCCGGACTTGTAGACATCCTGTCCTCAGAAAAGTTGAAGGGGGAATATTCACAAATTTCCCTGAAAATCCTTGATTTGTCGAAGGAAGTTTGGTAACGCCTGGTGGCTCTTACGGCGTTTTGACTTAGGGCGGGCGAGCTAAGGAGCGCTGATAAAGTTGAAGTATTTTTCCGCTCGAGCAGACAACGAAGAGCCGGGAATGGACGTGGAATGGGGGGGGGGGGCGAGGGACCCGGGAGCTGAGGAGAGGATTATCCTCTTGTTGCTGGCAAATAAATAGCCTCCAGTTATCCGGACTTTCCCTTTCGCTCCGGCGGATAAACACAAGCAGAAGGAAGTTGCGGTATTTTCTCAGAGAATTCTCTAATCAACCGGCGGCTAATAAAGTTCTCCGTTTGAGCCAAGGTAGATTTACACAGGTATGGAAAAGTTGAAAATTTCCCATGAGCCTCAGTACGTGTCACATGACTACGTGACGTAGGTTAAGGGGCTCGTTTTTTAATCAAATTACAATCAAATTAACATTCAAATGTTTGTGCGTTTAAACGTTAAAATTAATATGGCATTATCAAAATTGTGCAAAAAATCCCACAAAATTTTGACAGACGATAAACCGAACATAATAAATCAAAATAATCAAAACATTCAAAATGGCTGACGTTAAGGGGCCGCTGGAGAGCCAATCAGAGGCCAGTTGTTAAATTCTGTCCATACCTGTGTAAATCTACCTTGGTTTGAGCTTTGCCATTTTTAAGGCTCGCGGCGACGCGACGAACGACGACGGCACTCGCACTCCCGGAACCCGACTCCACCCAACGACGCACTATGGTCCCAATTCACTTTTCAGTGATCAAAAATCATAGCGGCTCTCCGTTTGAGTATAAATACATTTAGGATATGTTTTCCTCATGATTTTGATGCGCTGAATCCGAATTTGACCTCCGCTTTTCTCTAAAAAATCATTTGCAAAAGTTACCGTCATTTTTTCACATAAATCACAAACTGCCGTACGATTGGCTTGTTATAATTGCTTAGATTGGATGAAAACCATGCGTTCATTGCACATACATGTACAGTTCATGCAAAATGAAAAAATTAAACACTAAGAAGCGGCCCAAAACTGTATATAACAAGGTGGAGAAAAAACCTTGTTCATGCAAAATTAAGGATGTTTCAATTTTTTGACACCGCCCCCCCCCCATTTTTTTTTTTTAAGGAAAACTAAACTGAAAAAAATGAAATAGATCTAAAATTCATTTGTATTTTAAAAATGTCGAAATAATGCTTCAGAGAAGACTTTTCTTTATGTTGATTTGCCAGAACGCAAATCGGGTACATAACGATGTTGTAGAGCGGGGGGTGCAATATTGTCACGTTAAGAAAATTCAATCAACAATGGATAAATATTCGGGGAGTAAGGAATTTTACATCAATAGGTACTTTCTAGGATGGAAAAGAGCATTTTTAAAGATAAAACTGCGGAACGGAAAACTTTTCAAAAAATCTCAAAAAGTAGGGGGAACCAAATTTTTTTCGAAACGGTCAACCTCGAAAAGATTCATAGAAGCTACATAATGGCGTCTCTGTAGATGCGAAATTGCTTAGCACGTGTTAAGGCTGCAATTACAGGTGTTTTTCAGGGCAAAAAAATGAGTTTTCCTGGGCAAACACGTAGTCACGTAAAAATTCAAATTTGGTCGAAAAAGCAGGCGGAAGCAATTATTTGTGGTTCGGTTGCCTTCCTAAGAATCTGTAGAAACAACTTAAAAGTGTTTCTGGAGGTGCCAAATGTCTCAGAATATTTTTCGAGGGGCTTTCCAGGGTTGTAATACAGTATTTTGAAGGAAACACGCAGGTACGAAAAAGATTCAAAATTCGTTCAAAAATCAAGAAGAACAAACAATTTTTGGTTTAAAATCCTTCTTAAGGATTCATAGAGACTACTTAAGCACGTTTTTGGAGGTGTCGCATGCCTCAAAAAAGTTTAAGACGACTGCAGGTTGATCGATGGCTAAACTTGCTAAATACTGTTATTTTAGCCACCGACTTAGAGACCTAATAAATTCGATTTCTCGAGAAAAAGCAAACCAAAGCACAAAATATTTCTACTGTAGCTTCCTAAGGATGTGTAGAAGTTCCCTAAAGGTGTCTCATTAGGTGACCTTTGGTGACTTTTTTTTAAAATGAAAGTACGTGGGAAAAATCGGCATTTTTTCATGAAAAATAGGTACCCAACTTCTACCTTGTGTAGAATGTATCAGAATGCCTCGGAGAAAAATTTTAATTAGTGCGTTACAATCCTCTTAGAGTCCTCTACAAAATGGTATAAACAAGAATTTTGAGAGACCATTTCATGATTCAGGAGAGGCTCCGAACGCTTTGTTAGAAATAGCCACTTCACGGGTCAGAAAATACATATCCGACTATTCGCACAGTTTGTGACACTTTCAAAGTGACTAGACATTTTTTTGAGGTATACTACGTGTAGTTTATGACCCGTAGATACTATATTTATCAATTTTGACTCGAAAAAAAAATGTCGTCCAATTTCATAAATATCGATTTTTGAGCGCTCCCGAGCGGATTGGGACCATAGTGCGACGCCTCCGACTAACTCGATGCCCTAATTCGTTCCGAAACCACGCGCTTCATCTTCTCAACTTCTCGCCGGGAAAAGCCTCTCGGGTGCTCGACCGTGAGTGAGCAAAGATTTGCTGGAAATATTTAGAAAAAAAAATCAAGCATACCGCAGTGATTTTTTTATCATCAACATGCTACTTAACAATGCAAAAAATGTGGGAGATTTTACCATGCGCTGACAAAGTGATCCGAGTATGGTAATGAACACCAGACTCTTGGGAAGCACTTACCATGAAAAAAAAAAGTATCACGATCGCAACTATATTTCCAGCTGATTTTGGCGCCAGCCATTAGAGTAGTTGCACTATAGCTAATACGTAGTGTAAAGGCACCGGCCAGGGGTAAAGTTGATCTAACTAAACTTATGCTGACTGTGAGGGCATAACAGCTATAGATATGGTTGATCCAACCATATCTTCAGCTGACCTAACATACCTCTGGCATGTGCAACGACTCTATAGCACTTACGGCTGTCTTGCCAAATACTAACCTAACATAAAACTGAATACCTTTTTCATGTACTTTAAAATAAAATCGGTCGAGTTGTAATCCCCCAAATGACATCTAAGAGTCTATCGAATGATTGGTTGCGATTTGACAAAGAACGGAGGCTTCTTTCAATAAAATGTTCCACTCAGAAGCTTATATGCCCATTTTCTCAAAACTTCATTTTTGCACTTACGGCTTACATCGCTATCACGGCAGAGTGTCTGCAAAGGCACCGGTCAGCGGTATGAGAAGTTAATCTAACTAAACTTATGCTGACTGTGAGGGCATACCAGCTAAAGGTATGGTTGATCCAACCGTATCTTTAGCTGACTTAACCATACCTCTGGCTTGTGCTACTACTCTAGTGTCTGGCACCAAAATCAGCTGGGAGTTTAGTTGGGATTGTGATACTTTTTTCCCCGTGTGGTAAGTAGCACTAGAGTTCGTGTAGATCATGCTATAATTCTGGTTATTTCCACTAAATAGTATCACTGTCCAAAAGATCAATTAGACTTATAGTCGATGTTACCATAATTTTCTTTCAGTATAGACAGGTTTTAGCCCATAACCTACCGATTCAAGGAATACAACGCTGTTACGAGAAGGAAAAACTGTGGACATCCATAGGTATCGTGCCAAGAGAGAACCCCGAAGGAAGTCGTTAATATTTTTGATTGGAATTTTTAGATACTTTAAATCGAATTGAGTAAAAAATTATCTAATGTTAAGGAAAAATATTCACAGTTTTCCAGAAAATTCGAGTCATATCAAAGCGAATTTGGCAATGACTAAAGGTTCACATGTAAGTATTCCTCAGCACGCGTGCGCGGTTCTTTGTTGATACAGTGCGACGCGAGCATGCCGTCTGGCGCGGCGCTAGGATACAAATATTTCGCACTCAATGGATGCCCGTGTTGCATAGGTCACTCATTGAAGGCGCCATGACGTTCTTCATGCTGCTCAGAAATCAGATCAGCCAACAGACAGCAGCACTTAACTAAAACTTCGGTCTTCGTCAACGGTGCGGTGTAAAGTATATCGTCACAACAATTTGAGTCATTTTTCACAGTAACATCAGCCAGAGGATAGCAGTACTGCTTAAATCGTGCAACTTTAACAACAGTTCGAAGCTAGGTGATTTGGGAGCTCTTGTCGATTTTTCCGCAAATAATGTTTACGTCTTTCCCCTTACGCTATTAAAATAATATGAGTCTTTACTTGTTGAATTTGGTGCAGATTTTAGGAGAAGATGCACAATTTGAGCCACGTGGAAAAACTCACACTTCATTTTGATGCAGTTTAACAAAAACGCACTGTGTCAGATCAAGTTAGAACCAAGAAAAAGAGGTTTTAAGTTTTATCTAACTAATAAAAGGGAAATACATTGATCATACACTGATCCATCACGCTCGCCTCCCCGCTCCCACCGGTCGGAATCGGTGCGAACTTAGCCGTTCGTTTAGCTCAATACTAAGGACAGGGTTTAACAACATTTTCCACGTTCAAAACGTTTTTTCTACTCTGAATTTTCGCCGAGAGAAAATTTACGACTACTTAATCCGATTCAAAAATTTTCACAACTTATTTATTTCCAAAATGCAGCTGAAGCGTTTCTATTAAACTTACACTGGAGAAAGAAATCTCTTAAATCCAGAGTCCTGCCTCTTAAAAAAATTTGGAAGAATTAATACTCTTCATTCAAATGAGTTTTTGCTTGAATCGAGAGCCAAGCCTCGTAATTGAAGTGGATTTTCTTTTGATGCAAGGAAAAATCCGATTGAAATTAGTATTTTTTTTTTGAAAAATGTTTCAAAGAGTCTGGATCCAAGAGTCGTTTTAATTTCCAGTGCGGTCCATTTCAGCAAAAAATGACTCAACCGCATTATTTTGAGCGGTTCTTTTGATTAGAGCAAAAATCCTATTGAATCTAGAGTATTTTTCTTGTCAACTGCTGTAAGAATCTGGACTCTTGATCCAAGAGACTTTTCAATTTCCAGTGCAGTCTATTTCAGCAAAAAATGACTTAATCACATTATTTGAGGCACTGCTCTTTTGAGTCAGTCTTACCACAGTGCAATTTTGTGATAAGAAAATCGATAGCCCATAACTACGCTGGGCTTTATCGACGCGCGACGATCATATTTTGAAGAGAACTGCAGGTAATAAAAAAAGGCAGCGCGTCGGGACGGCCACGGGTCCTGCTGCAAAGGAACGAAGCTATTGTCGGGACCGTGTCAAAGCCTCAATAAACGGCGCAAAGATATCTGTAAGAGGGCGATAAAAACGGCCGGAAGTAATAATAAAACGCCGCCGCTTCAAAACCTATCACTTGCCGGCAACCTCATCAAGACCTAGTTTTTAAATCAAAATTTTCCCCGCGTTGCCGCGATTCCAAACAATATTTCACCGAACACACGTGATTTTCCCCGTTTATTGGACGAGAGAGCGCAAATTGCTTCCAAACTAGCAAAATCGAGTCAAACGATTCAATTTTCCAAGAGTATCGATGGCCGAAGAGCATGGTGTCTAGTTTTCTTGGCAAAGCTCATTCCCTGATTTTTCCCTGATTTTCCCTGATTTTCAGGAGCTCATTCCCGGATGAGAAACCACAGTTTTCTTCCACTTTCCCGGGGTTTTTTTGGGGAAAGGAAGATAATTTTCCAGAGTTTCAAATATAGATTTTAATTAATCTTACAGCCATTTCTTTAGCGCACATTCAAAATTTTAATTCAAAAAATGTCCCTGATGTTGATATTATCTGGTCAATGAAAGCTTCTACATTATTCCCGGTTTCTGGAACAAATTCCCTGATTTTCCCGGTCACTGGAACAAATTCCTTGATTTTCCTGGTTTCTGGAACAAATTTCTTGATTTTCCCCTGATTTTCCCGGTAAATTTTCATTCCCTGATGAATCCCGGTTTTTCCCGGTTTTTAAAGACCTGAACACCATGCCGAGGAGAGAAACCACGTGGCTCTGTTGATAATGTTGCAGACTTTTTATCGGACTAGATTTTTGTCTTTGGAAAATTGGTCAACGTAATTTCTTAAAGACTTCCTTGATATTTCCTCCCAAACGATATTTTACCGAATACACGCAGTTTTTTCCGTTTATTAGACGAGAGAACGTAACTTCGTTCCGAAGTTGTAAAATCGAGTCGAACGATTCAATTTTTCAAGAATTTCCATGACCAAAGAACGTAACCATTTAGCTCCGTTTGCAATGTAGCACAGACTTTATGTCAGACTTGATTTTTTCTTCGGAAAACTAGTCAACGGAATTACTTGAATACTTCCTTGATTTGTCCCAACTCTTTAAACAGAATATTCTGTATAAGTCTCAAGCTATATAGTTGGCTTGTTTCTCTTCGAAAAAATGAAAACAAAGCGGAAATTATGTTACACTGCAATGCTGCCGTGCTAAGGAGAAACGCCGCATGAATCCTCAGGCGTTGCAAATTTCATTTGATAAAACACGAATTTCCTACTAAATTTAAGTATATTTTCCTTCCAATTTTTAGGATAATTTTGTTCGCAAATTTCACCTAAAGTCTCTGAACATTTCAAGGAAAAACATTCGTAGCTTTCCTCAAAAACAAACATTCAATTGAAGGATATTTGGCAACTCTCGAATGTTCATACGGCGTTCTTCCTCAGCACGGCAGAATGGACATACATGGTTTCGCACTTTATCCATTGATAAGTTAATTTCATTTTTGTCCAGAGTTTTATTTGTAATCAGTGAGAAACTGTCAGTTAGACATTCCCGACGGTTTTCTTGTAAAAGTAAATAAGAGTAAAAATATTGTAACATTTATACGTAATTACGTTCTTCAGTCTCAGTGGTTTTTTCTTACACTGAAAAAAGAGATTTAAATTACCGTCCGGACGTTTCCTCTTAAGCAAGGATAAGATTATTCGAATCAAGCAGGCGGCTTCAGCTGTATAAAAAAATACTGTCTTCCTAATATAGGTATTCTAGTCTTTTTCAATATTGTAAAATTCGAATCCAATCGTATTTCTGCCTAAATCAAGTTCTTGCCGGTGGGAAAGAACGCTGAGGATCCACCTTAAATTGGACCGAGTTTAACAGAAAGGAACCAAGCCACATCAGCTATTGCCAAATTTAACGAGGCAACCTAATTTTTTACAAAAGAAGGTTTGTGCGGATTCCTTTGAAAATTTCAGGGAATTTTCTTAGTACTGTTCAGAAAATTCACTGAAATTTGCACAAAAATCCGCACAAACGTTATTATGGAAAAAATTAAATTGCCCAGTTAAATTTGGCAATAGCTGATGTGGCTTGGTTCCTTTCTGTTCAACGCGGTCCAATTAATGTCATGTTGTAATTTTCTTCCATCGATCCTCTGTTCCGTCCTTGATTCGCGTAGATTGATTTTTCAAGACTGCGCCGCGCATCGGCCACGCTGGAAGAGTATGAAAGAAAACTAAGGAGGCGTATAAATAAAGGCTTTGATTTGATCTAATTGACGACGCAAAAGATAAGAGCTTGAACTTCTTGACCCCTGCGAGAGGCACGCAAGTTAGGCAGCTTTCGTCGGAGCACATGAGAGGCCCGCGAGTGCCAAAAATGCCCTCGCTACATGTAGACGGATTTAACAAAAATCACTCTATCTACACCAGGCGTTCCCTAATCTTCTCATATATTTTATCTTCAAAATGGAACTGAGCCGAATTATGTATCAATATAATGAGAATACTCCTCATATTCCTAGTCTAGTTCGCGCAGACGCTTTCCAACAGGTATGTTGCACAGTTTTCTGTTTTAAAGAATAAAACATGAAGAGGTATTAAGCAACGTCAAATTGATGGTTAGAGTGGTCTTATCTTCATTTATGACTTTGCAAACTTTCTGTTATACTTTAATTTAGCGATGGAAAAGTAGTCGGCTTAATTTCTTGAAAATTTCCTTCATTTTTCATCTTTGCCAGCGATTCCCTAGAAATTTCAAGCTTTACACTGGAAAAAACCACGCTCAAAACCTGAGTTGTGACAACTCTGCAAACTTGTTCACTTCTCTGATTTTCACATACTGTTAACTTAAATTCACTTACGTTACACAACATATCCCGTTAATTTGCGTCATTGGTCCAATAGGAAGAGCAATCAACAGAAACTTACCTGAAACAGAAGAAAGAGGAAAAATTAAAATGATTATGATTTGAAGAGCAAATGAAACGAAATAAAATACTACATGAAAAAAGTCGTCAAGGCGCGCGAACATGTTTCGAGGACCATTATCAGGACTAAAATTACTCCGAAAGTTGGTACGAGTTCTAATTTCCCACCACACTGGATAAAAAACACATTGGATCTAGAGTCCAGACTCTTGAAAACATTGACAAGAAAAAATACTCTTGATTCAATCGGATTTTTGCTAGAATCAAAACGAAATCCGCTCAAATTAAGAGGCTTGGTTCTTGATTTAAGCTACATTTTGATTGAATCATGAGTACTTTTTCTTGTCATCAGACTCGAAGTCTGACAGACTGGGGTTAAATCTGACAAACTGGCGTCAGGATTCACTTAACATGGATGAGTTGACGTCAAATTCAGGGAAGTTGCGGTATCGAGGATTCAAGTGGACTTATCGCCGGAGGACCCCCGAAGTCAGCGCGTTGAAAGAGAAAAGTTTCACATTCGACGCTTCGAACAAGGATCTGCGGGAATGGGGAACGGGGAATAGGGAACGGCCACGGGATCCGCAACTCCCCTCGAGCCGATTCCGGTTTCACGGATGAGCGAAACTATCCTCCGATCAATCGAGCCTTCAAAGTAAGTTCCTATGATTCGCCTTCAAAGTAAGTTTCTATGATTCGCCTTCACCTATTAATCTACACACGACGACGCCTATTTTAGTGTGCTGTCATGTTATCTATGGGAGTGTTCATTAATTAATTAATTAAGGTTCTAAGGGGGAGGAAGGGTTTGTGAGCCTCCGTTATGCTGCGTTACATGGAGGGGGAGGGGGTCAGTGCAAGCCTTACGTAACCCTCTCTACTGGTAAAAAAAACCACACAAAATCTTAAGAAAGTTTCCGCTCTCTTTCGATAAAAATGCATGGATCATTCTCATTCCTTCGACATATTTTGTCATTTGTCTCACTATCATTGATAATACTTCAAATTTTATTCAGCTAAGTATTCAACGGTATCCTACAATTTTTGGGATCCATCGGGGGGAAATCCGTCAAGCATTACGTAATTAATAAAGGGGTGGCTTGATCGGTTGTAAAACTTTAGCTTAGCAGAAGGCCTGCTCCTCGATTGTTGAATCGTTATCGAATGACCTTGATCGATATATAGCATTGTTAAGATAGGGATTTATCGATCAGAAGCATTCGATAACGATTCAACAATCGACCCGCTGGAGGCGTTACCTGGATGGGGAAAGTATGGACATGTTGGTAATTTTGGGGGCTATGCATGTTTAATCAGGTCACGGAGCTCCTGTAGGGCCAAAGAGGCAGCCGACTTATGAACTAAAATTATGTGAAATTTCATACTGTTACAATTACTGCTACCTATTGTTTCAAAAATAACTGGAGTAAGCTTCCTAAATTTCTTCAATTTTGCGGAATGAAATGAAGCTCGTGAATCAATATCGTTGGCTATTTTGGTTCGACATTTGAACAAGTTGTAGGCAGCATCATTTTTCAAGGGTTTTTAAGAATACCTGACTTACAATTAGTGGTGTGTATTCGTTTTTGGAGATTTTACACAGAAAAAATAACTCCATGCACGGGACCTGAAGTTGAGGTCATAAGGATCTCAGAAGTTTTCTGATCACGCATCCGAAAACTTGAGATCGAGCTTCCGAAGTTCGGGTCAGACATCGAGGCACTTCGGTAGGTACCGGAGTACTTCACATGTGTGGCCCGAACCCTTCGATATATATAGAAGTACTTCAGATGTCTGACCCGAACTTCGGCAGCTGGACCTCAACTTTTTAGATACGTGATCCGAAAACTTCAGAGATCCATAAATGACCTTAACTCGCGAATGACCCACGCGCGAAGTTTTTCTCCCCGTTTAATAGGCGGAGGGGGCATTGCCATTCAAAATGTACCCAATTTGAATGAATTCCTGATCGAATCCTGATTTTCTGAATTACCTATATCATATTCGTCCTCAATCTTGACCTACTCCTGCTTACCGCGAAAGCTCAGAACACATAGATAACGCATCGCTCACGCAACATCGATTACTTTCACGGAGCCAACTGACATTTAAAATTAAAAAAATCGCGCAAGAAGCTCTGCGATCTCATCAGAACGTAACTGGAGCGGACGTCCTCAAGAAAGTGGAAGCGATCGAACAAGAGAAGGCAAAACACTTTGCGATTCTCATCTTAAAATGGGAAATGCAATGATCCGCCACGTCAAAGAGCGCGTCTAAATTCAGCCCTCATAAAATCCGAGACGAAAGAAATTATTCCAAACTCTATTTCAAACGTCATTGATAGAGACGAAACGAAGCTGACGATTTTAGCGGCTCTGGTGCTTGCACTAGAGCTGCTATTCCGGACGGTCCCAGCTGGGGAGTATCAATGCAGCATGTTACATTGTAGAGACCGCGCGTTGGTTGATGGGAATCGGCGCCATTTTCGGCTATGTTCCTTGTCATGACTTTATTTTATTGCATACTGTTTTATTGTTAGTCAATGCTATGTTGTGTATTGTATTTTTGGAATCATGGTGATACAGTCAACAATTCAAAAACTTGTTTGTGCTTTTATCTCGTGATGGAAAAAATGTACTTTACGTTCAAAATTTGAAAATTTGAATTTTAAAGTTTTCGCGGTTAAGGAAGCTTTAACCACTGAGTTGGAGCTTCCTAGTCATTTACTCGATATCAGCTGATAGCAAACAAAGGTTACCAGGGAAACCGTAAACGTCTAACAACTATCGTGGCCATTGGGGCGATTATTGAAATGATATCGACTTTATGTCGCCGCTTACGACAGGACATAGCCCTATCTTAACTGTGTAATATATCGCAATTCGATATTGTTTTGATTTTTAAAAGGAGCAATTCATTCATACAGTTCCGATTAGTTTTGGCGAACGGGCTCTTAGCCTGCTTAGTACGTATAATCCCAAAACGCAGGAAAATAGATTGTAGGAAAATATTTGCATCGGAAAATCGTAACAATTTTCCCCTAGATGTCTTCCATTCCGGGTACATATTTATTGAAAACGGCGAATTTTTCAACAGTCCTATTTTTATCTACAACATCTAAGTGGCCCTTCATAATCATTTAATTTTGGCCCTGGCCAGAAAAAGGTTCGGAAATTGCAGTGATTTTGCCGAAAATGCTGAAGTAAGTAAATTTGGGCATTTTTTTTCCTTCTTCAAACTCTGTGGAGAAGCACTTCTCCTCCAGTACATCTATTTTTTTACTTATCTCTCGCAAGGTACATTTACAGAAGGTGTGTGTTCCAGTATTAACAGTTCAGATTCGTCGTTTTTTTATTATAACGCTTATTTCGGAAAGCAATTATTACATTGTTCAATTCTACTGACTTTCAACACTCGATTATACTCCCGGCAAATTCTGCAGCAGCGTTTCAAATGTTGACTCTAATGCTTCCAACAGCCATCCGATGTCTAAGAGTTTATTTCTAGATTTAGGGATTTTCCGGAATTTCCAGGGATTTAGGGATTTTTCAGGAAATCTAGGGATTTTTTTTGATGAGGTAAAGTTACCAAAAATCAACTTTTTAAACCTCAATTCTAGCTTCGACAATCGAAAACATTTTTTCATCTATATTTTGTAGGCCTTTTTGGCAACACTATTTTCCCCGCAAATAAGCCGGAAATTAAAACGATTGCGTCCTTCGATGTACTTGACATTCAACTGCATTCAACCTGTTAATAATAAGAAATCAACTAATATTCTTTCATTTTATTGGTCTGGATTAGCACTGCTTTCAGAGAGCGCCAAAATTCAAACGAGCCAATCAGATTTAAATATTGCAAATCGCTACATCGAATGACATCATGATTCTTCATAAAAAAATGGCGCTTTTTGCAAAATCTAGGGATTTTTTAAGTATATTTGAGCAAATCTGGGGATTTAGGGATTTTTAAGCGAAATCTAGGCATTTTTTTTCTTCCCCCGCTAGGGATTTAATATCGGAAGACTGGCTTCCAGTATCGTAGCGTTGATCGTCGCTGATGTCGAAATGGAACCTAATGCCGGACTTACTGTAACACCTCCATTCCTCAATTCCGGTGAGGAATACGTCTCTAACCCTTAACTCAATATAAATATACAAATTGATAAGTGAGTGCTTTAGTCTCCTGAAAACAGAATTGCGAAACTTAAAATTGGAGAAAAATGATGAGTAAATGAAAAATGGAACCAATTGATGGGATATGTCCCATGCCATTCTGACACAAAATATGGCGTCTATCGAATCACCTAACTAAATAAAATAACCAAATTTTCAACTCTCAAACTATCAACTATCAACTATCAAAATTCAAACTATCAAAATTTCCAACAATGACAAAAAGGATTGTAATATACCTATAATGTAATGAAATATACACGCTCTAATCATTTAATTTGTATTACCTTTATGTTATGTACCTACATGTTATACTATTTTTTATAATAAATTTTGCCAACATGCTTTTCAATTCAGTCTACAACATTTCATTCCGACGTGGCAATAATGATTTATAATGCCCCTAAACATTAAAATGAATTACAATAGTAATGCCGCATTATAATGTCGTATTATACATCGCAACGATTCATGTCCTACTGATTATTGATTATTGTAAGATGAATTCTGTTTTCTCTGATTGTATGTTTCATACGTGCGAAGCAAGTACGGTCACTAGAAACGTGGTTCGTACGGGTGGCTGATGAAATTGATCTTCGAATACCTTTTGATGAGCTAGGGAAATGGAACCATCTGCATCTCATGGACAATAAATAGTTGCCGTAATTAAGGTCATCCCGTGATTAAGGTGCCGTGATTTAAGTCATAAATTCTTCATCTAATTCTTGATTCATCTCCAAAATGTCTGCTAAAGCTTTCATGCGCTTCTCCTTGTATGCATGAATGAGCAAATTGGGTATCGAACAAGCGGACACTTTTTGAAAATTTAGATGATTCTGGACAATATCGTACAGAAGTCCACGAGCTGCAGATAGAACCATTACCTCTAGCTCATCAAAAGTTATTCGAAGATCATTCAACAACCTCTTTGACAATTGCAAAAACTTTTCGTTAACAATAGTGTCACACGGTACTAGGAATATTTACTATTTAACGAACCTTATATTTCCCTGACTCAGTCCTAAATTATAGAAGTATGCGTTACTTTTCCAGCAATCCAAAAAAACAATTATACAAAAAACCAATACCTACACTTTCAGATATAAAAATGCAAATTTTTTGCAGCCTCGCTAAACGACTTATCAACCAGAGATTTTTTAGGAAGCGGACCTCCAAAGAGCTTTCAAAATTAAAAGTATACAACAAGTGATAATGCCAGTATTCGCCATATCAAAGCCCAATACACATTTATACACCGGCTACGTAAATCTGCTAAGTTACAAAACATGAATCGACAGTTGTCGGATTGTACATCAATGACAAAATGTGTCTAGGCCCTCATTCTTGACTACAACTACTGCCCCCAGAGCCGCTCTCCGACGCCAATGCGTTGGAGCTTCCTGCTTGTTTCATTTGCCTCGACTGCCCTGCCCGTCAGTGGCGTGGCGTAAATTGCGATACATCGATTGTTGTGTCATTCAAACCTATGGTAAAAATCTATTATTAAGGTGTTCGCTGCGCACACCCTGTTCATCGATCCTTTTCCATAGGTTTTAAATGGCATAACAATCGATACATCGCAAAGCACGCCACGCCACTGCTGCCCGTATCTCGGCGCACAGTAAGCTCCGAAACCGAAAGGATTCTCCTCTCGATTGTTGGTTTTTTCACCGATATCTAAGCTCACCATCGCATCCTTTGAAGCGCACTTTTTCCTCCCTGTTTTCTGAGCATTTCCGTTACGCTTGCCGCTTTAATGATGCTCAGTTCTGTCGTCCTCTTTGTTTCGTGCATCGCTGCCGGAATGCCAAGTGTATGAATAAATCGACAGGAAACTTCATTGCACCTCGCTCGAAATACTGCCGTGCTAAGGAAAAACGCCGTATGAACATTCGCGAGTTGCCAAATTTCCTTCGATATAACATGTATTTTTGACGAAATTTATGCGTACTTTTCCTTGAAATTTTCAGACGTTTCAGACGAAATTGCGAACAAAATCGTCCGAAAAAATTGAAGAAAAATATTCACAATTTTCCGAGTAAATTAGGTTTTTATTGGAGGAAATTTGGCAACGTCTGAAGGCCCATACGGCGTTCTTCCTTAGCACGGCAGAATAAATAAAGAGTTTCTCCTCACCATCGGGCAGTCGTTCCCGCTCGATATTTTAACCTCTGAAACGCAACAAGCTCCCTCCTTTGTGCCTCCTGTTTGGTGTGCTTCTTTTTTCGCGGAAATCATGACGGATGTCTGCTTTTATTTTTCGATCAAAGCTCTGACGCGTGCATTAATCAACGTTTTCCCGTGAACTGTTCCGTTCGAATCAAGAAGTACCCGGTCGAAGGAACGGACGGTTTAAATGAATTCCGAGTGTTACGAACTAGAGCTGTATACCGAACCCGTACCGATACCGATCGTTACCGATCGATACCGACCGAAACATTTTCGATTCACCGAATACCGAAGCCATCGCGATATATCGTACATACCGAACATACCGAGACTTACCGAAACATACCGAAACATTTTCGATTCATCGAATACCGAAGTTATCGCGATACATCGTACATACCGAAACTTACCGAACATACCGAAACTTATCGAACATACCGAAACTTATCGAGCATACCGAAACTTATCGAACATACCGAAAGTTATCGAACATACCGAAAGTTATCGAACATACCGAAACTTTGTTGAATCCATTGTTGCCACGTTGCCGTAGTTCAAATGTTCAGTTTTTCACCTTTTTAGCTGTGACGTTGAAGGAATCGCACAAAAAGTAATCTAACTATTTTTTGATGAAAGTAGACCGTTTAAGCTCAAGGTAGATTTACACAGGTATGGACAGAACTTAACAACTGGCCTCTGATTGGCTCTCCAGCGGCCCCTGAACGTCAGCCATTTTGAATGTTTTAATTATTTTGATTTATTATTTTCGGTTTATCGTTTGTCAAAATTTTGTGGGATTTTTTGCACAATTTTGCTAATGCGATATTAATTTTAACGTTTAAACGCACAAACGTTTGAATGTTAATTTGATTGTAATTTAATTAAATAAAAAACGGGCCCCTTTACCTACGTCACGTAGTCATGTGACACGTACTGAGGCTCATGGGAAATTTTCAACTTTTCCATACCTGTGTAAATCTACCTTGGTTTAAGCTTTAAAATAAGCACAAGTTCTTCCTGGGGAAACAAGTTGGAGGAGAGATATGATTTTTCAAAGTGGATGCGGTACACTTGGACCTGGTTTGTTCCGAGTCCCAAGATCACCAAATGCCCTCAAACCAATCACGAATTGCAAGGTTGTGCATTTTTATACCCCATTATAGCTCATTTCCCAAGAAAATTATTAAAAAAGAACAAAATATCGAGACATATGAATGTTACAGAACTATAGCCTTAGCTGCATCAACAAAAAATCATGACTCATTTTCAAATCGTTTCTCTAGGATGGACTTATATTTAAAAAGCTCAAATGGTACGCTTTTATTAGCAATTCCTCTTTTTTCCTCTTATTTCTACCCAGCAAACCGTTGAAGGTAAACATAAATTTTTTTATGATCGAAAACTTTGATTTCCCTGTATCCATCACATATTAATCATTTATCCTGATGTCATTTTTGACGAATGATTTTATACAGGATTGACCTATAAAGGTATCGCCCCAGCTAAAAATTGAAAATTTGAACTATGGCAACGTGACAGCAATGGATGACATTTTCAAAATGGACCAATTTTATCATCATTGTCTGAAAGCTGGTGGTTTCCTCTATATTTTGGGACTAAGATCATCGCTTTACGACAAACAGTTCACGAGATATGCGAGTTGAAATATTTATCTTTGAACCCCTTTCACTCTATCCGTACTTGTTTGATTTCAAAAATCGTCGGTGTTTTGGACTCGGAAAGTGATTCTCTATCGACCCTGAAAGTATTTCGAAGATCAGGGCGAGGTTGCAGGAAATGACCGCTTTTGAATAAGGCCTTTTGATGACCGTTTTACCACCCATTCTTCTCCATTTTATCGAAACACTCCTGCATGAAATATGCCTGCAATTCTGCGGGAAGTTAACATCGTAATATCATAAACAGATTTTTAATTTCACCTTTGCCCCGCATTAAAAAAATATTCAGCAAAATTGATGATGATCAGAAATAGCTAGTGATTATCAGTAAAAGGGAGTAAGTAACAGTTAGCAAATTGGAGTAGAAATATAGTGTCATTTATTCCAGTAGATCAACTTTTCACCCACCTATGCTCACAAAATGGCGCTATGGGCCAGTTGCACCAATTTTTTTTATCGCTTTAATCGAAAGAACTAAGGCTCCTGATGTCACAGGAATTTTCCCGGAGTTTTTTTATCACCGGAAACCCCCAAAAAATCAACTTAAAAACGCCTCAGAATTTGGATTTTCAAAACGGTCGTTTCGGGTCCGCCATACTTGTGACGTGAAATGATATGACAGACCTGGTTTCTTCATCACTTACAATGTATTTTCCCGTAAGGAAATGGCAGCCGCTTTTCAAATGCAAATATCGAGTCAATCGATAATTTTTTGATCAAAATGGAAATCAGAAATGAATTCCTCGTACGTTTAAATGGTTAAAACCTTCATTAGATAAATAAGAACCGACGGGATAAACCCTATTTTTAAGGAAGACTGCAGTCAATGGGTGATTGTTTACATCTGCTTAGTGATAACAGACATGGACATTAGCTCAATATTTAGCCATTTTCATGAGTTTTTACTTTTTTGTCACTATTTGAAGGTAAGTTTATTTTATAAATTAATTGTTTAGTGCCTTAGGATCATGTTAAAAGCTGCAAAGGTATACTATGTTACTAATTAATTCAGAACACACTCCGGCAGTCCAACGCTCAAACCTGGATGTAGCGAGTCAGTTGTTATTTCTTACTATTTCACCCTTTAATGCCACACTGAAGACACCAAAATGATAGTATCCTTCATTGATGATGAAAAAAACTTTCCTTTGACAATACTGATGAGATGAGGAGACCGGTATGTTTTAGCTGGAGGCAAGGAAAGTAGACGTAGGATCCTTCTTCGGTTACCAGACTTTGTCGATAAATTTTTCTGTATAGTGTTACATTATTTAAAACACACAGGATTTTAAAATAACATAAGTTTATAAAACGTGGGAACGTTCTGAATGATATTGAGATGTTTGTTGAAGAGTTAAGAATGATTTACACGCATTGAGAGAACATCCATGGTTTGAGCGTTGGACTGCCGGAGTTTGTTCTGAATTAATAAGTAACAAAGTATACCTTTACAGCTTTTAACATGATCCTAAGGCACTAAACAATTAATTTATAAAATAAACTTACCTTCAAATAGTGACAAAAAAGTAAAAACTCATGAAAATGGCTAAATATTGAGCTAATGTCCATGTCTGTTATCACTAAGCAGATGTAAACAATCGCCCATTGACTACAGTCTTCCTTAAAAATAGGGTTTATCCCGTCGGTTCTTATTTATCTAATGAAGGTTATAACCATTTAAACGTACGAGGAATCCATTTCTGATTTCCATTTTGATCAAAAAATTATCGATTGACTCGATATTTGCATTTGAAAAGCGGCTGCCATTTCCTTACGGGAAAATACATTGTAAGTGATGAAGAAACCATGGCTGTCGAACCATTTCACGTCACAAGCACAGAATATATAGGCTCCACCAATCACAAGTATGGCGGTTGAAAAAAGAACCTTTTGAATGGGTCGGTTCCAAAAACAGCTTATTTTGAGTTTGAGAGGTCATTTCAAGGTTTTTTAGTAGCGCCATCGTTGTTTTCGTGAAATTTGCCATAAGAATCAGGCATCAATTTGCAAATCCCCGAACCTTGCATCAGGCCCATTGGGTGAAAGTTTCCATTTATTCCATAGGTAGTTTTTCTCACTTGTCAGCAAAGCGGAGTAACAAACTTGAAATCGATGTCTCTCGGTTGCGAGGTTTCAAAATGTTCAGTCTTATTTAATTCTTTCCCTCGGATGGAAAAAAAGTGTCTTGGATCCAAAGTCCAGACTCCTAAAAGATTGGACAAGAAAAATACTCTTGGTTCAATCGGATTTTTCTTTGAAACGAGAGCCCAGCCTCTTAATTCAAGCGGATTTCTTTTTTGTTCAAGCAAAAATCCGATTGTTTCGAGAGTATTTTTTAAGAGTCTGGACTCCGGATCCAAGAGACTTTTTTCCAGTGTAGGTAAACGAGTTTCTATCATCGTCTGCGCTTTTCATAGATACTTCCTCAAGTATAAAAATTACGTCGAATTGTGTTTTTGAGAAAATGGCAGGAAGGCTGTAAAGTCGCTAACTTAGTAACGAATCCTTTTCTTCAATAAAAATTGACATGCAGGTCCCCCGTTCAAATAGTTTACACTTATGCGATGCCATGACGAAGGTTTTACTCCTCGCAGATCGGAAGTGAGAAAAAATTCAAGGATTACAATACATTCAAAATTAGGCGCTAAAAATACATTTTCCCAAATATTTTGTAGCTACCGCCAGAATAAGTATAGACGGTTTCCGTATCGTAAAAAATGAAACGCAGATGGACTCAAAGCTGTCTGTCTAGCATAACTTAGGAGTGAAAATGAGTTTTCTTCTTTTTCTTCCTCTGAACAAACGTCAGGAATTTTATGGTTACCTAATCCCAATGCAATTTAGCGCTGAGTTCAATTTGGACCATAGTTTCTCTTCAACACTTTTAAGAAAACCAAAGTTTTCCTTAAAAACGGGCCGTTTCGAGGAACCAGGCCCAGATAGGCCCTAAGGCCGACCTGCCACTGGCAGATACGCTCCCACGGCGCGCCGAGTATGCACCCCTGTGACGGATTGAAAAATAAGAGAAGAAAAAAAAATATGATGAAACCTTAGCATAATATCCTCAACTCATCAACCTTAACTCATATCAAATTTCAAAAATAAGAGGCATCTACACGCGATACAATTATTCGTGCTAGATGGATATCCATATTGCACATGAAAAATTAAAAGCGCAATGGCGTGAGTCGTGAGGCGTGAATTCGCAATAGGTATGCTCTTCTCTAGGCTGTTAGTCAGATCCGGGAGAAAAGTTAAAAAGCGAGGCCGGATTACGTTTTTCCTACCTTCGGCTGTGTTGCTCACGTAATCCTTTGAAGCACCACTACAAATGAGACAAACGAAATCAACACAATAAGGAAATTGAGCAAGGGAAAGGACTCGCGTCGATGACGGCGCAGAGATACGACTATTCGTGCTTGATGGATGTCCGTGTTGCATCTGCAAAATTGAAGGCGCAATGGCTCGAGGCATGAACTCGCAATGCTCCGCTATGTGCTGCCAATGAGGTGTCGCTCAGATTCGGGAGAAAAGTTTAAAAAGAGGCCCAAATAGGTCCCTTCTTTCTTCGACTGTGTTGATACTCGATTTTTTTTTTTTAAATGATTTGCAGATCAATATCTAAAGCTCGCGTGAACCGGCCCCATCCAATCTGCGGGGCAGGTTTTGTTAGGAAGCCTCGAAATTTGACCCGGCTTCAGCATTTAAGGGTTAATAAAAATATCATTAAAATGACTGCACCTTCCTCGCAAAAAGTCAGGATTCAACATTGCATCCAAAATAGGCCAGTCAGTCTGTGAATCTTTTGCATTGTCCGGAACTTTCTCGGAACTTTTGAAAATATCTAAAAGGAGTCCTGGGACGGATGACGGTCCGGAGTGGGAGACATTGGAACCAAGAAGTTCTGAATCCCGGATTTTTTGACAGACATGGAATGGAAGCACTGAAGTAGTGACGCTAGAGCTTCAAAAAATTGAGGTAAATAGTAGCATCCTAATAGACTATTTTTGATATAAATTAATCATTTGGGCGTGCAAGACGCGCAAGTACCTTTTAAAAATTCGGAAACTTGGCCAAAAGCGCTGTCCAGGCGCAAAAACGCGGTACATATTTTCAGCGAGTTGACTATTTTATTAAGATTTGATGGAACGTTTCTATCGTCGTAAAAACTTAAGCTGGTTTACTTTTGTTATAAATCAAACATTGAACGTGCACATGGTAGTCTCTTATATAAAGTTTTACGATTTACCCCGCGACCCTCTGAACATCGGTCCCCGCCACGCCGTCCCAGCGCGTCCCGCGCCCTTGATGTTCGTTCGGCGGACCCCTCGCGGCCGGTTCTCCGTGCTCCCCGCGGGTTTTCCCGTTCCCACCCCCAGGGGGGTTGCTACGGGCCCCGGGGGTGGTTCCGTTTTTCGCCCGTCCCTCGGCCTGGCGCGCGTCTTTCCGGTCGCGCTTCGACGTGCGGTCGCGTCCCGGCTATCGGCTCCTTGTCCCTCCGGCCGTTTCGTTTTTTTGCGCTTCCGGGGGGCGCGGTGCCCCCCGGACCGTTCCGTCGGCCGATTCCTTGTAACGGTCACTTCGTACCTCCCCGTTCGTCCCCTGGGCTCGGGGTTCCGTCTGTGGACGGGTCCTACTGTGCCGACGTCCGATAAGGTCGGATTTCGGATCCGGCGACCCGGGAGGGGCGCTGGGGCCCCGCGACCGTTTTCGGAAAAACCGCCACCGCTCCCGTCACGTTCGGCCCGTGGCCTGGGGTTTCGGTCAGCGGGGGCCCCCGGCCGGCCGGCGTCCCGTCCCCGCTGAATTTTCGACCCCGAACTCCGGGGTGGGCGCGGTGCCCCTCGGACCGTTTCGTCGGTCGATTCCTTGTAACGGTCACTTCGTACCTCCCCGTTCGTCCCCTGGGCTCGTGGTTCCGTCGGCGGACGGGTCCTACGGTGCCGACGTCCGATAAGGGCGGGTATCGTGATCCGGCGATCCGGGGAGGCCCTGGTGCCCTTCGAACGTTTCTGGGAAATTCTTTTCTGCGCCCTTCTCGTCGGACGATCGGGGCCGCGTTTTTGCCGTGCGGTCCGTTTGCGCGTTCGGCGGAGCTGGCCTTCGGCCGGCTTTGGGGGGGGGGGGGGGGGGGGGGGGCGGCGCCGCGAGTCCCTCTGCGTAGGCGTCGCGGCTACTCTGACTGATGGTCTACTCTGAAACGACGACCGGAGCTCGGTCGCCCTTTTGTTGTATACGGAACGAGCGTTTCTACGGCTACCGTCCCGATTGTTCGAGTGTTGCGGTGTTGCCGGATCTTTCTCAGCGGTCGGAGAGTTCTGTTCGTGTACATCGTGTGTAAACGGGAAATTCCGCAACTGCTCACATATGTTTTTTTTGTCATTTTATTTTTACGTTATTCATATGAAATTTCCATCCTGCGAATTTCCATCGCCAACTGTTTGGTGCTCAGTCGGGAACATCGAGGTTTCCTTTCTGCAGACTCGCCGCACTCCCCACGCGCCGAAGGATTTTCTGTCAACCCTAGCCTGCCAAGCAGGAATCTTTTTAACTCAAACCAACTTTAACGCCCTTATTTTAAAAAAGAAAATCAATAATATTGTCACACCCCGCCAAGAAAATCATTGTTGAACAATTTCTGGCAAATTCTCATGGAATATTCACGTTAATGTTTAGGGCCAATGCGGGCGGGACCCCTAAAAATTCGATTTTAAAGTTGACATTTTCCATAGGGCTTTTCAATGGTCTATAAAGCGATTTCAGACCGGAGGGCACCAATTTTCTAAATTCGTTTTTTGATATTCGTTTTGTATGAAGCTGATTCGTCTAAATTTTAAGATTTCCGAATAGTATCTCAAGATGATGTCGAAGCCAGTCACATATTCGGTAGGGATGGATTTGTATGTGAATGTTTCTATGTGATCATTCTTTTTTTATATATATGTTTTTTTCCTTTTGGAATTGCTCGGATTGCGGACGGAAATTTTTTCCTTGCAGTATGGCAATGAAAACGTACTTACGTCATTGCCGTACTTCTCTGCTTTAACATGATTTTTAGGAATAACTATTTCTACGAATCACCTTAACTAAATAAAGTGCCAACATTTTCAACTATCAACTATCAAATTTCAAACTATCAAAATTTCCAACAATGACAAAAATGATAATAATATACCTATAATGTAATAAAATATACACGCTCTAATCATTTAATTTGTATTACCTTCATGTTATGTACCTACATGTTATACTATTTTTGTAATAAATTTTGCCAACATGCTTTTCAATTCATTCTGCAACATTTCATTCCCACGTGGTAATAATGAGTTATAATGCCTACAATTCATTATAATGCATTATAATAGTAATGCCGCAGTATAATGTCGTATAATACATCGCAACGATTCATGTCCTACTGATTATTGATTATTGTCAGATGAATTCTGTTTTCTCTGAATGTATGTTTCATACGTGCGAAGCACGTACGGGTCGCTAGTATTTTTTATAAACTTGGAAACTTGACGACGCTGTTCTTAAGGGGATTCGATGGACGCCATATTTTGTGTCAGAACGGCCTGCGATATATCGCATCAATTGGTTCCATTTTTTCAGCTACTCATCATATTTCTCCAATTTTGAGATCGCAATTCTGTTGTCAGGAGACTAAAGCACTCACTTACCAATTTTGACATAGAAATTCAACGTAATGAAGGCGTGGTTTTTTTAGAGAGAAAATATCGCATTCGAGTGCAGTTTCGAATGAAGTATCGAATGCGATGTTTCCTCTCTGAAAAAACCACGCCTTTATTACGTTGAATTTCTTTGTTAAAATTGGTAAATGAGTGCTTTAGTCTCCTGACAACAGAATTGCGATCTCAAAATTGAAGAAATATGAGGAGTAGCTGAAAAAATGGAACCAATTGATGCAATATATCGCAGGCCGTTCTGACAAAAAATATGGCGTCCATCGAATCATCTTAAGCTAAGGTACATTTTGGCAAATTTGATTGTTTTGTTTTTTCTTTTCTCGTAATTTCTGAGGAACATTTTCGGCGTCATATGGACCGAAGAAAATAGGCTATGAACAGCGTAGTTTGGACAAAAAAAAATAGCTTTTATCCCAGGGACAGAAGTTTTGAAAAATCCCTAAACTCACATAAAAACGTAATACCGGTCTTAAATACCCCTGGATTAGTGGATTATCCCCCAACAGGTATTTCTAAGAAATTTACAAAAAAAAAAAAAATCAAATTTTGCCAAAATGTACCTTAGCTTAAGAACAGCGTCAAGTTTCCAAGTTTTTATAAAAAATATACTACCATGTGCACGTTCAATGTTTGATTTATAACGGAAGTAAACCAGCTTAAGTTTTTACGACGATAGAAACATTCCATCAAATCTTAATAAAAAAGTCAACTCGCTGAAAATATGTACCGCATTTTTGCGCCTGGACAGCGCTTTCGGCCAAGTTTCCGAATTTTTAAAGGGTACTTGCGCGTCTTGCACGCCCAAATGATTAATTTATATCAAAAATAGTCTATTAGGATGCTACTACTTACCTCAATTTTTTGAAGCTCTGGCGTCACTACTGCATCCCTAAACAAATTATCAAATCTACGAAATTCGTTGATCTTCGGAACCCGTGCCGTTATTCAAAAAATATGGGATACGGTAGCACTTAGACTTTCACCTTAAATTCTGAAACTTAGCCAAAATTGATGTTTAAAATTGCCGGAAATGCATATGCAAACGAAATTTTCTCGAGATCGAGACATAGAAAGTTCGATTTCATAGGCTAATTTTACTCTGGAGGTTGTAAGATATCATATACCATCATATCTTGAAATTTAGCCGGCGCGGCACTGAATTTCTTAGTATTCCGAGCGTACGTAGTCTCCTTATTTTTCCTTATTTTGAACCCCACCATCAATATTTTTATTCATAGTTTACTTTCTTAATGTGTACATTATCGCTTTAAATTATTTCCCCCTTTCATCTCCTATTTTTCACCGCTTTCTTTTTCATTTCTCCTATTTTCCTCTTTTATTTCTTATAATGTTTCGCTCTGCTTCCTTTTGAGTGTTGTATGTATCTGTATCATTTATATTTTCTTTCTTATTTATTTTTTTCATTCTCTTTTAGTGTTTTTCTCACTCTCATTTTTGCTTTCATTTGATATTTTGGCCTTTCTCTTTTTACTTTCTTCTTCCTACTTTGCTGCTTCCTCATTAATTTTATACGTCCCCTCTTACTTTATCGTTTCTCTTTCAGTTGGTTTTACGTCACTCCTTTTTTCCCCCTTTATTTAGCTTTATTTCCAATTTTACTTTTGCTCTTTTATTTATTCATATGGCATGAATAAATAAAAGATCCAATCATACCCTGAGCTTTTTCCTCGTCTTTTATTTTTCTCTTCCTCTTTTATTTTCCCTTTTACTTTTCTTTTAATTATATTGTTTCCCATTATTGTTTCTTTTACGTTAATTTTTGTCCTTCATTTTTCTTTCCTCTTCATAATATCGAACTTTGAAGAGGTTTGCAACGCAAGTCGCGCAGCAAGCGCGGAACGATTGCTTTGGGATTCGGAGGGGGATAACACGATGGGAGCCCTGTGGCTGGTTGTGACGGCGAGCCGGGACAAGCTGGTGTGTAACGCGTTTTAATAGAAGATCGAAATGTAAGCATCTCAACCAAGAAGACGCACGGACCAAAAGAATAAGCGAGCGTGCAACGAGTGACCAGTTACATCAGGCATAGCGCTGGGAGAGGAGAGGTGGATGGTAGGGTACACTACTCGGTGGCATGAATTCATTGTAAAAGAAAAAGAGGAACGAAGCGGAGCCGACTGCGACTGGGAAGATGCTTCGGGGAAAGGAAAAGATAAGGAGGCAGAGAGTCTTATCAGTCAAGCCAAGGGACGAAGCACGCGTGAGGGAAGAAGATGGACAGGAGAGCTGGGTCGCGTCGGTGCCCGCGCGGAGCAAGGCGATGCGCTGCCCAATACTGACGTGCTAAGGAAGAACGCCGTATGAATATTCGAGGGTTGCCAAATTGTTCAGGATAAAACATATATTTTTGAAGACAAATATGCGTATTTTTCCTTGAAATTTTTAGACCGTTTAGATAAAATTGCGAACAAAATTGTCTGAAAAAATTGAAGCAAACTAGTGACGATTTTTCTAGTAAATTAGATTTTAATGGAAAGATCTATGTAAACGTTTGAATGCTCATACGGCGTTCTTTTTTATCACGGCAGAATATTTCTTCGCTCTTCTAACATGATCAGTGTTCGAAACTCACAGGCTGCGCCAACGCACCAAATGCGCCTAAAAAACGAAGGCTCTGCGCCAACGTGGCCCCAAAAATTACCACTTAAAAATCTGGATTTTCATAGGAAGTCACATAAAGAAAGAGATCCAAATCTATATTTGAATTAAAAAAACTCGAAATTGTCAGCACTACAAGAGAAAGGTTTTTTATTCCTCACGATTTCATTTTTAGTGCTTTTGTCTTCCTCAGTTACAGCTACTTACTAGTTCTGTTACAAAAACATCTTGCGTCTAACTTTTCACTAAATGCGCAGTAATGTATAGACAAAATGTCAATTTGGCCTCTAAAAAATCTTCAATGGCGCCTAAAAATCGAGCTTGATGCGCCACATGGCCCCTAAAACTCGAAGGTGAGTTTCGAACAACAAACATAATTCAATTTTTACGTGAGCCGTGCAAAGCGTCGAGATTTATGGATAATAGGGCTCAATGCAAGCCTGTTGGATTTTTAATGATACCGGTTAATGTGGATGGGTCCGATTTTGTTCGGTAAGTGTCGGTAAGTTTCGGTATGTTCGGTAACTTCGATATGATCGGTAACTTCGATATGATCCGTAACTTCGATACGTTCGATAAGCTTCGACATGTTCGATAAGTTTCGGTATGTTCGATAAGTTTCGGTATGTTCGATAAGTTTCGGTATGTTCGATAAGTTTCGGTATGTTCGGTAAGTTTCGGTATGTACGATATATCGCGGTAACTTCGGTATTCGATGAATCGAAAATGTTTCGGTATGTTTCGGTAAGTCTCGGTATGTTCGGTATGTACGATATATCGCGATAGCTTCGTGATTCGGTGAATCGATCGAAACCGACCGAACCGAACCGATACCGACATCGATCACCGACACTCGATGAGGCGGTTCGGTATACAGCCCTATTACGAACTGTCCACCCACTTTCCTGCGCTGGCGGAAAACGTCGTATGCAAATTCAAACATTGAAATTGTTTTCTTATTGAATGATGATTTTATTTTCATTTCTCTTGTAGACTCGTTGGGAATTTTCCTAGGAAATTTCGATACGCACTAGAGAAACTAATGGCACATGCGTTGTTTTTAAACCGGGCTAGAATTTATAGCTCCAAATCGCAAAATGTAGTCCAAATGAGCCAGGAATAGTAGTCTCGAGTAGCAACATTCATTCTAAGTGATACCTAAGCTCGAAGATCATTAGATCAACCTTTTGATGCTTGAGTTTCTCAACAAATTGATTGTGAGCTTTACTAAATCGAAGGAAATAATTTACAATTACGAAGGTGGTTTCCCGATGATTGGAATAGCTTTGTCGCTGTAAAAGACAACATACTTTTCGGTCATATTTTCAGTAGAAATGATAGTCACTCGAATTTTTTCCCATTAATCTTCAAAGGGTAACGTATTATAACGCTTCCTAATGATTCATTGATCTACTTCTCAATTAATAGTATGTAAATTCCGAAAATGTGCTGTCTGTTACGCGGTAAAAAGTCAGCGTAACAGACAGCACATTATCGGCCATTTATATAATAAAATTGAAAAGTAGAGCGATAAATCTTTGAAAAGCGTCATTACACGTAACCCTGTGTAGATTAATGCAAAAAAATTCGAGTGATTATCATTACTACTAAAAATATGACCGAAAAACGTGTTGTCTGTTACGGCGACAAAACTAATCCAATTAACGTGAAACCACCCACTAGATTTAATCAAGTGCAAAATTTTCTGACAATATCGAGGGGAAAAAATCATAAATTTCCTAGAAAATTTTACATTAATCAGCAGAATTTTGCCAGCGTTTGACGGTTCATGTCGCATAATTCCTAAGCACGGCCGCAAAGGTCTTGACGTGCAAGTACTTCTTCCGCCATTATTTTGAACCGGCCACTATACCTAGTTACTTGATCATGTTCATCGATTGAATCTTATGATGTAAAGTGAGGTGAAACGTAAGAAGACCTGATCAATCGTTGAACTTTTCGGTCCCATTTCACGAGTCCAACGAAAATCACGATTGATGACGTCAACCTCTTGAGAATTCATGTGTGGCCGTACATTCACACTTCTCTTACAAGATCTCAAAACGGATTTTCGTAAATTTTCTTCTTAGAAAATAGGACTGAGTAGGCGCAGAATAAGAGAGGAAGGGTGATGCGATGGAAGGGGTGGCAAAGACGCCCATAGCGTTAGGTTTTCAAGCGTTATGCTCATTAACAGGGTGTCTAGTTTTTTTGCATTTTGGGAAATCCTGATTTTTCCTGATTTTTGACTGCTAAATCCAGATTTCATAATTTTTCCGAATCCTAATCAAATCCTGATTATTTGCGGAGAAAAATTAAAATTTTTGCACAAACGTATGCGAAAGCAGTCCAATCAGACGGCCGACTTTTCTCAAATCCTGATTTTACGACCGATTTTTCCGCAAATCCTGATGAAATCGGAGTTATATCCTGATTGACCTCAAATCCTGATTGAATCGGGAAAATTCTGATCCTACACACCCTGATTAAGCTTATAATAGTATAGAGTAAGATTGGATAAAATTTAGAGTTAAGAAAAACAGGGCAACCAATTTCCAAGAATCGCAATTGGATGAAAATACGGCAACGTGTGATGGAATTGGGCTAATTTCTACTGAAACGGTCAGATTTGAATTGAAAAGCATAAAACGGGCAGTAAACGTAACTTTCATGGGGCGAGGACTATTACCTATTTAAAGGTTCGCATTTTTGATGAGTTCGAACGGTCATCGATACAGCCTCGGAAGGATTAATCAGGTTTTTGAGGGGCGATAAGGTGTCAAAATGATAAAGAGAACAAACAAAACTGGAGTTTAAATATCGTTTAAGTGGCCTAACACATAGTCGCTCTTCATCTTCTCGAGGTAAGCTGACAGTCAAAACCCCCGCTCAACTACGGTATTAAGGCTGAAATATTAATAGCACGGACGGGCTTATTCAACCCGTAAATACCGACGAATATTACGAGTTGTTCATCTTTGTAGAGTAGTATTTCGCCTCTCTGCGCAAGGATGCCAGATTCACTTCTCGTGTAAAAATACTAATTTTCCAAAACGAACAGATGACCGGATTGCATTCTGCAAAAAGGATGTAGGAGCATTGAAATGTTGGTAAAATTGTGGAACTTCTTTTGTCTTGGATGGAAAACCTGATTATCCATAAACTATTACTACACTGGAAAAAAAACCACACTGGATCTTGAGTCCAGACTCTTGAAAACATTGACAGGAAAAAATACTTTTGATTCAATCAGATTTAAGCTTAAAGCAAAAGGAAATCCGCTTAAATTAAGAGACTGGGCTCTTGATTTAAGCTTAAACCTGATTGAATCAAGGGTATTTTTTATTACTGTCGATGTTTTCAAGAGCCTGGACTCTAGATCCAATGTGTTTTTTTCCAGTGTATCAACTGTTACTGTCCGTAAATTACAAGGTAAATTTCATGTCTTTTCATGATTTCAGTAGTTTCATTGGAAAAGATGAAGTTGCACAATCTTAGCAACATTGCATTGCTCCTGGTTTCTTTTTACAAAATGCAATCCAATTTTTGGTTCCAAAATAACCAGAGACCCAAAATAGGCGCTCTCATAACAGATTATCCCTAATCTGGCAGACTGATATCGCTTTGCCGAACTATGGAAAAACGCCGTACTGACATTCGAGAATTGCCGAAGTTCTCCGGATAAAACATGTATTTTTGAGAAAAGTTGTCCGTTATTTTAATTTATTTTTTGTTTGGAGGGGGGCGCAGGGGACGTCATGTGAAAAAAGGGCGACTGGGGGTTTTAAATGGAATGAGAAAGTGTCAACTCCCGGACCGGTTGTGGGAGGACAGAGTTGTGTGGCGGTTAAGCGTCGCAGAGCGCCTGAGAGCGTCATGGAAACGATTCTTATGTATGTAAGTCCAAATTTTTCCTTGAGATTTTCATTTTTCGCGATTTCGAAATCGCGAATAAAATTGTCTGAAACTTTAAAGAAAAATTGTCCCGATGAATTCGTTTTTTATTGAGGGAAAAATGGCAACGTCTAAAGGCTCATGGGGCGTTTCTTCTTAGCATGTTAGCATATGATTTCAAATAAATCGACGATCAAACTGGAAAGTAGGAATTCCTATTTGCGACTCTGTGGAAAACCTGCCGTAAGTATTTATTTCTTGAATTAAAAATTACTCCATTGCATTTGACCAAGTTTTACGATGAGGAACTACTATTAATGATTCATTTATTGACTCACATCTAAATTTATTTATTTCATTACTTTTTTATTGATTGAACACCAACATTTTTCGGTTTAAAAAATCGGAATGTTAAGTCATATTTTCCTACACTTTCACATCATTCGCTCAACGATTTTTCTAAAATCCCTGTTCGACTGAAATTGCCTTAACATTTGTTTATTTTCCAAAGTGATCTAGAGTAAGAGGGATATGGCTGTGCGCTGGCTCCATATACTGAATACAGTTATTAATTATTTATTTATTTTTATTACTTATTTCACAGAAACTGATGTATTTAAGCATTATAAAAATCTGTTATTTTAAAGTGCAATTTCTGTTGAATTCGTGTGACACTACGCAATTAGCAAGATTGTTTTCTGAATGTTTTAAATTTTTCTCAGGTAAATAGCTGACTTTTCCTATCGGTGGAAAATTTAAAATCGTTTCATCGTACATCGACCAAGAAGTAATGGGTGATGCCTATCAGTGATAGTGGCTGATTATACCATGCTCAGAACATGAGTTGTGACAACTCTGCAAACTCGTTCACTTCCATAATTTTTAGATACTGTTAACTTAGATTCACTTACGCTACACAACATATCACGTTCATTTGCGTCATTAGTCCATTAGAAAGAGCAATCAACAGAAACTTACCTGAAACAGAAAAAAGAGGAAAAATTAAAATGATTATGATTTGAAGAGCAAACAAAACAAAATAAAATACTACATGAAAAAAGTCGTTAAGGCGCGAGCATGTTTCGAGGCCCATTATCAGAACTAAAATTACTCCGAAAGTTTGTTTGAGTTTTATTTTCCTACCGAGTCGTCAGGCACATACAACTCTTTACAGGGAACCAATAAAAAGAATCCAGAACTCGGACAGATAAAAAAAACGAGTTTTTTGCTTGATTCAGGCAACCGCTCTGAGATGTAGCAGCGGTTTTGGAAATAGTTTTTGCCGCAGTGATAATGCGGGGTTAAGTAGAGAATTAAGGGAGAAATAATAGCGGGCCTCTCATGCAGGTGAAGCCGGAATTAAAGGCTGCTGGCGTTATCTGCGGAGGCATGCGTTGGAATTCCGCGCGGTGACAATGCTCCTCACTCGGAGATGGGAGAGAAATTAATGATTTTGACGGAGCTGAAACTTCCCCTGTAGAAGCGCGAGTCGCTCATGTTCCGGAAGTAAAATGAAGTTGTCACGAGTAAATTATAATAGACCGTGGGCCAGCAGGGGGTAACCCTCCCCCCCCCCCCCCCCCGTGGGAATTTTGAAGATGGTGATTTTCTTGAAGCTCTCAACTAGTAGAATAAGATTTTACTTGTTTACGCGAATTTTATCGTGGTGGGGGGGGAGTAGGCCCCCCTAAACCCCCCCAAATTGCTCAGAATTCCGACTTTTCCGCGAATTTTCCCACTTTTACCCGAAAAGGCTTGATTTTAGGGCAAAACTTCACACAATCATTCTGAAAGCTCGTGAAATTCTGATCTAGAAAAGTCTTAAGTGACTTTGACTAGGACCCGCGGTCCCCCAAAATGGGGGGGCTTAAAATGTCAAAATATCTCAATTTTCCGCGAAAATGACCGTTTCGCCGCGATTTCTCGCCAATAACGCGAAGAAGGTTGGTATTATCGTAAAATCGTTTACCCCTATAATAACAGAGCATTAATTTTTCATTCTAAGGGCGGCCTAACCCCTCGTGGGGGGGAGGGGGCGCCCCCCAGCAGTACCCACCCTATAAAAACGTCAAGATTGGCCGCTTCCTTGAAGTAGCGTTATGCGCAAAAATGGGCGGCAAAATGAAAACAAGTAGCGTTTGTTCTGAGAGAACATCAATGTGGATTCTTGTGGGGGGTGACAGGGGGAGGGAGGTACATCCTCCTCCCTCCCCCTCCCCTCCCCCAAAAAATAATCACGAAAAACGTTAATTAAACGCGAAAATTCCACCTTATAAGACGACTTCAGGGCTTGTCATTGACACGCTTACACTAACATAATTTAACGAGGGGGGGGGGAGGGGAGAGGGGTTTACCCTCCCCCCTCCTCTCCCACCCCCTCCCCCTCCCCCAAATAAATAATCACGAAAAAATTTAATTAAACGCGAAAATTCCATACTCTAAAAGGCGACTTTCAGGGCGTGTCATTGTCACGCTCACTCTAATATAATTTGAAGAAGGGAGGGGGGGGGGGGTGTTAGACATCCTAGCCTCCCCAGCCAACATTAAAAAGGGTGGGGGAGGGGTAATTTATAAACGTTACTTACTTAATAATAGGAGGGGCGGGGAAACCTAGCTGCAGTAGGAGAATTTTAAGATTTGAAGAGATACGTAATTAAATCAGGGAACGTAGAGATACTATTTTATTTTTTGGAAATGACTGAAACTGAGGGGAGTTAATTCATAATTGACGGAAATGTACATACTTAAGCTTATGTCAACATTTTTGAAACGTTTGGAGAATAGGCTTAAAGTGTATTTGGATCGTTTGCCAAAGTCTTCAATCATTAATTTGGTCACAGACAGAAACTGCAGTGATAAATTCATCAAAAACATTAAGCGATTATGGGGGGGGGGGGGATTAAGGGATACTTTTTTACGAATGGACCCCAACCAAAATACCCCGTAGTTTGAAAATTAATTTAGGCAAGTGTAAAAACAAGAGCCAACCTATCGATCTATTCTTAACTGAATGGAACCGAAAGAAATACACCCAATATACTCACTGGGAAAGGTATATTTAAGGGATGGAGATGGGTCTAGCCGGTTTACCTCCGCTGACGGTGTGAAAGTTGACTTTATCTTGCAAACTCAATAAAAATCAAACCATTAAGAAGCAAACATTCAAATAATTTTGCTTTTTTCCGAGTCGAACTATCTTGATAACTATTCGTCAATCAGAGTTCACTGCAGTTTCTGTCTGTGACCAAATGATGGTTATGTGAAGTTTTGCCCTAAAATCAAGCCTTTTCGGGTAAAAGTGGGAAAATTCGCGGAAAAGTCGGAATTCTGAGCAATTTGGGGGGGTTTAGGGGGGCCTACTCCCCCCCACCACGATAAAATTCGCGTAAACAAGAAAAATCTTATTCTACTAGTTGAGAGCTTCAAGAAAATCACCATCTTCAAAATTCCCACGGGGGGGGGGGGGGAGGGTTACCCCCTGCTGGCCCACGGTCTATAAGCTGTAAGACTCCGTTTATCAAGTGCCCCGCCCAAGGAAAGAAGTCACTCAGCTCAGTAGTCTGTTCATCCTTTCCAATGCGCTGAAACGTCTTTTATGACGGCACAAGGCAGTATAAGGCCACGTTTTCTTCGACTTAAAAGAGCAAGTACGGCCGATAGGTGCATTGAAAAAAAAACTCCGGCCGTGGATGCCGTAATGGAGATGTTGCATGTGAGAGGAATTTGCGATTTGACAATTGATTCTTTTATTACCTTACACTAGAAACGGAGAGTGCCAAATTTTCTGTTTACGTGATCATTTTCACTTTGTTCTGTTCAAATACTCGATGATGTTCCGATCGTCTGCTAAACCTTGACGTGTGAGTTTCGACATTTTAAGGGCTGCATTTAGATAAATAAAAGTTTGATGGAAAGCTGCGGAGTTACATATCGACGGTGAAACTACCAAACCACGTATCTCGGTTTGCGACGTCGCAGACTTCCTGTCATACTTTATTTTTTAAATGAAAAACTACTTAACGTCCAGTCTTGAAAATTTCTGTGATTTTTCCTCTTCGTGCGGAGAAAATTCTGTGAAAATTTCAAGGAATGATATTGATTTGGTCTACTTCAAAAAAATAAAATGCGAGCGTAGATTTTTAAACACCGCAAACGAGATACGTGGTTTGGTAGTTTCACCGTCGATATTATGTTTAAACGTTAAACACGAAAAAAGTTGTGAGGGTACTCTGTCAATGACATAGAGGCAAAACCTCTTTTATATCGGCAACATTTTTTTTTTTTTTTTTTTTCCCCATAAAATCCTTCCAATTTTTAACTTATTTTTCAGACAATTTCCCATGAAGAAAACGCGGTTTTCGATGATATTAGGTACACTGGTCAAATCGTCGAAGCCTCGTGTTTTGAAGGTTCCCATTTTAAATTTTTAGTAGCGTTAATTCTAGGTATTTCTAGATTTGCTCTGACAGTTGGCAAGTGCTGTTTACAGGCATTAAACGAGTTATTGGTCACCCTCTGTGTTCTTGCCTCCCACGAACTAGTTAGCCGAAAATGACTGAATATGAAACGTGGCTCTAATAACGGTTTTTGGCAAACACAACTTATACTCGCGTGTCGTTCACAATTTACACCGGAAATTTCACATAATCCTTCGTCGCGAACGACGGACTTAACTCTCCTACACCGAATTGGGCTGTTTGATTTTTACTTGTATTTCGCTTGCGCTCAATTTGATAAATGAACAAACTCGTGCTCCGACCAATTAAGCTAATTCGGAAATCAGAATAAAAAATAGAGAAGGCACGACGGTGTGATAACGCTACCCAAGAAACGATAAGGCACAAATGGACTACATTTTGCAATTAGGAGCTATAAATTGTGCCTCAGTTTAAAACCATCGCATATACCATTAGTTTCTCTATCCAGATAAGAGCTTTTACAGATGGGTCGGAAGTTGTAGTTCCGAATTGCAAAATGAAGTCCAAATATGAAAGTATTGAATTTTCTCACTATCGGTAATGGACAAAATGCACAATCGTGTGTGCACGGAAGGAACTACAGGGTAGGCCATACTTATACGAGAGATGGACCGACCCCTCCGTAAATTGCCAGTGAATTTCTAAAATAAGGACGTGACATAAGCTTCATCTTTAAAATTGTATCTTAATCAATTTTTTGGTGCCAACAGCTCTAAGCTGCGACGGAGACAACATTTTCAAAATTTTCCCGAGGAAGAGCCCTTTAGACCCTCCTTTTGGAGCTGATGAAGTTCAACAGACCCTCCTTGGTAGAGTGCTTTTCTGTGCCCCACCCAGATCCCTCCTTGATGAAATACCTTTCTGCTCCTTTCTCATGAAGTCAATAAAATTAGTTTTTCAGTACATCAAACAAACGTATTCAACAAGAATCAGCCTGGGTGCATTTCACGCTGCAATAAAAAATCGACCTTATCCGATCTACACTGAAAAAAGGAGCCTCTTGGATCTATGGAACAGTCTCTTGAAAGAGTACACGAGCAATAAGACGGTTCAATAAGATTTTAGCTTGAATAGAGAGAGCTTCTTAATTTAAGCGGACTTCCTTATTATTCAAGCAAAAATCCGATTAGAATATTTTTTCACGTCGAATTTTCTAAGATTCTAGACTCTAGAGTCTAGATCCGAAAAACCTTTTTTCCCGTGTAAAATTCTTAGAAAAAAGCGAGGTACACATGACCTAGGACACTGTGTATGAGATTACATTGATACACAACGCTTTTCTGTGACGTGCACTGAAAAAAAATACACAATGGATATAGAGTCCAGACTCTTGAAAACATTGACAATAAAAAATACTCTTGATTCAATCAGATTTAAGCTTAAATCGTTAGGAAATCCGCTCAAATTCAGAGGCTTGGTTCTTGATTTAAGCAAAAATCCGATTGAATCAAGAGTATTTTTTCTTGTCGATGTTTTTAAGAGTCTGGACTCTAGATCCAATGTGTTTTTTTTGTGTTTTTTTTTCCAGTGTAACACAATAAATCGCGTTTAGCGGCCCGCAGTGGTGTGTACACGAATGTTTTCCGTCATGCGGTAAACGAGAACGAGCTGGACTTAAAAATAATTCATGGTTTTACTCTTGGGTAAATAATAAATCCCGTCCGCAACTGTTACGATCGGTTGTTCCGGGAACTTCGGATGTTCGAAGACACATTGAACGGTGAAGACAAGGGAGTTCTTGGTGAGATCTGACCGCACGCCGACCACGCACGGTCATAACCTACTGCTTCTCCGTTTCAGAACCTCCATGATTGCCGAACTGGCTTAAAAAACTCAACGCGGTTCCTCCATAGACAATATATTTCAGAGGCCTCGCACTGACAATCTAACACTGTATAAGTGAGACGAAAGTTCGCGCTCTCTCGTCTGGTGATGAATGATGAATATCGGGGTGATCACTTTGATGGGAGAGTTTGTGCTAATGCTAATCAATTGCTCACTTCTCACTATCTATCATAAAGCAAAGCTGGACCGCGTTCAGCAGAAAGGAACCAAGCCACATCAGCTGTTGCCGAATTTGATCGGGCAATTTAATATTTTAACGTTTGTGCGGATATCTTTGAAAATTTTAAAGAATTAGATTGGTACTTTGCAGAAAATTCACTGAAATTTGCACAAATATACGCAAATTTTAAAGAATTTGATTGGTCTTTGCAGAAAATTCACTGAAATTTGCACAAAAATACGCAAAACCGTTTTCATGGAAAAAATTAAATTGCCCTATTAAATTAGGCAATAGCTGACGTGGCTTCGTTCCTTTCTGCTGAACAAGGGCCATCTGATACTTACGAAAGTATCTTTTACCCTATACATAAGTAGACAAGAGAACTGTGCTGGATCATAAAATATATTGTCTCCGAGTTTTTTTGGAGGTGCAGGAACTTCCCGACTGCGCAGTCTACAAGCACGGGCGAGACTAACAATTTTGGCGGGGGAGAGGGGGGGGGAGATTCACAAGGGGGGCTTCGGGTGACGTCATGAGCCAAACAAGTTTCCCAAACTACGGCTTGTTTGCAAAACGAAACTGCCTACACGTTGTTAAACATCAACCATGTAGGTAAGTCAACAGTTTAATGTTGATGCCCCGAAATTAAAAGCTTCCACAATAGCCGAGATACGAGTGGAGGGTCTCTTATCTCTGGGTCATCCATGCCCAAAACGCAACCATGCCGTTTCCTTCCGATGCAAAACCACCTCGTCAGTTCAGAGGATGACTAGACGAGACAATATCTGCACGAGTGCAAAGCACCCGCAACGACCACCTGCTGGCACGCCAGAGTCGAGGCTTCTGCAGCGGGGCATCGGGACGGGTTGGCAACGCACCGCGGTTGTTTAGCGGGTCTTAGCGCCTTATTCAAATTCCTAATCCGAATATTACCTCACAATCAGTCTCAACGCGAGACCGACGGACGTGAGATAACAGTGAGCGCCCTCGGCCCCGCCCCCGCACCCACCTCCATCATTTCTCCGCGAGTTCATCCAATTAATTACTCGAATGCAGGGTGTCACACAGAGACGACGAGACGAGACGCCTTGCGCCGCCCAAGTGCATTCTCCGCAGCCAGTTGCATTTCTACCACCTTCTCACCTTTAGTCGGCATACAGGGCCGTCCATACACTGGAAAAAAAAGTCGCTTGGATCTAGAGTCCACACTCTCGAAAACAATGACAAGAAAAAAATACTCTTGATTCAATCGGATTTTTGCTTGAATCAAAAAGAAATCCGCTTAAATGAGAGGCTTGTTTCTCGATTTGAGCAAAAATCCGATTGAATTGAGAGTATTTTTTCTTGTCAATGTTCGTATGAGTCCGGACTCGAGATCGACGCGACTTTTTTTCCAGTGTAAATTACGCAAGGCACAAAAGATGGACCGGGGGGGGGGGGGAGCCTTACGGATGAAAGGGGGAGGGAAAAGCGCTTTCTTGAAATGAGGAAACTTTGAACAACAGTTGGACTACATTTTGCAATTTGGAACTATAAATTCCGGTCCAGTTTAAAAACAACTTATGTGCCATTAGTTTCCCTATGCACATAAGTGTTTTTCCAGAAGAGTCAGGATTTTTAGTTCCACATGGCAAAACGCAGTCCACTAAACAGTCCGCAAATTTTAAGAACAAAATGGAAAAGTGATATGCTTACGGTGATGTTTATCCAATATATTCTCAGGTACAACAGTGTCTCTAAAATTATTCAAAGTAAGTATAGAAAAGTGGACAGCCCTATATTATAGAACAAGGTGAGGGGTCTCTGCCTGCGTTACGTCGCGTTAAAGGGGGTGGAGGGTGTAGAGCGAAGCGTTACGTAACAAGTTTAAGTGATTTCTTTCTAGAGTTTCTGTAGAATTTTCCGACGGATGTCTTTAGAAGTTCACGAGAATCTAGAAAATATTCGGTGCAATAATTTCACTTTTCCTCACCTAGTAGAAACGCCTATCAGTTTCGTTAATGTAGGGTGATAGGTATTTAGATTGCTTTTCATCATGATGGGGGATCCGGGCAAGCGTTAGGTAATTTTTTGAAGGGTGTCTAGAAAGGAGTTACGAAACCATACTAGGAGGAAACGGGGGTGCAAAAAAGCCGGAAATTTAGCAATACGTAATGGAGATGTTGCATGTGTGAGAGATTTGCGATTTGACTGTTGATTCATACGTAAAAGTTTGCGAGAAACACGATGGTGCCACTGGTTTTCTCTGAAGTCAACTCCCAAGCTCAAAAAAAAGCTCTCAAGTTGAGGCCAAAATGGAGGGGATATCCCACGCTATCCTGAGAGTCCACCTATACATCAAGACAAACTCTCCATGCAAAGATAGGGAGCAAATACATTGACAGGGTTGGCGTGATTTCAGTTAAAGAGACCCCAAATAAGGTGGCAGCCCTGTCAATGTATTTGCTCCCTATCTTCGCATGGAGAGTTTGTCTTGATGTAGAGGTGGACTCTCAGGATAGCGTGGGATATCCCCTCCATTTTGGCCTCAACTTGAGAGCTTTTTTTGAGCTTGGGAGTTGATTTCAGAGAAAACTAGTGGCACTGCCGTGTTTCTCGCACCCTTTTACATAAGAATCAACAGTCAAATCGCAAATGTCTCACACATGTAACATCTCCATTGTCGCAATTTGGTATTTTCACAGTAAATGCAAGTTTCCTACTGATTTTGATCCGCTTTATATTTATTTGTGCATTGAATTGGTGTTGATCGGTTCACGTTTTTTTGTTTTTCATTCGATTCATGTCAATCGAATACATACCCTCTCGTTACACGCGCACTTATTTTCATACTCTTTTTTTAATTGAGCAATTCGCCTTCTGCTGCGTATGCAGCAATTGTTGTTACGAATAAGATGTGCGTGCTGATTTCAACTCATTGCATACTCGACTCTCTAAAGGCGTTTTATGTGCGCAAGTGGCGCACCCTGTTGAAGAACAACAGAAGTGAGATTGAATGAATCGCGTATATACTACTTCGTTGGTTTTTCGACAGGCTGCGCCACTTGCGCACATGAAACGCCTTCAGAGAGTGAAGTATGTAATTAGCTGAGATCAGCACGCACAACATATTTGTAAAAACAATTGCTGCATACGCAGCAGAAGGCAACCTGTTTGGTAAAAAGGAGGAGAGGGACGGTCCCCAAACAATTAAAAAAGTTTGCCATGAAATTTGTGCTCAGTAAAAAAACAAAGAAGAAGAAATTTCTGGAGTCTCGACTACCATTAATGCGACCTCGAAGAATTTCCGATGATTGCAGTGAACTTGGTTGTGATCACCGAAAAAGTGTGTCAGGAGCGGAACATGCCCGTGCAAGAAATTAACCCTGAAACGAAGGTCAAAGTTGGGGCAGGACTCGGTAATGCAAATTCGTGCACGTTATGCTTCCATTAAGAGAGCCGAGTGCGATATATTAAAAATGCAATGCAAGTTAACGATTGTCAGAAACATTAGAGGAAGTCGGGTGGCGGGCAGGGGTTTGGCGAATAAATCGCGAGGTAATAACAGTAATAACAATTCGCTTATCCTTCTAATGATACCGGCACTCTGACGAGTCCTCCCTTGGCCGCACCGCAACTCCAACGGATTCTCCGGCACAGAAATACTTGGGTCATGATTCAAAAATTTGAAAAAATGCAGCTATACTGCCGTGATAGTGAAGAGAGCAGTAAGTGTTACATTTTCGAAATCGAGTTTCCTTCAAAATTCGTCTAAATTCTATTAGATGAAATCACTGAAATTGCTAAAACAACAAAATTCATCTTAATCATATCAAAACGAGACATACAGGGTTATCCAAAAGTCACTGACCACCCCTGTAACTTTTTTCCAAATTGAGATAGAAGTTTGAAACTTTGGGAATGTTCCTCGGTCTAAAGTAGCAACTTTTTGGTGCCCCCAAAATTTTGGGGCGCGGCCCCCCTTAAGGGGGGCGGGGGCTAACTTTTTTTTTTCAAATGGCAACCCCCCCTTTGTGATACCTCATTCGAAAGACAATAAAAAAAGAAAATTTTTGGCGCAAACCGCAGGTCAAAATGTTCATTTTTGACAAAATGGCGGCCGGTCAAAGTTCAAAATGGCGGAAATTTGGCATCTCCGTTGTTTATTGACGGATTGGTGTGAAACTCGGAATTCTAGGGTATTTTGAGATGAGAAAAACGATTCTGGCATTGGTTTTCAAGAAAAGTCAGTCCTTTTCAAAATGGCGGCGGTGAAAATGGCGGCCTAGAGCAGGAAGTGGATATTTAGGCTGCATATCGTTGGATTTGCATGAAACTTGCTATCAGGGGGTATTTCGGCACGAGAAGAACGAATCTTTCATTGGATATCTGAAATTTTGACAAATTCCAAAATGGCGGCGGAAACATGGCGGGAAATCAGTTTTACGGCTCTTTACCGATGGATTAGCATGAAATTATTTGATATTTCAAGAATCTAATGAAAGATTCCTTTTTAACCAGCCAAAAACCGCCAGGATATCGAATTTCATGCAAATCCATCGGTAAAGAGCCGTAAAACTGATTTCCCGCCATGTTTCCGCCGCCATTTTGGAATTTGTCAAAATTTCAGATATCCAATGAAAGATTCGTTCTTCTCGTGCCGAAATACCCCCTGATAGCAAGTTTCATGCAAATCCAACGATATGCAGCCTAAATATCCACTTCCTGCTCTAGGCCGCCATTTTCACCGCCGCCATTTTGAAAAGGACTGACTTTTCTTGAAAACCAATGCCAGAATCGTTTTTATCATCTCAAAATACCCTAGAATTCCGAGTTTCACACCAATCCGTCAATAAACAACGGAGATGCCAAATTTCCGCCATTTTGAACTTTGACCGGCCGCCATTTTGTCAAAAATGAACATTTTGACCTGCGGTTTGCGCCAAAAATTTTCTTTTTTTATTGTCTTTCGAATGAGGTATCACAAAGGGGGGGTTGCCATTTGAAAAAAAAAAGTTAGCCCCCGCCCCCCTTAAGGGGGGCCGCGCCCCAAAATTTTGGGGGCACCAAAAAGTTGCTACTTTAGACCGAGGAACATTCCCAAAGTTTCAAACTTCTATCTCAATTTGGAAAAAAGTTACAGGGGTGGTCAGTGACTTTTGGATAACCCTGTATAAAAAAACCCCAAGTCCGCAAAAAATGACGAAGTTTTAGGCAATACAGCAGTAAGTGACACTGTTTCTCCAGAGAGCCAATGAAAACAGTGCTTTCAAGTAAAGTGCCGCCCTCTTCTAACAACTTCTAACTTGAGAATGCGTTTGTTGTGTGTCCAAAACGCAACCATGAAAGCATGCAGAGATAGCACTTACGGCTGTCTTGCCTAACAATAACCTGGCATGAAAATTAAAAATGCCTTCTTTACGTAATTGAAATAAAATCAGTCGATTTTTAATCATCCAAACCGATTGCTAGGAGTCTTTCGGACATTTAGTGGCAATTTGACAAAGAACGGAGGCTTCCTTCAATAAAGTTTTCCGGTCAGAAGCTTCTGAGCCTGTTTTCTCAAAACTTCATTTTTGCACTTACTGCTCTCTTCGTTATCGCGGCAGTACAGATAATTATTTGCCCGAAGTCGAAAAATCGTAGAGATCTACCATAGAGATCCATCGGAACCTCTAGAAGGACCGAACTCTGAGAAGAAATGAAAATTCAAGACGTGAGAGATTTTGATGTGATCATGGGATTGAGAATGCTGACGATCGCCGAATTCTCTTTTACCACAGTCGTGTCCACTCTATAGTTTATCGATATGCGTGAAGCACTTACTTCCCAAGTAGCACAGTGCAACGATAAATTTTATTTTATAAAAGTGTAATTTTTTACCATTAAATTGTAATAATTTTACATCATTTAGTCGAGTTATGCCAATTTTAAACAATCAACTATTAAAATGAGCTCCAATGTGTGATGTGTCAGAAAGATAGGGAATATGCAATGCAATGAAAAATTGCAACTTATTTTAATTTTATTGCAGCGAGTTTCAATAAATGGGCCCCTCCAAATAGAAGCTAGGCAACATACACAACACTCAGTGGAATTGCAATATTCTTACTATGTAATTGCTACTTATTGCAATCTGTGCTACTCGGGTTGTAGAGTGAAAACTTAGTGTTCCCCGAGAGGTCTGTTAAAGCGTCTTCCCAAGTAGCCGTGATCGCGATAGGTTTTCCTTCGATCGGAGAATTCATCGCGATTTTATCGACGTCGATTTATTGCAACATTATCGGCTCTAAAAAAGCGATAAATTGCGATTTCACCGCATACATTTTCAATGAAATCGCGATTTAGGCGACGGCAATTTATCGCAGTATCATCGGTCAAAAAATCGTGATAAATGAAATAAAATTTCGATTTTATCAAACGCGATCAAAAAGACATAAAATTGCGACAAGATTGAGGATGATCGCTCAAATGATGATGACAACAAAATTTGATGAAACAAAATTTAGAAAATAAAATCCCCTGACATTTCCCTGATTTCCTACGCACATTTTGGCGAAATTCTCTGACAATTGAAGATACGACGGATGGTTAAAAAGACATATTTGAAAATAGTTTTCAGGCAAAATTTGTTGTTCGAAACCTCAAACCCATTCTAGAAAGCAAATGAAGGCGATTCGACAAATCTACCCTGACATTTTCATCATCTCCGTAATTTTCCCTGACATTTCCCGGTTTTCCCTGACTAAGGCAACCCTGTGATGATCCTAACGATTTTATGGCCAAAAACTCGTAACAAAATTGCCACTTAATTTCAAAATATCGCCATTTTTCCGTTGAGATGCGCAACTTGGGTTTCGATGAAAACTACCGTGAGAGTGGTGCAGTGCAGTGGGAAGGCGACGAAAGTCGGAGACTCGACAACGGCGACTGTCTTTGTGCAGCCGCGTCGCGTCACGCCGGACGTAACTCAGGTTTCCCCGGCGAGCGCCGCGACGCCGATCCCGCCGCACAGCGGATCCAGTCGATAGGAGAAATCGGACAAAATCTCGAAATTTCAAACGCCGATAACTCCGTTTATGCAAAACTTGAAGGTTCTAAAAGTGGTTCCATAGGTTTCCTAGTGAAATTCTCTATTAGGAGCATCCCTAAGAATTTAAAATGCGACGAAATAAACATCAAAATTTGCAGTTTTAGTCAAAAATTTCATGTCCGACCTCTCGGATTGGCTCGATCCACTGTGCGCCGCAGCGGGCCGGACGTCCCGACGCCAAATCCGACCGCGTCGCTCTTGACGATTGTTAGCTTTTTTAATTCGTTCCCTGGTTCTTGACAAAGTGTATCCAGCATTCCCGTGATGCTAGCACCGGGGGGGGGGGGGGGGGGTGGAGGGTGGCCAAGGGGTAGGTGGGAGGGGGAATTTTGAGTTGGCGAGTCGCGGGCACCTCCGCGGAGACCACGCGTCCCGAGTCAACGGCACTCAGAGTTGTGTCGTGTTCGGTGATGAATCGATTGATCCTCTTTAGAGCTGTGGGAAAGGATCGATTATCACAATTACGGTAACGAACACCTTAAATAATCGATTCTTCGGTGCAGTTTCAAATCGGAAAATATCGATCGCCAGTGATTCATGCTTCGACAATGTCCCGGTTCACGTTCGAAGTTTTGTTCGCGCAGAGATCCGAAGCCCAGGAATATATCCTTGGACCTGAGGATTTTTCGGTATTTCAGGGTGTCTACTAAAACAGGCTGGCCGAAAATCGGTAATTTTCCAATACACTCCCAAGAAATTCAGTACCTCCTCAAAAGAAGAATTCAGTACTTTTTCAGTACCTCCAATTGACGAAATTTGAAAAATTCCAAAAATTTGAATTTCTGAAATGCTTGAAATTCTTGAAATCTGAATTGCGAAAAAAATGAAAAAAATTCCGGACCTCCTTGCAGAATTTCCGCACTTTTTCAGTACTTCCGGACCGCTCTTAAGAGATCAGTACTAATTCCGGAAATTCCGGACTTGTAGACATTCTGCTATTTCTGAGGCTTTAGGGATTTTCCGGAAAATGTAGATAGTACATTGGACGAGAAAAAAGGAAACTATGGATGGATCAGTCGCAGGTAAATGGTCAATCCAGGTATTTTGTCAAATGCCTAGGCAATGAGTTAAATATTCTTACCCAATCGGAAATTTGACCTTGGGCAGATCGGAATAATATTGTGGCAACCTTAGCGAGATTGTGAGCATATTTCAACAGTAAGGTTGGCCTGAGAATCTTGGTACAATATACCATCAATACTGGATATATAACCTTAGTATTTTAATATTGCACCAATATTAGCAACATTAGAAATCCAAGGTCAGGTGGTGCTCGGTGATTCCAAGTTGTCACAATGTTGTCACAATATTGGTTATACAATATTGGTAAACTAATACTGCCGTAGAGTTATGTTTTCAATATTGCAGTAATATGTTAGATTTAAAATTGGCACATTATTAAAAAAAATACTGAACATAGGCTTCTGCTTATAATATTGATACAATATTAGGAAAACAAAATTGCTAAAATAATATCGAGACGATGTTATCTCTGTGATACTGCGGTATTGTTATTATGTTAACATTCAATTAACGTTAGAACAAAGTGGTTTCCAAGTTGAGTATTTCAGCCAGTGCAAGCAGCCAAGAAAGTAGCTGACTTAGGAAGGTTTCTCGGCACTCCAATGTTCCGTATACCTACATTAGGCATTGCGACGCTATGAAATTTCTTCCGCGAGGACGGTAGGTAATACGGCGTTCTATCACCTACCTTGCCTCAGAGGAAAGATTAGAAATCCAAGCTTGTCTCAGAGGTAAAATAAATATCCTGCCAATACTACGGCAATATTTTAACATCAAGTTTATGGCAACATCATGATCACAATATCCGCCGAACAAGCTTGGAGCAATATTATTAACATAACGTTGTCACAATATTGAATATCCAAGTTTGTCTCGGAAGTAAAATAATGTCCTACCAATATTGTGGCAATATTGTCAGGATAGGCTTGGAGCAGTCTTACAAACCTAACCTTGGCACAATCTTTGGGCTCAAGCTTGTCCCAGAGGTAAAATAAATGTCCTGCTAACATTGTGGGAACATTAGCAAGATAAGCTTGGCAACTCTATTCAAATGTGAAAAAATGTCATACTAAGCTTGTACCAAGGTCAAATTTCCGATTGGGTATTTAGACTGAAATTCTGATTATTATGCTGATTGTAGACAAAATAATTCTCTGATCACGTGGAAAAGAATTTCCTTTAAAAACTTACTCCGTACAAACAGGAATAAGTATTTTCTAAACCTTGAGTGCAGAATCTCAAAATATGCAGCATTTCATGAAATAAAAAGTTTTCACAATTTGGACGGTTGAAGAATTAGGAGGAGCATTTTTGAACGCGGGAAATACAATGACAGTTTGTACTCTAGCGGATTTTCAGTCTCAAAATAATGAAAATGGGCCTGTTGCAAACTTTTGCTAGAGCAAAAATAAGAGTTGCTTCCTGAAGATAATGCCTCAAAAACTACGATGAGCGCATTGGCAAAGTCTGAAACTCATAACTTCACAATCTGCGTAAGAAATTTGCGGTTTTTTGAGCTTCCCGCTTCAAAAACGATACTACGGCACAGGTGAACATTTTGATGGAGGAGTCGTTCCATCGTCGGCAATACTCATCATGGCCGACGCCAATCCACCAAAACACGTGTGATGGGACGAGATAACACCTAAACAGGATTAGACCAGACAACAATCGGCGTGTTTACGTTCATATTTTCCTCGCCCGCCTTGATTGATCTTGAACTCTCCTCGAATTACGCGCGGAACTGCGCAAGCGTCCGCCATGAGGAATATTGCCGACGATGGAGCGACTCCTCTAACAAAATGTTCACCTGTGCCGTAGTATCGTTTTTGAAGCGGGAAGCTCAAAAAACCGCAAATTTCTTACGCAGTTTGTGAAGTTATGAGTGCATTTCAGACTTTGCCGATGCGCTCATCGTGGTTTTTGAGGCATTATCTACTGGAAACAACTCTTACTTTTGCTCTAGCAAAAGTTTGCAACAGGCCCATTAGAAGGTCTTTGCGAAAACATAAAAAACCCCGTAAATTCTGAAACGTAGAGTATCTGCTTAGGCATTTGATAAAATGCCTGATTTGACTATTTGCCGGCGATAGATCTATTGTACTGGATTTCAGGTTCGACTCGGGAGTGAAGAAGAAGGGTTTCTTTATAAAATTAATCCAACCTCTCTCAGTGATAGTGCGTAACGACCGTAAATATATTCCGAACTGCGAGTTTGATCATTTTTGCGTGCTTGCGTTCAAACTGCCTTACATTTAAATGAGCCAAAAGGGGGACTGCGCATGGTTAGGAAACTTTAAAATCATTTATCTACGTTCATTTAAAATGTTTGAGTTTAAAAATGGCTCCATCAGTTTATTTTTTGGTATTTTTTCGTGGGATTCCCCAAGAGTAATGCAGAATGTGTCGATATAAACATTCAAAACCATCGCGATCTAAGACTTCAAGACCAACCTCTCCCAAAAGCTAACTCAGCTGTGCGTTGCGTCATTTCCCGAAAAATGAAGCGTGACTCCATTCCAAAATGGCAAAATTGACTCAAACAATGCTAGATGTTTCACAAAAAACGATCGAATAATATCTGTCCAAGTGCTGATTTTTGCGGATAACCCGAAGAAAAGTCTATTAAAATTTCCGTTAAAAACGCCAAACCGTTGCCCTGTAAAAATACGATCTACCGATAGGAATCTTGCGGAGTTAAAATGCAGTAACGTCCTTCCGTATGGAAAGTTAAGCGTGTCTTTATCGCTGCCGTAACTTGTAGACCGGGAGACGGAACCTAAAAGGTTTTCCCTGTGTCCGGGAGAACACAAGGCGGGAATTTATTTCGGCAAGGCCTCGTTCCTATCCTGCCAGGCTAAGAAAGAACGCCGTATGAACATTCCAGAGTTGCCAAATTTTCCTTGATAAAAATGAATTTTAGACAACATTCATGCGTATTTTTCCTGGAAACTTTCACATGTTTTAGATAAAATTGGGTACAAAATTGTCTGAAAATTTTGGAAAATCATACTCGCAATTTTCCCAGTAAAGTCGGTTTTCATCGGAGGAAACATGGCAACGTCTGAAGGCTCATACGGCGTTCTTCCTTAGCACGGCAGTATCGCCCTCGCGGGTAAGCGTCCCGATGGAGGATCATCAAGTATTAAAACGACTCAAATAGTGGCTTGTAGCGTTATGCGAGAACTCGACCTAAATAAATGATACGGCCTGCATCTTTCCACTTACGGGAAGTTATGTCCTGTTGCGCTGGCAAGTCTCATCCTTTCACGTTTGTCAAGTTTACAGGTTTTTCGCGCCTTCTCAACCCTAGCTTAACTGAAGGATACGAGTAGCATTCATTGAAAAGTTCAGACCGCGCGAAACACTTGTTTCAGCTGAAACTCCTTAAAAGAACATCGAATTTTGTCAACATTGTTTGAGCTGTCTCGAAAATAATTGAATGAATCAGAAAATAAAAAAGAATAAATTGGACTGTCAGCTTCAGACATAGGTGTCCCCTCAAGGATCTTTGAACTTAAGGACGACAGACAGTTAAAAATGATTGTATTTTATTCCTATATTCCAGGGGCGGACTGGTAGTCGAAAAGTTAGGAGGCGACCTAGATGTGGGGGCCCCTCCTGTCGTTCGGGGGCCCCTCTAAGAAGGTCAGAGAGCCCTCCCCCGGAAAATTTTGAAATATTTTACACTTTTCAATCGTAATTTTAAGCATTATCTGAGTTAAATTCTACAGTACTTGAACTTCAAAATAACCCATTCTCAGGATTCTTCGGGGGCCCCTTCATCACATAAGCTTTAGGTGATCTTTCATGTGTCTTAGGGACAAATTTTCAAGGATTTCGGGGCCTTTTAGTGACTGAAAAGGATAAAAAATTACAACATTACGGGGGAAAAACAATGACTTGAAAAACATTCACCGCGGGGGCCCCCTCGGAACTTCCGCGGCAAATTGTTAGGAGGGTATCGCCTCCCCGCCCCCATGGCCAGTCCGCCCCTGGATATGATCGTGTTCTTGAACGTTGATTCTACTTTCGATTCGAAGACCTAATTTGACTGCATTTTGCAATTTGGAACTATAAATTCTGATTCTTCTGGAAAAACACTTATGTGCATAGGGAAACTAATGGCACATACGTTGTTTTTAAACCGGGCTGGAATTTATAGTTCCAAATTACAAAATGTAATCCAAATCATGACTCCGAGCTACTCTCAATCGCTACAATCGACACTTAATGACTCTAATTAACGCTCATCGTCTCTTATTAACTATAAATTGACAGAAATTGGTTTATCAACTAAAAGTGGTTAAATCCTTTGATGCTTCAAAGTTGGAGTCCAATTCAACTCGATCTGCGAGTCAACTGACTCCACTTTGTCTTCAATGTGGCAAAAAAGTAAATTATTTAGGACAGATACACAAATAACCCGAATGATTTTACGTGTTTCAGGAGAACGAATAAATAGAAAAAACAAGCGAGTTTATCCTTCATAAAAAAAGAGGCTTGACGAAATTTTTGAACTGAATACTCGCCCTAATCAATCTCAAAATTATTACCACCTCATTTGTTCACGAGCCATTCCATTTAGAATAACGCTCTCGTGTAAGTGGGTGCGATTAAAGGCGCCGGGGAGGCGCAAGAAGAACACAGTTCAGTGTCGTGGTGCAGGGTGTCTACTGAGGTCCACAAAAATAAAATAAGTACTTTTTCAGTACTTTTTAGGTACTTAAGGAAAAATTTAAGTACCTCGCCTTGGGGGAAAATTAAGTACTTTTGAAGTACCTTTTCGATATGTATCGCAATTCTTCAATTTTGGCACTGCCGCGCTCTTTACTTCGGCTATTCCCGTGGCCTTTCCGGCTGTTTCCGTCAAATCTAAGGAAATGCCTTATTCCGCTCCTCTACAACAACCGCGCTCTTACGGGCTGACATTGCACTAATACGCCTGACGGACAACGCACTGAGGGTTGCATAACTATCAGGCAATCGAACTGAACGCGCAGCGCAAAATGCGAAAAATTACGGGCCTTCCGCGAGATTTACGTACTTTTAAGGTACTTACGGACCGACCTTAAAAAATGCGTACTTTTTCCGGACTTTCCGGACTGGTAGACACCCTGTGGTGTTAAAGATCGATTATCGATATTCCTCCATTTGAAACTGTAGTAAAGAATCGATTATTAAGGTGTTCGTTGAGAAATCTTGATCATCGATCCTTTTCCATAAAAAATGGCAGATCAATCGATATAATGCAAAGCACGCCACGCCACTGACACAGTTTAATAAAAAAAAACTCGGATAGGAAAAACATATGTTTCATTGCAAAATCCCCTTTCAATTTTTCAACGCAATGTTTTATTCGCGCGCACGTTCCAGTCCTTTTTTTAATCGAAAAAAAGTCGCTATCTCTTCCATTTGTTAGACTCTTTACACTCACAAACATGAAGCGACTAACAATAAGTTAAAATTCAAGTTAAAATTCAAGGCAATTGAAGAGTGCAATTAAGGTAAACAAGAAAAATATCCATTCAACGAGGTAGAATGAAACATTAAAAAAAAAAAAAGTTTAAAAGCGGAAGGAACATTAAAACACGCAGACGTTAGACGTTTTTTGGAACATTAAAACATTTGCTGAACAACACTCCGCGCACCCGTATACAGGGTGTACCAAAAGTCCGTCCCACCCCTGCTAACTTTTGAACGAATTGAGCTAGGGTAATGAAACTTTGGGAATGTTCCTATCTCAAAGGGGACCATCTTTGGGGGGGGGGGTCAAAATTTTGGTCCTCCCTCAGGGGGGGCGCGCGGGGCCCCCAACTTTTTTTTTCAAATGGCAACCCCTATCTTGTGATACATCATTCGAAAGAGCATAAAAAACTAAGAATTTTGGCGCAAACAGCAGATCAATATCTTAATTTTTGACCGAGTTATAATAGGTCAAAGGTCAAATTTGACCTATTTTCAAAAAATCATAACTCCGGTTCAAATTATCGTAAAGAAAAAAATAAAACGGGAAAATTTACCAAATTGTGTCCGCTTTTAAGTAAAAATTGCAGAAATCACTTCGCTGTAATTTTAAGGGGGGGCTCGGACCCCCAAATACGTCAATTCAAAGGTCATTCAATTTTCCCCCCAAAAAGGCAATTTCCCCTAGATTTGCCTCCACATTATCTCAGTAAGGTCAAAATTAGTTCAACATTACGTTGGCAAGTCCCCAAATTTCGGGAAAAGTTTAAAAAAAACGAAATTTAAGGTGATTAAATTTGACCGTTTTATTTTTTTCTTTACGATAATTTGAACCGGAGTTATGATTTTTTGAAAATAGGTCAAATTTGACCTTTGACCTATTATAACTCGGTCAAAAATTAAGATATTGATCTGCAGTTTGCGCCAAAATTCTTAGTTTTTTATGCTCTTTCGAATGATGTATCACAAGATAGGGGTTGCCTATCGTGTCCGTATAAAATCGTGTCCTAATGATATCAGATTGAAGATCAATAGGTCATATTTCTATCAAACAGAACTATGTGCAGGTGGGAAAGATTGGGTCTGCTCGTTAATGCTCGGGCCATAAGAATGAATGGGAAATACAGGGTTATCCAAAAGTCACTGACCACCCCTGTAACTTTTTTCCAAATTGAGATAGAAGTTTGAAACTTTGGGAATGTTCCTCGGTCTAAGGTAGCAACTTTTTGGTCCCCTCAAAATTTTGGGGGGCGGCCTCCCTTAAGGGGGGCGGGGGCTAACTTTTTTTTTTCAAACGGCAACCCCCCCTTTGTGATACCTCATTCGAAAAATAATAAAAAAAGAAAATTTTTGGCGCAAACCGCAGGTCAAAATGTTCATTTTTGACAAAATGGCGGCCGGTCAAAGTTCAAAATGGCGGAAATTTGGCATCTCTGTTGTTTATAGACGGATTGGTGTGAAACTCGGAATCGTAGGGTTTTTCGGGATGAGAAAGACGATTCTGGCATTGGTTTTCCAGAAAAGTCAGTCCTTTTCAAAATGGTGGCCTCGAGCGGGAAGTGAATATTTGGGCTGCATATCGTTGGATTTGCATGAAACTTGGTATCTGGGGTATTTCGGCACAAAAAGAACGAATCTTTCATTGGATTTTTGAAATTTTGAGAAATTCCAAAATAGCGGCGGAAAAATTGCGATAAATCAGTTTTAGGGCTCTTCACCGATGGATTTGCATGAAATTCGATATCCTGGCGGTTTTTGGCTGGACAAAAAGGAATCTTTCATTAGATTCTTGAAATATCAAATAATTTCATGCTAATCCATCGGTAAAGAGCCGTAAAACTGATTTACCGCAATTTTTCCGCCGCCATTTTGGAATTTGTCAAAATTTCAGATATCCAATGAAAGATTCGTTCTTTTCGTGCCGAAATACCCACAGATACAAAGTTTCATGCAAATCCAACGACATCCAGCCCAAATATCCACTCCCGCTCGAGGCTGCCATTTTGACCGCTGCCATTTTCAAAATGACTGACTTTTTTGGAAAACCAATGCCAGAATCGTTTTTCTCATCCCGAAAAACCCTACGATTCCGAGTTTCACACCAATCCGTCTATTAACAACAGAGATGCCAAATTTTCGCCATTTTGAACTTTGACCGGCCGCCATTTTGTCAAAAATGAACATTTTGACCTGCGGTTTGCGCCAAAAATTTTATTTTTTCATTATGTTTCGAATGAGGTATCACAAAGGGGGGGGGGGTTGCCATTTGAAAAAAAAAAAAATAGCCCCCGCCCCCTTTACGGGGGGGGGGCGCCCCCAAAATTTTGGGGGGACCAAAAAGTTGCTACCTTAGACCGAGGAACATTCCCAAAGTTTCAAACTTCTATCTCAATTTGGAAAAAAGTTACAGGGGTGGTCAGTGACTTTTGGATAACCCTGTATAAAGATACACTGGGAAAAAAAAACACATTGGATCTAGAGTTAATACTCTTAAAAACATCGACAAGAAAAAGTACTCTTGATTCAATCAGAATCTAGCGTACCTAAATCAAGAACCAAGCCTTTCAATTTGAGCGGATTTTGTTTTGATTCGAGCAAAAATCCGGTTGAATCAAGAATATTTTTCCTTGTCAATGTTTTCAAGAGTCTGGACTCTAGATCCAATGTGTTTATTTTCCAGTGTAGTTGATAATATGAATGAACTGAACATGATGGTTCCGAATTGCAAGATGTTTACTTCTGTGGGACAGATGCGAAATAATACGCGTACGTTCAGAATAAGTAAGTGTTTTTCAACCGGAGGAGAGAACTTAAAAAATTGGCTTCCCGATAGTACGGATTGAAGCGCGGATATATTTTTTGTACGACCGAAGGAAATGTTCAAAACTTTCATAGAAATTCAGGTGCCGGCCTAGAAAATAGGCGACGCGACGAGACGTTTTAAAGTTCTAACAGCGGTTTTCCTGAGAAGGGCAGGAGTGATTTCCGTTCCGACTACAAAGGACCAAAGTAGAACGTGATCCTTTTAGTTCATAGAGAGAGATCGTGTCGCAAGAAAGCAGGCTTGATAATGCTGGCACTCATCCGAATCACGCCTTGCAATTGTCTGCAAATACGAGTAGGAGCTTCAAAGACCAGATTTTAATCGTTCGGTTCTTTCAAGCATAACCTAGGGCGCACACGGCACAACCTAACGTACCTAACGATTCATCAAGGATGCATCGCTGTCCCGGGAAGGCAAAGCCGGGGGTCACACTATACGAAGGATCCGTGCTACGGAAACAACCCGCGTGGACATACGAATGTTGCGAATTTCCCTCCGTGTACTTGTCCATTTTCCAAGATTACACATATTTTTCCTACTAAAATGTTAGTTACATTAAATCAAACGGAGAATTTGCAAGTGACTAAAATTTGGTTTTCGTTTTTAAGTGGCAAGTATTGAATGAGCTGAACACGAGGATATCCTTGGTTCAAAAATTGAACAATTAAGGTATTGGAGGAAGTATGACAAACACAGGAAAAAAAACGAAGTCCAGATCCTGGATCCTGGATCCTGGATCTAGAGTCCAGACTCTTAAAAACATCGACAAGAAAAATACGTACTCTTGATTTAATCGGATTTTTGCTTAAATCAAGAACCAAGCCTCTTAATTTGAGCGGATTTCCTTTTGATTTGAGCAAAAATCTGGATTTTACGATGTTTACATGAGTTGAACAGGATTTTTAGATGGTCGCCATTTTGAAACTTTTGATGACTAAGTTTTGAAATTTTAGGTGAACCCTCTTCATGCTTACACTAATGCCTGTGCAAAATTTGGTGGTTATCCGGCCAAATTTAGAGACGTGAAGAGGTTTTGAGCAGCTAGATTCGGGTTTTGACACACTGTGCGGCAGCGCGCGGTTCCTCATTAACACGGTATGACTCTTTCATGCAGGTCGACGCTGCACGGCGCTTGAATACAACTATTCGTGCTCGATGAATGTCCGTATCGCATAGGTCATAAATTGAAGGCGCATTGATATTCTTCATATTGCGCTGCTCACAGCAGCCAACAGCCAACAACAACACTGCGTCTTTCGACGCTGTCAAGTCTTAAGCCGGTTCCGACGGACAAAATTCCAAATACAAATTTTGAGATGGTTTTGTACGCTTTTATTACTTAATGTTTCTCTAATTTTAAGAAATAAACCATGCGACAATAACGTGCCAATTTTAAGGTTAAAATTTTAAAACGTTTCCAAAAGAACGAGTTACCTATAGAAGACATTGAAACATGTACTACATCATGACTGCATCATATTCTCATCATATGTACTTCATCATGAGATTCTCTCGTACCCTTCAGTAAGAAAATTTCCCCTATTAAATTAATATTTTCGGAAGATATTAATTGCTTGCCTTGACATGGAAACTGACCGAGCCTGTTATTTAAGAAACAATGCTCTTAAGCGTCTCGAATGAAATGTAAATGCCTACGTCAATCATGAAATGCGCGGCTCTTGTCTCGGCTTCCAATCCCACCCACGTGGAATTTAAGATTAAATCTCATTGCCTCACAATGGATCGAGTCAATGGGAGAGGTCGGACAATATTTAGAAACTATAAAAGCTCATGACTCCGCTCATACAAAACTTTGAGGTTTTTTAAGAGGTTCTATTGGTTTTCTCGTGAAATTGTCTTCTGGGAGCACCCCTCAAAATTTAAAATTTGACGAATTAAACATCAAAATTTGCAACTTTAGTTAACATGTCATGTCTAACCCCTCTGATTGACTCGAGCAAAACGAGCATTTAAAAGTTGAGGTGAGCTTCTTCCGTCTGCGTCTCTTTTTCAGGAGAAAAGTTTTAACTTTTTTTTCGCAGTATCCTCTTCTGGACTGTGCTTAAATTGAGCCCTGACATCCGATTTAGATATCGATGACCGAAGTCAGAAGCCACGTATTTTGAGGGCGGTGTTTCAGAATGGGTCTCTAGATGAAGCATGCGTTAAAACACTAGACAACATGTCTTTACTTCGAACTTTTTTGAAAAAAATGAATCACAGATTAGAGAGTCTAAAAATGAACTTCTGAACAAGATGTTAATGTTTACAATGAACATTGGTCGGTTCAGTTATAGCCGTATTCATATCTGCTCCTTAAACAGCTTCTATTATTCTCCGGGGGCTCCATATGATTTATAATATTTATGATTTGATAAAATAGGAGCGAAAGTATATTGAAATCGTTTATTTGCGTTAAGTGTTTTTCGGTTCAAAAATCGATTTTCTTAAAGGACGCGTCGATAGCCGATAGCCTTCGCTAAGATTAGAAATGATATGAAAGCGGACCACGTCGTCGCTGCAATGCACGAAAAAGGTCGGTTCTCGACTGGCTCGGCACGCAATTATTATTTAAAAGCTCAACTTTTTTCATTAGCCAGATAACGGCACCGCCTTTCCCACGAGAAACATAAGCGGTGCCATTACCTGTTCGCTCTCAGTTCTCACTCACCGATACTTTTAACGAGTTTTCATCCCTGAAACTTACCAACGCTGCTTTAATCTCTCGTATAATAATTTAACCTCTACAAAGGAAGGTGGGATTGGTTCTTTCAAAGACTCGTTAAGTCATCGGGTTTGGCTTTCTCCGACCGCGAGAGCTAAAAAAACAAAAAACGAGCAAACTAATTTATTAAATTGTGCTTGAATCTTCTTTTAATCGTTCATTTATGAGTAAGTATTTATTAATTTAAAAAAAATCGGGCTCTCTCGTTTGAAAAAAGGGATGACCCTACTTGCGACAAGCGTATTGCTGAAGGTTAAAGGGGGGTCGAGGAAAGAATGGACCGAACTTTTATCAGTGAAATCGTCCTTTATCAACTCTGGTCTGACATACTTGAGTCTTTTAGACCCGACTAATTCAATGAGGCCATACGCAATTGCCCGACGGAGGAAGGTGAAACTTTTTTTCACTGGGAAAGAAGTTTCTGTTACATGAATCGCAGTGCGGCGTTCTTCAGTGGTCGCACTGTTAGGTCTGAAAAACCGTGATTCCGTTCATGCAACCGAAGTATTCCTTAAATTTGGTTCATGCTTTCAAACAATTTTTACGGTTCGGTTTGGCTTGAAAGTTTGGCTATACAAACCGAGGTACAGCTCATGTATTGAGAAGTGCAATATTACATGGACCAAATAGCGCGGTCGATATAAAACACAGTACTCCGGTTCGTGTGATATGATACTTTCTATTAGCGACTCCTAGATATGCCTACTTTAACGCTTGCGTGAAGGAAATAGGTATTCTACAAAATTGAAGGCGATTTGTAACCGTCACACACGGCAAAAATTCAAAATGGAGTCAACAGTTGGACAGTCCGTTGATACATTATGCACTTCGTAAGCATTAAAATAACGATTACGAAAGATGAAATTTCTGCGTGTGAAAAACAATACAACGGCAATAATACGTGATCGCTCTAACCATTTCATCGGAAGTTAACATTAACAATTATTAATTTGAAAAATCGGAAATTTTACTTCACTTTAAGTCGCAAAAATGTCCCTTAGACGATGGCTTTGATATTAGATATAGCCTTGAAGCAGCTTTGCAAAGACCGCATTGTGAGCCAATACGTAACATTAATGGAAGTCCGATAAGTTTGAAGGGAATTATGAAAGATTGTGTGAATAAACAAGAATGTTCTACTGCGTGGCAGAAAGAAAAAATTAAAAATACATTTTGTCTCACAACCAACGGCTGAGGTCGTTATTTGTCATCTGCGTTTCTAATGGGGCAGTCTCTAAATTGAAGAGAGAGGGTAACGTTTCTATTTTAAGCGATCGTTTATCGACTGATTGCTTTGCCGATTGATTGATTGGCTGGCTCACCGGTCAATTGGACGTATTTATGCTAAAAGGAACGAAGTGCATGGGGTTTGCGTGTGACGTAGTTCCTTTTAGCGTAAATACGTCCGATTGATTGGTTATGTTTAATTACGGCAGGTTTGTTGTTCGCTAATCGAGAGAAGACACAGAAATACATTCAGTTATTTGTATCCCGAGTCCCGACTCTTAAAAAATTGGACAAGAAAAAAAAACTCTGGATTCAATTGGATTTTTGCTTGAATTGAGAACGAAGCCTCTTAATTTCAGCGGATTTATTTTTGATTCAAGCAAAAATCCAACTGAATCAAAGTATTTTTTCTTATCAAATTTTTTATGAGTCTGGATTCTAGATCCAAGAGACTTTTTTTTCTTGGGACGTCAAATTTTTTCAAGTCATCTCCTCAGAGGGTGAATTAAAATTCAAATGTGCACGAATTTCATCAAAAAATACGTAGGTAAGAATCCGTTTTCCCATTATAACTTAAAACGGTCGAAGATACAGTTCTGCTCTTGATGAGTTCAGAATCTCAAGAAAAAATGAAGCAAATCGGTTTTAAGCTACATTTCTGGGGACCGAGAGAATCTGTTTCGGAGGGGCAAACACTTCAGTCGCAGGTTAAAAGGATCTGTACTGCCCATTAAATGCGTCATCTGGCGGCATTTCCCATTTAAACACATGCATTTTAGCAGATTATATCAATTTGTCATATCTTCTCCAATAACTGTTCAAATCATGAACCAAGGGTATCCTCTTGCTCAGTTCACTCAGTAGTTTCCACTTAAATACGAAATTCGTCAAATTTCAGACACCTGCAAATTCTCTATCAACCTATTTGAGCCGCGGTACGATTATCTCATTTCTTTTCCATCTTGAAGTTATTTCTGCCTGACCCCTCCACAAAATTTGATGAGAAACACGACTCAAGAGTTTCCCCCATAAAGTCGAGCACTGTCAAGTCAACGTATGAGCGGATTCCAAGCTCGAGCACTATCGGAGACTTGGGAGCGAGTGACCTCCATTCACGTGCATTGCCACTTGTGGCACGACGACGACAAGACGCGAGAGACCGGGACGAGCGACGCCTTCACTTATTGGGCGCTTCTGGGTACCAGATGCGCCCTTTCCAACCGTTCGACTCCCCCGATGTAACATGTACTATACTACATGCCCTTTTGCCTTATGGGTAATGACGCCATTCTGGTACACCCGGAAAATTGGATTTTTTTCTGCATCTGGTATTCGTAAAAGTTTTCGTGAAATGTTTTGCTTTTAAGCATAACAATCTCGCACGGACGTATTACCTGGTTGAAGTATTTTAAGGCTTCGTTATGCTTAAATGCCTCATATTCGAGGTTGTAGTTTCAGATTGATTCGAAAAAATCACGAATAGTCACGTGATCTCTTCATTTTAGTGACGTATTACTGTGCTATTTTGTGATTGGTTCATTTTCTCGGCACAGCATCGTCAAGCGTCAGCTGTTTGCGGCTCTGGGTTGAAGGTTTAAGGTTATGTCAGAGAGAATAGAAAGTTAGAGGCCCGACTCGATGCTAGGTAACTGAAACAGATGCGCTCGCAGCGCGCTCGCTGGCAACGTACGCAACTACTATTTTCTATTGTTTTCCAGAGGATAGCGGCGGGTATGTTGCTGCCGGACCACCTTCACGTAGGCAATTTGTTATACATCGTCCGTCCGCAATACTCTCGCTTGGCCGTATGAAAACGTTCCTCGCATGCGCAGTGTTAAAGAAGCGCCCTCCAACGCTTTGGCGTTGGAACTGCTTGTTGCTCTTTCACCAGTGTCTCGAGTCGTGAGATACCTCGCGTCAAAACACCAAGCAATGAGCTTAACTCAACGAAAAGAACGACTCCTGAACTGGGTCATGATGAAAAAATTTCATTCACTAAATTTAGGCACCAGCTTAACCCTCGCAGGACTGAACACTAGTGAGATACCTCGCGTCAAAACACCATGCAATAAGCTAGACTCAACGAAACAAACGACTCTTGAACTGGGTCATGATACAAAAATTTCATTCACTAAATTTAGGCACCAGCTTAACCCTCGCAGGACTGAACACTAATTCGGGCAGGGCTCGTGCCTACCCAAAAATTTACAAAATTCCACCTAGGACAAACCTCTGCCACCTATGAGCACTGCACCGTATGTTATTCCATGCATTTGAACTCTGAATCGCGCGGCTACACTTTTAACCGGGGTGTCTACTAAAACAGGCTGACCAAAAATCAGGACTTCAGAGTGCTTTTTCAGTACATTCCCCAAAAATTCGGTACCTCCTCAACAGAAAAATCCAGTACTTTATAGTACCTTCATTTGACGAAATTCGAAAAATTTCACAAATTTGAATTTCTCGCTAAAATTGCAACACATGACAAAAGTTCCGAATCTTCTTGCGGGATTTCCGCACTTTTTCAGTACTTCCGGACCGCCCTTAAAAATCAGCACTATTTCCGGCCTTGTAGACACCTTCTTGTTTTACTCTTCATACCGCACGCCTACGCTCCGTGGAGCACGGTTCACTCCGCGCCGAAGTTAACTTTAAAAATACTAGAATGCATAGTTTCTGAAATTGGTGCGACAGTGCCGATAAACAGTGGTGGGAATTACACTAAATCGCGATTCGTCGTTCTGTGACTGGGAAATTCTCTTGGAATCGTCAATTTTTACAAGTTGTCTCCACCGAATGATACAGGATCCATGAGATGTCGTTATCTCAATTTCTTCCGGATATAAATGTCTGCTGTAATCCAAATAAACCCCGGCTGAGGAACACGGGCCAAACTCTAGCTGAGAGACGCATATTAAACTCAGTCTTGAGGACACTGATTACACTCCTTTATACTCGAGCTAATAGACACTGGCTGACCTTCGGGTAATGTACACCCGGCTAAACCTCAACTACACTCCGGCTGATAGACATCAGCTTAACAGGCCGAGTGAAAGACCACCGGATATTCGACACTCGGGCTACATTCCCGGTAAACTCTAATGGACACTGGCTGACCTCCGGCTGACAGACACGGGCTGAACCTCAACTACACTCCGGCTGACAGACTAGGGCTGAACCTCAACTACACTCTGGCTAGTAGACACCCGACTTCACTCCGGCTATTCTACACTCGGGCTGCATTCCCGGTAAACTTATTAGACACTGGCTGACCTCCGGCTGACGACACGAGCTGAACCTCTCTGCCGTGCTGAGGAAGAACGCCGTATGAGCCTCCAGACGTTGTCAAATTTCCTTCGTTAAAATCCGAATTTAGAGGGAAAATTGTGAATATTTTTTTCCAAAATTTTAAGATAATTTCGAACGCTCTTTCATCGAAAATATCTGAAAATTTTGAAGAAAAATGTGCATGAATGACGTCAAAAATAATGTTTTATTAAGGGAAATTTGACAACTCTTGAATGTTCATACGACGTTCTTCCTTAGCACAGCAGATCTACACTCCGGCTGACGGACACCTGCTGAACCTCAACTACACTCCGGCTGGTAGACACCCGACATTACTCCGGCTATTCGACACTGGGGCTACAGTCCCGGTCATCTTAATGGACACCACTGGCTGACCTCCGACTGAACCTCAACTACACTCCGCCTGATAGACGCCCGACTTGACTCCGGCTACTCGACACTCGGGCTACATTTCCGGTCAACTAAATAGACACTGGCTAACCTCCGGCTGAACCTCAACTACACTCCAGCTACTCGACACTCGGGCCACGCTCTCGGTGAACTCCGGGCGAAAACGACGACGGCTACAACCCGGGTGCACTCCGGCTGGACTGGGATATTCAAAAGGGCGTTGGATGAGAGAAAGGACTTACTGGCTTGCTCGAGGCGGGGTTCGCTGCCGCCGCTCCTCATGCTCTGGTTGCTGCCGGCGAGCTCGGCGTTGAGGGCCCGGCGGCGGACCGACTTGCCGCCGGTGAGTCTGGCGCTCTGAGATCGGGTCGCGGGTCTTCTTCGTCGCGGGGTGCCGGTGCCGGCGGCCGCCGCCGCGTCCAGGGGCGGCGTCCCCGGCGGCGGGATCCCCGACAGGAACACCTCCATACTCGAGATCCCCGGCGCGCAGATCGACGCCGAGCGGCCCTTTTCGCGCTGAGCAGCGAGCAACGCTTCGTCCGTCATTGTCATCGTACGCACAGCAACTGAGGCACGGGCCAGCTCCCGTGCTCCGCGCCCCCTCGCGCCGACGCCTGCGCCCCTTTCGCCGACCGGCCGACCGGCCGACCCGCGCCGCTCGGCACCGAGATGGAAACAGAAAAACTCGCCGCCGGGTTGCCGGCTCCACACCCCGATTCCGTTCGAAAAGTCGACACGCGATGGACCACCGGACATGCTCAGGAATCGAGCATCAAAATGTACACTGGAAAAAGTCTCGTGAATCCGGAGTCGAGACTCGTGACAAACATGACAAGAAAAAACACTCTCAATTCAATCGGATTTTTGCTTGAAGCGTAAAGAAAGTGAGAGGTTTGGCTGTCGATTCTAGCAAAAATCCCATTAGATTCAGAGTATTTTTTCTTGTCAAATTTGAGAGCTTGGATCCTGGATTCGAGAGACTTTTTTATCCAGTGTGTACTTCGGGGTTTATTGCACGCTAGTACCTCAACTCCGGAGTTTTTGTTTTATTTTTGAGCCTATAAAAATCCCTTTCCGGCCACACTCCTAAAAATTTTGGAGATAGATTCTATGCTGAAGTCTATGTAGTGCCCCAAAATATCAAAGTGACATTAATGAGGATGGAATTCACTCTTATTGAGCGGTGCATGTCGTGCGCTGTAATGGTGCTAATTTCACTCCGCATTCGTATCATTCGAGGATTTTCTGCGCTATATAGACTCTAAGACAGAATTACACCCCTTGATTTTTAGCAGAGCTTGCTAATAACTTTGAGGGAGGATATAACTTGCCGGAGAGAAAAAAAAATCCACACTTCTGCAGTTTATTGGTGGGAGGGGTGGGGGGGGGGGGGGGGGGGGCACAGAGGTTTCAGTACCTTTTTCGCGATACCTTCGTGCCTATAAAAATGTATATCCTACCACTCTGAGAAAGAGAAAACCGAAAAACCCATGCCCATCGCGGCTAACCGAAGGTGGGAGGAAGGGGTAGTGCTTCGCCCCTGCCCTGGAAGTGTCAAGTTCCTTGTTCACGATATTTTAATTCCTACAAAAATGTCTGACCTGCCACTCAGAGAAAATTTAGAACCCGAAATTAATTTGGTATAAGATGCAACTGGTCGCGGGAAAAGCAAACGAAACATGCATGCCTCATTGCAGTTTACAGGAAAGAAGGGAGAGTATTGCGGCCCCGGAAGTTTCAGTCCCTTCTTCACGATAATTTCATGCCTATAAAAATGCCTTCCTTTTCATTCTGGTAAAGTTTCGTGTTTATAACTTGGAAGAAGATGAGACTGGCTAAAAAAAGATAGAAAATCCATACCCCCTTCTCGTTGACCACGGGGGAGCATAATGACACTGGAAGTTACAGTCCATTTTTTACGATCTTTCGTTCATTGCCGTGATATTTATGAATTAAGAGAAACTAACAGTCGAGAAGTCGATTGTCAGCTACTTTAAAGATCACAATCTGTTGCCACGATGAAAACTAAGAAATATAATAAAAGATTGATGAAATTGTTCCATTGAAAACTTGTTAGTAAAAATTGAAAGGTTAGTCTCTTAGAGAAGGTGTGAACCCCGAAAATTTAAATTACATACCATATGAGAGTCTCGCGGCTATCAATCCTGAAACACAAGAAAAGGAGGTCGTTAATATCACAGGTTGCATTGAAATGAGGAAGGACACTAGTCGTTAATTATATGTAAAGGACACACGCAATAAACTTCGATTCGAACGAACTCTGAAGATTTCTTCAATTTTTAACTGCTGTACTTCAGGAAAATAGAAAGGGAAAGGCTGTTTATACATAAATATACAGTAATTTTCCCAGATTTTGTTAAATGAAAGTAAACCACAAAAAACGAGTCCGACTTTGCGTACGCGAAAAAACTTCGTGCATGGGACTCGCAGTTGAGGTCATATGGATCTCTAAAGTTTTCTGATCACGCTTCCGAAAACTTGAGGTCGAGCTGCCGAAGTTCGGGTCAGACATCGAGGCACTTCGGAATGTACTGGAGTACTTCAGATGTGTGACCCAAACCCTTCGGTATAAATCGAAGTACTTCAGATGCCTGACCCGAACTTCGGCAACTGGACCTCAAGTTTTTAGATACGTGATCCGAAAACTTCAGAGATCCATAAGACCTCAACTTCGGGTCCCACGCACGAAGTTTTTTTCTCCGTGTATGTTGGGCTCCCATTTGCACGCACATCCCCCCGAAAGCTTACATGACGTCCGAAAATATACCTACTACCGTGTTGTCACTTTCCACCCCTCAATCGCAATTTATGGTCCGCACAGTCGCTAACATTGCGTGGCCGCACGAACCATGGATCGCGGGAGAGGCATCGCCCGGTAGCAGAAGAAATCGCGGTGGTACGCCAAGGATATACCAATATCCGGACGCTGTATTGGCTTCCGGTGAGTTTAAACGGCAGTTCAAAGTATGCATCCATGAGCAAAGCAATGAGGATGGGACAATGGGCCTGTTGCATGCAAGAGATACAGCCGCGCGAATAGACTTATTAGAGGTTAAATGATACGAAAATTACGATGGTCACATTAAAAAAGTCTGAAATACACTCCTTACTGCGCAATTTGCGTTGTTAGGAACGCGCTTTTTCAAATTTCCCGCGTCTGGGGGCAGTTTTCTAATCACCGGAAACGAGCAAACGGCGGGCTCGAAGATTTCCGGAAGATGCCGAGTCGTTGTTGTTGTTGTTATTTTTTTCCTTCAGTTTGTTTACAAACCCAACGTGATCTCTTATAGTGGTCCATATACGCTTTATGCGGTAACCAAATCGATCAACTTTTAAATAACCAACGCAATCCTTCTACATTTCCTTTCACGATATCACGAGCTCCGATTTTTAGGTTATGTTGTCAGTTTTAGTTGACCGGAAATAGCCGCGAGTTGCCGTTAATTGTTTCCGTAAGAAAACTGCCCCCAGACGCGGGAAATTTGAAAAAGCGCGTTCCTAACAACGCAAATTGCACAGTTAGGAGTGTATTTCAGACTTTTTTAATGTGACCATCGTAATTTTCGTGTCATTTAACCTCTAAAAACTCTATTCGCACGGCTGTATCTCTTGCATGCAACAGGCCCATTGCGCTAAAAATTGAATCGTGTTTTGATGGTTAATGCTCGTGAGATTTAAAACAAAAATCCGAACATCCAGTTCGTGCGTCCGAACGGAAATGATGCCTCATCAAAAAACACGGCATACGACGTCATCCACCGTAGTCGTGCCATACGGCGCGCGCCATGATCGATTTCTAAGGCGCATTTGGCGCCTGTGACTCACAGGCTGTGAGTGAGTCTCGTAAATATTCGAACAGCAGCGTTGGTATATGATGTGGTATCACACCGCTTGGAAGGAAACTCCTCTTTTCGGACTCCGGAGTAGGTACGTGATGTGGTATCGCGCGGAAATGAAGGGAAGTATTGGCGTTCCACCTGTCACACATTACTGACGTTTAAAATGTATGCATAATGCTCTTGACGTTAAATTCTGAAATCAAGCGCGTAAATATTGGAACAGCAGCGTTGGTATGTGATGTGGTATCACGCCGCTTTGAAGGAGAATCTTACCTTTTCACCTGTCTCGAATTACTAATATTATAATGTAGGGCCTACATTGTAGACATGATGCGCAACTTTACTTGAACTCCGGCTTTGGTATGATTTGTGTTATCACGGCGCTTCGACGGAAAATCTTAAGCCTCCCATCTGTCTCAAATTACTGAGGCTTCGAATGTAGGCAGTATGCCTAGCTGAATGCGGCGTTCAAGTATTAGAACTTCGCCGTTGGTATGATATGTGGTATCGCGCCGCTCTGCAGGCAAATCTTGGGTTTTCACCTGTCTCGAATTACGGACGTTCATGATGAAGCACATTTTATTAGTGGATGCGAGTGGATGTGCATCCAAAATCGGCGACGGATGCGAAATTTCCCTTATTTTACTTTTCGTATCCAGTGCCGTATCCAGTTTCCAGTTTGGTAATGAGTTTGGTAATAGTGAAAGGGGTGGTAATTTGATAATTGGTTTGACAGATAATGTATAAGGTAGAAGCGCATAAACACATTGCGGTGAATATCACGTTAATTCTCATTTTCCTTGCAAAATTAAGCGCATTTCCTGCGATGGCGAGATGAAAATCACATAATTTCTCAGGATTTTTATTCCAGGCAAATAAGGAAAAGAGCCTGCAAAAATCCTGGGTAGCAATGTTTACATTGATTCCTCCGTAATTTTTGACTCTGAATCCGAATTTCAACTTTGCACCAAAAAATTCGGACCGGAAAGTTGCCAAATTTGGCAAAAATGGCCTAAAATCGGCATTTTTCCGGATTATGGCCTGTAACTTGCTAAAAATTGATCTGACGATAAAATTAGTTATTTTCAGAAAAGAAACTCGTTAAACTTCCTATAAATAAGTTCCTATACGTTTTTTGCTCAAGTCAAAATCAAGCGCGCTGGCGGGCGAAATTTGAAACTTTTTAAAGCTAAGATTATCCTTCATTTTCGCGTGATACCACACCGATTACCTACTCCGAAGTCCCAATTCCATTGAACGATGAGAGAAGAATGCCTGCGTCTGGACTCACCACAAACGTCAGTGATTAGGATTACAGATATCTATGACAGGCTCACGATCACCTTCATTTTCGCGAGATACCGGACCACATACCAACTGCGTATTCCTATTCCATGTGCAATTAATTTTCGCATTCAACGATGCGAGCAGTGTAACTACATTCGTTAACATTAGTGGTTTGGGATGGGCGAAAAGCTAAGATTCTTCTTCAATTTCGCGTGATATCACATTCCTACTCCGGAGTTCGAATAGTTGCTCGCTGGATTTCTGCGTGTTAAATAGTAACAAATTACGCGCGTTTCACCTCAATACGGCGTGAAGCACGTGGCATTTCCAACAGATCCGTGAGATTCTATATAATTACGCGTTGTTCATCTCTGTGTCGCGCGGGATGCGTGTTTTTTTTCTTTCTTTCTTTCTTTTTTTTGCAACTTTGCAAGAGGAAATGAGAGATTACGCAAGAATCACACTGGAAAAAAAACACATTCGCTCTAGAGTCCAGACTCTTGAAAACATTGACAAGAATAAGGACTCTTGATTCAATCAGATTTACCTAAGCTTAAATCAAAAGGAAATCCACTCAAATTAAGGGGCTTGGTTCTTAATTTAAGCTTAAATCTGATTGAATCAAGAGTATTTTTTCTTGTCAATGTTTTTAAGAGTCTGGACTCTAGATCCAATGTGTTTTTCTTTCCAGTGCACCCAGTGTTCGAAATTCACATTTGAGTTTTAGGAGCTATGTGGCGCATCAAGCCCGATTTTTAGGCGCCATTGAAGATTTTTTAGGGATCGAATTGACTTTTTGCCTATATATTATGGCGCATTTAGTGAAAAGTTAGACGCAGGCTGTTTTCGTAACAGAACTAGAAAGTGGCTGTAACTTGGGGAAGACATAAGAACTAAGGATGAAATCGTGAAGAATAGAAAAAGCTTTCCCTTGTGATGCTGAAAATTTTGAATAATCACCTAAAAAGAAAATTCAGATTTTTAGGGGGCAATTTTTAGGGGCCACGTTAGCTCGGAGCCTTCATATTTTAGGCGTATTGGCGCGTTGGCGCCTGTGAGTTTCGAACACTGAGTGCACCGCAATGTCGCGGCGTGTACGAAAATTTTACAGCAGTTGAAAAACATTGAAGATTCCACAATTTTCACCTCAATCGCGAAAAAAACGCGAATTTAATATCGACGCGGGCATTATTTTCATGACCGTAGTAAATTCAGTTCAGAAAAACTCTATGAATCTCCTTCAATTTCGCGTGATACCATCACTCGATGGCCTTTCTCAATTGACTTACGTCTCAATGATGTGCGAAGTACGCGATATTTCCAACAGATTCATTAAATCCTGAGAAATTATGCGATTTTTATCTCGCCATCGCACGAAATGCGCTTATTTCCAGTAATTTTGCAAGAAAAATGAGAAATAACGTTATATTCACCGCAACGTATGTATGCGCTTCTGCTTCATACATTATCTGTCAAACCAATTTTCAAATTACCGCCCCTTTTATCAAACTCATTACCAAACTGGAAACTGGATACGGCACTGGATACGAGATATAAAATAAGGGAAATTTCGCATCCGTCGCCGATTTTGGATGCACATCCACTTGCATCCACTATTAAACACGCGAATCATGAGCGTCAATAATTCGAGACAGCACTGGAAAAAAAACACATTGGATCTAGAGTCCAGACTCTTGAAAACACTGACAAGAAAAAATACTCTTGATTCGATCAGATTTTCGCTTAAATCAAATCCGCTCAAATTAAGAGGCTTCGTTCTTGATTTAAGCAGAAATCCGATTGAATCTAAAGTATTTTTTGTTGTCGATGTGTTTTTTTTTTCCAGTGAGGTAAAAATCCAAAATTTGCCTGCAGAGCGGCGTGATGCTACATATCATACCAACGGCGTAGTCACACTGCAACATTCATAGCCTCAGTAATCTAAGACAGGTGAGAGGCTTAAGATTTTCCGTCAAAGCGGCGTGATATCACAAACAATACCAAAGCCAGAGTTCAAGAAAAGTTGCGCATCATGTCTACAATGTAGACCCTACATTCATAATTTTAGTAATTCGAGACAGGTGAAAAGGTAAGATTCTCCTTCAAAGCGGCGTGATACCACATCACATACCAACGCCGCTGCTCTCCAATATTTACGCGCATGATTTCAGAATTTAACGTTGGGTGCATTATGCATACATTTATAAACGTCAGCATAGGCGTAGCTAGGGGGGTCCTGGGGGGGGATCTCGTGCCCCCCAGAAATCTCGTGCCCCCCCCCCCCCCCCCCCCCAGAAAAACGGGATCCTCCATTCCTCACCCACCCCCGCTCTCTTCACCACGAGAGGTGGTCCCATGCCCCCCCCCATAAAAATTTCCTAGCTACGCCCCTGAACGTCAGTAATGTGTGACAGGTGGAACTCCAATACTTCCCTTCATTTCCGCGCGATACCACATCACGTACCTACTCTGGAGTTCAAAAAGAGGAGATTCCTTCAAAGCGGTGTGATACCACAAACAACGCTGATACCAACGCTGCTGTTCCAATATTTACGAGACTCACAGGCGCCAACACGCCAGATGCGCCTAAAAAATGGATATGCGCAACGTGGTTCCTTAAATGTTGCCCCCTCCCCTCTCAAAAAAATCCTAATTTTTCTGTTGGGTGATTTTTTTAAATGTCGACGCTCGGCAGCGGATTCTGACTTTTCATTAAATGCGCCGTGATACATGGGTAAAAAGTCAATTTGGTCCCTACAAATTTTCGATGGCCCCTAAAAATCGAGCTTCATGGGCCACATGGCCCCTAAAACTCAATCGTTAGTTTCGGACACTGTTAAGGAATGATACGAATGGGTCAGTTACCCTAGTCTCAGAATCGCATGTTCTTAGTTTCAGCTTAGAGATTAGCAAAACTCGAGTTAAGATCTTTTCGAACACCATGTTTCTACGTTCTACGTTCATTATTAACGGAGATAACGCCCAGTCGCCCATCGAAGGATATACGGTGTATGACGTCATCAGAGTATGAAACTTGCCTCCGAGTTTCAGGAGCCATGTGGCGCATCAAGCTTGATTTTTAGGGGCCAAGTTTACTTTTTGTCTATATATCAAAGCGTATTTAGTGAAAAATTAGACGCAAGGTGTTTTAGTTACAGAACTAATAGCTGTAACTTGGGGGGAAATTTCGAAAAATCACTGAACAGAAAAATTAGGATTTTTTTGAGGGGGGGGGGGGGGGTGTAATTTTATAGGGGCCACGTTGGCGTAGAGCCTTCATTTTTTCGGAGCCATGACCGATTTCTTAGGCGCATTTGACGCGTTGGTTGGCGCCTGAGAGTTTCGAACAGTGGACGTCATACACCGCGTTGATGCGTATCATGGTTGCATTTCCCTTTTAATTTCATAAAGCAGTGATATACATACACATTTGTACTGTTTACTGGGTTATTCTTCCTCGCAATTTATTTGGCTATTATTTTATGACTGAATGCACTTGCGCAGTGGATAATGTTATTTTACAGCATGTTTCTTCATAGGTGATATTTCTGCTGATACTGGACGTAAACAATTGGCTCCTGGACAAAATTTGTCCACGTTTGCTGTTGAATAAGCTGAAATCATCAAAATACGATTCTGTCAAACGCAACTGACCCCTTATTCAGGCCCGCCACAAGGCGTGGGGGGGAGGGGATATTGGGTCCCTGGTACCGGGGCCTCTGTCGCCCGCAACACACCACTTCGAATTCACCTATTGCCTTTGTCTCGTAAGGAAAAGTGAAAAATTCACCCTAAAACTTTCGCAAAATAAGAATAACCACGGCCCGAGCTGGGATGTGGCAGGCCTTCCCTTATTGTATCCTGCGACAATTGTCAACTGCAGAGGGAAAATGGATAACATTTGAAGACAAGAAAGGAAGAACTTTGACCATTTTTGCTGATAAATAAGCTGAAACCATCAAAATACTATTCTGTCCAACGCAACTGACCCATGTTGTATCCTGCAAAAATTGTCGACTACAGAGGGAAAATGGATAAAATTTAATGACAAGAAAGAAAGAACAATTAGATACGTACCAGAAGAGAGAGATGAAATTGCCCGACGCCAAGCTGTAAGCACTCACGACACCACACTTTCACTGGAATCGAACCGCGCACTAAAAAATTGGCCAAATATCGTTTAGATAGAGATAGTTAAAAAAATTCCAGATTCACCAGGAATTGAATCATGTGTGGTTAACTTACTTCAATTCTGCTCAGATAAGGCGTTTACAATAATACATGACATGAAAACAAGATAGGAAAAATCATGAAAATAAAATGATGATAATGATAATAAACGGCGTATCTTGAAACCAGAATAATACAACCACGAGAAAAGTTTCTTGTGGATAGTCAAAAAACGAAAAAGGGGAAGAAACCAAGCATACTTAATGCATGTTCTTCCAGCTCCAATATATTAACTTACAGATACAGATGTAATAATTTCCAATTATTTATGTTTTGATTTATTTGCTTGCTTTATAAGTCCGACATAAGCAACGTATGCTTCGTTTTTGTATACCTAATAAAACATAAATTGAATAGTTTAACGTTAAACCAGTATCGTAGATGCTAGCCATTAGCCGCATCAGCGCTTATAATTCATCGTTCGACTTGACGTGAGATTTTGATTTCGAAGCGAAAATCCGTGATTGTACATAAGAAAACCTACCAACAATATTTGCTGCCAAGTTTCATGTTTGGACATCAAATTTACTGCATCAATGAGGACTGAAGATTCGACAACTATTTCAAGGAATATTACAAGAAGCTAGAATTTTTCTGCCCCCCCCCCCCCCCCCCTCCAACCCGGATTTATCGGGGCATACTGAAAAGTGTCTTCACTGCCGTGCTTTCTTAAATCTAAAATTCCAGGACTTAAAGGCGGGATTTGATCTTCGTCGGCATGAAAGGTAAGTACTGGACTGGAGGAAAGAATTTCGAAGTTCCGCAGTGAAACTCACTGACTTTTCAGTGTTGGGCGAATATCCCTGACTTTCCCACGTTTTCAACGACTTATCAAAGAGCTATTCACCCTGGGATGTACATCTTTATCAGGGCTGCCGAAATTCTTACGTTTCCCATATTCCTCACTCACTTGTTCCGCATCGTTATAAATTTTCTCACTTGCTACTCATCGTTCTCCATTTTTCTCACTACGATTCACAGTTCTTCATTTGACTCACTTATCGCTCAATGTTTCTCGATTTTGTTCTCTGTTCACTCACTGGGTCTCGATTTTACTTCCCCTTTTCACTCTGTTCTCGATTTAACTCGATCTTCATTCTCCGTTCTTGATTTTACTCACTCTTTACTCACCGTTTCTCGATTTCACTCACATTTGGCTTGCTGTTTTTCGATTTTACTCACATTTGGCTCGCTGTTTTTCGATTTTACTCACATTTGGCTCGCTGTTTTTCGATTTTACTCACATTTGGCTCGCTGTTTCTCGATTTTACTCACATTTTGCTCACTGTTTCTCGATTTACTCACATTTTGCTCACTGATTCTCGATTTTACTCACATTTTGCTCACTGTTTCTCAATTTTACTCACTCAGTACTCGCAAATCGTGCGAGATGTGAATTCTTTTATAGGATCGATTATGACTCCATTGATCGCTCATCACACCGTGAGACACTACGGTGGAGAATTATTCTTGAATTATTCACAGATCATTGGATTACTCTCAAACTACTAACATTACACCCATTTAACTCGTCAATGCTTAAATTACTCACGAGTCGGCAGCCCTGATTTTCTCACTGAGAAGAATTGGATACATAACTCGCAACAAAAACAACAGTTTCCGTGACAGTTGGTCGTTACGCTGAGAAAAATAATTAATGTGTTAGAGAACAGCAATTACTGCTGTTATTAGTAATTCTGCTGCTGATTCTTCTCTGTCTGCTACGAACTGCGAATACTTCTTCCTCTCCTGCTGCCATTACTAATTTTTGAGTCCGATCGCCAGTTTGCTAATTTTCTCAAATCAAGGAATTTTAGCAGCTGCTGTGACTACTGTTGTTGCTGCCTATTGCGTCCTCCTTCTGCTGCTTCTTCTCTCTGATTTATTTCTTCAACTCCTTTCGCGTGAATGAGCATTTTGAGTAACAAGAAGATTTTAATTTTTCTAGTGTGACAGAAGGAACGATGGGGAGGATGTTACAGTTCTTCATGTCCCACATTCTCTCAGTCTTATCTGTGATCTGAAGCAGGGTGGTGGGGCGTTCCTTTACCTTATGGCCTGTGATTTAAGCAAGTGTTTCCATCATTGTGAATCTGAATTTCCGTAAAAAAGGTGTGTTAGATGCATAGAATGAATTGTGACTATGAAAACACTGACGCATCAATCTAGCTAAGCTCGGGAAAGGCGTCATTCACAGAAAACAGCAAGTTGCGTAGCTGTAATCCCACGGCTATGGCTGAAATTCGACGATCATCATCTTGAAATGGGGGACAGGAAGGAGGGATTGAGAATGGCACAAGATTCGAATAGTATTTACATAAAAAAAAGCAGAACAGATTAATTAATTAGACAGAGAAAAGCAGAAGATATTATTAATTACATAGGGAAAAGCAGCAGATATTAATTAATTAGATAGAGAAAATCAGGAAAGATGCATTAATTAGATAGAGAAAAGCAGGAAACATGCATTAATTAGATAGAGGAAAGCAGGAAACATGCATTAATTAGATAGAGGAAAGCAGGAAACATGCATTAATTAGATAGAGAAAAGCAGGAAAGATGCATTAATTAGATGGAGAAAAGCAGAATATATTATTTAATTAGATGAAGAAATCAGAAAAGAAAATGAACGGTACTACTCAAGAACTAACTGAACAAAAGGTTAGCTACTTTAATAAACTACTAAAGAAGAAAATGTAGAACACCTGAGAAATGGAGCTCTTGCATGTGTTAGGGATTTGCGACTGAAGTACTTATTCCTAAGTAATATTTCGCTCGAAACACGATGGTGCCACTAGTTTTCTCTAAAATCGATTCCCAAGCTCAAAAAAAGCTCTCAAAGTTGAGGCCGTAATGGAGGGGATGTTTAACACTGCCCTCAGAGTCTACCTTTATATCCAGTTAAATTTTCCATGCAAAGATAGGGAGCAAATACATTAGCAGGTTTGCCACTTTATTTGGAGACTCCGAAGTTGTAACCACGGCAATTCTGCTAATGTATTTGCTCCCTATCTTTGCATGGAAAATTTTACTAGGTGTAGAATTAATGGACTCTCAACGTTGCGTGGAATATCCTCTCCATTACAAACTGAACTCTGAGAGCATTTTTGAGCTTCGGAATTGATTTCAGAGAAAACCAATGGCACCATCGTGTTTTTCACGAAATTTTACGAATGAGAAAGTTGAAGTACTTGAAACGCAAATCCGTGACACTTGCAAAAACTCCACCGTGTTGGTTTTTTTTTTTTTTTTTTTTTTTTTTTTTTTTTTTTTTTTTTTTTTTTTTAATTTATATTTAATTTTTATTTTGATTTTGAGTGGGTGAATGTTGATCCCTTCTTCGTGGATGTTGCCTCAGAAGAGGGATGGAGAACCGGAACTGAGAGTGAGTTCGCGTGGTTTGTAGGACTTCAATCAATCCCGCATACAAATCAACCAATCCCCCATGCAAATCAGTCAATCCCGCGTGCAAATCAGTCAATCAGTATACAACTCAGTCAACCCCGCATGCAAATCAGTCAATCAGCGTACAAATCAGTCAATCAGCGTACAAATCAGTCAATCAGTCCAACAGTCAAAAAGAATATAAGGAGAGGAAGGAGTGGAAGGAGAGGAAGGAAAGGTGGGAGGGAGAGAAAGAAAGAAATAGAGGAAGAGGAGACTGGTGAGCATGCCCAGCCTAGGCATCGGGAGCCAATCCCGAGGTCACCGACCAAGGGTAAAAGGGCACCTCCATGGTGCCCGCAACCATCCACCGGGGTAGACGTGCGGCCGGGGCGGTGTCTGCAGATCGCTCCTCTAGCGCCCCCAGACGGTACAAGACGTCCGCCGACCGGATGGACGACCGCGCGCCGGGCGCTCCGACGAGTGCTCGGTCGGACGACAGAGCCTCCAACTCAACTTCACTTTCAGGCCGAGGTTAAAGGCCTCAGCCTGAAAGTGAAGCTGATACGGAAGCACTATCATCACGGTAGAGCAGTCGACGGAGCGTCCAGCGGGTGTCCACCCGCTCGTCGGACATCAACGACGTTCGCCGACCGGGCGGACGACCGCGCGCCGGGCGCTCCGACGAGTGCTCGGTCGGACGACAGAGCCTCCAACTCAACTTCACTTTCAAACCGAGGCTAAAGGCCTCAGCCTGAGAGTGAAGCTGATACGGAGGCACTGTCATCACGGTAGAGCAGTCGACGGAGCGTCCAGCGGGTGTCCACCCGTTCGTCGGACGTCGGACCGTAAGGAAGCACTATGACCGAAACTGACGGCCGTCGTCGTTGTTGTGCGTCACGGCTGTGAAATGCACGTCGCGGCTGATACGGAACTTCCGGGACCTCTTAAGGTGATTTGATGGACGCCATATTTTGTGTCAGAACGGCATGCGATACATCGCATCAATTAGTTCCATTTTTTCAGCTACTCGTCATTTTCCTCCAATTTTGAGATCGCAATTCTGTTGTCAGGAGACTAAAGCACTCACTTATCCAATTTTAACAAAGAAATTCAACGTAATAAAGGCGTGGTTTTTTCAGAGAGAAAACATCGCATTCGATACTGATATCGAAACGGCACTCGAATGCGATATTTTCTCTCGGAAAAAACGACGCCTTTATTACGTTGAATTGCTTTGTTAAAATTGGTAAGTGAGTGCTTTAGTCTCCTGACAACAGAATTGCGATCTCAAAATTGGAGAAAAATGACGAGTATCTGAAAAATGGAGCCAATTGATGCGATATATCGCATGCCGTTCTGACACAAAATATGGCGTCCATCGAATCACCTTAAGCTCGGGTCAAAATCACAGTGCGGAGCCCGGTTTCCACCATCAAATTGAGCCCATCAAAATTGATCACCGGTGGAACTGTGGGCTCAATTTGATCGTGGAAACGGAGCTCCACGCTGTGAGTTTGACCTGAGCACATACGCCGATTGCACAAGTCCCAAATGGGGACCGAGACGACAAGTCCCTCATCGTCTCGACTCCCATTTGGGACGTGTGTAATCAGCTCTTCTAACCTCTGCACCCTCCCTCTAAAAGGCACTCACCCTCGAGATTTTCTTCAAGTTGATGCTCAAATGCTGAAATACATTTTTAATTTTTACTTCTATTTCAAGTAACTCAAAAATTAACTTTCAATTATGACTTAACTCATTAATATTTCAATTACAGAGGTGTGAGTGGCCGAAGTTGCTAAGGCACCTCTTAAAAAAAAACAAAAAAAAACTACTAAACTATAAACTAACTACTACTACTACTACTACTACTATACTACTACTACTACTACTACTACTACTACTACTACTACTGCTGCTGCTGCTGCTTTTACTACTACTGCAGAAGATGTACATAGGAAGAAAGAAGAACAGTCGGTAGTGATGTCATATATCGGAGTTTCAGGCACGCAAGTTTACATTACGTCAGTCAAATGCATGTTTTTGCTTCTGTTAACACTGTTTCCGTACGAAGAGAGCGCATCCGAGAACCTACTTCTTTCAGATGCATTAGCTAAGGAAGTTGTTTAAAATTTGTTTGTTAGAAAAATATTAAGGAGAAAGAAAAGAAAAACCGCAAATTTTATAAAAAAGCACGACTAGTTGCAAAAATTAAGTTAGAAACCTTAAATTAATGTAAATACTGATAATCTGAAAACGTTCTCTTAGATAGCTCGAGCGAAAAATTGCGTTGGTTTTTTAATCGGGAGCTTCAATGATAATTTTATCCATTTCACGAATCAAGAGTAACATTTTTGAGCGATTTTACTCCCTAGAATTACAAATCATGGGGACAGGGCATCAATAGGATTCGAAAAGATAACTATGATAAAAACAAAACTGAAATATTGAATGAGAGATCAGCATTATAGCTACTTGAACTTTCACAACGACATGAAATAATGAGGCATTACAGTACTACGGGGGAGGGGGTACTGAGAGTACTAGGAACCCCCCTCTCCCCGTCAGAGAGTTTGAATTTATAAACTTCCCCCTTCCAATGAAAAATTTCTGGCTATTCCACCGCGCGGGTATAAAATAAAAACTACGACACAAGGACTCAAGTGAACTTTTAAAAGATCTCTGCAATGGAGCTAAAAAAAAAAGCTTATTTTCCCATTATATTGGCTTTTGATCTATTGCTACAGTGATGTGCGACAAGACACATGTGGACATGAAAAAAAAGAGAAGAGAGAAAGTTGAGTTCCAGGTGATCATTAGAGCGCGCAACCACTAGCGACTTTCTTTATGCACCGAGGGGGGAATAAGTGCCTCCTTTGATCAAGGAAAAATGAAAAAAATAAATCGATAAAAAGCCGCGATAACGGTAGATACCTAACTCTAAAAATACTGTTGCTAACTTGACAACTAAATTAAGAAGAGGTCACCTACCCACCAATAATGTTTATAGGACAAAAAATTCCCCCGGCTCCAAGAGCAAGTAACAACTGCCGTGATAAGGCTACTGAGAGATGGGACTGCTCGAGAGCCAAAGCGCTTCTCACCAAGAAAAGATGCGAGGAAAAAAGGATCAAAATTCGGAGAAACTACAATGACTTTCACGGCAAGAAAAAGTTGGGTTTCTGGATTTTACATAAAGATCAGGGCGATAATGGGCCAGGGCCACCTAGTGAATGCAGATTGTATGTTTCTGCAATCCAGAATTATCATCGTTCATCTACCCCACCGTTACTAATAGCAATAAACCTTTTGGATAAAATTGTTTTTATCTCTGAATCCCAAGTTGTTTGGGTTCACAGAGAGGGATTTTACATTGTAAAACTATAGCACTCCGATGTCAGTCAGGATCCAAACGCAACACGTAGCAGTTATGCATAATACCAAGCTTTAGGAAGTCCGTGAGAAATCAAGAAAATACCGGTTCTAATCGGTGCAGAAGTAAATGCGGGGAAATACAACAAATAATTTCATAAATTTTCGAAAATAATTCATAGAATTAATCAAATAATATAAATATGCCCCATTTAAAGTGAGTCAGCTCTTGAGAACACTGCTAATTTCCTTTTCTTTTTCATTTTTGAAGCATCCTGGTTTTTAAGACTTCTTGCGGTTCAAGGGTTAGCTTTTGCGCATTCTTAAATTGGACTGCATTTCGCAATTTGGAAGTATAATTTTCTGGCTCAGTTTAGAAACAACATACGTACAGTTAGTTTCCTTCTGCACATAAGTGTTTCTACAGATGAGCCAGAAATTGTAGTTCCAAATTGCAAAATGTAGTCCAATTACAAGTTCAATTACTCTCACTGACTGTTTCGTCTCTGCCCGCACACAGTGCGGCGATTTCGGCCAGACAATGAGAGCAACAACCGCCATTAAAAGTACAGTTTTTTACACTTTTCACAAGATTAGAAAAAATAAAAATAGGCAGTTTTCGCATGAGCTGATTCAGTTATGATGCATAATTACAAAAATACTTAGACACTCAATATATTCTGTTTAAATTCTTGTTTATTATCCTTCTTTTTTTCTTCTTTTTTCCTGTTATTGTTCTCTTAGCTCTCGCTCTCAGTTTCTGAAAGCCGCTGCGAGACTCAGACGCCACAATCCTCAGGGAGTGTATCTCTATGTGCCAGAAATGCGAAATCACTTTAGAAGAAAAGTACTATTCTAATCTAATGTATGTTGATGGTGTATGCCCTAATGACATTTACTTATCTAAGTAAATATAATTAAAACCCTAATACTGTGGCCCAAATACTGTAAGTTACAGGATCATAGAATAAAGCTGGGTCCACACTGTCCTGCGGGGAAATCGAAGCAAATCAGCAGTAAAACCTCGAACACCTATTCATCCTTTTACCAGGGATTTTATTTATTATTTAAATTTAATTTCAAAATTTCATTTTCATGTTACTGAACTCTTAATTTTTGTACATGAGAAAATTTAGTTTTTTTTTTAACTAACCATATAAAGATATTGGAAAGTAAAAATATATAATGATCCGTATACACTGCTAAATATATTGGTAAAATACTTTAGTATTTCTATGCATCAGCCTGAGCTGATAACTCTCCCACCTCCTTCTAGCACTATTACTCATTAGAGTTGTTTTGGTGACTTTCGTGCTAGTTTTTGGAATTTTTGGCCTTGATTTCCCCGCAGAGCAGTATCTTACCTAATTACTCCCATCGACTGTTTCGTCTCTGCCCGCACACAGTGCGGCGATTTCGGCCTGCCAATGAGAATAATACCTAAACTTTTACATTGCATATCTAAAAACGCGACACTTTATGTAATTTAAAACATGTCATTATTCAATAAGAAATCGCACATGGCAGCATCAAAGATACACCGAAGGTCTCCCAAAACGGTAGATATAATATGCAGTGGCAAAATATGAATTATCGACTATCGACATTCTCCCATTTAAAGATATGGTTAAGAATCGATTATTGAGGTGTTCATAACCCTCTTGATCGACCCTTTTCCATAGCTTTAAATAGCATAATAATCGATTAATCACAATGAACGACACGCTATTTGCCACTGCAGAGTGAATGATGGTGCGGCTGATGTAGATACCACACACCACACCCCCTAAAACTTAATCCCTATCGTAAACTGACAAGCGTGGTTTTGGAAAAACCTATGTGTAGAGATCCGGAGGTCCGGATAGGAGAAGAAAGTCCGATGTGTTAGCAACGTTGGTGATGATGAATTTCTCAACAAAAATCATTAATTCGCATGCACTTAACTTCAAAAATTGTACTTACAAAATTTAGCAGTAGAGAAACATATTGCCTTACAGTATAGTTTAGTGGCGTGGCGTGAATGATCGATTAGCGATAATTCTCCATTTGAAGCTATGGTAAAAGAATCGATTAATAAGGTGTTCGTTGCGAACACCCTGTTTATCGATCATTTTCCATAGCTTTAAATAGCAGATCATTCGACATATCGCAAAGCACGCCACGCCACTGTATAGTTCTCTAATGCTTTACAGATACTAACACACAACTGCAGATATGAGCCGACCGACCGGGATTAAATTTACAAAAAAAAGGTCATTAACAGTTAGCTCATTAGTATATAATTTGAAGCAATGATGATGTTCGATAATTTTTTTATTATTATTATTATTATTATGTTGAATGCTTCGTTGCAAACTTCCTCTCTCTGGGAGATTTCAAAGTGGCAGAATGCGCCTTTTGGAGGTAGAAATCAAATCACTACGCGACGTACTATCTCTTCAAAATTTCACGAGGAAAACACATCACTCAATGGAAAGTCCGGAAATCAAACATTAAACTACATATAAAAAAACAATTAAATTAGTTGAAAGGCAAGAATAAAAATTACACCTTTTTCATCAACTAATTTTCATTTGATCTATGTAAGAAGTACTTGTTATTTTTTCGTTCAAGATTTGATATTCGAACTTCCCGTTGTGTGAATATTTTCCTGCGTACGATTTTGAAGAGGGTACATGTGTGGCGGCCGTTCGGCTTTTTACTGCAGACTTCATGCAAACGGATAAACTTAGAACAGTTTTTTTTTTTTTTTTTTTTTTTTGTTTTTTCTTTTTGTTTTTTTGTTTTTTGTTTTTTTTTTTTTTTTTTTTTTTTTTTTTTTTGTTTCTTTTTGTTTTTTTTTTGTTTTTGTTTTTTTTTTGTTTTTTTTTGTTTTTTTTTTTTTGTTTTTGTTTTTTTTGTTTGTTTTTTGTTTTTTTTTTGTTTTTGTTTTTTGTTTTTTTGTTTTTTTGTTTTTTTTGTTTTTTTGTTGTTTTTTTTTTTTTTTTTTTTTTTTTTTTCGTTTTTTTTTCTTCGGCAAATTCACTTCACTTATCGGGTTCCACGCTGTGTTCATCCGCAGCACTGACCATCCAAATCCAACGACCATCCTCTTCTCCTTTTCCCATCTTGAGTGTACGACTAGGGTGTTTTTCTTGATTCATCGTTGACATTCGTTGCAGAAAAGTCACAGTCCTGACTGTTAACATTTGAGTAAAGGTGCTTCTGACAGAAGTAGGTCCTTACAGGCTACGAAAACTCTCCATTCCAGCCGTCGAATTCATCGACAAATTCCTCAGAAAAGCATTAGATATGCTCATCGAATTGATGGCTCTGCATCAAATATTTGTAAAGTGAAACGCTCATGATGACATGTAGTCCACGGCGAAGAACGCCGGTCTTGCTCAAATGACGAATAAAAGGTCCATGGACGCTGAAAAGTATCGGTGGGTGTGCATTTTTCTCCAAGCGAATAAATTGTAAGGTCTTTGATATATATGACATAAGTTAGCGAGCTGATGTTATTTGTCTGAAAAAACGCCGCGATTCCATTTATTGTGCTATGTTGATTTGATCAACATGCGTCACCAGTCGTTTCTACGAACCATGTTGGGCCCATGTTTACGGGGGCCCTTTGCAGCCCACTTGCTTGTTCCTTGAAAGTAAGAAGGAAAGGCCGCAACACTCGGCTTGCCTGTGGAAAACAGAAAAAGGCCACTATTCTAAGTCAGCATGCCTGTTGACAGGGAGAGGCTGCTTCAATTAAGGGACCAGCATGCCTGTCAACGGGGAGAGGCTGGCTTAGCGAGTAATGCCCAGACGTTTCTGTTGTAGTTCTGTGTTGATTAGATCAATGGTCCATGTGTCACCAGCCGCTGCTACATCCCATGTTGAGGCTATGTTTACGAGGACTGCTTGCTTGTTCCTTGAAAGTGAGAAGAAAAGGCCGCAACACTCGGCCTGCGTGTTAAAAGCAGAAAGAGGCCACAATTCTAAACCAACTTTCCTGCTGACAGGGAGAGGCTGCTTCAATTAAGGGACCAGCATGCCTATCAACGGGGAGAGGTTGGCTTGGCGTACAATGCCCACAGGTTTCTAGACGGTTATGGCTGCGAGGGCGCTTCTAGAAATTGCAAGGAAGAAAGAAAACAGGATCATATCCAAGGAACTTGATGAATGTTTGTAGATGTGCGGAGCATTTTTTCCGAGTGATGAAATTGCGGCGTTGATGAAATTTTTGACGAAAGTCGGCGAGCTGACGTTCGAATTCAGGAAATAACGTGCGTTGATTTCAATCTATTGTGCTGCATTGATTTGATCAACGGTTCGTGCTGCATTGATTTGATCAACGGTTCGTGTGTCATTGGTCGTTAGCTACGGCCCAGTCAGCTGAAACCTCGGGCCTAGAATTCAGTAGACTAAAATTCTTGGACCAGTTATATGTATTTTTCAGCGCACAGAGAGTTGGCAAATGCGAAATTTCAATTTTCAAATTGACAATTCAAAAAAAAATTTGAAGGACTTGAATGCCTCGAGAAATGCATGATGAACAATTTGATGAAAACAAAAAAATCTCGAGATGAAGTTCGGGACCCGTCTCGTCTCCTGTCCGGATGCCGGGATTTTGCACAGTCATGCAAAATACCAACGAAGTGAAGTCAGCATGAACTGTTCGGAGCGTCTGCAACATCGTATGAATACTTCCAACATTGCACCATCGAACGCGAAGATGCGCCAATTGCCTCACCATCGAGGCTACGTCAGCATGTACCGTTTGGAGCGCCCGCAAAGTCTGATGAATACTTCAAGCATTACGTCATCGAACGCACAGATGCGCATCGAGTAACGCCATTACCGGCGAAGGCTGCTATCCCAACAGGATATGTTCACAAACTTGTGAATTTTTTGCCACATCTATGATTTTCCGCGACAAATTGGCTTTGACTTGAACAGAATTTCACATTATTTAGGGAGAAATTCAGCCAACTGGAGATCAGAATATATCCTTGTATTCACATGAATTTTGTATGAAACGTATTTCGTGAATGTGTGAACGAATGTGATCTTACGACCATTACTTCTACTAAGAGTTTGATGACGGAAAATATCTTCTTCAGGATACGTTCATTGACCAAATTGAATCCAGTTGCCTTCTTCGAATAAAAATTCAACTAATGGTTGCAACGAAGTCCGGTTGAAACTCCCGTGAGCACACGTCAAGAGATGGGAAAAGGGCTGGAAACGTTGCGACGATAGGGATGATTAGCATGAAACCCACGGACCGAGAATAAACGACACTTATTTATATACAATTTACAACATTGCCATGGGAAGAGAAAATAGCCGCATGACCATTCAAATGTTGCCTCACCTCTCCCTTTTTTCCAACATTTATTTTCGGGGAAAGTTGTCGATAATTTTGTTTGAAATTTTCAGAGAGAATAGATTAAAGTTGCAAATGAAATTCCCTGAGGAATTGGAAGAAAAATATCAACAAGTTTCCTTGAAAACTGGTATTTTAACAAAGGAGATTTGGCAACGTCAGAAGGCACATACGGCGTTATTCTTCAGCAAGGCAGAACAATGAAGCTGCAGACAGCCCCTGCAGACTATAGGCATTTATACACTTCCGAAACCACGAGTACACGAGAATGGAACTTAATGGGCCTGTTGCAAACTTTTGCTAGAGCAAAACTAAGAGTTGTTTCTTATAGATAATGCCTCAAAAATCACGATGAGCGCATTGGCAAACTCTGAAATGCACTCATAACTTCACAAACTGCGTAAGAAATTTGCGGTTTTTTGAGCTTCCCGCTTCAAAAACGATACTACGGCACAGGTGAACATTTTGTAAGAGGAGTCGTTCCATCGTCGGCAATAATCATCATAGCCGACGCCAATCCGCCAAAACACGTTTGATGGGACGAGATAACACCTGAACTGGATTAGACCAGATAACAATCGGTGTGTTAACGTTCATATTTTCCACGCCCGAATTGATTGACCTTGAACTCTCCTTGAATTACGCGCGGAACTGCGTGCAAGCGTCGGCCATGATGAATATCGCCGACGATGGAGCGACTCCTCTAACAAAATGTTCACCTATGCCGTAGTATCGTTTTTGAAGCGGGAAGCTTAAAAAAACGCAAATTTCTTACGCAGATTGTGAAGTTATGAGTGCATTTCAGACTTTGCCGATGCGCTCATCGTGATTTTTGAGGCATTATCTATAAGAAACAGCTCTTATTTTTGTTCTAGCAAAAGTTTGCAACAGGCCCATTTTGGGAACACGAGCTAATTTCTGGCTTTTTTCAAAGACAACGTACGTGCCATTATAGTTCCCTCATCTAGATAGGTGCATTAACAAAATATTTAGAGATATTGATACTTAGTAATTGCAATCAAAAATTATAAACAAAGACTCTTCCTTCCAAAATTAATTTTAGCAATTTTTTCAAGCTAGCGGTAGAAAGGTCTCAAGTTAAGTTTGAGCTAAAACCCTCTCTGGTTGTCTTAAAAACGATCAAAATCGCTTTCAGTATTGTTTGTATCAGATGGTATCTTCGATCTGGGAATTACGTTGCTTTACTTGGGTACTACTTTTTTTTTTTTTTTTTTTTTTTTTTGCCATAAAAATGTAGCGTTTTGGAGAGAGCAGGAAAGAAAATTTTTCCATTTAAAAAAAAAAAAGAGAAAAAAAAAATAATCTTTCTTAAAACAGGAAGCAATTTTGATCATTATAAGACTAATCCCTTGTCCTTAGCTCATTCTGAACTCGAAACATTACTCGCATAAATTACGTCTAAAACATGATCAAATTTTAATTTAGGTATGTCTATGTACTGCGTCAGGTTGCGACCAGTTTTGACCAAAATTCCGGCAAATTTTAATTCATAGGGGTTTCATATCAAAAGAAGAAGAAAAAGAAAAAAAGCCAGCTATCTGACAAAAAACAATTAAAATTGATTAAAAGCGGGAGAAAGTAACCCTTAAACGCTGCAGATGGGGAAAATTAGCTTACAATTAGAGGAGCAGTTATCAACCTTCACTGAATGCGCGAACAACTGAACGTACAAGATGCGTTACATAATGTACAACTTTGACGCATTTTTATTTCAAGTAGAAGAAAAAAACTTATAGCAAGTTTTCATCGATACTTCAGTTAAAATCATACATTATAAACATTGCACACATATTTTAAAATCATAAACATAATCAGTTTCAGTAATGCCGCTCCGCGGCGGAGAAATTCATCATCACCATACGAAACTTGTTTAAACGTTTCCATTTGCATTACTTGCCTGCCGTCTACTCTACATTCCCCTCGATATTTTAACAACCGCGTTTGAGTATAAACACAGAAACATACTTATAGCTGATGTTTGCATTAATTGCAGAGCGAAAACATGACGAGGAAAATTAGGCGTCTAAGTCAGTGTCAGGCTTGCCATGTCGGAACAAAATGCAATACTTAAAAATAAATTAAGAGTCTATTCATGCACAATGTCACTTACATTACGATTACCAACAACGGTGTGATGTAACACGATTATATGGACTGCATTTTGCAATTTGGAACTATAAATTCTGGCCCGGTTTAAAAACAACGTATGTGCCATTAGTTTCCTTATGCACATACGTGTTTCTTCAAATGAGACAGAATTTATAGCTCCAAATTGCAAAATGCAGTCCACATGATTATGAGTAATTTTCTTGCAGACCGAGTTGCAATAATTTTTGACAGCGAGGCGTCATTTAACTAAAAGAGTTGCTAGCACCGAGAGGATCCTGACAAACATTAGAGTTGCTAAACAAGGGCTATAGTGGGAACATTTTGCGGGGGGGGGGGGGAGGGGGGGGTGCAAAAGGACACCTCGTAAGTCAAGGGACCTTAAAAAATGGGTAGGATTCCGCAGATCTATAGAGAAGCTCGGGGGATTTCTCGAGCTTTAAAGGGGATCTGGGGGGCCTCCCCCGCAAGATTTTGAAAAATAGAGTCGTCTCAGGAGCAATTCTGAGCTGTTCTTGCTATCAAATTACACAACACCCGATCTTATGTAAGTTCAGCTCATGCTATAATGATTTCTAAACAACGGAAACGCCTTCCGAATTGAGAACTAGGAGGGCAGGGAAGGGAGTAAATTTTTTAGTATCAAAATTCTCAGATTTGAAAGTCTAGAAAACCAATGATATTAATAACGAAAACCCCAAAAAACTACCCTCTGTCAAATCGACAGCCGATCTATGTTTGTTTAGATTCCTAAGCTTAAAAGTCATGTTCAAATTGAGGATGTCCTTCCTTGAAGAGCTTGATCCATATAAACTTTACTCTTAAAATAATTATTCCCACCAATTAAGTTCAAACTTCATACTGAACTAAGTGAGTTCCAAACGCAAGAAACCTCGCAAAGAGTCTAGTTTCATGATGCAATTTCGCAGAACTAAGTTTGAAATGAAATTCCTGATTCACATTAAACCATTGACAGAACAAAGGCGCAGACACCGATGACACGAAATACTTCATAGTAATCTAGAATACTTTGAGCGTAAGAAGACGCGTGACCAAAAGTTAAAGGCGGCTGAAACTAAAAGCGGCTAGCAAGTCGAAAAATCACCAAGAAAATTGTCCCGTTCTAAAATAAAAGTATTGAAGGGAGAAAATGCTGATTTTCTTAAATTTGTGACTCATTTTTCCTTGATAAAAGGATGGACTTAGCCATTTTACTAATATTTCCAGGGGCAAAATGCTGATTTTCCTTAATTTGTGACTGGTGTTTCCTTGATAAAAGGATGGACTTAAGTCATTTTACTAATATTTCCATCCTAAATCATGAATTGGGTTTAAGGCAATAAAACGACAGCTGATCGAAATCAGAACCATCCGAGTGATCAAAGATACCTAGAAGCTTTTCTCTTCTCATTTTTTTTAAAAAAAAACAAATTGAAACTTTCCGATCCCTCCTACACAGGCGACCTTGAATGATACTACTTGGGATTTATTCCGGCTTCTTTGAGCCTCAAGATGTTTAAGTTCAATGTTTTTAAGTTTGACAATGTTCCGCTTATCTATGCTTTCCTTAAACTCATATATTGAAGTCCTTATAGTGAACGTCCATTAAGCATCAGGACGCAAATCGGTGTGATACAACAACTCCTCAACAAATTTTCCAGTCTTTGGGAGCGTTTATACATTTCGTAACGCTATGGGGGGGGGGGGGGATCAGTGCCAGCGTTACGTAACCCTCTCAGTTGGTTAAAAACACAGAGAATTCGAAATGTATCATTCTCCATTCTTCACGGTACTGGAACGGTCTTCACGGTTTATCTTTACAAAAAATTCAAGAATGCAGCTATATATTCAATATCTCCCACAATTTTTGGGATATTAAAGGGATGTTAAAGAGTTACGTAATGATTAAGCGGGTCCGTGGTTGCGTTATAAATCTATATACAGGGGGAAGGGGGAGGGACAAAATGCCGGAAAAAAGCGTTACGTAACTTACGGACGCTCCCTGAACTACGACTCAAGATCATCGGTGAAGTTTCAAGTGAGCTATGATCTCTCAAATCAATTTAAACTGGTTAATTGAGTTAATTTGCTTTTAAAAGGGAAGAATTCCCGCATTTAAGTTGGAAATATGTTACCTACATGAGCTACTAACTTCATTATTACTATAAGTTCATGTAAATGTTTTTATCGCACTATTAAATTAGCAAACATTAAAATGACAAAATCAAACTTGTCTATATATTGATTCAAACTAGCAGGTACGCGTGTTCAGGAAATGCGTAGTGCTCAGAGACTCTTCGGTGGACAGTGCAAGAAGCAAAAAAAAAGTATGAACTGAAATTCTAACAAGGTCGTCATTGGTCAATATCCAGAAAAATGGCGAACCCAATAAAATGTCTTGAACTTGAATCTATGATAATGAATCTATTTACGAGGGTGGCAGACGACTCAAAAATTTGAAAAAACTTAAAAATTCTCGTAGAATGAAAAATAATTGTGATGATTTAGAGGAGCGATACTTCAGTCACCTCATTCATTCTCGACGACTTGTTAGATGGATATCACGAGAGTATGCGGCTTGAAAGATGGGTTGCATTTAAAAACTATGACATTCATTTTTAATTAAGCCGCTTCTTTCTTTTTAGCGACCAATATTTCCCGAGGAAATCAAGTGCCGGGAATGGAAAATAAGTAGCGAGAAAGATCTAGCAAACGTTTCCGGAACGTTCACAGTAGCCTGGAGAATTTGCACGAAAAAATTTTGTTGCTTCAACTGAGAGTGCTTAATGAGCGAAGCTCATAGTAATTTTAATCATTTATTATTATATGGGAAATTGTGAAAACGAGATTTAGAAGTGAAAAATTTAACGCTTGGTGTCGATGCCAGGCGGCAATTCCCATCAAAACACAATAATTTTAGCAGATGGGCCATCTGATAGTCATATCTCACCCAAAAACTGTTCAATTTAAGAACCAAGGGTATTCTCGTGCTTAGTTCGGTCAGTAGGTTCCTCTTTCGTGTGAAATTTATCAAATTTTTGATACCTGCAAATTCTCCACTACCGGTAAGATAAAAGAAGGTCGAGTCTCAGAGTAAGGAAAGCAGGGCTGCCAAAACACGAGATGGGACCCGGGACAAATTGAAGTGACGGGCAACTTGGGTGGGGGCAACCACCGCCTAGCAAAGGGAAGGTCCGGGAGGCTCCCCCGGTGAATTTTTGAAATTGAAGGTAAAATAGATGCATTTTTTAACTTACTCGATGTAAATTATTTCAAACCTTTTCGATAGCTCTAATTGCTGAATATGGCTTCCAAGAATTAAGAGAATAGATGCATCAGAGGGGCTCGTAAGACTGCAAGTGAGGACCCAAACTTGGTTAGTACGCAAAAATTGTGCTTACTCAAAAGGTCCAGAGACGGATGAACAAATTGCTCCGGTACCTTACCTCACAATTTTGAGCCACTTCGACCCCGGGCCCCAAGATTAGAAGACCAGTTTGCCCACCTCCCCCCCCCCTCCCCCTTCTGGGCGGCCCTGATTAAGACTCAGTAAAGTAATAGTAGTAGATGCTGCAGTGGAAGTAGTAGTAGTAATAGTAGCAGTAATAAAAAAATTGTATACATAATTATGTAAAAATCAATCTCTAAATAAGGAGACAAATTCAATAAAATGTTTTAAAAAACCATTTTTCCCATGAGCTGCATCCAACTTACGACTCATTTGAACCGATTATTTTCCAAATCACGTAAATAATTCATATTAAATAATTTAAAACAAAATACAAATGGAAGAATCAATATTAACTCTACTTCAAAGATGAGAAAAATGATTGACACAAAATAAAAGTGTAGAGAAAAAGGAAGTCGTAAGGACGTTATTAAATCTATTCCACATTCAAAAGTAGAGAATTTCTCTCGAGCATTGATAGACTTTTTGTTAATGACCTTTGACGAAGGGGTTGTTTTTTCTTCGTTCTCTCTGATGTTATCAATTATGTCCGATTTCAAAATAGCCTTCTACAGGAACACTCATTTTTTGGAATTCGAGGATTGTCAAGAAAGCGAATAAAACAGTTTTTCTTGTTTTTCTTGCATTCGCTATTTTGGCGCTAACGTAATTTGGAAAATAATCGGTTCATTGCATCTCGCGTTCAGAAGTACAAATTCGAGAAACTGCAAACCTACGTTTACCGCGTGACGCAGTGAGTCGTCACTTTTTTTCTTTAGGAAACAGGTGTGACATCTTAAACCACGAGACACAAAGTCGGATGCAGAGTTATTATGAAAGTATAATTTGGTGCCTTAGTAAAGGGTGAGAGGTGCATTCGGCCCCAGAAAAGTTCCGTTGGGTCCGGATTCCGTTCCGGATCGTCCGGAACGAAAACCGAACCGTCGTGCAAATCACAGCAATGAAGCCCAACCCAACGACCGCAGGCCAGCGTCGGCGGGAGTTCGAACGCAGACTTTGCCTCACGACAGCAGGTCTGCCCGCCCAAGGTGGATGGTATAAAAAATGAAAACGGCCTCCCAGCTCACCATCATGAAAAGCGCTCGTTGCATCAACAGGTTACGAGCACACTCCCGTCAAAATGAAGTCATCGCTGACCACACAATAATGGGAGTTTCTGATCGTAACCTGATGATGCGACGAGAGCTGGGTGAGGCCTCGCGGTTTGTCAGACCGTCAGATGAACAGTATAGGTCGAGCGATCTCTCGAAAGCTTTTTCCGGGGAAAAAGCGATCGACAAAAAGTTCGACCGACTGCCCACCCGACCGTCCAACAAACCACAAGCACTCACCGTTTGTTTGACCATCAAATGGACAGTAGGTCGAACGGTCTCTCGAAAGCTTTTTCCGGGGAAAAAGCTTTCGACAAATCGTTCGACCGACTCTCCAACCGACCGTCAAACAAACCACATGCACTCACCGTTTGTCAGACCGTCAGATGAACAGTATAGGTCAAACGATCTCTCGAAAGCTTTTTCCGGGGAAAAAGCGATCGACAAATCGTTCGACCGACTGCTCACCCGACCGTCAAACAAACCACATGCACTCACCGTTTGTTAGACCGTCAGATGAACAGTATAGGTCGAGCGATCTCTCGAAAGCTTTTTCCGGGGAAAAAGCGATCGACAAACCGTTCGACCGACTGCCCACCCGACCGTCCAACAAACCACAAGCACTCACCCTTAGTCCCGGTTTCCCACCACCCACCTTCGAAGACATCCACGCGGGAGGGATCAACATTCACCCATTGTTGATTTCCATAAAGTCATCTGATTGTACGAAAAATTTCGTGAGAAACACAATGGGGCCACTTGTTTTCTCTGAAATCAATTCCCAAGCCTAAAAAAGCTCTCCGAGTCGAGTCCGTGATGGAGAGGATACCCCGCGCAACCATGAGAGTCCACCTCCATATGCAGTCAAATTATCAATGCAAAAATAGGGAGCAAATGCATAAGCAGGATTGCCGTGGTTCCAATTTTGAGTCTCCAAACAAAGTTCAACTCTACTAATGTATGTGCTCCCTTATTTTCGCATAGAAAAGGCAGGATGTAGAGGCTGATTCTCAACGTTGCGTGGGATATCCCCCCCATCACGGCCTTAACTTCCAAGGCTTTTTTTGAGCTCGTGAATCGATTTCAGAGAAAACCAGTGGCATTATTGTGATTCTCTAAAAATTTGAAGTAGGTAAATAACAAAAATTATTCGACGGACGCCATTTTTTGTGTCAGAGCGGTGTGCGATAGATCGCATCGATTCGTTCCATAATGTCAGCTACTTGTCAGATTTTCCGAATTTTGAGATCGCACTTCTGAGTTGTCATGAGACTGAAGAATTCACGCACCAAATTTGGCAAATAAATTCAACTTGATGAAGGCGTGATTTTCATAAAAGAAAAATATCGCATTCGATACTGATATCGGAACTGCACTCGAAAGCTATATTTTTCCTCTAAAAATACCACATCTTTATTAAGTTGAATTTTTTGTCGAATTTGGTACATGAATTCCTCAGTCTCACGACAACAGCGGAGCGATCTCAAAATTCGAAAAAATGACAAGTAGCTGAAATTATGGAACGAATCGATGCGATATATCGCACGTCGCCCTGACACACAATATGGCGTCCGTCAAATCACCTGAAATCGCAAAACGCTTGCACATGCAAGAACTTAAAATTAATTAGGTAATTCAAAGGTTATTTTTAGTAAAACAGTTACAACACTAAAGATGATATAAGAAAAGAAAAGAACAGGAGAGGAAAGAAACAGAGTCAAGAACGATTTAGTTTTTTGCGATGCCAATTGCCATGCATTAGTGAGTAAAGTGAATAGGAAAAGTTAAAAATGACAACACTGAAAAGATAAAGTCAAATCGTGCTCCAATCTGCCTGTAGAAGCAAGGAAAAGGACGAGGGGCGAGGGGAAGGGGGGAGAGAGAGGGACTGAGAAGCGTCGAACACTTCTTATCTGACTCTTTGGAGACTAGAAGAAAGGTTGAGCTGGGGAAAACCTCGGCAAACGATGAACGAAAGATTCGATAAGGTAAGGAGTGGGGTCGCCAGTCTGGAGCCACTGGCTGAAATCTGCGAAGCCTGAAAGAATTCCGAGAAATTTTTGTCTGTGTGCGTGCCTCTGCGTCCGGTCCGGGCGGACGCAGGTCTGAGCTGATTGTGAGGGGAGAGGGTTTACCTCGCTTCCCTTCACCTTGACAAAATCACTTTCGCACTCGAACCTAACGAAAATCCTCTTTCTACTGAATTGTAAGATTGGAAAAGCAATAATCTGATGGAGTAACATTTCCTAGGGCCTTATCTCCTAGGGCATGGACGAATCGATGGTGTAAATCCGCAACTACGTTTCTCGTTTGCGGTGTTTGAAAATCTCCGCTCCTATTTGATTTTTTTAAAGAATAACAAATCAACATCATTGTTGAAATATAGAATTTTTCTCGCACATACAAAAAAAATCACGGCTGTTTTTAAGATTTGCCGTTGAGTAGTTCTCCATGTAAAAAATAAATTACGACAGGAGGTCTGTCACGTCGCAAACAGAGATACTTGGTTGCGAACTTACACCGTCGAAATTTACTGACAAAAATTAATTTTCCTTGCTACAGCAAATTATAATTATTCAAACGGGCGGGGCAAGGGGTGACCTCTATCGACCTTAGAATCATCAATTATAACATGATTTAAAAGTTACTTTAACTCACACTTTCTAGGGAGTCATTTGGGCTGGGGCAAATGAGTAAAAAGACCCCTCCCCTTTAAAGAGCAATTTTAAGAATTTGAGATATTTTCCGGAGATTTTTCTTGGCGCCAAATTTCGCCACCTCCGAACAACCTGCCCCCCCCCCCTCCCCTAAGGATTTAGTTGAAATGCCAAAGAAAATAAAGACTCACTTAGTCACACTTTAGTCTCAACTTACGGTAGAAATGTATTCAGAAATTTTCAGGAAAGATAAATATGAATATTGGTGTGTACCTAGATCAAAATTCGAAGGGGGGGGGGGTGCTTTTCAGGGAGCTCAAGTACCTAGTTTCAGCACAACGGGAAGTTTCGGAGGGCCTGCTCCGGGATGTCTAGGAATTTAGGCAATTTTGAGGCTTCTCTCACACACCAAAAGCCGTAAGCATAATTAAGGTTCTTGCGACATTGGAGGGGCACAGTTGTTCGCTTTTTCCCTCCGTCGCCCCCCCCCCCTTCATCTATCCTCTCACTCTCTTCAGTTTCACCTGCTGATGGGCCTAGTCGACAACAGAGGACTCTCACATGAGAAAATTTAAAAATAAAAAATAGGTAATAAAAAATCTAAGGATAAACTCTACCAATACTCATGGAACCATCTCAAGATTTTTCCTGTCTCTATATGCGATGAAATGAGAAGATATGTAGGGCCACTTAAAATAAAGCTACTTGCAACTGTGCAGATTATCTGATAATATCTGATATCTGATTATCTGTAATCTGAGGAGACTGAACACGATATTATTTTCATTAAAAGTACCTAGAAAATCTACTTTGAAACTTCCCAGATTAAAAGATGTTTTGAATCCGCGGAAACCATTTACAGGCATGAGGTGGCAAAAGAGGGGGGGGGGGGAGGGGAGGTTGAAAATCAAGAATTGGGCGCATGTGAAAATTATCAGACTCCAGTCTCAAAACAGGCTATTGCTGACTAAGATTATGCTGTAGTAAAACTTAACTAATTCAGAATTAATTCAGAGAATGAATCAGATTGATATATAGTTATGCTATACCTGAGTACATATTTTAGAAACGTGTTGGAAAAATGATCATGATAATAGTAAATCGCCGACTAGTCCGAAAATTAGAGGCATCAAGTTCTTTAGAGTGGAATAATTTCCGTTAAATAATGTGAAAAGAAGATTGAAAAAACCCAAAATTTCCACTTGTAAAATTAGAAAGTTAACAGACCTCGACTCAAAGCAGTTTAATCAGAAGTCTGGAACCCTCTCATTCTCGTGAATACATACCTACAATTCGCTCGGTGGCGTTGGAATTTTCGACTAATATCAGATCAGAACAATAATCTGTTGAGCTATGAATGTGCAAGAAGAGGTGCTAAAATAAGACGAGAAAATTCGGAGGACAGATCTTCGTAGATACCTACTTATTTGAATTTCGTTCAAGTCAAACAACTAAAAATGATTTTCTCAGTAGGTAATTACGATGCCTGCACGTACAAGATAATTATCTGCAGGCCTAGAAAAATGGAATACCAACAGTTGCTTCCGGATTAGAAGCACCTAGCTAAGGAACATAACATCAAGAGTTACCTATGAACTTGCTTTTAGCATTAACAGAAAAATAATTTGAACTTTAAAAATGGAGCAAAATAGACGTAAAGAAGACAGGACGGAAATGGATAGGTGAAGGAAGACGAGAAAGAGGTGAGTAAAATATATGAGCAACACACATATTTTGAAATCATGACACCAAATCTGAGCAGAATCTAGGTAAGTAATGTGCTAAATAGTTCTGACCTGAATCCAGACCGACGCCAAGACATACACACATCAAAGGAAGCTATGACCAGGTACCAGACTCCTTCTAAATGGTATGGAACAATTACTTAAATTAATCGTGGTGAGTAGATTGAGGAGACGCCGAAACACTTCTAACGCGAGGCCGATACTAGAAGTCCAGGAAATACCGCGAACACACACATAGAAATACGCGAACACGAGGGACAAACATTACTCCCGAATCACCGCCCCTACTCAACAGCACAACAGAAAATCCCGCGCGAATGTGTTCAAGAGAAAATGAAGAAAATCCCGCGCGAATATGTTCATAGGAAATGGAGGGGTTTCAGTGGTGTGGCGTAAATGATCGATTATCGATATTTCCCCCGAATCTGTGGTAAAGAATCGATTATTAAGCGAACACCCTGTCAATCGATCCTTTAAAATAGGTTTAAGTAAATGACAGATCAATCGATATATCGCAAAGCACGCCGCGCAAAATGTCTTTGACTCCACGCCGCACTGAGGGGTTCATTTAGAAGCACCGGAAATTGAAGAAAATCTCGCGCATATATGTTCAGAACTTCAGAAAAGAAGTGGTGAAATCCACGAGGGCACACCGAAACATCGGAAACTACGAAAATCGATGCAAATTTCAATGTACCGGATGTATCAAATACAGACTGCTGAAAATTCAGTTCACTCAAACGCCAGGCACGAATCACTAAAAATTTCGAGAAAAAACTCACAATGGCGGCAATCATTCAATTCAATGACACATTGATTGACACGTTTTCATGTACATTGCTGAGGAGTTATCGCGAAACACACGGGGCACCGAGCCACGCACGGCGAAGATAAATGCCGAAGACGACGAAACGAAATTAAAATACGAAAATCTATGGAAATTTTAGGCACCAGTTGCCTTCAATTCACTCCAACACCGGGCACAAGTTGGTAACTTTCGAGAGGATGAAGGTCTCAATTCAAGCGAAGAACTTATTCGCACGATCGTTTCCACACACGCACACCGAAGAGTTCTCGCAAAACAAACGGGGAAAGTAACGAGATGCGATGTAAGAGTTCGAAAGTCTTAAAACCTTTCATGAGGGAAAAATCACTTGCAGCCACGAGGACCTCACTCCGACCGGGCGCGAGACGTAAGGACCGACTCGAGCGAACACCGACAGAGCCGACAGAGAAGTGCCCCTGCCCAGCCGACGGGGACGGCCGAAACTTGATGAATCTGCATGGCACGATCGGCTTGGAGTGGGGCGGAGCGGAGTCGACTTCTCCCGATCACTGATTGTGATTGGCTCCCGCGAGGGTCGCACCTGCAGACTGAATCCTGTCCGTACGTCTCCGTCGGTTTTCGTTTTTCCTCCTTTCCTTCGAGAATTATCAGCGCGTGCCGCCCGAATTCAGACAGAGAGACGACAGGATGTCTGTAAATCTACCTTGATGTCTGTTACCCTTTCCCCAGATAGCAAGAACCCTGTTCGCATTCACTTTTCACTGCACGCCGCCCGATAGTGTGGGCAAAAGCATGAACATCCGGTGGAGGAAATCTTCTGAATTTGATCCGCTTATCTAGAATTTGACGGCAGGTTCTCTGCTGGAGGTCATCTTTAGAAGTTATCTGCTCTATTTTGCCACAAGAACAATGAGGATGTAGGATGCACTAATATCAATTGCGCTATTAATTTACAAAACATGCAAGTCAATTAATGGCTGTTCATAGTCGGAAAAATTCATAGGTAATACTAGTACCATAGGTATTTTAAAATATTTTATATTTTGAAAATACTAAGTAAAAATGCCTCTGATTTTTCTGTGAGCCTCTCGATGGGGGGGGGGGGGATGCACAAAAACTCATATAAAAACTAATGTCTGGTTTTCTCATAGAAAAATAAATTGTAAGCTGAGCACAACAACGTTGCAATCGGAGATAAATATAAGTACGCATTTTTTTTCTCTTTTTCCTCTTTATTTCAATCAATTGTATAGTTGGACTACGTTTTGCGATTAGGAAGTACAATTAATTTCTGGCTCATTTGTAAAACCACTTATGTGCACAGGGAAAACTAGTGGTCGTTATAATAAACCGAGCAAGAAATTTTAGTTCTGAATAATTGCAAAATGTAGTCCAATTTATGAAAATTCAGACGAGGGACTAGGAGAACAATAGACGCATAAGTGCAGTTCTTGATATTTCGAGGAATATCTGTACCTACGAGGTTTCAAAATTACATCGATTCTTATGGTGGTAAGATAAAGTTCAAACTGGCTTTTTTGATGCTGAAAAATTCGGAATTTGGGAGGGGATTTTTCATAGAATATCCACTACGACGAGTTTTACTTGAAATCATTAATATCTCAATTTTTTTCAAAAATTGCACTTGTGCGCCTTGTCCTCCTAGTCCCTTAAATAATATTGCGTTCATGTTTGTACATATTTATCTCTGGGTAAAGAGGCTAACACTTCCATTCGTGGGGGGGGGGGGATATATACGCTTGATCAACTCGGGGAGGTAGGGCTTGTCTATCACCTATGTAATGAATTCCGGGGAAAAAGATAATCTGGACCCGGGAGGGGGGGTCGTCGCCGTGTAACAGGTCTATACAGTGATTTAACTGTAAGTAGGTGGGTTCGATTTGCAAAAAAAAGGAGGGGTCCGGAAAAATTAATGGAATTTATGGCTCTTTAAAAAAAAAGCTTGCGCCAGACTGGGCTTGACGTCTGCCCCCTCCTCGCCCTCTAGGGCAAGCTAAGACCCGTTTCCCCAAGTAGCGTACGTAGTACTTAAACGGCACCTTAAGAATTTTCTACATAATATGTTCTTTTACCTTAGCGGCACAGACGGCCAATGTATACTTGGGGGGGGGGGGGGGTGAGGGGGTTTGAGCCCTCCAAGGCCCCCCCCCCCCCCCCCCGGCTACGTGCCTGATTGGTTTCCTCGTGAAACTTTCTTTAGTAGGCACCCTTATTTGAAATTTAAAATGTGACGAAATAATCATTAAAATTTGCAGTTTTAGTCAAAAATTAAATATCCGACCTGTCTTATTGTCTCGGTCCACTGTGCGACTGTGTTTTGCAGAATTGCAGAGAACTCAGCTTTATGTTTTTATATTTTTCAGCGGTGTCCACAGTGTCCGGAATGGCGCATTTGTGCTCCCCACAGATCGTTAGCCCCGTGATCGTGCAAGAAAGCTTGGCTGTCACATTTTTCGGGGTGCTCCTCGACGAATTTCAGTTCGCCAAAAAAAAAAAAATTACCGACGCAGAGCGAATTCCCGAACATAGATTGAACCCTGCCTACGTTAGTTTCCCTCTTTTCCCCGTGGGATCAATCTTTACTTTATCGAATGGCAGCCTTACACAATAATCACTGCACAAGTATTGCAATGATATAATACAGCCATCACTGCCACAGTAAGTCATTACTTTCAAAAAGTTTTCTTGATGACATTTCGACTCTGAGTAGGTAAAGGTATGAAGTTTCTGTGATAATTGTCGAAAGCTTCTTACCATTTTTCATGACTGAAATTGTTAAAAAGTGGGATTTTACGGGGTTAAAATCCTGAAAATTATCCGGGGGGCCCCGGGATTCCTCGCTGCAACTAGGGGGTATTCCATACCCCGCAGAACCCCCGGTGGGAGCCCCAGCCCCCTCCCCCGCTCCAGAACCTCATCCTGCATACGCCACTGCACACAGCTTTAAAATGAGACCAAGGGCAGGAAAATCCGACCAGCCTGTAGATTGTAGAAAATGTCGGCACGATAAGAATCGAAACCAGTGGTGAGGCGTGAATGATCGATAATCGATATTTCCCCATTTGAGCTGTGGTAAAGAATCGATTATTAGGGTGTTGCTAATAATCGATCCTTTTTCATAGGTTTAAATGGTAGCAGATCAATCGATATATCGCAAAGCACGCCACGCCGCTGATCGAAACTCGATATTTTACACAGTACTGGTTCAGCAGGGCCGGATAAAGCCGGGCCCCAAGCTTTGCGGGCCCCTGACGCTGGGTTTTTTTTTTGTTTTTTTTTTTTTTTTTGTGTAATGGGGATCGGGCCCGCAATTTGAGGAAGCCCGGCTTTCAAGGGGCCTAGCTTAGTTCCTCCTTTAGCAAAGATTATATTTCTGCATAAAGGAATTATGTAAGGGCTCCCGAAAGAGGGGCCCAGGGGTCAGAAATTAAATTGCAAAACCGCCGTAGTCACTATCAGAATCGGGCGAACAGATTCGTGCAATTTGTTGACAGCCCGGGTTCCGCGGAGTCAAGATTCGGTCGTTTCCGACTCGCAGGATTCGTTTCGTTCAGTCTTCCAGACTTGGCGACACCATGGCGCCGACCGCCGGCGAGTGCGACGGCCGGAAGGGGTGGAGGGGAATTCAAGAAACAGACAGATCCCTTATATGCTGTCCTTTGTTAGTCAGTTAATACGTGTTGGTCTAAACGGCTCTGAAGTTCTATTTTTTTGGAATTCAATATTTAACAGTTTTCAGAGGGTCTCGGGTCTCCTTTTTTCAGGGGAGGGGGTAACACCCCCGTCCGCATCTACGGTTGCATAATTTAAATGATGATAAAGTCAGTTAATTTCGTGAAATATTTCAAGAAATTTTGAAAAATTTGAGATATTTCACGGCCTCGACCTAATTGTTTTGCTTAAAAAATAACATAAAATGTAAAAAAAGGTCGTATCCTGCACATTCTAGGACTTGAAAATTAGCGCTCCCTGAAGCGTACAATATCAACAAAGTGGTGTAAAATGAAGCATTTACAGGTCAATTTTTTAAAAATTTTCCGGGGGAGTCCCCCCCCCTCCCGTGGGGACCGTCACCTTTTGGCCCTACGGGCCCTTCCGACTTCCAGCCGCCCGGGCCTTTTAGCTTCTATCCGGCCCTGCAACCCTGTTGGTTTCCGCAACCAGTCTGGTTGTGAAAACCCACACAAAAACTGTAGCGGACGGACAGAACCGCTGCGGGCTGCGGGTTTTAGACACGTGGATTACCCATTTGTTGTCCTATATACAGGCTACAATTATTCATTTTTCCACTTACATTTTCCAAAACATTTCTTTCAGCTGTCGTTACCTTAAAAATACGTTCATATTTCGTAATATTTTTTTTTTCTGTTATTTTATGCCTTTGTGCCAATTCCGTAATCATTTAGTGATCCAAATTCTGTCGTGCTACGGAAAAACGCCGTATGAAAATCCGAAAGTTGCCCAATTTCGTTCGATAAAATATTTATTTTTGAAGAAAGTTATGAATATTTTTCCTTTTTTTTCAGAAACTGTAGGTGGGAGGAAAGTATTAATAAGTTTACCAGAAAACTCACGTTTTATCAATGGAAATTTGGCAACGCCTGAAGGTTCATACGGCGTTTTGTTTTCCCTTAGCACGGCAGAATTATTCGTCAATCCTCAATCGTACTCGAATTCCTTTGGCCTTGTCAGACAAGACATGAAGGGGGAAGGGAGTTGTTGGGCGTCTGATTGGCTAAAAAAAGCGCGGGAAGATCAGATTGCATTGCTCAGACCAATCACAGACATGATACGACGACATAACCTACACCTACCCGTGAACATAAACAAAACAGCGTGTCGAGCCGTCGAGCGATGGAGCGACGTGACCAAAATGTATGTTCAAATCTCTCAATTCCATTTTTGTAGGGAGTTTAGTTTATAAATCGTCAACGAAAATCTGTTTTGATGATGTAACATGCAAGCTCTCTAATTCCTGGTTTCTGTGTTTGAGGTATGAGCACGCAAAGGTATGATTATATCCTGTAACTCCAGTTCCTCTCCTTCTAACAAGCCACTGAATTCCATGATTACTCATCCTAGCAACGGTTAAACATGCGGTAGGCCCGTAAGAAAAATCTTTGCACGGTTTGAGAACTGTACACATTGGTTACAAAATAATACTTCTAACTTCAATCACTATGGGTTGCTTTTATGTAACCAACTATAATAAAGCGTCTGTCGGTGCTTAATTCTCAGTGTGGTGTGTACTTAACTAGAAAATTAAACAAATTATGCGCTTTAAATCAGCAGCTTGCATCACATAATGGCAAGTGCTTCAGTGGAACGAAAGAGAACATTGAATTCACTCACAAATTGTGAGCGAAACGAAGAAGATGAACTCAAAAAGGAGAATCTCCATGATGAACTATTTCAGTCAGATCCATTACCTCCTCTTTTTGTAGATAAAGCCTGGACAAAATCAATTCCTTTCAAGGCATGTATTGCTTGGCGAATCAACTTATATCCTTAGTGTACTAAAGTTTGAACATTTCATGCTCAGTGTTATTGGACTCCTCTTGTTACCTATCCAAGTTACTTTTGTCCTCTGCTGCCCCGCCAAGGAAGAGGAACAATCTCGATGATGAATCATGAATAGCTCCCACTAAAAATCAACTTAAACTGATCACATGGAGTCTCATGGATCGGCCCTTTGTTTATCCTCCCTTTTCTCAAGTTTATTATTCAGTTATTCATAAATGTGACATGATATTGTTTCTCTGTACATGTAGAGTAAAGATTTAAAATGAAAAAACATGCGGTTAAAGTCTATCATTCCCCTACATACTTACTGCGCTCTTCCTTGGCAGGGCGGTACTGAAAACTGATACCGAAATGTGAGATTTTTTATCATCACTCAAGGCCTTGTCCCCCTGGGACACTCTCTTGAGATTTGTTGCTCAGAAGAGCTACACTTAAGAAGTCGAAGTGGTGAAAAATCTTGACCGAATGAATATCAATTCTCGTTTCAAGAGCAATTCCCAACTCATGATCCGACTGTCTAGTAGGATCATGGAGCAACTGAGAGAAGAAGAAGCAAAAGCCAACAGTATGTCAATTTTTTGTTCCCTTGCATGTTTTTTTTATCTGCATTCGGTTGGCTTTACTAATCATTTAATTTTGCTCAGTCTTCTACCGACATGAATATTGGATCTCCTATCTGGATTATCGGAATAGGAATTTCTTCTCTGGTTGTCTTTTTTATTTTTTATCTTTCTTTTTTGTCCTTTAATTTTTTTATCCTAGTTTAACCTTAGTACTTAATTGGTCATTTGCACATCTTGAAATAACTTGTTCAACTGAATCAGTGAGAACGAAAACACACCAACTCGGTATCTCGAAAATGCTCAATTTTCATTTAGGTAAGACAGCCAATTTTCATAAAGTTTAATAAAATTAGCGCATCTGTTTCAACTCGGACCTTTAAAGTGTCCTTCAGTGCTTGTCTTTCGGGACCAAAAATATTTTTCTTAGACTAACTTCTTCACCCACCGTGCAGTTTTGTGTGTGTCTTGAATACTGTCATTTTTTCGAGTCGGTGTGTTTTCGTTCTCACTGATTCAATTGTAAATTGCATTGTCTGTCGCAAGGATGTGAAAAGAATGTTCCGTGGAGATGGTAACAGTGACAAGTCCCTGTTGATTCCTTATTCAGGCAATTCAGTGCTCTGCTCAGACCAATCTCTTGATAATTGCTTGTGGAAGCAAAGCATTTTAGGTCATATCGGTCTCAATCTCCCCCCCCCCTCCCCCGAATTTTGTTTCTCCTTTATTTTCTTCACGTACCTATGCACTTTAATTAATTACATTGTATCCTTTTTCATTTTTTTTCAGAGGAAATATCGATTTTTCACTCCTGTAGAATTGATTTCCAACACTTATGCTCCAACTGCAAGTATGATTGGATTGCTTGATGTTCCACCGGTGAAGAGGAGACATAAATCGAAATCAGATGTGGTCGATGAATATGGAAAGTTACAGCATCCACCTCAATCTGTATCACAAACCAAGCATGATTCCTCAGCATCAAAAAAATCAAAAAAATATGAGCCTGGTGTCATTCCAATTATTGTGAGTATCTGTTGAAACATATATATTAATTAATTGAATCATATTGCTCCAATCGCTTTTTTTAGAAGAGGTTGGCGTACTTAATTTTTTAGAAAGCTATTTGCAGTCCCAAAGAGAATGCCAGATGCTAGAATAGATGTTATTACTTATGATGCTGCTCCACAAAGTCAACAATTTGGTTTTTTTAATTTGTGTGTCCGAAATGAAATTAGACTTAGTACTTGTCTGTCACATTTATCTCCATTTTTTAATCAATAAACTCAACTTTATTTTAACTATAGGAAATAAGTTGATGTTAAAAAAGTCATAAAAATGCGACAGTTAACAATGTTAATTTTGTTGCTAGAGCAGCAGTCTCGAGATTTTTTGGACAGGCTGTGCACTCAGAAATGTTGATCAATGATTTTTCATCGTGGTTTTTTAATCTTTCTTTTTTCGATGAAGTACCATGATCTATTTCATCTAAACATTCAAACTGTAAAATCATGCTGCCATCTCAGCCATCAGTGTTCTCAGGTATATTTTTAACATATTTTGTCTCATTCTTGCTCAGGACTTGCTCACTGGTGAATATGAAAGACAACAGTATGATCGCAAGCAATTAATGAAAATACAACAGAAAAAGAAAATATCCAAGCAACAGTCAGATGCATCTTTCAAAGCAAGAGAAAAAGAGATGAGGTAAGTTGATTGTGTGTGTGTGTTGTTTTTTATTGAATTTCTACTTCCAGAATGCAATTGTGGGAAGTGTAAATGACTAGGAATTCATTTCTGTGCATTTGTACTAATAAATATAAAATGAAAAACTGAAAGAGACAAGCGCCCTTCCGACCGAATCTTCGACAAGATATCCGCAGAAGTGGCAACTAACCAATCCATACATGTCAGCACAGTTACTATGATTGCTTTGTATAGGTCAGATGAGGGCTGAAATTGAATTATTTTATCAGTTGTTGGGATTTTTTTTTTTTTTTTTTTTTTTCTTCTTCTTTTATAGTAATGTGTGCACGGTATTGTGGGCTAATTTGAAGAAAGAAAAAGGCTTTGAAGAAAGTGGGCTTTTATTTGACTTGAAAAACTGTTAGTAGTTTGCATGCACCTTGTGAACACTGTGGCACTGCCGGAACTTCGTCCAATCTTGTTCAACTTAGCTGATTTTTGCAAGAGGTTTTTATGTTTCTCAACCATAATAAAGATCGCAGCAATGAGTAGCGTAGTTTTTAAGTTGCAGCATCAGTTTGGTCCTCTTTGGGATAGCCCTTTTATTTTTATTACTTTCTGGTCAAAGAGAGTTGTCTGTTTAATTAACTTCATTGAGTGTCTGCACTGATGCGTTCAAGTCATAGTTATTTCTAAAATCAGTAAAAGGAGTAGTTTTCTGGCCAGAAATTATTGATCTAGGTCCTCCTAAACTTAAGTAGGTTCTAGATTTGTTTTACAAATTTTCTTGGAGTTACCCCTTCCTTAAAAATATTTATATTTTGAATTATTTCTACATCTTTTTGTCCCTGCTCCTGTTTTTCTGACAATGGCTACCATTTATTTTTGAATATCATTATTATTCCTCTTAATTGCCTTAGGGGACTCAGAGAATTAGAAGCTGATTTACCTATGGATGTAGATTCGCAACGTTACATCCTCTGTGCTCAAGTAGACAAGGAACAAAGTAAACCGGTGAATAATGAAGATCTTGAGAAAATCCAATATTACACAAATGAGGTATGAAACTATTTTAGATGGTTGTTATAGTCCGCGCCATGAAAAGTGGCGGGTGAGGGGCGGAGCCAGTCGGCTGGTCCAGTCTATCGTTGAAGGGTTGAAGCGCAGGTATTGGCCCATAGTTGAGATGGAGTAACGACTAGGTCAGTACCTGCGCTTCAACCCTTCAACGATAGACTAGACTGGCTGACTGGCTCCGCCCCTCACCCACCACTTTTTGTGGCACGGACCATAGGCTAGTATAAATAACTGTAATCATCAAGTAGATGTACATCATATTTTAATGAGATAAGAAGCTGCAAATTATGCTGCTCTGTTGTGTATTTTTTGAGGCCCTTCAACACCAGTTACTGGGAGATGTTTCCAGTCAAATCTTTGATCTAACCAAGTCTTTGATGACCTTTTGTATTTGCTAGGTGTTTCTTGTTTGTTTTATTTGTGTAAATTTCCGCTGGTGTTAAGCTTAAAAAAGAAAGAATTCTGAGAAGACTCCCCACCCACTTCTCACTAAAGGGTTTTTTGGTGGAAAAGAGTTCCCTCTTTGCGTAATCTCATCATAAACTATCATTGAATTCAGTGCGAGTTGGAAGATGAGTGGACAGAGTGTTTACTTCTTGTGCGAAAGATTATGAATTCTTGTCCTTGAGTGATACTTTTTAGTTCGTTGTAATGAACATAAAAGTGAAAAACTATAGTGTGTTAGAAAGCTGAGCTTAATTATAATTCAATGCTGATTTGGTTTTTTCCCCAGCATTAATAGTTCTCAAGAAAAAAAGTGTCCCCCACCCCTCCTAATTTTTTCATCTTAAAATCCACAAAACTTTCTGTCGAACTAAGAAGTATTGAAGAAAAATTTTGAGTATTTTAAACTGTAGGCTCTGGACACTCTTGTCCGTAAACTAACTCAAAATCCACCCTCGTATATTGGTCTGCTATTTTTAAATTTATTTTCAGCATTTTTTACTTACAATTAACCACTGTATCTCGAGATTTTTATCTAAGAGTTGTAATACTGATGACAATGTGTAACTTCCAGTGTTTGGGAGATGATTTCATCGAGCCATACCCAAAAGCCTTACTAGAGAATGCCCTGCTTAAAGTATCAAGAAGCCTTTTTAAAAAGTGAGTATTTTCCTTTCTTTCGGAAAGCTTATAATTAAGTGATGACGAATTACTAAGGACTTCTTTCATTGGATGCTGATTCAGTCCCAATTTAGGACCAGTATATTTGACCCAAAAGAGGTGTTGCGGTTTATTTCTCTCTCACACAGGATTGCAACCAATTTGTGTAAACAGTAATGTACTCAGATGAAGGAGCGATGACTTTGGACTGCCAAAACATAGATGAGGTAGAGTAAGAGGTACGCAAAGGTTCCTCTATCTCCCCCTTACTTAAGCTGATTCTATTCTGAACCTGAAGACTGGTCAGATGACTCTTGATGTAAAACCCTATCATGTATGATGATGCAACAACTTAGTATCTCTTTAAACATTTTTGTCCCCCACCCCTCCTAATTTTTTCATCTTAAAATCCACAAAACTTTCTGTCGAACTAAGAAGTATTGAAGAAAAATTTTGAGTATTTTAAACTGTAGGCTCTGGACACTCTTGTCCGTACATTTTGTGCAAAATGTTTTGTGAATTAATTGGTATTTTAAACTTGCATTGTTAAAAAGATTAGTCGCATGATTTACAAGCTTCATCTACAGTTCACTTCAGGTTGTTATGTAACATAAGCAGAAGGTACCCCAAGGTAGTTCTACCCCTCAGCAAACAAAATGGCATCAGACAGTCGCTTGAAGAAAAGTTTAAACCGTATACCATTGCCTTTTTCTAGGTTCCACACAGAAATCATGAATATGGAAACACAAATTAGATCGGATTACTATTTCGTGATGCGAAAATTCATTTTGGATAACATCCTTCTGGATCCAAAAGAGTGGGAACGGCTGGGGATCAAAACTTATCCGATTGGCTTCCCAAGTTTAGTGATTCGTGGACCAGTTCCTTGGCATCAGAACACTGTGACGGCAAAACATCTCAATTTCCATAACCTCTTCATCGGAATGCCTGTTTTGAGAGCATTAAGAGATTTATGGGACAGTGAGTAAGTGAATTCCATCACTCATTCAACATTTTGTAACACACAACAATTATGTTCTCCTAATATTAAGCGAAAAAAACTACAACTACTGTCTTTCATTGCATGTTACAGTGGTACTAATACTGATTAGTCATGGCCAAGGCTGTGTAAGGTTAAATTGTCACCTCTCCAAACAGCAAATTTGGTATGCCCCTTTTTCATTGGGCAATGAGTGGAAGGAGGTTAGAAAAACACAGCAGTCTTCTACATTAAAAAGCAAATAAGTATAATTCGAATTATTTTTCAACGACTCAGTGTTGGAATGTTTTAGTTCAAAAACGACAGCATGGTCCAGCAAGGAGACGTGATGTGTTGAAAAATTCAAGTCAACCACAAGAATTTGTCAAAACTTAAAAAAATTAAAAACGCAAAGCATTTTGATGGCCCTACGGTAGTTGCTCCTCTCATTTGCATACTTTTTGTGCCCCTCTCAACAAGTCTAGTCATGATACATATGTATACATACTTTTGGCAAACCTCTCGATTACCTGGTTTTGCTCTTATGTATGTACTTTTTTTCTTGCTGATTTTAGATTCAAACATCTCTTGATCATATCAATTTCAAAATTGAAGCAGGTAGGATTCCCAATGCTTCCAGAAACTCTAGATGCAATTACTGACGAAATGTGTCAAGAAATACGAACACTATTAATAGAAATGTAAGCATTTGTTTTCATTAAATTAATCAGTGTATTTTTACCGCATTTTTTGTTAAAGTATGTTGAGTTTATCCTGTACCAAAGAAAGGATCGCATCAGTTAGGTTGCAGAGAAAATGAGGAAGTGCCATCTATCCATTCCAACCCCCATGGTGTCAGCGTAGGACAGTAATGCGGTTTTATAACGCTTTTCAGGGGACCAGTAAAAATCTTTGTTTAATGGAAGAAGTCTTTAAAGCAAAGGTTCATTGCGGCTTTACTGTAAATTTACACTGTTCAAGTTTTTTCTACTGTGTAGGTTAAACAATCCAAAATTTTTCCAACCATAGCAGAAAGGATAATTTTGATTCTCTGTTGTTTTTCTGTCACAGGGATCTGACTAACTATCCGCTATTTCTGTGAAGGATGTTGTTCATTGATTTTGCATTGTTGCATAATGCAATGTCATAGTTCATGATAGACTGGACTTTTGCTAAACATCCATACAAATTTAAAAAATTATAAGGAGTTTTTTTTTTCTTTACTTCCAGGTGGTTACCCAAAGTAGCAGATATTTTTCTATATTTACGTGATAGCTGGGCACCTATGGTACCACGTTCGAGTGAAGACTCTCTGAAGCAAGTTGAGAAGTTTTTCTCATGTGCATGCTCCATTATGTCACGTCAACTGCGAGCACTTGTCATGAATTCCCTTTACCACATGTTGGACTTCTTACTTCTCTATCAGGTAGTGTTGCAGCTCTAATATCTCACCTCTATATATAGGATGTTCATATTTATAAGTATAATTTATGGAGTTAGCTTGAAACAAATCCATCGGTCATAAGTGAATGAAAAATAAAATCGGAAATACTGCTCACTTTGTCATACATAATTTGATATCTAATTTTTATTAATATCAGGTAATATTATCTCTCCTCTCTTTTCACACCAAAGTACAATCTTTTTCTGTTATTAACCAGTAAAATTCATAAATCGAGTGCTTTTGACTTACTTTTGTGTACAAGCCAAGCGAATCTTTCAACCAAAAGGAAAAATATCTGTTTGAGTTCTCCTTATTTTGAAATAAGAGGAAGAAAAATCCCACAAGAAGTATGACACCAGCCGCATAAAAGGCTGTCCTGACGTTTTTGCCTATCTTTCGTTTGGAAATGGCTGAAAAGCAACATTTTTCTGGGATCTTACAAAATTCAGCTCTACTTTATTAAAATATGAGCAATCTGACCTTCCAGTGACAAAACCAAGTTACCAACAAAAAGTATGGATACCAAGTGGTTACAGTTTTTCTTTGAAAAAAACTTCATGGCACTTTCTCAAATTTTAAAAGTCTTGAGTTTTCTGAGACCAGCCAGGAGGAAGAAGTGGAAAATCTTCTTTTGACTCATTTTTACTCTTAGTATTAGGCACAAATAGATGAGACTAAACCTGCAAACAGAGTCTGGCCAGACTCTGCAATGCATTACGTTGACTCTTGACTTATTTATCCCTCCCCTTTTGAACCCTGATTTCTGTGTCCTGATTGCTCACCTTATCCACAAGTCTGTCCCTTGATCGGCAGTTGACTGGTCTGTTCTGCAAGTTGTTATCATGCCAGTGATGAATGTTGTCAGACCAGTAACCTCTGGGCTCAGTGACTTACAATCAATCATGATTCTTCACATGTGAATTATAAGATGTAATATGAGCCGAGAGAAAGAGCGCAGTACTGAGCTGTCCACGTCCCCATAGTATCCTCTTTAAAAGCCTTTAAGTAAGAGGGAAAGGAGTAAAAAGTATGAGAAACATGTTGAAGTGGCTGATAAGCTGATGGATGGTTGATGTCAAATATATTATTGATATTCTTGTTTTACAGAAAGGAAATGAAATTCAGGAAAATCACTATGAAGACATGATGTTTACCTTGAATCCAATGTTAATTGTTAAAGCAGTACCAGCGGTTGGTTCCACCCCTGAGATTCTGTTTGAGCCATCACTACTGGACTTAAAAGGGCTTGTGCAAAACCTGTTCTACAAAATAATTCGAGTTAATGATTTATTTCCTCGTGTTGAACAAATTATGTTTCCAGGTTAGTTGTTTTTCTTCTTTTTTATACAAATACCACCAGGGTGTATTAAACAAAATTTAGTAAAACAACTAAGCAACTTTATGATAACTAGAGGATACAATTCTTGCGGAGAAAGAGAAAAAAAGCTCCTGCTGGTGAGAAGAAATCAAGATAGGAATAGTTAAAGTAACATCCTAATCTTGTCACAAGGAAGAGATACATTTTTGTGGTGTTAAAATAAATCATAAACGGAACAAGTTGCTACTTTATGAGAATACAATGTCTAATATCTCCAGTTACTGTTAAAAATTTATTCTCATAATAGTTCTTCGTATCAAGTTTTTACTGTATTTCTGATTAGTTAGGTAGCATTGATTTGTTCTAAATAGTTAATAAAAGAAGGTGTCATAATTAAATTGATAATTTTAAAAAGGGCCATGTCTGTTTCTTTATTTATCAGGAAAAGAAAAAAATGTTTAGAAAGCAAGGGAAAACTAGGGGAAACGGTGAAACTCCCAAGCAATGTATTTCCTTTGCGGTATTTTAAAATCTCCACTTCTGTTTTATACTTTTTGAGGAGATCAAATCAACATCATTTGTTGAAGTTTCCACAGAATTTTTCTGGCTCGTACCTAGAAGAAAAATTATGGAAGTTTTTAAGCATTGATGTTGGGTTGTTTTCCATTTGGAAAATGAAGTATGACAGGAAGTCTGCTCCAATCAAAATATATGGTTTGGAAGTTTCCCTGTCCATATAAGAGTAAGTCTGACTTTAATGAGTAAATTCAGAGTGAAACAGGACACTTTAATGAATACTGGAGCTGAAGAGGGGGAAAAAATTGAAATGGAGGTGGCCCCTTTTTGAAATTATTGTCAGTCTTTCATGCTTAATCCTGAAAATTTTGCTTGCGAATGAGGATTCACAATTTATGTTCAAAATTTATTCTTGAGAAATAGTCACTGTTTATCCTGTAATAGGGAAGCACTTATTATTGTGTGACAAAGCATGTGACAAGTAAAATTACAAAGGCACCAATATTATCAGTTGTTTTCGGTTGCTAAAATTACTGAACAGTTTTCAATTTCTTTAGGTATGATAGACAAATCGAAGTGACCCAAGAACTTGGAGGCAAAATGAGAAAAATGCATTGCACTATAACAATACACAGTTATGATTGAAAAATGCCACCTGTTAATTTCAAATAGGGCCAGTCTCTAGGGAGATTGACCCTATTTGGAGTTTGCAAAATTTTTGGCAAACCTAAGAAAAGATGTTTCACAGCAAAACTAGCTGTAAGCATTCAGGGGCTGATTCACTCATCTATCAGGAGTAGATCTCTGGAGGAAACTCAATCCGTCCAAATTTTATAGATGACTCCTTTTCAAAATTATTGATTCAAGTGAACTGATTATCTTTTCAGAAATGAAAGAAAAGGCTCTTTTTTTACACTCAGTGCAAATTGAAGAAGAAGAAGTTCAAAATATTCTAAAGGTAGCCTTGCATAGCTTCGATATGAATACACTGGGTCCAACAGTCTATTTAGAGTGTTACAGGCCATATTTTTATATTTTTTCGGGAGAAGCCACATCCTCTTTAGAAGACTTTTTCAAAGTTGAACCATTCCCATCTCTAAGAGTAAGTCTGCAAGGTTCTATCTTTAGGAAGCTGAATGTGAATTTTAACATTGTTCATTATTTTCTTTTCGGTAGAATAATTTCTACTATTTGATGGATGCTGCTTGTTTTCAAGCTCAATTAAAAGAAATTCAGGGACATAAAGTGATGGACATATTTTTTCAGGTATAAAAATGTTAAATTTTCTTCCCAAGAACTTATGCCAAAATCGGCACCTTCTCTGAAGTTTCGCAAAGATGACAAACCTTTAATCCACCTTATCTAAAGTATTTTTGTAGATCAAAACTGTGTGGACATTAAAATTAGATGCTTGTAAGGGTGCTTAGCTGATTCATGATTAAAATACCTACCAATGCAAGTTGGGGCTGTGAAAGGCAATGGAGTTTTAACTAGGTGTAACGTTTCCTCAGTTCAAAATTTTCATACCCTTAAAACAGGATTTAAAAGAATGCAAAAACTGCAGTAAAAAAGGAGTGGTTCAAAATCATCCAAAGGCGATATCGAAATAATTGGAATAGTGAATTTCATTGAGTATTCATAGCAGGTACCAAATATGCAATTTCTTCGACGTCTATTCATTCATTTGTTGTAAAGCCATATTCATGGGTTTGAGCAGTTATGTGTTCATGTTCCAGATTGCCTCTGCAAGTTGTACAATACATCCCTAAACTAGTTCCTCTAATCATGATATTTTGACAAGAACCCTACATTATTTAGTCACTCTGTTTCAGCCCTATTTAAGCTTTTATAATGAATAAATGCCAAAGAAATTCCATATTCTTCAGCACCTTTAGTCAACCCTGCCACCTCTGCCAATTATCTGTTAATGAGTTCTTTTCAGAAAAGTCATCATTATTATCTGAAAAATATGTTTCAAATTTTGTTTTATTTATTTTGAAAACTTAGAACAAACTACAAACTTAAAAAACTTAAGATTTATCTGAATCTAAAGCTCTAGGAAAAAAACTCTTGCTGATACTTGACTTTTGTTTTCAGGATTTTGCAAGTCGCATCGAGAGCTATGACTCACTTAAAGATGAAGTTTATGATCTGCGACAAAACATCCCCCTGAATTTAATTGACTTGGATTGCACCAAAGTGAATGATACGCTGTGGAAAATGATAAGTCAGCTACATGAGACAATTACAGATTATTTTGCGAATGTCTGCCGCAATCACAACAGAGAGTAAGGTCTCTCTGTGTATAATCAAACAGAAAGAGTTGTAATCAGTGAAACAAGTTGGCTGGCACTCTGCTTTTGCGCTATGAATGCTATGCCATTCATTTTTTACATGCTAAAGGATAGGAACCAACATCTTAAAAGTATAAGGAGGAAGGAAAGGGGATGTAACCAATAATTATTCCAAATGTGTAAAGTGTGAAAATTAGGTAATCTTATCTAGAGGTTCACGAGGAATTGAGTTTTGAGTAGAGTTTTTTGAGAATTGAAAAATTGCGTTTACTTTAGAATCAATGCAGCCACTGCATGGTTTTTCTCCAATATCTTGATAGAGGGGCCCTTTGGCTGTGAAATCTAATATTTTTGCGCATTGATAATGAAGTAATTCTCTAGACAATTTAAAAGAATTCACAAATTTCCTAAGAAAACAATTCTATATCACTAGTGTTTACCGAACTCGGTCTTGTACCTGTTGATCAACTACTTTTCCTTTTTTTTCTCTTCCAAAGAATTGCTCTGAAATTTGAAGGAATAATCTCAAGAGTTGGTGATGTACCTGAGACTACAGCACAACTTGTAGAATTGACCAACTTTATCATTGAGAGTCGTGATGTCACCATGTTTGACCTGAAAACACAGCTCCAATATAGTGCAAAATTGATTTTATTCTTGATGACCTATGCACATTTGCCTGGTAAGTCTATTTGGCTCCAAGAAATTTCTAGGAACTCCTTCAAACTAAAAGAGCTTTTTCTGGGAAGTAAAAATAAATTTGATGTGAATTTTTGTTGAGTTAATAACTTTCTATGACGAAAGTCTAAATCAATCTGAGGCGATATCTGGTGCATTATCACTCATCAAAGTGTGCAAAACAAGCTGTTTGAAACGTACAAATTTTTGTCTGCAAAGTTTAAAGATACTGTTTACTACATTTTGTTTTAGCTAATGTCTCATCAGCAAATGTTAGAACAGCCCTCAAATTTCAGACTTTTAAATCAAAACTTCATCCAACTCTTTCAATTTCAAACTGCAATTACAACTACAAATAATTTTCATCTAAGTAATGAGAATGAACTCTAATTCCAGATGAAGACATATATTTGAATAGTCGTGTCTTTACATGGCCCAAAGATCTAGAACAGATATTGGAACTTTCAATGGTTCGCGTGTCTCAACGGCGAGATGTTGTGGAAGGAATTCTTAAAAATAAGCGAGCTGAGTTTGATTTGCTGTAAGTAAGTTAATACATTTTGAACATGAGAAAAATACTTAAAGTTGGAATACATTTAAGAGGAAGAAAACTTTAGAACTTTCAAATCTGTTGTAAGAGAAGTTGATCTCAGAAGTGAAATTTTCCTCCAGTACAAAGGACAGCAGTCCAAGCACCTCAAAAATAAAATATGTCACCACGGTCTTCGTGTTATTTCTGTCCATGCCTGTATTATAGTATTAACTAAAGCTACTAAAATTTTTGAGAAAAGAGTTTTGATTTTATGAGATACACTTTAGTTTAAGGCCTTCACTCTTTTTCATGGAAATGTGTTTCTATTTTGTTTTTAGGCTGAAAGAACATCATAAAGAATTAGAATATCTGCGCAAAAAGGACCCACCTTTGTTAACAATGGAGGAAATGGTTGATACGACAACTACAATTGAAGCTTTTGTTAATATTTTGGCAGAAGATAAAATAACAGCTGACGTAAGTTAGTCTCATTCTGATCAGTGTTTCTTTTGTTCCCATTCCTGTACCAATGAATATGTGATAAGCTAAAATGGGAGCTTTGTTGTGAATGATGAGGAGAGTAACTCATCATTGTTCATCAAATATTACGAAAATGGTACATAAGTGTGCTTTTTGTTGCCGTAGTAGATAGTTACAGGACAATTATTTTCACTAATTGAAATTGTCTTTGCTCTCCCAGAAAGTGTCCAAATATTGCTCTTGCTTTAATATTGTCTGTTTTTTCTTTCTCTCAGATGAAGTCCCACTGAGTTTTTACAGTACCTCTCTCACCTTTAATTTTTTCCCACAGTGAAAAGTTGCGTATGATTTACTTACTAAGGTGAAGGATGGAATTTTTTTCCAATTTTCTTATGAGTATGTTGTTTAAAATTTTTCAGTCTATAAATATGGAAGAAAAACTTCTAGAATTTGAAGTAACACCATTTCTAGAGTTGCAGAATATGCTCACTGCTGTGGAACCATATAATCAACTGTGGCATACCATCCTAGAATTTCATAAAAAGTATGAGATATGGTATAATGGTATGGAGTTTTTTTCAGTGTTAATTTTTTTTTTTTTTTCAGAAACTCTCTTTTTTATTGCAGTCTTTAATGCACCTAAGTTTCACCTTATGAGAAAAGTGGTCTTGACTGAATAGGCTAGTTTTTTTTTTTTATGCAGGTCTTTCAGAAAAAATAATTACAGGATAAATTCTTCTTCTATTCCCCCCTCCTTCTTTTCTGCACTTCTAACGCTAGACATTTTTTAAAAAATGCACTTAAATTTCCATAACCACAGCTTTATTTGAATGATTGGTTTCCATCATTCGGTCAAAAGTGTAAACAGAAAGTCAGCTCTCTTACTCATCCAGCCCTTGTAAAAATTTACTCGGAAAAGTCTGATGAGTCACCTCCTGTAGATATTCGGTTGACAAGTGATTGTCCATCAAAAATTGTTTACCCTTTAAATACTCTTTTTGAGGTACGTACATTTGGTATTTCAATTATATTCAGGACTTGAAAGCCAGTGAATGATTGTCAGTGGTAACTTGATTTATATCAGCAATACACAACTTAGATAATGTCGACAATGTTAGGCAAAAACATTTCTCATTTTGTTGGTTGTTATTTTGTAGTAATGTTCATCTCTTTTAGTCAAAACATTCTATCAGAAGTGTTCATTTTAAAGTTTAAAACTCAAGGATTTGCTGTTTTGCCAGGGAAAATCCAAGTTGTAAAAATTATTTGAATACAGTTATGGAAGAAAAATAGCCATTTTCACATAAGTTCTTTCAATTTTTTAAGGCAGCTTACGCTGATTGATACGAGGTATCGGTTGATCCCATTTTAATGTAAACTCATAAATATATTTATTTTTTCTCCAGGTCCATTTGCTAATTTGAACGCTGAAGAAATCAAAGAAACTGTTGACAGTATGTGGTCAATTTTGTATAAGCTGTCAAAGACTTTTTATGATGTGCCTGGATCAAAACGAATCGCAGAAATAGTGCGTGCAAAAGTTGAAAAATTTAAGCAACTTATTCCTGTCCTTCAAACAGTTTGTAATCCTGGCTTAAGGGACAGACATTGGGAACAGGTAATGACGATCTTCTTAATCCTTTAAACATTTTTAAAGTCGCATATCGATGGCAAAAGTGCAAAATTAAGTATCTCCGTTTGTAACAATACAGACTTATTGTCATCCTTTTTTTTTCTTTGGAAAACTAGTTTATATAATTTCTTGAAAACTGCCTTGATATTTTTTCTCTATTAGCTGAATATACTGTATAGATTTATAGAAGTCGGCTTATTTCTCTTTGAGAAAATAATAAAGGAGCGGAAATTTCGATTAACCAGGTTGGAGGTATGTGATTTCACACTTTTTCCATCGGTAGATGTTAAAGAATTCAAACAGGAATTTGTGTCCGTATCCAGTGAAACAGTTGAGAATTCAAGCAATATGTCATCATGTCTCAGCCTCGAAATTTTCCGCAGGAAATGACTCAAGAATCAAGTTAGGAGAAGCTAACAATTTTTTATTTATCTATCTATTTTTTTCCATCATCATTGAATGATTTTCTAAGACAAGCAGGCCAAAAAATAATACTTATTTATCATTTATTCATCTGTAATCATTTGTTTTTGTATTTATTTATTTATTGTTTTTGTTATGATCATGGTAGATAAGTGAAGTTGCTGGATTCTCAATTTGTCCTAGACCAGAGTCAACTTTAGCAGAAATGATAGACTTTGGGCTAATAAAATTTACAGGAAGATTAGAAGAAATCAGTGTCTCTGCAACTAAAGAATACGACCTGGAAACCAATCTTCTGAAAATGCAAGGAGAGTGGACTGACATAAAATTCACTTGTATACCTCACAGGTAATATTTGGTAGCCTGTTTTACTCTGTAATGGGTTTTTTCTTTTTCATCGGGTCTTTGTTTTTTTATCTATTCCCTTTAATATAGCAATTAAATCGGTATGCCAAATCCCATTAACCATTGCTGGCGGTCCTCATGGTGAACCATGACAAATGACTGGTGAATCAAGACGGAAAAGATTCTGCTGACAGGTCTATCCTTTTTCATTGCAATGTCATTGCAATCTAATGTCAGGTCAATCAGTGCCATTTTACCCCTTATTGTACCTGCCAAGGAAATTTTGAAGAGAATCAATTATCGTCCTTTTCTAATCTTGCCTGTTATTGCTTGTGCTTTGTCAAACAAGTGAACAAAATAATTTACTCTTCTCAGAGACACAGGAGTATACGTCTTGGCTAGTGTAGATGATATCCAAGTAATGCTTGATGATCATATTCTGAAAGCTCAAACAATGCGAGGGAGTCCTCACGTGAAACCTTTCGAGAGAGAAATGCAAGCCTGGGAAGAAAAACTTATTTCCATGCAGGACATATTGGATGTCTGGCTGCAGGTTAGTGCATGTTGTGATCTATTTCAATCCAACTTATAAAATTTGGAAGAAACCAAGAAAAATCTGATTGAATTTTCCAGATTTGAGATATTCTATAAAAATTGTAGACTAGTCATTCTGAGTAGCTGTGTTCATAATTATAGAGGTTTGGAATAAAATTTGCCAGATTTCAATGTGTCAAATGTTATAATCTGTAATTTATTTAATTAAAAAATGATGGATCTTAATTTTCAGTGACCCCCGTTGTTCAATCTTTCTCCTTCTGTTCTAAAATTTGAACCTTTGTAAATGCATCAGTTGCCTTTTCGATTATTGAATTCCTAGAACTACTTTGTGTAATTTTCAAGGTCCAAGCAACTTGGATGTACTTGGAGCCTATATTTGGCTCTGAAGACATCATGCGTCAAATGCCAGAAGAAGCAAGAAGTTTCAAAACAGTCGACAAAACATGGAAGCTTGTCATGTCAAATACTGTCAATGATTTGCATGTCATAACTGCAACTGACTTCCCAGATCTCCTCAAAATGCTTCGAGAAAGCAATCAACTCCTGGAAGATATTCAAAGAGGTCTCAATGACTATTTGGAGAAAAAAAGAATAATTTTTCCAAGGCAAGTCCTTTTCTTGCCCTGCTTGATTTTTGAGGTATTGTTAGTTTAGGGGGAGAAAGGGGAAGGACAAAAAATGAAAAAAATCTTCCATAAAGAAGATATACAGAGCAGGAATCATTATTTTGGAAAAATCAGAAAGAATACATAGACTCAAGGTTAAAGTTAGGGGTCGGTAAGATTAAGTAACAAGTGAAAAGAGTTTCAAATGACCCTTCTTCCCCTCTTTCCCCCCAAATTTTACTCAACACAAATAATACGAATGCACATTAACTTCACTTTTTCTTTCTTTCTTTAATCATACATTTCTAATATTTTTTCTTTAAGTATATGTACTGTTTTGAACGAATAAAGTAAGGCAAACGGGAATCTAGCAAGTGAACTGGACCCTCCTTGGCTTCATGACAGGGCTTGAATTTTTCACCACATTTTTTGATTTTTTTAGTTCTAATGAAACTATTTATGACCTTCTGCCACAGGTTTTTTTTTCTGTCCGACAATGAGTTGCTGGAAATATTATCGGAAACCAAAGATCCATTACGAGTTGAGCCGCACTTGAAGAAGTTATTTGAAGGTATTGATAAGCTTGATTTTCAAAAAGATGGCACCATCACAGGCATGATTTCAGCCGAAAACGAAAATGTCCCTCTGAGTGGAATTATCGTGCCAGCTGATGCCAAGGTACCAAATTTTAATATTGCAATTTTTTATCTTTTTTGCCCTTTAAGTAGGAATGTAATATAACTAGGTGTGATTAGCTCTCTACGTCAGCTGTTCTGGTTCCTCGCTATGTGAAGAACCTGGCAACATGCTTCATGTGTCGCAAAGCATGTGACTCAAAACACTCTCTTTTACTATTTTAATTACCGTCCTCATGTCATGGTGAGGTTTTGGATGCCTTTTCATAAGTTGTCGCTTGAAAAAGACAAAAGACAAAATTGCCGCTGGGTAACTAAAATGCTATAGGACTTAGTGCTCCAGGTAGCCTGTGACTTAGTACCATAGGTAAAGTGCTATAGCACTTCACCTATCAGGTTGTATTCTGATGAGTTACTGAAGTAGGATTTTTGATCGTTAGGAATATTAATTTTGTGGTGGCTGACTTTCTAAAATATTTTGGAAACGGTTTAGAGTAGTGGTATGAGCTAGAATCCAGCCTCTCGTTTTTCTTCTTTCAGGAACTAGTCGAAAAGTGGTTAACTCAAGTAGAGGAGCTAATGGTTCAGTCCTTGTGCGACCTCATCAATGTTTCAGTTCACACTGTCACAAGCCGACCTTGGAAAGAGTGGGTTATGGATGGTCCTGGTATGGCTATACTTTGTGCTGCAAGTGTAAACTGGACGAAAGAAGTTGAGCAAGCCTTCATAGAATCCACCCTAGAGGTATGTTACCCATGATTCACAACATGTTTTTGTTAGGATATAAATGTCACTTCCATTGAAAGTCTTCTAACTTATTTTTTTAGCTCGTAAATTTTTCAAATCATTATTTATTTTATCACTAATTTAACAGTGCATTATTATACATATACAAGTAATTTCTCAGACTCAGAATTTTTCTGTGCTCATTTTATGACTTACCACTGCGCTGTTTACTATATAAATTAAGACCTGAATAACACCAAATATATTGAACTCAGGACACAATTCGCTATGCTCTTAAAATATTTTAAAGATTTTGTGCCTTGATAAACAGTCTGCCTCAACTATTTTAAAGGTTTAACCTCAGAAACCCTGGATAAAGCAAAATTTGCCCCAAAACAGTAAAAGCCACTCTCTGAATTTAGTGGTTTGTAGCTTCTCCTTTCATATTCCATACAACAAACAAAGCAATAAACATGCAACAAGACAATAATAATAATAATGAAAATAATAATAATGCAAACAAGACACAGATGATATTCAGATCTCGTTCAAAATGTTTAAGCAACACTAAGATTTTTAAAATTTATTATTACTATTTTTATTATGTCCTTAACGTCCATAGCCTGAGGCCGGCTCTCCTGACTTCTTTCGGCGTTCCAACGCAACGGAGAGTCAAACTTGAGGCTCCCTACAACCAACTCAATAAAAAAGATAAAAATTTTAAAAATTGTTTCAAAGCTAAAAATTCACAAATCCCAATTATCCTAAAATGAAAATATTAAAATGTAAAATGTCAAAAATCTGTGGGTTTAAAATGACTATAAGTGGATTTGATTATTTTAGCGGTGGTAGTCATTGCTAATGACTGGACTGACAATTCTGCAGCTTCTTAAAAATGCTGCCTTTTACAGTTGTTGGTACAGCTCCTTCCTAAAACCGAGCTTTCGCAGGCTATCGAACAGCTTTTTAGGAACTTCTCCAGTGGCTCCAATAACAATAGGCACAATTATCACTTTATCCAACTTCCACAGACATTTAATCCCATCAGCCAGCGGCATGTATTTATTTATCTTCTCTGCATAGGGAGCTTGCATGTTTGGATGCTTGGATGCCGAAGGTACCGCAATGTCGATGATGAAAGCCACTTTAGCACCCTTTACAGTGAGCACTATATCCGGGATGTTGTTCTGTTGTCACCATCACTATTACCTATTCTCTTTCTTCCTCAACTTAATTCCTTTTTTTATATAATTTTGATGAATCCATTATTATTTCGAACTAAGGACATACAACATACATACAAGATAATTTTTAAGCAACCATTAAATTAGCCTAAGTTTTCATTCCTTTTGATTTTTCTTTTTCTTCCTCTGTAGAAGTGTCTTGACAGGAGCAATCAGCGAATTGATGAGCTCATTAATTTAGTGAATGGGAAGTTAACAGCTGGACACCGCATTACTCTTGGCTCTTTAATCAACACAGAAGTCCATGGTGAGAACCAACTACAATAACCATTAATACTTCCATGCTAAGCAAGAGATCTCCTGCAAATAGAAACTGGTCAACGTATCTGTTGTGAGTATGAAAGGCATTAGGAATTTGTTGATTATCATGTAGCTCTCAAGATCTCTGCCACACCCAAAATTCCGCTTTAAAATGGCAATAGTCCGTTCTAAAGTAGAAGCTAAAAGGAGTCATATCTATGAAGTTAGGGAACAGATAAAAGGTTGGTACAGCAGTTCATTTTCTTGTCACCTCTTTTGTAGAGCACGCCTGCTGTCACTGAAGAAGTAAAATTGAAAGCCTCATCATACAATATCTGACATTGATTAAGATTTGCATTACTTTTGCATTTTTTCTCTTTGCTGTTTATCGATCTATCTGATCATTAACACCGGCAATAGGAAATGAGATCCTCCTGTCACTATAAAGAAGTTTCAATTTTTATCTAAATTAGTCGATTCATTGCACTTTGACTGAAAGCGAAATCAAGGGGGTTGGTTTCTAACAAAGCAAAGTCAGTCTAGGTGATGCTGAGGGTGTCTTCCTCTTTCATCATGAGCCAAGTGCATTGATCTCCACATGTCTACCCTATTTTTTTGACTATGATTTTGAAATAGGATGCAAATTGCCGTCATAATATATTCACTATCTTTATCTCATATTGACAAGACCTCATATCTTGTTTAAAAATCTCCTCTTCTATCTCATTTTCTTGAAGGAGAACAAATCAATACCGTTTCTTGAAGTTTTCACAGTTTTCTTCACATAGAGAGGAAACATCACTGAAATGTTGAAGAATTGACGTTGTGTAGTTTTCCTTGTTCAAAAATGAAGTATGATAGGAAATCTGCTATGTTGTAAATTGAGATAAGTGGTCTGGTATTGATATTCATATGTTGATATGATTCATATGTGTGATATTCACTGTTGATATTCATATACCCTCTTAGGCTAAAAAAAGAAAGCTGCATAATCTTGAAAATACTATGACTGACTTCTTTTCCTCGTAAGACCTTTTGGATTGAGAAAAGATCCCAATCCTTTTTTGCAAGCATAGTTAGTTTTTTTCCTCATAGAAGTCAGTTAATGACACTTATCAGTCAAAATATAATATTTCCCCACTTTCTAGCCAGAGATATCTTGGAAGTACTAATTTCAAAGAAGATTAATCAGAGTGAAGACTTCTTTTGGCTCCGTCAGTTACGATATTATAGTATTGATGACAGAATATCGGTCTCAATGGTTGACACGACCATCAATTTTGGATATGAATACTTGGGAAACACTCCAATTTTAGTCATCACACCGTTAACGGATCGTTGCTACAGGTACCAAATGATGTCACTTTCAAGTACATAAGTACTTCATAGTTGTAAGAATCTTCTGTGAGATGTGAGTCTTATTTCTCAACAAGTACAGTTCGTAAAATGATCTGGAATGAGCCTTTGAATCAGTACTCTTTTTGGTCCTGAGCAGGCCAGCAGAAAATGCCTGGTGTGGCGATCTTAGGACCGGGCCTGCATGAGGCAGATCTCTCATGCGAAGCAAATCTTGGTATGTGAGGCAAGATCATATCTTCGAGCCAGATCTTTAATGTAAGGCAAATCTTGATTTGTGACATAAGATTATAACCTCAAGAAAGATTTTCAACAAATTAGTGTGTTTTTACTCGGCATAAACATGTATTATCCCACTTGCAGCGTCCTCAATCAAAGGTTTTTTTTTTTTTTGCTAATTGGGGATCTAAAAAATGCAAAAGGTCATTGTTTTTCTGATCTTATCTTGTTTCCTGTAGTAGTTTTGAGACTCTCGTAGGTACATTTGGACGTATTTATGCTAAAAGGAACTATGTTACACGCAAACTCTATGCACATAGTTCCCTTTGGCATAAATACGTCCATTTATTCCTCGCAATGAATGACACAAGAGGTGGCTTTAATTTTCTTCTGGAACTTCCTCGGAATTTGAGAGGAATTATTACCGATACGTCAGGAAAATTTCTAGTTTTATTTCATAGACTTTGGTTCCTCTCAGGATACTTTCAATAAAATACGAAACTGGTCGGTTCTCGCTTTTAGACTCACATCATTCTTATTATTTGGAAGAGGGGTAAAAAATTAAATTTGGGGGCTAGTCGAGAACATTAACTGAATCATGTGTATATGATCCTACATACATATACAATGCCTCATGAGGATGAACATGTAATACAAAAAACAATTTTTTAACACTTGCAAAAAACCTATAAGTAATAAAAGAGCCTTCTTTTCCAGAATAATGATGGCTGCTCTTCAATTGAATCTAGGAGGTCTCCTTGAAGGCCCAGCGGCTTCAGGAAAAACAGAAACTGTGAAAGCATTAGCCAAGACTGTAGCTAAACAGTGTATTATTTTCAACTGCACCGAAAATCTGGGCTATCGAGTTATTGGAAAATTTTTCAAGGTAAGTTTACCTATATTGAAAGACAAGAGTTCTGAAAAGTTTCTGAGTTCACAACTGAGTACCAAGTGAGATTGATTTTTTTTAACCGGCATTATTCTCGGAAGTGAATTATATCCACCTCTCTGTCATTTTTTTAACCCTTAATAGAATAGTAACGTGCTTTTCCAATGGATCCGTCCCATGTAAACCATCATGCAGGCGACAATATGTTCAGTACAGGCCTTTAGTCCAACTTCCTTGAATTTTTGTTCTATGCCAATCTTATTGCTTCATTTTCCAAGTTCCTCCTGTCTCTCTTTATAGTCGCTTCACCCCCTCCATTGGGGAAAATCAAGCCTTAGAGTTAGGTCAGGCAGTGGGTTTTTCAGACCTGTCAGCTGCTCTGATTTTCCTATCATTTTCATGTAGGACTTTGATTCATCAGATCTTTTACATAGGAAAATGAGCTTTTCTTTAACTGAGGTGAGGTTGAATTATGGTCCTTATCTTGCTTTTAGAGTTTCTGGAAAACCATTGAGCTGTAAGTAATGGGTATTCTCCTTTTTCAGGGAATCGCACAAGCAGGAGCTTGGTCGTGCTTTGATGAATTGAACAGAATTCAACTGCAAGTACTCTCAGTAATTGCTCAGCAAGTTCAAAACATTCATGCTGCTATCATTAGCAAAACCGAGCGGTTTATTTTTGAAGGAATTGAAATTACAATCAATCCATCATGTGCTATTTTTATTACATTGAATCCTGGGTATGTTTTATGCATTAAAGAAAAAATATTCGCCAAAATGTATCAACCCTTAACTGTTAAATGTAGGCGGCCGAAAATTGAGAAAACTTCGTTTTTGGTAAACAATAAATTCATGCAAATGTGGTAATTATTTTGCGTGCTGAGTAATTTTTTACATTGATGTTTTAAATTTTTGCCATCACGATATGTTTTGTAGAAATTTTCTGTTAAAGCATACCTAAAAATTTAAAAGGAACTCATACCTACAAGAAAGCTTGAGTAATTTGCTGACTGTATGATTTCCGACATTAGGGTGCGATAATAACATATTGTAGTTAATTAAGAGCGGGAGAGATTTTTCATCCTTTTATGGAATTAAAGGACCCTTGGTTGTAGAAAGCGATGCAGGCATGATGTAACCATTGTAAGAGTCATTCTATATTGGCCTTACAAACAAACAAAAATTCTCATTTGTCCTGCATATACATTTAAGTCCGTTTTCATTTTGATCATGCTTTTTTAGGACCATCGGGTGTCATCCTTTACCAGATAATTTAAAAGCTCGCTTTAGACCTGTAGCCCTACTGGTGCCGGATTTTACGATGATTTGTGTCGTATCCCTCTTTGCTGCTGGATTCCGCTCTGCCAAAAGGTGAAATCGAAAATCATTTTATTATATTTATTATAATCATTTCATCATCATAGAAATTCATTTAAAAAAGTGTTACTTACAAGGGGAACATCCCAAGCTGCTGCCTCCGATCAGGCCGGAAAAATTCCTATGAACTCTCTGGATGAATCTATAATAACCATCTTTCTTTGTTCTTACCAATGCCCCCTGGAAACAGCCTAAAAAATTCCGATGATTCTGGTTGAGCATGCGTTGGACACCCAGTGACGCTGCGCCGGGAGGGCTGGGCAAGGCGAAGCTGCGCCCAAGTGTATATATCCAGTTCAGCCATCAGTTTTCCGGTGCAGGAAGTGGCTCTGAGGTAGAGCACTCGTTCAATAACCATGAGATCCCTTTTTCCGATTCCCTATTGGAGGAGTCCATATTTTAAGATCAAATTTTATTATCTCACTCTTTTTCCATAACAGCATTGCACATCATTATTTAATAAATTGGAATTTAACAATAATTTAATTTACAATCACCATTAAACACAAATTAATCAATGATCAATAACTTCTTTAATTATAATCTTGCTATTCACTGTTCTTTCACATTTGCTGCCCAAACCCCCCCCCCCCCCCCCCCCCGTTGCCCACATCCCTCATGCTCTTTTTGTTGTTATGAAGAAAATAAAATGAAAATTACTCAGAAAATTCAATTTCAAAATGTTGATTTGCACAGGATCACAAAACAAAACAGAATTTTGCGGTGAGTTTTGCCGGTCAAAAAAGTAATTTCTTCTGTTTATCATTCAATTGCAGGTTGGCGGAAAAGCTTGTAACCACATGTGACCTTTGCTCAGCACTTCTCTCATCACAGTTTTTTTATGATTTTGGCATGCGGACCATCAAAACAATTCTAAATTTAGCCAGTGAGCTGAAACTCAGATTTCCCTCAAATGATGAAAGTTCCATTGTTTTGCAAGCAATTGTCAATGTGAACCATCCAAAAATGTTGTCACAGGTTTGGAAGTTTTTTTTCTAAATTCTACATTTGTTTATTTTTCTTTTTTTAGAAAATTGAAAAGTTCAAGGTTTCATAATGTAAAAAACCTGTAAAAGGAGGACTATCCTGCTTGGTCTGTCGCAGGAACCAAAAGTGGATGAAGTAATGTTCTGTAGCCAAAAGAAGAAGAAGGAGAAGAAAAAAAAATGTTGCTTTTAACTGATATTTCGGAAAAGTAAGGTACAGAACTGTACCCAACACTGATTTAGTCGCAACAAGGTTAGGGGCATAATGCATTTGCCAGTCAGGCCTTGTAATAGAAAAAATTGTCACTTTCTGGCCAAAGTATCACGAGCGCCGTTTGTGCTAAGGCGCTCTATCGTCAAACCTCTCCAACTTGTCCAATATTTGAACTAATGAACAGAATCACTTGAAAGTTTCATCTCAAACCCTTCTGTCATGAAAATTAATCCTTTTTAATTTTTATGAAAGCATTTGCAGAAGTTTCAAAGGAAAAATTAAAACAATATTGAGATATTTGGCAACGTAGCACTCCAGCATAATTGTGAATTTTGGCAGAAAAAGCGTACTTCTTTTATGTCCTATCGGTTATGAAGAGATAATTGATTTTTGAATTATCAATTCCAATAGTTCTGGTGTTGCCATTCAGTTATGGGGCTGTTCAATGATCCAAGGGAGAGTGACCAGCACGGCATTAAAGTCAAAGCAAAAAATTATTTAAAGGCCTCACATTCTAATTTTCTCGTCAAATTAACCACTGATAAACCCATGGCATAAGCGGAAGCTAGTATGAAATACATTATGCCGGTTAACTTGTTTATGATCTTAGTGCTTTTTTCAGGCTTGTTTCACCATTTCCTTTCTTCTAAATTCAATTCATCTGAACATTAAACTCATAGTCTTTTCATCTAAAGTTTCGATTTTCCTTTCAGGATATTCAATTAGCTTTGAATATTTACCGAGACTTGTTTCCAGACGCAGTTCCGATACCGGATGACTCAACAAAACTTGTTGATGCTTTGAAAAACAGTTTAAAAAAACACAACCTTCAAGCAACAGAATTTGTTGTTTCAAAATTGTTACAGTTGTATGAAGTAATAGTTCAGCGGCACAGTATTATCTTAGTTGGAGAACCATTCAGTGGGAAAACTTGCAGTTATCAGGTGTGTTTACTATATCATAAATTTTCCACACTGGACAAGACAAGACTACTACTTACACAAGACTTAGTACTTTATTATTACATGGTATGAACCTCCTCTGCTCTCTTAATTATCATTGTAAAAATCTGTCCTCATAGAATATTCTAAGAATGGCTTTTAAAGTTGTAAAAAATAAATGCATGTTCTGCAACGCTTCAAATAATATTTTTGTTTTGGGTAAAAGTGGGTTAGTTGCATACGCAATGAAGCAATGGTTTAATCTTTGAACCTTGCACAGATTTGCGGATGGAGATATTGTCCCTTTATAATTAAATAAATAAAATCATTAGCTGCAGTAGTGCCCTCGGACTACAATCTAAGAAGAAGACAATGGGTCGGTTGCAAAACTGAGGATGGACTCTGAGGCGTCCAAAATGCATCTTCCGTAGGTAAAAAATTGAAGAAGAAAAAAAAACCAGTTATTTTTTGAAAAAAAAATCACTAATTTATTCACTGAAATGTTTACGTCTTTTAATAGACTACTAATGAAAGTTTTTAAACCTTGAATTTTGGTTTTTTCAAAACAAAAGAAAGCTGCTCTCATCTTTTTAATTAATAAGAAAAAAAAGTTGGGGAGAAAAAGGAAAGATGCGCTTGGCTTTATAAGTGGCCTCTCTGTAACATAAAAGAATTTTAATTTTTTCTAAGTCAGGCATATTACAAAGCAGCTAACTTTTACATTTGTACTTTTTTTGTGTTAAAAACAGGTTCTTGCAGAGTCCATTGGTTACATCAAAGACACTACCAGTGAGAAAATGAAAGAAACAAAAATTCCTTACAAAATAATCAATCCGAAAGCTGTGACAATGGGTCAGCTGTTTGGCCAGTTTGATGCAGAGTCGCATGAGTGGTCTGATGGTAGGTTAAGCTTGGAAATCTTCCTGTTAGTTTCCTGGTTTTTCTGGATATCATGGACACTAGAGAGCCCTTGCACCTTTTTCTGTCTATGCTTTTTATGTCTTTGCTTATGTATTTTTATGGCTATGTTTTAGCCGTATACCCGAAATGCAGTCAATCTCAACAAGGGCCAGCCTTTATAGCCTATGATCATGTGGTTGGTATGTTTGTTGGGTATATTGTGCCTGTTGGGAATGTTGTGTCTGACCTGTTTCATAAGTTTAGTGTGTTCCATTTGTTTGATGTGTTTGCTGTGTTTGTTGAGAAGTAAAAAATATTAAATCCTAGCTATGGACCACTGTCTACAGCAAAAACTCTGTAGCTCCATTCCAGACATATTATTTATTTTGGAGACAAAATACTCCATTTCAAGAAAAGTTAGTTATCTTCTGGCTTCATATTTTCATCATAACTTCCCAGTGGTATAACACAGTTATTCTGAAAGTACTAAAGATGGATGTTTGCAACTTTTCTTTCAGTGGAACATTTTTTCAAAAATGCGTTGTGAAAAATGTGCCAAATCTGGAACAGAGATACAGCATTTTTGCCATAGGAAGCAGTGTATTCCTCCTTCAAATTCTATAGATGCGCCCTCAGTTGAATCGAGCTTGATTTTTTTAACATGTATTTTTAAAGCTATTTTAAATTATTTCACAATTAAATTTTGTCAACGGCAATGGCATGTACTCCAGGATGATTTAAATTTGAGCATTTTTTATGAATATTGCAAAATGTTGGGAAAAATGTTGGAACTTTTTTTTTCGTTACTAGACTCTCATTCCAGTTTACTCATTTTATTGTTTCATCTCTGTTCCAGGAATTATAGCAAACGCCTTGCGAGAATTTACCTCAGGTCCCAGTCTTGACAAAAAGTGGTTGGTCTTTGATGGCCCAATCGATCCAATTTGGATTGAAAATTTGAATTCAGTCATGGATGAAAATAAAAAGTTTTGCTTAATGTCCGGAGAAATTATCAAAGTAAACAGTTTTTCAACAATTTACTAAAATATACCAATTATAGTGAAATGTAAAATGCTCTACCTCTCCACTCATTCCTGTCAGAAGGAAGGAAGTAAAAACTAAATTTTAGAACCTTAGAAAAACGGGCGTGATAATAAACGAGAGAATGTAGATATAATTGGGACTAGAGCCCGATTTCCAATATCAAAATGGGTCTTCAATGCAACTGTTGAGTGTAACATTGATCAAAAAGTAGAGGCGTCCCTCAGTTTTGATCAACAACACTCAACAGATGCACCAATGACCCATTTTGATAATGGAAACCAAGCTTTAGCTAAGAAGCATGCACTTTTAAATTTTTTATATCTCTTCCAACAGGCGTTTGTATAATTTCTTTTGCTTCAGCGAGGCCTCTGTATCCAATAATATCTTTGTATTAGTACTTGAATCGCCTCTTTCCCTTATCTTTCATCCTCATTACAAACCAAGTTTTTCTCGTTCTTTTCTCGCAGGAATAATATCCTTTAAGTAATGTGAGTCAAGTTTGGTTTTCTATCTCGTATCGTTTATCTTTTCTTAGCATAATCTTATTCGATTACAAATCCCTACAGCTGTAACAATTTTCTTTTTTTCTTTCTCAAATTATTTTAGCAGGAATCTGTGGAAAGATGTTTTGAATAGTTTTAATTAATCATTCTAAAATACAGGAAACATCCTTTTAAAAGCTATCTACTCAGCTCATCAAAGCTACAATGTATATAAAAAAATTAAAAATATCAGGTATCCCTTTATTTCAATTGCTATGTTTCAGGTTTCAAACAAAATTTCCCTGATTTTTGAAACAAATGATCTAGAGCATGCCTCCCCGTCATCAATATCTCGCTGTGGAGTTGTATACTTTGATCCTAAGAATTTAGGATGGAAAACCTTGATGAAATCCTTTATCTGCACGCTAACAGAAAAATTGACATCGGATCAACTTGATTCCCTGTCGGATTTGCTAGAATGGCTCATCTCTCCAATCTTGAATTTTGTCCTAAATTCTTGCACTTTCTTTATTGGATCCTCAGAAATGCATTTATTTTCCGTAAGTTTATTACAGGACATGATGACTTAATTGTAAGAATAGCAGATTTTGAGTTTTCTTATTGTGAGATAATCACGTTTGTAGTTTTCGAAGCTTTGCACTTTGCCGCCCGTAGAACTGAGAGGATTCTTATAAAGATTTTCATGAAGAGCAACTCTTCCTGTTAAAAACACGCATTTTATGATTAATATAAGTAAAAAATTGAAGGAGTAACAGCGATTTGAAAAAAATGTGACATCTGCTATTTTTACTGAGAACGTTTTTCTATGCATGAAACAAAGTCTTCAGGAAGGGTAAGGCTGGTGAAATGATTGAAATGAACCAAAAATAAGTCAGTGATGAGTCATTTGATAAAATTGAACAAAAAACTAAACTGTTTGTAACTTCTACAATAAAAATAAGGAACAAATTATCAAATCAGAAAAAAAATCAACAATTCTGGCGAGACGGTCCTGATACGTATCATTTGAGTGTCAGCTGCAGCCGATGGCCGGTGCGCGGGCAGTTATTGCAAGTGCGTTCGAATCTTTATAGTGCTGCTGTGCGGCTGGGGAGAACAGTGGATTCTCATATCCACTGTTTTTACAAGTAAGGTGGTTGTCAATTCATATCTTGTCGAAAAATTGCGCTAGAAGTCAGAAACTTTGCACAGGCATTCTTGACGGCTCCAGAATTCGAAAAAAGAGTTTTCCTTATAAATGGCGGATGTCAGTGACCGCTATTGTCACATATAAGTCCTCAAATCTAGTTGTCAATCATCCATTTTCAAATTACATCTTCTTATTCTCAAAGATTGTTTTCATAAAAAGAGTATCCAGCACTAATCATACTAACATACTTCTCATCACTCCTTTTTTAACCATCCAAGTTATTGTATACTAAAACTGAGGTTTCAGAGAAAATTTAGAACCTTGACTCAATGCTCCTTGGAACCCCTTTTTAGGAGGTTCATTCATTTAGTGAAACTCTCATTTGTGTATAAATCCATGCCTAAGAAGTAATTATGACTTGTTGTCAAAAAGACGAAGAAATTAATGGACGGACCAACCTGTAATTAAAAACTGTTCAAGATTAATCTTGCAATCAACATAATTTCTAAGCATTTGCAAAATTTTCCTTGGTATTGACTCATTTCAGGACGTTCTTCAGTAAGTTAGGCTCCTTATTACCATAAAGATCAGCAAAATTGAAAAAAAAGGATAATAGCGCAAGCTGAGTTTTGAAATTTTGTCTTCGTTAATTAATTTTTTTTCAATTTTGCTGATCTCCATGGTAATGAAGATCCTGACTTACTGAAGAGTGTCCTGAAATGAGTCGATACCCAGGAACATTTTGCAAATGATTTAAAATTATGTTACTCGCAAGATAGAGATTCTGAATACTATTCATTTTCTAGAACAACACTCTAACTTATCTTAAAATTAATCATCCAGTTTTTATCATTGAAAACTACAAGCCAAAATATTCCTTTAATATTTTGTTTACAATTTTCAGAATTTTTCCAGACTCTTTTTATGCTTAATCCAAGAGGAGAATATCCAAAAGTCTAGCATTCAATGGGTTCAATGCACACTGCTGTTCGCAATTTTTTGGGGATTTGGATCTTTTCTAACAGGTTGGTGATACTCGAATCCATTGAGAACTCAGAAATGAAGAGTTTATTTTGTTGTAGAGCATATGTAATGAACAGATATGGTTTAACAGTTGCTCCTGTTCAGCGGTAATATATCAATCGACATCGTAAAGTAATTTAGGTCTTTATTTTATTCCCTGTTAGTCTTTTCCTCTCTAACCACAGCTAGCAGCAAGACTCCTACAGATTTTTATTTACACATCCAAGATGACCATATCCTATTACAGGCCTGTAACAAATTTAAGCTTGTCATTAAGGAGCTTAGTGAGCAATACTCTCTTAATTCAATCAATCATAATAATTTCCTTTTATTCATAGTGAAGAACAATTCTTTTCAAGTGCCTGAAACAGGATCTTTATTTTGGTCGTACTTGATGGTAGTGTTTTGGTTCAGGTGATTGTTATTTAGTCATCAATTGATTTTTGTAACGGTCGTCCATGGAGATTTAGGACCCCCCCCCCCTGCCCTAATGGAAAAACACTATATGGTATCATAGTTATATTAAAAAAATGGTAAAAAAAATCTATGCTTAAAAAACCATTGACTGCTTCCTCAAAAAAATACTGCAATAATGATAATTGATAGCCAAAACAATTCCTTGAGTTATATTCAAACATAGCTTTTAGTTTCATTTCTTAATTAAGTAGTCAGAGTAGGTATTAATAAGTAATTAGGGTTTGTTATAGAATTTCCCCTAGTTCCACAGATCTCCCAGTGGGATTTTTCAATAAACTTTTCTCTTTCTTATGGGGATCCTGAAGTTCCTGTTTCTGATAAGAAACTGTAAGACCTTATTTGTGGTTAAATACTAGATTTACTGGATCAATACATCATCCGTTGCAGCTAATATTTTTTCTTTCTGTATCAAAGTAAGAATGTCATAAGTATGTATGTATAAGCCGCCTTTACGGCACGCTAGGGCCCTCTGCGATGCCTACCCGTCACAGGAATCTGTCATGGTAGAGATCCTCCGGAAGCTGGCATCTCTCCATCTCTTTACAAATGCCCTCCACCCACCGTTTGACTGAACGCCCTTTCCGTCACTTACCTGGGGGGACTCACTCCAGCACCTTCTTCGGCAACCTGGTATCAGCCATTCAAGCCAGAAATGGCATTTGTAAATCGAAAAAACCATGGAGTTTAATGCGCTATAAACTGTAGCTATCTTGAGGTAGAATCTTGAGGACACCTAAGCTTTTATAAGGTTACTTAAAAAACAATGAAAAATCGAAGGGATACCAATTATGTTTCATTATTTTTATCTTGCGTTTCAGGTGATGGTAAAACTCTTTTTAACCGATATATAAGACAGCTTTGCAGTGGTGAAATAGAGGAGCATCCGAGACCTGTCAAATTCAAACTAACTAAAAATCAGATGTTTCCTGAAAAAATCTCCGTGTTTGATGCAGTGTATGACAAGAAGAACAATGGGCAGTGGATTCCATGGCTTGAAATAGCAGACAAAGCTCCTCTCTCTCCCAATGCCAAGGTACATATTTGCTTATCAGTGCTTTGTCATATTCTCATTGGAAGTTGAATTACTTACCGCAGTCTGCAGAAAGTGCTGCAAGCGGGCTCTGTCTTAGGATTAAGGGCTCTCTTGTGTTGCATGAAAATATTTTCACCAGCTGTTTTGAAAATATTCCAGCCATGACTAATTTTGAAGTAAAATTCACAAAAAAATGCTGAATTCTAAGGAAACAAAAATAAAAATGCTAAGTTTAGTAGTTAGTTGTCAGACTTATTTTACGGCTTTTCTCTATCTTCAATAGTCGTAGAGAAAGAGAAAGAAAACTTACCTTTCGGGACACCCTTGTATTGCTCTAATACAAGTAAAAATCTCTAATTTTTCAATATTCAAAGTGCTTTTACAATCTATTAATATACCATCTATGACTGTTTGCAGGCAAACTCTCTCATAATTCCTACTGAAGAACTGACAAAGCAGAGATTCTTTCTACGACTCCTTCTGAATTCAAGAATTCCAGTTTTATTCATAGGTCCATCAGGTACAGGAAAGTCTCTAACTGTCCTGGATCATCTGGCAAATGCTCCTAAAAACAAATTCATTTCAAACTCAATTAATTTTTCAGGCTGCACATCTGCAAATCAAACACAAGATATAATCATGTCGAAGCTGGATAGGTAAGAACTACCACTCAGTAAATTAACGTGAAGTATAATCAAGTTTAATCAACTTCAGTTGCTTGGTATGCGTATTTAATGAATAGTGAGACCAATGATATGAGCGAGATTCTGTCAATCTTACAAGGCCTTAGCCCTCAGCTCAAGGCTTTTTTTAAGAAACAATGATTAAGTGTAAATATACGCACTTCTCATTTTTATATTAATGTGGTCTATGGATCGGTGGAAGTTACACCCCTTCTTTAAAACTCTGATACATCCTAGTTAAAGTATCAGATAAATTATTATGAGCACAATAAAAGATGGCATACCGTTGCTCTTGCTTCAACCCTGCTGGCAAGCTCATTACTCAACAAGAGAAAATGCATCGTCACAGTGTGAACTACTTGCTCAACTGAGGTAGACAGAATGTTTCAATTTCAATGAAAACACAAACAAACAAGATGAAACTCGCTTAGACAAGTGTAAACTTGATCCACAACGTTGGAACATATTTGGCAATGTCTGAGGCTCATACGGTGTTCTCCCTTAGTCATTGGCGGATTCAGAAAATTGACAGCATTGTCTTTTCTCCATTTAAACCTATGGAAATGTATCGATTCTTGGAGGGGTCAGGTGCTCTAACAAGAATTTATTTTCTAGCATAGGTTTAAATGGAGGAAATCCGGTGTTGCCAAATTGCTGGATCCGCCTCTGCCCTTAGTATGGCAATGCTGAGCTGCAAAGGCCCATTTGTGTATCCATGTAAATGCTATTTGATTTTATCTCAGTGTAAAATCCGAGAGTTTCAAAAACCTGTAATGAAATGTTCCCTGTTGTGTACTTCAGGCGTAGGAAAGGTGTCTTTGGACCACAAATGGGGAAACAATATATTCTTTTCATTGATGATTTGAGCATTTCATCTAAAGATTCATTTGGAACTCAACCTCCAATAGAACTTCTTCGCCAGTGGGTCGACCATAAGCATTGGTATGATTTGAATGACAAAACCCGGATTGACCTCGTTGATATTGTAAGTTTCAAAAGTAATTTTACTGTTGTCTCAAAACTTAAAATTTAATTGGTTTGAAAATAATTATCACCTCAGCTGCGGTCTTTTTTCAAGATGTGTTTTACAGTCAAAGGAATATTATTTTTAAGACTCGAACATAGTATGCGAAAAATGCTGAAATTTTAATGATATTACTGATATTACGGAAGTCAGACCTTTAAGAGTGTTTTAAAATTTATTTGATTTGTTCAAGATTTATTTGGAAGAGGTACAAATTTGAAATTCTATTCCTTATGCTTTTTAAAACCAAAATAGTAAACATCACTGACTCCTGAAAATTTGGAGCTGCATTTATCTTGAACTGCAATGAAGCTCTGACAAACTTTTAAAAAAGATGTTTCATCATTCTGTGTTGTGGAAAATTTGTAAGAATTCGTCGCTTGGTATTTGTAATTTTAAGGAGTCCATTTGTTCTTTATTTCCTGCAGCTATTTGTCGGTGTCTCTTTACCACCTGGAGGTGGTTCTCATAATGTCTGTTTTCGGTTTCTCAGACACATGCTACCCATAGGCTCTGATCTTTTTGAAGACAAAATGATTCTTGGAATTTTCACAAAGATTTTAGACTGGCATCTAGCCAAAGGCTTCAATGAAAATATCTGTCGACTTAGTCAAGTGAGTAAAATCATTTTTTAGGATTGCTGTAGGTGAAGGGTTTTGAACTAAGAACATTATTTACATTCATTTGATAAATTGGTTGGATGCATACAATAGATTGGTAGAGCCAGACCCAGACGAGCAATACGGGACTATTGTGACTGTTCCTGGTGGGCCCGGTCTGTCACAGGGCCAATCCAATAGGAGAAAAAGAGAAAAAAAATAAGTGGGCAGAGGAAAGGAGAGAAGAAAAAGTTATGAGAAAATAAGCCCTAGACCCCTTTACTAATTGCGCTGGAAGGGAAGCGCTTTTTACGAATGGGACTGGATCATTGGAGCTCGGCTTCTCAAATTTTGAGACTTAAAATTTCTCAAACACTTTTTTTTTCACCCTCTTCATCAAATTCAACATCAGTCTGGATCAAGAGGTTGCATGAGACTGGATCGGGATCGTCGTAGTAATATAAACTATCCTGGGCTAGTCAACATTTATTTATTTTTTATCACTACTATTCATGTATTTAATTATATTTATTACTTGTTCAAAGAAAAATGGAATTTATAGAGCAAGAATTTACAAGGTGAAAAGTCAAGATTTTCTTATGGATCATGAAGTGTAAAAAATATTAACTCGGATTTCCTTGCTTTCATGTCTGCCCCATACGCTCAAATTATAAATTTTTTGTACATTTTTTTTCTTTTTTTTCAGGCAGTGATAAAAGCCACCTTACATATTTACAAAATGGTCACTTGCAAGTTTTTGCCAAGTCCCACTCAGTGCCAGTATAGGTTCAATTTACGAGATTGTTCCAGGGTTGTCAATGGAATTTTGCAACTACCTTCCACACGATGCCCAGAGTCAGAGAATTTACTACGCTTGTGGGTGCATGAAACTACGCGTGTTTTCTCAGACCGTTTACTTCAGGGGAAGGAACAGTAAGTCAAGAGTCATCCAGTCATTTTCATCTTGAATTTTCTTCGCAGAAAGAGGAACAAGTAAATCTTCTAAATTTCATGAAATTTGAAGTTGAGTTATTTTTTGTTGGTTTCAGATTATCTTGAAAGAATCTAAAAAAAACCAATTAATAATACGTATATATATTTTTTATCAGTATTACACTTTATTACCTAATTATATTTAAGAAAAAAATACTATCGAGTCATATTTATGAGATGTTGATGATGCAACTCCCAAACCACGCATTTCATTTGTGGTGTTTATAAATCTCTGCTCCTAATTAATTTTTAAGGAGAAAAAAAATCAACATTATTCCTTGAAGTTTCTTCAAAATTTACTTCGCTTAAAGAAGAAAAGAACAAGATTCTTAAGAATTGACCTTGAATGGTGCTCCTTTTAATTGACAAAGTGTGGGAAGAAGTCTGCAACATTGCTAACTGAGATGCATTGCTTGAAAGTTTCACTGTCAATATATATTATTCAATGGACCACTAGACAGGGTACGAATTTAAGCAATCTGATACATGATTCTTAACCAAAATTTCACCCTTCAAAACTACTGAAACCAACTCCGAACGAAGATATTAACGTTTTTATTTCACACTGGTTACAAGGAATTTGAACTGCCCGCTCACAAGAAACTCAAAGCTTTACGTAAGTCAAATGGCGCACTACAACGGTTTCAGCTAGCTTCTCAATCGAGCAATGTTCATTTCCCGTCATGTATTTTTCAAACTATAAGTAATTTGCTACAGCTGAGTCAATGCGTCAAGATTGAGGTTGCCAGATTTTTTTATCGCAGAGACGTTCATGATAACGTTTAGCGCGCGATGTGAATCACGTAGAGCATTGAGTTTTCATGAGCGGGTGGTTTGAATTCACGCATCAAGAATCATTAAATATCTTCGGAAGGAGTTGATTTCGGTAATTTTCGTTGTGCGAATTGTGTTCTACGTTAAATTCTGGTTCAGAGACATGTATCGGATTGCTTAAATTTGTACCTTGTCTAGTGGTCCATTATATCCATAAAATATGTATTATTAATTAATGTTTAATTTTTATTTTATACTCACGTTTTGGTGTGAGCATGCAATAAATCGAAACTGATGGTTTAAGGTTGAGAATGCGGTTTGATGATATTTTGTCCATGAGCTTACTGAAAACCATGTTTATTTTTTGGCTCATTTATTTTTATATTTTTTGTTCTTTTTTTTGCAAAATCATTCCATTCTATTGAAAATAGTTTTTCCCTTCGTTTCTCTTTTTCAGAAAAGAATTTTTTAATGCTCTAAAAGAATCCTCATTGACAAATTTAAAGTGCAATTTAAACGAGCTTCTTGCAGATGAAAAAACCTCCAACTGCGATGAACTGAAATTTGAACACCTCAGCACTTTAATTTTTGGTAGTTTTATGGAGCCAAGCTCTGAAAGAAAAGTGTATGATGAGGTAGGTAACATCAGCAAGTGAACTAATTTCTTAGCATTCATTATTGTATTTTCCTGCACTTTTTTACCTCACAAGGTGTAAATGTTTTGGTTAAGTTTAAAGTAACTTTGAATTTGTGAAATGCTTTTATTTTAAAGTTTATGATTAGAGAAGGGTCACAAAGCTTTGTGATGCCGCAACACAGTTATTAACAGCCAAGGAGGAGAAAGCAATACCATATCTCAATGATTCAGTACCCTGTGCTCTGCAGTGCTGTTAGCTAGGAAACAGGAAATCCTTGCAATTTCAACTTTCTCCAGATGAGATTCATGTAGTTTTTATTTTTTTTTTCAAAAAGTAACCTTGTTAAGCTGCCTTTTAATTCTCTTTTTTTGGAAATTTCTCACTTTCAGTTTCTGTCTAAACATGTTCTTTTGTCCCTTCCAAGGCCGCAGTATCCCCCGGATAGCCTAAACAACAGCCTAAAACAACATACAAAAAAAAAAAAGAAAAAAAAAATGTTCTTTTTAAGCTGAATCTCTTCGTCTCAATTTTGCTCCAGATCAAAGACATGGATGCTTTAAAAGAAAAAATGGAGTTCTACCTCAAGGAATACAACAGTTTATGCAAAAAGCCCATGTCAATGGTAATGTTCTGGTTTGCAATAGAACACATATCAAGAGTTGTTCGTATTCTAGAACAAGACAATGGTAATGTACTGCTAATCGGAATCGGTGGCAGTGGACGGCAGAGCATAGTGAAACTGGCCGCCCACATTGCTGACTACTCTGTTTTTCAGGTATGTTAACTTTCTTACTATTTGTTATTCAAGCAGATCAATAAACTAAAATGTTGTTAAAATATTGTCCTCGTTAGTAGGACAGTATAAAACTAAGCTGAAATGGAATAAAATGAATTTTCACCCGGATAGGTGTATAGTATAAATTGATTTTTTTATATTTTCTTTGTGTCTTGATATTGGACGAGCTCTAGGTACCTCCTCTGATAATCTACAATCCTCTAATTGTCTGACTTGATAAAGATATGGAAAAGGAATTGAATGATGCAATTGACTCAAGTTGGAGAGATAATTTAAGGGAGTAAAAGTTAGTTTTAATGATTATAATAAAATAAAATAAATAAACGAAAAAAAAAAAATAAAAGAAAACCTTCTATTTATATCAGTCTAGTAACCGCTGAAGAGATCTACTGGTTAGAAGAGATAAAGCCACCTTAGTACACTTTTGTATGTAAAATGTCATGAAAATCCAGCTGTGCACATCAAGAATGTGTATTATCTAATCCTCAACCTACAAGCGTAATCTATGAAATCAAGCTTTTTCAATATTGCATCCACAGGCAGTTTCTCCAAGTCATTAGCATTCAGATTTGTCTTGAGAAAAGCTTAGGAAAACCTAGAGGGAAGAAAAGTCTTGATAACTGCTACACATCTTTATCCAGCATGATTCTAATTAATTTAAAGCATCTGTTTTTGTGACCCAAAGAAATAAAGAGGAATCAAATGCTTTAAAAGTATTGAAATCATCAAGAGAAATCTTTCATAAAACATTTAAATTTACTTGATTACGTGAGAATGCTCCCATAACCAGTTTACCAAAAAACAAAGAGTGTAATAATCCTCGCATCAAAGAAAAATCTAGCTTGGCTTAGGCCTACAACAAAATTCGTTGGCCCTCTGCTTGTTTCATCTCATTTTTAAACACTGGCCTTATGTATCTGAACCGTTGAATTTAATCAACTCTCACTCAATAGTGTAATTTGTCCTTTGTGCCTGCTAATATTTGTTTGACTTTACTTTGGCTAGATTAATATCATAAAAAGTTATAGCATGGAAAATTGGCGAGAGGACTTGAAAACACTTCTCTGTAAAGCTGGTTGTGATGGCAAAGCGCAAACTTTTTTGATAGTCGATGGGCAGATTGTAGATGATTTGATTCTTGAAGACATCAACACTATTTTACACACTGGCGACATTCCCAACTTATTTGCTTCGGATGAAAAAACGGACATTGTTGACAAGATGGTGATTGTCTCAAGAGATTTGGTGAGTTGCATTGGCCAATTTACAATACCCTTGTATAAAATGATGTTAAGTTGATCCAATATTAACGTAGTTGTTAATAAATATTATGAGGACTGTACTGCTCCATTCCAGGCTGTGCTTTTCTTTAAGTGCAGCCATCGCAAGAAGCTCCTAAGAATTTCGTACGCAAAATTTATCGTGCCCATTTCAACCAAGAGAGACAAAGCAAAGGAGTTACAAGGAGCACAGGAGGTTCATCGTTACAATATCTCCTTGCACTCGGCAGTGTTGACTATTTCTATGTCCTCTTTACAAAATAGCGTCACTGCAATTCTATCAACGAGACAGAGACCTGCAAAGGTATTTACTGAACACTCGTTGAAAGTGGCAAAAAATTATTCTATTTATATTAAAGCAAGAAATTTTAACAATTAGAAATACTTGTTTTAAGTCATGTACATACATCCTTTTTCTATACAAGGCAGAAAAAAATAAAAGAGTAGCTTTGCCAAAATCATGCATTAGGATATCTTGTCAAATAATGTAGCCTATGATGGTTTTTTTTTTTTTTTATTGATTTCAGGGAAGCAAGATAGACACAACTCCTCTTGCTTTGTACAATTTCTTCCTTGAGCGTGTCAAGAGTAATGTTCGTTTTGCTTTTGCCATGTCACCAATTGGCAAGGTTTTCAGGCACAGAATACGCTCGTTTCCATTCTTAATTAACCTGTGCACAATTGATGGGTAAGATCAGCTCTCTGCTTACATATTATTATTCTGTGCTCAGTCAAATATTGTTGCTCTCAAAGATTATTCTCCTTATTTTTTTTAGTGTATATCTGAGTATTTTGTTGAAAAAAAAAAGAGAAAGAAAAACGATACAAAACGAATTCATATACTAAATAACTAATATATTTTTAAAGAGCTGGAATTATAACCTTTTACTCTGTGTACCTAGAATGTTTTTGACTCAAACAGTGCTTAAGGAACAATGGAAATTTACTTTCTGAACGATCCTCATGTTTCACTGCAGCAATGTAAACATAAACCCCTTTGGATGAGTGCTGAAAGGAAAGTAATAAAAGCGAATGTACAAAGACCAACCATTAGGCTCCTAAGCTTTCCAAAACGCCCACGATCAACTCAATTTGATCACTTTTGAAGCTATGAAAGATTTGTCAACAAACCAGGTGCGAAGGAATTTTCCGTTATTTGAAGCAATTTTTATTTATTTATTTTTACTTTTGCTGCCCGAAATTAAAATCCACTCTGAATGAAAATTTATCCAGCTTTTATGATAGGTGAAGAAAGTTTATTATTTAATATCCTCCTCTCATCTCAAAATAATATTATCAATACATGTTTTCATCAGTTTTTGTGCGTGGCCAGAAGATGCTCTTGAAAAAGTAGCTCAAAAATTGCTGTCAGATTCTCAGCTGTCAGAACAACAACATGGTCAGTGCGCTCTCATCAGCAAGGAATTCCATTTGTCTGTTGTTGATGCAGCCAAGAGGTGATTTTTTACAAAATTTTGTATGTTCTCTAGCTACTGTATTTTTTTCTGTCCTGCCTATCCTGCTCCCTTCCATCCCCTTCTTTGCATGAGACCACCTTTCAAATCAGAAGCAATAAAGACGGAACACATATCACTGTGAAAAGTAATGAAACTGATATTAATTGGATTGCATTTTGCGAAAAGGAACCAAGAGAATTCCTATATGTCGCCAAGATTGTGCAACTTTTTTTACCTTGCAAATATGAACTGATCATCTACACGAATTTTATCTTTAGTCATAAGTAATTCCTCTGTAAATTTAATTTTTCGCATGATTTAAGTAATTTCATTGCAAAGAATGTAAGTTGCACAATCCTAGCAACATTGAAATGCTCTTGGTTCCCTTTTGCAAAATGGAATCCAATTAGGAGTCACATTGACACGGCATACTGCTTTAATTGTTAGAAGGATGCCCATATCAAAGCATTTGTGGCTGTCTTTGTCTGGTAAATGATAACCTAACGTAAGCACCAAAATGCGCACAATACCCAGCCCTAGGCACTGTTGATGATGCTTGTGCAAAGACCTTCTTATACAGAGACCCAGTCATTATCGGCAACATATGTAGTGTAACAACCTGTTATGGCAAACTTTCCCAGAGATGTAGTGATAGTTTTTTCAGCCCTACTCATTCATATACAAAGATAGACGAGCATATTTTTTTGTTTTTCTTCCATCTAAATAATAAAATAGATGATAATGTGACATGAGATATGACTTGACTGTTCTTATTTCCTCCTAATTAGGTTTCATGATCTAACAAAGAGACCAATATACATCACACCAACTTCTTATTTGGAGCTTATCAAGACATTTCGTTCTCTCCATGGTATGAAAGTGGACGAAATCACTACTTTGCGCACAAGATACGAGATTGGATTGGAAAAGCTAGATTTTGCAGCCAGCCAGGTAAGCTTAGACAACATTTTCTGGATATTTATTAAAATACATTCTCTGTCAGCAAGCACCTCTGTTTTTCACTCTCCTCCTCGAGTCATCACTCAAATGAGTTTTCAATTTCAGATCAGAAGATTTGAAGGCCCTACCTCTAGCACGCCTTTTTGTCCATTTATGATATTTGTGCACTGCTAGAAACATGACCAGATTTATACATAGGCCTTGGAAGCTGCGGTCTAGGATGGCAAATTTTGGGGGGTGGCAAACAATGTGCGAAAAGAAAAACAAAGATAGCTGAGCAACACCGCTGCAAACACCGTGTTGCCGGAAGAGTGGCGCGACAACTTTCGATGCAATCCAGGAGAATTAGGTGCAAGATGATGACTAGTATGGATAAAAAAAATGGGGTATGAGGAAGTCTGAAAATCTGTATTAAATAATATATTGGGTATGAAATTTACGAACGGCATAAACTCCCCCCCCCCCCCCTTGATGACAAGATGTGAAAGCAGCAAAACCTTAACAGCCTCTGGGCAGCAATTTCATAACCCCGATCATAAAAAAATAAGAGAAATTTAAGCCACTGTCTATGAAATGTGAATAAGGCGAGTGTGGGAATGCCGAATGTGACACAGTAAAATTTTGCGCACAATACGTTGTCCTCCGTACGCTGCAAAATCAGTGTCCCTTCTTCACCATAAGATCTCTATTTCCCTACTTTTCACAGAAATATATCATGCTTAAATGGCAAATGTTTCGTGTAGTTTGAATTGTATTATTTATTTCCCACTATTTCCTACATTTTTAGTTTTCTATCTTTTTATCCTATTTCAATTTTTCCCCTCTTCAGGTTATCATCATGCAAAATGAGCTTCATGTTCTACAACCACAACTGAAGCTTACATCTGAGCAGACAGAAAAACTAATGGTGAAAATTGAACAAGATACTGTCAACGTAGAAGCCTCAAAGGAAGTGAGTAATTTTTTACTTTTTTTAATAAAAATATTGTATTCAATTTGGGTATATAAGTCGTCATCTCTTAATACTTGTCTAAGTGCACCTGCCAAGGGCAGTCCACTTTTTCATTTGACATATTTACAAACACGTTTTCCCGGAATGATATAAAGTCAGAGAAATTTAGGAAAGAAAAATATTTTTTCGTCAGTTTGCTGATGTATATTCTATTTTAAGTATTATTTTCCTTTGCTTGTGAACAAAGCAGAAGAATCTTGGGTTCAGTTTTAGGTTCAATGTTAAAGCTTGTTATAACGTAAACCATTGTTCAATCGTGCCAAAAATTTCAATTTTATCACTAAAAATTTTAATGGTTTCTATTTGACTGAAAACTTAAGCTCACTTTGTCTCCTCCCGCTCAAAGTATCACAAGCTCCATTCACGCTTAGACGTTAAGTTGCCAGACATCTCAAAGCAGTTTGAACATCTCCTTTTAAGAAAATTTCAGGAATTGATTTTGATGAAATATTAAGCAAAATTATCTAGTGATTCTGCGCATTAGTTTTTCTTTTAACAATTGAACAAGTTTGAGTAATCTGGCTATTCAAGCACTAATGGCGGTTGTAATTCTTTGGTCAGAAGATGGCGATTTATGAATGCTCAAAAAAAAAAAAAAAAAAAAAAAAAAAAAAAAAAAAAAAAAAAAAAAAAAAAAAAAAAAAAAATAGGTTCAATTATTAAATTCTATCATACTGAAAAAATGCATGGTCAAAGTTTAAAAAGTCAACTATGGAACTTATGGAAATTGTCTAAAAAAGATTTGATCTTAGTAATTTCTTTATAAACTGATCGGAGGACGCACACGTTGTAAGACAGTATGTTAGAGTTTTTTGCCAACAGGCATTAAAAGCTGAAAATCTCAATACAGAGGGAAAAAGCTCATATGAGCACAATTTTGCCTCCAAGAGATATGCTGTTTGGTGCATACTTTCTTTACCCGATCAAAGCGAGCTAGTGAAGTACCTCTTTCTCTTCATGATAGCCAAATCAGTATGTTTTGTTTTTTCTGTTGTTTGTAGATTGTGGCTGCTGATGAGGCACTAGCGAATGAAGCAGCAGCTGCCTCACAGGCTATCAAAGATGACTGTGAAAGTGATCTTGCCGAAGCAACACCTGCTCTAGAATCTGCCATCGCTGCACTGAACACTTTGAAGCCAGCTGATATCACAGTTGTCAAGTCAATGAAGAACCCACCTGCAACTGTTAAACTGGTACCTTTTCAATCGTCTCTGGTGGAAATAACTCTTAAGAAATCATTTTGCCATGAGTTGAATAGTCCCTTTTATTATTTTTCATTTTACGAAAAATTTATTGACTCTAAATATGGTGCAAAAGGTCGTTCCATCTCAAAGCTGGAGAGGTTGATCAGGAAAGATTTCTGACCCATGTTTTTCTATGTGACGTTTTTCATGTGGCAATTGGTTTAATGCTAGATTGTAAAAAATTAAAGTGGACGATAAACTCTCCTGAAAAGGGGTCTGAATGCAGGACAAATGGCTGTATTTTTTAAGGTTGTCCAAAATACTTGCAAATGGAACTCATGCAGGCATTAAGGATTAGTAATTTATATACTTCTTCCTTAGTATAATGTCGCAAAATTTTTCATTGGTACCACTGATTTTCTATGAAACAAACTTTCAAGCTCAAAAAAGTCTCTCAAAGTTGGGACTGTAAATGAGGGGACTCTCTATACTACGCTGAGAGTCCACCTCTATGTCTAATCAAACTCTCTAAGCTCAGATGAGGAGCTAATAGATAAGCAACGTTGCTATGGCTCCAGCTTTGGAGCCCGGAGACAAAAGGGCAACCCAGATATTTTATTTGCTCCCTATCTTCCTATTTATCCTATCTAATTTAATAGATTCAGAAGTGGACTCTCAGCGTAGCATGAGGAACCATCTCCATTATGGCTTCAACTTTGAGAGCATTTTTGAAGCTTTAAAGTTTGTTTTAGAGAAAACCAGTGGCATTATTGTGTCTCTTGAAAAATTTCACCCCAGAGAAAACACTCAAATTGCAAATCCTTCATGCACGCAAGAGCTCCATTGCTATCTTGTTTTTGTCGGGAAACTTGGTTGATGTAGAAAAGAAAGGTTTTTCTCGATTTTCCTTGATGCCTCAAGAGGTGAACAAAAATGAAAAATCCGTGTGACAGTCACTTTTAATTTAATCAGTTATCCATAACATCAATAGTTAGGTAATAGCATTTTTGAGAAAGGGCTATGCATTGACCGAAAATTGTATCTTTCTCATTCTTGTTTCTAGGTGATGGAAGCAGTGTGTGTCATGAAAGGAATCAAATCTGAACGTAGGCCTGATGCTAGTGGTTCTGGAGCTATGATTGAAGATTACTGGGGACCATCACTGAAACTCCTGGGTGATCTTAAATTTCTCGACAGTTTGAAAACTTATGATAAAGATAATATCAATCCGAGTGTAATGAAGCTGATTCGAGAAAAGTAAGATTATTGGCAAAGTAAATAACTAAAACTTATTGCGAGGTATTTCTTGCTGTTTCATAATTTGTACATAGAGTACTAGAGTTTACTAAACCAATCAAAAATTGGAGAGAGAGAGAAAAGCTTTATAATAACAACTGGAAAGTCAGTTGCAAGTAGTTTTTCATAACTTCTTAAATTCGTTTTCGTTTGTAACGCAAGCCTTCCATTCATTTTCCTCAGTAGAGATAGTTTTTCATTTGTGAATGAGATTGGAGTGGGGGCTTGCAAAGTGATCAATCAAATTTAACTTTCAATCAGTCGTTTGTTAATTGAATCTCTCAGTTCGAAAACGACCCATCTTGTAGAAATACAATTTTTCAGAAGATGATAAAAACTGCGTAACAGCCAGAATTGGAATATTTCTATGCAAAAAAATGAACATCATAAAAATCTGAGTTGGGTCATCTTTGAACTGAGAGATTCAATTGAGAAACGACATCACAGAAATAAAATACATTAGAAATATGAGAAGCTACAAAGACGCGTCTGCCTTAATGATCAAGACAAACAATAACCACCGAATGAATGTGCGTGAAGTTGGCATTGCAAACACAATCGTTAATTATGGGAGAGCCAGTCTCTCCAATGCCTCCTCCTTAACAAAACAAAGTTTGGCGGTTTTTCTTTCCCTCTTTATTAGGAAAATAAATTTTAAAATAATTGGAAGTTCTCTGATGAGCTATAAGAGCAACAATTCCTAAACATTTTGATGAAAAGCTTAAAATTGCATCTGTTTTTAATGTGGTTTCCTTGCCTCTATCCAACACATAGCTAAATGTGAGGGAATCTAATTCATAATTGTATTCAACATATTTTGTAGCATAATGTTTAAATAATATTCCCAAAGAAAAGATTACTGTTTCCAAAATTTTTTAGTGTATTTTGCTTATTTTTTAAATTTTTTTAAGAGTAACGAATAGTTTTCCTTGACAGCTTAAATGTTAGAGAAAAATTTTGAAATAATTTTCTAGGTACGTGTCAAATCGTTATTTTGATCCTGCTGTCGTGAAAAGCGTCTCAAATGCATGTGAGGGGCTTTGTAAATGGATCCGAGCTATGGAAGTTTATGATAGAGTTATAAAAATTGTTGGCCCAAAAAAAGCAAAGCTAGCGGAGGCAGAAGCGGATTATGCCCTTCAAATGGAGAAATTAAATGAGAAACGTGCTCAACTTCAAAAAGTGAGTTCTTCACATTTACTTTATTTATTTTTTTTATTCTTATTGTTCCATTTTCCTTGTTTACAGATATTATTTATTTTTAAAAATAATATGTATTACAGCTAACCCTTGACCCTGTAAATAGTAAAATATTAAAAAACAGCAAGTTATAATCAGTAAAAATTTGAACAAGGCATGAGTTTGCAAAGAACTTTTACCGTTTCTAATTTTCTACTAAGGCTGTCCCTTAATGACCAGGACTGGTGCTGTACTCAAAAACTAATCAACGGATTAAGCTGATTTTGGACTCAGTTGAAAGATGAAGTCAAAAGAAAGCAATTACGCTAAAGATCACTTCATTTCGATGAAAATTGACCAATTTATGACACTTTAAAAACAGGTTGTAAGTTTTAAGAAATAATTATTTTTAACAAATTCGAAGTTCAATCTCCATTTTCGCTTTCCTCTGGGTCTTCAAGTGCTTCTCTTTTTCTCAAATTATTTGCCTTCAAATCGAATACATTTTTCCATCAGCTCCTTCCATCTTGGCAAAATTGTCCTCTGGAAATCTTTTTGGGGATGCGTTTCAAGTATGCTTAGACTTCGTTCCTGATTGCGTCCTTTGATTCAAATTGCTTGCCGTAGAGAGCTCTCTTCAATTGCAGGAACAACCAAAAGTCGCATGGAGCGAGATCAGGGCTGTATGGTAGGTGCCTGAGGGTCTTTCCATTCTTTCACATTAAATTGCTGGAGGCGTTCGAGGTGTGAGGATGCGCGTTGTCCTGACGGAGCATCCAGGTTGCTTTCAATTGCGAACGTTTTCGCGTGACGTGCTTGCGAAAATCCGTCAGAACTTTGCGATAATTATCGTTAATCACCGTGGTTTTGGTTTTATCGGTTACAAAGTGCTGATAAACCATACCCTCTGAATCAAAAAAAGCAATTAGCATTTGCTGCCAATTTGTTTTCGTTCGGGAAAGATCACCGGAAAAATTTGATGAGTAAAAGAAAAAGAAACAAGTTGAAAAAAACGGTAGGGTATTTTCTCACAATTTGTTTTGCAAGTGTCATAACTTGGTCAGTTTTCATCCAAATTAAGTGATCTCTAGCGCAATCGCTTTTTTTTACTATGTGTTTCAACCGAGCCCAAGATCAGCTCAACCTTTGATTAGTTTTCGAGTTACAGCACCAGTCCCGGTCATTGTGGGACAGCCTTTGTATATCCCGCTTTTAAGTGAAATAGTCCCTCTTCAGTTCCTTTCTCTAAATGTCTTATTTTTAGTAAAAAAATTAATGACATTTATTAGCATTAAGTGATTGAAATGTGCTGTAAAGTGTATAGATTTGCAAGAACAACCCGACCTGAATAATAAATTGGTAGATTTCAAATTCACGAAGCAGTTATTGATTAAAAGCTCTGTAAACATCTTATGAAAAGAATGAACACTAATGCCGTGAGAAATGCCATGCCTTATGAGAATGCCAAACTCATGTGTTTACTCATCAAAAAATTTAAAAGAAAATTTGAGAGGTCATATTTTTTTACACTTAACTCAAATAATATTTTTTTAGGTGACGGGGAAATTACAAGCTCTCAGAGATGAACTAGCAGAAAAAACTAGAGAGAAAAAAGAATTGGAGGATTCAATTGAGCTGTGCTCGCAAAAACTTGATCGTGCTGAAAAATTGATAGGTACTTTGTCTCTAATTTTAAAATTTTATAAGCCTTATCTCTTTTAATACCACAAACAAACTAAGTTGATCCTCCTTGCTGCAAACGACGAACAAGTTATCATGTCTGTTGATCGCACGCTCCAAGACCCCTCCATATGGATGGAATGAGGCTTTTAATGAATGTGCTGTATTTTTTAGTGAGGATATGCACTATAACTCTAGCATATTTAGGACAGAGTGCAAGGGCGACTTGTGTTGCACGAGGGCTTGAAGTGCTCGAAAGGTAACATTCTCTTTCTTAATCTGGTCCGTACGGTGTGCACGCCAAATCGTAACTGCAGTATTGGAAGGGTTTAGTTTGAGCAGTCCACATCACTTGAGCTCATGCTATCAATTTTGTTTTTTTACTTTCTTTTTTTCTCATTTTTTTTTCTTTGCCTTTATCTTTCTTTACTTAACTTGTATTCTGTAATTATTTCAACCAAGATTCCAGATAGTTGAAAACTCTTCAATATTTTCTATCTCATGCAATCAAGAAGAATACTATTTCTCGTTTTTCCTCCCCTTATATTCTCTCCTTTTAGAAGTAGTCAGCTTTTCCATTCCCTGTTTCATGGAATTGTCCATTTCCGACTCATTGCATCCTTGGGTCCATCAATTAAACCAACCCATGAATTGGTCAAAATTCTGGCCATTCGGCAGATTATTTTATTTCTTTGGTGGAGCGTAATTTACATAATCTCCTCAAATTTCCTCTCTTTCCAGCAAGAAAGTTATTGTTCGTGATGGAACTTAGGCATATTTGAACTCTCTTTTCTTTACAAATTTTTAACCTAGATTTTCTCTTATATTTTTGAGTTTCTATTCTAAAAATTGAAAAACGAAAATCACAAATTAATACTCATACTATTCGCTCTACTGGGTACACTGCCTTCAATGATGTATAACCAATTGCAGTAACATCAAGTTTTATTTCTTAATGTATGGTGGATTCAAATCAGTCCATACGAAAAGTAAAAAATATAAATTTACTCAGGCAAATGGTCCAACCTACGCAGATCTGTAATAGATTTGTTGCCTTAAACAGCACTTATAACAGATTGATAATAGTCTCCTGTAATTTCCAACCATTATAATAATTACTTACGAATTTTCTGTCTCAATTATTCTGACTTGTCGGTTTTGGTTTTCCTAATCTCAGGTGGTCTTGGAGGAGAAAAAACTCGTTGGAGTGAAACAGCACGGCAGTTACAAGTGTCTCTGAACAACTCTGCAGGAGATGTGTTGCTTGCAGCAGGAATTGTGGCTTATCTCGGAGCTTTTTCTATCCAGTTCAGGAATGTATGCATCAGTTTAAACTCATTTTCAAGCAATTTTAAGTTCCTCATAAAGTGCCATGGATCCTCGTCTCTAGTTTTACTACCAGGCAAATTTGATGTATGAATTATTCCGTTTGTTAGGGAGAAAATAAACAATGAAATCGTCTAGTTTTTATGTTCCTTTTTCTCCACCAGATTAGATGCACAAAAAGTGTTTACACTAATGTGCAAAATAACCTAGTGTGTGTACAGAGTGTGGCACCCACAACAATAACCATTAATGTAAAGGTTAATTTAGCTTAGAAACTCATAAATACCGATGGAAGCTGCTTTTTGACCTGTCGGCAGTCACTGTCAACTTACTATATACAGGGTGATCCAAAAGTCCCTTCCACCCCCTCTAACTTTTTACCTAATTGAGGTAAAGATTTGAAACTTGGGGGATATTCCTAGGTCAAAGGGAGCTACTTTTTGGCCCCCCTAAAATTTTCAGGGGGCCCCCTTAGGGGGGCAACGGCCCCCAACTTTTAATTTTCAAATGGGAAGACCCCCTTTGTGATAGCTCGTTCGAAAGAGCATAAAAAAAGAAAACTTTTCGCGCAAACCCGAAGTCAATATCTCAAACCGTTTCAAAATGGCGGCCGGTTAAAGTTCAAAATGGCCGAAAATTCACACCGGTTATTTGTCGATGGATTTGCGCGAAAATCGGTATGTTGGGGTATTTTGACACGAGAAAAACGAATTTGACGTTAGATTTTCAAAAAAACCAAAATTTCCAAAATGGCCGACGGTTAAAGTTTAAAATGGCCGAAAATTGTCACCTCGGTTTTTTCCTGATGGATTTGCCTAAGACTTGGAATTTGAGAGTAGTTTGGCATAAGATAAACAAATTTGAACTTAAATTTCTAAAAAAATCAATTTTTTGTCATTTTGAACTTTAACTGGCGGCCATTTTGGAAATTTTGGTTTTTTTGAAAATCTAACGTCAAATTCGTTTTTCTCGTGTCAAAATACCTCAACATACCGATTTTCGCGCAAATCTATCGACAAATAACCGGTGTGAATTTTCGGCCATTTTGAACTTTAACCGGCCGCCATTTTGAGACGGTTTGAGATATTGACTTCGGATTTGCGCGAAAAGTTTTCTTTTTTTATGCTCTTCCGAACGAGCTATCACAAAGGGGGTCTTCCCATTTGAAAATTAAAAGTTGGGGGCCGTTTCCCCCCTAAGGGGGGCCCCCTGAAAATTTTAGGGGGGCCAAAAAGTAGCTCCCTTTGACCTAGGAATATCCCCCAAGTTTCAAATCTTTACCTCAATTAGGTAAAAAGTTAGAGGGGGTGGAAGGGACTTTTGGATCACCCTGTATAATCTGAATGATGCCTGTAAACCTCAGAATCATATCCAAATGATGAAGAATATCTCAAACCTTCATGTAACTTCTAAGTGAAAAGAAAAAAAGTGTAGAGTAGTATAAAGGTAATCAACCTTGAAACCTCATGGTTTACATGAAACATGAAATTACAAGATCTCATACGTTCTCTCAATTTTTTTCTCTACCTCAAACTCATAATTTTTTGCTTCCTTTTTTAGGAACTTGTCGACAAGTGGAACCAGTGTGTAATTGAGACAGGTCTAGCCTGCGCTGGTGAGTTTTCACTCATAAACACGTTAGGGAACCCTGTTTTAATCCGTTCATGGAATATACATGGTCTTCCTATCGACAATTTCTCTATTGAAAACGGCATTATTGTCTCCAATGCCTGTAGATGGCCACTTATGATTGATCCTCAAGGTTTGTTTTAATTGATTTACTCTAACGTTTTGCGCATTTTGCACATAATATTATCATATCACATTAGAAAAATTAAGGGAAGATATTTAAAAGATCAAATGAAGGTCTTCTTTCAAAAATCTAAAGTGAATACAAATGCTCAGGTTGTTTTCCCAATACCAAAACTGCCTTGATATTTGTGTCAAAGCAGTGAAGTAGCAGTGAAAGCAGATTCTGTTGAATGAAACAGCCAGCTGAATGGTCTCAAAAGAGATCATAAATGATGAAAGGAAAGGCGTGGTATCGTAAAGAAGAGAAGATCAAGAGATAAATGAGATTGAAGAGTGAGACGGGGAGGGAGTTCACAATTAGAAAGCATTGGACTGGCGGAGAACAGGAAATACAATGGAAAAGGGATGCTTCAATGAGGAAAAGCCAATCACACCAGGAGTAATTTGCCTAAACAAAAATTGATTTAAAAAGTGCGTGTCTATACTAGCAAGCTTGAAAAGAACTCGAGGTATTGAACTTTCTTCATGAGTCGCTAAAAATTCCTGATTTTAAACTGGTTCATTGTAAATGTTTTGAGCTTTTGCGCTTGTCACTTCACTATCAAGCCAACGTTGCTGATTTTAGGAAACCTATTTAGAATTTGAGGTTGCAAGGCTTCAAAGAGTGCAGCCTTGTATTTCGAAATCAGTTTCTTTCTAAAGAGGGCAACTTTTCTCTTTGAATTTTGCAGGTCAGGCAAATAAATGGATCAAAAACATGGAGCAAAATAATAATTTGGTAGTCATCAAATTAACAGACAAAAACTATCTTCAAGTTTTGGAGGAAGCCATTGGACAAGGCACCCCTGTTCTTCTTGAAAATGTTCTTGAGGACATTGATGCAGCCATAGGTATTATTTTGTTGCTGTTCAAAATCTAACCTTTTTTTCAAATGTACCCAGTAAATGTAGAAAGAAACTGTTAGTGGTAGAACCAGTGGTGTTATTATCTCTTTTGATCACCCTCTCAGACGGTGAAGTTGTTCAATTTGTATGTTTTCTTTTTTACCTTCATCGGTAGAGCATCATAATACTCATATTTACGTACGATTAACAAATGTGTACCTATGTATGTGTACCTATTTTGTCTTCAGAATGAAGGATGTGGTTTTAGTTACTGTACAAAAATTATTTGAGGAATTGCCAATTTGAATTGTGTTTTCATCATATTGGCAATCCGCAGTACCTAATGCCGCTGAATAGTGTAGCATCATGAGCAAAATTATTGCAGATTTGTGTATTTTAATTTTATGGAATTTGCAAAATTCCAAATTCCTCAAAACGCATCAGACAGCATTTAGTGAATCATCTACCAGAAATTGTGACAATACAGATTGATAAAGGTAACAGTTGCAGCATTTGCTCTCGGCACATTCTTTGCCTTTAAACGTTTTTTTATCAAGCCAGGGGAAAAAAGATTTTTGAAAACAGATCTCACCGATAAGTAATATTTTTCAACGCTGTTAAAAAAAAAAGCATAGTATTAAAGGTGCTGTACACAAGATGTGAAGTAATTTTTTTTATTGTTTTGTACGATAGATTTTTCAGGACATGAAGCTGTTTTTCTTTAATAAAAAATAGAACCTTATCCGGTTGAATGCTGTCTTCAGAATCAACTTGCTTTGCTTTTGCTTTTTCTCAGAACTTAACGTTTGCATAGCCTTAGACCCATAATTTTTGTGAATCCTTCCAGATCCAATTTTATTGAAGGACACAATCAATCAAGGTGATCAAAAGTATATCAAACTGGGCGAAAATCAAATCCCATATCACACAAATTTCAGATTTTACATCACGACCTGTCTACGGAATCCTCATTATTTGCCAGAGATTGCTGTTAAGGTAGAGTGTCTTATATCATAAGTCAGATTACTTCTTTTCTTTTACAGTGCTTCAGGAATGGGAATTCGCCTTGCATAATTTTTGCTTATGTCAGTTCACAAAATATTACGTTTGTAATGAGCGGATGGATTTTGCACTTCATGATTTCAACAGTTTTGTCACTTTTCATTTTTTGATTCCATTTTGAGGGAAGCTATAATTAGTTTACTCTTTTTTCCATCAGAAATTCATTTTTTTTTTTTTTTTATTTTTTTTTTTTTTTTTTTTATTTTATGAGCATATTTTTATATTTTTTTTTCTCTCTTTCTTTTAGAAGCAAAGTTATTATTTTCTATGGAGGTACATTTTTTTTTCTTTCATTTATTCCTCGATGAGCAAATCAATATTTTGATGAGGTGTGAAATTTATCATCAATCATGGAGTATTTTGCCTTTCAGTTAAATTAATGCCAAGATAAGTGTAAGTGGACTATCAAAGACTGAGAGGGTTGCTTGATCATGTTGGGTTCTTTTCATAATTGTGACCAGGTGACTTTGCTTAACTTCATGATAACAACCCAAGGTCTCCAAGATCAACTGTTGAGTGTGGTGGTATCAATGGAACGGCCGGAACTCGAAGAGAAGAAGAACGAACTAATCATTGAAGGAGCCAACAACAAACGAATGCTTAAGGAGATCGAAGACAAAATACTTGGTGTTTTATCTGCTTCTCAAGGCAACATCCTAGAGGATGAAACGGCCATTAAGATTTTATCCTCCTCGAAGGTTTGTTTCTCTACTATATTTTTTCATGGTATGAGTAATGGTAAAATTTTGTTTCACTTGTATTGATGAAATATCACTCAAGAAAGAGAGGTGGTTCCGCTTTGGCGTAGTGTCCATCAAAGCTGGATTTTGGCATGAGTGGCAAAAAAGCTGCTCTTGGCAACTTATGTTTTTTCGGCAGAAAGAGCCTTCACAGAAAAAAGTGTTATTGGAGCAGCAGCCCTATTATTGAAACTCGAAGACACAGCCCTATCTTAACCATCAAGTATATTGCATTTCAATGTCTTAGCGGGCTGTTTTAAACTTTCAATAATCGGCCCACAAGTCAGTGAGATATGCTGTAAATGAAAGTTTAAAGGAAAGCAAACTTCCATGTAAAATTTCAGCTCACTATGTCAATCAAGAGTTTTTCCGTAATGGAGAATTTGTAGGTGTCTGAAATTTGGGAAATTTCATGTTTAACATAACATTGCTACAGAAACTGAGCACGAAGGTACCTTGGATTTTAAATTGAACAATTATTGGAGGAAATATGATGAAATAACTTAATCTGCAAAAATAAGTGTGTTTAAACGAAAAATGCTGCCAGTGGACGTCACAAGGCGGCACATTTTCTCATTTTTAAAACTATTTATCCCCAATTTTCCAATTTAGAAAAAGATTATGAAAAGTGTTGCAAGCTCAGCTCATTGAATGAGAAATTCATCAATTTTTTTATTGCTCCAGATGAAGCAATAAAAAAATTGCATGGGAATTCTCTATTGTCAAGTCATGTGGGAGAGTCGAAAACCTCTTACTTTTCATTATTTGTGGACACATTTTATCAATTTTTTAAAATTTTTATTCAACATATCGTCATCCACTTGAAATTATCTTTAGTTCTTGTGACAAGTAACAAATAGCATTTTTCTCTGTTGTAATAATGCAGTTACATACACCAAAAATCATTTATAAATTTACAAGGAACAGTCAATAACCACTGAAGTCTCTATCTTTCATAATTAATTTTAAAACTTCCACTGAATAAATCATGAAAATCCATATCCAACAGGTTCTTTCAGCAGAAATACAAGCAAAGCAAGGTGCATCAACGCAGTCTGAAATGGCCATAGACTCAGCGCGAAATCTTTTTCTACCAATTGCTGAGTATTCGTCTGTTTTGTTCTTCAGTATAATTGAATTGGCTAATGTTGATCCAATGTACCAATTCTCACTTTTGTGGTTTTTGAATCTTTACAACCAGGTTTGTCTAAAAATTCATATAATTTTGTGTTTGTATACCTAGCCTTCTTTCAATGTGTCCTGCACATCAACGCTGTTTGTCGCATGTCGTAACATAAAAAAATACACAGAATTTCATAAGCACTAGGCACATTATATTTTTTCTCTCGGATTGAAGGAGTGTAAAAGTTCATGAGACCATTTTAGCCCCAACCACAAAAATCGATTTTATTTTCAAAGAGCTTGTCAGAATACACTCAATTCTGACTCAAATGATAGTCTTTACACATCACTACAAAATCCTGAAGGACCCTTGCTGGGGCAGAGTGATTTACTTTAATTCTACTCCGATAAATTGTTGCAAAAGCCAAAATCCAAATGCATCAGCATTTTGGTCGGTCCGAATTGAACGTTTTCGAATCAAAAGGAATTATCTGTATTGTGATAAGTGCCCCGTCATGCATTTGTAAGAATGGGTCCTAGAGCCCATATCACAATGAAGACAGTTCCTTCTGATCTGATTTTGTCTAATTTCAGAATACTACTGTATTTTTATGTATTGTTTTTATTTTTGTTCCAGTCAATCCTTAAAAGTGAACATTCTGATAAGTTAGAGGAAAGATTGGTCACCTTGAAGTATCATCTAACAAAAAGTGTCTTCCATAATGTTTGTCGGTCAATATTTGAGCGCGATAAGTTGGTATTTGCTTTCAGTTTAGTTTTAGGTATCCTCCGATCTAATGTGAGTATTTTTTCTGTCCGTTCAAAAATTAATCAGATTCACAAAAAAGATTATCATTTAATTTCGCATAGATTCTTAGAGATTTTTAAAATCTAAATGCTTTTGTCTTAATTCTCTATTTTTATTTCCAGTTTTGTTTGGCTTTATATCATTAATTTTTTACTTTGGTTAAATTTTCGAACAAAATAATGCAAGGAATAAAGAATAATGATGTGCATTTAGCTCCATGATCTAGTGTTATGTATTATTCTTTTGGCGGAGCAGTTAAATTTTACACTTTGTATTCTGTAAACTTGTGAGCGTAGGTATTTATATCATTTTAAAATTTTGTCATTTTAATTTTGACAGGGGAAGGTTAATGAAGAACTGTTGAAATTTGTTTTAATGGGAGGAGTAGCCTCCCAAATACAAACAGTGAATCCAGTCAGCTCTTGGCTTTCTCACAAAGCCTGGTCAGATGTTTTATCAGCTTCAGAACTTCCAGGGTAAGGATCGCAGCCAATCACAATTCATAAGAAACACATTTTTAAGTAAATGTATATGTATATTTAAAAAATAAACAATTGTGATGTATGAGGATCATTCAGTTTGCATATCAAACTTAAGCCTCCTGCAATTCTGATTCTATTTGCTATATTGTTGGTTCTTTGGCTTCACGCATTTTATGATTTCTCTCATCATGAAGCTGCATTAGTTGCGTTCAGTGGCGAAGAGTGAATAATCGATTATGGATGTTTCCCTATTTGAAGCTATGGTAAAGAATCGATCAGTAAGGTATTTGTTGCAAACACCCTGTTTATCGATCTTTTTCCATAGGTTTAAATGGCAGATCAATGATGTATTGCAAAGCATGCCACGCCACTGGTTGCGTTCAATTTGGATCAAGTCAATAGGTATACACACACATAGTGCAAGGATATAAAGTAATACGTAAATAAAAATAAAACATAATATTGAAATGAATAACTGAGGCTGAAATATGTTGGAGAAATCGGATCACTATGACTTGCATCCACCGTATTTACTGATGTCCAATACCGGCTGTCCTGGTAAGAGGGAGGGGAGATCAGCCTTGACACTTGGCTTTCCTGCCATCTGTTGAATCCACATTTTAAATTTCACTTTTTCAATTTCAATTGAATCATTCAATTGCTCCAGAATATTGAGTTTTTTTTACTTTTTCTGATGAGTGAGTGAGCTGATTGAGCCAAGCTGACGTGCTCCAAACAATTTTTGTACCAGTCTTTGCGAATCAAATTTTTACCTGCGCTGTCAAGGTCTGATTTTGTTTCATTTTGCCCCATTGGTTTTAATGCTTTGTACCAAATACTTCAAGACCACTTAATATAAATTGGTCGATTTTTAAGGAACTTAGGAAGAGAGGAAGTTTACTAATTTAGTGACATTTATATTATTTTTTGTGTGCTAAATCGACACTTTATTTTATTCTCTCTTTCTATCTCTCTCAGGATGCAAGAATTAAAGTCCACAATTGAAAGTCGTCCTGAAGACTGGAAAGCATTTTATGACTCTTCTGAGTCTGAGAAGAGCAGTATTCCAGTTCCTTTTCAAAATATTCAAGAAATCGGCCTTCTTGTTATCCTAAGGTGCTTAAGACCAGACAGAATAGTTGCAGCTGTCGAAGTAAGTCTTGTTTAACTTTTCGTTGAAGAAATTTTATTGGACAGTACCTATTTAAAATCATCTGTTGAACTATCTTGTGATACAATAATTGTCATCCTCCGTGGCTCAGAATCAGTTGCTCACTGATGGCATCACAGGGAATGGCACTGATGATCACATTCACGCTCTCATTACTGAACAAAGACGTAAAGACGGAACACTAGCAGCTGGAAATGAAGTTGCGCTTTCAATTGGTTGAAGGTATTGCGGCAAACATGAAACAACTTCAAAATTTAAGGAGGAGCAGGAACAATGCTGCAATGCTTTTCTTTTTTTTGTACCTAAAATCTTATCAATGCAATTTTCTCGGATTTTGCTGTTTTGTAAATATCTACAAACTACACTCAGTCAGCTGAAAGTAAATATTCTGTATGATAAGATTTACAACAGGTGCAGGGGCCAATTTTGTTGTTTGACTAGAAAAACCTTATTCCTAGGAACAGAAGGGAAGATGTTTCATTCATGCAGTACATGTGTTTATGTATTTTTGACTGCTGAATTCTAAAATGACACCTATATTTTTTCAACATGCACCAGTTTTCCAGTGTATTGCATTATCCCCAGAAGAAACTGTTTTTACCCAAATACTTTGATTCTTTGGAAAACTCCTAAGTGATGAAAAAAAGAGGATGACAATTTGGATTCAGAAAATCTATCATGAATCATCATCCAAGATTTTTGCATCATTCAAAAAGAATTCTCTGTATACCTGTGTTATCCCTTACAACAGGTTCTGAAGGTCCAAAGGTTTTTTTTTTTTTTTGTGATTTTAAATTTTTCTCATTACTGACTGTTTTAGATGCTTATAGCCAAAGAATTAGGGGAGGAGTTTGTCCAGTCAAGAGTGTACACGTTATCCGACTCCTTCAAAGATTCAAACTGTTGCTCTCCTATGATTTTTATTCTCTCTCGTGGTTTTGATCCCATGGAACAAATTTTGAAGTTTGCTGGTGAGAATGGCATCCAAGAATCAAGTTTGCTCACAATTTCTCTCGGCCAAGGCCAGGTAAATGGGTTTTTGCCGCTGATTTCTTTCTACCACTGTGATTAAAGAAAATGCACCCTGTTTGGTTTCTTTATTGCTTGTTATTATAATTAGAATTCAAGACTTATGCTTCCTCATAGACTGGTATTAATTCTTCACACTAATTGGTATCAATATCAATGATTGGGCTTTGTATTCCAGAATAAATATTCTCTCAACTTAGAGAGATTCTTCATTTGAACATCAAACTTTACATTGATGCTATTACACTAGTTTTGTTTTTATTTTTAAAAAAAACAAGGAACTTTGAACGTGGGTGCAGATGATTTTAGTTCTTGAAAATCTATGGTGATTTAAAGGTGCCATATGCCTGCTGAATGAAGGATAAATGAATAGGCGTATTTTTTCAATGTATTATAATATATTTAAGCTTATGGCCAAATATAAAAGCGATGTAGTGAAGAAGAAACTTACTACTTCTTTGTTTTCTTTGTCGGGAACTATGGTCACTTACTTCCTTTCTTTTTCGCCCGATGTAAATGTCGGGACCCGGTTGGTATTTCTATCAAACAGAACTATGTGCAGGGGAAAGATAGGGTGTGCTCGTTAGTGCTCAGGCCATAAGAATGAATGGGAAATATAAAGACGCCGTACGCGACCGCGACGGCAGCTTCGTCACCGTCGCTTTATATTTCCCATTCATTCTTATGGCCTGAGCACTAACGAGCACACCCCATCTTTCCCCCTGCACCTAGTTCTCTTTGATAGAAATACATCCAAATAAAATCTGTATGTATCTCAGACAGTAAATGGAAATTTAAGTTTATTAGCACACTAACTGTCCTTGACCAGCAGGCAGATCAAGAGGACGTCAAAGACGAAGTCTCATAATCATAGCCCATCATAGTATGTTGCACCTTTGCACTTTCCTCATTCCTGCTGTGAGTATCTCCCTGTGACCGGTGGCGTAGCTAGAAATTCTGGGGGGGGGGGGGGGGGTCCTTTAAACATGATGGTAAATTTACATTATTTTGTGTACGTCCCCGATAATATTTAATGTCTGCCCTCCAAAAGTAAAAAAAGTTATAATTAACGAGGCTAAAGGGCATACCCCCTAGACATCCCCCCCCCTCTGTCTACGCCACTGCCCATGACCACGTATTCGAGCTCTGCCAAATGATTGATGACAAAAAATATTCACAGGACCAGGTGACTTGATATATTATCTATGTTTTTCTCTTTTAGAATCCAATTGCCATCAACATGATCACAACGGGTGTGCAATCCGGCCAATGGGTCATTTTGAAAAACTGTCACCTAGCACCAAATCTGATGAGAGAGCTGGACAGGATATGTAGTGAAGTAATCAGCCTGGAAAAAACCAACCCCAAGTTTCGTCTGTGGTTGACCAGCTATCCATCTGATGTATTTCCAATATCAGTGCTACAAAATGGTAAATACTGGTCATGTGTTTAGTTAGACTTTGTTTTTTAATGACAATTATAAAAGCAAGGAGAATTTTTATGAATGTGCATTAAAAATTATTGCTTTGATTCTCTTCAAGCTCGTATCAACAATTGGTTTCTAAGCATGTAGCTCCTTAAATCAGTGTTATTGCAAATTATTTTGCACGGCAAAAATTCATTTGCCTCGCTGAATTTTGAACAAAAAGTGAAATCCATTTTTTTTCGTTTACATCCATTTTGTAAAATAATATCAACAACAGTCTACTGTAGTGATTATGTGTTAAATTTATAAACATTGTATTGAAATTACACGCCAAATTGTGAATTTTACAGAATAATTGCAAATTATTTCCCAATTTCACTTTTTAATGTGTAAATTCAATGAAGCAGTCTATACATTCTATAAGAATTGAACTGATGTTGTCGGGTTTTTTTTTTTTTTTTTTTTAATTTTATCAAAACAGATTTGTCATTGAATTTATTTTTTTAGATGTATTCTCTGGCCACCCCAAGTTTTAGATTCAGTATTCTCGAATATGCCGTGTCCACACACAACCAGTCCTCAATTTTAGGGAATGGCGAGATAATCATCTTATATCATATATAAGTATTAACGAAGAGATAGTTATGTGCACAGTCAGAAGAAGCTAAGAAAAAATTAAGGTGATTCGATGGACGCCATATTTTGTGTCAGAACGGCATGCGATATATCGCATCAATTGGTTCCATTTTTTCAGCTACTCGTCATTTTTCTCCAATTTTGAGATCGCAATTCTGTTGTCAGGAGACTAAAGCACTCACTCACCAATTTTAACAAAGAAATTCAACATAATAAAGGCGTGGTTTTTTCAGAGAGAAAACATTGCATTCGATACTGATATCGAAACTGCACTCGAATGCGATATTTTCTCTCTGAAAAAACCACGCCTTTATTATGTTGAGTTTCTTTGTTAAAATTGGTAAGTGAGTGCTTTAGTCTCCTGACAACAGAATTGCGATCTCAAAATTGGAGAAAAATGACGAGTAGCTGAAAAAATGGAGCCAATTGATGCAATATATCGTATGCCGTTCTGACACAAAATATGGCGTCCATCGAATCACCTTAAAACAAATCATTCACAGGGAGAGTCACAGGTCATGGTGAGATGCGAGGATCAAACCCAGAATCCATCAGACAATGGGCAATGCTAAAATCTCCAGGGCTTATCCGTGAAAACGGCAAAGTCAAAACCTAATAATTTCGTCAGAAGAAACTTCTGGCCATCCTCTGATCAAAATCTAGGTGGGACTTTACGTAGTCTTTCCTTGTTAGCTCCTTTCTAGAATGAGGCCTCTAATTTATAACAATATATTTCACTTTATGTTCTACATTGAAATAATTGCTTGAAAAATTAACATTTTTTTAAAATTTCAAACTTGTAGAGTTAAAACAAGCTGTCATTCGTCTATTTTTTTGCTGGTAAAATAGCGGGTGAACGCCTGTATTCATGGTTGAACTTCCAACTTTGAAGTTCTCAAGTTGCACAATACACATGGCAGAAGAAGGAGACTTCAAATTGAAAGAAGAGATAATGAGTGCAGCTCCTAATAATTATGATTTCAATCCTTATTTTATAAGTCTGATTTCGAATTTTATCTTTATAATGTATTTTTTCCTTGACCTTAGGTATCAAAATTGTCGCAGAGATTCCAAAGAATCTTCAGAGTAATCTCTTACGATCTTTGTCAATGGATCCTATCTGCAGCGAATCCTTTTTTCCGCTGACAGAAAAGAATGATGAGTGGTTCAGAATGCAATTCAACATTTGCTTCTTCCATGCTGTTGCCCAAGAGCGGTGCAAGTTTGGGCGGCTTGGCTGGATTGTGCCTTATGAATTCAATGACAGTGACTTAATTGTTGGGGTGACCTTCCTGAAGGTGAGATCTAGATCCTTATTTTTTTGTTCCTCTGAATTTTTTTAGTGTGAAAACAGACCCCTTTTCTGAAAACGAATGACATGATTTTTATATTTATTTGTAGCACAGCTGAAGGGTTCAGTGTATGAATATGTCCAGTGACATTTTCCTGATTTTGACAAAAACAGTTTTAAAGTTGAAAAATTACATGGAATCTTCTGGCCTAAAAGTAGAAGATGGTTGAACCGATATTGTTATGAGACTGCCCCTCATTGCGAGAGGCCATTATTGGCGATTTTTTCAAAAGGCATTTTTATAATATCAGCAATATTTACTGTTCCAAGAAACAACCAATTTTTGTGGTGCAGCAATGCTACAAGTACTAGAAATATAAGTCTCATAAGGTAGGTTTTACAAAGATTGTCCTAGATAACTGAAAATTCGCCTATTCTGAGACAACTATGGAAGGTATTAAAATCCAATTTACAAGAGATCATAGCGTATTTCTCTAATTTTTTATAAGTTTTTGTTGAGCTTATTTCGTAAGTATTCCTTTTTTTACATCACTTTTCAAGAAAAGAGAGAAGAAAAAAAAAATTCTACAATTTTAGAGCCATTTTTAACACTCAAACTCCACTTTGCAAGGGCACAACATTTCTCCAAATAATGTTGGCAATATTTTAGATGTAAAGTATGACTTTTCTATTGAAGTTATACTAAAAACTGTCCAAGTTTGTTGAGTTTAAAGATTAGCTGATCAGAAATTGTCTTGCACGCCAGCGCAAGTTTGCAGACAGATGTTTTTTGCACTGAGTTTGTAAAATTCAAACAATGGTATGACCATGTCACTTGCATCTTTGTTCTTCGTAGATCCACCCCTGAAACTTTCTGAGAAGTGACAGTTGCTGATAAATTGAATCGAGTAAGTCGTGCAAGCACTGTTTTCAGATCATATTAAGGTTTTAATGAAGATCAAGGAGTCAGCAGTTGACAACTAAAAGCCCAGAAAACAGAGCCACATTATTGAGTTCTGGACAATTTTGGATTCTTATTCTTTAACGTTCAATTGAAAAAAATGTATAGTTTGAATGATAACCCTTTTGCACCCTTGTGTACAGTTGCCAGATTTATTCTCAGTTTTGTTTTGTCCGTATACAGTGAAAGAAGACGAAGAAGGAGAAGTTTATATCACATGTCACCAAAAAATCATAGTAAAAAAGTGAATTTTTTACTCAATGAGCTGTACAGAGGATCGTTTGAGAGCTAACAAAATATGGTACAAGCTCTCACAAACTGCATTTTAATATCCTTAATGGTTTTCTCAAAACAGACTACCTCTCAGTATTTTTTCACTGCATAGCAATCCCTGCCCGAAGGATAATTTGCCTTCCTCGCTGAGTCGCTTTTTCTCTATGTCTGAAATACATTTCTTTATTTTTCAGTCGCTGTTGATGAAGTACGATGTTTTAGAGAAGGAAGCGTTGGTATGCTTACTGGAAGAATGCGACTATGGCGGTCAAATTAAGGACAATCTAGACAAAAATTTGCTCAATTCCCTTCTCAACACATATATTTGTTGTGACTTGCTTGGTGGACCTGTGTAAGTTCCTTTCCCTCGTCATTCAGCAACATTTCCTCAAGGAAAAATAATTGAGTCAAATAGATCTCGACGGAAGTTGATAAAAATAGCAGAAAACTCTTTCATCATTCCTGCAAATTAATCTAAATTGATTCTAAATGAGCTTTATCTTCTTTCCTTGCCCAGAGCAGGAAGTTTTTTATACTGCTCTCCCATTTGAATATTGCTACTCATTGACATTGCTTGATGTCTCTCTTTAAACAATTGTCCGTATTTTTTTGTCTATCACTTAACATGCACTCAGGAAAATACTTTAGCAAAAAATTCAGAATGTAATAATTATTCTAAGCAGTAGTATGCAGTAAGTAAGTTCCTGGTCATCAAAAATCACTCAGACTATCTGGTTCTTATTGTTAATCTAGGAATGGGTGTCTACTAACAAAGGAAACAGCTCCAGAGGAAATCAATCATGAAACTCTGATGAAATATGTCTCTTCGTTTCAAAGTGAAATGCCACCAGAAGTGTTTGGTTTACATTGTAATGCAAACATTGCTAAAGAACAGAATGAGTCCTTCAATGTAAGCTTTTTTTCTATTTCATATTATAAATTATCATAAAAGGAGAGATCTATAATGTCTAGTAGCTTCTTGCATTTAAATTTTTTAGTAGTTGAGCATTGAAAGTTCCTTGGTCACTAATCGAATAAAATTCATAAAATTTAGATCATCTGAGTCCCTAATAAAACAGAAATTGTCTTCCCGAGTTTTTCTCCATAAGAGATTCTCATCTCTGACAAAGATTAAATTTCGAGTCCAACTAAACTTTTGTTTTTCTCTACACAGTTTTTGATGAATGTCATGAAAACTCAAGCGCAAATCAGTGATGAAATGTCAGAAGAAACAATGAGCAAAGTTGTAGCAGATAAAATATCAGTCATCCTTGAAAAAGCCTTCAAACCATTCAAGTTGGAGGAAGTCATCATCAAATTCCCACCAGATTATAATGAGTCTCTGAATAGTTTTTTACTTCAGGTAATTATTTTAAATGTAGAAGAAATGAAAATAGACCGGATTATTATTCAAGGGTGAAAACCTCTTGAGGGCATCAGTACTTAATTTTCCTGATCTTCCAAAGAATGTGCAAGGAAAAAAAATACCGCTCTGAGATTTAGGTCATTAAAGAAAAAAATTCATTAAAGTTTTCAGAGGGACCTCTTCAAACAAATAGGACTAAACAAGGAGGTATGCTGAGGGTCAAGTAATGATCCGTGTCTCTTAAGCGATGAGTCGGGAGGTTTCGAGGAAGTTTGCCCTAAGATGGGCATATTTCAGGGAAATTGGACCGTTTTGATATCACTCCTTTAAAGCGATGGATCAAAACGTGTTCCAGTCCATCATACCTTATAGGTAGGTATTAAATTTTGTTGCGCGAAAAACTTGGGGTGTACAGTATATTGCATAGGCATCAAGGGGGAAATTTGGCCGTTTTCATATCACTTAGGTACTTTTAAATGATGGATTTGGGAGGATTAGAGCAGTTTCAGGAGGAGTCTGATGTCAAATCATAAGATCAAATTTCTTCAAATTGAGTAAGAGGTAGAGCCATAGTCTCAAATTTTGCCTTGCGAGGTTTCCAGATTCCCCTTCTCCTAAATTTCTCTTTTTTGATCTTAATAATCTCACAGTTGTTCTCTTCAGAAATAGTTATTCGCTACATGACAAGTGATGGTGAAACTTGGGCGTAAGTGGCAAGCAACCTCTATCATTTACAAACTACCTCTTTTTTGTCTGTTTTCTTGTACTCATGCTTTTTTGCCGTGTTTCTCTTGCAGGAGTTAGAGCGATTCAATTCCCTCATGGAAACTATTTTGAGTTCTTTGGAAATGGTACAGAAAGCAATCAAGGGTTCAGTTTCAATGTCACTGGAACTAGAGGCTATCTTCACTGATATGTTATATGATAAGGTTCCTAGTTCATGGATGTCTAACTCTTACTTGAGTTTGAAGACTCTTCCAAATTACATCAATGATTTAGCTGATAGGTGAGGCCGCAATCGCAAATTTTCTGATTTTCGCGATACTAGCCTTTCACCTCACACCCATAGGCTATTATGATATGTATAATTTTAATGCCATGTTCAGTTTTAAAGATTGAAGCCTGACTTCATCTTTTGAAGGAACTTTAAAAACTTCAAAAATAGGTGTACCAAAAGACACCATGCGTGAAAGGTAATTTTTAGGAGTCACATGCAGATGCCAGTGAGGCTAAATGCTGGCCAATTAAAGGAGGGTATGTGATCATTTTGAGCACATTCTTATACATTTTTTAACGTATTTTTATTTTTGCCTGGCTTGGCTCAAATATAAAGCTTAATGTTAACAATTTCGAATTTTATTTTTTCAGGATAAGATTCTTCTTCTCTTGGGCGAGCGGTCACATTCCTCTGGTCTTCCCTTTATCTCATTTCTTCTGTGCTCAGTCTTTCATCGCTGCCGTAATGGTCAATTACTCACGTGTCAGAGGAATTTCCATCAACGAGCTAGAGTTTAAGTCTGAATTCATCCGCACAATGCCAGTATGTATCCATGATAGTTTTGTAAGGACCAGACCCTCTGGATTTCCATTAATTTTTCTGGTTGCGTATGGAAAAAAAGCAAATCACTTTCTCATTCACTGTTACTCTTATTTAAACTCATGTCAAGTTTATCAAACCAGCAATAATGGTATTAAATATTGATGTGAAACTTCAGAAACGCGTATCTCATTTTCAGAGTTGGAGACTTCTTGTTATATTTAATATTCCACATTGAAAACTAATGAACATCATGTCTTGAAAACTCCAATGATTTTTCTCATCTATTTAAAGAATATTTTGTGAAAATTTGAAGCGATGATGTCGATTTGGTTTTCTTCTGATATATGAAATAAGATCGGAGATTTTGAAACACCGCAAGGGAGATGCGCATTTTTGCAGTTTCATGTTGATAAGTTTTGAAGTTTTGCAAAAGTGCACATTTGGATGCCTCGAACGCCTAGAAAGTAGACCCTTGGTGAGAGGGAATGGGAGCAAGAAAATTTGAATATCTCGGCAATCTATCGGTAAAATATATAATAATAGTTGACCTACGGCCAACTATCATATATATAAGCTCCAAGACCTCCTAATTTTGCGTAACTGGTGACGCTTAGTTCCAGCGTTCTACCGGGCCGATTTTTATGATTTTTGCGGCTATCGACGGGCAATTGTCTCTAGATAAGCCAACTCTTTTCAGATTTTCAAAATATGGCCCAGGTTTTTTTATATTACGTGGTAAAGTTGCGAATTCTCCCATTTAAACAATGTAAATTTATACTTTTTGTCATAGTTCGTTTGAGCGTTCTACCGAGCCGATTTCTATGATTTTTGCGTAAATCGACAGGTAATAGGCCGTAGATGAGCCCGCTTTAATCAGATTTTGGAAATAGGACCCAGGTTTTTTTAAAATCACGTTATAAAATTGAGTGAATTTACGGAATGCTCCGGGACTGCTACCGCTATGCGTGGGAGGATGCGCAGTGGTCGAGGAGGTTGCGCAGTAGCTGGGTAGCCTGCGCATCAGCTCTATACTTATCTACACAAGATTCACGCCGGACACCTCCTTACGTGCGGTGGCCGAGTCGTCTATGTCATCAGATGCGTCCACTCTGATCACGGTGTGAGTTCGATCCCCGCCTACTGACTATATTAATTATTACCTGACTATCATTGTTCGTTGTTTTACTGCAATATTTCATCAAGCAGTCATTCCAAAACGCGTCCTTTTGACTTCAAAAAAATTTTTTTTTCTTTATTCATCAAAACCAAAAATGATTTCATTCTAAAAGTAAAGTATACCTCATATCGTAATTTTTTAGGGGAAAAATAAAACTTACACTGATAGAAGGGTAAAAAATAGGGCCGCGAAGCGGCCCATTGATGGCGCGGAGCGCCTTCGGGGGGTTGGGCCGCGTAGCGGCCAGGGGGCGTAGCCCCCTAGTAAAACTATAGCCTGCTTCAAAGCTAGAGAGTATGACTAATAACAGGCTTTTTACAATTTTACTCTACACGGAAAAAAATAAATTGCTGATTCAACAATTCAATTGCTAAAAACAGTGAGTGCAATGTTTCAACGTAGATTTTACAACAAAGAAATGCTACTCTAACCACATTGTAAACTAATTTAACCACGGGGGTGGTTAAAGTAGCATTTTTTTGTTGTAAACTCTACATTGAAACATTGCACTCACTGTTTTTAGCAATTGAATTGTTGAATCAGCAATTTAATTTTTTTCCATGTATTTATAAAATTTGCGAAGAAAAAAATAACAAACTAACTCATTGGGAGGCCTTTGTATGTTCAGATAATGTTCCACTTCTTTGCAAAGAAATAAATAATGTTTTAAAATTTAACATTAGATCAACTCTTTAATCTTTTTATTTCTTTTGCAGCAGCAGGGGCAATTAACGAAAAAAGAAGAATCTGATATTTTCTGCCAGGTAATGGTTTCAATTTTTCTGGGAGTAATGCACAGGGTAGGTGGGGGTTAGAGTACGCATTTTTTGGTTTTTCCTGTATTTCCATGACCAAATCGACTTTAAAGGTAGGAAAAGTGATCAGGCACCTACTGCAAGCCCTTGCGCGCAAATGCGTTGTCCGAGTTTAGAAATCAAATCCATGGCCGTGTCGAATTTTTTTTTTTTTAAAACATCTCCTGGGCTCCAAATCGCTGTTAAATCCCGGAAAGCTACTGAAATTGGTCTGAAAGAATTCCAATAGTGCCTAACCACTCTTACTGTAAAAAAAAAATAATAATTCAGTCTCCACAAGCTCCCAAATAATTTCCGAAGTCAATTTTTTTTTAAAGAGGAAAAGAAAAAAGTTTAATTGCCCAAATTGAACAAAGGAACATAAAAATTTATTAAGATACTGAGTTGCATACATCTTCTATTTTGAAGTTCCTTTACAACCCCCCCCCCCCCCACTACGTCCCACTTTTGGGTGCATACTTTTGCCCCATTCTGGCTGCGTACTCTTGCCCCATTTGTAAACATTGGGCAACATAAACTAAAACTTTGAGCCCAAGGTGCGAAAACAACTACGGATTATTAAAGCCAACACTGTAACACTTTGATATGGTGCCTGTCCGATTTTTTCCATCAACTATTCTACTCACAACAGACAATTCAAATACTAAAACAATCGATCTTCTTCGCACGAAAAATGAACTTGCTTCATAATTCCGCCAAAACACATCCACTTCGCACAAAACTTCGTCAACAAGTTAAACTCAGTGTTGCCAACAACCAGCACCCGGTGCCATCATATATTCAAACAAGGCGTGCGAAAAAAGTGCGGTGCGTACTCTTAGCCCCACTTACCCTATGTAAAAGACATTAGAATAGACACCCGGTCTCTTAAAAGTTATGTCCGCTACTAGTCCAATAGAAATAAAGTTGTGACAAATAAAAAAAAAATTCAGAAAATACATAGTCAAGAAAATTAAGTTTGGTGGGAAAAAAGGGTCAGGATGGTTTAATATCTAGTTCTGAGCAAATTTGTTCGATGAATACAATCCTTAAATAAGGATTTATTAATTATTGTTGATCTATAAAAGAGCTCTAGAGTTTCAATATCCAAGCAACTTTTTGGTCTCGTGACAACCTTATGGTTTCTCATTTAAAGCGGATGTTAACCCAGTAAATCATGATGCAAATCTATAGAGGAGGATGAGACATCAAAAGTGCTGGCAACCCAATCCAAATACAGAGATCACTGTCAGTTCATTATGTTATAAATTCAACTTAGGGGCCTCCTCTGCTAAATGGACTGGAGTTCAATGATGCAACACATTCACAGCTGTATTTTGAGCACCTGTCGTTGTGCTTTTGATTAACGCTTAATTTGTGTTTGCAGTTCTTGGCCTTTTTAAAAGAAATATTTTTCATCCAAATTGAGGTGTGAAACAGAGCAGTTCGGTTCTACACCCTTTGGCTATGAGAAGGAGAGTCTGTTCTCAAGAGGTGTCTTAAAATAATTTGGCAGTTAAATTGAAAAACTTCGAAAGGTTAATTTGCCTCTCTTGTTTCAATTTAGGGGCTGTATTTGGAAGGAGCTCATTTCAATGCCGACTCTCAATCTTTGGTGGATAGCATCCCTAAAGTTCTGTTTGAACCTTTGCCATTAATTTGCTTTAAACCTAGAGAGAAGGTAAGAAGTTGCTTTATCACATTTTTATCCTTTGCTGACTAAATCAAGAGTTTCTCTGAGAAATCGCACAGATGTCTGTTTTAACATCGATTGCCCACAGCTTCTCTTCAAAGCCTGCAAGTGCATAAAGATTCTTCATTTCCTTTCTAATCAATGACAACCAGTCACTACTTATGTCAATAATTGGACCGAGTTTATCAGAAAGGAACCAACCCACATTTGCGAAAAAACTGAGTTGAGAATGTTTTTGAGTTTCACTAGTCGTGTATTTTCTCCTGCTAAAAAAGTCGAAAAACAGAAATTAGCTTGTGAAAAGAGGGGTTAAAGTTAATTTTCTACCTTGAGCCTTATGCAGGAATGAAACTTCATACCTCTTCTTCTCAATTCCAACTTAGATAATGTGGATTGGTTCCTTCCTGATGAACTCGGATTCTAACCTCCTTTTTCATACTTAATTTCATCACTGAGGAGACACCCTAGTTTATTTTTGCTCGTCGTTCTGCTAATTGCAATAGACACAATATCGACGGTGAAACTACCTAACCACGTATCTCGGTTTGCGACGTCGCAGACTTCCTGTCATACTTTATTTTTTAAATGAAAAACTACTTAACGTCCAGTCTTGAAAATTTCTGTGATTTTTCCTCTTCGTGCGGAAAAAATTCTGTGAAAATTTCAAGGAATGATATTGATTTGGTCTACTTCAAAAAAATAAAATGTGAGCGTAGATTTTTAAACACCGCAAACGAGATACGTGGTTTGGTAGTTTCACCGTCGATATGTTGTTGCTCCTCGGACGTAAGGGCTCCCTTTCCTTGAGAGTCCCGAAAAGCATGGAGCTCAACGAAGAATAGGGTTAACATGGAAATTGAGGTACATCCTGATGTCAGAGGAATGACCAATACCTGACTCTAGTGGATATGCTTGGTAGAGGAACAGATCTTAAATTATACAGGTAACTTTTGACCTGATCAGCTCTACGAGGTCTTTTAGAGATAAGAATATGAACTACAGCTTCCAGTAAACCAGTTTTCAATAACTGGGATCGTTTTCTCTAACTAGAGACCTACTTCGACAGTAGTTTTTGACAGCCCATGAACATGCATTATTTCTCATTTTTTTGTTTCAGAAACTTAATTCTGGAGAGAACATTTTTGAATGCCCTTTATACAAAACTAGGAAACGGGAAGACTTACAGTCGACTAGACTCTTCACAAAAAATTTCATTTGTCACCTGCATATGAAGACTTCAGAAAAAGCATCTCATTGGATCAACAGTGGTGTTTCGATCTTTTGTGAAATTGATTAATAAAAGTTTTTGCATAAGAAAGACTTCATGTATTTGTTTGTCAGCAAAGCAGATGAAACGGGATTTTGTTTGTATGGATGTCGCAGGCAAATAGTAAAGTCAGGCATTTTGTCAAATGCCCAGGCGAAGAGTCAAATATTCTAACTTTGATTGAAATGCTGCTTTTTTCCCTAATTTTTGACAAAATAATTAAATTCTCCTGTAAGAAAAAAATCTCAGTAAAAATTTGCATAGCACAATAGTATTTTAAACCATTTTTAGCTCCTGTAAAGGCACTTATCTGGAAATTTTCAGCATGTTATAAAATACAGAACTTTTAGAATTTCATCATTTAAATTAAAATATGAGAGACAATTTAAGACGAAGAGACAAAAGGAGTTTGTAGGTTTGATGAGTTATTTTCCAAAAATATTGAAAACTCGCGAGCTCTTCGCCATAAATTCACAAAATTTTATAGACCATCAAAATTTAACTATCTGCCTAGGCATTTGACAAAATGCCTGATTTCACTATTGGCCTGCAACATGGATAAACTGAGACTTCCTGTGCAGCAATAACAAGGAAACTTTGAAATGCTGTTCTGAGATTACAGTTTTTCGTCTAACAACTAACTGTACGAGGTCTGTTAGATTAGAAACCGGATTTTGGTCATAACTAGCCCACAATGCGTCCGAATTAGGTTTTCTTGAGCTTTCCTGATAGCTGGAAATATACTCAAGAACGCTACGTTCACAGATTTTGTTTATTTTGATCAGTGTTTATTCTGTGTCATCTTGAATACGAGTAAGTCAGGTGCGTTTTGCGATTTTATCATGCGATCACTGACAGAGCAAAGATTCAACATTAAATTTTGTTTTAAACTCGGTATACCTTGTACCGAAACTTTTGGTATATGCTAAGAAAAGTTTACCATGATCATTGTATGAGATGTTCCCACTGTTTTGAATGGGTTAAACGATTCAAAACTGGTCAGGAGTTCGTCAAAGATGAGGAGCATGGGAATCAACCCTCAACGGCGACTGTCATTTGTCACGTGGAAGAAGTGCGGGCAAAAGTGCTCGAAAATGGTTGTTTCGAGCTTGTTGAACAGAGTAATATTTCTGAAGGCTCGTACATACAATTTTGATAGAATATGTAGACACGCATCGAGTTTCAGGTACACTTGCCCCTTGATTGTTGTCCGTTGAACGAAAATCCAACCAAATGTCTATTTACCTTTAGCTGCTTAAACGTTCTAACAACGATCCTACATTTTTGGATAGGATAATTTTCGGTGACAATACTTTAGTGTACGGCTACGATATGGAGACGAAACTCCAATCGTCCTTGTGGGTTGAAAAATGTAGTGCAAGACCGAAAAAAGAGAGACAAGTTCGGTCAAACATAAAAATCGCAGAACACCCTTGAGGTTGCCTTACTTCAAGTCACATACCAACGAAGCTAATTATGATTTTTCAAATTTGTGAACGTAGCGTTCTTAAATATATTTTCAGCTATTAGAAAAGCTCAAGTAAACGTAATTTGGACGCATTTTAGGCTAGTTATGACCAAAATCCGGTTTCTAATCTAACAGACCTCGTATTTCATGATGATAAGATTTGCAGGAGGTTGCATAAAAATACTTATCATGTTCCTGATAAAAGTTGGAATGGAACCCTCATATTCTTTGGTTGTAAACCAAGCACGAAGTTGCCTGATATGCCGCAATCACACGCTGAATTTAGCAGCTGAATGTGGAAGTCGACAGTCATCGCCCAACGGCTGAAATTTAGCAAATTCCAGTTATTTTCATCCAGATGTGTAACAAATCTACTTGAACAGTTCAAACAAATTCAAAATTGGTCCGATGGTAGCTGAATTTTGCGCGTCACGCGCAAAATTCAGGCATCGGGCCGATGACTTCCACATTCAGCGTGTGATTGCAGCAATAGTCCAGTCAACGATGAAAAAGAAAAGGTTTGCTGTAGAAAAGAGCTGAACTTTTTTCCATCGACTAAATGCCTGAAGAAAAATGCTTTTCAGGGAGTCCTCACTTTTACCATTTCTGCTTGACCCTGGACTCCCACCAACAGGAAATATCACCCCTTTTTTGAAAATTTCGTAATTGGTGGTCTTATTCAGATTATCATGAGCATGTTTTATTTGAACACTCCAGTTACATGGGAAGTTTGAGATATGATTCAGTTTTGCACTCAAAAACCAAGTAAAATTGAAAATATGGGGAAAAATTATAATTCAGGAAAGCATTATTTTTTAAAAAAAACTGATAATGGTGAAAACCATTGAGGCGTCTAGAACCATAAGGAGCGAGAGCGACCATAACTTCTGGCTGTTTTTAACTCTCTAAAGTTTCTTGCTTGATGACAGAAAATTCACAAGAAAACATGCGCGTTTTCTCATTCTTTTCAGCATTAAAATTATAGTGATCGCACAATTTTCAGCATGGCAATAGAGATTGCCCGTTCTGGTTCTATTCAACTCATGTGGGACATCTTTAGGAAAGGAGCTGTTAAAGAATCGATTATGAATACAGCCCTTAGATAGAAGAAAATAATCCTTCAAGTAAAAGGTAAGTCCTGTAGAGGACTTGAAGCATCGTGGTCCATTCCAGATAAAGTTTAAGGCAAAAACTAATAACTGCTTACTAGAGAAAAAAATCAATCACTTTGTAGATAGGAGGGCGAAATTAACTGCTGAGGCATTAACAGGTTTTTCATTTCCTCTTGGCAGCTTTTGAACTACGTTACAAAGGAGATGACTGCACTACAGCAAATTATGACTGACCGGTGGGCTGATGGTCGAAATTGATAGGCAAAGAAAACAAACAGAAATGAGAAGGATCCTTTTGGTGGAAACCGATAGTTGCAATAACATAAGAGGTAAGTGATGGAGTAACCAACAGCAACCCACGAGAGACCCTACATTTAGTCAATTTTTCTCCATTTAGTCTGTAAGAACCACTCGTTTCAACCAAGAGGATCCCTCCATAGTTCTCATCTCTTTTTTGTCAACCAATTTCAACAACCAGCATGCAAGGGCGTATTCTACTAAGAGACAGCTTCGAATTTGAAAAAAATAATAAAAATCGATGTAAAAATAGTCACATTTATTCAAAAGATGATGAAAAACTGTACAAAAAAAGGAGATTAGTCAAACAGTGCGAAGCCCATGTCATCATCAGAACCTTCAGACTCTTCTTTCTTCTCCTCCTTCTTTTCTTCTGCAATAACAAAAATAAGAGGAAATAGGTTAATAGTAGTTTTTTTTTTTTTTTTTTTTTTTTTTTTTGAAGAAGCACTCAATCTTTGACTCATAAAACAGTACTCCTCTCCAGATGAGAGATCAGTTTCTTGAATCGACCATGAAGAAATGTGCAAAATTTCAAGACTTTTACACCAGATAATGAAACCATTGCGAGTATTTTGATTTAACTGAGAAGTTGGTTTCTTCACATTGAAATTATCGTTTGAACATTCTTAAGTCATGCAATCCGTTGATTCTTATTTTTGATAAGTTTCAATTATACTGTTTTTCTAGTATGAACCAACTACATTCACTACTGGGAAAAAAAAAAACATTTCTCAGATCAAGTAAGAATCATCATTCAGCTCAGCCGAAAGATGGTGATTAATAACTTTCATCATCATTGAAATGGGCATTGGCAAGAAATTCGCAGTGGAAGATGAAAACACCAGTGCATGTACTATCGCCGAATTTAGTTTCGCGCATAGGGCGCTCCAAATCAAAGGTAAACTGTGCGACACTCACAGAGGAACGAGTGCGTCTTCATGAGAGCGTTATCAGGCAAAACGCCGCACTGTCGCTAAATAGTCACCAGAGACTCTGCGCGAAACTAAATTCGGTGATAGTACATAATTCAGAAGCATGAGGATAGTGAAGTGATTAGGTCAGGTGAAATCATGGGAGCAGTTTGACTTCACAATTTGATGAGCAAAATCAGGTGAAAATCAGGTGCAAAATAATAGGTAACCAGTTTTCATGGAGCGAATTTTCAATAAATGTACCAACTTCTCAAATATACCTAAAATGAATTATAATCACTAAGAAAATAAACAGGAAAACTAGCACAAAAACTCTCATCAGAACATCCTGTGATTATTTTTTCCATCATTGCTACACTGACAGGTTGATTTTGACTGTAGATACATCTCTAATTTTTAAACATTATCGATTTATGTGGATCCGAAATTCATCAGGTCAAAAAAGTAATGTTATTTCAGTAACATAAGCCGGATTGTGATTTTGAGAGCAGGTAATAGTGGCATTTAAAGGAAAGGGATGCTGGCTAAACCAAAGATTAAGACATAACTGCACCGTCGTAAAAACAGGTTTTCTACCTTGAATTACAGTTAATTATGGCTTTGAGATAAACTATTATCAAGAAATAAGAGAAAAGTGGTAAAGACTGATTGGCAAGAAATTTCAATGAGAGTATGAAGAGGAAGAGCGTTCTCATTACCATCACTGAATGGATCTAGCAAAAAATCTACGTTAGAGTTTAAAAAGAAAGACAGAAACCGCTCTTTCAATTATTTTGACAGTGAGAAATTAAATATGGAAATTCGTTCGCTTCTAATCGAATTGGTCAGGAAAGAATTGATGAATCTTTCAGGCAGGCAAATCTATAGAGTTGCCACACATGTATTTGGATTAGCTTTCTCTCTCATTGGAGTTGCTTAAGGTGATTCGTCAAGCTCAAGTGACACAGTCTAACTGGCATGCGATATATCGCATCAAATAGGTCAGAAATCTTGGCAGATTCTGAATTTATAGCGACAAAAAGAACGGTGATCCTAAAGAATCATTCTAAGCCCAAAAGTTTGCAAAATTCAGAGAGTTGAAAGCAGAATAGTGTTAGGGAAAAAACCTCCCATTCAATACAGAAATCAATAGCTTTTGGTAAAAATTCAGAATCTGCCAAGATTTTTGACCTAATCGATGCGATATATCGCATGCCAGTTAGACCGCGTCACTTGAGCTTGACGAATCACCTTAACGGAATTCAACGACAAACTTGATGGTTTTGTCCGACTTTTTCACAAAAGAAAACTACTGCAACCATTCTAAAATTCCTTGCCATTGCCCCATTCCCAATTTTCCCTAAATGTGGCAACCCTGCATAGCGGCACATGAAAAATACAACACCATGGAATATAAGGATTTGAATTAGGAGAGGAAGAGGCATCAGGTCATTGAGAATTACCATACCTTTCTTTTCAGCAGCAGGAGCACCACCGGCCGGGGCACCAGCAGCTGCGACAGCTCCACCAGATGGCATTGAAGCTAACTTCGTTTTTCCTGCAGGGCAAGGAAAAAAATTATGGATAAATTAGCCTGAATAGAAGCTTCCAAAAACAGCTTTGAAATCAAGTATTGATACCTAATAACTGCGACAGCTTACGAATATTGATTATTTACGAATATGATTCACAGAAAAAGCATATTTTTTTGTCAAATTACACTAGAAAGGGGGAGGAAAAGAATAGACAAATGACACATCAGAGATTGGCACCGTTCAACATAAATTTACATGGTAACCAATGGGACAACTGATGATTGATGCACCTAAATTGATATGACATTTGTCTATTCTGTTCTTTCCCCAGTTCTAGTCAACACAAATCTGTTGAAATTGGTAGAAAATTGTTTTGTGAGCGATTACATTGATCGCTATTTTAGAGTTATTGCAGCCCTTCATTTTACGGTTGCGATTCTTTGGCACATCTGAGTTATTAGATAACTGGCTGTGTAATTTAAATTGTAATACTCATAAAAATATAGGAGGGAGCATTCATTACACTATCAGAATCATGAGAGGTCAGCATGAAAGCTCTAAGACCCTCCGAAATAAATATTTTTTCATCACGTAGTTAATGAAGCTCTCGTTATCTGTTAAATACCCTCGACTGCGTCTGATTAGTGAATCAAAAATTCACAGACATTTTCTACACGACTGTCCTTCATACAATTACCTATAACTTTGGCTAAATGATCAAGCTTGATTTTAATGGTCGACATTGCATACACTGACAAGTTTGCTCTTCACATGTTAGGCCGACGTCATTGAAGTATTATTATGTATTTCATTAACAGATGAGTAAATACAAGGATGATCCTATATTTTCTAAATAGCGAAGGGAAAGAATCATAGATGAAGGACACCATCTATATCACGCACAGGGCCCAACTTCAGGCGGGAGAGACGAGATAGGTAGGGGGGTAAAGATACGCCTCCACCTGAGTGGATGCAGCCTGGTATGTCCGTGCAACTCCCATAGAAGGGGTATGGCCTCGCGTCTGTTTTCTCCAAGGGTAGTTCGCACTTGTAGAAATTCAATAGCACTCGAGGCTGCTAGCAGTATGACTGGACAGCACTACATGCGATCGGGTTGCCTGGCGTCTTGCCGAAACATCCAAATGCACTGTTTAGATTGTGTTTAGGGTCCACAGCAAATACATTAGCAGGGTAGCCATGGGAGTCCTCAAACAAAAGGCGAACCTGTTGATGGATTTGCTTCCTATCATTGCACAGAGAGTTTTCTGGATATAGAGGTGGGCTCTCAGGGAAGTGTTGGATATCCCTTCCATCATGACCAGTCTACCTGGTCGCATGGTCACGATGTTTTGAAACCCATGACTGTGATAATCAGTGACTCGTAACTTGGAGGACAAGAATAACTCTAACGAAATTATTTTAGCCCATAATTACCTTCAGCAATGATGGATTCAAGGTTCTTCCCCTTCAACTCATTCAAAACCTTCTGTAACTTGACGGAGTCAGATTCAATACCAACTGAGCTCAAGATTTTGTTGATGTCTTCTTCAGTTGGGTCTTTGGCAGCCAAAGAGGCTAATAAATAGGCAGCTACGTAACGCATTCTGAAAAATGAAGACAAAGATCCTCAATTGATCTAGACACCACTATTGTAAAAGATTTAAAGCTAACCTGACAAAGTAATTTAAGAGGTAAACATTTGACTCAGGGGCGATTATTGGGATGACATCGACTCTATGTCGCCGCTTTGTCGTGTAACGCCATCAACTGAGTCCCACTCAGTCGATGGCGCGACACGACAAAGCGGTGACATGGAGTCGATATCATTTCAGTAATCACCCCGTTGGTGCTATTTACTACAATGATAATTGTGTGATATAACAAGAGATAGAAGGCAGATGAATGACGGAGGATGAACAAGATGTTCTAAATTAACCTAAAAATAGTTGAACGAATTCCTGCTTAGCATTCCTGGCAATTGGAGAATGTGTGATACAAGTGATATCTCCGGGAAACAAAGGGAAGCTGCCGGGCTACGTTCGGCAGATTGCATCTGTTTCCACTCTTACCCGCCTATTTTCCATACGGTGACATACATTTGATAATTTATTCCTTCATTTAGAATGTGACTATGCCCTACAAATGTGTTTCTTTCCATAAAACTGGGCAAAATATTCAACTGAAAATTCCACACCCAGAATAAATTCACTCTCTCAAGTAAAAACATCAACTTTTCTAAGTCCTCCCTGTACGATCCCGTGTGTTCTCCGCAGTTACGAACATTACACCTCAAACCCATGACCAGGAATGCTGGGTAGGAATTGGATGAACCCTCTCAGCCACTACACAGCGTGTATTAGAATAAGTTCGGACGAGTTTTTAAGTAGTTTGCATTAGAGCGCTAGGCCAATGTAAGGAGAGATACTTCTGCTCGCTGAAAACTCTGTAGGCTTCTCAGCGCAGCTACACAGTACAGCGTGGTAAATTACATCTCAGCCGCAGTTGTGAACGAAAAAATACATTCCATTGAATGCTCGTAATACCTAGTAATCCCAATGGGAAATAATTACAAATAAGCTAAACATTAGATGATGGAAAACAAGGGTAGTTGAGAAAAACAGCGTAGCACGTGGCGACCACGACCTCGCCGCCTGTAATCCGGGTTTAAGTTAAGAATGAAAAGAATAGGAAGGGTTCAGGAACGAAATTTTAACAGAAACATTGAGTAGACAGAGTTAGTGGAGAACAAATAATAATTAATGAAAATAAAGACTTACTTTAAGTCTCAGAAGTTTTTCTGTGACACGAAACGTAAGGCTACCAAAATTTGACAGTGTACGAAATTTCAAGATGGTGGCCGAGGCCGACCGAAGGAGGAGAAGGAGCAACGAAGGAGCGCCTGTTCCAACTCCGAAGATCATTGGTCGTGACGTACAAATGACGTAGACTAGTATCAGCCAATGAGAAGCTAAATGTGTTATCACTTCCCACGCGTTATCAGTTGTTTTGTTTATACGTATATGTGCAGTTGATTTTTGTAACGAATTTATATTGTTTATATTTACAGTTTGTGGAAGATTTCGGTCGTAAGTAATCAGCAAGAAAGAATTTAATTTTTGCGCTCTAAGACACATTGCCACCGGCACTCCATTTAAATAATAAAATTTTATATTTTTCAGCGGAAACTACTTTTGATCAGAAATTCGCAGCTATGTTAGTGGAAACATAAGACATTCAGCTCCGCAAACCGAAACGTGTGGAATGATTATGTAAATAATATGTAGTAGAGTCAATTATTTTCTTTTCAATGGCCTCCTCATGTGTCAAAGAGACCACAATTTACCACTGTGACTCATCATCCATAATTGCCAAACCATCCAAAAAGCTGAAGATTTGCTCCAAACATGTTTTAAAAAATCCTTGCCAACAAAATAAATCACTCACGGAACATGAAAGTCCTATTCGGCCACATAAGACCAGTTTAGGATCCAAACAAGCTACAGATAAACAACCACATTTCAAACAGAAATTTCAAGAACTATGCTCTTCTTTTTCTGATAATGGAGCACTGAAAGATAATTGTGCCTTTTTAACAGAAGAAACTTCCCGTGACAACTTCTGCCATTCAGATTGCAAGGGAACATTGCTCAAAGTTCAAGCATCAAATGTCTCTCAGACGAGCAGCTCTCTCCAAACTTTGGGCCATGATTCTGGTTTTCTTAAACCCTCATTTGCCGCAGTCAATCGCAATTCAACTGGTGCTCAAATGAATTGTCAAAAAAGAGTCCCAAGCACGCAGATGAAGGAGTCTAAGCCTGTATTTATTACTCAAGCTCATTGCTTGTCGGATATATCAAATGAAAACCTCAATAAAAAATACTGCATATTCAAGAGAGAAAGTAAATTATCACCACGTCATGGTAACAAGAAAGTTCTTTCGACAAGTAGTGATAAAGAAAACCAGACCCTAAGTTCTTTTGTTAAAGATTTGAATACTGTGACTAACTCCAAGCCTTTTCCAAGGACTCAAATCCTCATCTCCAAGCCTGAAGAATTTCATAATCATCGCAAGAACCAGTTTGATCTGCTGCATACTTCTTTTTTACCCCTTGAGGAACCTATTGACAAGACGACCTCAAATACAGAGATCAATAAAGTTATTTTTGAAGAAAAGAAATCTCTGAATAAACTTGAGTGTTCTGAGCCAGATTTCTCACTTTCCGTCCAGCAGTCAGAGAGCTTAGAGGTGGCTGACACTGACCCTACTGTGGGAAAATGGAAGTCTCATTATTTCTCCCCAACCACTGCCTTTCATCAACTAAATTCAACAAGAGAATCAGCCGAAAAGTTGTCTCATTTAAAACCAGTATCAGATCATGAGAGGATCTCCTCTTTAATTTCAAAGATGCCCTCTCATGAACGAAGCATGTGCATGGATTCCACGATCAACTTAAATTTTGAAAATCAGAGCACCAGTGAAAAAGGTTTCCATGCCCTCAGTAAGGAAACTGCTAAATTTCCTTCAAATGAGTGTGACATTCTCTTCTCATCAGTTGCGGAATGGAAACATTTTTTTCCATGTGACAACAGTTGTGATGGGAAATCGAACAGCTCTGACTCAAACAGTCCGTCTGAATTGACAATTGCTACCAAAACGCACAATTTACCTGCTTCTAAGAATTTTCGGTCAGAAGCTAACGAACATAATTCCTATGTAAATCCAAGAACCAATTCAAACTATGGATCAAAAGCTTCACTCAAGAAAACCATTTGTTCGCCAAAGATATTTTCCAATTTGAACCTCGTTGCTGTAAAGGAGGAATCAATTCAACAACCAGCAGAACATTCCGATAACATTCAGCAATGTAAACCCAATGTAAATTACTTGAAAATATCGATGAAAGAATCCTGTTCTACTAATTTCAAAATTCCATCCCAGACAGTCAAACAGTCAGATACAGAAAACCAGGTGGCAGTGAAAAATATCACCAAACTATTCATCATAGATTTGCTAAGAGTAGCTCCGACTCCTCAAAGAAATCACTATCTGTTCAACTATAAAATTATCCACCGGGTGGATGTTTTTGGTGTTGTAACAGGAGTTCGATTGGTGGGAGATGATAAAGTAATATATGAAGGTGAGTTTTTTGTTGTTTTCAAGAATTCATTTCTTTTCAAGAAATATGTGTAGACTGCCGTATGGAGAGGAAAAACAGCACAATATTTTTTTGCGATCTACTAACAGAGTACCGAAAAGTTATATTTAGGCACAAAAAGAAAGTGTTTTAAAGGAGTTCTTGATGCAAAAATTCTCTCTCTTGGCCGTTTCTAAAAACTGCTGGATTAGCAAAAAATTTGAATTTTAGGAATTTTTCATCATGTATTTATAAATTCAATTGCCATTGAAAGGCGAGCACTGATCAATCGCTCCAAAAAGTGTACAAAAGCAATTTTCTTTCAGACATCAAGTTCTGATTGGCCTCTTACCTAAGAATGAAAGGTAAATTGTTCAATTTCTATGCTTTTTAAATAATTTAGTTCCCCTCTATCCAAAATTAGTCCATTAAATAAAAGTCAGAAACAACATTTGAGACTCAAGAAACAAATATTGAAATTCATTGTGGGTGGACGACTCCTTGAGGTGCCGCTTTTCAATGAACATTCTCAAGCTGGAAATTAAAATTTAGCGAAATTGACCTTTTTTAGAATTATTCATCCATTAATTTCGACAAGCATAGGTCTAATGATGTACTTTTATCAAAGTGAAAACAGCGCAAAAAATTTAATTTTGATCCAATAACTCCTTCAAGCTCCAACCCTATGCATCAAACTATGAAAAATGAAACCTGAAAAAGTCGTCTTCGGTACGCTTTCTTTTTAAGTATGTTGATCTGAAACCAAGAACCCATTATCCTCTCTATCGATTTACAAAATCCAAAAATTGTGTTTTTTTACCTCTTCTCCCTTTCCACGAAGCTATCACGGAACTGTCACAAATTATCCATCTCTCGCATGAAAGAAGCATCTCGACTGCACTGTTTCAATATTTTTTATTCATATTTTACTTTTTCATAGGGGAATCATTGCATGAATCTGTTTGAAATGCCTTGGAATTTTTTTTCACTTTTGTGATAAAAGAGATTAAAATTTTCAGACAAATTTGTAGGATGAATCCTCCCATAAAAAAATTTAATGTTCAGGGAAATACTGAGACAGCAGAGACGAGATGCGTTCCTTTGAGCGCAGAACAATGTTAATCTATCTATTATACAATAAAATGTAATCTACTCAATTATTTTTATTCGCGTTTTTTATATTCTTAAAGGTAAATAGTAAAATTAAATCTCTCTCGAAGAGATAAAATAAATGATTCATCAAAATAATAGTTTCCCCATAAGATTGTTGAAGATTCAGTGTAACTAATCTCTCATTTCATGTTCTTAAATATAGTGGATGATGGATCTGGAACTATAAGTTGCGTTCACAGTCAAACAAGATTAAAAGCAAAAATACAAAAATTGAATTATCTCCTAAGTTCAAAGAGAAGGGATGAGACTTTAAACAATGAATCATTGAATCAAACGGAAATCACCATCGCAAACAATTCCACCAAAGAGAAAAATTCCGATGAGGATACTGCCCTAAGAAAGGTAAGATGTACATCAAAATATATTCAGGTGGTGTTTACTAAAGTATGGAGTAATTTTATTAGCTCAGAGGAGGCTCCACTTTTGAAGATTTATTTATTAGTTTTTATACCTTTCCTTAACTTTTAAGACAAGGAACTTTCAAGCTCATGCCCCTAAAAATTCTTTAAAAAAATAATTATCAGGAAATGTAATGCAGCTGCACTTTGAACAGAAAAAATGTGATGAAACTGTGTAAAAAGCCATTTAGACAATCATGAAATGCAAAAGGGAAGTGATAATACCACACTTTGTTGTCGAAAGCAAGAAGACTGTCGTTTCATTTCACAATCGTCGTTTTTTCCCAAGATAGAATTATCCAAAATGAAATGATTGCTTCATTTTTTTAGTACCTACAGGGTCCTGATAAATGACACCAGTCATTCTAAAATGTTGAAAGATGCTGGTGGTTCTTATGCTGACTGTCCTATAGTAGCAAATCTTTTTGAAGAAAGAACTGAAAAAATCTGAAATGGAGTTTCAACAAGCTTTCTTAGGACAGCAGTACTTTCTTCTCTTTCGTTTAAGCAAACAATGAGCACTTTCAAAGAATTTGAGGCCAAGCCTTGTCAATCGCAGCTCATATTATCAGTAAAGGTTAGGTGCTGGACATTTGTTCTTACATCTGGGACCTTCCACTTGCCGCGAAACAGTTAATAGGAGGTTACAAATACATCCTTTTACTTAGCTGTATTTTAAGTCTGCTAATTTTTTCCATCATTAAGTTCATAGTACATATTGATGGCCGAAATGCAAGTCAACGTATCTCTGTTTGCGACGTTGCAGACTTCTTGTCATACTTTCTTTTTTCTTTAGAGAACTAGTCTACACATTTTCTTGAAAACTACCTTGATTTTTCCTCTCTGTTAGCAGAATATTCTGCACAACTTTCAAGCTGTCAAGTTGGCTAAATTCGCTTTGAAAACATGAAATAGAAGCGGAAATTTTAAAACAAGGCAATGGAGTTACATGGTTTTGCACTTTGACCATCAACATATTCCTGTGACTTATGAATCAAAATAAATTGAAAATGAGGCGAAACGACTCGGCGCATTTGTATTTTCAAACGATTCAATAAAAAAAAAAAATAAAATAAAATAAATCATGTGACTGATTATCAAGTGAATCATTATAAAAAAATGTATAGCTTTCCACAGTGCAAACTGAATCCCTCATCAAATAAACCTTACATTTCAGGAGAATCATCAAAATTGACCAATTTTGAGTTTCAAGTCTTTGAAGAATATTTCCTTTTTTTTCTTACAGTTCCAACTTTGTATGGAGAATCATAGTGCAAGATGTGAAGAATTTATTTTCCAAATTGGTGACACAATTCAAGCTAAGGGAGTCCTGTATGATTTTAAAGACACTATAAGTTTTTATGCCTACAACATTCGTATCCTTTTGTTTGTCAATATTATTTATTATTGTTATGTAAAAGTTTTCTACTCCTTTCAGTGAAAAAGGTGAATAGACAAGTCAGAATCATTCCATAGTCTGCAATTTTTTCTGATCTAAAATAACTACACAAAAAAAAAAAAACTAGTTCTAGTGGTCTAGGGCACCCTTTATTATGACTGTAATATAATACATAGCTACCTTGGTACATTTCTGAGCCCTCCTTATTTATTCTTTGGGTTCTCTAGGACAGCTTTAATTTTTTGTGAATTCCTTAACTTTGATCACAGGTAAAGTAGTAAACATAGAGGAAGAAACAGTCAGATACTTGCAATTGGCTGCTCTTTACCAGACTATATTCTCAGAATCAAGGATGATTGTGAAACCCGAAGTTACAGCTATTGAAGACACTGGTGAGTAGTCTTAAAAGTTTCACAATTTTTGTGATTTGAACTGCTTGCCTATTTTCTTCCAATGTTAACATCGATGAAAATTCATTATTTTCAATCACTTCAAGTCATCATTTGTAGAATCTAATCATGTATGTTGTCAAACTTCAACACCCATAAAATTGATTTTTGCAAGTGATTTTTTGGGTCCTGTCTCACTTTGACATGGAGTACAAATCGGACAAGTCGATCAGAGGCAAGACGGTTCAATTTCCGTACCTTTTTCCTTCTACCATGGCTATAAAGAGGAAATCTTACCCAATCCGCCTCACCCGCAACATATGCCCAAAATTTGCATATTATTCCAGTATAATGTACACTTGAAACTCATTTGGTTTTAAGACAGTCAACTTTCATTCTAGAAATATATTGTCTAAGCCCTGCAAAACTTAACAGTGAGGGAACAGCATTTGATGACCATGTAAGGGACGTCTGAAAATTTTTCTCCCCACTTTTTAATGTTAGAACCATTTAATATTTTTTGATGGATTCTCTTGCTTAAATGAGAGGCTTGGAGGACAACGCGCATAAGTGCTGTTTTTGCTATTTCGAAAAATACGAGTTTGAAGTTTCGAAATTACTTGGATCCTCATAGCTGAAAAAACGTACAAACTGACTTTTTGTTGCTTAAAAATTGGAATTTGAGACCGAATTTTTCACAGGATATGCATTAAGACTAGTTTCCTTGAACTCTTAATTGCCTATCTCAATTTTTCCAAAAACTGTGCTTATGTGCCTGTCCTTTAAGCCCCTTAAATGTATGTTTTTGAGCTTTGTTCCCAGTAATGATAAGAAAAATACTATAGTACAAATTATTTTAATGAAAATTATTAAAACATAGTTAAAACCGGGAAATTATCTTGTCACTGTGTTAGTTCTTCGAACCCACTCTTAGACTAGTTCTGAATTCAATTGCTTGTACTATTCAATTTTGATTATCTTAATGAGGTATTTAATAATGTATAAAAAATGTATTATATTAACCTTAAAAATTTATGAGGAACTTAATCTTTCACATTTTTCTATATGGTGTAAATAAGTCGTCCAAATGCCAGGCTTCGAATTATGTGAGGCCAGTCCACCTGTCGGGGAAATTTCACTGCATCAGGTATACTTGATTTGATAATGGACCAGAGTGAAGTGGTAACTGGAGCAATGCTGAGCACAACATGGTTGCTGTGAGAGTTGATTGACTTTGGTCTCAGGTCAAAGGAATCTGGAATATGCAAATAAAATTCATGTCATATGATGAAGAATGATTAAATGGACTGCATTTTGCAACCTGGAACTACAATTTCTGGCTTATCTACAAAACCACTCATGCACATAGGAAAACTAATGGTGCTCATGTTGTTTCCAAACTAAGCCAGAAATTATAGTTCCTAATTGCAAAATGCAGTCAAAATGGACTGATTCAGCCTCACTATGTAATACGTAGCCTAAAATTTTTTTCATTTTACATGATTGGCAAACGTTTTAGAAAAATTCTTATTCAAAAGAGCCAAAAAGTGGTGTTTTTTAGCCCCTTTTTGTATACCCGAGTGGGTCAACGGGACAAGGCTCAAATGAAAGCTTATGGTAAGGCAAACTTCCATGTAAAGTATCAACTTGAAGTGACCCCTCGTTTAGGCTGTACAGCGTTGCCAATTTTCTATTTTTATGCGCTATACTCAAGGAATACTGGATCATCATGGTTCAACAGGCTAGTACACCCGAGTTGGTCAACAGGACAAGGCTCAAACGAAAGCTAATGGTAAGGCAAACTTCCAGGAAAAGTTTCAACTTGAAGTGAAACCTCGTTTAGGCTGTACAGCGTTGCCAATTTTCCATTTTTATGTGCAAAAATTGAGGAATTCTGGATCACCATAGTTCAACAGACTAGTACACGCGAGTTGGTCAACGAGACAAGGCTCAAACGAAAGCTTATGGAAAGGCAAACTTCCAGGAAAAGTTTCAACTTGAAGTGAAACCTCGTTTAGGCTGTACAACGTTGCCAATTTTCCATTTTTATGTGCTAAAATGAAGGAATTCGGGATTAATAGTCCATTGCATCATAATTAAACAGACTAGTGCATCGGTCTACGAGCTAAATACTACCCTGAGATGTGGGCGAGGCTCTTTAGTATGTGAGTATATTCTTCATAATGTAAAGTAGATTCTTAGAGAGTTTTAATATGTTATGTTCTTTTGTTTTCCTATAAAAACAAAATAAAGAGTAAATTAGGTATTAAGGAAAGCAAATTGGACCTCATTTTTTGATCTGAAACTACACTTTCTGGCTCATCTGTAAAGCTTAGGTGCATGGGGAAACAAATGGTACAATGCGTTGTTTCTAAACTGGGCCAGAAATTTTATTTCCGAGTTGCAAAATGTAGTCTACTTAACTGAATCTAGTTTTTGTGCAAATGATGAGAGGATGGTGAAAAAAGAAGAATTTTTTTAGGATCCATAAGATGATTAAAAACAGTTGAATCAAAAAATTTGGAGAATATCCAGCCTAAATTGTCATTCTGCAATCTTACATTCAGGGCCATTCAGTCTGTTCGAGAGGGTCAACTTCCAACTACAATTTTTACATGCACGATGGACGAATTCAGGTTCCTCCTTGACACCTATAAAATCCTATATGTACTAAATGTATAACACAGTTGGATTATCTCTTACTCTATTTTTTACACAAGTAAGACTCATACCAATGCATGAGGGTCACAGGAAAACTAAATTTGCCTGTAGCATGACAAAAATTTTTTTTTAAATCAAGTATTGGAACAAAAATGTCTTAATTGCAAGCTGCAGCCTTGATGAAAGCATCTTAAAACTCGACAGGCAGGTTCTTTATCTCTGATAAGTCATTCAACCATAAATAGACAGAGATAAGATAAGACCGTAGGTACAGCAGACTTCTTTAAAATCTTCCCATATTCACAGTGGCTGCATTTATATTAATAATGAAAACAGGTGTTATCATTTTACTGAGGGCAAAAGAGTACGAAAGTCAGAGAGCTACTCCAAAGTATGTTAGGATTAAAATCATAATTTTTTTTTCAAAATTTTTGGCATCATCAATTCTAAAGCATTGAATTTGGAGGTTGCCATAAAGCGCCAAAATGTAAATTCTAACATCCTGGGTTGTTAAATCTCTTTACAAGCTTTTGCTTTTCTGTCAACGACTAATGATGAGAAATTATTTCAGTTGTACTCATACAGTGTTTTTCGCCTTCTTCCTCAGATCATTGTGAATGAAGAATACTTACTGGCCATTCGTGAGCTGTTGAAGAACCATTGAAATGTAACGAAGACTGGAAGGGTCTGCAGGAGAAGGTTGATTCGTGCCAATAGACCTCCCACTGCCACCAGTATCATTCGCAACTAACAAAGAAAAGACTTTCATTATCGTCTCCATAGTTTAAGGTGAAGTTCTCATGAACTTTTTTTGAGATTTTGAGAACTCAGAAGTTAAAAGAGTGACAAGTTCCTAGATTAGTGTTAAAAGATCAAAGTTGAAAAATTATAAAAAACGAATGTCTATGGATTTATGGGTGGTTTCGGATTCACTTTTTTGCTTTCTCTCCCCCGCAAAATTTCTTCAACCTTTTATTTCATTCGTTGAACGAGCTCCGTTTTTGTGGCTCCTTTGCAAGTTATGATAATCATATTAGTGATTTCGGCTTTTTAAACATATGACTGCAAATTTCATAAGGATACTGTATGTTGTCTATTGATCATAATATCAATTCCGCTTAAAGGAACTTTATATCAAAATTCAGGGGACCATTTATCACCAAAACCTCAATTTTCAGCAGATTTTTTTAGCCAAGTGTTTTACCCCTGAGATGAGAATACTTACAATTGCAAACATTAAATAATATACAAAGGTGGTTGGTAGAAGGAAAAGAAGAATCGTGAATGCCAAAGTTCCTAAGAACAATGTCTCAGTGGTATAGGGATCTGAATCCACTTGTCCTGGCTCTGGATTTCGCTTGCGCCCAATCATCACCCGCAGGAGGTAGAATAGGAATGTTAATTGGAGATTAAACAACCTGATAACAAATGCAAGAAAAAATACCTATTACTACTTTAAAAAAGTATTTAATACAAGAGTTGAACGGATTACATGATGTCCATGAGCATTAAATCATTCATCGATGAAAATTTAGGATAATAAAAGGAGAATTTGTAAAAAGTAGAACATCTAATGAGACACGGAAGTAAAGGAAAGAGGCAGGGCAGATCTGTCATGCTAAGAAAGAACGCCGTATGAACATTCAAGAGTTGCCAAATTGCCCCGAATAAAACATGTATTTTTGAAAACAATAATGCGTATTCATCCTTGAGAATTACAAGCAAAATTGTCTAAAAGATTTAAGAAAAAAATTCCAAGGAAATTAAGTTTTTATTGAAGGAGATGTGGTAATGTCTGAAGGTTCATAATGCGTTCTGCCTTAGCACGGCAGAGATGAGGAGATGGTTAAAGTGTGTCAAACTCAGAAACCTGGTTTTCATCTCCTCACACTCTCAAGTCTCATTAGAAGCCTCAATGAAATGAAAATGTCTTGAATAAGATTTAGATGAGCGGCTTACTGTCAGTTTTGAAGTTTTAACATCATTCATTCTGGGCATTCCTTCTCAATACCACATTGATTCAAGATGACTAATAGTTATTTAACATAGATATTTTCTTGGTAATACAATACATTACATTATCTAACAATATTTTTAAGGAAAATATGAAACTAACAAAAATGCAAACCTGGCAGCATAAACGTAAATGCAGTAGATGTGAAAACTTGTAAACATTAGGAGATCGGATAAGATTGAAATTTGAAAAGATAATCCAAGTAAACCGATTCGCAAGAAGGCTGCATAAATTATCTCTAGCCCTGGTCGGGTGACAACTGCAACATACATACAGTGGAAGGTAAGAAAAAAGTTATGACGTCATGTCGGAATTTTTGTCTATAATCGTAGAGGTGTTGTAAACCAAACTCTCGTCTAATGAATGTCAGTCATCTCTCCCACATTTTATGAATATGGATAAATAATTGATGAGAAAAGGGAGAGGGAAGAGTGGAGGGTGTTAATGAAGATAAATTTACGAAATGATTTTGATGCATCTGTAGTTTGTTAGCTGTGAGCGAGCTCTGAACAGTCATGTGCCTAGGTTCCCACTGAGCACTCGCCCATGGGACTAAGAGGGGGCTGCTGGTTACTAACGTACCTAACCTTGTGAGTCACTCCGCCGTAAAAGTATTGAGCGAAAGTATACTGTGGACTGGCGTCAAAAAAATTGCAGGAAAGAATGTTTAGTGTTCAGCAAGGGTTCGTGCTATTTGATTGAACGAGTCTTCATTTTCATAGTCAATTAACAACTTTGGATGATCCTCCTAATTTTGGACATTCGTTTCCATTTCAATCATGCACTTAATTTCTTACATAGCTCAATACTTTTACAGCGGAGTGACTCACAAGGTTAGGTACGTTAGTAACCAGCAGCCCCCTCTCAGTCCCATGGGCAAGTGCTCAGTGGGAACCTGGGTAGATGACTGTTCAGAGCTCGCTCACAGCTAGCAAACTACAGATGCATCAAAATCTTTAGAATAAAAATATATTACTACTTGCCTAAAAAGGACCACCAAAGATTGACATGGTATAGATAAAACTGTCCAAGCAAATTTGTTAACGGAGCATTCAATTTAAGTCCAGCAGGGCTTCCCATCAACCAGTGAATAATGATGCGCAACTTCATAACAATATCCTGAAAACAAATTTTGGAGAAAAAATTTAGATGCAATCTTTTACAAAAATTTAGTAAAACTTCATATTTAGTCTTCACATTGTGAAACTCTGTCCACCTCAAATAACTTTCTGTAAAGAGGGAGAAAAATCTTGCTCTATCAAGAAGAATCTGATGTGAAAATTGAAGGTTCAATAGGCAAAAATATGGGTTGCAGAACAAGATCTTAGCTAGGATGAAACGCCACATGTGTCCCTAGCCTAGGGATAGAAGACACAGCATGAGGCACACTCTCTTTTTTCGTCACAGCCTATCAACAGGACCCTTTGGTTCAAATAGACCGGAGACCTAAAACCCTCTAAACCCCCCCCCCCCCAATCCTCCCTCTGTGGAAATCTGCCATTTCCCCAATGGACCTCATGAAATTCAATTAATTGGGCATGGTTTTGATTCAGTTGTGAATTTACACTACTTAACCCATCATCCTTAAAAATTTTACAATGAAAAATAATCCTAATACAAACATTATGTATCCAAGTAGTTTCTAAAATGTTGCTAAAAAGCAATAAATGGTACCTCTGACAGATTCGCCATCAACTGGAACAGCTCATCATTTGTAAAATTCTCCATCAGGTAATAAAGGGTCAAGATTCCCAAAATTGAATCCAGAACTCTCCCGAAAATGTAGTTTCCTGCTTTGAGAGTGAGTTTCTTCTCCGTAACATACGTTGATATACACCAGATGACATTTTCAAGGAAGCAAATGAAACGACAGCAGATCCAGAAAATTTTCAAAACAGGAAAAAGCTTCTGAGAAATGCAGAGAACAGGCTTCAATAGTCTTAAAGTATAAGACAGACATTGCAGTAAAGTAGAACGGGGAAAATTTTCTACAGAGCTATTCCGGATAGTATCATGCTTCAAGTCTTGTAACAGGCTGGTTAAAATTTTAAGGTGCTCCACATCCTCTATTTTGCCTGTGATTTTGCTTGGACTGGCAGAACATTCCAACAATTCCGACGTTAAGAAGGCTTGAGGGTCATAAATGATTGATATGACTGATGAACAATCGCTGAGTAAATTCCTATTATGCCCAATTGCATGATGTATTAGGAGCTCTTGATTCAGTAGCTGCACTTGGAGCCAATGTCTCTCTGAAGAGAACTTGAGTTCACCATTATTGTCAGGTCCGAAAGATCCCAAGTATTTCAACCCGGTTTTCGATTTAAGTGGAGATCTTTCTTCATTATGTCCTAAAACATAAAAGACAGTTGATCCTTCTGCCAGAGTTTGAACTATTCCATATAGAAAACCATTACGTGCTTGATAGAGATCACATGGTAAGAATATGATTGCTAATTTCGTCATAGGTTCGATAATGCCTGCAAGCACATTCAATACAGTTATGTCTTCTTGACTGACCTGTTACCCTACAATCTTTAGTTATGATCGCAGCAATTTGATTATCACTCATGCCCACTCGAAAAGAAGGGATCCGGACACATTTAAAGCAACTTGCGGGGAACAGGGATTCTTGATTCTTCACTTCTTCAGGTCAGTCCTGTTCTAGGAGGATATAAGTAGAAGATGTAATATCGTTTTCCTCAAAATGGGTACATGCGGTTGCGGTAAACTGAGAAACCGGACGTGGAAAAATAAACATTGGGTTAGCTGAAAACACTTTTGTCCACTTTTTATCACTTAAAATCACTTATCAGCAGTGGCCCTTATCAAACTTTTGTTTACGTCTGACGTCTATGGAGAGGGAGAACCTGGAGAACCTACTTGGGGAAAAGCAAAAGCCATGTTTGTGCCGCACTTCCCTACTCCCGGACTGGCATACTTTTTTTTTTAAAATTAACTTTTTGGAAGGGCAGAGTGACCTAAGCTTTTAAGAATTTTTCAGGCTTTTCTAACTAAGTCCAAGAAATCCCATTCGGAAAACGTTAAAAATGGGACCCCTTTCAAAACGGTATTTTTGGCGGGCTCTTTAGAAATTAGGCGTGATGTAAAAATGTACATCGGTGTACCAGCCAATGAGAATAAGGCTTGCTTGTGACTGCAGGACCCAACTTTGTCACGATTTTCGCTTATGACCTAGGTTTGCCGCCGCCGCCGCCGCCGCAAGCTGTTCAGTGGGAGTGGTCAGTCTGTTCAGTTTAGGTTCATCCTTCATCACTTCTCATGATTACTGTGGCTGTGAGTGTGTGAAGTGCGTGCGTGCCGCTGTGAGCCTAGGCGAAATGGCCAAGAAAGACAAGGCAGCTCAGCAAGAGAAGAAAAATGAAGCGAACGAAAATGAAGAGCCGAATTTCAGCGATGAAGAGGGCTTTGTAGACAGAATATCCGACCAAGGTAAATTTGATGTACTTATCATCTTTGCATGGTTAGGTATGCGGTATTCAACGTGCCGACATCGGACAACCATATGTAGCGAAATCACGCAATTCCCGCATCCGAGCATTTCTCAGCGCCCGCAACTACACTCGCATTAGAATTACTGCCCCACTCTCTTACAGGGTAATTTCTCTGTTCTCTGCTGTATTTTCATAATTTTGGGTCAGCGCTGGGTGTTCATGTGGCTGCTAGGTTAGGATATTCCCCTGCCAAGCTGTAAGGTTCTCCTGTTTCAGTTGAAGAATGTTATCATTAATAAACCACTTATGAGCAACTATCAGCTATCCTTAGCGGAGCTAGTCCTGACGTCCTTGCATCAGTTAGCGACTGCTTATTGAAGAAAGATCATTGGCCAAGGATTCCGATGTGGCGGAACTGGTGTGCAACATATCGCATTGATTAGAGCTCATGTATCATATGTTAAGATAAACGCCAAAGCACATATTGTTTAAGTCATCACTCTTCAGTAGTGCCATCTGTCTAAATGTATTAGCCTGTTGAGTGGTGCTGATTCAGAGCTTATCAAAGATTGATGTTTGTCTCAACATATGATGTGCAAGCTCTACGTCGAAAATCTCCACTGATTCTGAACTTTCAGCCCGAGTATGGACTGTAGCCCCTGCGCCTAAGCCTAATTAATTGTTCTATACCACAAAATTGACCAAATTCAGAGTACTGAAAGCAGAATCCTGTTAGGATGGAAACTTCGCCTTCGATACAATTATCATTTTCCGTATCAAATGCAAGGTTTTTCCAAACGAAATTCTCCTTTCATTTTTCTGAAATAGTTCATTTTTTGGTCTAGAATGATTCTTCAGGCTTATGGGCAGGGGGAATTGTTTGTATTTCATCTCAAAATCTGCGGAGATTTTTGACGTTATCAGTGCGATATATCGCACGCCAGTTTGACCCTGCCAAAAACCGTAATGACCTCAAGATCATCTTCCATATCATGCACTTTATCTGGACCGCACCAGGGACCACCAGTAGCGAACTGAGCAAAGTCAACGACCCATACCTGGCCATTGATTTTCGGTTCTGTTGCAGATTTCGAAGATTGCAAGGGATCCAGTGTTTGAAACTCACAGGCGCTAACGGGTCAAATGCGCCTAAGAAATCGGTCATGGTGCCTAATAAATGAAAGCTCTGCGCCAACCTGCCCCCCTAAAAATTACCCCCCTTCCCCCCCCAAAAAAAATCCCAATTTTCTGTTACGTGATTTTTCGAAATCTCTCCCAAGTTACAGCTACTAGTTCTGTAACTAAAACATCTTGCGTCTAACTTTTCACTGAATATACCTCGATGTACAGGCAAGAAGTGAATTCAGCCCCAAAAAATCTTCCATGGCCCCTAAAAATCGAGCTTGATGCGCCACATGGCTCCTGAAACTCAAAGGTGAGTTTCGAACACTTATAGGCAGGGCTGGATTTAGCTTTTTGCCGCCCCTGGGTCTGCAATATTTCGCCACTATATTGTCAACAGTATCCCTTCCTCCCCCTCCCCCTCTCCGCACTCCCAACTTCCCACGCCATCTCATCTTGCCCCCCCCCTCGTGCGCCGCCTGGGCGCGTGCGCGTAGCTGCTTCAAAATGCGCCGCGAATATACAAAATGGAATGGATGGATGAGACAAAAATAAAATGTGGAGACAAAGTTGAAGCTAGTGTAGCTCAATGTATTAGTTGCAATGTATTTTCGGAAGATCAGGTTAAAAAGTTTTTCTCCGGGTTTTCAGTTTAGCAAAGCTATCAACCAGAGCATCAACGTCTACATTGATTATCAAGTCTGCCTCGATGTTTAAAATTGCCGTGTTGTTTAGTATCACTCCAAAGAACGATCATCCTAGCGCTCAAGGCCGGACCTAAGGGGCGGCAGCTTTGCCGCTCCCGTCAAGCGTCAACTCCCTTCCTTCATACATTTTGCCGCTCATCTTTTCACTTCGCTCCGTCTCTGTCTCCATTTTTTCCTTTTTTCTCGCTTTAACTTTCAATTAATCCAGTGCCAAAATTTGCCGCTATGGGCAAGTGCCCCAGTGCCCTATAGGTAAATCCGGCCCTGCTTATAGGATCTATTGCGAACGATTTTCTGAAGTGCCTCCCCCCCCCCCCCCTCATGATGACTTTTTATCTCAAAGTGAAAGCATTAGGGACTGTATAAGCATAACTCAAGGTGCTAAACCTTGTTTCGATGAGAGGAACCTATTTAGCAGTGGAAATTTGGCTTGGAATGTATGTTCTGCCAACAATGATGCTAAATGTTTGTGAGGTTACAGGAATCATCATGTTGAGTTATAGTAAGTATATGAAAAGGAAGGAAATGGTGATGAGACCATCTTTATTAATAATTTATGCCCAACTTGTATATGACAGCAGGTGTGCTTGAAGAACCCTTTTAAAGTTTGCAGCCATATCTCTTTACAGATTTATTGGGTGACATCTTAGCTGAACGTCCCAAGGAAACAGATGGTGTGGAATCCATCATAGTTGTTGACAAAGGACCTCGTGTTGAACCTGAGAAGTTGAACAAGTTCAAGAGTGTCATCAACTCTTTCTTCTCTGAACCAGGGCAGATTGTCAGCGCGTATTATCCTGTAGGCGAAGATGGCAAAACCAAGGGGTAAGTTTTTCTTGATGTGCGTTTGTTCACTGAATTCAGTCAATTTTTTCTCTTATTAAACTTGTGTAAAATACCTATAATTTAATTTTGCAAATTTTATTACCTTCAACCGTATCCCTCTCCTCTCTATAAATGGTAGATACATTTCGCCCAGGAGGCGGCAGTACAACTAAAGCTAAGAAAAATGGGTCATCAATGGGACAGTTCAGTGCTGCTCATCAAAATTAAGAGACACTGCTACTTTTATATCAATGTTAATTGCAATCAGATGATCAAACTAATGTCTTTTGATACTCAGCTGGCGATTTATGTCGATTTTAACTCATAGGTGCCTCTTAATTTTTATTGGCAACACTTTAACAGACGCATCCATAACCTGTTATGATAGGCTGATTTTAACCATGGAAACCAAGCTTTGAGTATTCTGAGCAAACCTGATTCTGGACAATGCATTTCGAGTGGAAGTTTTAAAGCTTTTTACAGATTACAAGAATTCTCCAAGAATTAACTCTAAATATTGACAAAGACTTCTCTGTCTTTCACCCATGGAACTCTTAATTACAAGCAACTTGTACTCAAAATTTGTTAAACTTGAGTTTGGAACTTTAAACATGCCTCTCAGTCTCACCAAATTCATTGAAGGTCTTGTGGAAATTTCTAAAGTCAATTTATGAGAGAGAAATTGACGTTTTAAATCAGTTGATTCGAATCCACTGACGGTACAGAAGACCAAAATCTCCTTGGGTCAAATTTTTCATAGAAAACAAAACTTTATCCTTGGAAAGTAGAAGGATCGACCTCTAGGTATGAAACTTTGTCACCCTTTATATGCAGTATTCGTTGAATTTTCAAGAAATTTTGGCAACTAGAGAAACTTTCTCAATCACAAATTTGCTCTTATTAGATGCTTTCCCAATTTGATTTCATAAGATTCTGGTATTTTTGCGAGCGTTGAGAATAAATTGAACACCGAACTCAGCAGTACATGTAACAATATGGTAACATATAATCTCAACTGTGTCTATCTGCATTTTGTCCTCTTTTTTTTATCTTTCCCTCTCATCCCCTCTTTTTCTCTTTTTCCCTTATTTTCATTTCAATTTTGTGTTTCAGATATTTTTTCCTTGAATATGCCAGTCCCACCATTGCTCAAAATGCAGTCAGTATCTACAACAATGCACCATTGGACAAGAATTATACCTTTGCTGTGAATCCTTTCACTGACTTTAAGAAGTAAGAGCTTGATATTTCCTTCCCTTAATTTTATCAGTTTCATTTCAGTGTTCTTTTAGCAGTTTCTTCTTGTTGTTTTTTTGTTTTGTAAACTTCATATTATGTTCTGATACCTGTTAGGAATTCTGAGTGTGTACTGTATGGGAAAGATACAAACACTCCGAAGAGGGACGGATTTTAGGAGATTTCTTGGGAAGCAAAGATTTTAGGAGCTGTGAAAAGTGAAAGTTGATGTTCCATGGTAACTGGGTAAAAATGAACAAAATCCAAGAGTCACTGACGATTCCATTGCATACTTTAAAAATTGTCAAGGCAACTAACCACTTGGCAGGAAGAGAGAGGGAAGTGAACATGATTCTGAGCTACCAATGATTCTCGGATTGCAGTATTTTTCACCTGATTTTCATTACGATTCTTTGATCCTTCATACTTCTGAATTGCTTGTTTTTTCAGAGCCAATAACCACTCGTTGGTAACAAAACTTATCACCAATGTAAAGATTTTGTGAAGTAATCACCTCACATCATGAAATGCATGCTTACTTGAATATTTAAAGAACATATGCTCGCCTCTTCTTTTCAACTTATCAGATACACTTCAGTCCTGTCTGTGTAACTTAGCTGTAAATTAATTTTTTCTTATTCTTATTCTAAAGTTCTAAGAGTCAGTCTCTTTATTTTTACATACATTTCAATATTGCTCAAACTTAGTCCTTGACTTTCATACTAATGTGTAACAACTCATTCATTCCCAGGTATGAGGAGATACCGGCTTGGGAACCACCAACGCCTGAACCGTACAAACCACTCCCTAATCTCCAATACTGGCTTTTGGATCCAGATGCCTTTGACCAGTATATTGTCAGAAATGATAGTAAGTTTGTTTATCTTTCTTTGTTAAGCAATTATTTTTGCTCTTTCGTCGGAATGTACAGTCAACCAGCGGCAAAAAAAAGGAATCCTGATTTGAAAATTATACCTTCTATGAATTCATTGAAGTGAATGAAGTATGTGACTCTCTACAACATACTGACAATGTGTTGTAAGTGGGCTGTTTGGGTTTCCTTCAAAAAAGCAGAAATTTGTCCTCAAAGTGAATTGTTCGGACTATGATTGGATAAAAAACTGATCGACAAGTTTTTTAACTCTTTTTTAAAAAAAAAAAATAAGAAAAAAGTCTGTGCTCTATTTTCTTAGATCTTGTAAAATGAAAAAGTTCTGAGTTTTTTTTTTTTTTTACTACTTCAAATACACACAAGTAGTAATCCTTGCGCTTCCCGTTAGATCCCCTCCCCCCTCCGTCCCTACCATGTACCAGCCCAAGTCAACCGTTGTTTGAGACCATCACACTCGGGTCGCCTAGCCGGGAATTGAACCCGGGACCTCCTGATTGTAGAGCCAGCACTACAACCACTATACCACAGGATGCTGACATACAGGAGTTGTGGATTGAATGAAATGCAAGAAATAAATCAGTTGTCACCACCTGCGAAACTAACTGATGCTGTGCTATTTTCATTGAAACCCACAAGTGAACAAAAACCCTTGGTGTTAATGCCTGGCTTCTCCTTTAAAGTCGTCTCACCAAGTTCATTGTTCCAGGTATTTTTTTTCCTCTTTCTTCTAGAACCTCTTTCAACAAAGCCCAGAGCTGCGTGCAATAATATCAGTAATTCTTGTATTTTAACATGTAATTGGTACTCTGTCTGGCAGTGAATCTTGTTCAAGTTTGGCATAATACTCTACCTCAGCCGCAAGTGATTTGTGAGAAAGAAGGATGGACTGAAACGTATGTGCAATGGTCTCCCTTAGGAACATACTTGGTAACGTTCCACAAACTTGGTGTTATTTTGTGGGGTGGACCAGAATGGGAGAGGATCATGCGTTTTCATCATCCTGGTGCCCAGTTTGTGGACTTTTCACCTTGTGAACAGTAAGTAGATACTTTGGTGTGTATTGAAATATTCTTAGCCTAGTTTCAAGTAACTGCTAAATTCAAGTTTATAGCCCCCTGTGTGAGATGTTGAATTGGTGATTTTTCTTGTGATGCTTTGCTATGGAGAGAGAATCAAAATTTCTGCTCGGAACAAGTGGAAACCTTAACTTCTGATGCTTTTCTAAGTTAACCACTCCTCCTTTGGGGATTCTTCATAAATGCAAATTGAGGAGTGAATTTTAAAACCATATGAATTGAGGTTCGTTCCAAGGAAAAATTAGATAATAAGTAAAACTATCAGTAGCATCCCCTCTCCTATTTTCGGTTCTTTTAATCGACAATTGGTGGGTAGGGGTTGTATGTAACACCGTGGGGGTCATAAACCCTGAAAAGGCAAAATAAAGTCAGGTAAATTGGGGTTGAAACAAACTCTGCACCTTGTCTCAGAAGTTGGCAGATTTTAGTGAGTGAGGTCTCAGGTGTGATCTATCAATAGACAAAATTCGAGAATTATGTAGGGGGCTATGAACAGGTACAAATGGTGCTTTTATATCAAACTCTTTATGGAGCCGTCCATCAATTACGTAACACTCCGGGGGGGGGGGGGGGGGGTGTGGCTGAGTAAAGTGTTGAGCCATTTTGTTTTTATGTATTAGTGAATAGGGATCTATGTCGCTAAAGCGTCACAAGGGGAGGGGGGGTCAAAAAAGCCAAAATAGTGTGTTGCGTAATCTATGAACGCTCCCTAGTGGTTTTTTTTCTGTTCGCAGTTTACTTTTTTTTAAATTGTCTCGACAGTCCCTGCTGGCAGAGCCACACAATGAATTACGTCTCAATGAAAAGCTGAGATGGGCATTTGTATTTTGATCTTCATTTTATCTTCTTTTTTTTTCCAGATATATGGTCACATACTCTCCACAAACTGAGAATGTCAACAAGAAATTAATTATTTTTGACATTCGATCTGGAGCTGAAATGAGATCCTTCAGTCTGGAAATGCCGGCTATTTGGCCCATTTTTAGATGGTCCAAAGATGACAAGTATTTTGCCCGAATAACTCGTAATTTACTCAGTATTTATGAAACACCAGTAAGTACAGGCTTTTTATGCTATTTTCTTTTTTAAAATGTTGTCCAGCCATTTCCTGTCAAATCATATTTTGGCAGGACCAAGTTTGAGTTGACTTCAAAGGAAATTTGAGTTAAGCTCCAGTCCCATAATTCAGAGTTTCACTGGAAAAATTTAACTTTTGCCATGTCATAGACATTTCTATGGAAAGTCCAGAAATAACTATGTAAGACTGAGTGTGTGTCACCTAACATGACAAATTGTTGATCGTGGTAGCAAGGTCTTCTTGCAGAATTGCAAAGTTCAATAGTGGTTGCGATATTACCACGTTCAATTTTGCTCACAAACATTTGGGGGGGGGGGGGTGGGGGTGGACAGAGTCATAGCTTTCCTAATAACCTTTGCCTTTTTGAACATGACCCATGATCCTGCATATTTTGGACCATTGCTCCTGTCATTTAAAGTGAATAAGAGATTTTTAGAAGTACTAAATTCAGTGTCGTGTTTTAGTCTTTTGGATTATTGGACAAGAAAAGCATCAATGTCTCAGACATCAAGGATTTCTCTTGGTCACCAACTGACAACATCTTAGCATATTGGGTTGCTGAGTCGAAAGATGGACCTGCTCGTGTTGTCCTCATGGAAGTTCCCAGGTGAATAATTTTTTCTTCTCTGTCACAATGAACCTCTAGACAGGGTAAGGAATTATGCTTTTCAGCAAATGTGCTGTCATCAAAATTTCATGTAGGTGACATAAAACACATTGGAAGCTTTCAAAATCAATTTGTAAGCGAGATATAAAAGTTCGTAGTTGACATCGTAAACAGTGAATTCAAACTTCCCGCTTGCAAAGAAACCATCATCAACGCAGGCCAGATGAGGCATTAAAACCAACCTGTAAATCAGGCAAATAAGGTGATCTTGGTTTCACACACATTGTTTCTCTACTCTGATAGAGAGGCATCTTTAATTTTGCCAAAAAAAGTTAGTGCATAGGAAAGTTTTTTCATTTCAAAATGTACTGAAATTACTTAAGTGCGCGATTTCCTTTAAGCAACTTTGGTTTCTCTGTAAGCGGGAAGTGTGAATTGATGTAGACATGAACTGTTATTTTCAACTTAAAAGTTGAATTTGGAAAGTTTTAATGCATCTTTTGTATTCTACATAAAATTTTGATTGGGTAATAAATATTGCGGCTCTTGCTGCATACGCTATCTAATGATCCATTCAGATTTTCGCCTAAAGGCCTGATTTCCAGTTATGCAAAAGAGGCATCCACAGAACATTTACTTTCAAGGCCATGAGCCTCAAACATCAAGCAGTTTTTTTGTCTTTAGTTTAAATTTTGCTCAAATATTCATCAGAAGTACGTATTTTTCAGTTTTAGTCGGATAAATTTTCATCTGCCAAAAGTTCAATTCAGAATAGGTAAAAATTGAACACCAAAGCTTTTTTCCTCTTCTCTATAATGAGCTTGTTAACCTGTTTCTAATTCTTGCATTTTCGGAAACTGCATTGTCTCCTGATCACGCAGTAATTTTTTCAGATTTTTTCGAGCCGTTTTTCCCTCCGAAATCGACTTTTGAAGTTCGAAATTTTAAAATGCCGCGTTTGCCCGCGCTTTAGCGGCAATTCAATATGGCGCCGGAATTACCCCCTGGCTTTCTTGCCACACATTCGACCGGGCGCCGTCAGCGGGACCTCTACGCGTTCGAATATCGAGGCTAATCAAAACAACCAACTGGCTGTTATCAATTTCATCTTCTGACAAAGATTTCTCTAGTTTTTGGCATATTTTCTGAACTGTTATTTGTTCAACTAAAATATCTAACCCTGCTTTACAAATATCTCGACCTGCAATCTCCTTGAAACGTTGGGAAATCCGGAAATAGCTTCCAAAACTGTGTTAGTTATATGTGTGTGTCCCTATCACTTAAGTATCTAAAGGCTTGGTTTTTCAGTTGAAATCACCGTGTTTTCGGTGTTGGGGTTAACATTGCACACGATTTTTACAGTGTTTGTGTTAGTCAAAATATACTTATAAGTGTTCTTCTAATGATACATTTTCTGCGGTCATACATAGATTCTTGCACTTGCAACCATTGGGTAATCAAACAATCTTCACATTGGACGGGCTTTTTGCTGCTAGAACATCTGATACCAAGCACTTACTCTAAGATTTTTCCTCCTTTCTTGCGAGTGTTAAAGTCAGTAATCTGTATATTTGCTCATTAAGTACCTCTACTTGTATATCCACATATTCTTTCCTTTGCTGTTGTGAATACTTCCTCATGACCAACTCCCTTTGAAGTCTGATAGTGTAGTAAATTATGCTTCAGTTATCTGAGCATTTATTTACTAAAAAATCAGTTCAAAGGAATTTTCTTCGACATGGATCTCCATTCTACCCTGGAACTGTGTGTGCCGGCACCAACAGACCCTTCGGCAAAAGCCGTTAAATCCTGAAATTGAAAGGTACGTACCAATAATGTTCAAACTAGAACAGAAGTAAATTTGCTCCAACGTGCACATGACTTGTTTTAAATTCTTTGGAACATATGTAGTTTTCTCATAAAAAATGTTTGCGGTGTGCAATGAATGTAATATCCAGTAATTGAAAATCACAAAAAATGTAGCAAGTGTTAATTCGAAGGCACACCAAGGTATTCTCTTATCACTGGATTGACATGGAAACCTGAGGTCTCCATTTCACAGCAGAAATGTCTAGGTACTGATCAAATTATGAGTCGAAGAAAATTTGTCTAGATTTTCCTTCAGTACACCCATGAAAACCCTTAAAATCAATTATGTAGATGGATGCGCTAGCCAACAAATTCATGTGATTGCAATATTTTAAAGTGGATGCCTCCAGTTGGTAGATTTTCTCACCTCATTTTACTGTCACCATTATCTTTTTTTTGTCTCAATCTTTAAACTCAGTTGCTTTTTCATAATGATATTTCAAGGATAAAGAGCCTTATGTATTTCATTTCAATAAAGAATTTGCAAGAAAGAGGGAAGAACAACCACGAGGATCGTCCAGAGATGAGTTTACCTGTTCAATATCTCCTAAACTGAGATAGGTACTTCGAGAAAATCTGTAATAAACTTTAAAAAAGCCAATACTCTGGGCTCTCTAACGCGCCATAGATTTTTAAATTTGGCTTGATAGAACTCTAGAAAAGTGGCTTTTTCTGAATCCACCTCCTCTCCGCACAGGTCCAAAATTTTACAGAGCCTCATTCGCAAATGAGCCACTGTGTCTATCGCTAATTTTGAACCCGTGCGGAGAGGAGGTGGGTTCAGAAAATCCCACTTTTCTAGAGTTCTATCAAGCCAAATTTAAAAATCTACAGCGTATTAGAGAACCAGGGTAGTGACTTTTCAAAGCTTATTACAGATTGTCTCTACCTATCTTCGTTTAGGAAGTATTTAACAGGTAAACTTACTTTCTGGACGACTCTTACTATCCGCCATTAGAAACCATATACTTAGGTAATCGAAATTGAGAAGGGAACTTACAAAGTAGTTAGCTACTCACCTTTCATCTTCAGGATTTTTAATAACATCCATTTATTCAGAGTCAGGGCATGCATCTTCACAAAATTTGTATGTAGTTCCATGTCGAAGAATGTAACTTAAAACTGACTTTCTGGTAAAACGCTCAGCATAGTGAGCCATTATTTACCAAAAAAAAATCAGGTTCAAAGTGAATCAAAGTCATGTGGAGGATGTGATTACGTAGAAAATGAGTGGATGAGAAATTGAGATTAAATCACTGATGTTATATCTCGCATTGAGACAAACTATCAAAGAATGGCACACACTAGCAATTCACAATATACCTGTTAATAATTATGGAACACTGAACAGTTTAATAAGTTTACGGTCCCAGAATAGAAAATTGTCGAAGGCTATTTATTCTTGGGTGGCTTCCTAAGAGTAAACAAGTGATACCTACATGTAATATATTGTGGATATTTCTTTAAAGAGAGCCATTAAGGGAAGGACATTCGATTACTGATTCTATTTAGATTGCTGTAAATGAGAAGTAGGAAGTTTTCTCCAAAATATTTACTTCCCGAAACAAAGCACGAGGCTTCGCATCATGAAGCTTCGGCATGGTCAATAACAGTGTCAGGATTTGACCGGCCGATCTGTTGTTGTTTCTGAAGTTTAAACAAAAACTATTGCAAAAACATATGCACTCAACATTTTCAAGAAGAATTATTCCCAAATTCACTTCACTACCATGGAAACTCAGTATCTCAGTGTACTGAAATGACTAAGTAAACTAGCACAAATTTGGTCAATATTTTCGGATTTTCCAACGTTCCAAGGAGATTGCAGGTCGAGATATTCGTAAAGCAAGGTTAGATATTTTAGTTGAACGAATAACAGTTCAGAAAATATGCCAAAAACTAGAGAAATCTTTGTCAAAAGATGAAATTGATAACAGCCAGTTGGTTGTTTTGATTAGCCTCGATATTCGAACGCGTAGAGGTCCCGCTGACGGCGCCCGGTCGAATGTGTGGCAAGAAAGCCAGGGGGTAATTCCGGCGCCATATTGAATTGCCGCTAAAGCGCGGGCAAACGCGGCATTTTAAAAGGACTACGTGCAAAACGGGCCATTTGGGGCTCGGGGTGGATACCTTTGAGACTTGCCCTATTCATTCACCTAACAATGCCCCATCTTTTCCCAAAGTTTCAAGCCCCCCAAAAATTTTGGGGAGACGCGGTGGGGGGTCAAAGTTAAAAACCGGCAAAATTTTCGAGAATTTATTACGCGAAAACCAAGAAGTTTTGGAAAACGCGGTTTAAACGAGCGTATTCAGCGTGACGAGAGCTTTGCGATGACGAGAAAATGTATAACATCATAGGGTTTTGTCAACTTCAGCTCGAGTTATCGCCTCCGAAACGCCGGAACGCTCAAAAAAGACCCCTTATTTTTTCACGTTTGGGCCGATTTAAAAAAAAGCCATTTTTGTATTTTGATGAAAAACTGATATGTTGTTCCTGACTCTCTGTAGCCCCTCTGGGTCTTTACCGCATGCTGGGGAAATGTTTTGGTCGCGAGTTATAAGAGCGGAAAAGAGCGAAGGTCGGGAAAATCGGCTATTTTAAACTGAGCGCGCGGCGTTGATCGGAGGGAAAACGTCCCCTCCCACTCAGTTCGGCGAATCACACTCCTCTGCCGACCTCGCATTGTTGCCACATGTCTCCTGATCCGTCGCCGCGCGCAGTTTAAAATAGCCGATTTTCCCGACCTTCGCTCCTTTCCGCTCTTATAACTCGCGACCAAAACATTTCCCCAGCATGCGGTAAAGACCCAGAGGGGCTACAGAGAGTCAGGAACAACATATCAGTTTTTCATCAAAATACAAAAATGGCTTTTTTTTTAAATCGGCCCAAACGTGAAAAAATAAGGGGTCTTTTTTGAGCGTTCCGGCGTTTCGGAGGCGATAACTCGAGCTGAAGTTGACAAAACCCTATGATGTTATACATTTTCTGAAAGCTCTCGTCACGCTGAATACGCTCGTTTAAACCGCGTTTTCCAAAACGTCTTGGTTTTCGCGTAATAAATTCTCGAAAATTTTGCCGGTTTTTAACTTTGACCCCCCGCCGCGTCTCCCCAAAATTTTTGGGGGGCTTGAAACTTTGGGAAAAGATGGGGCATTGTTAGGTGAATGAATAGGGCAAGTCTCAAAGGTATCCGCCCCGAGCCCCAAATGGCCCATTTTGCACGTAGTCCTTTCGAACTTCAAAAGTCGATTTCGGAGGGAAAAATGGCTCGAAAAAATCTGAAAAAATTACTGCGTGATCAGGAGACAATGCAGTTTCTGAAAATGCAAGAATTAGAAACACGTTAACAAGCTCATTGAGTTATTAGTTTAATTCTGATGCAGTTAGTCATTTAAATCTTTCACTTAGAACATAATTCGGACTCACAAAATATTTTACACAACTCCTTCATTCAAGGCACCCTATAACGATGGTAACACAGTGCTACTTCCAGCTTGCCTTCACAAGAAAATTTTTTCGTTTACTACATAATAACTGACTTGTAAGTAGTGTCACTAATGCTGTGGAAGTTTTCCGCATCTTGCCACTACTGTGAATCATGTATGTACGATTTGCATGGTAGGAAACAAGGTGAAGCACCTCGTTCACAAAAGTAGCAAAGTAACTCTCTACACGATTCCTAACTGTATTTGTATCAACATTTTTGCAGCCCTCTCTTTTAATGTTGGTTTTATTATTTTGATCTCTTTTGGATTTCAGTCGTAAAGAACTTCGTACTAACAATGTTTTCAACGTAGCGGACTGTAAAATCCATTGGCAGAAAAGTGGAGATTATCTTTGTGTCAAAGTGGATCGATACAGTAAAATCAAGAAGGAAAAAAATGATATCAAGTACAGTGTAAGTACCTTTTGATGCTCAAGAGCCTCTGTGCTTTAACTTACCTCAGCTAATGAGCTCTATTTTGTGCAAGTATCGGTATCAGCAACCGGTAATCATCTCATGATTTTACTCCGATCTATCATTGGGACTTTAGTGGATCCCCTTTGGGCTTTTGAGGCATGAAGGCCCCACAATTGAATCACTGAGAACGAAAACACACCAACTCGAAAAAATGAAAATAATCAAGACACCTGCAAAACTGCGGAGTAGTTGAAGAGTTAGCACAAGAAATAGATTTTTTGTGCCGAAAGACAAGTACTTCAGGACACTTTAAAGGTCCAAGCTGGAACAGATGCGTTAACTTTAATGACCTTAATGAAAACTGACTCTCTTTAATGAAAATTGAGCATTTTTGAGTTACCGAGTTGGTGTGCTTTCGTGCTCCTTGATTCAATTGACATCGGAGCCAAAATTTGCACAATGAAAGAACACGAAACAGAACACATAATAGACTTGAACACACAACAGTAATTTTTTAATGAATCAATTTTTGCTATTTAGCTGTAGAGTCCACGCCAAAAAAAATTTACTCATTTTTTGTGACAGAAGATCCACCATCTTGATTTCTCCATTCACTTTGCATGTCAAAGTGACGTCAGGCGATCTTCTCTTGCAGTCTAGAAGTGCGTTAACTTATTTGGCATGGACTCTACTAACTTATAGTGACAACGACACATGCTAAAACTTGCTACATGCCACTGCCTTGTGTTGATATACAGTAAGACTTCAATGCATCGAATTGCTATCTAACGGATTCCATGCTTGAATGTATCGATTTGTCAGTCTCTTGACATATCTTAAATCAAGGTCTTACTGTATTAAAAAATTACTCTTGTGTGTTAAAACCTTACATTTGTTCATTGCCATGTGGTAATTTTGGGTTTAGTGTCAATTATGTGGCCTCTATGCCTTGTAGGCCCAAAGAATCCACAGAATTCCCAACAATAAATCGGAATAAGAGCAAGATATATCTTTCATAAAACTTTGTTGCACTCAACAATTCATAAAACATACATTTTCACAGATATATGAGCAGAGGCAAGTTTAGGAATATTGTATGGGCCCCTTTACATTCAAGATAAATTATATTTTACTCTTAATCCGTTTAAAAAAATGGTCCCCAAAAACTGGAAGCTGGTTTCCTGCGCATTCGCCTAGTCACTCGCAAATACAATTATGATTGTTGAAAAAACAGTCACAATTTTGTTTCCAGCATTGTAGGGAGCACAACTATTACTTTAATCCTAAAGCCAGTCAGCACGCCTTAAAGTATTGCTAAATGTAAGTTTAGATCCCGGAAATAAGGGCTCTAGCTGATTTTTACTATGCTTATGAAGTTCAATCAAATCAACAAGAAACGCATGAAATAAAAAAATTACTTTATACAAAACTTCTGGGTGCAAGCTCAAACAAATTCTTGTTTATACACTCCTTGATAAGTTTCAAAGTTATGCCAATGCGCAAGTTTAGAGCACTATCATCGTGATTTCTGAAAAAAGCTGTTTTTCGGCCCACCCCCAGGCTTCTATTTGCCCTCATTGGTCACAGATTTTTCCAGCTACAATGAAGTTTACTAAATTAAGTGTGTAATAAATAATATGCATAAATGATAACGGTCCAAAGAAGCACTAAGCTAACGTGAGCAACTGAGGCCTTGTCTCCACGGGACGTTTTCATGGGATTTTTCCCAAGTTCGAGTCGCAGGAATGAAACTTCTGGGATTTTTCCCAGTTACCGTCTCCACGGGACGGGGCTCTTTGCAGTCCTGCGACTAGTTTGCGCGGGAAGATAAATTAGTTAAAGTCGAGTATTTGACCGGGATTAAAATAATAATTGCACTCAATTGACAATTAGACACATTTTTTAACTAAACAAACATGAACAATGTAGTAATGAATAAAATATCGCACAATTCGTTTTCACTTCTTCTTCTTCTCTCAGTGGGTCCTAGGGGTACAAGTACCATACTTGGTACTGGGAAAAATATTGATTAACTCAATATTTTTCCCAACTTCGTAAGTGGGATTTTTCCCTGGGACAAATCCCGCAAAACGGCTCGTGGAGACAAGGCCTGAGGAAGGTCAATGAAGGAAGGTTTCCCTCTTGCCAAACGCAGTGCATTGCAAAGCTTCTCATCCCGCTCTCAAATGGACTACATTTTGCAGTAAGGAACGACTATCTCTGACTCTCCCCTAAAAGCACATATCTGCATAGAGAAACCAATGACATGTATGTTGTTTCTAAAATGGGCCAGAAATAGTGGTTCCTTATTGCAAAATGTAATCCAAATGTCCTTCGCTGGACGCTGGTTCACCATTCTGCTCCATCAGTCAATGTATTTATTGGCAGATGGGTCGGGAGGTTTATGTAGTGAATGAATCTGACTTTTTTCTGTGTTTTTAACTTTACAGAAAATGTACTATAACTTGGAAATATTCCACATGAGGGAAAAATTGATCCCTGTTGACAGTATCGAAATTAAAGAACAAATCCATGCGTTTGCCTGGGAACCTGTTGGCAGTAAATTCGCAATTGTTCATGGAGAACCAAAGAACGTCACTGTTAGCTTTTACAATGTTAAAACAAAACAGGACCCTGTTTGTTTGAGTAAGTTTTTTTATGTTTTGATTTTCAATGAAACCCAATTAAAATTGTGCTGTTTTAAATTTCGCGTTTTGGAGAGGATGTTCAAACCTAAAGGAGCCCTATACCTAAAGCAAGACAAGGGAAACCTCTAACAGACAAGAAAAAATCATTGGTTACAGAAATTCACTTGATAGATCCGGGTTTCCGGCAGTGAAGGAAATCTGGAAAGGGAATATACAGCAACCTGGGAAAGTTAGGCAATAGGAAAATGCTGCAAATTTTGTGAGTAGCGCGTTGGCTCAGCAGTTTCAGCCTGTGTTGTCTGAGCGAGTATGAAAAAGTTTCGAGTGCCTTTTACATTAATTTGAATCCTCAGAAGCTAAAATTCTCGGATGCATTCTCTCCCTGTGGATGCAAATCAAAATAATGATTGATTTGAGACTAGCACTAAGCTGCAAATTTCAGCTGTATGAATGAACTCCAAGTCAGCTTGATTACCGAAGACTGAAGTTGAAAATTTCCTGGTACATTGGTTTTCAATATTTTTGCTTTTTTTTTCCAAAAATATGTAAGAAAAAAATAATTATTTAAAGTCCAATGGTTGGTACAAATTTTTGTAAGCGGACCAGTTTGAAAAATCCCTTTGCAAACACATTCAACAAGTCAAATTCTGTTTCATGGGACACTGAAAGATTTTGCAGAAACTTGAAAAAAAATTCTGATTCAGCCAAATTATGATAAACTTAGGGGCTCAATGAAATTTTCTCCTCATGAGATGATGAATTTCTTTTGACACTCAAACTAAGATTTGACATTGAATCGATTTTGTAACTACCTCTCTTATGACTTATCCTCAATTCTTTTTGTTTTTTTTTTTTTTTCTTCAGAAAAGTTTGAAAAGCGAACTTGCAGCCACTTATTCTGGTCTCCACATGGTCAGTTCATAGTTCTTGCTCAACTCTTGGCAGATAGTGGAGCTCTAGAATTTGTGGACACCAATGATTTTGCGTCAATGAATACCACAGAGCATTTCAACGCCTCAGAGGTTGAATGGGATCCAACTGGCCGCTACATTTTCTCAGGTGTGCCTCAGTGGAAGTCGAAGGTATGTGTGATCGGAGTTTTTTAAGGAACAGGAATAGTCCTTTTCCCTTAACTCAGTGAAAAACAGTTTCGACTGGGTCAGTAAAGTTTCATTTTTTCTATTGCTCCTTCTTTACATATGTGTATGGATGAAAGAGATAACTGTCAATTAATATAACTGACAACTAGAAGGGAAAAAAGCAAGTTGTAACAGTTGATACCAAAGTTACAGACTTAAGTATACATAGATAATTATTACCAGTTTTTTGTAGTATTCATATTTTTGCTGAAATTTATATACCTTGGGAAAATCTGATAGGACATGTTTCTAAATTTTGTTAATCACGTTTATGCAAAAAAAAAGAGAGAAAAAAAATATTTGCCTAAATTTTAGTTCATGTAAAATGTTTTTTCTGTAGCTAAGACCAGATACTCCACACAGGTGGCAGACTTGGCAGATTTTAAACTTATAGAACTTTTGAACCTAATGATATTAGATTTCTTTTGTGGAAGCTGGAAAATTCTTCCAAAGATTAGAGTTGGAATCATTGCATAAAATTGCGAGTAATAAGTTTTCCCAAATTTGACAACTGTCTGTGGTTTAATTGCAGATTGACACTGGGTACTGGATTTGGTCTTTCCAAGGGAAAATACTTAAGCGGTACAATACTACATCATTCGTTCAATTTGCCTGGAGACCACGCCCACCAACTTTACTCTCTCCGGAACAACTGAAGGACATCAAGAAGAACTTGAAGAAGTACACTTCAGAGTTCGAACAAAAAGATAGAACTCGGATGACCAAAGCATCAAAGGTGAGATTCGTGGTTCAAATAGTCAGATCAATTGTTATAACGGTCTTCTTTGGTAACGGAACAAGCCTTCTACAATTAAAATTGTTCCTAATGCCAGTCCAAAAGGAAAAATTACCAAGTGATTGTACTTTAAATATCTAAGAAAGCGAGAATGAATATTTATTCAGGATTTTAGCAGTGCTCTCATTCTCTGATCGGATTTATTCATCTTATTGCGGTATCTAACTCATATGATGCTTAACGCATACGAGGACTTACATGTAACACTAGCGGATGTCGAGTTTTCACATTTTGAGAAAATCGCGTTTGAAGTTTTTGAAGCTTTGCACTTTGCCGCCTGTAGAACCGAGAGGACTCTTATAAAGATTTTCATGAAGAGCAACTCTTCCTGTAAAAACCAAACTTTTTACGATCTTCTACGGTCATCGCAAGTGCGTTAGAATCTCCGCAGTGTCCTGCCGCGCCAGCTGAGGAGAACACTGAGGACAGTGGAGTCTCATATCCGCTGCTTTTACAAGTAACATGGTTTTCAGTTTATATCTCGCCGAATAATTATGCTGGAAGTCTGAAACTTTGCTCAGGCATTCCTGAGAGCTCCAGAATTCGAAAAAAGCGTTTGCCCTAAAAATGGCGGATGTCAGCAACCGCTATTGTTACATATAAGTCCTCATATGTTGCTGGTGATCAGCTTGACTCAGGCAGAGATGTGAGAAATCTTAACTTAAATAAACAAACAATCTCATAATCTGTTATCAATCTCCCTCACGTATAATTCCAATCAATTTAAAGCAATTGATGTTGCTGTCTTATCTTAATGAGGAGAAAACAGATAGAAGAATTGCTTGCCCACATAAAGTAGGTTTTTTTATACATTTCCCTCCGATTAAACCTAATTTTGAGATGGATTGAAGGAAGAAGGCAGAAGGTAGGGCAGAAAAAGAAACTGATCTGCCAGGTTTGAAAGTGTATGATTCAGTTTATGCTCATCATACATTTTAGGATGCCTTTTAGCCATCTCTAATTAGCCTACCAAGATTTATAAAATGTGATTTTGCCCATTGAAGGTGTACTCCATTGGCTGCATCTGCAGTGTCCAATTGACCCACTGTGTCTTCAATTATTCAGCAAAAATCTTCTGAAGATATTGTTTTACCCCAAAACAGTTCCTTCCAGTAAAATTGAAAATCACTTTAAAATCCAGTGTTTGATAATAATAAAAACAGATTTATCGATGTATGGAAATTGAACATTAACAGTTTATTCATTTGACAGAGTTTATTCAAATTTTAAAGATCAGCGTCAAATTTTTCAAAGTGTTCAAACTAATGTAGGATCCACTTACTTCTATATACCTATGATTGTCATCGTAAACTTATATTTGTACAAGTTTTATCTTTTCAAGGCATTTTCTCCTCTAAAACAACTCTTTAAATGTTCCAGGAATTAATTGAGGCAAGATGTAAACTAATGGATGAGTTCAAGAAGTCAATAACCAAACGAATGCAACGGTGGAAGGACAAGAAGAAACGACGACTGGAACTTCGTAATCGTAAGTACTCTTGCGATGTTCTGCATCAACACTGTTTGATATTCTGTTTGAAGGCAAAGACTAGATTAAATGTCAGGATAACATTTTCCCAATCGATGCCACAGAATGACTTGTTCTGAAATAGTTGGAAAGAATCTCAGGAAATCAGATTTTCAGAAAAGTGCTGAAGGGTGAAGAGTGTTAAAGTCCAGTGTGATTTGCTGTCGAATTAAAAAATTTGTTTGTTCTGTTAAATAATTATTATAATATCATACAGTTTGTATTTTTCAGGGCAAAGTCTACAAGTTGTACTTCTGATAAACATTTGAGATGCCTATTGCAACAGTCTCTGCTCCGAAGTCCCTGAATCCCTCTCTCTTCATTTAACCCTAAAAGAACTTGATTTTAAAAGTGGTTTATGAAAACTTTTTAACATTCAACACCCTTGAAACTTCATGGAAATGTCGGGGAATTTTATGTCCTAAAACCCGAGAATGTTTGGGAATTCCAAAATCAAAGAAATTTTGTCTGAGAAGTGAACCTGTAGTTTTTCCCTTTTAGGAAAGACGTCACGAACAGCTTCTGCCATATCTCATTAACATGGTTGATAGATGACTGATAAATCAAGTCACTGGTTCCATCCATTGATTATTTTTCCATCTTTTTGCAGATGTTGATACTGATGACTTGGAAGGCGCTGACGCAGGAAGTGTAGAAGAAGAATCAATTGAATTCTTAATCAAAGTTGAAGAAATCCCTGTGGAGTAGTTGGCTAGGGAATCTTTTGTTTTCAATTACCTTGGCTGTGATACCGCACACGTGCTCTAAACGTGTTTCTGTATATTTAGTCTTGGTAATCGTTAGTCAATGAAATGGAAAAGCCACTTCTCCAACAAATGATGCTCAGCTTTTTTCTACCATCTGTGCTACATTTCATCGCTGGAATTCTGAACTTTTTACTTCTCTTATTGTTTTTGCTGAAAGCTGACTTTCTTTCTTGGTTGTGGCGTTTACCATCCTTCCCTGTTTTTAAGAACATGTTATTTCTAATAAATCTTCCTTTTTTTTTAGAATTCTCTTTGTTCTTATTAAGTCAAAATCTGTTGTTATCAGTAAGCTGCATTTGCGTAGGAGCGGAATCATCTGAACAGTGCATATGGATCAAGAGCAATGTGTACATGTACGCAACTTAAAGACACCCTTTTGCAAGGAGTTAGTAACAAAATTCCCACAGTATAAATCCTAAGTTAGGTTTTGAGACTGCGTTTAAAACTTTTTTCCAGTTTTTTAGATGATGAAATTTTTTTAAAGTAAAGAAAACAAAAAGGTTGCAATTTTTATTTCTATCAAAACCGGTTTTTTAAGTGGCCATCTTATTTTGCATCTAATGCGTGGTCATGAGTTCTGGGGAAATAAATGGTTTGGGAGGTATGAAAAATTGAAGTTGAGACTGCATGACAATCGGATGGGAAAATTCTGAAACGCAAGATCCACAGCAACAATTGCAACAGTTGCTGCAATTGGACATTACTCTCTCCCCCTTACATGCCCTGAGCATCGGTAAGGCAACTGAATATTAGCGAGGAAGTGAAGTCTACTCAGAGCCTCTTTATCTGCAGTGTTCGCATTTTGGCTTTTTTTCAGAGAGTCACAGGATAAAACTTAATCATAGGCTTGAAATTTTGACTATCATATGCAAATACCTGGTATAGTAAGGATGAAAATACCATTTGGGATAGAATTATACACCTTAATTCAAAATCTTATACAGTTGACAAAAATCAGTGATTTCCTCACCGAAATTAGTGACGTTTCAAATTACATAACTTTTTCAGTATACACTTTTGTGAATTTTTTGTAACTGTTTTTCTCTGTGCCATAAATGTAAATCATTGCATCTTCTCTAAAAAATGTAATTAGAAGTTCGTTGGTTTTACCATTAGCAGATGATAGTCAAGGTTTTAAGCCTCTCGTTGGGTTTCTTTTTTGCCGTAAAATATTTCAGCAAACTGCTGAAATTGCCATCATGTAGGATTAAAAAACTAGTTTTTAATTTCGGTAAGTAGATGAATTCAACTAAAGCTGAAAGGACTTGCTCAGAAGGACGAAACCTTAAGATTGTCATCTCCGCTTACGTGATCTTGGAAAAAATTACCTCCAATTTGGAATTGGAACAAGAAATTGTTATAAGAATTAGAGAGTTAGACGGATATTCAGTTTATAAAAGAAACATCATTTATTAGACAACTTGTATGAGGGAACATTTGAATCTACTTCACTTAATGATAAGTCTCTTTTCCTCTCTCGTTTTTTGGGTGATGATTTAACAACGGGTGAATCTTCTTTATCAGAACCGCTAATTGAGTCAACTCGCGACCTGGAATTCTTCCTAGGTCGTGAAGATGTAGATGAGTTGGACGATTTTCGCTGGCGTGTAGGAGATGCTGTTAGATCTGACTTGAAACTTTGCAATAACTGTTTCAGTTTCACATCCCACCACATTTTTTGGCGCTCCACAGTCTCATGAAAGCTGAAACATAGGTTAAACCAAAAATTAAAACGGTTTAAGGACTATAAGAACTGATTCATACTGATCAATAAGTCCTGATTTAAAATTAGTTTCAGAAACTATGTAGATGCAAAAGAAATTTGGTCACTTACAGAGCAGTCAATGACCTTGTCAATACTAGTGAGATAAAATATTCAAAAAATCTGTTTCCTTTCCTGATGATAAAATCCACTTAGAAAATTTAAAAAGAAAATATGTACATCAATTATGAACAGAAATGTAGTTATTTGCTTCTTAAAATATACTAAAAAGTGTGAACATATTTTAGAGAGGACTGGTGTCAAAAGTAAGACGTTGAATGAAGAAAAGACACTTCAAGGGAAACCTTGTTTTGAGAAGTAAACGATTGAAAGTTGGAATGTTGTTCCTGTCAACATGTTTGGCCAGATGTTGTACAATTATTTTTTGATCAAAATATAAATCCTACGAAAGTCATTAATATGTAATAAAATTAATAAATAATTGAAACTGAAATGAATAATTAAAGCTGCTGGATGAAGTGCCCTTTATACATAAATAGGGACAAGTTATACAGAATAGTTTGATCTCATAGTTCATTTTTAACTTTCTTCAGACGTATCGTGTCCTTTTACATACTTGGACGTGATTACAGTATGTATGCTCCTTCTTTCATGCTTTAACCCATAACTGCAACTGTTTCGGCACTAATTTTGAACGGATTGATATTTGTAATTAATCATAAAGAAATGGCGAACTTCATCAAAACATCTGCAACTACAGTGGATGATGAACTTTTGATCTTCTAAGTAAAATCAGAGAATTTGTGGTCAATAATTGGTCACAATCACATTTAGAAGCGCAGCAATGCCTGGCTCCCGGCATTGTATTTCTAACAATATTTTCATAATATATTTTGGCCTGCAACTAACTAAAAAAAAAGTACACAAATGTTACTGATCTAAAGGCCTTCTGTTTACTTGAGAGGATACGTCAGAAAAAGAGGAGGTATATTGTAAATAAGGCAAATTTTCAATCTCACCTTTCCATAAAGCTGACGTCAGGAGGTAAAAGCAACTCCCAACCTTTGTGCACTCTGAATCTTGCTATTGATGTGAGTATCGATTTTAATTCATCTGGAGGAAGTTTTACTTTTTCTGTGATGTCTTTCCTACTTACATACTCATTGACAGTAAACAGATAAAGCTGAGGAAAGAAAAACATCGATTAAGCTACTAACACTTGGATAGTTTTACTGAACATAAAGAAAATTAAAAAAATGAATGCATGTGGAAGGGTTGATCAGCGAGCAAGTTTCCCTTTGCTTTTTCTTGAGCATAATTGATTTTATAGTCTGCGACCTCGAAATGTGGCGGCTAAGGGGCAGAGCCAGATGAACAGCTCTAAGTATCTTCTAGGAATTCATTGGCTTCGGCAAGCCCGGGTCCTTTGTGCGTTCCTATGTACCAGACCTACGTTTCAACCCTCAAACAATAGATCGAATTGCTCACCCAATTCTGCCCCTCAGCCATCACTTTTCAAGTTGTAGATGATGATAAAAAATTCAAATATACCACTTACAAGCGTATACACTGAAAGTTTCAATAATGAATTGGTTTTTGTTTTTAAGCCAACAATAGAATTTCCCGATGACAGTATTGTAGTTTCATGATTACAAGCTTTCTTCAGTAGACTACATCAAGCTTCTAAAAATATTGAGGAAATATCTCGAAGTTCACCCGCAAAGTTTCTGTTATTGAATGTCAAGCAGAAGTCCTTAGAAAAAGTCTCTGCATGAAATATTTGGAAAAGCTTTAACAAAAAACATTTCTTGAGATTTTTATTCACAAGACCTTAAGGCGAACATTGAGATATTTCCTCAACAGCGAGCGAGGCTCGCCTCAAATTTGCACAGTGCTTGCCACAGACTCGAGGAGGAAAGCCTGGCAAAATGACATTCCAAGCTTATTAAAGCTTCATCCAGAAATAACAAAAAAATGATTTTGCAAAAAACAAAAAAGCTGTTAATTGAGAGTAGAAATTCTAACTGTCAATCCAAAAATGAAATCGAAACACTTGGGAATTCAGGTAAGTGACTGATTTAATGGACAATGCATCTATTTTTGTAAATATGTGCTAAAAGGGAGAGTAAGTATTACTTATTATCATTCTGATATTTACAGAGTCTCAATTATTACTTATATTTTAGGAGAATGTTTAGAGCTGCCACCTTCATGAACAAGAGTTATCTTTCATGATAAATTCTTGTCAGTAATTATGTGTTTGAAAAGTTTATTAGAAAACAGCAAAAATTAAGACATCTTTTCACAGTTTTTCGCTTAAAAAAAAATTAGTCAACTCACGATATAGTCACGAGCTCTGGCCATAATTTCATTAGGAACGCCAGAGTGAGAGCTCACACTACCTTTTGGGTATACAAGATCACTCCTGACCACCCAGTTACCTGAAAGCATATGAATTGAGAGTGAATATTCATTACTCCGATAGATAAAAACCTGTGAGTCTAAACTGATAAAACTAGACTAAATTCAAATAATCGAACCCTACAGAGCCTTGCTCTAGGCTTGTAGTGGGAACAAGGTCAAGTCAAATCAAAGCTGTCTGCGGCTCCCAAATTTCAGCCGTTTTCATTAGGCTTTTGTGTTTTGTTGGTTATTCTTCATAACTCTCGAACTGTTTGTTTCCCCGGAACCCAGAACCCTTCAGTTAAAAGCAGAATAAGACAGGCAATTTAAAAAACCTATTTTGGTTCAGATCATAAATTAATATCTTTATGATATCTTTGTCTGAAAAAAATTATTCTTTTCAAAACCTGAAAAACTGTATGAAATATGGCCTGAAAATAAAATGTTGAGATTTTTTCTTCAAGAATTTGAAGGTATACAATTTTAGACTATTCTTATTGAAAATCGGTCTTGAAATCTTTTCTTCGTTTGAGAAATATTTAAGTACTAATTTTCCACCTCTGACCCTCCTTCCCACCCCAGGCATCCCGGCAAAATTTTTAGGGGGTCTGGTTTGGAAAAATAACAATTCAAGTATGAGAAATCAACAGTGTGAAGGAAATCTAAGGGGGAAATGTTTTTTTTTTTTTTTTTTTTTTTTTTTTTGCATCAAGCTCTTTCTATTTGCAGTAAGGAGCGGTTGAGATGGACCTATTTTTGCACTATAATGTAAAGAAATTCTTACCTTGTACTAATACACTGACTTGTTGCAAACTGCGTAAAAGCTTCGCAGTGTCATCTTTGTGGACACATAATAAACTTGCTAACTGTTTAACAGTAATAATTCGCACTGAAAAAAACAAAAATAAACAGCATTAGAGTATCGACTATCATGCTGTCATTAATGAGGCTCAAAACTACTTCAGCTAACATTACACTGGTCATGATGAGGACCACACAAGATTGAAAAGTTGAGGATTAAAAGTTCGACCGAATTTGAAGATTCTGTAAACTTGATAAAACTAAATTCTAAACTAAAATCGGTTTTGGTTTACTATCCCCCCGAAACAGAGTCAACACTAACTTTCAATTGTTAGCACTTACTTTGTAAGCCCAATGTTTTTATTAATATGGCTGTCACCTAAAAAGTTTTGCAGCCACTACTAGGATGATGAAAACTTGACCAGCTATTGGCGCTATCAGTTTAACAATTCATGTTACGACTTATCAACTTCAGTTTATTTTTTCATTTTAATTTGCTTTTTTTGGATGATTTTAGTCCCAAAACAACCCTTGGGTTAAAAATGGCTATTGGTATGTAATCTTTAGAGTAGCAACCAGATTTTTTTAAAAAACAATGGGCTCAAAAGGAAGGGCTAGTGATGAGCTTGGCTCCTATTAGAAGTGCCTTAAACGAAACTAAATTTATTCCTACTTTACCATCTTTAATGACTATTTCAACTTGCTCTGCAAGTGACTTTGTTTTGATGATGTTGAGAGACATGACATTAGAGGGCAGATCTGGTAACTGTACACTTTCATCCACTTTCATTACTGGCGCCAATGTGTCCAAATATTGTGATATTGATAGACAAAGAGTATTGACTGCATCTTCTTGTGAAGATCCTGATAATTTATTTCTTTCTACCTGCAACAATTTTGTTGAAAGTAAGGAAAAGTAAATAATAATGCGATTAAATAAGATCATAAAATAATCGTTCAAACCTATCAAACAAAAAACACTATTACACTTACAGCCCACAAAATGTCATGGCTACAGCAAACATAAACAAGAACTGTCCTTTTCCCTTCTTTGTTGTTCTCTTACTATTCTAATCATTTAGGCAGTCATCAAATTTGTGCAACACTATCAAAAGGTGCAAAAATTAAATAATCCTTAATCTTAAAACTTGCTTGCTGCTCAGACTCTTTCTTGCAACACGCCTGGCCAGGAATTTCTGGGCTTCCCTTGCTTGTGACCTGTTTGACAGTTAGACCATGGATCATCTGAATCCAATCCATCGAATACATACTTTCTCATTGAACCCGATTCTCATTTTCGAGGCTCACCAAACAGATTGTTGGTGCTCACTGGGATCATTGATGAGATCCAACTTGTGCCTGCAGTGAATCTGACAGGAGGCTCTGATTTCGCGAAATTTTTCTTCATTAATAATGAATATGTGTACATGAAAGTCACATGCACGGAATTGATTTATTTGATGACTACCAATTTTTCAATGAGAAAAAAAAATATTTATAATCCCACATTATTAAAGGAATACTGTTTATTGACACGGCTTAGTTTATAAGAAGATAATGAGTTGCTATGGTAGAAACTAATTTTTTTTCTACTTGAGCTTACCTCAGCTAGTCTACTATTTTTATCATGGAATTTGGTCGTATACCATGCTTCTTCTGCACTTTTAGCGGTGAAATAATTATAGGACCTTTCTCTGGCACGCTTCATTCGTTCATTTTCACGCCTGGCAAACTTTACAGTAACTTGTTGTGCCTGAGGCTCGTCATCTTCAGTCCCTGAGAGTATTGCTGAAAGAAAAATTCCAAGTCAGAAGTTTTCAAATTTATACACGTCTCACACCTTGTTCATGCTTGTTCATCTATCTCTTATCAGTGAGCCAGGGTTTGATAAAAAATTGAGATTTTCCATTTATGTCTGATTAGCTGGGAGTAGGCAACAGGGCTAAATAATGGGACAAATAACCCTCGAAATCAGGGAGTCCGATTTCTTTTCAGCTAAGCCCAGAGTGGAAAAAGAACTGAAAAATGAAAATCTCTGAATGATAGCTTAAATTACAGCTGAGGATGCACGGAATTCGACAGTTTTATTTTGGTTCTCTAGCACTAACAATTTGCAAAAAAATCAACAGGAGACCTTAATTTCTGGGTGACCCTCGTACTTACACCTCGTAGCTTCAAATTAGAATGGGTCTGTTGCATGCAAGAGATGCAGCCAAATAAATATTCTCTTCAAAGGTAAAATCGCACGAAAATCACATTGCGCACGTAATAAAAGTCTGAAATCTATTCCTTAATGCGCAATCTGTGTAGTTTGTAACGCGCTTTTTCAAGTTCCCCCTCGTCTGCGGGCAGTTCTTCTCAGTCAATGTCAACCATGTTTAAACAGGCATAGGAGTAAGAAAAACTAGCTTGAAGAGACAAAGATTTTACTAACTTTTTCTATTGTGTGATTTTAATCATTTCCGAGCGATTGTTTCCTTTTTTTCTGTATTTTGCAAAAACCAGAGTTTTGTATCAATTGAAATCTTACGCATGGAGGGTTTGAAAAGTTCATGAAGTTGTTTGTTTATTCAGGTTAGGTCTCTCTCCTAGCAACTCTGACAGCCAGTCAACAAGAAAAACTGCCGACAAACGCAATAAATTTGAAAAATCATGTTACAAACTACAAAGATAGCACATAGTGGAGTGGGTTTCAGACGTTTTTTATGTGCCCCGCATGATTTTTCGGTAAATTTATTCTTGGAAAATGTATTTAGTTGGCTGTACCTCTTGCATACAACAGACTCATTGTATGTAAAACAAATTTTTTTTTTTATCAATCCAATGGCATTAATTGTCCTTCAAACATCACGGAAAGAATTGCAAATGATGTAAAGCCTGAGCTGGGAATTGAAAGTACTGGATTGGTCATGTTCTGGTGCTGTTACTTTGAATACATGTGAAAAGTTAAATAATATCAAGTTTACTAAGTTACAGTCTAATATATTCATAATTTAACCTTACAATCATTTGACTCTTGATTTGTTTCCTTGACCTTCTTGTCTGCTTTGTCATAATGCTGAAAAGAGGGCTGCAAGCTGATAATGCCAGTGACCGGGGAAACGAATAGTTTATTATCCTCCAAAAATCCGACAGCATAATTCTTCGTATTTTGCAACATACGCTGTGATTGCAGAACAACTTTGTCCATGTGTCCGCTGCACAAATGAGACATTAAAAGAAGTTTATTTAGCATGAAGATTCGAAAACACATTGACACATGAATAGAGGCATCTGAAGCCCATACAAATAGGTTGTCTTAGAATTTCTCAGACTGATGCTGCTATTTTGGGACTAAGATAGCTTTTAAGCTGATCTTTGTCTCATTTAAAAGCTTACATTATTTATTCATGCCTGGACGACTAAAACCAAAAGCATCCCTTTTGTCCAAAAATTGACAAAATTATTCCGTTTGAAGGGAGAAAGTTAAGTAACTTATGCTTAAAGCAAGGAACTTTTTTCTCATCAAAAAGTAAAATCATCGACATTCACCATCACTTTTGTTAATGATGTCAGCCTGTCATTTGAAGTATCCATTTTTATGACCAAAGCATTTATACATCCTGCCATTTTTCCATTAGCATCATTCAAAATTCTCCTTTTAGAATCTTATTTTCAGATATTTTGAATTGTTTCACCTAGTTGAGAGTTTCAGTTGCTGAAAGCATTACCACATACAGTAATGAATATCATGATGCTGTTCTTTCAATGTTTCCTTCATTACAAATAGAAAATGTGTTTTAAAAACACTCACACAAATTAAGGGCGCCTTCCTAACTACATGCATGAAAAATTGGGAGGGTGCCTGTGGGCTAAAACATTTCAGACTGCACTTGCTTGCTTCTTTTTGCCATCATTACTATGGTTACTACATGGGTCTGGTGTAGACTACACACCACTACCTAGTTGATTGTAATGTTGGAATGTATTTTTGCTCTATAAATTTAATTGGAAAAACTTATATGACTTTTGGCACTTGAATCATAAAAACTGTCAAACTTCAGCAGCAATTTTACTCCTGCCGTTCAAACCTCACAAGTTGATCAAATTTTGAGCAAATGAGATGTATTTGGTCTCGGTTGATCAGGAATGATGTGTATGCTTTAAAATGGGACCAAGATAATCTTAGTAGCGATCTCAGTTCAAGGATCACAGCCTGGAACTTATGGGATTTGCTATGTAGTGTCGTTAATTTTTGAATTGCTAGAAATTGCAAAATTCCATTTCCTTCCCTGGGTTAACATGCCTATCCTGCCTATACTTTCATGTAGGTTTTACTAAAAATCACGGATAGTAGTTTTAAAAATCTAGTTAGAATACCTTTTAAAATTTACTTAATTAATGGCAATAAATAATACACGGTATGGGTTTTCCTCCATTGAGGATCAGATAATACAGCTGACCAAGACAAGAACACCTTAAATCACAGCAAAAACAGCAATAAAAACAACGCTCAAGGTTTCAAGCGAGTCCTTTTCCCCTCGAGAAAGAGTGTCTACTTGTAACTCTTCATCTGAATTCCTTCCTTTTCCATTAAAGTTTTCTTGCTTTTTCCTTACTTCTCCCAAATTTTCTCTTTCTAGGGGTTCCCTACAATCCCTTTTTTTACTTGTCTTATCCTCACTTTTTCCTAGCACTAGATGCATTTAAAACTCTGATAAAGACCTCCTGGGGTTATTCGGTTCCATAATATAAATTCCTAAAGAACTACCTGAAAATCACCATCATGAAAAAGGTGAAAAAATGTAAGAATTATGATAATTTTGAGTAGATAAGGGATGAGACGGTGATTAAGCAAACACTATTTACTTCTTAAAATTCCTAAATTACTAGGATATCATGTAGATTGGAAGTGAAATTCAGTGAGGAAGCGGTGCATAAATTTGTAGCAAACATTAGTACCTGTTGAAAAACTGATTCTCACTAGCCTTATTACTTTTAGTTCCATCTACACTTGTTGCTATCATTTCACCTTTGCTTTGGTCGTAATGTACACTGTGTGTATCAAGTATTAATTCCATTCTCACCTCCTGATGAACTGGTTTCACACAAACCTAAAAATCAAATAAAAACCATAAGTAATGTCAATGCATAAATGTAGTGATGAGTCTACAAGCATTATTGCTGCCTTCTGTCAAAACTGAGAGAAGAATTGATTACTACAGCAAAATCTCTTAAAAATCATTGTTAAACTCTGAGCTTCACTCATCAGCACCAAACTTTAACTACCCAGGGAGCTTTGTCAATTTTTGAAGTTCCTGCTTCAGAGAGTATACAAAAATATGGGTTTCATTTGATACAGATGAATCTCTGAGATTTGACAACTGCACATGAGACCCAAGATAATAACCATTATAGGACCCACCTTTAACCTTCATTGAATAAGCAGTTGGAAAAAAAAAAAAATCCACATCTATACTTTTCAAGTTAGGTTTAATGACAGGTCGACAGCAAAACTACCAGACAACGTATATTGGTTTGCGCCGTTGCAGACTTCCTGTCATACTTTATTTTTGAAATGGAAAACTGCTCAACATCAACTCTTGAAAACTTCTGTATTTTCTCTTTCTGTGCAAAGGATACTCTAGAAAAATCTCAAGAAATGATGTTGATTTGTTTTCATTGAAAAGAATAAATTGAGAGCGGAGATTTTTAAACACTGCAAATGCGATACCTGGTCTGGTAGTTTCACCGTCGAGGTAGTATTTATAATGTTACGTTTCCAAGTAGAGGCTTCTTCATCGGACCATCGTTTCCTTGAGTTCTTGATTCTAGGAGGTTCATATGATCATATCAAATCAGATCTTGGGAAAAGCATACTTTCTGAAAAGAAAGCTCAAAAATGTCTGCGGAAATTGCATAAAATACTTATTACTTTAAAAATGGATTTTTACGCATTCTGTATTCTATCAGAAGCTCCTTATACCAATTTTTTACACTGGAATAATATTTTCATGGTTCATCTATTTATAGGTGTGACATGGTGCAAAAACCAGGTAGGTTTATTCATGCCTAGGCAAAGGTGATCTTGCTCAATTAGAAATGGACAGATCAAGATCTTTTTGAAAAAAACCACAATCCGCTAGATTCCTCTGTGCATATTGTGAAAACTGCCAGAAAGTTGCAATTTCCCTGTAACAAATACAATTCTTACCAGCAGCAACATAGAATGACAAGTGGTGATTATTGTAAATAAATGATGATGGGTTCCTCTTTTTCAGTGGCAGAATCTAACTTCAGGATCTATGGACCAACTAGAAAAGTAAATGTGAGCTGATAAATTTTCTCACCTTTGTAATATCTGAAGTGCAGTATCCATCTCCACAAGGTTTTGTAGGGTACTGATAGACGTAAAGCCTGTCTTGCAAGGCATTTGATAGGTATACAGGAATCTAAGTCAACACATAACGAGAAATAGTGAAATTAGGCATTGTCTCTGATGGTGATGGAGATCTGGTCAAATCCGTCTAATTTTAGAAACTTGATCTGTTGTCTTTAAAACATAGGTTCAACCATTTCAAGATATGTACCTTTGAAAAAATGCTTTTTAAGACATGACAAAAGCAGCATGCTGAGGCAGAAATTAGAAGTGAGTTAGTAAGATCATCCATGCTAGGGATGGACGCTTATAGAATTCGAATACAGTTATTCGAAACATTTCGATTGCAATTATATGAGAATCAAATCTTGCCATTCCGAATACTTCGCGAGCGAATATACCAATATTTTCGATTATTGTTTTGATTTTTTTGAACTGTGGAACGTGGTGCTGTTAATGATAGAGATAAATGACACTTTTAACTCAGACAGTCAGTCATTCCCGTGTGGAGTGGTGGACGAGTTTTAATTAGTAATGAGATTAACAATAGGGATGGACAGTTATCAAATTTGAATGCGTCCAATATTCACAACTTATTGATTGCGATTATTTGAAAAATTGAATCTTGCGATTTCGAATACTTTGGAAGCGAATATTCGAATGTGATGCAATTATCGCCGTGCCAATACCTATAATATTCAACCATCCCTAATCCGTGCGCACTAAGAACTGTATATGCACTGATTATTTAGATGACACATCCACTCAACGGTTGTAATCTGGGCAAATTTCACTCTGTGAAGTTTGAACGCCAGTTCAAGGAGTGCTGAGTGCCCATTGATAATGAGCCAGATTGTGTCGCTCATTAGCTTCGCATAAAGAGGAATGACAAAAAATGGTATTGCATCATGGCAAAAGAATATTCATCTACATGAAAAACACGATTTGAGATCTATTCATCGGTTACTCAGGAGAAAAACCAGCAAAACACACCTCTTTGATGACAGGGTCTTCATCACTTGTAGACATTATGGAACTTATAAAATAGTGAGAAGTGTGTGGTTTCGATTCGATGGAACCAGCTGCATGGAACTAACACTTCATTCACACTTTAAAAACTGACACATCACAGCGGACGAAATAATTTACTGTTGGTTCTAAAGGGATGATTGAAAGGACACTCTCGCAGATTTCGTGACGAAGAAGAACACCTTGTCATCCACACAGCGTGTATGGCGTGAATAACCTCAAAAAAAAAAAAAAAAAGAAGACAATAAGAACATAATGAACGAGTAACAAGTATACGAGGCAGCTTTTCCAGTCTATAAAAGTAATTGATGTTAATTTCAGTTTTTCTTCAATTGATCAAAGTGAAATTTAGCAGTTATTTACCTCAGTTTCAAGGCAATTTTAAGAACCAGAATTTGCCATGTACTCACACACCACACACATTTGACAACAAATTTTATCACTCATATCCTTTACAGCTTTTCTGCCAGAAATTTAATTAAAATCAATCAATTCTGCATTACAGATAATTTAAGGCTTACCAAGTTTCATTGATTTACTTTCAATATTTGTTAATGACTTGAGCTCGCATTTCATATGTGCCCTCTTCAATGGAGATGTAAATCGAATGAAGAGTCATCATTGACATTCTCAGGTACCTTCAATTGACGGCAACACATCATAATTTTTATCTGAAAGCTTAATTATTTCATAATGAAGACATTATGTAAAACTAAATACATCTCTGTCATTGAATCATTTATCAGTTTTACAAATAGGAAAATTACCACTTTTATTCCGAAACACAAACCACCCAACGATGATGACATTTTGAGAATGCAGAAATTTTTATTATGGCATAACAAAATAGTTGTGGTCACTGGTGCTGGCATATCTACAGAAAGTGGTATTCCTGACTACCGATCAGAGGGTGTTGGGCTGTACGCTCGCAGTAATTCGCGACCCATGAAAATTCAAGACTTCATCAAATCTGAGGACTCTCGCAAGAGGTAATATTACTTCAAAAGATTTATCATCTCTAGGTCACGAAACTAATTGACCTTGGAGCTATGACTCCACTTGAACTTTGTATGTCTATAACCAAAGGTATTCAAGAATTTTTTCATGAAAGTCAAGAAATTTTATTTCATTCAATGATTGGAACACCTTGAAATCTAGTCAGCATATCAATCCTCCTGAGAACCTGCCTAGTTTCTTATACTGAAGGTACTGAGGACTACTTTTTTTATTTTAGAGCAGCACTAAGTGCGCCAAAGGGGACCGGTGCTTTGTGCGCAACTTGAATTTTCATATAAGCCATTGGGGGCGGATGCCTCTGACTTTATGGAAAGAAGATTTTCAGATCTGACTACAAAATGATGAAAATTATTTGAAAGCTCTTGGAGACCTGAATCTTCAGAATGCTAAAAAATAATACTGATAGCACTTTAATGGGATACTTCAACTGCAACTGTGTGCCATGTTTTAATGTTTCTTGAAGTTGTTGCTGTGGCTTAATTTTTGTCATGAAACATCTCTAGGTAACAAATACTTACTGGCTCCTGTGGAAACCATTAAGATTTGTCTTTTTTCTCGATTTTGAGAAAACTCCGGAAAATAAGCATACGCCTCTCAATTTCAGGACAAAATAAAATGAAGAATTTCAATAGCAACTTACTTATTACAATGAGAATTTTTTTTTTTTTTTTCTTACTACTTCAAATAACCCACGAGGGCTAATCCTTGCGCTTCAGTTCCGTCCCCCTCCGTCCCTACAAGCAGTCCCAGGCAACCATTGTTTGAGACCCTCAAACTCGGATAATTGATAATAAGGGAACCAATTTTTATTTCCATAATAACTTTATAGGGGCCGTAAGTAGTTCATTTTCCTCTGACTGTCTTTTTCTTGTTCTCTTTCTTCCAAAGCTTTAATTGTGCTGTAAAATTCTGTAATATCCAGGTTTTTTTCTCATTTTCCACTCATTTCAGCCACGTACTTAGTTTTTTGTTATTTCTGATTAGCGCATATTTCTCTTTTATTATGATGAAACCTAGTAGCAGTCCTCCTTATCTAGCTTAAACTTAAGTCCAAGTAACTAATTTAAAATGTGATGTGTAATTTTAAATGAAAAAAAAAAAAAAAAAAATGTCCGATCTATAAAAGCTTTTCTGTTCGATTTGCCAGGTATTGGGCCCGGAATTATGTCGGATGGCCTCGATTTTCAGCCTTCCAGCCCAGTGCAACTCATTATGCTGTTCGAGATCTGGAATTGAAGCATAACAAGGTCACTTGTGTCGTAACACAAAATGTGGATCGATTGCATTCAAAAGCTGGAAGTAAAAAAGTAATTGAAATACATGGATCATCTTACGAAGTTATGTGCCTTAGTTGTGACTTCAGAATTGACCGCCAAGACTTTCAAGAGATTCTAACATCCCTTAATCCTACAATGACAGAAACATCAGATTGCATTCGGCCTGATGGAGATGTAGATCTCTCGGAGGTTTGTTAGATTTCATGATTTTTAAGTTCTTAACTATTACGGATTTTAGCAAAGATTTCCATGGGATGGAATTAAAATTGCCAGCTTCTGCAATACATTTCTAAGACTGACAGATTAACAGTTCAAAATTGCTCCTTCATCATTGCAAGTTTCTTTGCCAAATTTCAAGATGTTCCATCCACCATATTAAAGAATTTGTACAATTTTTTGAAAATGATACCAAAACTTGTTACAATATGGACACATTACATCAAAAGTTGACACAGAAACTTGATGTGGTATAAGGCGCATTTTTCATTCCTTGTGGCTCCATTCAAAACCTTTTTTCTATATTGGTACTATTATCAAATTTTCAGCTTATTTTTTTCAGCATTGAAGTAAGGAAAGATGGGATAAAATTACTTGACTCCTGTATCAGCCTGGGGCCCTGAGTACAGCACATGAGATCTGAGTCTGTTCCTAAAAGTGGAGCATTTAAATAGGAATGAAGGCACTTGATATTTATTCTGTAGGACAGGGGCCATTGAAATAGAACTTAAGAAAAATAAAAAAAACCAAAAGAAAGCAGTCCCTGTAAATCACAACGAGGGACCATTGCTTACAATTTGAATTAACACCAATATAAATTTAATATTCCTAGATGTGAGGATACTACTTTCTTTTCTTGTTGTGTTTTAAGAGAGATGCGTTTTATTTAAATCAACCAAAACTTTTTAAATTGTGCATCTTCTAAGCGCAAGTCAAGAGTGAAATCATCATTCAAACATTGACCATAAAGATGAAATCAATCTTTTAATTGACCCTCGTAAAATAAATCTTTTCTGATGCTAACACCATTGAGCCAGGTTTCGTACAAGCCCTGTAAATTGTTTAATATATTTGTACCTATTTGCAAATTTTTTCCTAAATCGTAAACAAAGTCGCGACCCATAACGTTTTTGTGGTTGGCACTGCACCTACTATCTGTTCTTTGAATCGGAGTATGACCTTTATGTCTTGTTGATTCTCATACTTTTTTGTTCATCTATTTTCAGAATTAGTGCAATGGTTGAATTTTGTTCATGCCAAACAATTATTTTTTGCAGGAGCAGTATCAGAGTTTCAAAGTGCCTCCATGTATGAAATGTGGGATTGGTGCCCTTAAACCAGACATTGTTTTCTTTGGTGACAATGTTCCTAAATTACGTGTGGAGAAAATCAGACAACAGGTGAACAATAGTGACTCATTACTGGTTTTAGGTACTTCATTGACTGTATTTTCTGGTTATAGGATAATACTTCAAGCTGTAGAACTGAAACGGCCAATTGTAATAGTGAACATTGGTGAAACTCGTGCTGATCCTCATGCAACTATAAAAATTGACTCTATGTGTGGTGATATTCTTCCTAGTGCTTTGAAATTTGATGTATTGGAAAATGGAAAATCATCATGAGGATTAATATTAAAGTTCTGGTTCCTTTTTTAAAGGACATGCTTGGAGTTTTTTGTTTGCTAAAAGAACCAACATTTTTGCACAAAATAGGCTAACATGGATTTTTCAACAATGAATTCATATGCATCTCGTCTAGTGGCCCTCTTGTGTCATTTAGTGCAGGTCTTTTTCGATTTATCAGATGGAACCATAGTTTTCATAAGGTTTGGGTTACTGCAAAAATGTTCAGTTTTTCTGAGCATAAGATTTGAAGTTCAGAATGACAGGTCTTGCCAGCATCAGCTGAGAAGCTGATGACTGAACCCTTTAGACATACCTTCACAACATTGAATAACTGTTGGAATTGTTCCTTGTCCAACATGATACTGAAGAAAATCGTTCAAAATATTTGTCGCCCCTGATGGGGTAGCCAAAAAGCCATGAAAAAAAGCCAGCAGCTCTCTATTCACCATACTTTTTTAAATTGATACAAAGGTACCCATTAGTAGATGGATTCTCTCATAGCTAAAAAAATGTCCTCCTATTGTCACCAGAAATGATAAGATATGTAATCTCTTAAGTTCCAAAAATGGATCCCATAAGAGAGTAGGTTCAAGTGAAATGACCTTGACGTCACTAATCATGAATAATCCCTCTCAGCAGTAGCGGATAACTACCTCGCACTTGTAGGTGTCCATTTCCATAAGAGAAACTGGGATCAATTTCTGGCCTTGAGTACAGTAAGTTTGGTAGTACAGCCCGATACATCGGACTTTTAAGGCTCCTTTTCAATTTTACACTTCCTACACGTTTGCTGCCAGAACTTATGAGTCTTAAAATTTAATACATCTGTTGTGTTCTTAAATTAATCATTGATTTCGGAGTTAGATTAAGAGGACAGCATGACATGGTGAAGTTTTTCAGAACTAGTGATGAAGATTCTCCTTAAGATACTGCATGTTAAATCTGTCCTTGAAAAAATACATTTTTCTTGTATTTGTTTCGTTTTGAATGTTGTTGTTGTTATTGTTGATTCTTATTAAAAAAAATTGTATAAGCGCAACTCACTGTTAATCATTCTCCTAGACATGAACTCTAGGATGGAAGTTCTGCATGGACTTCTGTTCTTTTTATCATACTTATTCCCTCCGATAAATGAAAAATTTGAACTAGTAAAAATTGAAAGGTAGGCCAGGAAAGTAATTTACTAAAATTATGTGCTTCAAGATATGCATTTATTTTTTTTATGTTCCATACTTTCACAGTATTTTTTTCCCTATATCTTAGAGAACATAAGGCTAAATTTTTACCTTCTTCTTATCCAATTTTTCCATGTCTCTGTCAAACCAGTGCCTCTTGGTACTAGAGTTTTTAGAGTATTAGAGCTAAAGAGGGTCTTAGAGGTAATGTGCGCGTAGTTGGCAGCATTTTGTCACTATGTTTTTCAGAACAGTTTCAGAGGTTAAATGTGACTGAACAATTGTGATAGAAGGGGTCATTTCATAGGGTAGGAAATTTACGATTAAAGTTTTTTCCCCAAACCCACTGGGCCCAACTTCAAAAAAAATGTCAAGAAATAACCCTTTGCTAGCCTTCATAGTGATGTCAAAATTATCAAAATTCCAAGAGAATCAATTTCTTTATTATTCAAAAATATGTGGCATGATAAAAATAAAATACTATCAGTTTGGTTTAAAAAAGTATAAAACCCATCCATCAACTTAAATACGAGAAGAAAGATTATAAAAAGAAGGTTATGAGAAAAAAGCTCTATTTGAGGACTGCTATATGGACGGAGTTAAACAGAAAGGAACCAAGCCACATCGGAATCGAACCGAGAAAAAGAGGTTTAAAGTTTAGCTCCTGCATAAGACTCAATGTAAAAGATAAACTTCAAGTTCAATTTCTGCAAAATTTGATCCAACAAAAACTTTGAACTTTTGGCGATAGATAGTAGAGCAGTGGTTGAGTTCAAAACCACTCATAACTCAATTTTTTCCAAAATGTGGGTTGGTTCCTTTCTGCTTAATTCAGTCCATATAATCTGAAGTTAACTTCAGAGGGCGAAACCTCACAATGCTATTGGTCTTTTCTTTTTCCGACGATATGAGATAATACAATAAAAATGGAAAAGTTGGTTAACTTAGTTTCATGATTAGAGGTAGTGCAACCGGCGACAAAAAAAAAAAAAAAAAAAAAAAAAAAAAAAAAAATCATACCTATATAAATATTCAAGTAAATGTAATTTACGGCAGCCAAATCCATATGCGTGCCTAAAATTGATTGAAATGCATAAAAAAGAATGGCTTTTAAAGTAAGCTTTGATCAGCTCTGAATGACAATGCCATGATTTTGAGATGGAATACATTTCGCAATTTGGAACCACAGTTTCTGGCTCATCCGTACATACTCTTAGAAGCATGGGGAAACTAATGAAGCATGCGTTGTTTCTAAGCTGAGCCAAAAATTGTGGCTGTTATTCAGAATTCAGTCTAGATGAGTCGGAGCACATTTTGGCACTGAAAAGAATACTGACAGAAATAAAAATGGTGGATATTCTGTCACCTTCTAAACAAGGTGCACTCTACCACAGGTATGAACAAACAGGGTGCCGAAGTAGCAGCGCTGAGAATATGGGCCATCGAGTGACATCGCAAGTTGTCCCATCTTTGCCGCACAGTTCAAAATGACCCTCTCCAAGATTCTGGCAGATCTGGTACCTTCAATAAACTATTAGATGAATTTAAAAAAGTGAAAAAACTCAAAATAACGAAAAACTTGACTATGAACACGAAAAAATAACACGAAATTGACGAGACCCACTCTCAGAATAGAAAGTGAACAAGTTTTCAATATGGCGTTGCAGTCGTACCATTGGACGCTGTCAAATCTACGTGTTCTGATGACTTTCTAAAATTCTATTTGTCCATACCTGTAGTATAGTGTACCTCACCTTCTAAAAGTTGATTAACTTATTTGACAAGGACTCTACTAATTAAAGAAGGATTCCTATGAGGCAAATAAAGACTCCTTCCTTCCCCTCTCTCAGTTTTCCTGATTGTTCTCAGGTCTACTTTTCAAGAAAATTGTACTAATCAATTAATTCAATCATTACATAAAGTTAGAAGAAACCCCTAATCAAATAAAAGTTTTGGACTCCTTTCATTTACTAAGAGCGGATCCTATAATTGTTGTTTTCCTTCTAACCAACTGGATTAATAAGAAAATAAAGGTGTTTTAAGAGCCAGGCCAAGAGCTAAAAAAATGTGTTATGACTAAAAACAGTTCTACAGGCCTTAAAAAATTTATAAAACATCAAGAACTTAACTTAGTAAGGTACATAAAATTCTTACAACATTTAAATCAGTCTATTTGATAATGGGCACTCAAAAATAAATTCAGTTTATATGATAATATGACAAAAAATAATTCATTTTATCATTATTTTTGACCTAAAGTTACCTAGGCACACACTGCAGCTGAAAGGACACCAAATGCCTGCAGTATGGGTTCTACATGCACTAAAGAGAGGCCTCACATTCTACTGGTGCATTGACTTTTGGTAGATCTTTGCAGGATTTGAATATGTTACTCCCTTGATCATTTTGATCTTAGGTCCTGCTAAATGGTAGAATATTTCCCATGTCTCTTTTTGTAAAACATACTGCTAGTAATAATAAAAATAAAATCAAGCTTTGCTACGCTTAATTCGGACTGACCTTAGACATGGTGTTGAAAAGAATAATCAGAGGCGAGTGTTTACAACGCTTTTGATGAAAACCCTTTTGATTAAGTCGCCTATCTGATTGAAAGCCCAGTGGGAATTTTGCTCATAAGGATGACGGGAGTTAACAATTTGGTTTTATCGAATCCTACTTCAATGAGGTGTCACTTCAAAAGGCATGACCAGAAAAGTATAGACTAGTGTAGGTGAACAGAAAATTTTGCGTTTTAAGAAAAGATGGAATTTAGTAAAAAATCAATATAAATCATACATAGAGCGGATCAGTCTTTTAAAAACATGCTTGATATTGTGAAAACTTTGACAGCATAACTTTTCTAACAGCAGTTCATAGTTCTGAAAGGGAACTTAGACTGAAGTAAAGTAGTAGCTTCTGAGATTGAGCCAATACTCACTGTTCTGATTTGTCCTAATTCCCACTTAACATTTGGATAGAGGAATGCACCAGCCAGGTTACTTGATAGTTTGTGTTCTACACTTAGGAATTAGTTAACGTATTTGGTATCCTTTTAAAAAAACTTAGCCCATTCCCATGTTTTTGGAAGTCAATGCAATACATTTTTAAACAATATGCTGAAAACCATGATTCATTACCTTCCAAAAATTTTTTGAGCAACTGTAAATTTAAAGACTCAATAAAATTGAAGCAAATATGTGCAAAATTAAGATATTTAAAACAGCCGATAAACTCACTATCCTTCAACAGCGGCCATCGAGTCATTTCGTAGAGCACTTTCATACACCATACTCTTTATAGACATTTCCAGCAATAACCAACTTTTGAATTTCTGATGTTCCTTCATAAATTTCAGTGATTCTGGCATCTCTGTAATGTCGCTCGGCTGGCATGTCAGACACATAACCCATTCCACCAAGAATCTGAATTGACTGATGAGCATTGTAAGTTGCAGCTTCTGATGCTGCTAGTTTAGCCATTGCAGCTTCCTGTAGACAAAATACATGGTACTTTGATGAATTTTCAACAAGATGAATTTTCAAAATTAAAATAGTCTATAGTTACAGGTAAGGAAAGATACACACTATTTTACACTTTGAAAGGATTTTGAAGGCACGGAGGAGAGACTGTTTTTAGAAAACAATTTATTTTGAATTCAAAGTGAAAGATTTATCTCTCTAGTATATAATCAATGGCGACTTTTTAAATGCTTAGTCTCACTTGTCCTTCACCTGAATCCTCATTCATTCTCACAAGATTAAGACGGTCGAAAAAGTAAGGCAGACTGCCTCAACTTTCTGAAGCATTCTCATCAATAACTCAAAAGATATTTGAGGTATACTGGACATGAAACAGAGCAAATTTAATAACACTATTACGAATAATTGAATACATTGTCAGGAAAAGGCAACACATGTACATGTCCTTCACTGCCAATCAAATCCTCGTATCTTTCTGAATGCATCTACGAAGTTTTGTGGCAAAATCTTGATTTTTGCGCTTGATATTAAAAATCAGTTAAAGCATATCACCGCATTGGGAGAAGGAAAAAGGGCATATGACTGAGTCCTGATTGCACTAATTGGGTAAAACGGACAAAGTCACTGAGATTCATCAAAAGGTTCAACAGGTTATCTCAGCTTGAAAAAATGCAGAATTCTAGCAGTTTTCCACTCAAGTAGTAACAAGATTTCTCAAGACAATTAAAAGATAAGGAGGCATTTAGTTTGGAAATGCGTCATTCACCAGTGAAAGACAGTATCCACATTCCCCTATTATTATTGTCAAAAATCAACTCCATCGCCAACATGTTAATATGTGTTCTTAGCTTGAAATTTTCTTCAGGTCATGTGCACCATAGACCTATACTTGCCTTGAGCCCTTATTCTTCATATTTCTCTGATTTTTCTCTGTTCTCTGCAAATTTATCATGAGGTGGAAAGAATTTCTTTTAATGACTATTTTTACCAACCAGTCAATTCAGGAAATCAAGCAACCTAATGAATCTAACGAGCCCCTCAGGGTGTCCCTCCTTTTTGAAATCTGAGAAATCTAAAGCCTTTTTACGCGCAAAGCGAGCTACAAGGAGTAAAAATAAGTGGCCATTTTCTCTGAAAAATTTCACACAATTTTAAAAAGTTGCTCAAGCGCCTTAAAGGACGCAAGCTTTTATATGGGAGATGGAACAATCGGTGAGTTTGAACCTGCAGTATGAAGGTTGCTAACAGCCAATAAAGTGCTCAAAAAACTACTTTTGGCGAGCCTCTGAGGGCTGCAGGTCAAACCAGAGTTTTTCTCAGGGCTCATTTATTCATATCTCATAGATTTTTGTGAGTTGTAATCCATACAACCCGAAATTTTGGTACGGTATCGTCAAGCGATTTGCAGAAAAAGTGATTTCCAAAGCAAGGAGCTTAAGGAGATGACAAGAGGCGAGGAAAACCCTTTTCTATCTGAAGGAAAGTGAAAAACAAAGCATACCTTTGTATATGGCTGATGATTATCTTTCAAATACGCAGCTCTCCATGTTAGAAGTCGTGCACTCTCTACTCGCAAAGACATGTCCGCTATCTTTTGCTGAAAATTACATTTAAAAAAATCATAAAATGACTCTACCAAAAAAACAAAGAGTTGGCCTATTTTTAGGAAGTAGGAAGATAGGAGAGAAGATGGAGAAAGATTCATAAGAACTTGTAACTTTAATTATTAGCTTTCTAATGAGCTGTGAGCTCATTTCAGCAAAAATTTGCTTTTCAAAGGCAATTTTGTCCAAATGTTGAAAAAAAAACTTCAAAATTTTCAAGCCATTTTTGGTTCTCCACTTCCACTCAGTATGGCACAGCAACACTGGTAATTAAGTTTGCAACCTCCTAGTTGTGTGATACAACTTTTTCAATAAACTTATCATGAAAACCGTTGATGTTTGGGTGGTCAAAATATCTGAGTATCTGCGTTATTAGCACCACGCATTTTTGAGGATGAGCAATGTTTGCACTTGTCTTTGTTTTCCCCAGAAAAGCAGGCAACAGTGATATTTCACCCATATTTCCTGTCACCTTAGTTTATTTGACTTTAAATGGTTAAGAGGGATGATAGTTGCAGATGGATAAAATCAAACAAAAAGTGAGGGGACCAATTCAACTCAACAAGTCAATCAGTCAGTATCTTAGAGTCTGATAAATTGGGCAACGCTGTCAACTCCTTGACAACTTTGTATTCACTGAGCTTTCAATAGAAACATATTGATCAGATTTCTGGAAAACTAACAGACTAAAAGTCACACCATAAAGCTGAAAGATTGTCAATTTAATCCTCAAAATTGATTTGTGAGATCAGTAGAATAAATTAATGTACTGCTATTCTAGAACTATGCGTACATCATGATTTAACCACAGAAAAGAGGGCTCTTCATGCCAAATTGATGGCTTTAGTTGGAAAACGGGTACATTCATTGCCACATTTACATAGAAATCACTGAGCATGTTTTAATTTGTAAAAGAAAACAGAGCTCAGCATTTCTTAATTTTCGATGAATATTTTGGAATGAGTGGAGACAATTAACAGAAATTTTTGAAAAAAATTGTCGACCAGTTTTTTTTTTTAAAAAAAACAATAAAACTTAAGCGGAGATTTAAAATGCCGCAGTGGGAAGTATGCATTTTTCCATGGTTAGCATTGATAAAATCTAGTAATATACCGTGAAAGAGAGTTTGATTAATTTTCTCAGTATATTTTCATTCAGTGACACAAATATTTTTAAACCAACTGACCTGACTATAAGTTGTTGGTGAAGTAAAAAAAAAATATTTTTGCTCTCACAGGTTGATTTCATACGTTTTACAGTAAAGCAGTTGCCTCTTCTGACTAAAATTTTTTCATTGACCAATTATTAAATTAGTTAGTGGGGTACAAGAGATGCAGCCAATAAAATAGATTTTTCAAGGAGAAAGTTGCAAAGAAGTCGCGTCGAGTACATTAGAGAAATCTAAAATGCACTTGTTCAAAATTTGCAGGATCCATCTGGATCCATACGACACGATTACAAGTATCTCGCATACACAAGTGCTTTTTTCTTAGCAGCCAATAATTTAAAAAAAAAGAATTTCACGAAATAGTATCAATCTTTTGAGCTCTTAATTTTAATCATTTTAAAGCAATGATTTTTGTCTTTTTCTTCTAAATTAAGAGAAGACAGATGTTTTGAAACAAATAAAATTACACATTAAAGAGATTGACAACAGCTCGCAAGATTGCTCGTTTTTCCAACTGCATATTCTGATATTTCTCTCTCTGCAAACTTGGTTGCTAACAATTAAACAGGAAATGCCAGCTGATACAGAAAACTTGAAAATGCATGATACGCACAATACAAATTGAGAATTACAGAGTGGATTTTTGATAAATCTATTGGCTTGACGAGATTTTCATGCAGCTTAACCTTTGTTTGATCTGATTAACTAGCTGCATGTTTTAAGCTTGAAAGACCCGTTTTAATTTGTACCTGAATGGCCTGAAGCTTAGTGATGGGATTTCCGAAGGCGGTTCGTTTAGATGCATAATCAACTGCACAATCTAAGGCCGCTTGGGCGATTCCTAGAGCTTGAGAGGCAACGCCAATACGACCTGCATCTGGAAAAGAGGAATAAACATACTTAAAAAATGTTTAGGATTTGATGAGGAGGAAAAGAAACCCCTGCATCGACTACCAGACACTGCAAGAGTAAAAATTAAAACTTAATGGGGAGTAATGGAGTTGATTTGACAAAGGAAGTTTTAATGGTATCTTGGGCTCCTTCAAACAATTCGCATTCTTATTCTGCTTGTTTGGTATTTTCAGTAAATAAGAGGAAATCACCACAGAATACACAGAGTCGTAATCGAAATGGAGGAGCTAGCGCCACTTTTGAGCATTTGTCAGTCACCGAATTCCATAACTTCTGAGAAGTGCCGGGTCATCATTTTAATGCATGATTGGTTGTTTTCAATACATGGATACCTAGCCTACGATACACCATCCAATGTAACCTAAGAGATTATGAATTATCACGTATTATACATTGCCATTTTGAATCGAAAAGGTGACCGAATCTCAGTGCACACACAGCTTAGAACTTGTCGACCAGAACATGACCCCAGTTCACTTCAACATATTCGACTCTATGTACTCAATGAAAATTGCAGATACGATTGAAACAAGCCTATAAAAGAGCTTACTAACGAGCATTGGAAATTCCCCACACTTGAAATTTTTGATACAACTGATATTAAAACAATTCTGAGACATGCTACACTTTTTTCCCCATCCTTTTTAAGATGCTACTCTGAGAGATTGACTAATGATGACATGCTAGTTGGCTTTTGAGTGTGACAATGATGCCAGTCAGCAGCTGATCAATAGGGAAGTTTTTTTTTTTTTACTTGACTGCGCTGCAAAGTGGTGTGAGAGTTTTCTTCTCCCGCTTGGGTTTAGGGAAAAAAGATTTCCCCATTGACCAGCAGCTGCCTGCCATTGTTGCCATATTTTACCAAATCAAAAAGTAAAACATTTGGAGTTTGGAGACTTTTGAATTATTTGTAAGAAGCAGAATGCAAACATAAAAAATTGTATGATTGTACCTTACCCAAATCTGATAACGAAAAAGAATTCTGTACTTTTTCCCAACGATGATTGTAATTACATACCTAAGGTCATCATCGCTATCTTGAAACCCATACCAGGTTCTCCTAGAAGATTTCCTTCAGGTACTTTGCAATCTTCAAAAATTAAACTACAAGTAGAGGAAGCTCGAATCCCCAATTTATCTTCTTTTTTCCCCAAAGATAGGCCTGCAAGGAAATAAAAAAGGATTGGTGTGTTAGATGAGGTACCTAGCATGAATCAGATCTTACAAGGGGAGACTTTCGATTGTCCTCCCTGGCTTCAGTCCAAATTTCCTATGAAGATAGTGTAGCTTAAAATAATAACCTCTTCTTTATATTTTAATGTCCAAATCATCTATCATGTCTATCAATGCCCAACGTTTTTGGCATATGAATTTTAAAGATGTATATTTTTTGTGTTGACCAAGAAACTGTGACCCCTGTCTGACAGGTGAAACTGGTACCCTCTTGACACAGGGAAATATAATCGGCCCTACGACTTGTTGGGTAATAGTTATGCAGAACTTTCCGTATCTCTGCGGCACCATAGCCTTTCATTGTATTGCACATGACTTTTTTTCAAATAGCATTGTAGTGGGATTACCCTCCATTGAAGAGTGCTTATATTAAAGCGAAGGCTATTCGGCTAAGGGTACCGACATAAATCTATTCGTCTAACAGTACCCGATGAATAATTCTATTCGTCTACCAGACTTTGATTTTTACGTATATGTATTAAAGATGATATTTCTCTTATAAATTTTGGTGAATTAGAGACTATAAATTGTGAAATGGAAAAAAAACCCACACTGTAAAGATATATTCTCCATTTTTAATTTAGTATTTAATACTCTCATTTTAATTCTGTAATGTCTACTCGTCAAATAAATAATCATAATACTGAAAATAACTTCACGTCAATGATGCTTCTAATACTAAAGGACTACTCGGCTTAAGAATCATCAAAAGATTCTTTTTTCGGTGTGGGCCTTATGTAAGGGCAGGTTGCGTGCTGTTCCTTTGTTTCGGAGTTTCCACAGTTTGGTCTCGTCAACGGCGACGATAGTTAATAAGGCCTTCTACAGTTATGCCCCTCTAAATTACTTTACTCTTAGAAATTTTAGCGTCGTGAAGCGCTCTGCTCTGCACTGAACATTTTCGTCAGATGGAGATGCAACCACAACAGAAACCGAATGCCTAGTGTGGGAATAGCTCTCTGCACTATGATCGTTGTGTGATTGGCAGCAACAGATTCCGAAGTGTCGCGGTGTGAATAGATCTCCTGCACTTTATCGTGTTTAGTTCTCACAATACTGAAGATTCCAACGGACACTACCATAACTACAATATTGTACATTGTAGCACTTATGTACTCCGTGTAATTACAAAAGAGCACCATAATGGCGTGACTTGTCCATTTCGACCAAGAAGGCTTGACATCACATTTTAGTAATTAATGTCGCGATGCGTCCCGTCGATTAGCCATTTTATCATCTACGGACCTCAATACCAATTGTTTCATCGTACGGTACCAAAGATCGAAGTACCATTTATCCTCGCGGTACCAGTACCACGAATACCCATCCATATTAATTACATTCTATAAACCCTGGAAGTGAGGGCCAAACTCAAATTATGTACATAGTGCCTATTAAAAAAATTCTAAGTTGATTTTCATTACATGGGTGGATTTCTGTAATCGACAGAAATATAAGTAATTATGGGGCTTCTTTAATAAATTCATTTACAATATTTATTATCGAATATTCATTAACATATTGAGAGCTGAAAAAATACTGTCTAACAGACAATTTTGGCAAAAATGAGTTAGCAACATTGCCCCATTCTGCAGTGTAAAATAAGCAAGTTGATATTAACAGTTTTTTTCCGATGCCGTATGGAAGCACTTTAATAACGCTGTAATGTATGACAAAAATACAAATCCAACCTTAAAATTACAAAAATAGCGAAGTTTTTTCTTCATCCTGCAAATTCGTCATTATAGTCATATAATCGAAATAATGGCTCAAACTCTTAATTCTCAGCTGTCAAAATTACAGGCCTCTCCATACATACCATTCGTGGGCTTGGATGAGATGAAAGCACTAATCCCTTTGTGTTTTTTAGCTTTGTCCGTTGTAGCAAAAACCACTGTTGCTTCGGACTCAAATCCATTGGTGATCCAAGCTTTTGTGCCATTTAAAATCCAAGAGTCGCCATTCTTTTTAGCAGTTGTTGAGGCTGCTCCAGCATCACTTCCATTACCTACATGACAAAATATGTACACAAAATTCCAGTAAATGGTCTGTTGCACATAAGAAAAATGTTAGCATGTTGAAAAATGAGAGAAAAAATGTAAGCATGTTGAATTGTTGGAAAAAATACAATTTTGAAAGAATAGGTCCATGAGTAAAGTGATCATTTGTTAATAAAATACCAAAGTGATATTCTGGAACAATCAAATTCATTCCACTGTGCTTGAAAATAGTGATAAGGATCCGCTTTCAAATACTGAATACAGAATAAGTCTACAAATCTTAAACAATGCACAATAAAAATTCATGAGTTGCATGTTTTTACACAAAAAATCTTATGTTGTTATTTCTTTAATTACAGTGTTACAAAAATGTTTAATATTCACACAAGATCAAGAGATGCAAGTGAATGGGGGACGCTTAAATAGTGCCTATACTGTATGGAAAATTGAAAAAGAGCAATTAGTTTCGTACCTGGTTCACTTAGAGCAAAACATCCAACTCTTTCTCCAGTTGTGAACGGCGTAATATATTCTTCTTTTTGTTTGGAGGTTCCGAATTTCAGAATTGGTCCTAAGTAAAGAGAGTTGTTCACACTCATTATAATTCCAGCTGAGGCACAACCCCTGTATTGTCAGAAAAAAATTACCATTAAATGTGACAAAAAAGTGATAAATGGATTCATGATGAACTAACTTCTAAGGATGAACTTGCTGCTTAAGTTGATGATGGATTATTCCGCTTGAAACTTAGACCAGCCATGCAAGCCACCAACTCTGCCTTTGACAGCAATGATTTTTCTTCTTCTTCTTTTTTCTTATCAAAGCACCAAACGGTTCATTTGGCGAGTGAAAAGGTGAAGAGCTCCCAATCTGAATACTTAATATGGTAAATTTGATTTATACTGTAAAAGATGCTAACAGCCTGGGTGGCATTATTGAATGGGATTAGCTAAATCTGGGAACTTACAGGTAAGAATCAAAGGCGAGCTTGTAAGGTTAAGCTGAGAAGTGTTTTAAAGAATCAATGTAAGGATTGATCCTGATCATCGATGATCAAGACGGACATCATTGAATAGTTTTTTTACTTTGATTTTAAAGCATTTTTTGTGGGGAGGGGAGAGATTCACCTTCACGAGGCTCACAGCAATGACAGGACATGGGGCAGAGGAGAGAAAGGGAGACGTCATTATTACCCCTCAAATTTTTGCTGCTGAAAATAAACCAGATACAACCCTGTTCTCAGCATGGTTGATATAGACTTGAGAATCGATTTTTCACAAAAAAAGATATTGCTTCCAAAAACTGAGTCGGCATTATTTTAAGATTGTCAAGTGCCTTAATACATGTTGGATGGCTTGTTTTAAAAAGAGCCTAACTCTGAGGGGGAAAAATCTAGAAAACAGAGAAAACTGAAATTAATCGAAATTATCGGTGAATAGAAAATGTTTTCGGCATGTATAATGAAATTCCTGAAAAAGCTCTGTAGCCAAAAATTTAAAACTTATAGTAAATAATAATGATAATAATAATGCAATAAAACTTTATTATGCTCCTTTCAGTTGACGTATCAGTCAACTTTGGGGTTTGACACTTCCCGAAACAAACAAAAATCCGTTACTATCTTTCTTATGCAAAACGGAAAAAAAAAGATGGGTATGACCAGATAAACAACTTTTCTGCAATACAATAGAATTATCAAAGTTTTCTTGCGGGACAGTTTTCAAAGCAAGAAATTCAATGAGTATAAAATAGTTTTACAATTTTCAAAAAGTAGGGGCACCTCAAGCAAATAATTAACAAAGAAATCTACCTGGATATCTCCTCCACTCCAATTGCATAAGCTAAATAATCCAATCCAGTTCCACCAAGCTCTTCAGGTACTTCCACCGCCATTAAACCCAGCTCTCCCATCTTTTGGATCTAATGAAAATAATAAAAAAATCTTAGATTCAGAGGAAACTCTCTAAAATCCTTCTGTTTATCGAAATGACAAGAAAAAAAAGAATGAAATAAAGATTTAGAACAAAAATTTAATAACTTTAACGTTTACCACTATCCACAATAATTTTCTTGGAATTTACATGGAACACACTAAAACGCGTCAGTGGAACGGGATAAAAAAGTTATGTGTTCCATAGCTATCCTCTGCGGTTCGGATAAAAAAAAAAACCTTAAAAATATTTCATTTTAGCCACACAACTTGGCCATAATTGTTGTCACATGATGCTAATTTTAGGGGAAAAATGCTGTCAGCGGTAATTAAAATCTCTCTTAAAGAAATCATGCTACCAAGCTGAACAAAAAGGGAAGGCTTGTTCCGACTAAAATATAAAAATATATTCAACGTTGATAATTTTGAGTGATTTTGCCATCACTCGAGTGAAAACTTGAAAAAAATTATTATGCACCTGCTCTTTGGGATAGAGGTGCTCTCGATCAAATTTAGCTGCATTGGGTTTCAGCTCAGCTTCAGCAAAGTCTCGACATGTTTTGTGAAGCATCTGATGAGTTTCAGATAGTGCAGATATAGATGCAATTGTTCTTTTACCAAATTGCTGCTGATGCTGGCGCCAAACTAGCCTCATACCTGTAATAACAATATATTTCTGTGCTTTATTCATCATATTTATTAGGGAAAGGTAGAATAAGAATGATTTCTGAAGTCCTGGCTGAAAATGTCCTTCAAACCAGGTACCTCTTCAGGGTGTTGCTTGATTTGTACCCAGTTTTTGTACTTTTTTTAGGGCTATATTTCTAAACACTAATTCGGTATCATTGGTAACACTTTAAAAAGATTTACAACCTGACTGTGATACAGGAAGTGTACAAGCTGCCATGTAGGAGCCCCGAGAATCTGAAAGATTTTCTCAAAAGTTAAATTCAATTATTCTTTGATAAAATGTTCTTTACGACTGTTATATTCGTCCTTTATGACCTGGATTGTTATCAAAGTTAAAATGAATGTAATGTCGAGAATGATTGGAAAATTTGACAGTATAGTTACTACACACTTATGGAAATTAGACTGGGCTTTGAACATTGCCTACGAGAATGGAGAGGCCGTAACTAATTAGTTTTGTGACGTCAAGCTAGTAGATATTTACCGAAAACAACAAGCATCTCCGGGTCATCGATGAGTGAGGCAATCGCTGGGTGGACCAATCACAGTGGCCCTCGACGGCCGAACTTGCGTGAGTGGCGCGTTTGAATCTAAGTGGAGTAAGTAACAATTTTCGGTACCTATTAAGCTTTCATTCCCTCGATTAGCAGACAATGACATAAATGGATTAGTTAGTTGTCTGGAGTGAAATTTCATCCTCTTTCGAAAGGGTTCTTATGAATTTTTGCATCAACCCTTGAGAAGATATTGGCACGAAAGGTACACGCGTCAGGCATTCTCCCATAAGAACACATGTTAAACCGCAGCTGAGTTTCAACTACTAGCGTGACGTCACAGGAATGTCGTTACGGCCTCTCCATTCTTATAGGCAACGTTTTGAACTATGCTTCAATCACTTTTCTTTATTGATTGCCAGTGTCATAGTCATAGTACTTGATGCAGTCACTCTTCTTCTTCAAATCTGATCTTGAAGTGCGTTGTTGAAGGAAAAAGTTCAAGATCATTTGAAGCGGAACTACCCAAGGCCGCACAGTTAGCATTGTTGGACTTCATTAAAATACCTGATGACTTGCATGTGTGCGTGTGAATCCCCCAACATTTCTACCGAACGCTCAACAGTCTTGCTTCATTAGTGAATCCATCAAGTTACATTTACTTAATGGACAGAAAATCTAGATAGAATTGGCCGTGCTGACAATAATATAATCAGAGTGCTGATTATTTAAGGTTTAGAGCAGCCCGATTAGACATAAAATGCATGATTTTGCATGGTTAAGATAGGGTTATGTCTTGTCTTGCGCCTACTTGGTTTCAATAATTGAGCCGCAGTAACGAGAGGCAATTCTCGCGACAAGTTGAAAGAAAGTGCTTACCAGGTAAAATAACTGAAGACATCTCCAACCTGTATTGGGATCTTGGAAAACTGAGAGCTCTGCAGCAAGAAGTAGATTGTGAATTTTACAAGGTTTTATCACACTTTTTGTTTGAGTGGAAAAAAATTGGAAAAGAGGATAACTTTGACAACATGACAGCACAACACAAATCCGTTCCTAATTGTGTAAAAAACTTGCAGAACTACAAGATATTTCAGTTCTCAAGCAATGGTGGAGATATGTAGAAATGTTGCAAGAGTTCAATTTTCAACCTCCGATGATTTCGTAACACTCTTAGATATGCACTAATTTGAAGTTAACACTTATCAGGGAAAATGATGAAAGTGACGGCTAGTGATGGCGATTCTTGGATCGATCTTTCAAAAGATCGATTCTCTGAGATCAAAAGATCGATAAGATCGAATCGATTCTTTCCCGCCGATCTTTCGCGTGGATCGATTCTTTCAACCTAGAATCGGATCGGAAGAATCGGTTTCTATCATTCCTAACTTTTGGTTTCTTTTCTCCTAGAACCTATCAACTTGATTGAAAATGAGGACAAACATTTTTTCTGAGAGCTTATCGCACATAATCCTGCTCAATTTCCTTCCTATGAGTCCCGATCTTCTCCGATTCTTTTCAGCTCTTTTTGCTTATACACAAAAGATCGGATCGAATCGGATCGGATCGGTTCGGGAACGATCATGTCACGTGACGATTCGTGTAGATCGGATCGGAAAAGATCGGATCGGGAAGATCGGATCGGGAAGATCGGATCGGGAAGATCGGATCGGGAAGATCGGATCGTCACATCACGATTCCATCGGAGAAAATGAAAATACTAGATAGGATCGATTTCAATCAAAAATCTTCACACACTGATTACTATTCTGTGATCAACTATTATCAGACAAATGATTTATATACATAGAGTACAATAGAGTCGCAAAGTACTGGAGCGCCGATGAAGCCAATCCATTAACAGGCGTTTCCGAGCCACGTGTGCTCCGAAAATAGTGAACCATTTGCGAACCCAACGGCATTTTGTAACACGGCGGCTTATGGAGAAATCAAGAATTGCTTGTGTTTTTTAGGTATTTTATAATTCAATCAGCATTAATTTTTGCAAATTTTGCTATTTAAAGGTAGTCAAAGCCATAATGAATCCATTGATGTATATTACTCCTGGATAATATTCATATTGGGATTTAATTTCTGACTTATACCAAGTGTGAACCAACCGGCATTTCTTATCACGGCGGCTTACGGGGAAAGCAACGACTGCCTGTGTTTTTTCGACATTTTTTATTCAATCGATATTAATTTGTGCAAATTTTGCTATAATTAGATAGTCAAAGCCATAATGAATCCATTGATGTATATTACTCCTGGAGAATATTCATATAGGGATTTAATTTCTGACTTAACTACCAAGTTGTGAACCAACCGGCATTTTTTAACACGGTGGCTTATGGAGAAATCAACGACTGCTTGTGTTTTTTCGACTTTTTTAAATTCCATCTATATTAATTTGTGCAAATTTTGCTATCAATAGATATTCAAAGCCATAACGAATCCATTAATGTATGTTACTCCTGGGTAATATTCATATATGGACTTAATTTCAGACTTATTACCGGCCTACTTAGCTGATTCAATGTGTGTGGACCTAGCCGACGAACGGAGCCGAGTCGGGAGTGGGGAGGTGGGGAGCGCTGAGCGCGAGTCTCTGCGTATGCGTCGTCGCTAGTCGCCGCACACTAGTCTCCGGAGAACTGGACAAAACAGCCTCGAAAAGTGACTTCAACGGCGATCCAGTACTTTGCGACTCTATTGTACTCTATGTTTATATATGAAGGGCCGTTTGTAACTAAAGATAAAAATGTTTGCAATATATAAGAAATGATGCAATATATGAAATATTCAAGATATATAGGAAATTTTGAAATATATATACGGAACTGTCGTAATATATTAAAAAACTCTAATTATATAAGAATTAATGTGTGGATAAATATGAAAACCATGTCAAAATATACAGTGAAAATCGTGCAATATATAGGAAATTTCTCCTCTTTTGTCCAAGTGAGGTTAGCGCTCATCGGTGATTCGGCGGTGTTGCATGATTGATTTTAAATTTTCTAATTAATTTTCCCGTTTCTTGTCGGCATCTGGACCGGACCAACAACAAAACAAACGTGGTCCTTCGTCAACGTGCAACGTGTTTGTGGTTCTTTTCCCTCCTTTTTCAAACTGTATTCAACAAGACAAGTAAGAAGTGAGATCGTGTCGAACTGTCGCCCGCTGTTTGTGCCTTGCCTTGATGAGGATTACCTGTTAATGTAAGTATTGCCATTTACCTACGACTTAGAATTAGAAGTCATTGTTGAACTTAGTAATTCAGGCAAGTGTGACTGCATGCCAGTCCTCCATTCTCGTAGGCAACGGTCAGTCAAAATGAAGTTTTGGACAGAAGTCCCAACCACTGGGCCGATTATTGAAAATTACATCAGCCCGAAAAGACACTGAATTGCAATATATTGCATGGTTGCATAGGGCTATGTCTCGTCGTATTGGGTTGACACAGTTTCAATAATCGGACTGCAGCAGGGGTGCTGATAATGATCCATCATGCTCCCTCCATCCGCTTGAAAATGACCATTTCAAAGGTGACAGGAGAGAACCTTTTTAATCGCAGAAAGTCCTAGTAAACAAGAAGGAAGAGGTCACAAAATTTGGTGGGAAATTTTGTGTTGAGTCCATGCTTTATAGGTGTACCCTCTCTTTCAGCCTGTTTCAGGAGATCTTGTGTAATCAATTCAATATCGAAATGACATATAAGAATCAAGATCGTCAATTTCCTTTCACTGTCTACAGGTGCGTAAACTTATTTGGCTGCTTCACCCGATAAGTTTTAATATGGGAAGCCGGCCGCCAGGTGAGGGGAAATATGGAAGCTTGGAACATTCTGCCCCTCTAGGTGCAAGGGCGAATAGGGGACACTATTCACTATGAATTAGGAGCTCAGCCATTGCATGGCATTTCTTTTCTAAGACCTATATTCCTAATGCTTCTTCCTGAACATGAGCTGCAGTCACTCAAGTAGTCCAATTGTACATTCAATGATATTCGCTGGCTAAATCGACTGTCATCAGTCGCCTACTGCTGATTGTACGGCCGCTGTGCTTGCGCCAACTGTCAGATTGTGCAGGTGGGAGTGCTAGTGTCACAGCAGCTATTGTCATGTCCATTGCACCATGATACTGAGGGTCACTGACATTTCTGAAAATTTACGGACCAATCTGCAGCTGTCAATCTTGTGTTGTCACAATTTAATGTTTCGTATTCCGCAGTGGTCGGCTGTGTCTTCTGGCTCAAAAGAATAAAACATATCCTCCAAAAAAATTTCGTGTTTAAGTTAGAAATGCTAAAAAAGAGAAAATTCTGAACAATGTCTCTTTTCATTGCTGTGTGCTATTCTTAAGATTCAAAAATCCATCCCCAAAACCCACTCCCTCTTCAATTGACTTTTGAGGGCATGTTTACATGTGTAACCAATTGATATCAATTTAATCTCATCTGTTTGATGTATCAATTACAATAGATAGGAACAACCCTGCTGTGTTACCGAAGAGAACTATAGTGCTAAAATTCTTGGAGTTATGTTTCGAAATGACCTAGTGAGAGGCAGCTTCTTCACTGAATGATATTCTTGGATTGTTTGAGTTTCTCTAATTTGACTAGTAGATTAGCAATTTCTTTAACCTCCCAGATCATATTTTTTTTTTTTAGAAAAGGCAAGAGATCTACATACATAAGTGGGATCAGAACCTTCTCCTTGTTTCTCAGCATTCTGACACTTTTTACTGGAATTTTATATATTTCTTCTAAAGTTTTACGGATACTATCTTTAGCCCCAAGGAAGTCCATGGGCATGCCCCCGCACACAACCCTAGCAGCTCTCTCCTCTTTAATCTGATGGATGATGTAGGAAATTTTTTTTCTCTTAATGAGCGTTCATTGGTTTTTGTAGTCGTTGATGTCTTAGTTCGCAGGGACTATTCGGTAGTCCCTTGCACTCAGCGCACTTTGATGGAAACTTATTGTGTAAACATTTGCAATTGATTACTGCTGTGCGACTACATTTTTTGCAAAGTTCAGCTGTTTCATTACGCTCACAGATGAGTAAAACACATTTATTAATGTTTTTCCTTTTCTTTTACAGGTAGAGAGCCTGCTGCACGTCTATTATTAACTCTTAAGCCACTTCCGGATTTTTTTACCGCAGGGAAGTCGAAATCACACACGAGTGGTGGGAACCTGTGGAAGTTACCACATATATTGCATTTCCTTGTTATGTCGCACAAATTGTACGGGTGAGCTAACTGTTCAGTTCATGAATGCACATTACTAAATTAGTTCCAGGCAATGTAGAACTTATTCTGCGCAAGAAAAAGATTTACCAGAGATCATATTGTATAGTGTTGAAACTTGGCAACACACAGGGCCGGACAGCGTAGAGAGAGCATGACTTGTCCGGACCGCAGTGATAAGCAAAGTCCCAAATAGAAATTGAAGACTTTTCAGTCTTTCTCTTGTACACTAATCCATTCTCAAGGAACAGGTTTTCACTACCATCCTTCGATTTTGGAAAACGAGCCACATTATAACCCTGTTTGTATTGTCCTAGAGAACAATAGGGTCAATTAAAAACACAAGAAATGTTGTTTCTCAGGAATTCTCTTGTCTGTCCATGTCGCAATTGTCGAAGAAGCCTTCAGACGTCACCATTCTAGAAACCACCAGGGAAAAATAGGAAATGGAATTTTGAGGGAAAACAGGTAACTTGACGTTGACTGTAGAATTGTTTGCTTTTTCACTTCCTTTAACTTAATAAATTCCTTTTCATCAACCCTGAATTCTTTTCTCCCTTAATTTTGTCAGTAGACTTACCATAGCTACTACAATTTCTTTAATTTGACGTTCATTGGTTTTTGTAGTCGTTGATGTCTTAGTTCGCAGGGAATATTCGGTAGTCTCTTGCACTCAGCGCACTTTGATGGAAACTTATTGTGTAAACATTTGCAATGGATTGCTGCTGTGCGACTACATTTTTCCAAAGTTCAGCTATTTCATTACGCTCACAGATGAGTAAAACACTTTTATTAATGTTTTTCCTTTTCTTTTACAGGTAGAGAGCCTGCAGCACATCTATTATCAATTCTTAAGCAACTTCCAGATTTTTTTTACCGCAGGGAAGTTGAAATCACACACGAGTGGTGGGAACCTGTGGAAGTTACCTCATATTTTGCATTTCCTTGTTATATCGCACAAATTGTTCAGGTGAGCTACATGTGCCTGCTACGTTTTCCTGAAGATTTGCTAGGAAAAAGAATGAGTTAATAAGGAAAGTTACTGCCTATTTTTCTCTAGTTAAAATTATTATCGATAACTCCTACCTCGTATTGTTTTGTTTGATAAATTAATGGCATAACAAATACCTTTGTTTGAGTCAGGCAAAGTGGAACTGAAGGTGAATTGTCAAATTTTTCAGTATAAAGGAAAAATCCAAAAGAAAAAAAAATGCTCTATTGATGATTTTTCAGTTTTCCGGTACTGGAGAGTGATTGTCTTAGACCTCTGTGACCAATGAGTTGTAATGTGTCATTTTATGGAAAGAGTCAGGGAAAACACAGGGAATTTGAAAGTTGAAATGAAATAGAAACTCTAATCAGTGTCATCTACCAAAGAAATCAAAATTTTATGAAATAGGCTCTTTGAAAATTTTAAATTCGAAAATTTTATATTTTTACAATGTATCATTTTTTTCAAAACATCTTGTCTCCAGTTTCAGAATAAAACTAAGATCAAGTTTTTGTGACAAACGGTTGAGAACTTATGGCTGTCATGAGTTATCTCCCTGTGATTGAAAAAATAAAAAGAAAAGTTGTAAAAAGTCAAACGAATAGCCTTAAAACCTACAATTTTGGCGACCAATTTTTTTCAATAGGTAGAATCACAATACCAAGTATGAAGAGAATCCTCATTGTTCGGGTTCAAAACCTCATTGAATGGCTGTGAAATGACCCAAAGACTTTTCTGAGTTTCTTTCCTGTTTGGAGAAAATTCTGTCAAAACATCAAGTGACGAATTGATATGTTCTCCTCTAATGAGATATAATGAGAGCGGATACCATGAAACTAGACTATCAAGATACACGTGTTTGCATTTTCTTCTCTCCTGTAGGCAAAAGTATGTGTATTCACCCAATCGCTGAATTCCAGTTTAAATGGATTATATAAATAATTAGGTTTAACCATATTTTTTTCTTCTTTTAGGATGGACTCACATGAAGGCAGGTACATGAGAAGAGTCAAGGAGCTACTGGACGAATATGAAGCCACGCAGCCTCGACGATCTAATCAGAATTTACAAGCAGAACCTACAACAACTCAGAATCTGCCACCCAATCGTACTGCTCCTCCTCATAATGAACAACATCCCACCACCTCTCAAAATTCGCAACCCAATATTATTGCTCCTCCTCGGATTTTTCCAAATGTCAGCACATCTCAAAATATGGCACTCCGACAAACTTTGGCACAAAGAATTGAAAATGTCACCTCCAAAAAATTTTCACCATACAGCATTTCAAAAGCCCAATTTCGAGCCAGACCAAAAACTCCAAGCAGGCGTTCAGTTAGCGTCGAATTTAAAATTCCAAAAGTCATCCTTTTGCCTGTTAAATCACATTTTCTATCCTTGAATAAAAAGCAAAATTCTTTTATTGCTAGTCATAAATTGTTCCGTGACAACTTGATGCTTCTGCGGACCGACTCTGAATCAGAAGTTAAACAGAAATTGCGCCAAAGATTTGAACCATTGCTGAATAATAAAGATTTTATCATTGTTAAGTCAGAGGGAGATGTCCTTGTAGAACCAATTCTAGATGTGCAGCAATGTCTCGACGGGAACAATGTTGCAGAGATCTTCCTGCGGCAACAGAAAAAAATGTATGTCATACCATCTGTCGACTTGGATCCAAGGTACACAGGCTCGGATTGCCCCTTCTTGACACATCTTTGTCAACGTAAAGTTGATGAATTTATGGAAAGAGATGAGCAGGAGGAAGAGAGCGAAAATGATCAAAGTGCGTTTGAATTTATGGAGATCCTAGATCCAAAGGATCAGAGTGAAGATGATCAAGTTACGCCTAAGTATTTGGAGAAACACGATCAAAGGGAAGACCATGGAGATCATTCATATGCAGCTGCCATCCAAGAAAGCCTAGAAATTTCAAAAGAAGGCATAATGCAGACATTGAAGAATCAATTAGTCAAAGAGGATCAAAGCAAGTTAATTGTTGACAGGGGGCATCCCTTTGAGTCCGCCATCATATGGTTTCAGCTCCCAGGCTTTGATCACAGGAAGAACATCTATGTTCAGTTTACCAACACATTTGGTGGGAAACAAGAAGGGGTGAAGCCTTTGACTGAAGGTGGCATCGATCTAGGCGGACCGACTCTTGAGTTTTTCCAACTTTCCATCGATGATGCATGTCATTCATCTCTTTTTGAAGGACCGGAGGAAGCAAGGTTCCTGACCTTGGATGCTGATGCGGTCTGTGAGAACAAATTTTATCATTGTGGACTATTATTCGCCCTCTCGATAACTCATGGAGGCCCTGGGCCCAACTGTTTTGCGCCAGAGTTTGTTTCATGCCTGGAGAAACAATCTCTGTCGGACAGACTCTTGTCTGAAAACGCAGTTTTTGACGTCGACCTAAGGAGTCAAATCGAGACTCTGAAGAACATCAACGCCATTGATTCACTCAGAGACTTTGTGGTAAACAACGGAATCGTAGGCCTGGCTGGAATAAACACGGTGATCAATTCTCTTGATGAAAAAGATAGAGTAACAGAAGGTAAGAAAATGTAATTATCGCAGTTTACCTCATCTTTTAATGTGCCTTTTCAAGGATATCCGGTTCTGGTGAACTGATGCTTAATCTGAGCTGTGGATTTCATTGAAAACCTTCTCATTCTTCTCATTTTTTCTTCAAGTCTCTCTCTTTTTTCCTAAAAAGAATGTTGCTCTGCCTAATTCAATTTTTTTCCCTTTTTTACAAGAAAAATTATAACTTAAAAAGAAATTTGGAGTTTAAAAGAATCAAGGTTAGACAGTTATTGTGATTTTACTTTTCACACCATGAGGGTCTAAAATATATACTGAAATGCTGTTCTTAGCAAATTGATGGTGCAGACGGGTTGGTTTGTTTCAAGGCTACCCTCAACAGTCATCAGTCTCTACGACCCGACTTGCTGTTATGCAATAGAGCTACAAGTCGACAAGCCAATGTCACTTCACCCACATGTTTCATGAAGAGTTATTTAAACTTTCAGGGGTAAAATATTATAATGAGGAGCATTTTCACAAGGCACACCCTTGTATCGTCAGAGAATAGTCAGGGAATATTACCTTCTTACCTTTGAAAAGGCAGGAAATTGTTGAAATCCTATATACTTGTCCCCTGTATTTATGCAACTATTTTGGTCTGTTGCAGCATGCCTCAAATTTATTTTGATCCATAGACTGGAAGCTGCTTTCAACCAGTTTGTTAAAGGATTGCAAACGTTTAATTTTCTTTCGACCATGAGCCGTAATATGCCTTTGCTAAGAGAGTACTTTGAACCGTGCCAAACTATGTTGACCGCAGAGGTAGTGCTGGCCACATTTTTCATTGTACGGAGTAAGGATACCTCTGCAGAGTTCGAAATTGAAAATCGAGTCCTTATGTATTTTCAAAATTACTTACGAATTCTCGAAGGTGAGTTGGTGAAACAAATTCCTCTCAATTATAGCTTCTTTCATCTAACAGAAATCAATGAAAAGCTCCTTCATTTACTACCTGAATCAAATCGGCAGTTGTACGAAGTCATTACTTATGATCGATTACTTTTGTTAATGCATCTACCGCATTATCTGCTTTTGATAGATTCTGGTTTTGGAGAACTGCAAGTATTCACTTAGTATCATACATGTCTTCTATCATCTGGTCCGATTTGGCAATCATGTGTGAGCAAAGTTCTAAGTGGACCCCTGATTTTATTGAGGTTCAAGCAATAGATTTTGGCACCACAAATTACCAGGCAAAGAAATATGCTGAATCTAATGAAAAGAAACCTTTGAGTGAACATCTCAAGTCTATTTGAGTTATCATATATATTCCAAAAAACTATTTTAGTTCTTCATGTTAATTCTATTTTCTAACTTTAATTGGCTGTTCTTACATCGGACCTGGCTCAAACTAGGCTGGATAATTAAGCTTTTACTACATTTATTTTTCAAAATAACAAAAACCACAGATACCTAATGAGACTCAGTGATTTTGAAGCATCAAAATTTTGTGATGTTTAAACCATCTGACTGAAGTCTTTCATATACCCCTGAGCATTGTTCCTCTATTTTTCTTGAGGTGAATATTTCAATTTTTTAGAAAAAAAGGATGTATGTGGCTGCCATCACAAAGGGCGTGAAACGATTTTGCTGAAATTCGATAAAAAACGGGTCTTAGTCAATTGACACGTTAATTTAAAAAGGTGCCTTAACATATATTGCCATTGACACCTTAATATCATGACTTTGACTCAAGTAAAAGAGTTTGTATTGTTACAGAATTATATTCAACTTCTTATTTACTTATGCCTGTTTGTAAAGCTATAAATGATTGAAAATATTTAAATTACTATTAAAAACTCACTCGCACAAAATAAATAAAAACGACCACTGACTCATTGGGTGTCAGCTCAAGATGGAGGAAAGCCCCGAAACCGGTCTGTCATTTTTATTTATTTTGTGCTAGTGAGTTTTTAATAGTAATTTTAATATGTTTAATCATTTTAGTCTTGTACGGTCCCTGTTCACGTCTTTTTTTGAATGCTATAAATAAATACCATCTTGTTCAGACCTAGAATGAGTGTGAAAAGTTACAGAGAGTCTTGTCTCCCGTATTTCTTAAATGCCAGTTTAATATTCACTTCTTCCCTGATGGGGAACTGAAATGCTGGATAATGGAGCCATGTGTTACCAACGACACATACTCAACATTTAGTCAGATGGGCACCGACTTTCACATAGTGGCGGTGAAATTGCATAAATACATCTCGTTTTGCAGGGTTGTAAAATTTATCCTCCACTTTATTTATTTTTAAATGAGAACAAAGCAGGCTCATCGATTGAAATTTTCATAGAATTTTCCTCACTAAGAGAAAAAATACTACTAAAGTTTTCAAGTGATAACGTTGAGTAGTTTCCCATTTTGGAAACAAAGTATTTGTTTAGGTAAGTGGTACAAGTCTCAAACCAAGACATATGTTTTTGCACTTTCGCTGTCCACACATAATGCCTAGTTATGTAATTTACAAAAAATCAATCTCCTTCATGTAGCAGCAGGACCATAGGCTTATTTGTAAACGAATTATAATTGTACAATCCTACCCTTTAATTGCATGTTCCGTGGTCGGCTCCTTCACAAATGTGTGCTCCATTATAGATATGTGCTTTATGAAAACTAGTTCAAGACTCCTACATTTTAGTCTTACAGAATATTATGGCATCCAAAAATTGTGGATGATAGCAGGCCACTGCTGAAAGTCATTTTATAATGGAAAATAATGCTATATACAGTCAGTGGCGTGGCGTGCTTTGTGATATATCGATTGATCTCCCATATAAACCTATGGAAAAGGATCGATAGCCAGGGTGTTTACACCTTAATAATCGATTCTTTACCATGGCTTCAAATGGAGAAATATCGATAATCGATTAATCACGCCTCGCCACCGATTGCGGTGTGGTGAAGAATGGGAAAAAGATATGGAACCGGAGGGAAGCCTCGAAGGCATACAGCTATCACCGACTGGCCCGACCGTGGAGACAACGATGAAAGTAGGGGAAAGAGGAAAAGAGCAAGAAAATAAACGTGGGATTCCCAATCGCTGATAAGTCGTGAATGTAGAGTCGGTGCGAGAGCTATTATTCTGTGGCCAGTATAGCGGTGCACTAAAGTGTATGGCGGGTTACGGAAAACTATTTTTCGCAGGAATAACGATCCCGCTTGTACAAGAAGTACACCGTACAAGTTTGTTCTCTAGAAGAATTGATGCAAAGCATGTATTTTACAATTAAGTTAGTACGCTTGTTTTTGATATTAATATAGGGAATAAGCAATTTTTAACGAGAAACAAGACGAACGGACTTCCCATGAAAGGTCATTGCTATTTCATCATTAATGGTATGTGGTAATTATGTTTCAGCTTCAGACAAACAAAGGTTGAACTCTGCCTACAGGGAGCACAATGAAGAAATGTTGCGAGAAATTCCGACTTTATCTTCTGTTTTAGCCTTCACAACAGGACTAAAACGAGAACCACCCTTTGGGTGGAAACTCCAGCCAGAAATTAAATTCCAACACAGCACAAACAATGATGAATCTACCCGCTACCTTTTGCCCAAAGCAAACACATGCTCTGCCGTTTTAGAGTTGCCGGTCATCCACAAAAGCTTTGACACATTCAAAAAGTTCATGAACAAAGGCCTAACTTGGGGCACTACGATTGAGTTAGCCTAGGTGGAATATGTAATTTACGAAGTTTTATCACTGAAGGAGTTGTTGCAAACTCCAGCAACAGCTGTAAAGATTCTTGCAATGGGTCAGTTCCTCATCACAGAATCGTATGTTGATGCTTATGTCTCGTAAAATGTACGTAAAAATGATAAGATCCGTCCAAATGTCAACTTTCTTCATTGAATATTAATTGAGATATCGGATGTGTTTATTTTTGTTCTCAAGCGTCCTCAGATAAGGTCGCAATTAGGAGGAGAAAGTGCCTCACAATTCTTGATCCATGTCTCGAAATTGTATATCAACCAATCTATGGTGCTTAACAAATAATTTAACAAGATTTTTCGGTTTTTGGCTACTCATAATGCAAAAACTAAAGTTGAGCTTTTAGCCGACATTACAAATATATGCAATGATTGCCACTCAGGCCATGCTTTAGTAAAGAAACAATGTGCAAGAGGATGTTAATATTTTGCACAATGCACATTGTTTTGTCACTAAAGCATGGCCTGAGTCGCAATCATTGCATATATTTGTAAAGTCGGCTAAAAGCTCAACTTCAGTTTTTGTCAAATAATTTAATGAACACTACAAGTGTCATGTTCCATTACCATTGTTCTTATCTCGATACCATTGTTTGTATCTTAATTAGTCTACATTTTGTTTAGTTTTTTTTGGTTGTATCTTAATTAGTTTAAATTTTTAGTCTTTTGCTACAAGACTTCCAAGTGCTGTTTTAGCTTGTAAGTATAGGTAATCCTCAGCAGTACTTATTATTAGGATTTCGACTTGAAATTATTTATGGTAAAAGGAACTTTGCACATTGTGATGCAAGCCTTGTTATGTGTCCATTCTTATGGGTCTCTGAGCTAATGTCTCAATGTAAAAAAGTTCCTTTCAGCATAAATATGTCCAATTCCTCTCGGTTGTTTTAACAGCCAGCATTTCCTTTACTCCTAATTTTACATTTTACCAAGTTTCTTAGTATTTCTTACTCTTTTTTTTCACTCTGATGCCACTATTTCTCAGGTAACAGAGCATTCAAAGAAGGCAGAATATTTTGTCTTTTGTTCTCAAACTTTAAAGACTGTTATTTTAGTTTCTAAGAGTATTCTCATTACTTAGTATTTAAGCTCGCTTGGCAGCTCTAAAAGCCATTTTTTCTACCTCTTTTTACTATTTTCCTGCCTTTTGTATGTTTGACTGCATAAATATTTAATTGTTTTGAAACCAAGTTAAAGTATTTAAGCTCGCTTGGCAGCTGCCAAAGCCATTTGTTCTACCTTTTTTAATAATAATTCTTTCCCCACCTTTTTTATGTTTGACTGCATAAATATTTCATTGCTTTGAAAGGAAGTTAAAATCTTTCAAAGTTTTTGTAGGATCTTGAAAGTAGTCGGAATGTTGAAGTGTTCATTAAATCCTCAGTTTATTGTTAATGAATATCTATTCTCAGGATTTTGTAACTATATTGGTGATTTTAAAAAGCCATTTCCTATACCATCAACCTGTGATGTGTCGAACTTAAGTGTTGATTTGATTGTTTTCTCTCTAAGCCAAATACAAAAGAAAATTTAATTTAATCTAGATTTTTATTTTTTATCCAGTGTTTTTTAAACGAATTCCTATCGATAAAATTATTGCCTAAATGTGTGCATTCACTCACTATTTTTGTTATTTTATGGAACAAATTCAATTTTTTGCTCAGTATGTGCTGGAAATACTTTCTTGGGTGAATATAAAGCTAAAGTGGATCAAAGTTGAAGTAATGAGTTACTTCATTTGAAAAAAATCCAGTTAATTAATCTCAAATTATTTTTGTGAGTGCCTGCAATATAGTTTCAAACTTTTTCATTGCTCTCAAAATCGTCTCATCTAAGTGGGAAATTTTTGACACAGCCAATACTGAAAATTTAATGTTTTGCAGTGTTATTTCTGACACTTTTAATTTTACCTTGACTTTGCTATTAATGAAATAATTTCAGTATGCCAAAATGGACCACCGGATAGGTTCAAAATTAAGAATGAAAATTCACTTTTCTTTTCGATATGGAAATAAACATAGCCACAAACTAAAATCAAAACGCAGCTGAAAGCAGAAATAAGGTGTGGAGTAAGTAGGCAAACTGCAGAAATTTCTTGGATGACAGGAGCCAAAAACTACAAATGCAACAAGTACCTATGTAGACAAAAGTATCCGCTAAAATGGTCTGTTAGGAGAATGTAGATTCTGGATGGGCTTGGAAAAATGGAACCAGCATTGGAAAGTCAGAAGTCCTGCATCAAAATACAAAAACTTGAGTTTTCGTGCTGGCGCTTTTGCGATTTACCTAAAAAGGGCATACCTCAGTGAATGTATTCAAAAATCATACTGCGGTGATCTAACTCTTAAAAAGATTATTCCTTTCAGCAACAGATGAACATTACTACTATAGAAAATCTTTGGGCGACAAACCGGGATGGTTTCAGTCCAGGAAATTCCTTTTGTCCATTCACTCACCAGAAAAAATTGTTTTTATATAATTTTTGTTAAAGTAACAAAAAAAAATTTAAAAGGAAATTGAGCCAACAAAGACTGGATTGATGAAAATGTAAAAAAATCTGGGAGGAAAACTGACATTTTTTTAAAAATCTATTAGGTACTTAAAAATTACTATCCTTCTTCCCCTATTTACAACTTAAATGCAGGTTGAACAGAGAGATCAACCTGCTTTCATTAAATTCATTTACTTCTGCTATTAGGCATGACACGCTTCCTATCAACTCATTGCTTTCTCTGTTATTAATTCTGTTTTGTGTTCTGAGACTTTCTGCACTGGAATTTAAATTATTTGTTCTTACTAGCTAAGTAAAATAGTAGCAACTAATGATTGAGAACTTTCAAGGGATTTTCCTTTAGAAATTGAGGTATTAATGACTTCGCAGGGGGATTAAACTGGTCTGAAGGAGGAACTCCATTATTCTTCTTATACACGTGATGACTTTTGATTCAGGGCCTGATTTGTGCACAGGCTGCAGTTTCGGGCGTCAAAATTTAGAAACGTTCGTTGACATTTGGGCCTCTCTCCTAGGTTTGGACGCTAAGCTTCTGAGTTGGCATAATTATAGAGGTTGTATAGAAAAATTAAATAGAAATTAACGAAGAAATATTTCATAATTTATTTATTTACTTCATCTTTGGTACATCTACTCCCTTTGGGGATTGTACAAGTCATCACAACAATATAACATTATTTTTTTTTAAAATATACAATTACTTACTGCCATCAACAATCTTTGGCAAACATTGAGCTTCTTAAAATGACTGACTCTCTCAGAGGATCATTCAAGTAGCACTTGTAGTTAAAAAGCTAATATAAGTCTAAATAAAAAGAGATATCAATTAACATGATATTATCATAAGTTTGATGAGTTAAATATGGCTACTATGAAAGCACAAATTATCGATAAGTCTAATGAAACTGCAGAACCAACTTCTTGTCAATAAATACATGTTATTGTTAATATTCATGACACTTTCTTTCCAATGAGGGAAAGGAAATGGATAGATACCTGTTGAATTGGGTGGAATCACTAGAAACCAGAGGAAGCTGTACTATCATAGACGTATTTACCGTAATGTAGTCGTATTTACCGTGGTCTAGCATTGGCCTTAGTATACCCTTCAGCTCGCCCAGAGGGATTACCTTCAGGAATCCCCAGACACACCACGTGAAGTCTGACACTTAAAAAAAAAAAAAAAAAAAAAAAAAAAACACCATGCTCTTATCATCACGAGAATTGATTATTGGATAAACACATGGTCTTAATGTGGAAAACTATTAATAGAAAAAGTATTCAAAATCCATAAGAGAGCCTTAAGAACTATCTTGAAACTAAAACCTCTCAAGTCCTGTAGAACTCACTTCAAGAGGAGTTGCCTACTAACAAAGCCCTCCCTAATTATCAACTGTTCAATCATGAATTTTGTGAATACTAAGCTAAATGTTGACAACTTAAATACTAACCACCCATTTCTCACCAGAAATGCAGCTTCAACTGCCCACATGAAGGTTAGCCCATGTCCTCAGAGAAGGCCTACCTTTCACGTTAAACTGCCAGTAACTTTGAAGAGTATGATCAACCAAATAAACTTTAAAAATAAATTAACAAAGCTTCTAATTGATGGTGAATATTATGAAGTAGGCGAGTACAGGAATGAATGATTGAGTAGTAGAAGAAGTAAATGTTCAATCTTTGGCGAATTTGTTACTAGCCTCCATGTGCAACCAAAACAAATCAAAGTTATTATTATGATTATTATACTTTATTTCTAGTGAGCCCTAGTGTTAAAATGAAACAGTAACTGAATCGGCGTATGCGAAAACGTCCGATGTCCAATACAGTGTTTCAGAATTTGAGTCGATGTTTTTGTCGTAACTTAAAGATACAAGATGGCTTAAGACGTAAGGAATGTAGAACAATTCTATATAAATATAATCCCCCAGGTATAATTAAACGTTTACAAAAGAGATCGATCTTATTCATCAGTGTTGTGAGGCAAGAGAAATCACTGCAATAATTATGAAAATCTGTGTTGGACAACGGACGTTTTTACATGAGTCGATTCAATTAAAGGGTGACAGGAAAATCGACACTGTAGGAAACCTAATACATAATAATACAAAAATTTAAGAAGGAGTTGCGATTGATTCTATCTAATCTGAGGTGGTTCGGAGTGGGCAGAATGAACGAGACGTAAAAACCTAAGACAAGACACAGTAGGATGTTTTTTTAAAAATTTCACTTACTTAATCAGCTGAAAACAATGATGTTAAATAAGGGACTAATTAGAAATAAAACATATAAAAGAAAGTCTTGGGAACTGGAGGACTCATTTGTAATGTTAAAGTTTCTGTTAACATCGCATTAATGCAAAAACCTAGAGCAGAAATTGAGTCTTGTTAAGACATTTCGTTTTTAAACATCAAAGCACTGTCTGAATGAAATTGTTAAGGTGTTTCGTCAAGCTCAAAAGGAGTGGTCGAACTGGCATGCGATATATCGCATCTTTTAGGTCAAAACTCTCGGCAGATTTTGAATTTTCAGCAAAAAAAAGGACAATAGCCCCTGCGCATGAGCCGAAAGAATCATTCTAAACCCAAAAATCGGCAAAATTCAGAGAATTGAAAGCAGAATAGTGTTTGGAAAAAAACCTCGCATTCAATACAGAAATCGATAGCTGAATCGAATGCGAGGTTTTTTTCCAAACACTGTCCTGCTTTCATTTTTCTTAATTTTGCCGATTTTTGGGTTTAGAATGATTCTTTAGGCTCATGCGCACGGGCTATCGTCCTTTTTTTTGCTGAAAATTCAAAATCTGCCGAGATTTTGTACCTAAAAGATGCGATATATCGCATGCAAGTTTGACCACGTCACTTGAGCTTGATGTATCACCTTAAAGGAGGTCCAAAAACTACACGAATACATACACACGATGTATACACACATACAACTACACGATAATATGTAAATACTGGGACAGCCTTCATTCAGAGGCACGGCAAATATTAGAACAACACTAACATGGTAGCGGATTATGCTGAATGGAGAATTTGCACACAAAAATAGTACTGCTTCATCTGAGAGTACCCAATGAGCTGAGCTCACAGTATTTTTCAAAATTTTTTTCTGACATGGGAAATTGGAGAAAAATATATTTAAAAGTGAGAAAATGTGCCGCCTTGTGACGTAATCTGGCAGCATTTCCCATTTAGACACATGTATTTTCCCAGAATAGGTTATTTTGTCATATTTTCTCCAATAATTGTTAAATTTAGAAACCAAGGATATCCTCGTTCTCAGTTTTCCTAGCAGTATTATTTTAAAGATGAAATTCACAAAATTTAAAACACCTGCAAAGTCTCCATTTCTCACAATAATGTAAAATCAATTAAAACTTTGCACAAGGGAAAGGAAACCGTTGAGACCATCACTGCCATCATCTAGCAGAGGATTGGGAACAATGGTTTGAGCTAATTGTTGGAAATTGACATCATTAGCAATATCATCATCATCATCATCGTCATCATCAGATTGTTCAGAGCCGTTCGGTAAATCAATATCCTCATCCTCCCTGTCAACTAAAGATACCACTGCCCGATTACCTGTTAAATACAGAGCATTCGGGGTCATGTTATTTTCAGTTGATAGAGGGTGATGATTCCATTGTTGGAGAAACTGGTCCAAACTTCTCTGGATGCGAGGTTTGAAGATGTACGCTAGGGCTAGCATATGTACTTCATTACCAACATTTAAAATTCCTTGCAAACACAGGTTGGAAAAAAAATTCTTGAATCGAAGGGAGACTTTATTGACCTCACCCCAGAATCGCTCAATGCGTTGATTATGCACCGAACGCCCTGTGATGAAGCAATGGGAATCTACTCCTCTACTCTGTAACATGAAAGTAGCAACTTTCACGTTTTCTAAGCCTTTATCACTCCGCACAACTTTGGGAAAACCATAACCTTGGACAGCTTCCTTAAAGAACTGAAGGACCGTGGTAGACTTTTTATTTGTGGCACACTTGATATAGATTGCCTTCCGACTGTAGGCATCAACGCAGCCATGTATATAAAAGCTATACATGTTGAGTTTTTCATTTCCATCCATACTCCTGAAAAAGAAGAAGGAGAAAAAAAAATGTAAGAGGGCGGAACTAAAAGGATTTAAGATTCTCAAAGAAGTACTATCTACCAAGAAATTCTTATAAGAACCATTCAAGAACAAGAAACTGAAAAAGAATGTATCAAAATAGAGGATCAAGTACTGATTATATCATTCAGGTATTTGAATTTGTATAAAGTCCTCCAAATGAAAAAAAGAAACACTAAGAAGTGGCCTGAACTGTACGTAACAAGGTGGAGAAGCCAGCACCGGCACCAGCCAAACCAGCATCATTTCTCCACCTTGTCCTCCACATGTTAGATTCAATCTAGTCTTATTTTTCATTCAGGATATAAAAGTAGAGACTAAACTTGTCACCGTTTAAATCTATAGTCAAAAATCTTCAAAGCAGTCACCTTTTTGTATGACAGTGACATTCCAATGGAAAATCGTGAAGTACCTAATCAAGTTAAACATTGGAGACTTGAACCAGTCAGTAAGTAGTGGGAATTCAATGCACAACTACAAAACCTGTAAACCCATTTTTGGGGAGGAAAAAATTCTCATTTTTCAATAAATTCGAGCTCTTCATCTTAAAGCAATTGCAGACAATATTACCAACGACATTTTTGGAAAATTTTAGTGATTTTCCTTCTCTTCATAAGGTATATTCTGTGAAAACTCCAAGCCATGATGTTGCTTGGGAGCTTGGGTATCCTTTTAAAAAATAAAGGAGGTGCCCAGATTTTGCAACAATGCAACCGAGATACTCATTTTTAGCCTCACAGCAGCCAATCTAAAAGATGTGTTTTCTGAAAAATTGATTCTTCAAAGATTTTTATTTGAATTGACCATGGTTATTTTTACTATTATAGAGAATATTGCTGACAGAGTTACAATAAAAGACATACTCACTGTTGTCTGGATTGTCTGTGAAAAATGTCAGTTGAAAGGAGCTTAGGAAAAACTGCAGTGGAAACAAGGCTTTTCTCCTCAAATGTACCTACTTAAGAATTAAGAGTAAACCTTACCAAAGGTGATTTGGACCTGGAACGTAAAACTTTTTCCGTTTCGTTTTTAGTCTTTGACGGAAAACGGTTCCAACAGGATCCACAGCACGGAGGGTTTCTCGAATTTTTTGGCGAGGTGCAGTCTTTCCTATGGCTGTAAGATGGCCTTTGACGTATCTTGCCCCACATTTTCGATTCTCTTCCTTTAGATCCACGACAGTCTGGAGCAACTCCTCATCATCTATTTCTTCACTACGATAAGTTTGAGTACTGTAATTCCTGTAGAAAGTTTGGCGACTAATTCCCAACACCGCACAAGTTGCCGTGATAGACAAACCTACATAAAGGAGAGACAAACAGATAACTGATTTTTGTGTTATTGAGAAATTCTAGTATCCAGTATCATAACCGGGAGGAGAAATGAGAAAGATATTTCACGTAAAGAGTGTTCATGACATTGGTAAAAAGGCTTTCTTCGATTCTGAAAGAAGAGAAAGTGATTTTTTCCCTCCATCAAAACATGTGTAATCACATTGTCTTGTGTTGACGTCATTTCAGATGTCTAAAAGGGATGTCTATTTGACACGGGCTTCGTGTACTTTTCTGAGCTTTGTGGTCTACTTTTTTTAAAAATGTGTGCAAAAAAAAGTCCCTGTCGGAGGTGTATCTCACCTTTAACTCCAAAGATTGGAGGAGTCCATTTTTTACACAAAAAAGTGTTTTTTTTGGTTTTTTTTTTAAAATGAAGTTTTATTAAAATACTTCCAACGGCATTTTTAAGTATCAGAAGTTATAAAATGAATTTCCTATTTTTTAATACGGAAGGACACTGAGACAAAGGGAGAAAAAAATTAATTATACAGCTTTGTTTTTATGGTCTACCTACTTATATGTAAGCTCACAAAAAGCTGAATCCCATCGTAAAGGGGAGTTTGCAGTAGGTTCCCAAGTTTTAGACATGGCTCAGGCCCAGGTACCTCAAATGAATAAGGTGGCAAGATGACTTCTATCTAACTCTTCATGGTCAGTTCACTTCCTGTAGGCTTTTTCTACCTGTCCGATCCTCTCGCCAAAGAGGCCAAAATATGTTCATTCTCGGTTTGCTCCATGGAAAATAAAGGAGCATTTGAAAGATATACAATAGCCCAGTTAAAAAGTTTTTTGGTCGGTGATTCTTTTGGTTTGCTCAAATTTGCTCTAATACAGTAAGCAGCACAAGTTTTAGCTGCTTAAAGATATGCAAACACAAAGGCTGTGAAACAGAGACTGAATGTTATTGCAAGTCTTCTACGGTGAAAATCATTTTTCAATAAAGAGGATTATTCATATGTAAGGAAGCAATTTTGAACTTAGGAAACAATAATGAGATAACTTAACAAACCTGATTTAGCGCAGTTATCCATAAATTCTTGGTCAACTTCCAAGGATGGCCTCCCACCCGCTGACATGTTCTTTTTCACATAACATGAAGCAGTTGCTTCTTGTACCTCTTCAGGATGATGGTAGTTTATATGGTCATTTATGAAGTTATCAACAAATGATGCAAGTCTTGAGAGCTGATGTTTCATCTCATCTGGAGCATGTTGTATTAGGTGTTGAAGCTGATCAGCTATTGTATGAAACTTGCTCATGGAATGGCTCAACAAAATATTATCTCCATTACTAGCGTGGTTATGTCCCTTTCTTAATTCTTCCAGGGCACCTTCTACAAACTCTTCTATTTCTTGAAGAACTGATTCACCTTAAATAGAAAAATACAGCAAGGTATAGGTAACTATGTAATGAACACTTTTACTGACTAGGGAACTTCTTTTGGATTCTTTGGATCTTCGTTCACCGCTTCACCGCGTGAAAGCGGATATTTTTTTAAATGAAATGGTTTGATTTTTAGTTCCTTTAATGAGCCATTGAAAATGAGGGGCGCTGAGGCCATGTTACCCGCATTCTGATAGATGATCAAAAGGTACATGCTGTAAGCAAAGTCTGTGTCTATGGAGGTGACTCTATTTGGGGCTTGAGGTGATTAGTTCCTCTGGCTTAGTCAAACTGGCATGAGTTTTATCGCCTCGATTAAGTAGAAAGTCTTGGCAGGTACTGCATCTGCATTTCTAAACGTGAAGAGAATATTTACTTAATTGATGCGATGTATTGCAAGACATTTCCAGCATAGCAGAAACTAGGATGAAACACTTCAATGCTACGACACACTACAGCCTTTTTTATCAAGTTCTCCTCATAACTCAGTACCAGTGATAGGACATTGGTCTTCCTTTAGGAATAGAGTCAATGCATTTGGTTTTTTAATTAACACACTTACGATTTACAATATAATGCACATAATGCTGTATTCAGATGCTACGTCTCCAGGTGTTGGGGTGAAAGGTGAAAGACACCATTTTAGACTGTTTTCTTGACATGGTAAAACCATGCAGAATTATCCTCCTTTAGCCTCCTATAAGGCCTTGTCTCCACGGGACGTTTTCATGGGATTTGTCCCAGGTTCGAATCGCAGGAATGAAACTTCTGGTATTTTTCCCAGTTACCGTCTCCACGGGACGGGGCTCATACAGTCCTGCGACTAGTTTGGGCGGGAAGATAAATTAGTTAAAGTTGAGTATTTAGCCGGGATTTAAATAATAATTCCACTCAATTGACAATTTGACACATTATTTTAACTAAACAAACATGAACAATGTAAGTAGTAATGAATAAAATATCGCACAATTCGTTTTCACTTCTTCTTCTTCTCTCAGTCGGTCCTAGGGGTACAAGTACCATACTTGGTACTGGGAAAAATATTGATTAACTCAATATTTTTCCCAACTTGGTAAGTGGGATTTTTCCCTGGGACAAATCTCGTGAAACGGCTCGTGGAGACAAGGCCTAGGCCTTGTAGGCTTATTTTGGAAATGATTTTGAAAGGCGGAAAATCCACTTACAGTGTGTGGAAAACCTGATTAGTGGAGCGGCCTGACTCCTAAGGGAGTTTAACTTTCAATATGACGGTCAGAAAGAAAAGTAGAGGAGACTTACTCATTTCTCCGGTAGGTAAATCCAATTCGTAAATCAAGGAAGCTCCACGAAAACAATTGTGATTTGTTTTAGTATGCTCACAGACACTAAAATGTAAACCGAACACTGCTTAAATGTTTCTCGTAGAAAAACTAATTCGTAGGAGTTCTTCTCCATGCCTACTGTAATTTACAGACACGCATAACCTCCCTACGGCCACACATCCACGGTTGTTTTTGTTTATCAATACAACGGTTTTAAAATTCACAGCAGTCAACAAAGGAACGAGGAAGAATCCAAGAAGAATTTAATTTAATGGAGAAGTGGCAACACCGCCGAATCACCGATGAGCGCTAACCTCACTTGGACAAAAGAGGAGAAATTTCCTATATATTGCACGATTTTCACTGTAAATTTTGACAAGGTTTTCATATTTATCCACACATTAATTCTTATATAATTAGAGTTTTTTACTATATTACGACAGTTCCGTATATATATTTCAATATTTCCTATATATCTTGAATATTTCATATATTGCATCATTTCTTATATATTGCAAACATTTTTATCTTTAGTTACAAACGGCCCTTCATAATTTATATTCATCCATTATACGTTTGTTTACAAATCCACTCCACGATGCACTAAAAGATCGTCACGTGACGATCTTGAATCGATTCAGAATCGTCACATGACAAATTTAAGCATATGTTATTGGCTCATTTTGAAAGTTCAGATCGGCGGGAAAGATCGGATCGTTGGATCGATCTTTTGAAAGATCGATTCTTTTGACCCGATCTTTGAATCGGATCGATTCTCCCTAGCCGATTCAGATCGATCCAGGAGAATCGATTCTCAGTCGAAGAATCGCCATCACTAGTGACGGCCCGCGAAATTCAGCGAGCTAGGACCGCGCTGAATCCACAGAATATCTATATTCACATCACAACACAACCGAACACAAACGTGACACGAACTAGATCACAAACTTGAAATTTGTCACGAACCAAACGATCTTTGGAATTAAATGATTCCGCGAACGCAGCGAACGGCTCACCCGAACACGTCGAATTTCTAACCTCAATATTTGTAATATTTTGTTTCGCACTGTGACTGATCCGCATGCATGTCAAAATAATGTCTGTTCCTATTTTTCTAATTGCAAGCTCGATACGATAGCTTGTGTAGGTGATTAAAAAGTTGAAACTGAATTCAAATCGTGGTTTCTCAGCAAAATTTCTTCTGGTTGGTATATTCGTTCTCTTCCTCAAATCATGCTCTACTTATTTCATGGTATGTTAGAACGAGCTCATCACATGTCATGAGTTTAGGCACATTTATTATAATTTGACAGAATTCACAGATCATTGGAATTTTTTTAAATTTAGATGGCTGGTTTAAGTAAACTTTCCAATATAATGAGGCACATGCCTTGTTGCTGCAAGCCCCATGCAGATGGTCAAACTGTTCATCCGGCACAATCAGACGGAAAGTCGTAAAATTTGATTCATTTACCATTGTCATGTGAGATCGTCTAATGGCAATCTGGTATCTCTGTTAGCTTCTGGTTTGCGGAGATACAGCTTTGGCTGATGTTGGGTGGAGGATTTTGTTTCAAACTCCGATCCAATGGGATTATTATTTTGAAGTTTGACTCAAGGTTGAGGGTGCCGCCAGATTCAAGTTTCCATTCGACTTTTCGTCTGAATGTTGTACTCATCTGTCTGTTTCACACAACCTAATTTTTCTTCGGACAAATGTGATTTGATCACCTGGAGTGGGCGTTACTTACTTTCTCCAAGTTAATGCCAGATTAAAGTTGTCTTTAAATTAATGAAGGTAATGAACAAGAAGATGAAGGAGATTTCCAAGCAATGAAAACATTTTCTCGAAAGTTTGGTGCTAGGTTCAGTTAAGCACACTACACACACTGCTTTACACCTAAGTATTGACCATTATATGTGGAGAATGCAGATAACTTGTTTTTTTCAAAATTTGTAAGCTATGTTTCTTTGGCTCTTAACCACTACTATGCAATTAAACAATACCATCAAGACCCTTAGACTTTTGTGGATAATTAATATTTTTTTTTCTTGGTAGAGACTTTGTAGAGAAAAAATCCGACATCATGGCGGAAGTTGCAGAGTACCGTGCGGAAAGTATGATTTCCGAACTGGAACAAATGGAAAGATTACAAATTTTTGATTCCAACAAGATTAAGTAAGTTTCCTTTTTTTAGCATTTACTAAGGCTTAATCTTCACTGTGCAAGTGTTCCAGGATTTTAGTGGAACTATTCCATGAAACTAGTGTGGAGAAAATAATTTCGAACAGGAACAAAAAAGTAGGTAGAAAAGAAAACTCAGCAATTGAAATTATTTATTGTCATTTGGAGCAGGCCTTTTTCTTTTCTTAAAATGACAAATTGCTATGTAATTCAGGGTTTAATTACCAAGCTTTTACAAAAACTCTTCTTTTTGAAAAGGTTTTTGTTGTAACCTTTTACATCAGGGAAATTGGGGACTTCAAAGTCTCTCTTTCCTATAGGTTTGGTGGCAAAACCCAAAAAACTAGTGTTACTTAATCATGGACGCAAACTTGTCACGAGAACTGCTCCAAGAAATTAAGCTTTTTTCACTCACTTGTAACCACAGTAAATGAAGAAATTGTGAATAATACCTTTTAAATAATATAATGTTTATAAACTGTATGTTATATCAGCCAAAATATCATGACTTTAAAGTAACAACTCAATATTTGCAAACAACACAATTTTTGCTATTATGAATCACAGTTGCGGATATTTAAGCCAATTTTTTGAGAGGAACTGTTATAGCCTGCTCCTCAAGGGTTAGGTGATCAATGCCCTCCTTCAGAAAATTGCCCAATTTTATTCGAGGAAGTTTTGTCCTCACTGCATGTCAATATCTGCAACCGTACCCTAGATATCAATAAGTATCCTGACCTTTTACATACCTTGTATAATTCATGTCTCACGTTTTTGTAGGATAATAACAAGAAAGAGGAAAGAATTTGAGTATGGACTCCAGAAGAAGACTATTAAAATGCGAGACTACTCACGCTACATACAGTATGAGATGGACTTACTGAAGCTAGTGGCTGCAAAATTGAAGGTAAGCAATTGAAATTGCATTTGAAAGCTGATACGTTTTTATGAAATCTCCCTCAAAAAACATTTCAATATTTGGAAAGGTCCTTTTAGGAGAAAATTAGTCTCAGTGGTTTTAGGTCATCCTGGGTATTCAGCTGATTAATGTTTCAATCTTTTTAGTGTATTTTCCGAAGAAAATACAGTATTGAATTTTCTACTGATGTCAGACCTGGACTGCAGTGGGACCAGGCAGTATCTTCACATGCGAAGTATACAAGCAATTCAAAAATCCGTTTTTTTGTTCTAATCAAAAAGTGTGTATGTGCTTGAACTTTTTTTGACATCTCATAAACTGAAACAATACCAAAAACGTAGTTTTAAAATGAAAAGTGGTAGTTATGTCCTCTAAAATTATCAAGTTTGCAATATCAGACAATTTTTACCTCAAATCAGAATTTGAGATCTCTCTTCTTCAAGAGATATTGAGCCACAGAGGTTCCATCATTGACTTTCCTTAACTCCTAAGCTCCTTGCAAAAACTTTTAAGAGTCCGAAATGTTGAAAAATGGTATGTTCAATCAAGTATGATTTAGTGCACTATGTTCAAAAGAGTTGAGGAGGGGGGGGGGCAGAAATTGAGGTGTTTTGAATTAAGCGCCTCATTTTTCTCTAAATTCTGACATGAGTTGGGATGTTTCACTTCAACCACCCATTTCTATACATAATGGTGCTATTATTAGTTCTTTTAATTGCTTTTTCATGTCGTACAACATGTTCAAATTGATTACTACCAATTTTTGTTTCAGAGGATGAAAATAAATCCCAAGACAACTACTATTGAACGATCTATTGCCAGTCGTGTCAACAAACTTTTCACTGAGGTTATAAGGCGGTTTCCAGATCAACTAACTGGATGGTTTTCATACGTTCAATTTTGTAAACAAGTGGTAAGGGATCTTCCAGTGCTTTATACATGTGGTTTTTAAGTCCCCAAATCAATGCAGGGATGGATTTACCCAAGGAGACAGTAGGCATTCTGCAGGGTGAACAAGTTAGGTAATAAATGAATTGATACAAATCAGCTATTCATGCTGAAATATCACAGGGTCAAGCTGATATCTTAAGTCACCAATGCTACCACAAGCTCCGAGCCATGGCTAAAAACATAAAATGTTTATCTTCATTTTAGGGTTTCAAACCTTGGTAGATGTTTATTTTTTTAAATGAAAACCTAACAGAATGTAACCAGACAAATAGCAAACAGACAACAAACAGCTAGTCCAAACCCTAAGCCCTCGACACCCAGTGTTGCAGCCGAAACTATTTCCCTAGGAATGATTCCAGCTTCCAGTGTTATTCGTGCAGGTATACTAATGTGAGGTTTAGGTTTAGCACAGTTGGCTTGGACTCAGTCCCATCTGTCTCTTTTCCTAATTCATTCTCTAAAACAGATACTTATCTTTTCTAAGTTGAGCCAACCCTACATATGATTGTCTAAATCCCTAGTCGACTGCCCAGACAAAACGATCTTACTGGCCCGTGAGTGTACTAAATAGATGGTAGACATAGGGGGCTGAAACAGCTATAATCCTGCAGGAGTTCTCTATTTTTTCCCTCCCAATTGTAAAAAAAAAGGCCTGGTGCAATTTTCTATAGAAGTTGTTAAATTACTGAAAAAAACTTAGAGAAGAACTGTCGGTTAGTTTTTATTTAAAGGTATGCGAAGCATGAGCATAGATTGACTATGTTACCATTGGGGGAATGTATTTTTGGACTTTAGCCATCGATAAAGGTTCTTTAAAAGTAAACTGTGCAGAGAGACTCGCTAATAAGGGTAGTGAAGCAATCTATCAACCTCCCAGAGTTAGGTCACTTCCTTGCAAAGCCGTCACAGTAGGCCTGTTGCAAACTTTTGCTAGAGCAAATATAAGAGTTGTTTCTTAAAGAAAGTGTCTCAAAAATCACGATGAGATCCTCGACAAAGTCTGAAATGCACTCATAACTTCATAATCTGTGTAGGAAATTTGCGTTTTATCGAGCTTCCCGCTTCAAAAAGGATACTATGTCACAGGTGAACATTTCGTTAGAGGAGCTCGTTAGGGCAGGACCTTGTGCTCCCCTTGACCTACGCGCAGAGGCATCGGCCACGATAAATATTGCGAAACATGTTATTGAGCAGGGGTTGGATGGAACGACTCCTCTAACGAAATGTTCACCTGTGACATAGTATCGTTTTTAAAGCGGGAAGCTAAAAAAAATGCACATTTCTTACGAAGATTGTGAAGTTATCAGTGCATTTCAGACTTTGCCGATGCACTCATCGTGATTTTTGAGACATTTTCTACAAGAAACAACTTTTATTTTTGCACTAGCAAAAGTTCGCAACAGGCCCATTGTTATCAGGCATTCATTGCGTAGCTCATCAGAAGGTTAGGATCAGTCTGCCAACATAAGAATTCCTTGAGTTGTTTGTAGACCTCAAAACTCCTGATACTCTGTGCATTGAGAGATGTTGATTTCCCTCTGTACCATCCCCCCCGGTAGTGTCAACCACTTGTTGTTCTCAGAATTCATTCGATCTCAGAAATAAAACTCATCGCAATTTGAACAAAAAGTATTAGGTTTTATTTCTCGGTCAAAGTGATCTCCCCCAAAATTGGGAAGGTCCCAAAAATAGTTTCCTTTAACTTGTAGGGTTTCCCAAAATATTAAGTTTCTGTCCTATCTTTCAAAAGTTACAGAGGTAATGTGGGACTCATGTATCATCCTGTATGTGCTACAGCAGGTGTAGTGTCAACTTGTAGTTTCTTGTTTCTGATAAAATCCAAAAAAATTTGGCCTCCAATTCTTTCATTTCTCTGTGAGGCACTTTGCCCTAGTGTTTTGGAGAATTTTTATTTAATGTGTCGTTATTTTTTTTTGTCTGCGCATCAAATTATTTGAATGACTCAACCAGACCCAAGAATGTTATTCCAACATTTGTTTTTCTTGGTTTCAGGGCTTTTATAGTTGTGCCAGCCGTGTTCTAGAACAGATGTTGGAGGTTCACCATGATAAACCTCAGATTTTCAGAGTTGCAGCAAAATGCGAATTCGAAGATTTCAATTCCATTAATAAAGCTAGGAAAATTTTAACAAATGGTTTGCATCTACACAAAGATGACAAGTTACTATACAAAGAAGCATTTTCATTAGAGGTTAAGTATGCAGCTCAAAAACGCGAAGAAGCTGCCAAAGTCAATGCCTCGGCAGACTCGGATCCAATATTGAAAGGAGGCCTTGTCAGAGTAATGTATGATTCTGCAGTTAAAAACATAAATGACATCGACTTTATGATTGACTTGCTCAATATAAGCCGTAAACATGATTTTCTAGCAGAAATAAAAAATAGCATTGTAAATGACATGATGGTCCGGTTCCCTACTGATGAACTAACATGGCATACAATTGCCAAGTTAGAATTAAATGAGCGGAATATTGATGGAACACAATCAGTGCGAGAGAGAATAGAACGGTGTATAAATTCTTACATAGAAACCCTGAAGAGACTTCCTACGGATCGTATGTGGGCCTTCTACCTAGACACGGTCATCGAGCTAAACAAAGACTCCAGTTCAATACCTAACTTCAAAAGAAAAAAACTGCGGGAAGCTTTCCGTAGTGGATGTGAATTGAATAAATTGACTGAAAATCATTACCTTTATTGGATAGAGGTTCTACAAAATGAAAGTAAATGCAGTGAAATCGGCACAATCCTAGAAAATGCAACTAAGTGGATACCAACTTCTGTACCTCTATGGACTGAACGTCTCCGGTATCATTTCTCCGAGGGTCAGGAGGAAATAGCAGTCGAAGTTTTCAAGAAAGGCGTTCAAATTTTAGGAGAACAATCTTTACCTCTTTTAAAAATTGCAATCCAATACTGGCAACTATCTGATAAAGACAAAGTAAGTTCTTCATGGTTTTCTTTTGCCTGTTCTTTTTTTCTGTTTGTTTCATTTTACTTTTTAAAAAGTGAGGGAAATTTTCTAGAGAGGGGAGGCAGATTCTGTTGGAAAATTGAGCGGACAAGGCTTATAACTTTTTGATCATGATAAATGTAGGTAGTGATTTTTTTCAAAATCGAAATATTTCCATGAGGAAATTCTGTAGTCCACTCTCATGACTAGCCATAGAAGGCTTTTTTCTCCCAAAAACAGGCAAGAAAACAAAATGTTTAGTCTCTTTAGTCCAAACTCAGCCATCTCTGTCTGAAATACTGACCCCTAAAGTTTGGATTGACTATATTGATGCAGAAGGCAGGAGCAAAGATGTTTTCAGGGGTGATAGAGGATAGAACCCTAGGAAATCGAATTGGACAGCCCCAGAACTTCCCCATTGAGGAAATCCCCAATTGAAAATCGAGTTTTTGTTGGTTTGATATTGCCTACAGATGCATCTTGCTGGGAAGTGGCATGTAGAAAAACCAATTTTCATAAAAAACATTTAATAGGTCCAGTCATTCTCGAAAATACTCAAGTGCCCAAGCGCTAGGTATATATACTTGCTTATCTTGATTTGATTCAGTTTGAATCGCTCATTCATTATCTTGGATTTTTGAGAATAAAGGGTTGAAGATTTGTTCCTTCCAGCCAAATGTATCTTGGTTTTTTTTAAATTTTAAGTTTCTGCCTTTAAAAGCAACATCAGTAATATGATGAGCAGTCAGTAAGTTATTATTGCATTCCACGTAGAGAAAGTGTAAATGAAAGTTTTCATGCTAATTTTGGCTTGAAACACAAAATAATTGACTTGAAATAGAGAAAATATGTTGAAATAAGCCAGTTTATTCTCAAATAGACTCATGCGTTAGCTCGCTTTTTCCTTCTTTTTCCGTTCAAATTATAAGAAAATTTCTGAAACAACCTCAATCTGATTTTTAATTGAAATCTCCTCACATATTCATTTTTTTGACCTCCAAGATTTAGAATGTGTCGATTGTCGAAAAAAAACAGTTTTTCCTCAAATTCTAGAGCTCAATTCTTTTTGAAAATGACCGACTCGAATGTATCCCTTTATTTTCTTAAACTGTTTTCACTGATACCGATCCTTCAGTTTTAACCGAGAGTATTTTTAGAGAAAGACTGATCTGATTCTTCAATAGAAAAAATTGTTTCGGGTCTTTGAACACTTTCAAGGATGAGACTCTGTTAAGTGGTGACCACTACTTCTTTCTTTAAGTCTGATCTCTAACCCAATTTTTTAGGTCAAAGAAATATTTGAAGGAGGGGTTCATTCAAGCCATGAGTGTATTTCCTCACAGCTGAAACCTATGTACCTAGAGTGGCTAGCTCTCACAAATGGCATGAGTGCAGCTCGCAAGATGTATGATTCCTTATACTCAATTCCTCCTTTCTGTGCTCAACTCCATGTGAAAATGGCTGAAATTGAAATTATGCGACCTAGTCTTGCCCTGAAAAGAATTCGTAATGTCTACGAGGCAGCATGCCGGCAGTTTGGGACAACTAGCACAGGTAATTGCTTAGTTTAGTTGCCAGTACTCTATACAATGCAAAAAAAAATCTTGAGCTAATGTAAAGGACTCCTAAAGGGGACCCAAGTCGAAAATTTCTTGAGAAGAAAGCTAGCAAGAAGAGGATAGATATGTTTAAATGCATGCTAAATAGCCCAAAAAAGAGATGAGACACAATAGCCTGAATGCTATTTTTTTTAGCTTCTGTTCCAGTTGAGAATGGGCACGTAATTAGCCCGAAACGTCCTGGTTTGTTTTATTTCTCCCTAGCCTTGTATCTAGGCTCATAGATTTTCACTCTGAGAAATAGAGAAAGTACTCATTTATTATTATTAAAATGTCTCCCAAGTTGATTACTTTTTAGTCCCTTAAAGGGTAATCTTTGATGTGGTGCAACTGAAAGTTTGAATTAATTTTAATCGTATACATACAGTATATTACAGAGATTGGAATTCCATGAAGTTTGCAAATGAGTGGTATCTCATGCAGTCAGCCAAAATGTTCTCGATTTTGGCATGTCCTCGGCTTTAAATCATCAGCGTGTTTCACAAACCTGTCAGTTTGCCGTTTTTTTAACTGGTGACTTTCATTTTGCTTGCTAGTGGTTAGTTAAATAAGATGTGATGTCTCATGACAACTCCTCAGTTTCATGTAATTGAAGCTTCTGGAATTATAAAAAATGTCTTACAGCCTCGTCACTTAAACATTCTCTCCTTTTTATCGGTCATTTGTGTTTTCTTTGCTTGCAGACTTCTGGTTGGAATATATTAAACTTGAGATGATGCATGGTGATCCGTCAGCCATCACGAGCATCTACCAGCGCGCAGTGTCATCCTTAAAACCTGCTTTTGTCGACACCTTTGAACGAGATTTCAACTTATTGAAAACAAATACTGTCTTGTCATCAAGCTGAGATCATAATCAAAACGTCCCTCAGTTTGTTTCAAAATAAGTCTGTGAAAGCTTAGAACGAAGGCCCTTTACTGAAATTATTGTTCTATAATCTGCAGACCAATCCTTGTCCGGACAAAGGAGTTTGCCATACTTAAAAAAACAACTGTGCATCATTGCTATTAATTAGCTTTATTTTACCAAGCTTCCTACAATCCATATTGGAAAACTATTGTTTTAGTCAAAATAACTCTTTTAGCAATTGCAATAACAGACAAAAGGGTTATTAAGTGAAATTATGAATAATTTCAAATTATTATATTATTATCATTGAATTTCTTTTTTCAGTTAGCTCTCTCATAATATAATATCCTTTGGTAAATCAAGTTAAGATAAAGCGGATCTGGCAATACTAGTTCTGCCAAGACAAAACCTATTTTAATTGAATTGCACCGACAAAACTGTAGCTATTTCTTTTTTTCTTATTTTGGTCATGAGGATTGCAAAGCAATTGATGGAACAGTGAAGAAATAATTTTCTAGCAAACACAGACGTCTCAAGGTTAGCAAAGCAGGGGTGCAGAAAGCTGTCAATTGCAACTCGTTTGGTAACCAAAAGAGCCCAACTTAATTTCAGTCGATAGAATTTGAGCTGTCCTTCCAACTGCAACCACTATCAGCTCGTTAGCTGCATTTGTCTCCAAGTAATGGTGCTAGTCTTTGTGATTTTGGACGACCTTTTTGTGTCAAAACACTTGGTTAACTCATAATTTTGGACATTTTTTGGATCATTTTCCACTCCCAACTCCTAATTGCATTTGAGAACATTTTTATCAGTTTATTTAAACACAAATTTTCTCATCTCCCATCTCTTGGTGCATCATAGAATAGTGTCTGTATCTGGAAATTGAAATTGAAATTAAAATATTGTGATCAAGTCCACTTTTCACCCAACATATTCAGCTTCAGTCCACGCCAAATAAGTTATGCACTTTTAGACTGCAACAGAAAATCTGTCTTTTTGATTCTTGCATATACTTTCGATGCTAAACTGATGCCACAAGATCTTCTGTCGCAGTCCAAGAATTCCAAATCTTATTTAGCATGAACTTTTAGAATGAACTGTGTTTGAGAGGTGAAATTTACTTGAAGACCTGTGAGACAAGGTTGTGGGTGGCACACTACTCTCAGTTTCAGGAGAGTCCTCCTCAAAAGAACACAAGTAATGGCAATATTTTTGTAAGTAAGTAATAACACCGCATCATCAATTGAAATTAATGTTGTTTTACTTGTGTAAGATTGTATACATAGATTTACACTCATATTTACATAAAATACATGTACATTATGGTCAAAAACTTGCATTTAAATGTTCTAACACCAAACATGGTAGGCCCAGTTCAATGATATCTACATACTTTGTTACAATTAACAAGATTAAATGTTTCTCATTTTTTTACATTGTATTTTCTCTTTCTGATCTTTGAAAATTACAAAAAGAGGAAGTCAAACCCTATCAGTGTATGGAATTAGTATAAAAAAAAGCAAATTTTTTTTTTGGTCAAAGAATGATTGCATGCAGAATTTAGCTTAAAACCCATACATGGCATTCAATCAAAGACTTTTGAAGTATCTTCCTTATCAGCTCTAGTATCAAATGCATAATAGTAAGGGAAAAGAACAAGAAAAGAGGTACCGTTTCTGTGATTTTGTTTCAAATATTTTCTCCTGAAATCTGGTAAGCTTTGTGGCTTTAGGGTAAGCCTTTTTGTAGGAATGATACTACAATTCTATTTTCTTCACTGAACTTAATAGAACTTTCCTATGCATACTCTCTTCAGGAAATATAGGTATTGCCCTCTTCTGTGATCGCCAGGAATAGATTCATCTTTTTCATTTTTCTTCAATGTAAAACTCCAGCCTAATTATCAAAGTTACTTAGTTATGATCAAATTATGACAGTATATACTGTCAAAAGTTGTTCAGTGTCTGTCTTCCTCCAAGAGCAGATAGGGCAAGGCAATGTGGAGTTATCTGCAGGGGGTACCTTTTAAAAAAATTTTGTATACTATTATATTTCACCGTCGCCCATATCGTCAAATTTTTTGCCTCTGCTACCTCAAGTCAACAATTGATTTTTGATCAGTTATGATTGAGTGCATACAATTCCAAAAAATAAAAGTTAGTATCGTTTGATCACTTTCACTTGTAATAGAATTATGTTTTTAAGGCTGGATATTATCGATGATCAAACTAAAGCAACAAACAATCAAACAACATTTATCCAAACATTTAAGCTTTCGGTCCAATTTTAATGGAGGTATTACTATTTGAAGAACAGTGGATGATGCCATCCACTCGGACAGTATATACCTTGGTTTCTTCTAATATTTTTCATTAGTTGCGATGAATAAAATTGACATTGGTTTCACCACTTGCATCATTGATGAAAACCTAATGGAGGAAATCAAGGCATGCACTAACTTTTAAAAGATGCTATCTTTTCGTTCTTCAAATGAAATTATTATTGTTGATATTTGACACCAAAACTTTATGTTCAAACATATTATTCGATGAGTTGTTGACTTGAGTTGAGATTCGACTAGTAAAACACAATTATGTCTTTCATGCTATTGACTCCTTTTGGGAGAAAGTAAAATACGTTTCTTCCATGTAGCTTTCTCGTTTTACAACACTTTTTATTGGATGGCATAAGCTCTACTAACTGAAGCAATTCCCCTCCCAAACATCGCAGCCGTTTTTCATAAATTTCATGAACCTACAGCAGAAAATCATTAACATCTGGAATCCTATTTAATGTCGAGGAAACCGTGCATATCACTCATAGCCAGATCTAATGAAGAAGGCGAATACGGAGAAATGCCTGCATAAAAAGTTAACAATCAGTCATGGGTGGAACTCATTGAGTGTATAAGGGTGAAATTATAATAGTTAGATGTCAGGGATGCATTGATTGGGTTATTAGGCGTTCCAAACCTCATACAGGCAGAGATGGGTGTACCACAAGCTGAATATCTCTGTACAATGTGGGCTTGGGAAAACCGAATTATTCACATTCTCGATATTTTTTGGAGGAGCTTTGTATTTACATGCGAAAGTATTTGGTAGGCAGTTGTCTCCTAATGCTAGACACGAAATGTAAAAATTGCAAGTTACATTAAAAGTAATAGGGCCACTGGGTAGTTTTCTCGCATTGGCTTGAAACGAAAAATATGTGGATAAGACCTTTGTGCTCTAGGCTACTATTTAAATTCTGGATTTAATTATTTCCATTCGAAGCGGAAAAAATCATGTTCTTTGAATATAGTACATCATTACAAAAGAAAATACAACAGAATATCATCAGGTTAGTTTCGAACAGATTTCTTTTGGGCTAAAAAGGGAATTAAAGGACACCGAGCTGTGAAAGCTAATGTGATGTGAGGAAGGATACCTCTTTTGACACAATCTTCTTTTCAGTTAGAATAATGGAAAGAGTAGAAACTTCTTATTATAAGAGTATTTTTCCCAATCCATGCTTTGAGATATCCAACCGATCAGTGATGTAGTATGAATCACGTAGATACAGTAAAAATTAATTAAGTATACTGTCACTAAGTAAAGGATTCTGCGGGGTATTCCAAGAAGAAATGGGTGCTGTTAGTTTAGAATAAACAATTGAAGTATGACTTAAGTTCCCAGCATGATTTTGAGCCAAAACTTAGGAAATAAGCACTGCCCAGTAACTCTCAAAATGTGATCTGCCAAGGGGGCTGAGCATCCAAAAGGAGAAAACTAATGAAGAACATAACTCACTGTTTTTGGTTCGATTAGGAGTTTGGATTGGATTTTTTTTTTTCTTTTTTTTTTTTACAAAGGGAAAACTGAAAAACTGCACATCACAGCCGTTATTCCTGAGCTATCTAATTTAATGTAAGGTTTTCGATCATAATAATGGTATCCTATGGATGTTCCGACATTGACAGGAATAAGTATTAGGTCTGCCATGAGGACAATGACTGTCCTATGGGTTATTTGCAGAACTATCAGCAGCGTGACTTCCTTCCATTGTGTGAAGTCAGAGAGCTTGAAATTTACTTTGAACTAAGGTACTTTATCATGAAATTGAGGGATACTAACATCTTGTTTTTTGGGTTTGCATTTCCACTGTGCACATTTACCGAATTGATCTGACTAACACTGTATCAGGATATTCGGAAGTTTTTTGTAATCAAATACTTCAGTTTGGTTACAAATATATTAATTAGATTTACAAAATAAAAGGAACTTGTTAATTGATAAAAAAAAAAAAAATATTGTAAAAAACTGGAATACACTTAAACAGAGACCATACTGGAAGATAAATGGAGAGAAAAAACACTACGGAAGAAAGGCTCCTTTGTAAGTTCTTGTAGAGGAAAAAGCGACGATTAGAGGAACGAGCTGATATCAAGAGACAGAACACAAATAATTATAATTATTTGTATACTTGGATACTTGAATGTGAAGTTAATAGGCAGGTCCATTGGCTGTAGTCTCCTATACTTTAAAAGCAAAATCTGAGAATATATCTCTTCTTAAGGAGTCGTGATTTACAGTACACAAGAGTTTCCTTTAAACTGGGCGTTAAAAATAGACTTGTTAAACAGAGGAAATCAGTAATGGTGGAGTTTCCAGACTCCAAATTTCACTTGCAACTCATTTGAAATAATAGTGCATAAAATCAAACTTCATAGAAAATTCAAGGATACACCTCTCTGATTGCAATAAAACATAAGCCTGTACCAGTTTGAAGAAACCAACAATATCCATTAGATAGAAGGTTTCCACTCGATCTTATCTTGAGAACAACTCAAATTAAAATGAAGGGAAGTATAGGGGCTGACTGCTAAATCCTCGTATTTATCAGGAATTTGACCAAAAAAACAGCCACCTGTTGCCAATATTAAGTATCAAGGTTTAACCAGAATACAAAGAAATATGTTGCAAATAAAAGCTCCCTAAATGGCCTGTACAGGCATTTCCTTTTGCCAAGGGCAATTTTTTTTTTTTATCTAAAATAACTGCAGGTTCTGCATCTTAAAAAGGTAATGAATTTTGGTGGCAAAACACCACTGCAAATAACATCAAATCAATGAGTAACGTGGTCAGGCATGGAAACTGAGCATTCCACTTGAACTTTTTTAAGACATGCTCAGATTTACTGAATATTTGGTTATTGATTGGAAAAAACGAAAATGCAATGAAGAATGAAACAAAATCGGATACCTAGGCATATCTTAAAATAACTTCTCAGCTTTGTTCTCACGATTCTTCACTGAACAGAAATAAACTAAGGGAGAGGTTCTGTACACATTTTTAAATATTATTCATAAACATCTTTTCCAAATTTTGTGTTGAGATAAGCGAACTTTCGAGATTGAAAAATCAACATGCTCTCCGGACAGAGGAAACGGTAATGAAGGGCTCCTTTTTAAACATATTGGAGGAATGGACTCTTTTCCAATTGAATATTTAAATGTATTCATTTTAAAAGTCCGTGTGATTTGAAAAAACAATTGTAGCAGCGTACCTCTTTCCACCATCCACAGATGATTGGAATAGAATGGAATCAGTATTTTCAAAAAAAGGGGGAGCTTTCCAATTTATGTTTTTTGCTTTTTCTTGTATTTTTCTCCAGTAGTCCTTACCATATTACCTGAGAGAGCCTCTTGGAACGTGAGTGACAGGTACACAAGAATGTAAAAGTCACATAAAGGGAGCGTCACAAAGTGGTGGGGAAGGGGGGGGGGGAGTTTGAAAAATTGGACTTTTTAAAGTGCTGATTCAGTGATAAAAAAGACAAATGCTTAGTCATGATAGCTTCTACAAACTTCATATTCCGGAATAAAAAAAGGGGGGAGAGACAGAAAGGAAGGGAGAGAGAAATTCACCTATATAGACCCTCATCCATAGCTCAGAGATGATAATAAGCATTGAAAGTGCACTATGCAACTGGATGAAAAAAGAAGAAGGTGTAAAAATTTAAGAATATTCCATTTGTCTGCTTCATTGGTCAATTTAAAAAACTGAAATGCTGTTGGGGCTGCCTGTCAGAGACAAAGGCTGGAGTCTTTCGACATAAGAGAGCCACTCATGGATGGACACGAGTCAATATACTTTGTGATTGACCAGCAAATTAAAGTGACTGATCTTGGGGGAAGAAAAGAAGAAAAAACATGAGAGTAAGGCGTACTTATAAGAATTATGATCTTTGGAGTTTTAAAATATACAATTTGTTTGTCGGAGAAATTTCATGATTTAAAATAAACAAAGCAGAAAGACATTTAATACATGGCACTTTACACAGTGAAATTTACTAGTAAGACCATAATACAAAATAAGACTATACAAACAAAATTTTGCAAAACGGCAATTACTAATGCATAGTGATAGACTTGCAGTATAAATAAAATAAAAAAGTAACAAATTGAAGACAGAAAGTTGAGAAGAAGAGTGTTTGAATCTTTTCATGCATCTGGACAAAATTTACAAAGAACAAAATCTTACTCAACTGTTATATTATCATTTTTAACAATTAAATAATGATTCAATACTAATTTGTTCAAATTTATGTTAAAATAATATTTACAAAAATTTATTGACAGACTAAATAAAAAAAATAAATAAATAATTTAACAAAAACTAAACATTTTCAGTAAATGAAAATTGCATTTCAGACGTATGCGTATTAACTGCAGCCTGGAGCTACAGTAACCAACTACGTGGTAAATACTCAACCAATCTATGATCAAATTATTCTTTTAAGAGAGAAATTCAACTAATTGTGACTGTCCACGGGGAAAGGGACCTTGATCCAGTCTATGAAAACACAGAATAGAGTTAGTAAAATCATAGCACTGACACATGTCTTGTGAACATCAACATCCTGTGTGACATCAACTACCAAAAATGTCAAGCTGAACCAATGGCGGTTTCAAGTTTGTAGTTCAAAAAACACAGTTCCTAGAAAAATCTGTTTTAACTTTGCATATTCATAGCATTCAGATCAGAATGCAACTCAAAGCCCTCTATTGGCACAAAAATAAACTAAATGACTTGGAATTTCATCTCAAAGACGCAAGGAGAATTTTCTGTTAAAATATCAGAATCTCTCCTTCAACCCAACTCAACAAAAATCACCCCACTGAAAATGTTGCCTGCATAGACCCATTCTCCGTGGAGGGGCACAAATCAGTCATACTCACACTCCTTTCCTCTGACCATTCTGGAAACTTAAGTTAAAATTAGAGGAAGAGAAAAAGAGAGATAGACAAAGAAGGAGACACAAAGAGGGAAGAGAGGTGAGATTCTGAGAGAAGGATCAGTCTTGTAGCTTAACAGAGAACCTTTTTCCAGAATGAATTCCGACTTGGTCTGTCACCAAGTTCTGCAAAGATCACTGCCAGATGCAAAGAAACTTCACCCGCAAGATGGAATTATCACTATAAAGTTAAAATCAAGATTAATTTTGGCCGTTTATTGACCTCTGAATGTGTGAACTGGTTACTTCGTCGCAATTTCTCATTAGAAACGAAGTTATCAAACCCTCATTACGGCTGACAAGTGTTCAGAGGAGACTAGTTGACATCAATCCCGCCACAAGGGGGGGGATACTGGGTCCTTGGTACCGGGGCCCGGGCCCTGGAGGGGCCCGTGATGCAGGTGACAAACCACTACGAATTCATGTGTAACCCTCGTCTTGTAAGAAAAAGTGAAAAAATTACCCTAAAAATTCCGCAAAAGGTGAATAAAGTTTCAAAAACACGCTAGGGCACTATTAAATTTTTCTTACTTTTTTAGAGATTTCTATCTATTTTTAAGATTTTTAGTATATTTAGAATGATATTTTTAGTAACTGCGTTTCATTTTCTTCCGTTGTCGGATGCTAAGAGCCTCCTGTCTGGGTATTCTCGACTTCAATGGCTCAACTCCCTTGCCATAGACGTACGAAAGGGGAGTCCAGGGGGGCCCGGCTCCCCCTAGAATTGAAAAGTATCATCTGCCCCCCTCAAAAAAAAATTTAAAGATGGTTTTGAATGTAACAATTCGAAAGTATTCGGTGCTGAAAGTAAAAAAAAGGCGTAATTTTCTGCAGAAATTGATGGAAAATCTCCATCATAAGAGCTTCAAAATGCGTCTAAATAGATTTAAAATTTCAAAAATTTCCCTGGGGAGGCCCCCTGGACCCCCCCCCCCCCCGTGCTAGGGGCCTGGGCCAGAAAACTGGCACCAGGGCCCGAGGTGGGATGTGGCGGGCCTGGTTGACATTCAATACGATTTTAGTGGGGTCAAGACAACTCCCTCAATTCCGACTTTTTTAAGGCGTGACAACTTTACTTTTCATCAACAGCGGCAGCAGAGAGGGCAATTAACACTGACAAATACATCTTTAGAAAATAATCAACATGAGTCCTATTTTAACTATAAGGATCGATAGCCGATAAAAAGGTAATTTATTTTGAGGGTACCATCTTGATACTGTAACAATATTTTCTACTTAGAAGACCGAAAGAATAATGGATACTTGCTGTGAATCTTCTCTGACAAGTAAAAAAATGTGATGTGGTCATTATTTTGAAAGCCTTACTTTTCTTAAAATACAAATTAGAGTTCTTGCTTTGCTCAGAAATGGCCGATAAAAACAAGAATAGAATGGAGGAATATAGATTTTGAAACTCATAACATGATTACTATAGTGTGTAGAAAGGAGATAGAAAGTAAATGGCTGTGGAGAGAAAAACGCGTAGTAAAGGCTGAATCAGGGTTACTTTGCAGGAACTCAAGTATCTTATCTTGTAATGATAAAACCAAACACAACAAAAACAAGAGAGCATATAAAGAAAATAATAGGTAGACAGAAGATGAACACTTCCAACAGCTTCCTAAGCCACACTCATCACACGTAAAGAACTTTGTTTCAGCATAGGGCACCTAACTTATCTAATGCGATGTTAGTCCTGCTACATTCATAACTCTGCACACAATATGTGTAATTGAAACTCTTCCCTTCCTCCGACCCAAATATATGATAAGAGTATCCGATTAACCTCCATATACAGCGCAGGCACAAAAATGGGGGGTTTAGCTCAATTATTAGGGTTTCTAACTTGAAAAGAATTAAGCACATGTTTTGGAGCTTTTGTGTCAGGTCAGCTTTTCTGTCAAAACAGTGTCAAGGTCACTTTCCATCATGTGTAAGATGATATAATTTGCCTTTCCTTGCATGTAATTTCCCTTCAAGTTCATAAAATAAAGATTGATAAAAAATCAAAATTCCTAATTCAGCAGCCTCTTCCTCAAGTCCCGCGGGAAGATGAAGGCAAAAACACACCCTGTAAATGGCTCCTTGTAAATTCGAGAAACAGTTTCAACTTTTGGAATGAAATGGTTATCAGCAAACTGAGAAAGACAGGAATCTAAAGTGTTTACCCAGTGCAGTACAGATGCCAAACATATATGTACATGACCGCTACAGCTCCCGCTTGATGACGTGAGGCTGCCATGTTTCGTTTCAATTCATAACATTGTGCAGCCACACTTACAGAGATTAAACCAAGGGAGAGCAGGGTGGGAACAAAAATTTTGCTTGTCAGGGTTTCTAAGAAAAAGGAGTGATTTTTTTAGCCTAGGAAATTTTTTTCAGTTAGGGATCTCACAGTCTTGTTCACTTAGCAGAGTCTATCGGTCTGGAGCTTTGCTCTTGGGCAAAATTTGTTACCACTTGGATTAAAGACAAAAAGAGGACCAGCCAATGTAACTCGCTTGCCAAGACTCTCTTTTAGCAGCGCCAAATAGCAAACTGTGCAACATTAAGATTTCAATCCCTGAAACTTTGGTCACATGGAGCTTTGCAAATTTGGATGGTTGGTTTTCAATTGTGCATGTGAAAATTTCTTAATTTTTGTAATTTAATGCAACACGAAGCCAAAGAAGATAAAAACAACACGGTTATAAGCAGTCTAAGAGTTGCAAAAAAAAGGTATCTTTGTCAACATAAAACTATCATACATTATCAGTAATCAAACTAAGCACTGTGAATGCAGGACAGAGTCGGTAAAATTTAACAAGCATTTGAGAAAAACTAGGATAATTTAATTTCTACTAGTTGTTTACTAATACTTTCTTGCCTTTTTGAAAAATGATTGAGCCAGAAAGGAAGGGATTTTTGGAGTGAAAAGTCCAATTCAAGGAAAGATGAGATTGCTGAAAGGGGTCAGGTTTGCAATATTTGCTGCAGAAGTACCCAAAAAGTCGATAAATTGAGTTATACAGATTACTTCAGAGAAGGAAATTGTGATTTTGAGATGAAAATAGTACAAGTTTGGAAAAATTCGGTTCAGGAAAGTCTGCTTTACTCGACTGTCTATTTTACTTTTATCAGTGACAAAGAAGCCAGCTCACATCTCCTCAACATTTTGCAAGAGTTTCTCTTTCACTTTTCACTCTTTCACTTCCTTTAATTGAGTTCTTTGTTAAACATAAATAATTATCGACGGTGTAAGTCGGCAATCACATAACTCGTTTGCGGTGTCTAAAATCTCCGTCTTTATGTTATTTTTTTAGAGGAGAACAAATTGACATCATTCCTTGAAGTTTATGCAGAATTTTCTTCGCACAGAGAAGAAAAATCATGGCAGTTTTAAAGAACTGCCGTTGAGTAGTTTTCCGTTTAAAAAATAAAGTATGACAGGTAGTCTGCGACGTCGTAAACCAAGTAATGTGATTGCCAACTTACACCGTCGTTATGTTTCACTATCATGCAAAAGTTAACAATTTGAACTGATGGATCAGTTGAGCTCAGGAGGGTTCCATTGCAAATGACTGATCAACACAGTGTATGTTTGAGAAAAATGATAAGTGTTCACATGATAGAAGCCTCCTCAATTAAAGAATACAGGGTGTACCAACTAAGTGGTGACAAACTTTCAGGGGTTCTTCTATGGCTCAAAACAAACATGAAAGTCCCATGTCAAAATCCTCTAAGACACGTGGTTCTCGAGTTACGGGGAGTTCAATTCTTGAAAAAAAATACCGTATTACCGTACGCTGCTCAGGACGTACGGTAAAACGGTATTTTTTAAGACCTTTACCGGTACGGATCTTTTTTTAAGCTCTTGATGAGTACTTTACGAGACAGCAATTGTTTTTGGGTTCCAACTATTAGGATGCCACTGTGACGTCATAATCGAACACGTACGGTATTTTTTTTAAAAAATTGAACTCCCCCTAGAGGATTTTGGTAAAGGACTTTTCTGTTTGTTTTGAGCCATAGAACAACCCCTAAAAGTTTGTCGCCACTTAGTTGGTACACCCTGTAGACTACAAACACAACACTCCGATACAATAGCAATCGTTTTACAATGTAATTTTGAAATTTATTGCAACCTGTGTTACTCGGGTAGAAGTCAAATTTACCATATCTTGTGGTCCATTAAATGCTGTTCATCTCGAAAAGATTTATGAGGATTTAGACATCATTGAATGAGCAGGATCTGCTTATTAACAGTATCAGTGAAACAAATAGTTACCATGAAAATTTTGTGACTTTAAGTAATCTACGTACGGGTAAATTATCTCTAAAACTAAACCAGAACCCATTTGAAGCGCAACAGAGGGAAGACATGTGAGCCAAATAGTCTTCAATCAATATTTTAGTTACCTTGATATTTCGAGTGTCAACACTTAGATGGAATTTTTTCTGCCTAGAGGTTGTAGATATTGAACATACAAAGAAAAGGAGGCATGCTGATCTTTTCCACATTGAATAGAAGCAACAGAATGTGCTCCTCCACAGCACTACATACAATAAAAATTACTGTCTCGTCTGAAATTTGGGCTTAAAACTTCCTAGGATACACCCTAATGAACAGTTACTGAAAAGAACTGTAAAATAAGGTCTGAGTAGGTAACTGTTCACCGCTTGTAGTAAGATCCAAGTACAACATCCCTTTTTGCCAAGGCACACAATATCATACTCAAGAATGATAAAAAAGTGTGCTTTACCTTCAAATTACACAGAAAACTGTCGAAAAAATTGCAAAATGGGAGTTTGCACTTCATTATCAACTGCATTCTGTAAATTGATACATTGAATGGGAGGAGTTCATTGATCTGATAAACTAATGTAATATAAATATATAAAACATTCAGGTTCCTTAAATTAGTTCACAGTGGGGGCTCTCCTGTGATGAAACATTGCGTTCTTTCAAAAAACATACTTTAAAACAGTGATTTAAAAGGACACAAACTAAAATAAGAACTTTTGGCTCTCGAGTACAAATGAATATGTGTGAGTGAGATGTACAGTGAGATTATTGGAGCGCATAAGTGTGCCAAGAAGCTAATAAATTTTTCCATTTTTTTATGAGATGAAGAGTGGGGAAAAGGGACTACGACAAAATTCCATCGAGTGTGCCATTAATGAATTGTTTGTAGCCAATTCTGAATTGACAAAAACTCTGGGAACCATCTTGAATTTATTAGTAGCAAAAAGAGATGTTTTAAAAATACAAATTAATGAAGTAATTTCGTTTTAAAAAGTCAAAATCATTGCAACAGTTAGTAATAATAATCTTCACCTTGACACAACCTGTTCATAAAATATACATTGTGAGCATCCTAAAGGCAATGAAATGTGGTCAGCGGCTAAAAGTAAATTCAGGCATTCAATGTAAACTAAATTAGAATCAGTGGATGATAAAAATGTATTTAGTGAGACAGAATTGATTTGCTTATTTTAAAATTTCCGATATTTTAAATAGTTGGAATTAATGATCTTTTAAATACAATTCTTATGAATTTCAGAATATATACACTTATTAAGATGATGCTTAGTGCTGAGATCTGATGTACAACATGTAGGAATCATTACATGCTTAAAATGAAACTAACAATGATCAAAAGCCATAAATAGTTAAAATGATGTTGTACCATAAATTTTTTTACAGTGATACACAATTCTGATAAGAAGTATATTTTGTAATTCTTCATTCTTGAACAAACAGTGGGTGATGGAAAATCTCGCTGTTCAGACTCTGAGTAATTAGGCTGGCTCTAATGGAGACAATGTACCTTTGGTCATTGTGCAATATGCTGTCTCATACCAATCAGAATAAATAATTAAAAAATTGAACACTTTGAAACATGAAAAAGGACTTCTTCGGACAAGTTCAATACATCTATGTACTGTCTGGATTTGAAAGCAAGGAGCTCTGCTTACTTTTCTTCAATTGAAAATGTACCCAATGACTAACAATGATTTAATGCTGATTAAGTTCTATCTTAGAAGTGTGATGACCTGAAGTAAAAAATAAGGCGAAACACACAAGGGGATAAAAGATACCTTTCACCTTTTCCTCATTCTATTTTCTCAAATTTTACTTTAATCGATAACAATTGATCATAAGTATGAAATTCTTCATACAATCAAGACTATGCCTCTCCAACATTTAACATGAGTTTGTTTCTAACAAGGTCGAGAAACAAAAACAAACCAACTGAAATTTGAAGCTAAAGATTTTTTAAACTACTTGCCACTTGTAATCTGTTCCCCCAAAAGAATACAGGAATTTTAAATTGTGTCACTGAGGGCACAGGAACAAACAAATAATATCAGGAAACGGCAGAGATAATGGTAACTAACAGCATGCTGTACGATGACCAAATTGCAAGACAACAGTTGAAAAAATTTGCTAGGATAAAATAACATTAGAAAAAAAGTTAAGAAATATAATAACAAGGGTGTAAACATTCTTTACACAGTAACAGACGGAGAGGCAACATTCGGTTTCTCCTGAGAAGTATTACTTTCTTGTGATTCATCTTGCGATTTCTCATCTTCTTTCACTAAAGTATTGCGTAATTCTACTAATTCATGTCCTTTGTACGCTCTCTTGATTCCGCGCGGAAGACCACGGCATGATGTGAGATTTAAAGATGCTAACAGGGGACACCTGGTCAAGACTGCTTTCACTGGCTCCAGACTGACTGAAGAACCAGTTAGATCCAGCACCCTGCAATACAGCACAAATTGAGAATAGCATTAACTTAAACCCATTAGCACCTTAAATACTCGCAAAATCGCAATTGATTGATCCGTACTTTGATTAAAATTAAATGTATGACACAATACACCTACCTAGAGCATTACACCTGCTTGCCATTAACTATACTAAAGGGACTTAAATGTCCCTCAGACACAGCATATTGTCTACTGCCCACCACTTCTTTCAGGTCTTCCTTAATTTTCAACCTATCCAATTTCTTAAATGAGTGAATTCAGAACAGCAAGATTTTGATGGTGGAAAATACAAGTTGGATGAACTAAATCCACATTTCAGGAGAGACAGGTTGGTAAACTGTATTTTAGGGGCCCACCTCCTCTTGAGCCCTCTTTGGAAGGTTGATGCTCACTTTGCCACTAAATGCCAATTTTCCCCCATTTCACCCTACGTTTAAAAAAAAAATTTGTATGGAAATGCAGCATTATCTTCATGAAAAAAGCACTTCACCACAGCAATAGGGACAACAACTTTCCAAAGAACTACATACTTTTTGCTGCGTAGATGGGATAGTTATAATCCTCTCCAGAGGTAAAGCTTAATTTGGCTGAAAAAAATAATATTTCATGGAAAGAAAAATAAAAGGAAGAGAAAGATAGTAAAAGTTGAAACAAATTAGTTCAATTCTGATCTTTCTTGCCTGTTCTTTTGTTGGTACAAGTGCAAATAAAGAAAGTTAACAAGGGTGTCTTCAAGAGTTCCCTGCTTCATGCTTGAAAAGATAGGAAATGACAAATTGCAAAAAAGACTAAAATAATAATAAAGACTTATCTCAACTACCTGTTAGGTTAGGTTTAATTTCAATTTAATCATTTTTTCCTATAATTTTGAGCTATTTAAGTTTATTGGTCTACTTGGGAGGGAGGAAAAAATTGAATCAACAGAAAACTTATTGCTAAGTGATTCAACTTCAATGGGCCTGTTGCAAACTTTTGCTGGAGCAAAAATAAGAGTTGTTACTTGTAGAAAGTGTCTCAAAAATCACAATGAGCACATCGGCAAAGTCTGAAATGCACTCCTTACTTAAAAACTTACGTAAGAAATTTGCGTTTTTTCGACCTTCCCACTTCAAAAACGATACCATGACACAGGTGAATATTTTATTAGAGGAGTCATTCCATCCAACCCCTGCTCATAAGGATACTACGCAATATTCGACATAGCCGGCGCCAATCCGCCAAAACACATGTGATGGGACTCTGATTCTAACCACCTGATAACAATCGGCAAGTTTACATTCACATTTTTCTCGCTTTGTTAGATATCCACCTTGATTGACCTCATGCTCTCCTCAACTTGCGCGCGGAAACTTCGGTCATGTTGGGCAGGGATTGAACGGAACAACTCCTCTAACGAAATGTTCACCTGTGCTGTGATATCCTTTTTGAAGCGGAAATCTTAAGGATACGCAAATTTCTTACACAGACAGTGAAGTTAGGAGTGCATTTCAGAGTTTGCCGATGCACTCATCGAGATTTTTGAGACGTTATCTGCAAGAATTAACTCTCATTTTTGCTCTAGCAAAAGTTTGCAACAGGCCCATTCGAGCCACCGACGAATTAGGTTGCCATTTTTCCCATATAATCAAAATATAAATCAAGAGCAAAAATGATTTTACTGTAGTTCCCATTAATTTGAAAGACAATAATTGTGAAGACAACAGTCCTTCTTCAAATTTGATAAAAACAAGCAAAACAGGACTTCAGATGTGGCAAAAAAAAAGTACATCAGGACGTTCCTACAACAGGAGAGAAATCTGCATTATTTTGGACAAACATACCCGAAAATTCCAATTATGGACCATTTGAGACCATTTTAAAGTTAGAGAACGATAAATCACAAATTTAAGGAAAACCAAGCTTGAGTTTGCCGATGCTGTTGGCAACTGTGAAAACTATCAATTCCAAACGCTTTTGACTTAATTTTTACAGCAAATTATGACTTAAAATGTTGACTCAATGTTCTCAAGAATAATAAGAAGCATTTAGCATTGACAATGAAAAACTTAATTTTTAACCTCAGGGGCCAACCATAAATTACAAAAGGCACTTTTTCCCATTTTTAGACCCCCCCCCCCTCCTCGTAAGGAAACTTAAGGTATCCCTTTCCCCCCCCCCCTTCTCTAAAAATTACGTAAGGCTCGACTGACCCCCCCCCCTCCCTTTTTTTCAGTTATTGCAAATCTAAAGCATTACGTTTGCATTTAGAAAAACAATTAAATTTTTAGTCCAAAATTTTTATTAGCGATCAACCTGACGAAAAATGGATTTTGATTTTTGACATTAAAATGAAGTCACTACTCATTATCGACAGAGGAGGGAATCGAGAGAAATAATAGGAACATGATCCGATCAGTCAGCAGTCGGTTATGTGCTGATTTCCTCTATTTCATCTTAAATTTTATTATCAACCTGACAAGTCATGGATTTTTGCATTTTCTTTAAATGTAGGCTGGAAAGCTCACGTAAGGCTCAGCCCTATCTCCCCCTCCCCCTTGTAAGGCACAGTAAGGCTGTTAAAGACCCCCCTCCCCCTTTGACCCTTTTGTAATTTATGGACGGACCCTCATATCGGTTTTTTGGGGGGGCTTTGAACGGTATGAATTTGCACATTTTGTCTAACTTCATCACAGATGTACTTGCTACATTGAAAAATAAGCCAAGATTTACCTTAGGGGAGAGTTTTCAGCTTGCTCAGCTAAAACACTAACAGCAGTATCCAGCGTCCTTGTATTTGTACTCCATGCCAGATCAACTTCAGTTAAACTATGCGACCACTTTTGACAAATTAAATCTAACCCCGACTCATTTCGAGTTACGTAGCTCCCTAAAAAAGACATGCAAGATTAAAGACAATGACAGCAATGAAAAATTGGGCTTTATACAACTTCATGGATTTTTGCAAGAAGGTACATACATCCGTTAGAACTTTTAAAAATTGCCACCTGTTCATTTTAGTTCTGCTGGGGGAAAAAACTGTTAAAATTTCTTTGGAAACCTCACTAAATGTGGTTATTTCTCCAGAATAGAGGCTTGCAGTTTTCTTTCCGGGAATCTCCTCTCCTCTGGTCATACTTGTTCACACTAGTTGTTGCCAGCTGAAAGAGATACTTTGGGCAGTTTTCAAGATATTTGTCGTTTTGTGTGCAAGAACTAAAATTTTGCACACTCTCATCGGAAACAAGCAATTGTGCAGCACTTCTATTCCCCTTCCCATCAAGTCCACTTCAGCGCCTTTTCTCTACCCTGCCAGCCTGCAACCCATACCTTTGCTACCTTGCCGCTTTACCTCTCATGCTCACAAAGCTGCACTTTCTCTTCACAGCGCCGACTCTAGTCTTTAGGCCTTCTTCTTCATTTACACCTTCCGAGTTCATGCAATGAGTCAGTGACACTCATTATTCATTAATTCATTTTCTAAAGGTACTAAGCTCCAAGGAATTTTTTTAAAATTTTTTTTAACCCTAAATGATAAAGAAACTTTGTTTTGAAAATGCCAGAAATGGAACCCGTTTGAAACAATATTTTTGGCGGGTGCTGATGACGAAGTAAGGCAGGGGAAAAGGCGCTTGCTGATTAGCTAAACTCATTTTCAGGCACCGCCATGCTACGTCAACTTGACTGTCAGCTTTTGCTTAGCTTTTTCTCCCCTTTGAAATGATTTTCCAAACTTTTTAATGAAATTTTAGGCTTTTACACACAATTTGAGAAACTAATTTTAATTTCAAACAACTAATTTACAACCTTGCAAAAATTCCTTTTTACAACCCCATTTCACTACATGCATACTTGCATCGGTGATAGGTCAGAATGTCCAAAAGCATATGTCCAGAATAAAAAAATGTCCAATTTAAGAAAATTCTATGAGTAAAGTGTCCCAAGTGCCTGGAATGTCCAATAGCAGTACCATCGCCAAAATTAAAAATGCCCAAATGACCAGTTACTGTGAGTCATCCTTAATATTACCATTTACCTGCTGGTAAAAATTCTTCATACTTCCTTGTCACTTTTGTCTTGCGGCTCGTTGCTCTTTCAAGCATAATAGGCTATCCCCTAGGATAAAGTGGAATATCGTCTTCATCTTTAAATTCTTGATACCGCTGGACGTGCGTCAAATTTTTTCACATTTGGACACTTTTGCTTGTGGCCATAATACCACTATCGGACATTCCAGATAATTGGACTTGGTTTAGATATGGACTTTTTTTATTTAGGACATGTTGGTACTTCAGACATTTGTCTTTGGACATTTTGTCCTATTACCCTTACATCTTTGATACTTCCAGTTCGTCCAAAACCAATGGGACAAAACTGGATTTGACTGGTCAAATCCCACACTTTTAAACGCTTACAGGTGTAGACCAAAATATAGCAGTGAATGCTAGTTTTGACTTGTCAGTTCGTATTAGAAAATATGTGGATTTTGACTACAGTATGAGCACAGAGCTCCTTGTCTTGACAAGAACAAATTTCAAGAGTTAGTTTGTATTGATGGATAACATGAGTTAAATAAACTCATAGAATGTTCTACAAAATAGGAAAACATACCTGAAAGATAGAGATGAGTCAGGTCCCACGCAGAAACTCTGACAAGACTAGAATCAGTTACTCTACTACAGCCTCGGACATCCAATAATCGCAATTTTTGTGCATTTTTTAGTAATCTCTCTAATGATTCATCATCAATCATAGGTTCTGTAGTTGTGCTCAATGTATTTGAGTTGCTTGCTGCGCTTAGTTCTTCTAATAAAGGAAATCCTGGTGACGCTGCCTGCAGAAGAAAAGGGATTTTAGTTTTCTTTTCCTAGCAATGTCAAACTTGCAAAGGATCAGTAATTAATTGCAAACAGGATAAAATGGTTAAAATCCTCAAGTGTTCTTATGAAAATTATCAATTTCGTAGTACAATTTGACTATCAATATTTAAAAACGAAACTGAGATGGAGGGCATTGAAGAGAATTTATTGACTAATTTTGTTGTAATATACAGGCAATGTTTTCCAACATAACTCGGGAGTTTCATCAAAAGGTGTCTCAATTTTTAGATTTGCAACATAGAGAGGGCTCGCTCGGTTCAGCCAGTGTCCAGCACTTCTCTCTATTTGGCTCTAAAGTAAAAATTAGACAATTTGGACAGCATATTCCGTTTTTAAGCCTAAGGGTAACCATTCTATTATGCATCACTTCACAAAGATCCTGTAAAATAAATGATTGCCCGTCCATTTCTGGAAAATATTCCTCTGACTGATAATGATTGTAATTCCTCCCACTAAAGTCAATGAAATTTGAGTTTCTTTGATGGCCACGTTTCATTCTAGGATGCACAAATTTGGATGTCAATCTAAGTCACCTTTGATGGCTAGATAACAACAAAAACGCCAACTTAATCATTACCGTTGACAAGCTTGAGTACATTTGGGCTACTACATCCACGTATTAACCCAGTGACAAATAGTCAATAGGACCGCCGGCTCTTTTCTCAATCAAGAGGTGTAAAAAATTCCCCATCTTGAGATTATAGCAATTCAATGCCTGTGGGGGAAACTCAGGGCTGTGAGGAGATTTTTTTTCCGGCTCATTATTATTGTGAAGCAAGTATAAAAATTACTTTGAGGTAAAAACGCTGCATCAGCATTAGGAAAAAAGCATTTCTGCTTGAACGTTATACCAGGATTTTATGTTAATACCTACAAGCAAACATTTGTAAGGAGGTTTCAAAAATTTTTATGAAAGGGTGGGTGCACAGAACACTGGCATATAGATACCAACTATCCATGCATAATCCGTATTTTTTGGTACATGGGAAATTTGTTCACAAACTTAGTTATTTCCTGTCAGGTAAAAACCATGCTAATTTGTTGAAAAGCAGTTTCTTTTTAAAAATAAATGTATGAAAGGATTTCATAATTTCTTCATTTTTCAATGGATCACTAGACAAGATGTGAATCTAGGCAGTCTGATTTTATTCAGCACTGGTTACGAAATATTTGTGGATTTTCTGCTCAAAGGAGAAACCAGAATCCTCGTGAATCAAATCACACGCTACAAATATGTTTCCACTTCAAATTTCAAGAGGAAAGAGATTTGCGCAAAAAGATGACAGAAATTAACTCCTTCTTAAGATTTTAACATTTTTATTTGGCACTGGTTGAAAAATATTTGAATTTTTTGCTCAAAGGAGAAACCAGAATCTTAGTGAATCAAATCATGCGCTTCAACAGTTTTCGCAGAATTCTCAATTGAGCAGTGTTTGTTCTCCGCCCTGGGTTTTTCAAAGTGAAAACAATGTGCAACAGCTGAGCTGCAGTATGGAGATTGAGGCTGACATATATTCTCACCTCAGAGACTATTACGGTAACGTTTAGAACGCGATTTAACTCCGGAAAGTTCCTAACTTTCATTCACTCTAAAATTACCGAATCCACTGACTTTCTTTGGACTTTGGTCAAAACCTCCTCTCAGATTATTTTTCTTTCACTACGCTAACTTTTACTTGACTGCCAACAAAATCTCTACTTCAGCAGATTAAAATAAGAATAAAGGTACTTGGAAGTTGTTTGCACTCTTATAAATGGCCGTGGCTGAAATTGCAGAGCTGAGGCGCTTATCGCAAAGTTCTCTGGCTTTCCTATGAATCCCCTAATTTTCCCGGTCGCCATACATCCCCTGACTTTCTAGGATTTCCAGATTTCCGGAGAATCTGGTAATCTTATCCATGAATTGTATAAAGGTTTCAACCTGCTGAGGATTGATTGTGAGACACATGTTTGAATAGGTGAATCTTACTATAATTCTTGTAATTCCCTATTCTTTTACCAGCTTCTGGAGTTGCGCAGCCACAACTCTGACCTGGCATTAGAAAAGTTCAGCAAGGTTTGAAGGAAAATTATTTTTTGGTAATATCTTTCCTTCCGGAAAACTCTTAAATATATGAAAAACTTGGGCTTGGAATGGAATCATGAATTGGTTACCTGCTCAATGAGAGGAACAACAGCTAAGGCAAATTGACTATTGGTGATCCGAAACACCCTTAACTTTTGACAGCCTTCTTGCAGTTTTTCAATGTGGATGAGACCATTCATAGCCACTGTCCTTACATTTGACATATCCAGCAATTGAAGATTTGGACAGTGAGTCTGAAGCACAGGAATTAACATTGCATATGAATAAAAAATGGGAATGAAAGAAATGATTTTCAAAGGAATAATTGTGCATTGTAATTTAGCAATATTCTTAAAGCGCTCTTGTGTATGTCTTTCATTGATACTTTGATTAGATTTTACACACAAGTGATTACAGTTTGTTGTCATATAGCTGTGTCATTTCAGTGGGGGCAACATCACTTAACTAAACCTTCCACCCCCAAAAAATATACTAGGAGTTTTGGTTTTTGTGGTAGAATTAACAGCTTTTCTTCTAATGTTCAAACAGACATGAAATCCAGGTATTTTCTGGAAAAACTCAGCCCAAGTTGGATTACATTTTGCAATAAGGAACCACTATCTCTGACTCTTCTGTAAAAGCACCTTTCTGCATAGGGAAACAAATGGCATATATGTATGTTGTTTCTAAAATGACCGAGAAATAGTGGTTCCTTATTTCAAAATGTGGTCCAGTTTAGATAAGAGCTTTCTTCGTAAGTGATAGTCTGTAATGCGAGTCTTGAGGTAAATTTAAGTAATCTAAATAAAGCTTCCCAGTCTAAATCAAAATCAGACTTACTCATCTGCAGGTCGATTGTTGAATCGTTATCGAATGATTCTGATCGATAACTCCCTATCTTCACAATGCTATGTATCGATCAAGGTCATTCGATAACGATTCAACAATCGACCCGCTGGGCTGGCTTCTAGTGGATCAAAGTACGGTTCCTCTTTCACACGGTCATAATACTATTAAGTCTTTCATTTTCAAAAGTATGTCCTCTATTTACAGTTGCATTGAAATTTTTGCTATTCAATTTTCATTTCAAACACTCTCCTGTCTCAGAAATTCCCCATGAGCTGCCATGGATTTTGATTTTTACTGCCGATTCCTAACCTCGCTCTCTACTGAAAGGTATGGTTAGATGGTGTTGGTATGAGGCACTAATGTTGAATGACTGCATCTCGTACACAGACAGGTAATATGTATGAGAGGTAATCAGGTTAAAATATTTAAATTTTGAAACTTCACCTTGGCTTTCATTAACACGACAGGTGGCATTACTATCACACAGTTAAGTGCTAAAAGCTGACAAAAGAATAGCACTAATCACATATGATCAGAACAGTGATCAACATGTTAACTACCTTAGTAAATTAGTACTTAGAGGGATCAGAGATACGTATGAGATTAACAAAACAGGATACTTACAGCTAGCGCATTGATAATTTGAGGAATTCCACTTAATCTATTATTTGACAATATTAAGGAGGTACAACGTTCACCCATCTCTTCAGCTAAATAAAGTAAGGAATGGAGTGATACAGCACAATTTTGCTTCGATCCCAGCTGTGGCTAAATGAACAGGAAACATAAAACCAACATGAAAAATTTGGATTTAATTGTCGAAATGTCTTTTAAAGTCTAATTGAGAATGCTTTAAGTTATGGTAGTTTTGAACTAGGATGTACAGATTAGAGAACAGCGGGGCGATCATTGAAATGCTATCGACTGTATGTCGCCGCTTTTTCGTGTCGCGTCATCGACTAAGCATATGCTTAGTTGATGGCGCGACACGACAAAGCGGCGACATAGAGTCGATATCATTTCAATAATCGCCCCGCAGGAGATTGTCGATGGTTTATTTCAAAATATGCATTTCCGCCTAAAATTAAGCTACTTTTTCCCCTTTCAGACTCTTTAATTCTTTCTTCAATAATGTTGAAATAGTTTTCTGACATTACTGGAATCAAAAACGATTATTTTACCCTAAACAGCGCCTTACTTGAGGCTTTAAAAATGCTAATCTTTGCAATTTTTACCAAGTGCAAAAATTTTATTTTGAGACATGATCAAAATAGATCATTTTTTTTTTTTTTTTGAATTGGCGATAAAAAATATTGTTGTTCCATCGAGATAATATCTCCAGCATATTTCCTGAAAAGTTAATTTCATGAACCAAGCTTCGCTGGCAGCCAGTTCTAAAATAAAACATGAGAAGCAAGACAAACCCACACAGATCAGTCACTGCACATCTCTTTTGAGATCCACTTTCTACACACCATAGCCCGTCCGACATAGAATTGCCTCATCCCAAGATGATCTTATGAAAAAAGCATTTCTTTTAACCCTCCAATCGTCAATATGCAGTAAGGTATCAGAATTGGTCCACAGAAATAACTGACCTCTTTCTAAGAAGGTTAATTTTCTAAAAGTGGGAAAGATAAAAACTGAGATACTCACATTGATGCCAGATAAGTCTAGTCTTTGAAGTTTCTTACACCTCTCCAAAAGAAAGCGCAAGTGTTCACTACTTAGTCCTTCCCAACCTTGGAGACTTAGACCACACAGATCTGTACAAGAGCTTGTGATTTTATCCAAAATAGCTGGAATTCCGTTGAATTTCCAACCTCCTGTGAGAGTGCAGTAGAAATGATTTAGATTCATTGTTTCAGATATAATGTTTCAGTAAACATAGTAGGCTCTTCACATTTTAGTAGTATGTTTTATGATACATGCTTACTGGATATACTCCTCAATGATTATATCCTTTTCTTAGATGCACAACCCCTTCCTCTTTAATCTTCAAGTTTAAGCTCAGGATGCCTCAGCAACAGCAACAATGACTAAAACGTTCTAATAATCAATGGGATGTCACTAAGCTTAAGAAATTGATCTACGTAAGAACGTTTGACAAGGAGCGTACCTAGCACAGTATTTCTAAAGGACTCAACATTAAATTTTAAGACTCCCTGTGTAGAAAAATACCCCTGCTCAAAGATGTTCAATCAAGTCATATGAGCCATGTACTTATGGATTCATCTCATATATCTTAGTTGTTTTATCGACTGACTTATGGCCTCATTTAACAGTTCATATTTGAAGGGCTGGGAAGACAAGGCGCATAAAAGCCATTTTTGAAAAATCGAGACCTTCAAGATTTCAGGTAAAAAGGGTCTAAGGGCATATTCAGTGAAAAATTTGCTGCCGGATTCCAATTTTAAAGCATCAAAAAGTCATCATTCAGCCATTAGGATCCATGTAATTTCGAAACTTTGAATAGGTATATCTCGAAATAGCAACAACTGCACTTATGAACTCTGTTCTCCAAGCCCATCATTTGTCACATGATGGGGAGCAAACTGCAAAAGGTATTGTCAGAGAAAATTATCAAAAAATGGAACTCAATCTTCTCTTATTCCCCCTCTTTTGAAAGATTAAAATCATCTGCATTTTAGATTTTGATCAATCTTATTTGAGGCATACGCTGTAAAAGTGACCAATATGCGAATTTGCCCCAATCAGCATTTCTGATTCTGAGTGTCCTGGACTATCCACCCTAACAGTATTACTTATGGGGATATCTGAAGTCTTGAACTCAAAAAACCTGTTTAAGTTGGGTCGACAGGCACATCAAGTCACGAAATTGTTGCCAGGGCTTTACTAAGAGTTGTACTATAAGTACTTAAAGTGACCTAATGTCGAGCGAAACCTGTATTTTCAAGGTAGCGAAAAAGTTGTTCCTGACCTTGAGCTCAAAGGACTCAATTGATCATGCTCACATATTTGAGGTCTCAAGTAGTCCCGAACAACATATCCGAAGCTCATTGACTAAGTCCTTTGGACCCAGCATGAAATCTGACGTGGGACACTGAGAAAACAGGCATTTCCTAGGATTTTGGCCTTCAGGCCTAACTTCATGCCTCCATTTTGATGCTAAAAAGTGTATTGCCGAAACTTGGATGTTTCAGAAAAATAAACGCCATCAATTGAAGAAGATCAAAAAATCTCAGACTAATTTTAGCCCTTATTGCTACCTCTCCTTTTCACAAAATATTAATTGAAAATGGAAAAAATATTAATGGAAAAATATGATAGAGATTTTCAAGACATTTTAATGATTATTTTTCTGATAATAAAAAAGGAGAAAAAAAATCTGCAACACCGTGAACCTAGAAATGTTGTTTCCGAGTTTAGCCATGGATGTGGCAGGATTTCATGCATTCTGACCTGCAGCCATAATCCTTGACCTCAGCTTATCCATTTCATAAAGGAATTTTTACCTTGCATTCTGACTGGTTGAAAAGAAATTCGGCTTCACAAATCACACCAAAGTCTCAAGCACAGAAGTGTGAAGTAGTATCTGCATCGCAAAAGGAATAACTCGGGAAAAACAATGTTCATCCGTTCAGATGTATAGTTTTCTCGAAGAAATTGCAATCTAACAAGGACGCGTTCAACAATGCCAAAAAAAATAAAATTCTAAAGTTACACTGTGATGTAAGTCATGACTTACCTAAATTAAGTTCCTGAACATTAGCCAAACGGTTTTCACAAAGCCAACGAAAGTTAAGTTCATTGACGATAGGATTTTTGGAGACCCATTTGCTGGACAGATCAATATTGTGCCATAAAGTTGGATCACTTGCCACTCTTCGCCATAATCGACAAACTCTTGATACTCTGAAAGCAGGCAACAACAGATGGTGTTTTTAGAATCGACCTTTGTCACAATAAAAAATTGAGTATGCATACCACTTCAAATAAAGGTCAGTATTTAACTGATAAATAATCTTTCATAAAATTTTTGACCATTGGAATGATGTACCTTTTTCACACTTGGGGTGTAACCCACTGTTACAATGTTTAAAGATGTTCTGTTTGTATGGATACTTCATAAAAAATTTTGCATCTAATTTTTGAACTGTGGTGGAAGACTTTAAAAAATGCAATTGTTGGAAGTGATGATCAGCTCTTCTGGAGACAAGCAAAGTAGATGCTCAAGTTAAAAAATACTCAAAATGTGAGGATAACCGATTTTAAAAGGCAGAATTATCAGTTTGTAACCTCAGGAGAAAAACCTATTTCAAATTTCATTCCATAAGTGTTTCCAAAGAACACTCGACGATTTGAGGTGAAAACGTAAAATGGAAAACTCTCCTTAATGAGTGTTCCTCGACTAGAATCAAAATTTCTGCAATTTCATTTTAAGATTGTAAAATTGTAAAATAAGTTTGGATAACAATTGATGAAGTAGACAAATTACCTCACGAGGAAAGGAATGCAACCGTCAGTTTCCGTAATGATTCTGAAAATATTCTTCAAAACTTTGTCTGGCAACTTCTCTCCCCAAACACTTTGTTCTTTAGGTTCTTCATCAACTTGCACAATCGCTTTTTTACTGTTCTTTCGCCGCCTGAAAGGAGGAGTCGGAGCACTTTTCAGAGATATTTTGATTTTGATTCCGTTGACATCTGGGGCTATTTCACTCTGATAAGTTGGTTTTCTACTTTTAGCTGATGTTGACGAACTGTGCTTTTGTTTGCGGTGACTGGTGCTTGATGATTCACTTTTCCTTTTCCGGCCACTTTTATACTTTCTCTTATCTTCTTTCTCAGATTTTATCTGCGAACTTACATTAAAATTACTAGAAGTTTCTGGTGTGATTTCAAGGTTTTCTAGTTCTACTCTGGGAGAGAATTTGTCACTATTGACACTTCGCTCACTTCCTGGAGTCGTTTCAGTTTCAATGGACCTTTCACTCCCGGTTGTTCGAGGTGTCAACTGACTTGCTGGTGTTAATGGACTAACAACACAATCACTAACACTGGAACATTCACCATTACGATTAGATTCAGCAGGTGATGTAATAGAACCATTAACAGTCAATTCTAATTGATCGGGAATGTGTTGAGGTGTCACAGGGCTGGGCGTCGGAAAGTTAGAAAGAAGAGGTGATGGAACTTGGTTCTGGAAGGGGTCCATTACTGGAGGCCAGCTGTTCCCTTTTTGACTGAATGAACTCAGTTCCATACTGGGCATCGATGGTGCTTGTTGCATAGACATCGTTCCCTGTACTTGCTGCATCATGTTTAAGTTGCTGAGGCTGTTGAAATCATTTGTGCCATAACCGTAGGATGGTCCACTACTCATCGGCGTTATTTGTGATATTGAACTGGAACTTGTGCCGAGACAATTGGGTTTCGGATCACAAATTTGCGATGGTATCAATGTCGGGTTACAGGTGGGAGCAGGCACTGGTGTAGGCTCAAGAAGAAAATCTTTGAGGCAGTCTGTTTCATGGTCTGAATCCAGGCCACCTGAGGTCAGTGTCGGTGCGAATAGCGCATCATGGTGATGGAAGCAATCTCCGTTTCTTTCATCCATTATTGCGACGCCTGATTAGTTCATGCTACTGGTGGGAAGGTTTGCTATAGTTCTTTATTCAAATTTCACTTTTTTGATGTTATTAACATCTTGCACAATGATAAGATGTCCATCACAGGAACTACCCCATTATAATGAACTACCCTGCATCTAGCTTCATTGAACTCAGTTAAAATGTTTTCCACTAACTTAAGAAAAAATAACTTTGCTACTGAAGTTTTTAGATTACAAATGAATCACTTTAAAATACCCAATCATAAAACAAACGAGCGACAAAACGGAGTGGAGAATATTTTGAAGCCTAAAGTCCACGTTTTCCTGAAAGCCAAAAAACAGAAAACAGAAAATTAAAAATTACAATAAAGTTCAGTACCTACCAGCAACTATTGTCAAAGGAAAAATAAGGAGTGAAGTCTCAACTATTACTTGAAACAGGGGACATAACAGGGGGGCTTAACCCAGAATCAAGTTAGAGTAGTCAACGATCTGGCTTTCGCCAAACATGTCAGCCTTTTAAAACATTTTACTGGCATCCAACAGGACTACAGAAAATGACAAAATGTAAAGATTTTTGGATAAATACTGACTCACATCAGATGATTCGATTTGTGACTGACGCTAAGGGACATAACTGTCAGTTATCAGCACATGTTAAAATTTCCACACAAAAATTTCTTCACTTGAGCGGAAAAAAATAGTACCTATCCTTTTTAAGTCATTAGCATTTTTGGAGAGTTTTAGACTTGTCTCAGACATTTATTTATTATTCTTTGCAAAATTAAGTCATCAGTATCTTTGAACAAAATGCCTGGCAGTTTGAAAAATTTGAAAAAATTTTGTGAAAAGCAGCTTCTGTTCCTGAACAGTAATTGCTGCCTACATGTATCAAACAGGAATGCAGAAAATGTGAGCCTTCAAAATTTTTGCAGGATTTTGAGAAGAAGCTACTAAATATTTCAACTCAACAATTTGAAGGAAAGAAACAGTACTTAGAATCGGAATAACTAGAAGAAAACGCTTAAAATTGAAATCGAAAAAGGCTGCAGCTTTCCATACTTTTGCAACCTTTCTGGACATAACTGCCACCTCATATTACCTAAATGGATGTCATTACTAAAAACTATCTAAGGTTAAATTTAGGCATTTGGCTATTCAAAAAACATCTTCACCGGGGTTTAAAATTTAAAGCAGAGAAGACTCCAGTAGTTGGGTGTAATTGCTTGAGAAAACAATTGACTATACAGGTAAACAACGGAGAGTTGAATGATAAAAAGTTGATAATAGGAATTGATAAACTGATCCTGTCTGAAGTCAGACTTTTACAAGCTTTTTCAGCTTCAAGATCAGCAATGATTACTTCAATAGTACTGAAAACTTTTTGGAGAGAAAATGTACTAAAATTAAGATGATTCAACGCTAATCATTCATAATACCCCAAATTTTCTTCAGATGTGAAAAAAGGTTGTATTCCATGGATGTTGGGAACCAGGAGTTTCAAACTTTAAAGGTTTGCAAATTCACAGGTTCAAATATGACAAGAAAAGCTACTAATATTTCAATAATGCTGGAAGGGAGGGAAACATGCAAATCCTTATTTACTTGTTCTGAGGGGTTCAAACTTGTGTCACAAGAGAAGAAAGACTCTGCTTGGAGCACTATCTAATAATTGAACTTGCAAGCAATGAATGAACAATTAATTACCTAATCAATCTTCTCTTTCCGAAAACTAAAATTCTCATTCTAATGCTGACAAAATAGTATTTACTTAACAGCAGCTAAGTAAATTCGAGTCTCTAAATTCAGATTAATTTTTGCCAACCCTACCTTCACCTCTCCTTCACTACTACAGACTAGCCTATCATCTACAAATAGACTTATCTCTGACTCCCTCACCACTTCTCTCGAATCATTTGTATACAGCTGAGACAGTAAAGGTCCTAACCTACTGACTTGCGGAGCTCCTAATTCTACACACATTTCCTCCAATAGTTCATATCCCCACCTAACTTGTTGCCTTCTTCGGCTCAAGATTGAGGAAAGTTTAGGATGAAAATTCTAGCATAGATGAGGAAATTGAAAGGAGCATGGAGCAAAGCACAGTAACCCGACAGATTGATAACATGGCTTAATTATCCACCTATGAGAGCGTCTAGCAATGATATGTTACTACCAAGACTGGCTTGATCAAAAAGCATGATGATAATTTTTGTGTACTACCTTGACAGAAGCTTGCAATAGCAACTCAGGGAACCAAAAGGGTAGAATTTAATACTTCTCCCCCGGTGAGATGGCAATAGGTGAAAGCTAGGTAACAAATCTAGACGAAACATCATAGAATTGAACCACAGAGATAAAAGCACTTATGATGCTATTGCACACATACCTCAACATTGCAAACTTACAAGAACTTGATAAGACATTATTGTTTGATCACTATCACAATGCACAAGTAACCTTTAGAGAATTCAGAGAAATGGTACAATAAAGCAGGGAATGAGAGGCTATGTACATATTAAACCACCAACAGCACTAAGACACAGAAGTCCACTTGGACCTAAAATTGATAGTGCAAAGACGTAATATTAAGAGCTATGTCTATTAAATGATGCAGAAAGCGCCCTTTAGCATTTAATAATAATAAACTGATCAACTTGCTGGGATTTATGAACTTGTATTGACAAAATACCTATAATGTTTACAAATTCTCAGCTGTCAAAGGGATTAACCTCTTCTCTTCAAAATACAGTAGTTGGCATTCGGAAACTGCAAAGGAAGTTACGGACAGTCAAACGAAAATAGTAGCTGCATGATAAACAGACTTTGCGGAGTGGAGTCAATGTTAAAAAGGGGTTCGTTAACAACGATTTGGAAATGGGTGAAATATTGTAATAGGACTTTCGATGTAGATAATGTAGGCCTACACAGGCCAGGAGTACCACCTAAATGGAGGAGGCACAACGTGAAATTGGTGTCCTACTTACTTGAATCGCCGCTCAAATAATTATGTTTTTAACTGCCGAATCGGTAAAATAATAAAGTCAACAATTTTAAACCACAAAACTGATTTAAACTCACTAATCCCATTTCGGAGCGGTCGTAGCTAAGCCAATGACCTTCGACCGACTGCAGCAGCAGCAGGAAGCAAACTAATGGCTCTATTGTCAAATTCAAAAGTATTTGTGATTGGTCAACTTCGAACTTCTTATAAAATCTTCTCAACGCTCTCTATACACTATCAGGAGACTTACATGAAGACTTATCACGAATGCCTGCTAAGCGCCTTTTCCATTACTTATCGTGTGAAATGAGATCGGCATCGGATCCGAGCCTACTGTTACGTTGTTTCTTTAAATTTAAGTACCTTCATTCGCATTGATCCCACGTACTAGTAGGTACTTAGTCACAGGAAATGACATATAACTTACCTTTTTAGTTCTTATATTTTGCCAACTTAATCGCGACGAAATAGGTGTTTCACTCAATTTGACGCAAATAGTCTTCATGGCCAGCGTTTTGGGACACAATTCAATTCTGGGTCAAAGAGAACTATTTTTCGGCAGATCCAAAATTTTGGGGGGAATCGGGGGGGGGGGGGGGGGGATTCCCATAACTTGCACACTTACGCGGGAACACGATGCGGCTTTGATGAAAAACAACGCAAGTCCCATGGACAGTTTTCTTTCTCTCTCGCTCTTATTCGTGAGCCACCTGGCTATTTTCTGTCTCTCTCACATACCTAAGCGTCCCGCCTGCCTGTTTTCTGTCTCTCTCGCACACCGAAAAGTCCTACCAGGCGATTTTCTATCTCTCTCCCACACTTAGGAATCCCGCCAAGGGCAACCGAGGGTGCAACCACTCTCAGAGAGTCGCGGGGGAACGCGACGCGACTTTGTCGTAAAAACAACGCAAGTCCAGCCGGGAGATTTTCTTTCTCTCTCGCACTTATGCAAGTGACGCTTGCCTATTTTCTATCTCTCTCGCACACTTGAGCGAGCCGCCTGGCTGTTTTCTATCTCTCTCACACACCTGCTATGCGTCCCGCCTGGCTGTTTTCTGTCTCTCTCGCACACCCAAGCGTCCTACCAGGCGATTTTCTATCTCTCTCGCACACTTAGGCGTCCCGCCAAGGGCAACCGAGGGTGCAACCACTCTCAGAGGGTCGCGGGGGAACGTGATGCGCCTTTGTTGTAAAAACAACGCAAGTGCAGCCGGGCGATTTTCCTTCTCCCTCGCACTCATGCGAGTGACGCTTGGCTATTTTCTATCTCTCTCGCACACTTGAGCGAGCCGCCTGGCTGTTTTCTGTCTCTCTCACACACACCTAAGCGTCCTACCAGGCGATTTTCTATCTCTCTCGCACACTTGAGCGAGCCCCTTGGCTGTTTTCCGTCTCTCCCACACACATGAGCGAGCCGCCTGGCTGTTTTCTGTCTCTCTCGCACACCCAAGCGTCCTACCAGGCGATTTTCTATCTCTCTCGCACACTTAGGCGTCCCGCCAAGGGCATACCGCGGGTGCAACCACTCTCAGAGGGTCGCGGGGGAACGTGATGCGCCTTTGTTGTAAAAACAACGCAAGTGCAGCCGGGCGATTTTCCTTCTCCCTCGCACTCATGCGAGTGACGCTTGGCTATTTTCTATCTCTCTCGCACACTTGAGCGAGCCGCCTGGCTGTTTTCTGTCTCTCTCACACACACCTAGGCGTCCTGTCCTACCAGGCGATTTTCTATCTCTCTCGCACACTTGAGCGAGCCGCCTGGCTGTTTTCTGTCTCTCTCGCACACTCAAGCGCCCTACCAGGCGATATTCTATCTCTCTCGCACACATGAGCGAGCCGCCTGGCTGTTTTCTGTCACTCTCGCACACCCAAGCGTCCTACCAGGCGATTTTCTATCCCTCTCGCACACTTAGGCGTCCCGCCAAGGGCAACCGAGGGTGCAACCACTCTCAGAGGGTCGCGGGGGATAGTGATGCGCCTTTGTTGTAAAAACAACGAAAATGCAGCCGGGCAATTTTCCTTCTCCCTCGCACTCATGCGAGTGACGCTGGGCTATTTTCTATCTCTCTCGCACACTTGAGCGAGCCGCCTGGCTGTTTTCTGTCTCTCTCACACACACCTAAGCGTCCTACCAGGCAATTTTCTATCTCTCTCGCACACTTGAGCGAGCCCCTTGGCTGTTTTCCGTCTCTCTCACAAACATGAGCGAGCCGCCTGGCTGTTTTCTGTCTCTCTCGCACACCCAAGCGTCCTACCAGGCGATTTTCTATCTCTCTCGCACACTTAGGCGTCCCGCCAAGGGCAACCGAGGGTGCAACCACTCTCAGAGGGTCGCGGGGGAACGTGATGCGCCTTTGTTGTAAAAACAACGCAAGTGCAGCCGGGCGATTTTCTATCTCTCTCGCACACTTGAGCGAGCCCCTTGGCTGTTTTCCGTCTCTCTCACACACATGAGCGAGCCGCCTGGCTGTTTTCTGTCTCTCTCGCACACCCAAGCGACCTACCAGGCGATTTTCTATCTCTCTCGGAAACTTAGGCGTCCCGCCAAGGGCAACCGAGGGTGCAACCACTCTCAGAGGGTCGCGGGGGAACGTGATGCACCATTGTTGTAAAAACAACGCAAATGCAGCCGGGCAATTTTCCTTCTCCCTCGCACTCATGCGAGTGACGCTTGGCTATTTTCTATCTCTCTCGCACACTTGAGCGAGCCGCCTGGCTGTTTTCTGTCTCTCTCACACACACCTAAGCGTCCTACCAGGCGATTTTCTATCTCTCTCGCACAATTGAGCGAGCCGCTTGGCTGTTTTCTGTCTCTCTCGCACACTCAAGCGCCCTACCATGCGATATTCTATCTCTCTCGCACAAATGAGCGAGCCGCCTGGCTGTTTTCTGTCTCTCTCGCACACCCAAGCGTCCTACCAGGCGATTTTCTATCCCTCTCGCACATTTAGGCGTCCCGCCAAGGGCAACCGATGGTGCAACCACTCTCAGAGGGTCGCGGGGGAACGTGATGCGCCTTTGTTGTAAAAACAACGCAAATGCAGCCGGGCAATTTTCCTTCTCCCTCGCACTCATGCGAATGACGCTTGGCGATTTTCTGTCTCTCTCGCACACTTTAGCGAGCCGCCTGGCTATTTTCTGTCTCCCTCGCACTTATAGGCTTCCTACCTGGGCGATTTTCTATCTCTCTCGCACTTATACGCTTGCTACCTCGGCGATTTTCTGTCTCTCTCGCACTGGAAACGGGGCAACCGAGGGTGCAACCACTCTCGGAGCTTCGCGGGGGAACGCGATGCTGCTTTGGCGGAAAAACCACCCAAGTCCCGCCTGGCTATTTGCTGTCTCTCTCGCACTTATAGGCTTCCTACCTGGGCGATTTTCTGTCTCTCTCGCACACTTTAGCGAGCCGCCTGGCTATTTGCTGTCTCTCTCGCACTTATAGGCTTCCTACCTGGGCCATTTCCTGTCTCTCTCGCACACTTTAGCGAGCCGCCTGGCTATTTTCTGTCTCTCTCGCACGTATAGGCTTCCTACCTAGGATATTTTCTGTCCCTCTGGCACTTATACGCTTGCTACCTCGGCGAATTTCTGTCTCTCTCGCACTGGAAACGGGGCAACCGAGGGTGCAACCACTCTCGAAGGGTCGCGGGGGAACGCGATGCTGCTTTGGCGGAAAAACCACCCAAGTCCCGCCTGGCTATTTGCTGTCTCTCTCGCACTTATAGGCTTCCTACCTGGGCGATTTTCTGTCTCTCTCGCACACTTTAGCGAGCCGCCTGGCTATTTTCTGTCCCTCTCGCACTTATAGGCTTCCTACCTAGGATATTTTCTGTCTCTCTCGCACACTTTAGCGAGCCGCCTGGCTATTTTCTGTCTCTCTCGCACACTTTAGCGAGCCGCCTGGCTATTTTCTGTCCCTCTCGCACTTATAGGCTTCCTACCTAGGATATTTTCTGTCTCTCTCGCACACTTTAGCGAGCCGCCTGGCTATTTTCTGTCTCTCTCGCACACTTTAGCGAGCCGCCTGGCTATTTTCTGTCTCTCTCGCACTTATAGGCTTCCTACCTGGGTGATTTTCTGTCTCTCTCGCACACTTTAGCGAGCCGCCTGGCTATTTTCTGTCTCTCTCGCACTTATAGGCTTCCTACCTGGGCGGCTTTCTATCTCTCTCGCACTTATACGCTTGCTACTTCGGCGATTTTCTGTCTCTCTCGCACTGGAAACGGGGCAACCGAGGGTGCAACCACTCTCGGAAGGTCGCGGGGGAACGCGATGCTGCTTTGGCGGAAAAACCACCCAAGTCCCGCCTGGCTATTTGCTGTCTCTCTCGCACTTATAGGCTTCCTACCTGGGCGATTTTCTGTCTCTCTCGCACACTTTAGGGAGCCGCCTGGCTATTTTCTGTCTCTCTCGCACTTACAGGCTTCCTACCTGGGCGATTTTCTATCTCTCTCGCACTTATACGCTCGCTACCTCGGCGATTTTCTGTCTCTCTCGCACTGGAAACGGGGCAACCGAGGGTGCAACCACTCTCGAAGGGTCGCGGGGGAACGCGATGCTGCTTTGGCGGAAAAACCACTCAAGTCCCGCCTGGCTATTTTCTGTCTCTCTCGCACTTATAGGCTTCCTACCTGGGCGATTTTCTGTCTCTCTCGCACACTTTAGCGAGCCGCCTGGCTATTTTCTGTCTCTCTCGCACTTATAGGCTTCCTACCTGGGCGATTTTCTATCTCTCTCGCACTTATACACTTGCTACCTCTGCGATTTTCTGTCTCTCTCGCACTGGAAACAGGGCAACCGAGGGTGCAACCACTCTCGGAGGGTCGCGGGGGAACGCGATGCTGCTTTGGCGGAAAAACCACCCAAGTCCCGCCTGGCTATTTGCTGTCTCTCTCGCACTTATCAGCTTCCTACCTGGGCGATTTTCTGTCTCTCTCGCACACTTTAGCGAGCCGCCTAGCTATTTTCTGTCTCTCTCGCACTTATAGGCTTCCTACCTGGGCGATTTTTTGTCTCTCTCGCACACTTTAGCGAGCCGCCTGGCTACTTTCTGTCTCTCTCGCACTTATAGGCTTCCTACCTGGGCGATTTTCTATCTCTCTCACACTTATACGCTTGCTGCCTCGGCGATTTTCTGTCTCTCTCGCACTGGAAACAGGGCAACCGAGGGTGCAACCACTCTCGGAGGGTCGCGGGGGAACGCGATGCTGCTTTGGCGGAAAAACCACCCAAGTCCCGCCTGGCTATTTGCTGTCTCTCTCGCACTTATAGGCTTCCTACCTGGGCGATTTTCTATCTCTCTCGCACTTATACGCTTGCTACCTCGGCGATTTTCTGGCCCTCTCGCACTGGAAACGGGGCAACCGAGGGTGCAACCACTCTCGAAGGGTCGCGGGGGAACGCGATGCTGCTTTTGCGGAAAAACCACTCAAGTCCCGCCTGGCTATTTGCTGTCTCTCTCGCACTTATAGGCTTCCTACCTGGGCGATTTTCTGTCTCTCTCGCACACTTTAGCGAGCCGCCTGGCTATTTTCTGTCTCTCTCGCACTTACAGGCTTCCTACCTGGGCGATTTTCTATCTCTCTCGCACTTATACGCTTGCTACCTCGGCGATTTTCTGTCTCTCTCGCACTGGAAACGGGGCAACCGAGGGTGCAACCACTCTCGAAGGGTCGCGGGGGAACGCGATGCTGCTTTGGCGGAAAAACCACTCAAGTCCCGCCTGGCTATTTTCTGTCTCTCTCGCACTTATAGGCTTCCTACCTGGGCGATTTTCTGTCTCTCTCGCACACTTTAGCGAGCCGCCTGGCTATTTTCTGTCTCTCTCGCACGTATAGGCTTCCTACCTAGGATATTTTCTGTCCCTCTGGCACTTATACGCTTGCTACCTCGGCGATTTTCTGTCTCTCTCGCACTGGAAACGGGGCAACCGAGGGTGCAACCACTCTCGGAGGGTCGCGGGGGAACGCGATGCTGCTTTGGCGGAAAAACCACCCAAGTCCCGCCTGGCTATTTGCTGTCTCTCTCGCACTTATAGGCTTCCTACCTGGGCGATTTTCTGTCTCTCTCGCACACTTTAGCGAGCCGCCTGGCTATTTTCTGTCCCTCTCGCACTTATAGGCTTCCTACCTAGGATATTTTCTGTCTCTCTCGCACACTTTAGCGAGCCGCCTGGCTATTTTCTGTCTCTCTCGCACTTAAAGGCTTCTCTACCTGGTATATTTTCTGTCTCTCTCGCACTTATACGCTTGCTACCTCGGCGATATTCTGTCTCTCTCGCACTGGAAACGGGGCAACCGAGGATGCAACCATTCTCGGAGGGTCGCGGGGGAACGCGATGCTGCTTTGGCGGAAAAACCACCCAAGTCCCGCCTGGCTATTTGCTGTCTCTCTCGCACTTATAGGCTTCCTTCCTGGGCGATTTTCTGTCTCTCTCGCACTTGTAGGCTTCCTACCTGGGCGATTTTCTGTCTGTCTCGCACACTTTAGCGAGCCGCCTAGCTATTTTCTGTCTCTCTCGCACTTATAGGCTTCCTACCTGGGCGCTTTTTTTTTCTCTCTCGCACACTTTAGCGAGCCGCCTGGCTACATTCTGTCGCTCTCGCACTTATCGGCTTCCAACCTGGGCGATTTTCTATCTCTCTCGCACTTATACGCTTGCTACCTCGGCGATTTTCTGTCTCTCTCGTACTGGAAACAGGGCAACCGAGGGTGCAACCACTCTCGGAGGGTCGCGGGGGAACGCGATGCTGCTTTGGCGGAAAAACCACCCAAGTCCCGCCTGGCTATTTGCTGTCTCTCTCGCACCAATAGGCTTCCTACCTGGGCGATTTTCTGTCTCTCTCGCACACTTTAGCGAGCCGCCTGGCTATTTTCTGTCCCTCTCGCACTTATAGGCTTCCTACCTAGGATATTTTCTGTCTCTCTCGCACACTTTAGCGAGCCACCTGGCTATTTTCTGTCTCTCTCGCACTTAAAGGCTTCTCTACCTAGTATATTTTCTGTCTCTCTCGCACTTATACGCTTGCTACCTCGGCGATTTTCTGTCTCTCTCGCACTGGAAACGGGGCAACCGATGGTGTAGCCACTCTCGGAGGGTCGCGGGGTAACGCGATGCTGCTTTGGCGGAAAAACCACCCAAGTCCCGCCTGGCTATTTGCTGTCTCTCTCGCACTTATAGGCTTCCTACCTGTGCGATTTTCTATCTCTCTCGCACTTATACGCTTGCTACCTCGGCGATTTTCTGTCCCTCCCGCACCGGAAACGGGGCAACCGAGGGTGCAACCACTCTCGGAGGGTCGCGGGGGAACGCGATGCTGCTTTGGCGGAAAAACCACCCAAGTCCCGCCTGGCTATTTGCTGTCTCTCTCGCACTAATAGGCTTCCTACCTGGGCGATTTTCTGTCTCTCTCGCACACTTTAGAGAGTCGCCTGGCTATTTTCTGTCTCTCTCGCACTTATAGGCTTCCTACCTAGGATATTTTCTGTCCCTCTCGCACACTTTAGGGAGCCGCCTGGCTATTTTCTGTCTCTTTCGCACTTATAGGCTTCCTACCTAGTATATTTTCTGTCTCTCTCGCACTTATACGCATGCTACCTCGGCGATTTTCTGTCTCTCCCGCACCGGAAACGGGGCAACCGAGGGTGCAACCATTCTCGGAGGGTCGCGGGGGAACGCGATGCTGCTTTGGCGGAAAAACCACCCAAGTCCCGCCTGGCTATTTGCTGTCTCTCTCGCACTTATAGGCTTCCTACCTGGGCGATTTTCTGTCTCTCTCGCACACTTTAGCGAGTCGCCTGGCTATTTTCTGTCTCTCTCGCACTTATAGGCTTCCTACGTAGGATATTTTCTGTCTCTCTCGCACACTTTAGCGAGCCGCCTGGCTATTTTCTGTCTCTCTCGCACTTATAGGCTTCCTACCTTGGATATTTTCTGTCTCTCTCGCACACTTTAGCGAGCCGCCTGGCTATTTTCTGTCTCTCTCGCACTTAAAGGCTTCCTACCTGAGCGGCTTTCTATCTCTCTCGCACTTATACGCTTGCTACTTCGGCGATTTTCTGTCTCTCTCGCACTGGAAACGGGGCAACCGAGGGTGCAACCACTCTCGGAGGGTCGCGGGGGAACGCGATGCTGCTTTGGCGGAAAAACCACCCAAGTCCCGCCTGGCTATTTGCTGTCTCTCTCGCACTTATAGGCTTCCTACCTGGGCAATTTTCTGTCTCTCTCGCACACTTTAGGGAGCCGCCTGGCTATTTTCTGTCTCTCTCGCACTTACAGGCTTCCTACGTGGGCGATTTTCTATCTCTCTCGCACTTATACGCTCGCTACCTCGGCGATTTTCTGTCTCTCTCGCACTGGAAACGGGGCAACCGAGGGTGCAACCACTCTCGGAGGGTCGCGGGGGAACGCGATGCTGCTTTGGCGGAAAAACCACTCAAGTCCCGCCTGGCTATTTTCTGTCTCTCTCGCACTTATAGGCTTCCTACCTGGGCGATTTTCTGTCTCTCTCGCACACTTTAGCGAGCCGCCTGGCTATTTTCTGTCCCTCTCGCACTTATAGGCTTCCTACCTGGGCGATTTTTTGTCTCTCTCGCACACTTTAGCGAGCCGCCTGGCTACTTTCTGTCTCTCTCGCACTTATAAGCTTCCTACCTGGGCGATTTTCTATCTCTCTCACACTTATACGCTTGCTGCCTCGGCGATTTTCTGTCCCTCTCGCACTGGAAACAGGGCAACCGAGGGTGCAACCACTCTCGGAGGGTCGCGGGGGAACGCGATGCTGCTTTGGCGGAAAAACCACCCAAGTCCCGCCTGGCTATTTGCTGTCCCTCTCGCACTTATAGGCTTCCTACCTGGGCGATTTTCTATCTCTCTCGCACTTATACGCTTGCTACCTCGGCGATTTTCTGGCCCTCTCACACTGGAAACGGGGCAACCGAGGGTGCAACCACTCTCGAAGGGTCGCGGGGGAACGCGATGCTGCTTTGGCGGAAAAACCACTCAAGTCCCGCCTGGCTATTTGCTGTCTCTCTCGCACTTATAGGCTTCCTACCTGGGCAATTTCCTGTCTTTCTCGCACACTTTAGCGAGCCGCCTGGCTATTTTCTGTCTCTCTCGCACTTATAGGCTTCCTACCTAGGATATTTTCTGTCTCTCTGGCACTTATACGCTTGCTACCTCGGCGATTTTCCGTCTCTCTCGCACTGGAAACGGGGCAACCGAGGGTGCAACCACTCTCGGAGGGTCGCGGGGGAACGCGATGCTGCTTTGGCGGAAAAAGCACCCAAGTCCCGCCTGGGTATTTGCTGTCTCTCTCGCACTTATAGGCTTCCTAACTGGGCGATTTTCTGTCTCTCTCGCACACTTTAGCGAGCCGCCTGGCTATTTTCTGTCCCTCTCGCACTTAAAGGCTTCCTAACTGGGCGATTTTCTATCTCTCTCGCACTTATACGCTTACTACCTCGGCTATTTTCTGTCTCTCTCGCACCGGAAAGGGGGCAACCTAGGGTGCAACCACTCTCGGAGGGTCGCGGGGGAACGCGATGCTGCTTTGGCGGAAAAACCACCCAAGTCCCGCCTGGCTATTTGCTGTCTCTCTCGCACTTATAGGCTTCCTACCTGTGCGATTTTCTGTCTCTCTCGCACACTTTAGCGAGTCGCCTGGCTATTTTCTGTCGCTCTCGCACTTATAGGCTTCCAACCTGGGCGATTTTCTATCTCTCTCGCACTTATACGCTTGCTACCTCGGCGATTTTCTGTCCCTCCCGCACCGGAAACGGGGCAACCGAGGATGCAACCACTCTCGGAGGGTCGCGGGGGAACGCGATGCTGCTTTGGCGGAAAAACCACCCAAGTCCCGCCTGGCTATTTGCTGTCTCTCTCGCACTTATAGGCTTCCTACCTGGGCGATTTTCTGTCTCTCTCGCACACTTTAGAGAGTCGCCTGGCTATTTTCTGTCTCTCTCGCACTTATAGGCTTCCTACCTAGGATATTTTCTGTCCCTCTCGCACACTTTAGGGAGCCGCCTGGCTATTTTCTGTCTCTTTCGCACTTATAGGCTTCCTACCTAGTATATTTTCTGTCTCTCTCGCACTTCTACGCATGCTACCTCGGCGATTTTCTGTCTCTCCCGCACCGGAAACGGGGCAACCGAGGGTGCAACCATTCTCGGAGGGTCGCGGGGGAACGCGATGCTGCTTTGGCGGAAAAACCACCCAAGTCCCGCCTGGCTATTTGCTGTCTCTCTCGCACTTATAGGCTTCCTACCTGGGCGATTTTCTGTCTCTCTCGCACACTTTAGCGAGTCGCCTGGCTATTTTCTGTCTCTCTCGCACTTATAGGCTTCCTACGTAGGATATTTTCTGTCTCTCTCGCACACTTTAGCGAGCCGCCTGGCTATTTTCTGTCTCTCTCGCACTTATAGGCTTCCTACCTTGGATATTTTCTGTCTCTCTCGCACACTTTAGCGAGCCGCCTGGCTATTTTCTGTCTCTCTCGCACTTAAAGGCTTCCTACCTGAGCGGCTTTCTATCTCTCTCGCACTTATACGCTTGCTACTTCGGCGATTTTCTGTCTCTCTCGCACTGGAAACGGGGCAACCGAGGGTGCAACCACTCTCGGAGGGTCGCGGGGGAACGCGATGCTGCTTTGGCGGAAAAACCACCCAAGTCCCGCCTGGCTATTTGCTGTCTCTCTCGCACTTATAGGCTTCCTACCTGGGCGATTTTCTGTCTCTCTCGCACACTTTAGGGAGCCGCCTGGCTATTTTCTGTCTCTCTCGCACTTACAGGCTTCCTACGTGGGCGATTTTCTATCTCTCTCGCACTTATACGCTCGCTACCTCGGCGATTTTCTGTCTCTCTCGCACTGGAAACGGGGCAACCGAGGGTGCAACCACTCTCGGAGGGTCGCGGGGGAACGCGATGCTGCTTTGGCGGAAAAACCACTCAAGTCCCGCCTGGCTATTTTCTGTCTCTCTCGCACTTATAGGCTTCCTACCTGGGCGATTTTCTGTCTCTCTCGCACTGGAAACGGGGCAACCGAGGGTGCAACCACTCTCGGAGGGTCGCGGGGGAACGCGATGCTGCTTTGGCGGAAAAACCACTCAAATCCCGCCGGGCTCTTTTCTGTCTCTCTCGCACTTATAGGCTTCCTACCTGGGCGATTTTCTGTCTCTCTCGCACACTTTAGCGAGCCGCCTGGCTATTTTCTGTCTCTCTCGCACTTAAAGGCTTCTCTACCTAGTATATTTTCTGTCTCTCTCGCACTTATACGCTTGCTACCTCGGCGATTTTCTGTCTCTCTTGCACTGGAAACGGGGCAACCGAGGGTGCAACCATTCTCGGAGGGTCGCGGGGGAACGCGATGCTGCTTTGGCGGAAAAACCACCCAAGTCCCGGCTGGCTATTTGCTGTCTCTCTCGCACTTATAGGCTTCCTTCCTGGGCGATTTTCTGTCTCTCTCGCACTTATAGGCTTCCTACCTGGGCGATTTTCTGTCTCTCTCGCACACTTTAGCGAGTCGCCTGGCTATTTTCTGTCTCTCTCGCACTTATAGGCTTCCTACGTAGGATATTTTCTGTCTCTCTCGCACACTTTAGCGAGCCGCCTGGCTATTTTCTGTCTCTCTCGCACTTATAGGCTTCCTACCTTGGATATTTTCTGTCTCTCTCGCACAATTTAGCGAGCCGCCTGGCTATTTTCTGTCTCTCTCGCACTTATAGGCTTCCTACCTGGGCGGCTTTCTATCTCTCTCGCACTTATACGCTTGCTACTTCCGCGATTTTCTGTCTCTCTCGCACTGGAAACGGGGCAACCGAGGGTGCAACCACTCTCGGAGGGTCGCGGGGGAACGCGATGCTGCTTTGGCGGAAAAACCACCCAAGTCCCGCCTGGCTATTTGCTGTCTCTCTCGCACTTATAGGCTTCCTACCTGGGCGATTTTCTGTCTCTCTCGCACACTTTAGGGAGCCGCCTGGCTATTTTCTGTCTCTCTCGCACTTACAGGCTTCCTACGTGGGCGATTTTCTATCTCTCTCGCACTTATACGCTCGCTACCTCGGCGATTTTCTGTCTCTCTCGCACTGGAAACGGGGCAACCGAGGGTGCAACCACTCTCGGAGGGTCGCGGGGGAACGCGATGCTGCTTTGGCGGAAAAACCACCCAAGTCCCGCCTGGCTATTTGCTGTCTCTCTCGCACTTATAGGCTTCCTACCTGGGCGATTTTCTATCTCTCTCGCACTTATACGCTTGCTACCTCGGCGATTTTCTGGCCCTCTCGCACTGGAAACGGGGCAACCGAGGGTGCAACCACTCTCGAAGGGTCGCGGGGGAACGCGATGCTGCTTTGGAGGAAAAACCACCCAAGTCCCGCCTGGCTATTTGCTGTCTCTCTCGCACCAATAGGCTTCCTACCTGGGCGATTTTCTGTCTCTCTCGCACACTTTAGCGAGCCGCCTGGCTATTTTCTGTCCCTCTCGCACTTATAGGCTTCCTACCTAGGATATTTTCTGTCTCTCTCGCACACTTTAGCGAGCCGCCTGGCTATTTTCTGTCTCTCTCGCACTTAAAGGCTTCTCTACCTAGTATATTTTCTGTCTCTCTCGCACTTATACGCTTGCTACCTCGGCGATTTTCTGTCTCTCTCGCACTGGAAACGGCACAACCGATGGTGCAGCCACTCTCGGAGGGTCGCGGGGTAACGCGATGCTGCTTTGGCGGAAAAACCACCCAAGTCCCGCCTGGCTATTTGCTGTCTCTCTCGCACTTATAGGCTTCCTACCTGTGCGATTTTCTGTCTCTCTCGCACACTTTAGCGAGCCGCCTGGCTATTTTCTGTCTCCCTCGCACTTTTAGGCTTCATACCTGGGCGATTTTCTATCTCTCTCGCACTTATACGCTTGCTACCTCGGCGATTTTCTGTCTCTCCCGCACCGGAAACGGGGCAACCGAGGGTGCAACCACTCTCGGAGGGTCGCGGGGGAACGCGATGCTGCTTTGGCGGAAAAACCACCCAAGTCCCGCCTGGCTATTTGCTGTCTCTCTCGCACTTATAGGCTTCCTACCTGGGCGATTTTCTGTCTCTCTCGCACACTTTAGAGAGTCGCCTGGCTATTTTCTGTCTCTCTCGCACTTATAGGCTTCCTACCTAGGATATTTTCTGTCCCTCTCGCACACTTTAGGGAGCCGCCTGGCTATTTTCTGTCTCTTTCGCACTTATAGGCTTCCTACCTAGTATATTTTCTGTCTCTCTCGCACTTATACGCTTGATACCTCGGCGATTTTCTGTCTCTCCCGCACCGGAAACGGGGCAACCGACGGTGCAACCATTCTCGGAGGGTCGCGGGGGAACGCGATGCTGCTTTGGCGGAAAAACCACCCAAGTCCCGCCTGGCTATTTGCTGTCTCTCTCGCACTTATAGGCTTCCTACCTGGGCGATTTTCTGTCTCTCTCGCACACTTTAGCGAGTCGCCTGGCTATTTTCTGTCTCTCTCGCACTTATAGGCTTCCTACGTAGGATATTTTCTGTCTCTCTCGCACACTTTAGCGAGCCGCCTGGCTATTTTCTGTCTCTCTCGCACTTATAGGCTTCCTACCTTGGATATTTTCTGTCTCTCTCGCACAATTTAGCGAGCCGCCTGGCTATTTTCTGTCTCTCTCGCACTTATAGGCTTCCTACCTGGGCGGCTTTCTATCTCTCTCGCACTTATACGCTTGCTACTTCCGCGATTTTCTGTCTCTCTCGCACTGGAAACGGGGCAACCGAGGGTGCAACCACTCTCGGAGGGTCGCGGGGGAACGCGATGCTGCTTTGGCGGAAAAACCACCCAAGTCCCGCCTGGCTATTTGCTGTCTCTCTCGCACTTATAGGCTTCCTACCTGGGCGATTTTCTATCTCTCTCGCACTTATACGCTTGCTACCTCGGCGATTTTCTGGCCCTCTCGCACTGGAAACGGGGCAACCGAGGGTGCAACCACTCTCGAAGGGTCGCGGGGGAACGCGATGCTGCTTTGGCGGAAAAACCACTCAAGTCCCGCCTGGCTATTTGCTGTCTCTCTCGCACTTATAGGCTTCCTACCTGGGCAATTTCCTGTCTCTCTCGCACACTTTAGCGAGCCGCCTGGCTATTTTCTGTCTCTCTCGCACTTATAGGCTTCCTACATGGGCGATTTTCTATCTCTCTCGCACTTATACGCTTGCTACCTCGGCGATTTTCTGTCTCTCTCGCACTGGAAACGGGGCAACCGAGGGTGCAACCACTCTCGGAAGGTCGCGGGGGAACGCGATGCTGCTTTGGCGGAAAAAGCACCCAAGTCCCGCCTGGCTATTTGCTGTCTCTCTCGCACTTATAGGCTTCCTAACTGGGCGATTTTCTGTCTCTCTCGCACACTTTAGCGAGCCGCCTGGCTATTTTCTGTCCCTCTCGCACTTAAAGGCTTCCTAACTGGGCGATTTTCTATCTCTCTCGCACTTATACGCTTACTACCTCGGCTATTTTCTGTCTCTCTCGCACCGGAAAGGGGGCAACCTAGGGTGCAACCACTCTCGGAGGGTCGCGGGGGAATGCGATGCTGCTTTGGCGGAAAAACCACCCAAGTCCCGCCTGGCTATTTGCTGTCTCTCTCGCACTTATAGGCTTCCTACCTGGGCGATTTTCTGTCTCTCTCGCACACTTTAGCGTGCCGCCTGGCTATTTTCTGTCTCTCTCGCACTTAAAGGCTTCCTACCTAGGATATTTTCTGTCTCTCTCGCACACTTTAGCGAGCCGCCTGGCTATTTTCTGTCTCTCTCGCACTTATATTATTCCTACCTAGGATATTTTCTGTCTCTCTCGCACACTTTTGCGAGCCGCCTGGCTATTTTCTGTCTCTCTCGCACTTATAGGCTTCCTACATGGGCGATTTTCTATCTCTCTCGCACTTATACGCTTGCTACCTCGGCGATTTTCTGTCTCTCTCGCACTGGAAACGGGGCAACCGAGGGTGCAACCACTCTCGGAGGGCCGCGGGGGAACGCGATGCTGCTTTGGCGGAAAAACCACCCAAGTCCCGCCTGGCTATTTGCTGTCTCTCTCGCACTTATAGGCTTCCTACCTGGGCGATTTTCTGTCTCTCTCGCACACTTTAGCGTGCCGCCTGGCTATTTTCTGTCTCTCTCGCACTTATAGGCTTCCTACCTGGGCGATTTTCTATCTCTCTCGCACTTATACGCTTGCTACCTCGGAAATTTTCTGTCTCTCTCGCACTGGAAACGGGGCAACCGAGGGTGCAACCACTCTCGGAGGGTCGCGGGGGAACGCGATGCTGCTTTGGCGGAAAAACCACCCAAGTCCTGCCTGGCTATTTGCTGTCTCTCTCGCACTTATAGGCTTCCTACCTGGGCGATTTTCTGTCTCTCTCGCACACTTTAGCGAGCCGCCTGGCTATTTTCTGTCTCTCTCTCACTTATAGGCTTCCTATCTAGGCGATTTTCTATCTCTCTCGCACTTATACGCTTCCTACCTTGGCGATTTTTTGTCTCTCTCTAACTGGAAACGGGGCAACCGACGGTGCAACCACTCTCGGAGGGTCGCGGGGGAACGCGATGCTGCTTTTGCGGAAAAACCACTCAAGTCCCGCCTGGCTATTTGCTGTCTCTCTCGCACTTATAGGCTTCCTACCTGGGCGATTTTCTATCTCTCTCGCACTTATACGCTTGCTACCTCGGCGATTTTCTGTCTCTCTCGCACTGGAAACGGGGCAACCGAGGGTGCAACCACTCTCGAAGGGTCGCGGGGGAACGCGATGCTGCTTTGGCGGAAAAACCACTCAAGTACCGCCTGGCTATTTGCTGTCTCTCTCGCACTTATAGGCTTCCTACCTGGGCGATTTCCTGTCTCTCTCGCACACTTTAGCGAGCCGCCTGGCTATTTTCTGTCTCTCTCGCACTTATAGGCTTCCTACCTAGGATATTTTCTGTCTCTCTGGCACTTATACGCTGTCTTTCTCGGCGATTTTCTGTCTCTCTCGCACTGGAAACGGGGCAACCGAGGGTGCAACCACTCTCGAAGGGTCGCGGGGGAACGCGATGCTGCTTTGGCGGAAAAACCACCCAAGTCCCGCCTGGCTATTTTCTGTCTCTCTCGCACTTATAGGCTTCCTACCTAGGATATTTTCTGTGTCTCTCGCACACTTTAGCGAGCCGCCTGGCTTTTTTCTGTCTCTCTCGCACTTAAAGGCTTCTCTACCTAGTATATTTTCTGTCTCTCTCGCACTTATACGCTTGCTACCTCGGCGATTTTCTGTCTCTCTCGCACTGGAAACGGGGCAACCGAGGGTGCAACCATTCTCGGAGGGTCGCGGGGGAACGCGATGCTGCTTTGGCGGAAAAACCACCCAAGTCCCGGCTGGCTATTTGCTGTCTCTCTCGCACTTATAGGCTTCCTTCCTGGGCGATTTTCTGTCTCTCTCGCACTTATAGGCTTCCTACCTGGGCGATTTTCTGTCTGTCTCGCACACTTTAGCGAGCCGCCTAGCTATTTTCTGTCTCTCTCGCACTTATAGGCTTCCTACCTGGGCGCTTTTTTTTTCTCTCTCGCACACTTTAGCGAGCCGCCTGGCTACATTCTGTCGCTCTCGCACTTATCGGCTTCCAACCTGGGCGATTTTCTATCTCTCTCGCACTTATACGCTTGCTACCTCGGCGATTTTCTGTCTCTCTCGCACTGGAAACGGCACAACCGATGGTGCAGCCACTCTCGGAGGGTCGCGGGGTAACGCGATGCTGCTTTGGCGGAAAAACCACCCAAGTCCCGCCTGGCTATTTGCTGTCTCTCTCGCACTTATAGGCTTCCTACCTGTGCGATTTTCTGTCTCTCTCGCACACTTTAGCGAGCCGCCTGGCTATTTTCTGTCTCTCTCGCACTTTTAGGCTTCATACCTGGGCGATTTTCTATCTCTCTCGCACTTATACGCTTGCTACCTCGGCGATTTTCTGTCTCTCCCGCACCGGAAACGGGGCAACCGAGGGTGCAACCACTCTCGGAGGGTCGCGGGGGAACGCGATGCTGCTTTGGCGGAAAAACCACCCAAGTCCCGCCTGGCTATTTGCTGTCTCTCTCGCACTTATAGGCTTCCTACCTGGGCGATTTTCTATCTCTCTCGCACTTATACGCTTGCTACCTCGGCGATTTTCTGTCTCTCTCGCACTGGAAACGGGGCAACCGAGGGTGCAACCACTCTCGGAGGGTCGCGGGGGAACGCGATGCTGCTTTGGCGGAAAAACCACCCAAGTCCCGCCTGGCTATTTGCTGTCTCTCTCGCACTTATAGGCTTCCTACCTGGGCGATTTTCTGTCTCTCTCGCACACTTTAGAGAGTCGCCTGGCTATTTTCTGCCTCTCTCGCACTTATAGGCTTCCTACCTAGGATATTTTCTGTCCCTCTCGCACACTTTAGGGAGCCGCCTGGCTATTTTCTGTCTCTTTCGCACTTATAGGCTTCCTACCTAGGATATTTTCTGTCTCTCTCGCACTTATACGCTTGCTACCTCGGCGATTTTCTGTCTCTCCCGCACCGGAAACGGGGCAACCGAGGGTGCAACCATTCTCGGAGGGTCGCGGGGGAACGCGATGCTGCTTTGGCGGAAAAACCACCCAAGTCCCGCCTGGCTATTTGCTGTCTCTCTCGCACTTATAGGCTTCCTACCTGGGCGATTTTCTGTCTCTCTCGCACACTTTAGCGAGTCGCCTGGCTATTTTCTGTCTCTCTCGCACTTATAGGCTTCCTACGTAGGATATTTTCTGTCTCTCTCGCACACTTTAGCGAGCCGCCTGGCTATTTTCTGTCTCTCTCGCACTTATAGGCTTCCTACCTTGGATATTTTCTGTCTCTCTCGCACAATTTAGCAAGCCGCCTGGCTATTTTCTGTCTCTCTCGCACTTATAGGCTTCCTACCTGGGCGGCTTTCTATCTCTCTCGCACTTATACGCTTGCTACTTCCGCGATTTTCTGTCTCTCTCGCACTGGAAACGGGGCAACCGAGGGTGCAACCACTCTCGGAGGGTCGCGGGGGAACGCGATGCTGCTTTGGCGGAAAAACCACCCAAGTCCCGCCTGGCTATTTGCTGTCTCTCTCGCACTTATAGGCTTCCTACCTGGGCGATTTTCTGTCTCTCTCGCACACTTTAGGGAGCCGCCTGGCTATTTTCTGTCTCTCTCGCACTTACAGGCTTCCTACGTGGGCGATTTTCTATCTCTCTCGCACTTATACGCTCGCTACCTCGGCGATTTTCTGTCTCTCTCGCACTGGAAACGGGGCAACCGAGGGTGCAACCACTCTCGAAGGGTCGCGGGGGAACGCGATGCTGCTTTGGCGGAAAAACCACTCAAGTCCCGCCTGGCTATTTTCTGTCTCTCTCGCACTTATAGGCTTCCTACCTGGGCGGCTTTCTATCTCTCTCGCACTTATACGCTTGCTACTTCCGCGATTTTCTGTCTCTCTCGCACTGGAAACGGGGCAACCGAGGGTGCAACCACTCTCGGAGGGTCGCGGGGGAACGCGATGCTGCTTTGGCGGAAAAACCACCCAAGTCCCGCCTGGCTATTTGCTGTCTCTCTCGCACTTATAGGCTTCCTACCTGGGCGATTTTCTGTCTCTCTCGCACACTTTAGGGAGCCGCCTGGCTATTTTCTGTCTCTCTCGCACTTACAGGCTTCCTACGTGGGCGATTTTCTATCTCTCTCGCACTTATACGCTCGCTACCTCGGCGATTTTCTGTCTCTCTCGCACTGGAAACGGGGCAACCGAGGGTGCAACCACTCTCGAAGGGTCGCGGGGGAACGCGATGCTGCTTTGGCGGAAAAACCACTCAAGTCCCGCTTGGCTATTTTCTGTCTCTCTCGCACTTATAGGCTTCCTACCTGGGCGATTTCCTGTCTCTCTCGCACACTTTAGCGAGCCGCCTGGCTATTTTCTGTCTCTCTCGCACTTATAGGCTTCCTACCTAGGATATTTTCTGTCTCTCTGGCACTTATACGCTGTCTTTCTCGGCGATTTTCTGTCTCTCTCGCACTGGAAACGGGGCAACCGAGGGTGCAACCACTCTCGGAGGGTCGCGGGGGAACGCGATGCTGCTTTGGCGGAAAAACCACCCAAGTCCCGCCTGGCTATTTTCTGTCTCTCTCGCACTTATAGGCTTCCTACCTAGGATATTTTCTGTGTCTCTCGCACACTTTAGCGAGCCGCCTGGCTATTTTCTGTCTCTCTCGCACTTAAAGGCTTCTCTACCTAGTATATTTTCTGTCTCTCTCGCACTTATACGCTTGCTACCTCGGCGATTTTCTGTCTCTCTCGCACTGGAAACGGGGCAACCGAGGGTGCAACCATTCTCGGAGGGTCGCGGGGGAACGCGATGCTGCTTTGGCGGAAAAACCACCCAAGTCCCGGCTGGCTATTTGCTGTCTCTCTCGCACTTATAGGCTTCCTTCCTGGGCGATTTTTTGTCTCTCTCGCACTTATAGGCTTCCTACCTGGGCGATTTTCTGTCTGTCTCGCACACTTTAGCGAGCCGCCTAGCTATTTTCTGTCTCTCTCGCACTTATAGGCTTCCTACCTGGGCGCTTTTTTTTTCTTTCTCGCACACTTTAGCGAGCCGCCTGGCTACATTCTGTCGCTCTCGCACTTATCGGCTTCCAACCTGGGCGATTTTCTATCTCTCTCGCACTTATACGCTTGCTACCTCGGCGATTTTCTGTCTCTCTCGCACTGGAAACGGCACAACCGATGGTGCAGCCACTCTCGGAGGGTCGCGGGGTAACGCGATGCTGCTTTGGCGGAAAAACCACCCAAGTCCCGCCTGGCTATTTGCTGTCTCTCTCGCACTTATAGGCTTCCTACCTGTGCGATTTTCTGTCTCTCTCGCACACTTTAGCGAGCCGCCTGGCTATTTTCTGTCTCTCTCGCACTTTTAGGCTTCATACCTGGGCGATTTTCAATCTCTCTCGCACTTATACGCTTGCTACCTCGGCGATTTTCTGTCTCTCCCGCACCGGAAACGGGGCAACCGAGGGTGCAACCACTCTCGGAGGGTCGCGGGGGAACGCGATGCTGCTTTGGCGGAAAAACCACCCAAGTCCCGCCTGGCTATTTGCTGTCTCTCTCGCACTTATAGGCTTCCTACCTGGGCGGCTTTCTATCTCTCTCGCACTTATACGCTTGCTACTTCCGCGATTTTCTGTCTCTCTCGCACTGGAAACGGGGCAACCGAGGGTGCAACCACTCTCGGAGGGTCGCGGGGGAACGCGATGCTGCTTTGGCGGAAAAACCACCCAAGTCCCGCCTGGCTATTTGCTGTCTCTCTCGCACTTATAGGCTTCCTACCTGGGCGATTTTCTGTCTCTCTCGCACACTTTAGGGAGCCGCCTGGCTATTTTCTGTCTCTCTCGCACTTACAGGCTTCCTACGTGGGCGATTTTCTATCTCTCTCGCACTTATACGCTCGCTACCTCGGCGATTTTCTGTCTCTCTCGCACTGGAAACGGGGCAACCGAGGGTGCAACCACTCTCGAAGGGTCGCGGGGGAACGCGATGCTGCTTTGGCGGAAAAACCACCCAAGTCCCGCCTAGCTATTTGCTGTCTCTCTCGCACTTATAGGCTTCCTACCTGGGCGATTTTCTGTCTCTCTCGCACACTTTAGCGTGCCGCCTGGCTATTTTCTGTCTCTCTCGCACTTATAGGCTTCCTACCTGGGCGATTTTCTATCTCTCTCGCACTTATACGCTTGCTACCTCGGAATTTTCTGTCTCTCTCGCACTGGAAACGGGGCAACCGAGGGTGCAACCACTCTCGGAGGGTCGCGGGGGAACGCGATGCTGCTTTGGCGGAAAAACCACCCAAGTCCCGCCTGGCTATTTGCTGTCTCTCTCGCACTTATAGGCTTCCTACCTGGGCGATTTTCTGTCTCTCTCGCACACTTTAGCGAGCCGCCTGGCTATTTTCTGTCTCTCTCTCACTTATAGGCTTCCTATCTAGGCGATTTTCTATCTCTCTCGCACTTATACGCTTCCTACCTTGGCGATTTTTTGTCTCTCTCTAACTGGAAACGGGGCAACCGACGGTGCAACCACTCTCGGAGGGTCGCGGGGGAACGCGATGCTGCTTTTGCGGAAAAACCACTCAAGTCCCGCCTGGCTATTTGCTGTCTCTCTCGCACTTATAGGCTTCCTACCTGGGCGATTTTCTATCTCTCTCGCACTTATACGCTTGCTACCTCGGCGATTTTCTGTCTCTCTCGCACTGGAAACGGGGCAACCGAGGGTGCAACCACTCTCGAAGGGTCGCGGGGGAACGCGATGCTGCTTTGGCGGAAAAACCACTCAAGTACCGCCTGGCTATTTGCTGTCTCTCTCGCACTTATAGGCTTCCTACCTGGGCGATTTCCTGTCTCTCTCGCACACTTTAGCGAGCCGCCTGGCTATTTTCTGTCTCTCTCGCACTTATAGGCTTCCTACCTAGGATATTTTCTGTCTCTCTGGCACTTATACGCTGTCTTTCTCGGCGATTTTCTGTCTCTCTCGCACTGGAAACGGGGCAACCGAGGGTGCAACCACTCTCGAAGGGTCGCGGGGGAACGCGATGCTGCTTTGGCGGAAAAACCACCCAAGTCCCGCCTGGCTATTTTCTGTCTCTCTCGCACTTATAGGCTTCCTACCTAGGATATTTTCTGTGTCTCTCGCACACTTTAGCGAGCCGCCTGGCTTTTTTCTGTCTCTCTCGCACTTAAAGGCTTCTCTACCTAGTATATTTTCTGTCTCTCTCGCACTTATACGCTTGCTACCTCGGCGATTTTCTGTCTCTCTCGCACTGGAAACGGGGCAACCGAGGGTGCAACCATTCTCGGAGGGTCGCGGGGGAACGCGATGCTGCTTTGGCGGAAAAACCACCCAAGTCCCGGCTGGCTATTTGCTGTCTCTCTCGCACTTATAGGCTTCCTTCCTGGGCGATTTTCTGTCTCTCTCGCACTTATAGGCTTCCTACCTGGGCGATTTTCTGTCTGTCTCGCACACTTTAGCGAGCCGCCTAGCTATTTTCTGTCTCTCTCGCACTTATAGGCTTCCTACCTGGGCGCTTTTTTTTCTCTCTCGCACACTTTAGCGAGCCGCCTGGCTACATTCTGTCGCTCTCGCACTTATCGGCTTCCAACCTGGGCGATTTTCTATCTCTCTCGCACTTATACGCTTGCTACCTCGGCGATTTTCTGTCTCTCTCGCACTGGAAACGGCACAACCGATGGTGCAGCCACTCTCGGAAGGTCGCGGGGTAACGCGATGCTGCTTTGGCGGAAAAACCACCCAAGTCCCGCCTGGCTATTTGCTGTCTCTCTCGCACTTATAGGCTTCCTACCTGTGCGATTTTCTGTCTCTCTCGCACACTTTAGCGAGCCGCCTGGCTATTTTCTGTCTCTCTCGCACTTTTAGGCTTCATACCTGGGCGATTTTCTATCTCTCTCGCACTTATACGCTTGCTACCTCGGCGATTTTCTGTCTCTCCCGCACCGGAAACGGGGCAACCGAGGGTGCAACCACTCTCGGAGGGTCGCGGGGGAACGCGATGCTGCTTTGGCGGAAAAACCACCCAAGTCCCGCCTGGCTATTTGCTGTCTCTCTCGCACTTATAGGCTTCCTACCTGGGCGATTTTCTATCTCTCTCGCACTTATACGCTTGCTACCTCGGCGATTTTCTGTCTCTCTCGCACTGGAAACGGGGCAACCGAGGGTGCAACCACTCTCGGAGGGTCGCGGGGGAACGCGATGCTGCTTTGGCGGAAAAACCACCCAAGTCCCGCCTGGCTATTTGCTGTCTCTCTCGCACTTATAGGCTTCCTACCTGGGCGATTTTCTGTCTCTCTCGCACCTTTTAGAGAGTCGCCTGGCTATTTTCTGCCTCTCTCGCACTTATAGGCTTCCTACCTAGGATATTTTCTGTCCCTCTCGCACACTTTAGGGAGCCGCCTGGCTATTTTCTGTCTCTTTCGCACTTATAGGCTTCCTACCTAGGATATTTTCTGTCTCTCTCGCACTTATACGCTTGCTACCTCGGCGATTTTCTGTCTCTCCCGCACCGGAAACGGGGCAACCGAGGGTGCAACCATTCTCGGAGGGTCGCGGGGGAACGCGATGCTGCTTTGGCGGAAAAACCACCCAAGTCCCGCCTGGCTATTTGCTGTCTCTCTCGCACTTATAGGCTTCCTACCTGGGCGATTTTCTGTCTCTCTCGCACACTTTAGCGAGTCGCCTGGCTATTTTCTGTCTCTCTCGCACTTATAGGCTTCCTACGTAGGATATTTTCTGTCTCTCTCGCACACTTTAGCGAGCCGCCTGGCTATTTTCTGTCTCTCTCGCACTTATAGGCTTCCTACCTTGGATATTTTCTGTCTCTCTCGCACAATTTAGCAAGCCGCCTGGCTATTTTCTGTCTCTCTCGCACTTATAGGCTTCCTACCTGGGCGGCTTTCTATCTCTCTCGCACTTATACGCTTGCTACTTCCGCGATTTTCTGTCTCTCTCGCACTGGAAACGGGGCAACCGAGGGTGCAACCACTCTCGGAGGGTCGCGGGGGAACGCGATGCTGCTTTGGCGGAAAAACCACCCAAGTCCCGCCTGGCTATTTGCTGTCTCTCTCGCACTTATAGGCTTCCTACCTGGGCGATTTTCTGTCTCTCTCGCACACTTTAGCGAGCCGCCTGGCTATTTTCTGTCTCTCTCGCACTTACAGGCTTCCTACGTGGGCGATTTTCTATCTCTCTCGCACTTATACGCTCGCTACCTCGGCGATTTTCTGTCTCTCTCGCACTGGAAACGGGGCAACCGAGGGTGCAACCACTCTCGAAGGGTCGCGGGGGAACGCGATGCTGCTTTGGCGGAAAAACCACTCAAGTCCCGCCTGGCTATTTTCTGTCTCTCTCGCACTTATAGGCTTCCTACCTGGGCGGCTTTCTATCTCTCTCGCACTTATACGCTTGCTACTTCCGCGATTTTCTGTCTCTCTCGCACTGGAAACGGGGCAACCGAGGGTGCAACCACTCTCGGAGGGTCGCGGGGGAACGCGATGCTGCTTTGGCGGAAAAACCACCCAAGTCCCGCCTGGCTATTTGCTGTCTCTCTCGCACTTATAGGCTTCCTACCTGGGCGATTTTCTGTCTCTCTCGCACACTTTAGGGAGCCGCCTGGCTATTTTCTGTCTCTCTCGCACTTACAGGCTTCCTACGTGGGCGATTTTCTATCTCTCTCGCACTTATACGCTCGCTACCTCGGCGATTTTCTGTCTCTCTCGCACTGGAAACGGGGCAACCGAGGGTGCAACCACTCTCGAAGGGTCGCGGGGGAACGCGATGCTGCTTTGGCGGAAAAACCACTCAAGTCCCGCCTGGCTATTTTCTGTCTCTCTCGCACTTATAGGCTTCCTACCTGGGCGATTTCCTGTCTCTCTCGCACACTTTAGCGAGCCGCCTGGCTATTTTCTGTCTCTCTCGCACTTATAGGCTTCCAACCTAGGATATTTTCTGTCTCTCTGGCACTTATACGCTGTCTTTCTCGGCGATTTTCTGTCTCTCTCGCACTGGAAACGGGGCAACCGAGGGTGCAACCACTCTCGGAGGGTCGCGGGGGAACGCGATGCTGCTTTGGCGGAAAAACCACCCAAGTCCCGCCTGGCTATTTGCTGTCTCTCTCGCACTTATAGGCTTCCTACCTGGGCGATTTTCTGTCTCTCTCGCACACTTTAGCGAGCCGCCTGGCTATTTTCTGTCTCTCTCGCACTTAAAGGCTTCTCTACCTAGGCGATTTTCTGTCTCTCTCGCACTTATACGCTTGCTACCTCGGCGATTTTCTGTCTCTCTCGCACTGGAAACGGGGCAACCGAGGGTGCAACCACTCTCGGAGGGTCGCGGGGGAACGCGATGCTGCTTTGGCGGAAAAACCACCCAAGTCCCGCTGGCTATTTGCTGTCTCTCTCGCACTTATAGGCTTCCTTCCTGGGCGATTTTTTGTCTCTCTCGCACTTATAGGCTTCCTACCTGGGCGATTTTCTGTCTCTCTCGCACACTTTAGCGAGCCGCCTAGCTATTTTCTGTCTCTCTCGCACTTATAGGCTTCCTACCTGGGCGCTTTTTTTTTCTTTCTCGCACACTTTAGCGAGCCGCCTGGCTACATTCTGTCGCTCTCGCACTTATCGGCTTCCAACCTGGGCGATTTTCTATCTCTCTCGCACTTATACGCTTGCTACCTCGGCGATTTTCTGTCTCTCTCGCACTGGAAACGGGCACAACCGAGGGTGCAACCACTCTCGGAGGGTCGCGGGGAACGCGATGCTGCTTTGGCGGAAAAACCACCCAAGTCCCGCCTGGCTATTTGCTGTCTCTCTCGCACTTATAGGCTTCCTACCTGGGCGATTTTCTGTCTCTCTCGCACACTTTAGCGAGCCGCCTGGCTATTTTCTGTCTCTCTCGCACTTATAGGCTTCCTACCTGGGCGATTTTCTATCTCTCTCGCACTTATACGCTTGCTACCTCGGCGATTTTCTGTCTCTCTCGCACGGAAACGGGGCAACCGAGGGTGCAACCACTCTCGGAGGGTCGCGGGGGAACGCGATGCTGCTTTGGCGGAAAAACCACCCAAGTCCCGCCTGGCTATTTGCTGTCTCTCTCGCACTTATAGGCTTCCTACCTGGGCGATTTTCTATCTCTCTCGCACTTATACGCTTGCTACCTCGGCGATTTTCTGTCTCTCTCGCACTGGAAACGGGGCAACCGAGGGTGCAACCACTCTCGAAGGGTCGCGGGGGAACGCGATGCTGCTTTGGCGGAAAAACCACTCAAGTCCCGCCTGGCTATTTGCTGTCTCTCTCGCACTTATATTCTTCCTACCTGGGCAATTTTCTGTCTCTCTCGCACACTTTAACGAGCCGTCTGGCTATTTGCTGTCTCTCTTGCACTTATATTCTTCCTACCTGGGCAATTTTCTGTCTCTCTCGCACTTATACGCTTCCTACCTGGGCGATTTTCTGTCCCTCTCGCACTGGAAACGGGGCAACCGAGGGTGCAACCACTCTCGGAGGGTCGCGGGGGAACGCGATGCTGCTTTGGCGGAAAAAGCACCCAAGTCCCGCCTGGCTATTTGCTGTCTCTCTCGCACTTATAGGCTTCCTAACTGGGCGATTTTCTGTCTCTCTCGCACACTTTAGCGAGCCGCCTGGCTATTTTCTGTCCCTCTCGCACTTAAAGGCTTCCTAACTGGGCGATTTTCTATCTCTCTCGCACTTATACGCTTACTACCTCGGCTATTTTCTGTCTCTCTCGCACCGGAAAGGGGGCAACCTAGGGTGCAACCACTCTCGGAGGGTCGCGGGGGAACGCGATGCTGCTTTGGCGGAAAAACCACCCAAGTCCCGCCTGGCTATTTGCTGTCTCTCTCGCACTTATAGGCTTCCTACCTGTGCGATTTTCTGTCTCTCTCGCACACTTTAGCGAGTCGCCTGGCTATTTTCTGTCGCTCTCGCACTTATAGGCTTCCTACCTGGGCGATTTTCTATCTCTCTCGCACTTATACGCTTGCTACCTCGGCGATTTTCTGACTCTGTCGCACCGGAAACGGGGCAACCGAGGATGCAACCACTCTCGGAGGGTCGCGGGGGAACGCGATGCCACTTTGGCGGAAGAACCACCCAAGCCCCGCCTGGCTATTTTCTGTCTCTCTCGCACTTATAGGCTTCCTACCTAGGATATTTTCTGTCTCTCTCGCACACTTTAGCGAGCCGCCTGGCTATTTTCTGTCTCTCTCGCACTTATAGGCTTCCTACATGGGCGATTTTCTATCTCTCTCGCACTTATACGCTTGCTACCTCGGCGATTTTCTGTCTCTGTCGCACTGGAAACAGGGCAACCGAGGGTGCAACCACTCTCGGAGGGTCGCGGGGGAACGCGATGCTGCTTTGGCGGAAAAACCACTCAAATCCCGCCGGCTCTTTTCTGTCTCTCTCGCACTTATAGGCTTCCTACCTGGCGATTTTTCTGTCTCTCTCGCACACTTTAGCGAGCCGCCTGGCTATTTTCTGTCTCTCTCGCACTTATAGGCTTCCTACATGGGCGATTTTCTATCTCTCTCGCACTTATACGCTTGCTACCTCGGCGATTTTCTGTCTCTCTCGCACTGGAAACGGGGCAACCGAGGGTGCAACCACTCTCGGAGGGTCGCGGGGGAACGCGATGCTGCTTTGGCGGAAAAACCACCCAAGTCCCGCCTGGCTATTTGCTGTCTCTCTCGCACTTATAGGCTTCCTACCTGGGCGATTTTCTGTCTCTCTCGCACACTTTAGCGTGCCGCCTGGCTATTTTCTGTCTCTCTCGCACTTATAGGCTTCCTACCTGGGCGATTTTCTATCTCTCTCGCACTTATACGCTCGCTACCTCCGCGATTTTCTGTCTCTCTCGCACTGGAAACGGGGCAACCGAGGGTGCAACCACTCTCGAAGGGTCGCGGGGGAACGCGATGCTGCTTTGGCGGAAAAACCACTCAAATCCCGCCGGGCTCTTTTCTGTCTCTCTCGCACTTATAGGCTTCCTACCTGGGCGATTTTCTGTCTCTCTCGCACACTTTAGCGAGCCGCCTGGCTATTTTCTGTCTCTCTCGCACTTATAGGCTTCCTACCTGGGCGATTTTCTATCTCTCTCGCACTTATACGCTTGCTACCTCGGCGATTTTCTGTCTCTGTCGCACTGGAAACAGGGCAACCGAGGGTGCAACCACTCTCGGAGGGTCGCGGGGGAACGCGATGCTGCTTTGGCGGAAAAACCACCCAAGTCCCGCCTGGCTATTTGCTGTCTCTCTCGCACTTATAGGCTTCCTACCTGGGCGATTTCCTGTCTCTCTCGCACACTTTAGCGAGCCGCCTGGCTATTTTCTGTCTCTCTCGCACTTATAGGCTTCCTACCTAGGATATTTTCTGTCTCTCTGGCACTTATACGCTTGCTTTCTCGGCGATTTTCTGTCTCTCTCGCACTGGAAACGGGGCAACCGAGGGTGCAACCACTCTCGAAGGGTCGCGGGGGAACGCGATGCTGCTTTGGCGGAAAAACCACTCAAGTCCCGCCTGGCTATTTTCTGTCTCTCTCGCACTTATAGGCTTCCTACCTGGGCGATTTTCTGTCTCTCTCGCACACTTTAGCGAGCCGCCTGGCTATTTTCCGTCTCTCTCGCACTTATAGGCTTCCTACCTGGGCGATTTTCTATCTCTCTCGCACTTATACACTTGCTACCTCTGCGATTTTCTGTCTCTCTCGCACTGGAAACAGGGCAACCGAGGGTGCAACCACTCTCGGAGGGTCGCGGGGGAACGCGATGCTGCTTTGGCGGAAAAACCACCCAAGTCCCGCCTGGCTATTTGCTGTCTCTCTCGCACTTATAGGCTTCCTACCTGGGCGATTTTCTGTCTCTCTCGCACACTTTAGCGAGCCGCCTAGCTATTTTCTGTCTCTCTCGCACTTATAGGCTTCCTACCTGGGCGATTTTTTTGTCTCTCTCGCACACTTTAGCGAGCCGCCTGGCTACTTTCTGTCTCTCTCGCACTTATAGGCTTCCTACCTGGGCGATTTTCTATCTCTCTCACTTTTATACGCTTGCTGCCTCGGCGATTTTCTGTCTCTCTCGCACTGGAAACAGGGCAACCGAGGGTGCAACCACTCTCGGAGGGTCGCGGGGGAACGCGATGCTGCTTTGGCGGAAAAACCACCCAAGTCCCGCCTGGCTATTTGCTGTCTCTCTCGCACTTATAGGCTTCCTACCTGGGCGATTTTCTATCTCTCTCGCACTTATACGCTTGCTACCTCGGAAATTTTCTGGCCCTCTCGCACTGGAAACGGGGCAACCGAGGGTGCAACCACTCTCGGAGGGTCGCGGGGGAACGCGATGCTGCTTTGGCGGAAAAACCACCCAAGTCCTGCCTGGCTATTTGCTGTCTCTCTCGCACTTATAGGCTTCCTACCTGGGCGATTTTCTGTCTCTCTCGCACACTTTAGCGAGCCGCCTGGCTATTTTCTGTCTCTCTCTCACTTATAGGCTTCCTATCTAGGCGATTTTCTATCTCTCTCGCACTTATACGCTTCCTACCTTGGCGATTTTTTGTCTCTCTCTAACTGGAAACGGGGCAACCGACGGTGCAACCACTCTCGGAGGGTCGCGGGGGAACGCGATGCTGCTTTTGCGGAAAAACCACTCAAGTCCCGCCTGGCTATTTGCTGTCTCTCTCGCACTTATAGGCTTCCTACCTGGGCGATTTTCTATCTCTCTCGCACTTATACGCTTGCTACCTCGGCGATTTTCTGTCTCTCTCGCACTGGAAACGGGGCAACCGAGGGTGCAACCACTCTCGAAGGGTCGCGGGGGAACGCTATGCTGCTTTGGCGGAAAAACCACTCAAGTACCGCCTGGCTATTTGCTGTCTCTCTCGCACTTATAGGCTTCCTACCTGGGCGATTTCCTGTCTCTCTCGCACACTTTAGCGAGCCGCCTGGCTATTTTCTGTCTCTCTCGCACTTATAGGCTTCCTACCTAGGATATTTTCTGTCTCTCTGGCACTTATACGCTGTCTTTCTCGGCGATTTTCTGTCTCTCTCGCACTGGAAACGGGGCAACCGAGGGTGCAACCACTCTCGGAGGGTCGCGGGGGAACGCGATGCTGCTTTGGCGGAAAAACCACCCAAGTCCCGCCTGGCTATTTTCTGTCTCTCTCGCACTTATAGGCTTCCTACCTAGGATATTTTCTGTGTCTCTCGCACACTTTAGCGAGCCGCCTGGCTATTTTCTGTCTCTCTCGCACTTAAAGGCTTCTCTACCTAGTATATTTTCTGTCTCTCTCGCACTTATACGCTTGCTACCTCGGCGATTTTCTGTCTCTCTCGCACTGGAAACGGGGCAACCGAGGGTGCAACCATTCTCGGAGGGTCGCGGGGGAACGCGATGCTGCTTTGGCGGAAAAACCACCCAAGTCCCGGCTGGCTATTTGCTGTCTCTCTCGCACTTATAGGCTTCCTTCCTGGGCGATTTTCTGTCTCTCTCGCACTTATAGGCTTCCTACCTGGGCGATTTTCTGTCTGTCTCGCACACTTTAGCGAGCCGCCTAGCTATTTTCTGTCTCTCTCGCACTTATAGGCTTCCTACCTGGGCGCTTTTTTTTTCTCTCTCGCACACTTTAGCGAGCCGCCTGGCTACATTCTGTCGCTCTCGCACTTATCGGCTTCCAACCTGGGCGATTTTCTATCTCTCTCGCACTTATACGCTTGCTACCTCGGCGATTTTCTGTCTCTCTCGTACTGGAAACAGGGCAACCGAGGGTGCAACCACTCTCGGAGGGTCGCGGGGGAACGCGATGCTGCTTTGGAGGAAAAACCACCCAAGTCCCGCCTGGCTATTTGCTGTCTCTCTCGCACCAATAGGCTTCCTACCTGGGCGATTTTCTGTCTCTCTCGCACACTTTAGCGAGCCGCCTGGCTATTTTCTGTCCCTCTCGCACTTATAGGCTTCCTACCTAGGATATTTTCTGTCTCTCTCGCACACTTTAGCGAGCCGCCTGGCTATTTTCTGTCTCTCTCGCACTTAAGGGCTTCTCTACCTAGTATATTTTCTGTCTCTCTCGCACTTATACGCTTGCTACCTCGGCGATTTTCTGTCTCTCTCGCACTGGAAACGGCACAACCGATGGTGCAGCCACTCTCGGAGGGTCGCGGGGTAACGCGATGCTGCTTTGGCGGAAAAACCACCCAAGTCCCGCCTGGCTATTTGCTGTCTCTCTCGCACTTATAGGCTTCCTACCTGTGCGATTTTCTGTCTCTCTCGCACACTTTAGCGAGCCGCCTGGCTATTTTCTGTCTCTCTCGCACTTTTAGGCTTCATACCTGGGCGATTTTCTATCTCTCTCGCACTTATACGCTTGCTACCTCGGCGATTTTCTGTCTCTCCCGCACCGGAAACGGGGCAACCGAGGGTGCAACCACTCTCGGAGGGTCGCGGGGGAACGCGATGCTGCTTTGGCGGAAAAACCACCCAAGTCCCGCCTGGCTATTTGCTGTCTCTCTCGCACTTATAGGCTTCCTACCTGGGCGATTTTCTGTCTCTCTCGCACACTTTAGAGAGTCGCCTGGCTATTTTCTGTCTCTCTCGCACTTATAGGCTTCCTACCTAGGATATTTTCTGTCCCTCTCGCACACTTTAGGGAGCCGCCTGGCTATTTTCTGTCTCTTTCGCACTTATAGGCTTCCTACCTACTATATTTTCTGTCTCTCTCGCACTTATACGCTTGCTACCTCGGCGATTTTCTGTCTCTCCCGCACCGGAAACGGGGCAACCGAGGGTGCAACCATTCTCGGAGGGTCGCGGGGGAACGCGATGCTGCTTTGGCGGAAAAACCACCCAAGTCCCGCCTGGCTATTTGCTGTCTCTCTCGCACTTATAGGCTTCCTACCTGGGCGATTTTCTGTCTCTCTCGCACACTTTAGGGAGCCGCCTGGCTATTTTCTGTCTCTCTCGCACTTACAGGCTTCCTACGTGGGCGATTTTCTATCTCTCTCGCACTTATACGCTCGCTACCTCGGCGATTTTCTGTCTCTCTCGCACTGGAAACGGGGCAACCGAGGGTGCAACCACTCTCGAAGGGTCGCGGGGGAACGCGATGCTGCTTTGGCGGAAAAACCACTCAAGTCCCGCCTGGCTATTTGCTGTCTCTCTCGCACTTATAGGCTTCCTACCTGGGCGATTTTCTGTCTCTCTCGCACACTTTAGCGAGTCGCCTGGCTATTTTCTGTCTCTCTCGCACTTATAGGCTTCCTACGTAGGATATTTTCTGTCTCTCTCGCACACTTTAGCGAGCCGCCTGGCTATTTTCTGTCTCTCTCGCACTTATAGGCTTCCTACCTTGGATATTTTCTGTCTCTCTCGCACAATTTAGCGAGCCGCCTGGCTATTTTCTGTCTCTCTCGCACTTATAGGCTTCCTACCTGGGCGGCTTTCTATCTCTCTCGCACTTATACGCTTGCTACTTCCGCGATTTTCTGTCTCTCTCGCACTGGAAACGGGGCAACCGAGGGTGCAACGAGGGGCAACGGAGGGTCGCGGGGGAACGCGATGCTGCTTTGGCGGAAAAACCACCCAAGTCCCGCCTGGCTATTTGCTGTCTCTCTCGCACTTATAGGCTTCCTACCTGGGCGATTTTCTGTCTCTCTCGCACACTTTAGGGAGCCGCCTGGCTATTTTCTGTCTCTCTCGCACTTACAGGCTTCCTACGTGGGCGATTTTCTATCTCTCTCGCACTTATACGCTCGCTACCTCGGCGATTTTCTGTCTCTCTCGCACTGGAAACGGGGCAACCGAGGGTGCAACCACTCTCGAAGGGTCGCGGGGGAACGCGATGCTGCTTTGGCGGAAAAACCACTCAAGTCCCGCCTGGCTATTTTCTGTCTCTCTCGCACTTATAGGCTTCCTACCTGGGCGATTTTCTGTCTCTCTCGCACACTTTAGCGAGCCGCCTGGCTATTTTCCGTCTCTCTCGCACTTATAGGCTTCCTACCTGGGCGATTTTCTATCTCTCTCGCACTTATACACTTGCTACCTCTGCGATTTTCTGTCTCTCTCGCACTGGAAACAGGGCAACCGAGGGTGCAACCACTCTCGGAGGGTCGCGGGGGAACGCGATGCTGCTTTGGCGGAAAAACCACCCAAGTCCCGCCTGGCTATTTGCTGTCTCTCTCGCACTTTTCAGCTTCCTACCTGGGCGATTTTCTGTCTCTCTCGCACACTTTAGCGAGCCGCCTAGCTATTTTCTGTCTCCTCTCGCACTTATAGGCTTCCTACCTGGGCGATTTTTTTGTCTCTCTCGCACACTTTAGCGAGCCGCCTGGCTACTTTCTGTCTCTCTCGCACTTATAGGCTTCCTACCTGGGCGATTTTCTATCTCTCTCACTTTTATACGCTTGCTGCCTCGGCGATTTTCTGTCTCTCTCGCACTGGAAACAGGGCAACCGAGGGTGCAACCACTCTCGGAGGGTCGCGGGGGAACGCGATGCTGCTTTGGCGGAAAAACCACCCAAGTCCCGCCTGGCTATTTGCTGTCTCTCTCGCACTTATAGGCTTCCTACCTGGGCGATTTTCTATCTCTCTCGCACTTATACGCTTGCTACCTCGGCAATTTTCTGGCCCTCTCGCACTGGAAACGGGGCAACCGAGGGTGCAACCACTCTCGAAGGGTCGCGGGGGAACGCGATGCTGCTTTGGCGGAAAAACCACTCAAGTCCCGCCTGGCTATTTGCTGTCTCTCTCGCACTTATAGGCTTCCTACCTGTGCGATTTTCTGTCTCTCTCGCACACTTTAGCGAGTCGCCTGGCTATTTTCCGTCGCTCTCGCACTAATAGGCTTCCTACCTGGGCGATTTTCTATCTCTCTCGCACTTATACGCTTGCTACCTCGGCGATTTTCTGACTCTGTCGCACCGGAAACGGGGCAACCGAGGGTGCAACCACTCTCGGAGGGTCGCGGGGGAACGCGATGCTGCTTTGGCGGAAGAACCACCCAAGTCCCGCCTGGCTATTTGCTGTCTCTCTCGCACTTATAGGCTTCCTACCTGGGCGATTTTCTGTCTCTCTCGCACACTTTAGCGAGCCGCCTGGCTGTTTTCTGTCTCTCTCGCACTTAAAGGCTTCCTACCTAGGATATTTTCTGTCTCTCTCGCACACTTTAGCGAGCCGCCTGGCTATTTTCTGTCTCTCTCGCACTTATAGGCTTCCTACCTAGGATATTTTCTGTCTTTCTCGCACACTTTAGCGAGCCGCCTGGCTATTTTCTGTCTCTCTCGCACTTATAGGCTTCCTACCTAGGATATTTTCTGTCTCTCTGGCACTTATACGCTTGCTACCTCGGCGATTTTCCGTCTCTCTCGCACTGGAAACGGGGCAACCGAGGGTGCAACCACTCTCGGAGGGTCGCGGGGGAACGCGATGCTGCTTTGGCGGAAAAAGCACCCAAGTCCCGCCTGGCTATTTGCTGTCTCTCTCGCACTTATAGGCTTCCTAACTGGGCGATTTTCTGTCTCTCTCGCACACTTTAGCGAGCCGCCTGGCTATTTTCTGTCCCTCTCGCACTTATAGGCTTCCTACGTAGGATATTTTCTGTCTCTCTCGCACACTTTAGCGAGCCGCCTGGCTATTTTCTGTCTCTCTCGCACTTATAGGCTTCCTACCTTGGATATTTTCTGTCTCTCTCGCACAATTTAGCGAGCCGCCTGGCTATTTTCTGTCTCTCTCGCACTTATAGGCTTCCTACCTGGGCGGCTTTCTATCTCTCTCGCACTTATACGCTTGCTACTTCCGCGATTTTCTGTCTCTCTCGCACTGGAAACGGGGCAACCGAGGGTGCAACGGAGGGGGCAACGGAGGGTCGCGGGGGAACGCGATGCTGCTTTGGCGGAAAAACCACCCAAGTCCCGCCTGGCTATTTGCTGTCTCTCTCGCACTTATAGGCTTCCTACCTGGGCGATTTTCTGTCTCTCTCGCACACTTTAGGGAGCCGCCTGGCTATTTTCTGTCTCTCTCGCACTTACAGGCTTCCTACGTGGGCGATTTTCTATCTCTCTCGCACTTATACGCTCGCTACCTCGGCGATTTTCTGTCTCTCTCGCACTGGAAACGGGGCAACCGAGGGTGCAACCACTCTCGAAGGGTCGCGGGGGAACGCGATGCTGCTTTGGCGGAAAAACCACTCAAGTCCCGCCTGGCTATTTTCTGTCTCTCTCGCACTTATAGGCTTCCTACCTGGGCGATTTTCTGTCTCTCTCGCACACTTTAGCGAGCCGCCTGGCTATTTTCCGTCTCTCTCGCACTTATAGGCTTCCTACCTGGGCGATTTTCTATCTCTCTCGCACTTATACACTTGCTACCTCTGCGATTTTCTGTCTCTCTCGCACTGGAACAGGGCAACCGAGGGTGCAACCACTCTCGGAGGGTCGCGGGGGAACGCGATGCTGCTTTGGCGGAAAAACCACCCAAGTCCCGCCTGGCTATTTGCTGTCTCTCTCGCACTTTTCAGCTTCCTACCTGGGCGATTTTCTGTCTCTCTCGCACACTTTAGCGAGCCGCCTAGCTATTTTCTGTCTCTCTCGCACTTATAGGCTTCCTACCTGGGCGATTTTTTTGTCTCTCTCGCACACTTTAGCGAGCCGCCTGGCTACTTTCTGTCTCTCTCGCACTTATAGGCTTCCTACCTGGGCGATTTTCTATCTCTCTCACTTTTATACGCTTGCTGCCTCGGCGATTTTCTGTCTCTCTCGCACTGGAAACAGGGCAACCGAGGGTGCAACCACTCTCGGAGGGTCGCGGGGGAACGCGATGCTGCTTTGGCGGAAAAACCACCCAAGTCCCGCCTGGCTATTTGCTGTCTCTCTCGCACTTATAGGCTTCCTACCTGGGCGATTTTCTATCTCTCTCGCACTTATACGCTTGCTACCTCGGCAATTTTCTGGCCCTCTCGCACTGGAAACGGGGCAACCGAGGGTGCAACCACTCTCGAAGGGTCGCGGGGGAACGCGATGCTGCTTTGGCGGAAAAACCACTCAAGTACCGCCTGGCTATTTGCTGTCTCTCTCGCACTTATAGGCTTCCTACCTGGGCGATTTCCTGTCTCTCTCGCACACTTTAGCGAGCCGCCTGGCTATTTTCTGTCTCTCTCGCACTTATAGGCTTCCTACCTAGGATATTTTCTGTCTCTCTGGCACTTATACGCTGTCTTTCTCGGCGATTTTCTGTCTCTCTCGCACTGGAAACGGGGCAACCGAGGGTGCAACCACTCTCGGAGGGTCGCGGGGGAACGCGATGCTGCTTTGGCGGAAAAACCACCCAAGTCCCGCCTGGCTATTTTCTGTCTCTCTCGCACTTATAGGCTTCCTACCTAGGATATTTTCTGTGTCTCTCGCACACTTTAGCGAGCCGCCTGGCTATTTTCTGTCTCTCTCGCACTTAAAGGCTTCTCTACCTAGTATATTTTCTGTCTCTCTCGCACTTATACGCTTGCTACCTCGGCGATTTTCTGTCTCTCTCGCACTGGAAACGGGGCAACCGAGGGTGCAACCATTCTCGGAGGGTCGCGGGGGAACGCGATGCTGCTTTGGCGGAAAAACCACCCAAGTCCCGGCTGGCTATTTTCTGTCTCTCTCGCACTTATAGGCTTCCTTCCTGGGCGATTTTCTGTCTCTCTCGCACTTAAAGGCTTCCTACCTGGGCGATTTTCTGTCTGTCTCGCACACTTTAGCGAGCCGCCTAGCTATTTTCTGTCTCTCTCGCACTTATAGGCTTCCTACCTGGGCGCTTTTTTTTTCTCTCTCGCACACTTTAGCGAGCCGCCTGGCTACATTCTGTCGCTCTCGCACTCATCGGCTTCCAACCTGGGCGATTTTCTATCTCTCTCGCACTTATACGCTTGCTACCTCGGCGATTTTCTGTCTCTCTCGTACTGGAAACAGGGCAACCGAGGGTGCAACCACTCTCGGAGGGTCGCGGGGGAACGCGATGCTGCTTTGGAGGAAAAACCACCCAAGTCCCGCCTGGCTATTTGCTGTCTCTCTCGCACCAATAGGCTTCCTACCTGGGCGATTTTCTGTCTCTCTCGCACACTTTAGCGAGCCGCCTGGCTATTTTCTGTCCCTCTCGCACTTATAGGCTTCCTACCTAGGATATTTTCTGTCTCTCTCGCACACTTTAGCGAGCCGCCTGGCTATTTTCTGTCTCTCTCGCACTTAAGGGCTTCTCTACCTAGTATATTTTCTGTCTCTCTCGCACTTATACGCCTGCTACCTCGGCGATTTTCTGTCTCTCTCGCACTGGAAACGGCACAACCGATGGTGCAGCCACTCTCGGAGGGTCGCGGGTAACGCGATGCTGCTTTGGCGGAAAAACCACCCAAGTCCCGCCTGGCTATTTGCTGTCTCTCTCGCACTTATAGGCTTCCTACCTGTGCGATTTTCTGTCTCTCTCGCACACTTTAGCGAGCCGCCTGGCTATTTTCTGTCTCTCTCGCACTTTTAGGCTTCATACCTGGGCGATTTTCTATCTCTCTCGCACTTATACGCTTGCTACCTCGGCGATTTTCTGTCTCTCCCGCACCGGAAACGGGGCAACCGAGGGTGCAACCACTCTCGGAGGGTCGCGGGGGAACGCGATGCTGCTTTGGCGGAAAAACCACCCAAGTCCCGCCTGGCTATTTGCTGTCTCTCTCGCACTTATAGGCTTCCTACCTGGGCGATTTTCTGTCTCTCTCGCACACTTTAGAGAGTCGCCTGGCTATTTTCTGTCTCTCTCGCACTTATAGGCTTCCTACCTACGATATTTTCGGTCCCTCTCGCACACTTTAGGGAGCCGCCTGGCTATTTTCTGTCTCTTTCGCACTTATAGGCTTCCTACCTAGTATATTTTCTGTCTCTCTCGCACTTATACGCTTGCTACCTCGGCGATTTTCTGTCTCTCCCGCACCGGAAACGGGGCAACCGAGGGTGCAACCATTCTCGGAGGGTCGCGGGGGAACGCGATGCTGCTATGGCGGAAAAACCACCCAAGTCCCGCCTGGCTATTTGCTGTCTCTCTAGCACTTATAGGCTTCCTACCTGGGCGATTTTCTGTCTCTCTCGCACACTTTAGCGAGTCGCCTGGCTATTTTCTGTCTCTCTCGCACTTATAGGCTTCCTACGTAGGATATTTTCTGTCTCTCTCGCACACTTTAGCGAGCCGCCTGGCTATTTTCTGTCTCTCTCGCACTTATAGGCTTCCTACCTTGGATATTTTCTGTCTCTCTCGCACAATTTAGCGAGCCGCCTGGCTATTTTCTGTCTCTCTCGCACTTATAGGCTTCCTACCTGGGCGGCTTTCTATCTCTCTCGCACTTATACGCTTGCTACTTCCGCGATTTTCTGTCTCTCTCGCACTGGAAACGGGGCAACCGAGGGTGCAACCACTCTCGGAGGGTCGCGGGGGAACGCGATGCTGCTTTGGCGGAAAAACCACCCAAGTCCCGCCTGGCTATTTGCTGTCTCTCTCGCACTTATAGGCTTCCTACCTGGGCGATTTTCTGTCTCTCTCGCACACTTTAGCGAGCTGCCTGGCTATTTTCTGTCTCTCTCGCACTTAAAGGCTTCCTACCTAGGATGTTTTCTGTCTCTCTCGCACACTTTAGCGAGCCGCCTGGCTATTTTCTGTCTCTCTCGCACTTATAGGATTCCTACCTAGGATATTTTCTGTCTCTCTCGCACACTTTAGCGAGCCGCCTGGCTATTTTCTGTCTCTCTCGCACTTATAGGCTTCCTACATGGGCGATTTTCTATCTCTCTCGCACTTATACGCTTGCTACCTCGGCGATTTTCTGTCTCTCTAGCACTGGAAACGGGGCAACCGAGGGTGCAACCACTCTCGGAGGGCCGCGGGGGAAGGCGATGCTGCTTTGGCGGAAAAACCACCCAAGTCCCGCCTGGCTATTTGCTGTCTCTCTCGCACCAATAGGCTTCCTACCTGGGCGATTTTCTGTCTCTCTCGCACACTTTAGCGTGCCGCCTGGCTATTTTCTGTCTCTCTCGCACTTATAGGCTTCCTACCTGGGCGATTTTCTATCTCTCTCGCACTTATACGCTCGCTACCTCGGCGATTTTCTGTCTCTCTCGCACTGGAAACGGGGCAACCGAGGGTGCAACCACTCTCGAAGGGTCGCGGGGGAACGCGATGCTGCTTTGGCGGAAAAACCACTCAAATCCCGCCGGGCTCTTTTCTGTCTCTCTCGCACTTATAGGCTTCCTACCTGGGCGATTTTCTGTCTCTCTCGCACACTTTAGCGAGCCGCCTGGCTATTTTCTGTCTCTCTCGCACTTATAGGCTTCCTACCTGGGCGATTTTCTATCTCTCTCGCACTTATACGCTTGCTACCTCGGCGATTTTCTGTCTCTGTCGCACTGGAAACAGGGCAAGCGAGGGTGCAACCACTCTCGGAGGGTCGCGGGGGAACGCGATGCTGCTTTGGCGGAAAAACCACTCAAATCCCGCCTGGCTATTTTCTGTCTCTCTCGCACTTATAGGCTTCCTACCTGGGCGATTTTCTGTCTCTCTCGCACACTTTAGCGAGCCGCCTGGCTATTTTCCGTCTCTCTCGCACTTATAGGCTTCCTACCTGGGCGATTTTCTATCTCTCTCGCACTTATACACTTGCTACCTCTGCGATTTTCTGTCTCTCTCGCACTGGAAACAGGGCAACCGAGGGTGCAACCACTCTCGGAGGGTCGCGGGGGAACGCGATGCTGCTTTGGCGGAAAAACCACCCAAGTCCCGCCTTGCTATTTGCTGTCTCTCTCGCACTTATAGGCTTCCTACCTGGGCGATTTTCTATCTCTCTCGCACTTATACGCTTGCTACCTCGGCAATTTTCTGGCCCTCTCGCACTGGAAACGGGGCAACCGAGGGTGCAACCACTCTCGAAGGGTCGCGGGGGAACGCGATGCTGCTTTGGCGGAAAAACCACTCAAGTCCCGCCTGGCTATTTGCTGTCTCTCTCGCACTTATAGGCTTCCTACCTGTGCGATTTTCTGTCTCTCTCGCACACTTTAGCGAGTCGCCTGGCTATTTTCCGTCGCTCTCGCACTAATAGGCTTCCTACCTGGGCGATTTTCTATCTCTCTTGCACTTATACGCTTGCTACCTCGGCGATTTTCTGACTCTGTCGCACCGGAAACGGGGCAACCGAGGGTGCAACCACTCTCGGAGGGTCGCGGGGGAACGCGATGCTGCTTTGGCGGAAGAACCACCCAAGTCCCGCCTGGCTATTTGCTGTCTCTCTCGCACTTATAGGCTTCCTACCTGGGCGATTTTCTGTCTCTCTCGCACACTTTAGCGAGCCGCCTGGCTGTTTTCTGTCTCTCTCGCACTTAAAGGCTTCCTACCTAGGATATTTTCTGTCTCTCTCGCACACTTTAGCGAGCCGCCTGGCTATTTTCTGTCTCTCTCGCACTTATAGGCTTCCTACCTAGGATATTTTCTGTCTTTCTCGCACACTTTAGCGAGCCGCCTGGCTATTTTCTGTCTCTCTCGCACTTATAGGCTTCCTACATGGGCGATTTTCTATCTCTCTCGCACTTCTACGCTTGCTACCTCGGCGATTTTCTGTCTCTCTCGCACTGGAAACGGGGCAACCGAGGGTGCAACCACTCTCGGAGGGCCGCGGGGGAACGCGATGCTGCTTTGGCGGAAAAACCACCCAAGTCCCGCCTGGCTATTTGCTGTCTCTCTCGCACTTATAGGCTTCCTACCTGGGCGATTTTCTGTCTCTCTCGCACACTTTAGCGTGCCGCCTGGCTATTTTCTGTCTCTCTCGCACTTATAGGCTTCCTACCTGGGCGATTTTCTATCTCTCTCGCACTTATACGCTCGCTACCTCGGCGATTTTCTGTCTCTCTCGCACTGGAAACGGGGCAACCGAGGGTGCAACCACTCTCGAAGGGTCGCGGGGGAACGCGATGCTGCTTTGGCGGAAAAACCACTCAAATCCCGCCGGGCTCTTTTCTGTCTCTCTCGCACTTATAGGCTTCCTACCTGGGCGATTTTCTGTCTCTCTCGCACACTTTAGCGAGCCGCCTGGCTATTTTCTGTCTCTCTCGCACTTATAGGCTTCCTACCTGGGCGATTTTCTATCTCTCTCGCACTTATACGCTTGCTACCTCGGCGATTTTCTGTCTCTCTCGCACTGGAAACGGGGCAACCGAGGGTGCAACCACTCTCGGAGGGCCGCGGGGGAACGCGATGCTGCTTTGGCGGAAAAACCACCCAAGTCCCGCCTGGCTATTTGCTGTCTCTCTCGCACTTATAGGCTTCCTACCTGGGCGTTTTTCTGTCTCTCTCGCACACTTTAGCGAGCCGCCTGGCCCTTTTCTGTCTCTCTCGCACTTATAGGCTTCCTACCTGGGCGATTTTCTATCTCTCTCGCACTTATACGCTTGCTACCTCGGAGATTTTCTGTCTCTCTCGCACTGGAAACGGGGCAACCGAGGGTGCAACCACTCTCGGAGGGTCGCGGGGGAACGCGATGCTGCTTTGGCGGAAAAACCACCCAGGTCCCGCCTGGCTATTTGCTGTCTCTCTCGCACTTATAGGCTTCCTACCTGGGCGATTTTCTGTCTCTCTCGCACACTTAAGCGAGCCGCCTGGCTATTTTCTGTCTCTCTCTCACTTATAGGCTTCCTATCTAGGCGATTTTCTATCTCTCTCGCACTTATACGCTTCCTACCTTGGCGATTTTTTGTCTCTCTCTAACTGGAAACGGGGCAACCGACGGTGCAACCACTCTCGGAGGGTCGCGGGGGAACGCGATGCTGCTTTTGCGGAAAAACCACTCAAGTCCCGCCTGGCTATTTGCTGTCTCTCTCGCACTTATAGGCTTCCTACCTGGGCGATTTTCTATCTCTCTCGCACTTATACGCTTGCTACCTCGGCGATTTTCTGTCTCTCTCGCACTGGAAACGGGGCAACCGAGGGTGCAACCACTCTCGAAGGGTCGCGGGGGAACGCGATGCTGCTTTGGCGGAAAAACCACTCAAGTACCGCCTGGCTATTTGCTGTCTCTCTCGCACTTATAGGCTTCCTACCTGGGCGATTTCCTGTCTCTCTCGCACACTTTAGCGAGCCGCCTGGCTATTTTCTGTCTCTCTCACACTTATAGGCTTCCTACCTAGGATATTTTCTGTCTCTCTGGCACTTATACGCTTGCTTTCTCGGCGATTTTCTGTCTCTCTCGCACTGGAAACGGGGCAACCGAGGGTGCAACCACTCTCGGAGGGTCGCGGGGGACCGCGATGCTGCTTTGGCGGAAAAACCACCCAAGTCCCGCCTGGCTATTTGCTGTCTCTCTCGCACTTATAGGCTTCCTAACTGGGCGATTTTCTGTCTCTCTCGCACACTTTAGCGAGCCGCCTGGCTATTTTCTGTCCCTCTCGCACTTAAAGGCTTCCTAACTGGGCGATTTTCTATCTCTCTCGCACTTATACGCTTACTACCTCGGCTATTTTCTGTCTCTCTCGCACCGGAAAGGGGGCAACCTAGGGTGCAACCACTCTCGGAGGGTCGCGGGGGAACGCGATGCTGCTTTGGCGGAAAAACCACCCAAGTCCCGCCTGGCTATTTGCTGTCTCTCTCGCACTTATAGGCTTCCTACCTGGGCGATTTTCTGTCTCTCTCGCACACTTTAGCGAGCCTCCTAGCTATTTTCTGTCTCTCTCGCACATATAGGCTTCCTACCTGGGCGATTTTTTGTCTCTCTCGCACACTTTAGCGAGCCGCCTGGCTACTTTCTGTCTCTGTCGCACTTATAGGCTTCCTACCTGGGCGATTTTCTATCTCTCTCGCACTTATATGCTTGCTACCTCGGCGATTTTCTGTCTCTCTCGCACTGGAAACAGGGCAACCGAGGGTGTAACCACTCTCGGAGGGTCGCGGGGGAACGCGATGCTGCTTTGGCGGAAAAACCACCCAAGTCCCGCCTGGCTATTTGCTGTCTCTCCCTTCCGATTTTCCTTCTCCCTCGCACTCATGCGAGTGACGCTTGGCTATTTTCTATCTCTCTCGCACACTTGAGCGAGCCGCCTGGCTGTTTTCTGTCTCTATCACACACACCTAGGCGTCCTACCAGGCGATTTTCTATCTCTCTCGCACACTTAGGCGTCCCGCCAAGGGCAACCGAGGGTGCAACCACTCTCAGAGGGTCGCGGGGGAACGTGATGCGCCTTTGTTGTAAAAACAACGCAAGTGCAGCCGGGCGATTTTCCTTCTCCCCGCATGGCTGTTTTCTGTCTCTCTCGCACACTCAAGCGCCCTACCAGGCGATATTCTATCACTCTCGCACACATGAGCGAGCCGCCTGGCTGTTTTCTGTCCTTCTCGCACACCCAAGCGTCCTACCTGGCTATTTTCTATCTCTCTCGCACACTTAGGCGTCCTGCCAAGGGCAACCGAGGGTGCAACCACTCTCAGAGGGTCGCGGGGGAAGGTGATGCGCCTTTGTTGTAAAAACAACGCAAGTGGGGCCGGGCGATTTTCTTTCTCCCTCGCACTTATGCGTAGACGCTTGGCTATTGTCTATCTCTCTCGCAGACGACGTTTGCCTGTGCGAGAGGGACAGAAAACAGCCAGGCGGGACGCTTAGGTGTATGAGAGAGACAGAAAACAGCCAGGCGGCTCGCTCAAGTGCGCGAGAGAGATAGAAAATCGCCTGGTAGGACGCTTAGGTGTGTGTGAGAGGGATAGAAAACAGCCAGGCGGCTCGCTCAAGTGTGCGAGAGAGACAGAAAATAGCCAAGCGTCACTCGCATAAGTTGGAGAGAGAAAGAAAATCTCCCCGATAGACTTGCGTTGTTTTTACGACAAAGGCGCATCGTGTTCCCCCGCGACCCTCTGAGAGTGGTTGCGCCCTCGGTTGCCCTTGCCGGGACTCCTAAGATTGCGAGAGAGATAGAAAATCGGTTGGTAGGACGCTCGGGTGTGCGAGAGAGACAGAGAACAGGCAGCGGCTCGCTCATGTGTGAGAGAGATACAAAATAGCCAAGCGTCATTCGCATAAGTGCGAGAGAGAAAGAAAATCGCCCGGCTGGACTTGCGTTGTTTTTACGACAAAGGCGCATCGCGTTCCCCCGCGACCCTCTAAGAGTGGTTGCGCCCTCGGTTGCCCTTGCCGGGATTCCTAAGTGTGCGAGAGAGATAGAAAATCGGTTGGTAGGACGCTCGGGTGTGCGAGAGAGACAGAGAACAGCCAAGCGGCTCGCTCAAGTTTGCGAGAGAGATAGAAAATCGCCTGGTCGGACGCTTAGGTGTGTGTGAGAGAGACAGAAAACAGCCAGGCGGCTCGCTCAAGTGTGCGAGAGAGATAGAAAATAGCAAAGCGTCACTCGCATAAGTGCGAGTGAGAAAGAAAATCTCCCGGCTGGACTTGCGTTGTTTTTACGACAAAGGCGCATCGCGTTCCCCCGCGACCCTTTGAGAGTGGTTGCGCCCTCGGGTGCGCTTGGCGGGATTCCTAAGTGTGCGAGAGAGATAGAAAATCGCCTGTTAGGACGCTTGGGTGTGCGAGAGAGACAGAGAACAGGCAGGCGGCTCGCCCATGTGTGCGAGAGAGATAGAAAATCGCCTGGTGGGACGCTTGGGTGTGCGAGAGAGACAGAAAACAGCCAGGCGGGACGCTTAGGTGTGTAAGAGAGACAGAAAACAGCCAGGCGGCTGGCTCAAGTGCGAGAGAGATAGAAAATAGCCAAGCTTCACTCGTATAAGTGCGCGAGAGAGAGAAAATCTCCTGCCTGGACTTGCGTTGTTTTTACGACAAAGGCGCATCGCGTTCCCCCGCGACCCTCTGAAAGTGGTTGCGCCCTTGGTTGCCCTCGGCGCGACGCGTAAGTTTGCGTGAGAGATATAAAATCGCCTGGCAGGACGCTTGGGTGTGCGAGAGAGACAGAAAATAGTCAGGCTGCTTGCTTAAACGCGCGTCCTACCAGGCGATTTTCTATCTCTCTCGCACACTTAAGCGTCTTGCCAAGGGGCATCCGAGGGTGCAACCGCTCTCAGAGGGTCGCCGGGAACGCGATGCGGCTTTTCCGTAAAAACAACGCGAGTCCAGCTGGGCGATTTTTTTTCACGTGTGCGCTATACGCTTGGCTATTTTCTATCTCTCTCGCACACTTAAGAGAGTCGCCAGGCTGTTTTCTGTTTCTCTCGCGGTCTCGCCTCTTGCAAGGTGATTTTCAGTCGCTCTTGCACACTTTAGCGGGCTCCCTGATGGCCGTTTTTTGTCCCTCTTGCACACACCGACGGGCCGCGTGGCTGTTTTCTGTCTCTCTCGCACACTTAGGCGTCCCGCTTGGCTGTTTTCTGTCTCTCTGGCACACTTTAGCGGCTGCCTGGCCATTTTCTTTCTCTCTCGCACGCACCGGCCGGTTTGCTGGCTGTTTTCTGTCTCTCTCGCACACTCACGCGTCTTGCCAGACGATCATCTATCTTTCTTGCACACTTTAGCGGGCTGCCTGGTTTTTTGTGAGTTTGTAGAATCAGTTTCATAAAAATCGATGGAACAGCATCCTACTCAGTGTTTTATGTCACGGCCGCCATTTTGAACTTTGGAATTTTGAATGTATCAAAAAATTCGAGTTTCCGGTCGTATATAATACTTCCTGATACCTTCAACTTCAAATTCAATTTCGATCATAGGTAGATTAAATCACGGAAATAGCTGAAATAGGCAACAATTCATCTTTATCATCAATTGATAAAACAAGACTTTATACTGTGAGACAGCCGCAAGTGCGCCGTAAATGACGAAGTTTCAGGCAAGACAGCAGTAAGTGACATACTTCCCAGAGAGCCAATGAGAACAGTGGTTTCAAGTAAAGTGTTTCTCTATCCATTTTCTATGTTTTCTATTCTAACTATTACCATGGACTATTTCTAACCAGAAAATGTTATGACAAAAGCGCAACCACGAAGCGTGCAGAGGATTGAGGATAGTATTGTAGCACTTACGGCTGCCTTGCTTCAAAGTAGCCTGGCATGTAAGTAAATGAAAAATGCCCTTTTCGTGTAATTGAAATAAAATCAGTCGACTTTTATCCACCGAGTGGTTTCTCGGAATCTTTCGGCTGACAAGGGGAAAGACAAAGAACGGAGGCTTCATTTTAGCACACTGCACAGTTGCACGTACTGCTCTCTTCGGTCTTCGCTACCAACAGCACCAACAGCCGGCTCCTGTTTTCCTGGAGAACCTGACTCCTGAGAGTGAGAACCAGTCGAGAACGCTTCCATCCAAGTTCTAAGCAAGCAACCCACTTCAACATCCACATTTTCATTGTTCTCTGATTCTGATTCCTCCAGTCGATTGTAAATAGCTCGCTGCCTGAGTGGAAATTGCTACCTTTACGTTTTAGTCTGATTTTATATCTTTGACGATCAAATTCATCTCTATGTATCATGTGTCCACTTTAGCTGACTGGAACTAAAATTGCTACACCACTGGTGAGTGCCATCCAAATCATGACTTATTGAATTCTCATCTCTTCATTTCACATAGTTTAGAGTATTCTAAACGAAATTCGGAAAGCCTTTCGCACGTTTTATGATTAATTAAGTTTCAGCATTTAGTAGTGTCTACATCTGTCCTATCATTAGAGTTCGGCTTTACACCCTGTTAGTGCCACAGATGGGCGATCAAGCAAGAAATATTTCAATTTTCAAGCTTTAAAAAGGACAATTTGGGCTGACAGTCGTATCTCAAACTTTTCCCAAACATCTGAAGGACTGACTAGCTACACACAAGATGAACGATGATGCATGTTACTGAAATAAGGACAAAGCGTTGATGTAAGTCGGCAATCACATAACTCGGAAAATGCGATTTTTCAGGAGAGGGAAAAAACTATCCACATTCCTCATCTTTGAAGGTATAGGGGAAATAATTCTTAGGGACAGCAAGGATAAGATGCTTTATAAGACTCTATCATCATTTTGAATAATAGGTATTCTTGTCTGTCAGGAGAAATGACGGAAAAACCGAGTTATGTGTCTGTGGAACTAAGGTCCAACACTGAATTCTGAGATTCGTGGTCGGCAAATTACTGATTCAAACCGCTATTCTTTGCCAATGTTGACTGAATAAAGACTGAATAAGACTCTTCTCACTTTAAAAGTAGCCTAAAGTTCCTGTTAACAAACTTTAATTGGTAGCGAATCTTTAGAATGACACCGGAAAACAATTCGACGGCGTAAGTCGGCAATCACATAACTCGGTTTACTACGTTGCAGACTTCCTGTCATATTTCAATTTTTATGCGGAAAACTACTCAACGGCAATTCTTTAACACTGCCGAGAGTTTTCTTCTCCATGCGAAGAAAATTCTGTATAAACTGCAAGGAATGATGTCAAATGAGTCGAGGCTCTCCTTTTAAAAAAATAACGTAGAGGCGGAGATTTTCAGACACTGAACGAGACAATTATGTGATTGCGGACTTATGCCGTCGAATTACGAATTAAAATGAAATGAAGACAAAAACAAGCAAACAATTACCTAGTTATCTGTTGGATTAGATGTTCGATGTTAAAACAATAACAATGTTTTTGTTGTTTGAAGATTCTGTGACGCCTAACTTTTAATTTTCCCTCCTAATCTGCGCACAATTCTTCCTGGGAGAGCGTGCGCTGTGTAAAAATGCGGCGCGACGGCATGAGTTATGTGTTAATGGAATTAACGCCGAGATGTGTGTTTTGGGTTCTACATTTTTAGGTGACTTCCAGATTTTTTCTGACTGAAATATTTTGATAGCAGGAAAAGGGCATCTACTACACTTCATTCCTGCAGCTAACTCAAAACCACCGAAAATCAAGTTTTGTGATTGCTGACTTACACCATCGAAAGGTCGGTCTTTAGGGTAATTAGTCAAGCTCAAGTGATGGTCAAACTGGCATGCAATACATTGCATCAATAGGTGAAAAGCCTGGCTGATTTTAAATTTTTAGCCAAAAAAAGGGCGATAGTCCCTGGGCTTGTGCTTAAAGAATCATTCTCAACCCAAAAATTGGCCAAATTCAGAGAATTGCAAGCAGAATAGTGATAGGAAAGGAACCTTGCACTGGATATAGAAATCGATAGCTGTGTCAAACGCAAGGATTTTTCCGAACACTATTCTGCTTTCATTTCTCTGAATTTTGCTGATTTTTGGGCTTAGAATGATTCGTTAGGCTCAAGCGCATGGGTTATTGTCCTTTTTTTTGCTATAAATTCAAAATCTGTTGAGATTTTTGACCTATTCAGTGCGATATATTGCATATCAGTTTGACCACGTCACTTGAGCTTGACAAATCACTTCCATGATATGTGTATTCCTGATACTGTCAATTATGGACAGTACTGCCCATTGTAATCAGGCTGTACAGTAAAATTTCATAAACTCCATTTCATCTGTAAGCATCAAAATGAGGTTTAGCAGATGATGATTTGTCTCGGGTTCTTGGTGTTGTTAAACTGGTGTGTGACATATCTACTGCATTGATTAAATAGTAATCTTAGCAGAATTGAACTTTTTCGGCAGGGAAAGACGATAGCCCCTGCGCATGAGTCTTAAGAATCATTTGTGACCAAAAATTTGCAAAATTCTGAAGTATGAAAGCAGGACTCCTCTTTGAAAAAAGTTTTGCATTCGATACAGTGCATAATTGATCCCTGTATTGAATGCAACTTTTTTTTCAAAAAGAATCCTTTCGTCATTTCCCTGAATTTTGCAATCTTTTGGTTGAGAAATGATTTTCAAGGCTCATGCCCAGGGGCTGTTTTTTTTTTTTTGCCCTGAAGTCCAAATCTACTGAGTTTTTTTTTTTTTTATTGATGTGATGTACTGCAAGCCAGTTGAACCATTTCAAGAATCTGGGACGAATCACCATGAGCTTACTTTTTTGAAATGGAAGGAAAATAAACCATACGGAATAGACACATTATTCTTTCACAAAAAAACCAAAATTTGAGAACGAGGGAAGAATCACACGAACACTATGATACCTATAACCTCCTATGTTCTGTTAGGTATCTTATTTAATGCTCAGAATCCTTTGGTTTTAATTTTTTTTTTTTTTTTTTTTACTTGCCAGTTTTTATCAATGCATTGGATTTGCTTGTAACTATTTAATCAAAATGGAACATGGGGACGAGATTAGTGAGTATGAGCGGTTGAGGCTCAAGAAGATAGAGGAGAATCGTAAGTGCCTCCTGGAGCTTGGATTGATCTCGAACAAACCTCCTACCCAAACTGTGAGTATCTATTTCTTAGTATTAACACTATTTATAATACAATTATCAGATCATGAATGAATTCAAAATTTTGAAATGAATTGAAAAGTATAAGTACTTAAAATCAGATCAGGTTAAATTTGACTTGACATCCTTGAGACTAAGCTCTAAACAGGAACTTCAGGAGATTAAACCCAGGTGTTTGACATTTTTGAACTGGCATGCGATGTATTGCATTGAGTTAGTTGAAAATCTTGGCAGACTTTGACTTCCTAGCCAAAAAAGAGTTGAAAATCTTGGCAGACTTTGACTTAATATCCAAAAAAGGACACAGTGGCCCCTCAGCACAAGTTCACAAAATCATTCTACAAGAAAAAAAATTGCAAATTTTTAGAAAATGAAATCAGGATTTGGCCCAAAATAAAAATATTGCATTTCATCTCCATATTGAATGCATCAATTTTTTTGTTGCCAAATGCAAAATGATGATGCCTCCGCACGAGTTGATTCAATTCCACTTCACTCAAATTTTCCTATTTTGCCTCTTATCTAAGCCTACTTTTTGTCACTTTTCAAGATTCAAGATCCCTCATCTTCAGATGTGATCTTTTCAATATTTTTCAGCACACCAAGGATCAAAACGTAAATTCAACCCCAAAATCTGCCAAGAAAAGACGTCAGCCTACGGCAAGTCCAGCACCAGTTCGGAGGATGGTAACACGCAGATCAGCTCAGTTGGGAGATCAGTATCAGCATGAATGCATTGAGGTAAGTTCTATCAGTTTGTTACTCATATTCATCATTTTATCAAAGCAGCGTCCTGAATTTCATCAATACTCTAACTAGGATGAAGAATAATGTGGAGTATCAAGGCCTTTAAGATTTTTTGCTCATTGGATAGAGGTTACTCAATTCTTCAACTGTTGAAAATTATAGAATCCTAAAGCTGCAATTCAAACAAACTAAATCGAGCTACTCATCATGTTGACATCTGTTCTTTTCAATTAGTCATACTGGTTAAGTTGTCTGCTGGTGCCTAATTCAAACTGAATTTTAAGGGTGGTTTAGAAGTACCAAAAAAGTATGGAAACTCCGTTAGAAAGTCCGTAATTTTTTGCCTCATGCCATGCGTGTTTTTCAATCCAGCCTGGAAAGTACACAACGCTTTATGCATTGATTTTTAGTGAAGTATTGGTCCACTGTATTGCACTGGGCAGCTAGTTGATCTTTAGGCCACCAATGAGCTTTGAACTTTGTGGCTACATCATTTTTGTGGCGATTTGCTTGTGAATTTCGAATTTACGAATTTTGTCATGTGGAACAGAATTTTTCTGTTGAGGAGGGAACAAATTTTGTGAGAAAGTTAAAAAAATACTGTCAAAGAACTGATTTTTTACCAGTCAATTTTAGTAGATAGACACCCTGTAGTGATACATAATTTTAAATCAATTTATGTGACTTGCATTTTTTAACATTTCAACTTCGTTTTTCCCCCAGGATGATGAAGATCCTGATTTTGAAGCACCTCGTTCAAAAAAGAAAGAATACCGAGATAATTTCTATGGTCCTGTTGCAGGTACTGCACTCACTACTTTATTTTTGTTACTTTCAGAAATGTCTAACTATTGGAATTTCAATGTTGTAAGACAAATTTGCATAAATTTATTAGATTTGATATTGAGAAAAAATGGACAAAGGTCACATCAACCTGCATGTAGGGGTGTTCAAACAAATTCTTGCTGGTACGCTATCAGTATCGTCTTAAACCGTAACTGGTGGCAGTACCGACAGTGGCGATGATATCGTTAACAGCCCACCTTATCGGAGTTTTGAGAGCTCGCACTCAATTCATTATTGCCCTGTGTTTTGGTTTGTCAGATTGCCTGGCACAGTGGCTTGTAAAATAGATGCACACATGGCAACAGCTTATTTTCATCAGCTCCAAAAACTCAGACCCCTATCGGTAAGAGCGCTCTCATTGTAACTTTCTCTTAACGGAACTGTTTCGGTAGCTTACCGACAACCGATAGAACAGTCCTACCTGCATGCATCAAACATCATTTGGCACATCAGTTAATATATAAATTTATGTTGAGTGGTGCTATTTTCCTATGTGACTTCTGTCTGTTCTTTTCTTTCCCCAGTTCTAGTAACCATGGTCTAACTTGCTTGTTCCATCTAACTTGCTTGACGACTCTTCAATAAAATACTGCATGTAAGTACGAGGAGGAACCCAAAAAAAACCCTGGAATTTTGTTGTAACTTGGCAACGGTGGAAAATATCCGGGTTCTACTGCTAGCGGGTGTAACTAAAGCTATGAAAAGTAACTAGGCCAAACGTCGTTGCGTAATTTCCTTTATTTTGGTGAGACTTGGTCCAAAGGGTTGTTTGGCAAGTTCGTCGTTTTTGAAGACGGGTGATTTTCATGGGCAATGCGCGGCTAACTCTGTCAATTTTTGGAGCGAATCTTTTAGGAAACATGTTTCACTCATGACATAAGTGAATAAATGTTTTTCTTTGTCTTAGAGTAAGATTAATTGTTCGAATTTCGGCTGGATGCCCAGCAGCAGTCACCGGCTAGTACGCTAAATGGGGAATCAATTCAACAACAACGCGTTTCAGGCCCAAATTTTTCGCAGCAACGTTTTGAATATTTCTGTATTACATTCGAGTGATATTTGCTAGTTAATTAAATGATCTATAACCACCCTCATTCACAAAAATGCATTTTTTTTTCATTATTTGCATGGGTTCTATCTTATGGCAATGGCGGTTTGGAGCCATACAGGGGTTTTGGGCGACACTGCACCATTTAAAAGCAAAAAACCGTACTATTACTGAAGTTTTTAATGAGGCTTGTCCTCCGAAAGCATCACTTTAAAAGGTCAACAGTGAAATGCGTGTTTTTATCAAGTAAAAGAGAAAAATTTGAGTGCTAAGTTACTGAAATTGACCCATCTTCAAGAACGACGAACTCGCCAGACAATCCCTTAAACCAAGTCTTGCCAAATTAAAAGAAATTGTGTGACGATGTTGAAATTTGACCTAGTGACTCTTCATAGCTGCTAGTTACTCTTCCCAGTGGTGGAACCGGAATATTCTCAATCGTTGCCAAGTTATAGCAAAATTCTGGTTTTTTTGGGTCCCTTCTCGTATGCAATCTTCGAAGGAGTTGTAGTTCCAGTGAAACCTATTTATCATGGAATTTGGCAGTGTATTTCTCTTCATGAGTCAGCTTCAAAATTATTTTTAATCTCAGGGATTAGTTTGAATACATTTTTAGTTTATATTTGTAATATTTTTTAATTTAAGGGATCAAAGTTGGTGACTGTTGGGAGTATCGTTTAGAATGCTCCACAGCGGGTATTCATCGACCAACTGTTGCTGGAATCCATGGAGGTCCTGATGGTGCCTATAGTATTGCTCTTTCTGGTGGCTATGAAGATGATGTTGACTATGGCGATCATTTCACCTATACAGGTATGTTTTCTATACCTCAGAAGCCCTAGGAAATCTCTTCATTATTATCATACCATCATGTAATCCATTTAGTACCATTCAATCAGTCGTGTCGTACAAGAATCTTATTTTGAAAAAAAAATTTAAGTTAAATTTAATAAGAGTAGTGGAAGATCCAGAAATCTCTTCGAAAATAAGTGTTTCTACAGAAAATTTTAGAGCGAAACACGTTCCCAAGCTTTAACTGAAAATAAAGAGGCTGAAAGTTCAGGTTAATAAGAAAATGGTTCTTGTTAGCCTGGGCAACAACCCACAATTCAACCACCTCAAATCAAATGCAACATGGTGGCCGCATAATTCAAATCAGGAATAAACAATTTTACAAAAAAAAAAAAAAAAAAAATATATTCACTTCAAACAATGATTTTATTGTGAGCACATTCCATATACATTACCTCTTTTTATGGTTGTGATCTGAAAGTAAGTGAACAAATGCTGGTGAAAGGATACACAGTGGTCAATTCTTCTTGTGTTGTCGGGAAATTTTTCCTCCCTGTGTTTTTCTGGAAACTGAGATGGATTTTTGGCTTCGCTGAAAGCCTTTTCTCAGCTGAAATTTCATCGAATGAAAAATGGCAAAATGCAAGCATTCTCACTTTTTTAGTACTTGCCGAAAATTAAATCTTACAAAATTGTGCAACATCACCATTCAAGAGTTGTAGTCATGATATCGTTGACGTGTCTTTTGCAGGTGCTGGCGGACGTGATCTAAAAGGGACAAAAACTAATCCAAAGAATCTTCGAACAGCTCCTCAAAGCAAAAATCAAACCCCCGATGGACCCAATGCTGCCTTAATTGCCAGTGTTAGGACAAGGAATCCGGTTCGGGTCATCCGAGGTTACAAACTCAACAGCTTGTATGCCCCTGAAAGTGGTTACAGGTATGATGGTAAGTTCAACTTTGTACTTTGACTCCGGGACTGCAGACACATTAAAACTCATTATCAATAATGTCAATCATCTCAAATTTGGTTATTGATTAATTGATTGGGCTTCATTGGAAAAAATCAGGATGAATGAAGATAAATCAGGATAAATTGGGATTTTCGGATGCAAAAACCTCTTAACCATACGACTAGGTATAGTTGCAATCTGTCGTGTGTAATAATGAGGAGGCCCCAAAAATGGGCTCGAAAAATGGGAAGGCTGGAAAAACTGCAGTTATATTATTGCAAAACTGCACTGAAAATCATGTGTTTTTTTTTTTTTCGCAAAATTACAGCAGTTTATACATATGAAGCCATGAAAAGGCTATCACATTGAAATTTCTGAGGGGAAGGGTTTGTAAAACGAGAGAGCAAAGAACTCTCTACATTCGTAATCAAGAGGAATAGATGAGTTAGGTTAATAGAATATATAAGAATAAATTGTGCCAAATCAGGATACATAGAGCTGAATTGGGATTAATAGAATTATTTGGAAGTAAATATATAAATTGAGAATATCAAGAACTTGTTTAAACTTTTCACCTAAGCGCTCGACACCAAACTAATATTAATTTTTCTTTTTACTTGCTTGCCGGGAAATTTTCTTTTAAAGACATGTTTTGGTCCTTGGACCATCACCAGGTACAGACTGGGACATTCATAGCAAGAACTGGCAAACCAATTGCCAATCAGCGGTCAGATTGGCGGTAATGACTCTGTCAACAATTGTTTTCTCAGTGTAATGCACCTTTCCTTCCTAAAATTTAATACTAAGTCAGGTACATGTTCTCAAAAGTAACATAACAATAATGTGGTATAATATGGTGTGTAGTTTTAAAAGGAAACTGAAAATAAAGAAAATTAAGGAAATAATTTGTAAAGCCAGCTAAAAAACAACAAATATCAAAGAAGATTCTCTCAAAATATACTCGAGCTTCGAAATTTTATTGAAATATGTAGTACCCTTTTTTACTTCAAAAGCATTACATAGATCTGTCAATTATTTTCAGGTTTGTATACGGTTGATGAGTACTGGACTGAGACTGGTTTATCTGGATTTCTGGTGTACAAATTCAAGTTATCTAGAATGAAAGGCCAAGATCTCCCCATCTGGGATCAAGAGACTAACCAAGAAAATAATAAACAAAATGTCAATCGCCAAGAGGCTCAAAAGAAATTGAACGTCTCCCCTGAAGGTAAAAATCATCATTTCTCCGCTAAAACTCCTCAAAATGTTTCAACAGCCAATGCTCAAATGGTAGACAAAGATCAAAATGATCTTGGTTTAAATGGTCCCCTTTCCAATAGCTTGCAGAAAATACCATCAGCTCATTTAACTGAAGACAAAAATTTCCCTACAGGAGTGTCAATTCAATCACAAAATGGCAAACTTTCTAAAGCTCCAATATCACCATTAAAGGAGCATCTGAATGTAAAAGCGCCGCCTAAGATTGGTAAAGACAGCCTACGTAGGTATTTCAGCCCTGTGAGTTGCAAAAAATCTACAGAAGACAGTACAATGCATGATAATATTGCTTCTAGCTCTATTAAGCATCCCGAAGATACTTTAATTCTTTCTGATATGCCATGTAAAGCTCTAAAAAAGGAGGCTCCATCTCTTGACTTGAATGGTTCAGAAGTTATGAAGTGTGAAATGGTAGAAGAGGTAAGTCCCCAAAGAAGAACACCGCCGGCAGCTGGCAATATTGCAAGCCCTGAAAGAAATGCATCAGCTGCCAATAGCCGTAGCTTGTCGTCAAATTTATATTCAGATGAATCTGAATCAAATTCAAGTAGAAATGAAAAAAAAGATGCTCAAAAAATTAACAGAGAGAGCAGAGCTTCCAGTCACATTAAAAGTTTGCACAAGAATGTCATAAGACCTGTTGCTGATAGAGCTGAATCAAGTCCTACTGAGAGTGCCGAAAAAATTTCGTTTGAAGTAGTATCATCAAGGAATGTGTCTTCTAACCCTTCAATTGAATCCTCCAGTCCTCCAAAAACCTCTCATCATAAAGTCAATGGACGCATTGTAAATGAAACAAAATTTAGTCCAACTAAAAATGGGAAAGAAGGTGCTTCTAAAGACAAATTACCCACCTCAATTTCCCTTAATTCCCCTTCTAAGGTCACCAGTCCCACGAAAAGGTCTACTCAAAAAGTGTCCTCACCATCCTTAAAAGCAACAAAACCTGGTTCCAACAACGGCTGTAGGAAGGCTTCTGATAACGCAATCAAGGAAGAAATTTCCAGTGGTAGCTCCGCAGTCTCAGAGATGAGTTCATTCAATGATAAATTTACATTCAAAAGAGATTTATTCAATAGTGGCTCCAACTCTGTTCCAAGCCCATCAAAAAATGCTAAGTCCACCCCCAAAAAAGAGAGTAAGAACGATTCTCCATCAAAAGTAGATGATGCCAAACGTAGACCAAGGATTACGAGGAAATCGAGGTCGATTGCCACAAGTCCTTCAAAATCAGCCTCAAAAGATCTTGATGATTCCTTCAGCATGTTAAAGTCACCGCCTAGCAGTGAAAGGAAAAAAAGCAAGACATCCAATACTCTTGACCGGTACTTGGTGAAAAAGTTTGCGTCCAATGATATTTCTCGTTCGATTCGGACAAGTTTTCCCAAAGTATCTCCCATGAAAAGTAATTGTGATAGCGATGATGAAAGTTCTCCTGCTTTCATTGGATTTAATGAAATTACTATAAATAATGCAAGAAATCGTTTGAAATTGTTAACTGATTTTTTACCTTCCATAGTCAAAAAGCAAGCCTGTAGGAATAAGCTAACTAAATTTAAGAAGAAAAAAAGAACGGAAGTGATATTAAAATGTAGTTCCTCTAAACGTGAATTCATAACTAGTATTGATAAAATCCGTGATTTATCTGTTAAAATTTCCAATATGTCGAATTTTGATCCAAACGCTGGCTTCATACCTGAGTGTTTTGTCAGACTTGATTCCAGCGAAGTCCTTACTCCAGAGAAGGATGAAGAACTCAGAGAAAGAGATGTAACTACCGACACTAGCTCATCAGATCATGAAATTTCTTATGACCACTCTACTTCAGATTCAAATATTTTCAAGAAAAAGTTATCACCTCAAAAACTGTTGGATCTAATCTGCTCTGATGATGAAAGTGAAGATGAGCCGTTTTTAGGCTTTAGCAGTGTGTCAAAGCGTTCTATAGTCAGAAATGCATTTCTAATCCAAAAATATGCCAAAAGTATGGACGAGAATTAATAAATTTCATTGGTAGTTGAATTAACTTGATAATTATCAATCTCTGGACTGATGTATCTGAGAATGTCTCTTTTTGTTATGATTTTTCCACTTTCGCAAACGATGCCTAATAAGAACGTAAAAAATAGCATCGCTCAAACTGCAATTCAAGACTGAAATCAAGTTTTTCACCTACTGTTATCTGTAGCTTTAGTATTTTCCTCTTCGCATTATTGTGAATCGAGTTTTTCTCCTAGTCAAATGCCCGTGAATCAGGAAGTCTCTCCTTGCTTTTAGTGGCAGAAAATTCGTGTAGAAGAGAAACCATATTATGGATTTCCATTCTCCTATTCATCAGTGATATTCTATTTTAGGTTATTCATATGTAAGTACTCAGCATTGTATTTCTATCACTGCCAGTTTTAATGTAAGTTAGCAACTTTATGTAGATACGCTCGAGCCCCTCGCCGCTCACCAGTTTTTTATACTTGGATATTCAGTTCTCATCAAATTTTTTGAAAGGCTTCATGTTGGTGGCATCAATGCTAAAATTCTACTCAGAAACCTTGTCCTTTTCAAATTAACTGTAAAATATGTAACTCACTGCCTCCTAAACTGCCCTTTCTCCTATGTATAGTCATATTATTATTTATGAACATGGATTTACCATGCAAACTACTCATGAAAGGCTGATAAAATTCGTTGTAAGATAATTTGTATGTGTAAAATTCCTAAACATAGATCAAAAGTTGACTACTAAAAAATTAAAATAAACAATCAAACATAATAAGAAGTAAAAATTAATCATAAGATTAAAAAAAAAAATTAGTTGAAAATATGGAACTTATTTCTATTTTTCACCGAAAGTTTGTAGGTATCACTTTTTACAGTGTTTTTATATTTAATTTTAATCAAATCTATTGGAAAGGAAAGTCTGATGTATTCATATCTGTACATTTTAAAAAAAAGTTTAGGGTTTTAAAGTAAGGAGGCTATGACATTGTCTTAAATTGGTTTGCAAGTCTAGAAGAATATTTTTAATCATCTGTTTTTAACATCAAGTAATTTACTTTTTTCGTTGGGACCATAACTTCCATTGCATCCAGGAAACATGAAAATACCCTTGTGTTTTATCCCCTCGGATTCTTTCCTCAGTTACATTAGCATAAACATCAAGAAACAGTTTCTTGGTCATTGGATCAACAGAAATAGTAGTGACTAAATTTTTTCCTGAAGCATCAGCTCTTGAAAAAAAATATCTGTTCGGTTATACTGTAAGTTTTGGGCTTTTAGAATACAGTTAAAATTAAATCCGTCCTGTTAAAAGGTGCGACTCTTTAGGTGATCGAATAAAAAAATCAAATCAGTAAATGAAATAATTTTTAAAGTAATACATTTGTCTAGTGTGTTTAATTTTATTTGTTTATTTGTGGTACCGTTAGCATTTAGGTGGTTTTTTTACACATCGCTAAAATTTTTCAGTCATTTAGAAATGAAAGAAAACTGTTCAAACTGAAAATAAGTGTATTTCTCTTGGATATGTAAGGAATCTCTAAGAATATTTCTCTTGTAATTGATTCTACTGTACTCATATCAAAAGTATGTATGCCTTCTTACTTTTTTTGATTTGTCTAATGTCACATCTTTCATACATGAGCCCTTTGTCAAGTAAGATTCTCCGTGTCATATCTTCTGGACAGATAGAGGTGAATCAAGTCGGTGGAATCGAATTGATACGAGCTACGTATATTTTCCTCTTAAGAGCAAGCTCAAGTTTTAGAAAGTCGGTCAGGGGTTTTGCGAGAAAACTCAATTTTAATGACATAACCCTCTGGTGCACTAGTGATTTGCACTGAAGTTACCTAATTGTTACCGCCAAAGGGAAGATTACTGAAAGCTGAACTGTTGGATTCATGTTGATCCCTTTATTCTTAGCCTCAATTTAGTGCATTGGTTTGATGTATTTGATTAGTGGTCAGCGAGATAATCAGATATTGTCAGTACATCTGCATCTGTAGCAAGTATTCACCATTGTAAGCAATGTCAGATCGCATTCTGTAACGGTAATACGGTTCTTCTCTCTTCAAGGAATATTATGTTCGAAGCTTTTCAAAAACATTATAAAAATACACGATCGGGTAAATTTTAATTCTCCTCCATGAAGTCAATGTAAGGGCAAATTCTTGCATCAGAATTGCTCGATTCCTAGCGCGCCGAGAGGTGAACATAAGCTGAAGGAAGGAATCAGGAAACTTCGGTGCAATTCGCTACCGCGCCAGTAAGTTGCCTCTGTGAAAATGTCTTTACTCTTAAATCCTACTACAGATTTTCCTTTAAGCTAGAAGTCTCGCTAACTTATATCTTTTCACTGATTTTATCCATCTCTTTCCGATCAGGAGATAAAAAATACAGACCCTTGCTTTACAGATGACCATGGTAGTTAGACCACCATGTAATCTTGTTCTTGATGACCATGTTTGCTTTTTCCTAGTATTGATTTCAAATGAAGTTTATTTGAAGAGTGAAGTACAAATATCAGGTCTTATTTTATCTGTGATGTTCATTTGGAGACTGTGATCACATTCATCGAGAGCAAATCACTCTCTGACTGAAAATAGCTCTTATAAGTTTTAAGCTAATGAACGTAATGAAAAATTCACTTTGATAGAATCTTGGGATATGATTTGGTGTTTATTTTTAATAAATTTTCTACATAACTCAAGAAAAGCTAAAAATAATGAAAACCAGGATTTATTTATTTATTTTTACAATCTAAGTTTTGAACGTATCATCTCATGTGTTTGAGGTACCAAGTAGCTATTTTTGTTTGCTAATTTTTCTGTATGAGTAGTAACATTTTAAAATCCAATTTTAAATCAGTGACGCATACTGTCAAACTTTAATGGTTTTATACCAATACTTTACTAGGAATTGACCTATTCTTGATGTCAGTAACTTATTTTTTATCATACCGGCTGTAATTGTTTTAATAGCTGAATTTTGAGTTCCTTAAAGTAAAGAAAACCAGAACTGTTTAGGGGCGCCCCAGCCCTTTTTTCCAGAAGAGCCCCGAAAAGCATCAGCAGTTTTAATTTAATTTTTGTGAGTTCAAGTTTTCTAATTTTCCGGCTTTTAATTTCATTTATTAGCTCACAATTTGTCACCTCTGCTTCCTGTTCGTTTCGTTTTTCGTTACTTCCGGTTTCGTATGTATTTGAGTTCCTTTCTTTTGTAGCCTTAAATCACAGTATACTGGTGAGGACAGATGTTGTATTCTGAATGTATGTGACTCAATTTTTGATGGAATTGGACTCATGAAAGGGTTCATTTCTCTGAAATCTCAATAAAATTAGTTGCGAGCCCCAAATTTTTCTTTCACCGTTGTTCCCTGTCTTTCTTAACCAACCATTTGCACAGAACTTGCACTTAGCCTCAAATTGTTAAAAATATTGTTTTATTTTGTAGAACTAGATAAGGAGCATGTTATTTGCAGATCGAATTTTGTATCCTCTCAAGACTGATGAAAACCAGCACAAAGAAATATAACCTTCGCTTTGATTTCCATGTATTCTTTTGTTCCGTATTCGCAAGTTTTTATCTTAGCCAATTTATCAATATACTCAAATCTACACATGGTATTTTTTAAAATTATTGGGCTAATTTTACTATGGTTTTACAACATTCGTCTATGTGTGTGTGTGAAAAATGGCTATCCCTCACTTTGAGATTGTTCGAAAACGTTTTCAAAATTCTTTCATTTAAATAACAGAAGAAAAAGGTGTTCATTCATTTTAACAATTTATTTTTGAAATAAATAATCACTTATGGCGCGGCATTATTTTCAAAAACACTGGAATCGAAAACATCTGATAGTTTACACATTACCGTATGATTTTGGTAGAAAAGCTAATTCTAAATTTCTATTTACAGGAAACATAATCTGCATATCTTCAGTCAGTCGAATTGTTGGATTTTCTACCGAAATTTGAGCTCGGTGAAATAATTAGCTTGCATCATCACATGAGGATCCTAGGAACTGATTTCCATCCTAGAAAGGGTAATGGGTCTTTTGCAATCAGCTGGGCAAGTCAAAGAATCGAGTTTTGAAGGTTTAAGCTTGAAAATCAGCAAAAAAATTCAGATCAAATGTGATAGAAAAATGATCATCGAAAAACATATACCGTCATTAACTGGTGGAAATGTATGTATCACATCACTGATTGCTATAACCAAGCGAGAGGAAACCATGCTATGCATTACCGCGGTGGATGACGTAGTCAAGTTTTGCTGTCATCAAGAGGCCCCTTAATATTTGAAGGAATAACTTGGCATTCCAAAAGATCTTACTATTTTTTCCAACATTTAGAGGCGACCTATAATCAGGGTGGGTTAAATTAATACGTGTTTAATTTTATGATTAGATGATGTTACATTTCTTTGTGCTGGTTTCCACCTATCTTGAGAGGATACAAAATTCGATCTACGACTAACATACCTCTTTCCTAGTTCTAAAAAACTAAACAATACTTTTAAACCAAAAAACCTCGATTCTGTCACTAGAGCAGCTGACCCATTCAAACCTCTTGACTCCTGCCTCGCAAAGTGCAATTTGTTCAATATCCACTTTTTGTTCTACGTTTCACACGCTCAGCGGAGATCATGAAGAAAGAGCGGAGTTGTGAACAATTGTCTTAAGGGAGGAAATTTATCTCAACTTTCTGCAAAAACGTAAACTCTGTTCTTGTGCAACCTAGGAATTTTTTGATTGGAACTTTAGACGTTATAATATTTCCTTCAATTTTAAGATTTTAGAGCCCGACTTGCCAAAATTTCCAGGTTTGCTTCTTTAATACATTTGCTAGTTAAGGAAATTTTCTCCTACATATTTTGCGGTGAGTTCCTACTTCTGGCTCATTTCAGAACAACACATGTGCCATTAGTGCTTTACATAGATTTAGGCATGAGCTAGGATTGCACATTATTGTTTTTTAAGGTAACTGAAGAACTCATAAAATCTATGTGGACGTATTTCTATCAAACAGACCTAAGCGCCATAGGGTGAGGAAGGTAGAGGGGGGCTTAGATGGAGGCGGAATCAGGCGTCCGGCTTATTCCGTCCTATACTCGCAATGCTTTTCCATGGCACTTAGGTCCGTTTGACAGAACGCGCTATCCGGGATTCTAAATTCCTCAAAAGGAACTCAAATTGGCGCTTAGTTCCAGTTGATAGAAATACGTCCATATCATCATTAGGTGTTGAAGAGAATGCCATGTGATAAGGGATCCTAAAGAACAATCAGGAACCAGGTTATATGACTAGTTTCTTTGCCTTACAGAAAATTAAGTACCTGATCAGCAGATGAAATAAATGGAACAATTTCAATGATGAAAATCTTGAATTTCTACTGAGCGACTGCTGCTGACAACGCTAAAAGGAAGGAGGAGGGAAAAAAATACTAGTTTAAAGTACACAAAATAACATTGAATTTATTTATGTTTCGAAAATGTTAAGACCACTGGAAGAAGACAGATGTTAACATAATACATGTATTCACTTATAATAAGGCTATTAAAAATAGTAAGTACATTTCTCACTTTTTTAATTTTTTCCTCGATTATTTTTTTTTTTTGTTTCCATAATATAATTCCTTACACATAATATTATATATGGTTTTTCCTTATACTTCTTTCTTCTACCGTTTTCCTAATGTACATTCAATAAAATTTAAATCACAATTGCGCAAGATTATGAACAGCAGGGATCAATTAGACAAAAAGAGGGGTGGAGGTTTAAAGTAAAATAAAAATTAAAAGAGTTACTTCTTTTTTAGAATTTTGTTCCATACCATTACTTAATGAATAGTCTTGTTTGATTGCATAGAAACTTTCAAAAAGGGGATATGGTTTTATAATTCAGAGGATTGTCAAGATTTAGTTCACTTTTGAGGGATAAGGGAGGCGGGGAGGAGGAGACCGAGTGCGAGAACATCACCAGTGACAACTCAAATATGATTTCAAAATGGGATCCTGCTCTACTCCCGTCAGAGTTATTTCTACTGGACGCACTATAAGCTGTGATGCATTGATATCACAAAAAATTTGTTGAAAAAATTAGACAGGCAACATTGCTTCTTAAGGGCAGTTTTGGAGAGTCAGATCAGATGAAGACCAGTTCTAAATGTTGTTCCAACTTTTGGTCACACAAAACCTCAGAGAGAGTATTATATACTGCGTTTCTGTAGTGGACAAATTTTGTTTCCCTTTAAACCATGGATTTTAAAGCTGCTGCAGTCTTATTGATAACAAGAACGGGAGATCAATCAAACGATAGAAAGAGTTCTTATGGCGGAATAATAAAAGCACTTGATAATTTTCTGGAGATACTTGAAAAAGAAACAACAAGAATCAGCGAAGAGCTGTCAGTTGACAGAGAGAAAAGGAGTGTGAAAAGACATCAGGGAGAAATGTAACTGTTTCAAGCAAGAGAGATAGGTAGTGGGGTGAGCTCAGAGCTAGCCTTGAGTGGAAGTGTTGAGACACCAACTGGGTGCATGTCAAATTTTGTTTATGGGTCTCTGGCGGACCAGGCACAAGGGCCGACAGGCATGGGACGAAAGTGGACGACTCATGATAGTGAGTACTCAACAATGTGAAGAGAAAGGGATGCAAATCTAAGTATCTTGGCAGTGCTTCAAATGAAATAATAAAAAAAACATCACTATTCAAAACACATGGCTGGTAATATCAAGCGCAAATTTTCATGTAGTGAGCTAATGACAGCTGACAAGAATATCTTTTCTCCAGAAAATCGTCTTACACACTTTACAAGAAAATTTCACAAAATTCAAGAACTACAAAAACAAATTCTGGCAGAGGGGCTAAAAAAGTAGCTTTTAACACAGCAAGAATCCAACTCCTCCGAATTACAAAACCAATAAATGGTAAATTATCCATGGTACTGCAGGAAGTAATATGTGAAAAAATTAAACTAAAAATGTAATAATAATAAATAATATTGAATATATTAAATAATAAAAAAACAAACATTCAAGGGCAATATAAAAGCACAATATACCAAAAAAGTTACTATGAGAAAGCCATTATTTAGTTAATTAACAATTACATAGCTTAAAATACCTAATTATTATCCTAAGCCTAAATCTACACACAACTACCTACAAGTTAAGAGTTTTTATGAGCTATATGATGGAGAGAGAGAGAGATGAAGGAAGGGGACAATATAGATTGAAGCGAACATAAACTTTCACCTAGACATGAATAAATTGATAACAATTATTATTGTTTATGATATGGCTGTTTCATCAGTGAATCCCGACACCTTTAAAAATTTATTCAACATTAAATAAATAGAGATTGAAAAAAAGCAAAAATAGAGAAACCAATTTACTTGCACAACTGGCTAGGACTTGATCATTTCCGCATAGCTCTAATACAGCAAGGTCTGGCAAGCCTTTGATCAAAACCTTAATTCGCCCTACTTGAAAGGGACCTTTGATGCCGATATGGAACCAAAAACTACAAAAATACAATCTTCGTTGGTCAGCATTTATTGTAATAGTGACTACGGACATTGTGAAAAAGATGGTGCACTCTTAGAGAAAAGCTTCACCTGAATGTATAAAAACATGCTTAGTTCCTCAATGGGATGTTAAAAAAAAAAAAAGAAAAAAAGATTTGTAGCAATTTTTAAATAGCTGTCAGTCTTTTTTACCATTAGTCTTATAGACCAGAAAAGTGTATTTCCTCAGAACTTAATGGTCAACAATTCAAGGAAACAAAGATGGTGCACTAAAGGATGCAGAGGAGAAAATTTATAACCAAAAATAAATATCACTAGGATTGTAAGGACACATTTGCCTGAAGAAAAATTTAATATTTAACTCAAAAACTTGAGTATAATCTTAAAATTGAAAATAAACTGAGGATCTAAAAAAGGTTTTTGTCAATTGTATGATTTGAAGGAAGGACTCAAAAGTCAAAATCATTTTACATCTACAGAAAATAGGTGATTGCAAAAAAAGGTAATTGACAAGTCTGAAAAGTTATGCACATAAAATTGAGCTAATACTTGACACAGGATCAAAAGTTCTCCAAATACCTAATTTTAACAAGAAATTACCCTTCATCCTAAATTAATTCACGGCTCTGATACTGCACATAGCAAATATTAACCATTACTTGAGAGCAAAGCAGCGGTTGATCATTGAAAATCTGCCAACAAACTAAATTTACATCCAGTTTACACCGGAAAATCTGACTGAGCTGATAGAAACAAACTTGACAACAATGGGCTCTGTTAGACAGCAACTTTGATAGTAGAGAAGTAGATAGAAAGTATCAAATGAACAAAATCTGTGGGTTGACCCGTTTGAAAAAAAAAAAAGAAGAAAGCAATTAATGACAAGATATTCAATAGAAGCATGACCAATTAGAGACAATACCACATAAACGGTTAAAGAAATGGGGTTAAATTTAATATTTTGGCACGACAAACTAAGGCAATGAGGAAAACCTCGTGACTAAATAGCTCAATACAAAGCTCTCAAAATCGGTAACAAATGGCAATACCATTTTCACAGAAAATTTGGGTAGATTTGTTGCTCCAGCTCCAAAACTGCTATAAGTGCCAAGTCTTGCTTCTAATTCCAAGTCTTGCTTCTGACACACCATTTCCTAGCAAAGAAGAAATTGAAGGGATAATGACTGAGATTTCATTCTTATCCACTCAAGGTTTCCTCTCGATTTCCAGATTTTCTAGGTCACAAGATACCTTTCTAATCTGAATTGATTTCTGACTCCTTGAACAGTTTAGTGCATTACCGTCATGTAGAAGTTGATCGGGTTTAAGTAGCAGAGACCAAATCGGAAAATAAGTCATTATGTTGTGATGCATTAAGCTGGACTGTAGTGTTCTGGTCAAGTATTGAAGAAGACCTACCTCTCACAAATTCAAATGAAAAATCTCAAACTAATGAACTAGAAAGTCTAATGTTTGACACAAAAGTAATTCCAACATCAAATCAGAGCAAACTCAAAGAGCTGCTCAGACTGGTTCTCCTGGTACCTTACTAGACTATAGGGTTAAAAGTCTTTAGATGAAGAGTGGACAACTTCATGGTATTCAAAATAAGCTTCTGGCAATAATCATCTACTGATCCAACTGTAGAAATACATAATTTCAGAAAAAAGACAAACCTATGTCAAATAGAAAACTTGGAGTGAAATTGAATAAAGTAAGAGCAGTGTTGGGCAACAATGTGTCTTCAGTACTCAAAACAAAGATGTCTTTCGATTGAGGATAACTCATTCCTCCGATACTATGTTTGGATGTCCTTGAACAGTATCACTTAGTACTGTTCGACCAATCAGAGTGAAGCAACACAATTTCAGGATTAGGGTTACTAATTCCTTTTACTTCTTCTGAAAGAGATGGGGGTGAAACGATTTAGGAAAAATTATCCCATTGTCCGAGTGATAATTGTTGGAACTTGGTCTTAATTAGTCCTTCGGACGTAGGCCACAGCAGGTATATGGAAAGTAAATCATAATTTTCGTAGATGAGGATAAAGATAACGACAACCAGCATGGGAATGTACAGGAACAGCAGAATGATGTAAGTTTTAGGAGAGTCTCTAGACTTATAGTGCCATCTCTGCACCTTTGGTACTTTACAACTTGATTTCGAGAGAAAAAAGGATGTAGTTTGAAATCTTCCATTCATTGACATACATAAATTAGACTAAGTTACACTTAATTTGATCAACTGGAGAATCGAACTACTCTAACATTTACCTTGGTAAGTTAAAATAAACATTTCTTAATACACAGCCAATTATCAAACTACATAATACCTATGGGTATATGGTGTTGATGGTCGCTTTGAAAGCGATTTGTACGAAAGGAACTGGTTTTAAGTTCACTTGCTTTAGATACTTTTCAGTGAGGGGAAAACTGTCAAGTCAAAATATCGAAAAAAAAAAAAAAAAAAAAGATACAAGCTCCCCTTTCACATTGCAAGACAGAACTACATGACTTAGAGAACGATGACACAAAAATTAAATTCCAAGATGTTTAGCTCAAGAATAAATTCTCTTGCGGAAAAGAAAAAGAAGAGGAAAAGAACTTTAGTTGGAGGGCGAAATTTGATGATAGATCAATATAATAACTTCATGATGAAGTTCTCTCTGCGGTGGAGACATGTTGAAGAATGTGATGAATCTCTGAGGGCTGACGAGCGACCTTTAAGCATGGAAAGCTCGCTTTGTTAGAGGGACAAATTTTGCCAGATTTGGAAGTAGAACCTTTGGAAAAGTGATGAAGAGTAATTTAAGATTGTCAACCGAATTAAAAGGTAATTAGGGGTTACAGAATATAGAAGAGAAACTGAAGCAAAAGCTTCTTACGGTTCTGAAGGAAAAGATGACTAAAAAACCGTTCAGATAATATAAACTTGAGAGTGTACACACTCTAATTTGAGGGAAATAGAGCATACGGCAAACATTGGTATGATTTTGAACACAAATAAGCCACAGCGCTGAATGAATCTAACGTTGAGTGAGAAGAGAGAATGTAGTGAACGAGAAGAAGATAAATTAATGACTAATTTAAACTTAAAATAAATAAAATTAACAAATGCAAAATGATCTACATGAGTAATTGTACTAAGACAAAGTTTTCCTAATGCGAAGAAAAAACGCAATGCAAAGCTGCCAGAGCAATGGCTGTAAAGCGACGGATGCTCATCACTGATAGAGACCGAGCGGTAAGCACGATGTGTCATCTAATTGATTGAGGGTCTTTAGCATGGGTTCTTTCAAAATTGAAGAAGGATCAGCAAGGAGCATATCAAAACCCTTATCTGGCAACAGAGCATGATTACTAACTAGTCAAAGAAAGGACACTCAAGTCTTGTTATCACCAAAAAAGAAGACAAATTTCTATCGAAGCAAAAATAAAACCTTTCCCTTACTTTCATCATGAGAATGAAAAACAATTATTTTTGAGCAACGAAAACGTCATTTGAGTTCTTCTATCTTTGTCTCACAGGATACATTATAAGATTCAACAGAATTAACACGAACTATAGAACGCACCAAACTAACAGAAATTTGTACTTGAAATTTTATCATCTCTTAACAAATATGCGAATACTTCAACTACTGTAAGCTTTCCTATACTGGGGATTGCAGAAGGGAAGGGAGGGATGATGATGGGGTCGGAGGGAGAGAAAGGACATTCAAACTGCACGTTTACTTCCTTCCCTTCAGCTGTATTTCATTCTATGTTATTAATCTCAAAAGTAGTTTAGAAGTATTGGCGCTTGTACCTGTTCATAACATTTCAACAGAAAAACAATTTAGATACTTAAAAGGGAGTAAGATGAAAACAAATGTTGGAATGTTTATTATTAAGACTAGAATTGATAAGGACTAATTACTAGCAATTCAAGAGGTTATGAATGAACCATTAAAAGCAAATTAAATTAAAATTAGAATAAAGTTCATTAAAAAGAGGGAAGAAATAAATTAAGGTAACCGTGTTCCAGAAAGAGAGGCAAGCAAATTGGTTTCTCTGATGTAAGTAACGCCTTACATGACAGCAAGCTTAAAAAAGCAACACTTTACTTTCTTCGCCAACTGCCACGGCAAGGGATTAGTTCAAAAATATTGATACAAAAATTACAGGCAAAGGTGATTTAAAATAAAATTTGCATTCAAAAAGAGAGAAGAAATTATTAATACACACAGACATACATAAAGTTCCTACAGTTAATCCTAGATATAAACCATCATAAACCTAATAAGACAGGGCTAAAAACCCCTCACAAATAAGAAAGTCCTTTAAACACAAAAATTAGCTAATTTTTTTTGTTTTTTGTTTTTTTTTTAATTTTTTTTTTTTTTTAGATTATTTAATGATTTTTTTGTTAAATTTTATGCTTTTATATCAATTATGAGCTAAGAACTAAATAAAAAATGTTAATACATATTAATACATAATTTTTTCCTTTAAATCATAGAATGAAAAAAGTGGCACTTATAAATCACAAAAATACTGAGGATGGGCTAATTATAATACACATGAAATTTAAAATACAAATGCGCACATAGACACATCACACATTTGTGTGCCAATCCACACAAATGTTCATTCCTGTTTCCTTTGCATGGATATATAAAAAATATTAAGATACGAGGGAAAAAGATTGGAACTCATCTGAAAGATACTTACGTTCTTTTGGTATAAGGGTGATCTGATATGACGAGACATAAAGAAAATGGTAATGTTTACTACACTAAAGCAATGCATTGAGCTTTGATTTGATAAGTACAAGAGCAGTTCTTTGCTTGTGCCAGTTACAAAAACGCACAATTTTCGACAAACTGAAAGAAAGAATTTTTCGAGATCAGTTGAATAACTGCAAGAACTAGTGTGTATTCAGCTAGGTTACAGAATTGGAGAAGTATAGAGTGCGCACGGACAATTTTTTTTTTTTCTTTAAAGCTATAGAAATTGTTCCTTCCTTTGTATAAAAACTGATTATCAGGTATTTTAAAGCTCATTCGTTGATGTGCAACTAAATTGAAGCCCTCTTGAGCCCAGAGAAATGTGTCGGCTGATTAGGAATAAAGTGAGAGAGTTTCAAGTCTGGATACACTAGATTCTTTGACAGAACACTTGAATCAAATGTGAACACAGAGAAAGCTCAAGCGAGAGCTGAGACGCTACCGTGTAAGAAATAATCAGGGCAGAGACTGAGGCAACTATAGAAAGAAAAGAAACACTGTTACTACTCCTGTTGGAAAAAAGGAAACAGTTGGATTTGAGGAAAGGTTTTCTAACTGCACGTGATTGACCATGCGCTCTACAAAAAAATTTACCCCAAATATTTTTGCATACATTGTTTGAGTATCATGATTGGAAATTATCAAGTACATTTTTAAAATTTTAGGCACCAAAATTATAAAAACGATAACACGGGACATCGGAGTGGTAACATGCTTATTTTTCCCCCTTGTAAAAACAAATATATTAGAAAATAGGAAATCTAGAGAACTGCACTTGATTTAAAAAAGGAGAGAGGAAAACTGAACAGTTGATTTTAGCTTTTGTAAATTTACAACAATTAACCACTAAACTTAAGAGTAAATTCACTTTAGTGATTATTAGTAATATTCGTCACTTACAACATAGCTACTTCAGTTTGATTTTGAGAAGCAGATTTGAAAGTAAGCATCGGGTTCAGCATAAAAATAAAAATTTTAAGGAAAAAAATAAATATATATATGCATATATTTAACGAAATAAATAACCAATAATTTAATACAATTATTCATCAGTATCAACTAACACACACTGGTAGATAAAACATAGGAATAACACCCATTTATTAAATCTTTGGGAATTTCTTACATTTAAGTATGTATTATCATAAACAGGACAAATTACACTAGAAGAAGAAATTCAAAGACGAAAAATGAGAGAAGGAAAAAAAAAATTCTAAACCTAGATCTTTTTCCTTATAAAAGTAATTTTATCAGACTTCGTTTATGAGTTGTCAATCTACATCACAAGACCTTCAATTAATTCATGAGAATTAATTTATAAATTCAAGTAATCATTTCAGATAATAAGAAACGTGGAAACAATTTGTTAGAAACTTTCAGGTCAATGAGGTATGGGAGGAAGAGGGGAACGAAAAAAATAAAAGCAAAAATAAATAAGAACAGGGGCTACTAAAAGGAACTTTGATGAGACTTGACAGCTAGATTTACATACAATTAACAAAGTAACAATTCAAAGTGTGGAATGCACAAAGTGCTCTAACTGAAACTTCCGCTGAAAACATCTACAAAGAAACGCTGCTGAGTCATTTGATCACTGAATTTGACAGTTCGTAAACAACTTTCACAAAATTGTGGAGAGAACTGACAGAAAGAATGCCGAATGTTAGGGCATCCTCATATCAGACTTCCATCGGGTACCTTCATTAATTCTGAATACTAACTAGTCTTTCGAGGGAAACACAAAATTTAACCGGTTGTAACAGCAGCGAATAAGCTGCTACTGGAGACCTGAAATGCGTATAAAGTTAGTTACACCTTAAAAGTCAATGCTTATCAATTTACGAAGAAGAAAAGAGTATATTTAAAATTTCCTTACGACAAACAAAACTTTCAGGAAACTGAAATGTTCTAACCTCTATGATGTTTGCTAAATTCGGATCTCAAGCAATAATCAGAATTTGCTACCACTATGCTTCAGCCATCATTTCGCTCGACTACAATACTTAAGCATGCATGTACGTTTAGATACAGCACAATAACCCCAAGGGATGAAAGTTCGTCTCTCCTGAGGCATGGTGTGGTGCGACTAGTTTGTCAAAATTCCGTGTGATAGCAAAAAGATGAAACGAAATAGCGAGGAGAGCCAATTAACAAGGACAAATTAGTCAGGCAAGCACTGGTTGTTATTTGACTTCCTCGAAACATGTCACTGTAAAACAAAGAGACCAGCATGGCAGCACAAACTTCAAATTTTGTTTCAAGATGGCCACTTACCAACAATTGTAAAAAGTCGTTTATGTATTTATTGCATAAGTAACTACCTAAGAAACAATAAAACTAAAAAATTAAAATTAGAGGGCTCTTGCTTTTCAGAGATTTTTTTAGTTTATAGTCCGCTATTTTTCTCCACAGCATATCTTAGCACTTAAACTGAAAGTATTAGCAAAGGGAGGATTACACAGGGAAATCCATTGACTGCTGTTTTGTGAGCCTACTAATTGTATTAAAATGAAAAAAAAGAGAAAAAAAATCTCAGTTTATTGTTCAGAAAAAATGGTCATAAACTGTTTCAATTAGGTGGCCAATATGACGATTTTTTTGATTATCAAAATTTTTGATTTGTAGTGAGGTTTGAAAAGAGAGAGGAAAATAAAATAAGTGCGAGAGCAGAGCCAGGACCAGATAGAGCATTGGCTTGAAAGGTTGTCACTAGTTTAAAGTAACCAGAGTCAAGTGAATAATAAATTAAGGAAAGAAATATGGGTGATGTCGTCACAAAATAGATTCTACTGAATTCTGTGAGGATTAAAAAAGGAAACAACATTGGAAAATTTCCATCGATCAAATCAGAATCTGAAGCACTAGAATTTGATACATTATATTTAGGGGCATATGACTACGACTAGATCTCAACACTTGACGAAATAAGCTAATTTCACCTTGCGCGGTCTTGCAGAGGTGGATCATGATTGCAAACTCACGAGATATTCAATATAAATTAGGAGGGAGAATGAAAAGTTGGGTAAGAGGGCAAGAAATGAGAATAAGAAAGCATAAACCTGAATTACCTACCAGCCTAAAAACTTAACCTAAACTAGCATTAAGAATAAACTAAACTAACATATATTATGCAACTTAAGCTTTCACTGTCAATGTCAAATAAAACTAAATTGAAGAAGGGGAGGGACAAAACTGCGAACCAATTTTCTTGGTGAAGTCAACGACCAGAAATAATAATAATTAATAAAATGCACTACAATCCCGGCTTTCTACCGAAATACTTATGCAATAAATAGAAACGATAAATGACAGTTTACACTTGTTGGGTATCTGGTAAAAAAACGAGCTGTAAATCAGACAGCAGTTTAAATCGAATCAAACCAATGCTGGTACTCTTATCCCACAAGATGGGGTCAACAGCAGACCGAGCAGTCGCATGCAAGAAATATCAATTGTCTGCTTTCGAGGGCTACTCTTATGGCAGAAAAATTACCCAGATTTGATTTTGCGTTCACGGAGAGAAAAGGTAAAAAAAGGCCAATGCGATCTCGCAAGTCCAGAGAAGGTGCTTCCAAAATGAGTTGCTAGACTAACATCTGAGATGCCTTGTCACTCAACCAATAATATTTGAACAAGGTACAAACCACAAATAACTCGAAGCAGGAGAAAAAGGTGCACAGTTGTTCCTTTAACATAATACATTCATTCCTACGGTTCCTATTTAACTAGTCATCAATCACTCTCCCTCCCAACATCATTAATGCCTTCACCTGTTAATAGAGAAGATTCACAGTAGTTAAACATCAGTCAATATCTTGTCGAAAAGCTCTAACCAAGAGGTATGCGATCACGAAAGATCATTCTAACTTGTATGCGATAGTTAATATGTGACAGTGAGAAAATATCACTGTCCAGCACTGCTAAGTTACTTCAAGAGATACTGTTGGGTTTTGGCTACATCATCAAGCTAATGTGTTCGACAAACATTTTGATCTTGAGCACAAATGTATTGAGATGGAAGATCACCGACGAATGATGATTCCTTCACTCAAATAATAAGAGGCAATAGAACAGAAAGCAAAATTTTGATTAATACACTGAAATTTCTGCTACTATTCCTAATACATACAGAAATTAATATTACGTGAGGATTTTAAACACTAAAGGGGGAGAAACATTTATACAATTACAATTAATATTTGGTATTAGAATTGGCAAATTTCAAGTATCCATCTTATCATTCTCAAAAAGGGACAAGTGAAAGAGAGAGAAGGAATCATGCACGGCCTGGTAGTGTTAAATTTTATCAACTTTTCAAATTAGTACGGAAACTGAGCTACCACTTAGTGTTTAAATTTCTCAACACATCTCAAGTTATAAGAATCAGATTTCAATTTTCCAGCATGGTCAAGTGCTCGAAAAGAAACTCTGTGAATCTCTGTATGAGGATCATGAAAATTTTCTTCAGGTTACCTATTTATTCCAAAGTTAAGTAATTCCAGAAATGCACAAGTTAATAGTCTGAATCTATGAAAATTCAATGATGGGATTCCTAGCCTTTGACTAAGGTTAACATTCTGATTTCTCATGATGGAAAATGATAGGCTGATAACTCCTCCCTAAACTCATCAGCTGTTGTACAGTACTACATATTCTATCTACTCCCAAAAATGTTACTCTTGAACTCTACGTAACAAACAGCAGCATCTTTTCAACTCACAGTATGCTCTCACCCTCACGGAGTGCCACCAGGACTGAACATAACCTAGGGAGATCCATTAAAATTCAAGAGGAGCTATTTACACGATTGTAGAATTTTAGGAGGTTAAAAAAAAACCGCGAGAATAAGAGAAATCTTAAATTAAATCAAAGGAATACGGTTTAGAGAGAAAAGATTGCAAGATGTTCAAGACGAGTTAGACTGCTCCTAGCGATTCATTCTGGACGTTCGCCACATACATGTGTCACATTAAATCAGTACTCATGAGCTTGAAGTTGTGCTGGTTCTAATAAAGAATGCGAAGGAGGATTCTTCCTTAAATAAACTTGAGAAATTTATTCAACTGGGCAGTAATGTTTGTCAGAGAGAGAAAGTTAGAGGGTTATAAAAATAAAAAGAGTTAATGGACTAACAATAAAAATGCACAAGGCAACATTAAAATGCTATTGCAGAACAATAATTGATTTCAATTCTAAAATTCAGTTTAGCCGCAAAGATCATTTAAAGCTGCTTTTTGAATTGTGTCTTCTAGACTTTACAACGGGTTATATTTTCAACTACATTTAAAAAACACCCAAATAAAACTGTACACAAGATCATTGCAACAAACTCATCACAATCATTTGAAAAATGCACTGATGCTAATACAGACAAACATTGGTTCTATTGAGTACTAGGATAAATGTTCCCAGTATGTTCAAGTCACATAGAAAACAAAACATCCACAGCAAAAAATTAGCTGGTAAAAACAAACCACAATCCAGAGAAAAATGAGGACAAAGGACGGAATCCACCACAAAATACTTGACAAGATTGAAAAAAGGTAAGCCATTTAAAGTCTGAGCAGAGATTCAAAAGAATATTGACTAAATGCAAAAAATAAGACATACATTCAGCAGATAGACAAATTGACAGATGAGCTAATCGAGGAATCATCATGAAACTTGTGTATTCCGCTAAGTTCTGTGAGAAAGAAAAAAAGGGATGTCTGTTGCCAAGTCACTGTCAAAACTGCAATACGGAGATTCAGCAAGAGAACAGCGGCTGCAAAGATTCTGAGTATAAATTCTCCATCCCTTTACCACAGTGTGAACCAAAGAAGAGCCGAATTTCAGCAACAAAAAAAATGTAATGAAATAAGAATACACAGTTGATCCACTGATAATAGTTTTGCTTCATCTGTTCCTTAACTGCTTGACGACAAACATTTTACACCTAAACGCATCCTTTCACAGGGCACAGACTTCTACTCGAAAGTGAAAGATGTTATGATTGCTTTAAATTCATGGAGGAACTCAAGACAGTAACTATAGCCCGGGAGTGAGTTTTGATTCTTTGTAAAATTTCAATACGAAGAACCAGAAAATGAGAAATAAGAGAAGATACATGAGACAAGGACACTGGACTGGAGTTTCAGATCAAGAAAGAATCTTGATTGGCTAAACTTGATTGTTGTTAAGTCTAAATAAGGGTTAGTTCAATGATACTCGTAGGTAATTTGAGCATTTGTTTCACAGATAACATAAACGTTCTATTCTAGTTAATCAGTGTCACATTCGCCTTGGCGATGACTACTGTGCATAGCGGCACTAGAGTACGAAACAGGTTTAGCTTAGAAACAGACAACAAATCATGAAAACGTTAAATGGATTGTAAACAAAACTATCACCTAAATAACAAAATTAAAAAAGAAATATAATTCATAACGTAACATTTTTACAATTATCATTAGCTACTGCACGTTCAGATACTCCTACTTTTTTCTTGTTTGCGAACATAAGTTAAAACTTTTAAAACCTAATTATTCATATGAGATAAGAGTTAAACAGTTCTTTATTATGATCCAGAGTTTTAGCACTTTTAAAAAAATACCCACTAAATCAAAATTAAAAATTTTAGTTCATCCACTAATGTACATAGTATAATTATTTGGACCAGAATTAAAAAAACACAGCAAAGATACTTACTTCATCTTAAAAATTACCCCTAAATTAATCAGTTATTGAACTCACTATCTGTGTAGTTTTTCATTTGTTTTTTGCGCAGAAAAGAAAATACTACCATTAAAAAAAAGTTAAAACCTATTAAGGGAACAAAACATAAGCAAACAAAGTGTCATGATAATAAATTTTTAATTCAATCGAATTTAACAAATGCAAGTATTAAGGGAGGGTCTGAAACGAGAAAAGAAAAATAGTCAAGAGAGGAAACCCACAATTTATGTAAATGCAATATTTTTTTCTTTTTTTTCTGCTGAAATCTGTGGTAAGGGAGGGAGTCAAGGTCATTCAAATGATTCAACGTTCAAGATGTACTTAGGTTCAAATGGCTGGAGCTAACTGATTTTCAACGGCCACTTGTTATTTTACTCCAAAAATAAGAAATAAATGAAGAAAAGCATGAAAATTGAAAATTGAGTCTATAAATTTGTTAAAAATATACCTGAGAGATGAGTGTTTTAATTTAATTCTTTATGTAAATAACTGCCGTGTGACTTGGAAAAAATTAAAAATTTCGACTTTGCTCGCCAATGAACATTTAAAAAAATTGGAGGAAAAATTAAAAAATTCTGCGTCCGTTTGAGGAGGAAACTACATTAAGAACAACCATGTTGGGCACGAATGAAATCAACAGTAGAGTAGGCTAAGATAGAAAAGTAACATAAAAAAATAAATTAAGACATGCTAAAAATAACTTTTCTGAATTTCATTAAGAGACAGTACAGGTAAGTTAGTAAAATACATTCATAAAATTTTTTAAAAACAACTTAAGTCAGCAACATACTGTTTCAATCAAAACGCTTCTGCGACTAACTTTGATGCCGTTGCACTTGTTTAACATAAATTTACTCTGCTAGGATTAAAATTCGATTAAATTAATTATTTATTAAAAAAAAAAAAAAAAATTAAAAAAGAAAACTAACCAAGGCGTCTCTTTCATATTGTGCTTAAAATGAATTATATACTAACAGTTAAAACGTAACAGAAACTTTTAGGAAAACTCTCATAACAAAAGAAATATTGAAAATCAAAATTGTTAGCCGAAGCAGATGCTCACGGTCTGTCTTATATGAGGAAAACTCACAGTTATTTTTCTTTCACTGGAGCACAAATTAAAAGAAATTTTGTCTTGAATAATTCACTTCCAACCAAGAATTCTTTGTTGTTTTCCCAAAGTCATTCTTTAATTTTAAATTAAAATAATTGTGCCGATAAATTTAGTAGCGACGACTAGCAGAACACAATACATTTGTACCCTATAATACTAAATAAAAATTCTTGGCTGGTAAAGCAAAATTGATTGAGAAATCACTATCATGGAGACATAATGCACATTGCATTTCAGGATCCCTTTATCCTAATTAAAAATAATGCTCAAGAATAATAATATGTAGTCAAACTAATAGTAAATGAAGTAATGAGAGATACAGTAAATATAATGGTTATACAGCATTCAATATTAAAGTAAGCTCTTACCTATCGCATGGAAAAATATGAAAAGGGATACTTGAAATAACAACAATCGAAAGTTTTAAAACATGATTAACACTCTTATTGAAATAACTCTATACAAAAATGACTAAATTTAATTAGGGATATGGACATCATCAACAAAAGAAAAATTGAAAATAAAAGTGGGGGGATAAGGGATAAAAATGGATTAAAATCAAATAAATAAAAAAAAGAGAAAAAAAAGAGGAAATGAACAACATGAGAAATCTTCTTTGGGAAGTAGTTAAAGTGTCGTGGATGATTATGGATACACCCTTAAAATCTAGTCTCAATAATGACTACGAAAAGATTACGATATGGAAAAATTTGTTGTAGTGAATTGAACTTATGAACACAGCAGATACTTGGCTGCTTACATTGATTCACCACCCAAAAGATCACCAGGTAAGAAAGAATTCAAAGATGGGGTTGAGCGATGCTCGTCCAAAGGAGGAGCACCCCACAAGCTACTTGAAGGTGAGTTTGACGGCCAACCCGAGCTCCAAGTATCAGTTGTACCTGCAGGTTTCGGGGCTCCCCCCGTAGGACGGTTCCAGCCACTGTTGGACCCTCCTTGCTGGCCGAGGTGTTGAAGTAATGAATGCACTTCTGACTCGGCCGGAGATTCTGCGAATATTGTCGTGTTCCCTAACACGCAATTGTTCAAAGCACCTTGAGCCTGTTGTACCAAAATCAAAGCATTAATCCTATCTCTTCACTATTGTGCCCAAAAGACAGGGATAGCTGAGGGCGATGACGGGAGTTATTAAAAATGCTCCCATTACTCTTGTAAAACTTGCCATAGAATTTCTTTCGAGAGTTTGAAGCCGAGAAAGTTAGGGACAAGGGGGAGGGGGTGTGTGCTCCAAATCAATTGCAGAAATCATGTGTCCAATAAGCTTGTATTCTCGCGGTTCTTAGTTGCATCTTGAGATACTGTTAGGTTTCATTCTGCCATCTTCAGGGACTACATTTACTGCAGTTCCGTGCCAGTTTTCCCATCACAGAAGCACATTATACAACCAGAATTCTTTGTCAAATTTTTCAGCTCCAAAATTAAGATAGACCAATTAAAAAAGAAAAAAAAAAAGGTCTGCAAACTAATATCTTAAAAAAAAAACAAAATCGCAAGGGTAAATTGAAAGCTATGTTCGTTGTTCAAGATGAATTTCTAACTTCCAACTGAAAAAGCTGACACCGAATATTTTCAAAATAATTTAAATTTAATGATGCTGTTCAAATGACAAAAAAGCTGAGCTAAAATTTACGATTTGAAAATGTTATTTACCTTTTGTAATTGAAATTGGGCATATACTACGTCTCAAAAGTTTCATGAAGAATTAGGATATTTATCCTGCCTGATTTTTTGAGAGTTACTAAGACCTGTTTCAACATGAACCACTGATAGGCTCATTATGTTAGGAAATTAATTGATAGAATAAATTTGTATTTATAAGATGGCAAGCATCATGCACTATTCTTTCAGAGCTAATTAAAAAGAAAAGCACAGACATGAATGTCGGTAAAACATTAAACTTTGATAGACCTACCTTCACAGCCTCTTCTTTTGTTGAGTATTTAGCAAGGGCAATCCCATGTTTCAGGTACAAATGGAAGTTTTGCAGAGGACCGTGTTGACAACAAAGCGTTTTTAATGTTGAACCATCGATCTGTAATTCAAATCTTTCGTTAGAACCGTTTTCCCCGTTTCCTGGAATCTGTCTCAACATAAACCAACCCAAAAACCCTTGAGAACCCGCCCAAGAAGAAAACCAAACACAAATACATTATTAAAACTAACTAGAAATCAGCAAAATGTGCACCCGCATCTTTATTGGCACCAAAATAACCAAATTGATCACTGCCAAACAAAACAATAAATAAGATGGATGGCAAACTGTAAGAGCTTTGAAATGTAATAGGGGGCAGTATTCCCTCAGTATTCTACTGGTGAAAGATCCGGAAAGTAAAACTCAGATAACTCTGATATTTTCTTCATTTTGATCCATCTTGTTAAACACATGTGAATCGATCTGTGAAAAGGGACCTTACCTCCCAGAAGAAAATTTCCTACAACCTAGGAATTCTTATCTTGGACCTTCAGGACTACTACATCTGTCAATTTTTCATCTTTCAGGGTCAAACTTGCGCCAAAATACCCATATCGACGGTGTAAGTCGGCAATCACATAACTCGTTTGCAGTGTCTGAAAATCTTCGCCTATATGTTAATTTTTGAAAGGAGAACAAATTGACATCATTCCTTGAAGTTTTTGCAGAATTTTCTTCACAGAGAAGAAAAATCATGGCAGTTTTAAAGAATTGTCATTGAGTAGTTTTCCGTTTGAAAAGTAAAGTATGACAGGAAGTCTGCGACGTCGCAAACCGAGTTATGTGATTGCCGACTTACACTGTCGATAAGTAGAAAATTTGTAAGGTGCCTTTCAAATACTATGTACGCGACTTAAGAGGGGAAACGGGTCTAAGCTTGCCTTAGAGGGCGAGGAGGGGGGCAGAGCAGACGTCAAGCCCAGTCTGGCACAAGCTTCACTTTTCAAGATCCACAAAGTCGATTAATTTTTCCAGACCCCTCCTTTTTTTTTTGCAAATCGAACCCACCTACTTACTTACAGTTAAACCGCTACATAGACCTGTAACACAGCAAACCACCCCCCCCCCCCCCCGTCCAGATTATCTTTTCCCCGGAATTCATCACATAGGTGATAGACAAGCCCCACATTCCCGAGTTGATCATCGACGATGTTGACGTCGCAAACCGAGTTATCTGATTGCCGACTTGCACCGTCGATGTTTTCCTTCTTTATACAATGGAGGAAAGTAACAGAAAATTTTCTACTAGAGGATAAGATCCTGTTTCACAGATATGTCACTTACATATTATGTACTAGATTTTCAAGTCAGAATCTCGTTTTCTAACCAGCTCAGATCTCTCAATGTTTCTCAATGGCTTAGCGATTCAAAGTTTCAGTAAAATATGAGAAGACCCTTTGAATTTCAGTTGAAAGAACCGACTGACATTGATGTTATAAGAGATAGCATACCTCCAGGGCTTCGAATAATTAATAATGGGACAAAGTTGCTGATGCTATTTTGTCTTCAGTTTGCTTGAAGAATAATAGAGCTACACAAACAGAGGAATTTTTCTCCTAAGTGCTTGCTTCAGTGCTCTCTGATAGGGGTCTGGGTCTAAAGAAGGTACTTGCATGGGAACCCATCGACCAGTAACATACAGCAGAGATTTAAAACTTTGTTGTATTCTTATAGATAAATCATTTTCTCTGGCATGCCAGTACATTACAAAATTGACGAGTGTGTTGAGCTATTTACTAAGTGATGGATCGGTGGCATCCATTCTTTCTCATTCATTTTCTGAAAGTATGGAGAGAACTAAGTTTCTAGGAATTTGTTCAGATTTTCACTTTCTCGCTCCCTTTGCAGTTGGTAAAAGTATCTTTGACTCTAGATGGCAGAGAAAATCTGTTTTAGAAATACCAAAAATGAGACCCAATTGAAACAATACGCTTTAATGTCGTAGCTAGGCATAGAAAACAGCGTTAGCTGATTGGCTGAACTTGGCTGTCAACTCAAAAAACTGTCTGCTTTGGTTTAGCTCTTTCTCACCTAAAAATAGAACTTTTCGTTTTGTTTCATTCAATATTACTTCCATAACAACCTTCTACTATACTACTTACTACGTACTTTCTATAACTTTACTACAACCCTGCAAAAATTTCTTGCCACTGCTCCATTATTCCTGACTGATCATTTTAAAAAGCTAAGGAAACATATTCTTCACTGATTCTATGAGAAGTTATAAGATGACTGATGGATCAGAGCTCTGTTGTCAGGCAAACCAAAGGGAAATAAAGATGGGAAGAATTTACTAATTTTGACAATACTCGCTGGATTTTTCAAGCTGAACACCTCCTATGAAGGATGCCAAAATACTTGCCACATTGTTGTAAAACATTTATACATTACATTTTTACATTTATTACACCAGAGAATAGTTTACTGAAATTTTACACATGTGAAAGAGAGAGTCTTGAGGAGCAATTCATTGCTTCGGCTAGCATTACCAAGACATGCTGAAAATGCAGTTGTTAGGAGGTGCACTGGGGATTGTAAGGATTTTAATTCTCGGTCATGCTAGTAAAAGGCACTTGACAAGTATTTCGGTGTAAAATGTACCAGAGGAGGGAGGAAACACTCTGACTTGTCAAATTAATTCAATTTGTTTGGAAAAACTTACCCACTTTTGTGCGTTAAAAATAAGCGTCTTGGTTGTTTACTGCCCAACCATCATTAGCGAGTCAACTGAGGTTGCTAATGTTGGCTGGGCGGTGAACGACTGACACTCTAGTTTAAATTTTGTATATAAAAAAATTTGTATTAATTTGCAATATTTTTAAAATAATTCTGCATAGCATTCTCATCACCTAGGAACATGAGAGGAATTGTTTGGTGAAACCAGGTACATGAGGCCAGCCATGGGCACTTACAAAATGGTTTGTCAAGAAACATATTAATACTTTATTCTCTCTACCAGTCACGAAAGTCTACCGATGTTTCATTTATCAATCTTTCACCGACAATAAATTTGAAATTTACAAATGTTTGTCCAAGAAAAAAAATTCTATAAAAAAAATTGACACTTAAGCGTCCAGCCCACGTACCAACAGGGCACTAATTATTTTATTTCTCAGCCATTTCTGCACGAAATTTCTTGAAAATCTTATGATCTGATCTTTGATAGGTCCCGAACCTATCGGTTACCTTCAAAGATCATCGGGCCGATGATCTTTGAAAGCCAACGGTCGCCGATGATCTTTGAAAGCCATTTGTACATGGGCTGGACGCTTTATTAAGCTTGACTTTGAGCAACATTGCTTTGAAGGAACATTATAGTGCATTAGAGCATTTGCAATAGCGGGTCTTAGCCTTTGCTGTTACTTTGACTTTGTAGAGTTTACTTACAGAGATAAAAATTTGAAAGAACATTATATAGTTGACAATTAGAGCATTTAGGCAATAGCGGGTCTTAGCCTGTGTTGTTACTATTTCCTCAGTGATGATTATTACCTCAGAGCACAGTTACTTGACAGAGATAAAAATTGGTACTTTTCAATGAATTCAAGATTATAAGATAGTTGACAACTCAGGCGACTGGAGTTTTAGATGTACCAAAATAATTTATGGTGATATTCAGTAAGCTAAAATACTCCAAGTAAAATCTGGAAAAAAAACCCACATTCGGAGACTAGAAATTGAATTCCCCCCTTGATAGAAGAAAATTGAAGCTAAATATCAAATACCTGAGCAGTCAAATTTCGGAGTAAAAGCCATGATGAAGATGAGGGCCACTGAGAGGATGAGCCGGAATGAGCGCCACTACTCCAATTGGAGCCAGCAGTCCAGCCATTGCTACTTGAACCTGAGTTTTGAGCAGAGCCAGTCTTGGAGGAGAGACCTGGGGGAGGACCGCGTGATTTCGGTGCGCCCCACAGTTCGCTTGTAACTACAGTTGGTGGCTGAGCATCTCCCCAACTGGTTGTTTTACCAGTAGTGCCCAATTTGGCAAGAGGTCTGAAACAGATGTGCGGAATTCGTCAGAGGATATCCGATTCAGTATGAAAACTTGGAAGAAAATTGCTCCACACAAGCCAAATGATGCTTCCATTAGTATAAGCTAATTTAAGTGAGCATGAATTATTGGCCTTCTTTCAGGGCCAGAACACAGTGTTGACTTTCCAGTACAAATATTACGTGTCTCAACATATGTTTTTATGTAAGTACCCTGCACTTTCCTTGTGGGAATGTGTGTCCTGTTCGATTTTCGATTTTTTATAGCATTAAACTTGTCTATGGATGCTGATCAAAAGTTATCTTTGGGCAAACCGTTTTTGTATAACCCACCATTTAAGTTTTGATAATATCCAGGAAAGGCTAGCTGTGATCGTGTGCGTTAAGACGCAGCACGTGTCTGTCTGGTAAGAATGAGAGTGAGAGAGATGAAGGAACTGATTTGGACAAAGAAAAGAAAAGGTGTGCGGAATTCAAGATAAGACTGCCACTCGGCAGGATTGGCTGCTGATCACGATGTGCTTAAACGCACTGGGGTTTTCTGGATTTCCTTCATTACACGACTGACCTGTACTCGCATGCTGAAATGAGGGATCTCTTCGACTCTTCATCACCGCACTACTTTCATTTATTCAAGGAATTAATGCAAGTTCAGCCGCGGATTGTGTGAAAACAAGGCCTTGAAGAGAGTTGGTGCAATGAAGACTTTTGATCAGCATTCATAGATAAGTTTAATGCAATAAAATAATTGGAAATCAAACAGGGCACTTCCGTGAGGAGTGTGCGGGGCCCTTTACTGAGATCTAAAACTATTCGCAACCCTGTAGGTGGCTTCAAGCAACCACTGTCAGCAATGCAGTTGATGATCATACATGTAAATGGGTTAAAAAACTTTTCAAATTTTAAAATGTTACTCAGCAAACCCGATTTTCGTCATTAAGATTGTTTTATACACTGCTTGGGGGTTCTCAGTACAAACATGATTCCTTTGTGCCGGTGAGTAGAAAATAGGAGAAACTTACCCAGTAAAAGAAGAAGGTGCAGTTGAAGAGGGATTGAAGCTCCAAGTTGATGACGACAGAGACAGCGGAGGTAGAGGTAAGTTGTCAGAGGCGGAGTTGTTGGTGCTGTTTGGCGAAGTCTTACTAGAGCTAAATATTTCTGAGTCTTTGATTGAGGCCAGGCTGAGGGGAGATCGTACGACTGATCCAGGGGTGATGCTAGGGTCATCTTCAATGCTTTTCAATACACTGCCTTTCCACGGTTTTCCAGGCTCAAACTCAGGCACAAGGTCAGTAAACGCAGATGAGGAGTTGGCCTGTGATGAAGGCCAGTCTTTCTCAGAATCGGGCCAACCAGTGCTGTTTGCATTCGAAACACTTGATGACCAAGGCCTAAAATTGTGAAAAATTAATATTACAAAGAGCTAAAACTGCAGAACTTAAGGGCATGTTCATGTAATTGAAACAGGGTTACCACAAAATTTAGAAAACGGAATTCACTGAGATTTCCCTGACACACTTGGGTAAAATTCCCAGAAAATTAAAGATATGCCATACGGCAAAAAAGAAAAAAATTAGAAATAGTTCCCAGGCAATATTTGTTGTTTTAAATGTCAAATCCATTTCAGAAAGCTAATAAAAGATGTTTAACAATTTTTCTCCGAAACTTTTTGGTCATTTCCCCTGACTTTTAAAAATTTCCTGACTGTGGCAACCCTGTGAACTGAGGTCAACAACATTAGTACACACATAGACGCTTTTAAGGTTACTTTACAGAAGAGACACTAAACAATTTTTTCTCGAACAGAGCATTGAAAGAGAATAAGTCCTTGCAATTGTTTGAGCTGGTAATCCTTAATTTAAGACTATCATTTAGATCTGATTGTTTTTTGCTGATCTATAATTTGAAACAGTCATAACATGATTCCGTACTGACCCATTTCAAAATGTAACATTCTCAGCTGAGTCACTCGGCATCTGTTAGACTGATGGGAGAACCACAATTAGCTTAACGAGTCATCAAGTTAGGAAAAATTTTTTGAGTTGGATTTAGATTAGATTATGAGATACTAAAACTATGAGAATGAGCAACTCACCCGTCTGGGCCCAGCAGAGGATTTAATGTGGGAGACGTAGAGCCTCCAGATTTAGAGGTGGTTCCTGGGGCACGGCTGAAGTCTTCACCGACTTCACCCTCCTTGTCCAGAGATGGTAACTTCCATTGATTCAAACGTGATTGCTGGTGTTGGAAACCTGCTCCACTTGACTGAGGACCAAAGAAAATAAAAAATTAACCTTTGTTGATCACTCTCCAAATATCAGATACTACCACTAAAATATTTCATATGCAGTAAGTTAGAGGCATAATGTCTGGAATTCTAGACTGCTTATTCCTTGATAAGAAACTGAAGTTATCTCCTACTTCCGCAGACTTGTTTCCAAAAACCTATGTACTTCTTTGGAGTTCGAAATATGAATATTAATTTTCTTCCATCTTTCGTTTGATTCTTTGGCTCACATTTAAATTTTTAATTCCAAAAATGTTTCTGATGTTAACACTATCTAGTCAATGAAAGCTTCACTACTATTCTAACGATTTAAAGATTCAAATATGTCATTCAAGATGTCAATAATAGTGGCTCAGGAGCAATAACATAAATTTCAGAGTGGCAGAAGGAGAGATTCCTGATTTGTAACCAATGCAAATCCACCAGGTTTCTGATAGTTTCATCACATTCTTTAGGTACCAATGTTAAACGTCAGGAAATAGAGTAAAAAAAGGGGTTGGATCTTACCAATGGTTCTTTATTAATGTTCAAGTCTGTGAAATTGGTTTGAAGAGCTGCCAAGAGATCCTGTGCTTGATTCTTGTTGAAGAAATCATTGCTACCTCCACCACCTGCATTACCTTGTGACTGATTATTGCCTGATGCAAGGTGGTGTTGCTGCTGATGCTGCTGTGATGGTATCTGGTTTTTGATATACTGCGCTTGCTGAATTACTATGTCGTTCTGCAAAAAATAATTACAAAATAATGAGTAAATTGTAAGGAGGAAATAATCACAATATCTTCAAGGCACACTTTTCACTGCAACATAAGTAGTTGACATTTAGATGGTTACGGAATAGAGCAACATATCTGCAAACTGAAATTTTATTGGTAGAAGAAAAATGACAAGGTAACACATGTTTTAGGGGGCAATTGTTCATCCATAAGAGAAAAGAAAACATTGAATACTTAAAACTGGCATAAAGAGCCTGAGAAACTAAACAATTTTTTTTGTTGGAAAAATCAAGTTATTTGCACCCTATTTGCACCCATGGTATACGTATTGATGGCTCTGCATGTATAAAAAATTGGTGGTGATACCGAACACCAGGCCCTCGATACAATGTTATCAAGTTTACAAATTATGCTGCAGGCTATGAAGCTGTCGCTTGGTTTTCTACTAATATCTCAAATCAGTAGATCATGGTGTTACTGACGATAAACAAAAGAAAAATTAGAAACTGGGCAATTCAGCAGAAAAGCATAGAAGATTGTAGGCACCTATTAAGCATGCTTTCTACAGGAAAATTTTTTTCTCAGTTTCCTCCAAAAAATTAATATCACATATTCTGTGCTAACCTCCACCATTACTCTTTAACAACTGAACATTTCCATGGGAAGGGTCTCTTTGCTGAATGTATCAAATAATTAAATGTAGCAAGGAAGAAACACGCTCCTCTGGCACTGGAAAGTTTAAGGCGGACTACAAGATGTCGCAAAGACAAATATCCAAAGGATGTTTCCAAAGATAAAAAATCAGGCAAGATGAAGCTACTATTGTGAGCAATAAAAGCTTTCAAGTCTGACAGTGTTGGATCCAAGTTCCTTACATATAAAATAATGAGAAGCATTCCTGTTCTCACTCTTAGTTTACAAAAAAATTCCTGCACTGAGCTTTAATGATCTGAATCATCAATTTTCCTAAATATTCAAGTGTTCATTGGATTTCCCTAATTTACAACAGCAATTTTATGTCAAAGATTTTGGTGACTTGCTAGGAGCTAATACATGTTCATTTCATATGTAACGCCACAAAATTTTTACCTGAAGCCCGGCGATATGTTTCTTGGTTTTGGTGATTTGAGCTGTAAGGTGCATGAATGCTGAGTTGTTGCTCTTCCCAAGAGGGTTGCTGCTGGCATGTAGATTTCTCTGCTGGATAAGTTGTTGAAGCGACTTGATATGTTGAAGTAACTGATTTAAAAGGAGAAGAGTCTGAGGAGCCAAGGGCTGATTCAATATCTGTAAAGTAAAAAATGAAGAGACGGTTAAAGTATCACTGACTTTAAGATTACTGTTGAAATGTTTTCATACCAGGTGCGCTTTTGTCTGATTTAGGCAAACTGTAAGGGTGAGAACAACATTAGCATCAAATCCTGTAAATCTGAGATTTATGGTGAGGGCCACGCTCCATGATCTGGAAAATGCTTCTTTAGGCTCTATTTCAACCAAGGAGCACAAGCTTGGCTAATTTTCTATTTTGCTTATAATACAAAATCTTTTGATTGTAAAAAACTCACAAAAAACTGGATCTCCATTCGTTTCTTGCCAACTGGTTTTCGTCGTCCCATTGTTTTTGACCAAGAATTCAATTTAAACTGAGTCTGATAATCAGGACATGAATAGATTATCATTACCTCTTCATTAGACCTTGGAAAGACAGCGTGTTTTGACATTCACATGATTTGACGAGTATACTCAACAGCGCGTGCCTGGGACACATCTAACTTGGCATATTACTTGCCATCCCACAAGTTGCTTTGTGATTATTTTGGTCCTATTTTGTTACGAGTTCCCTGCATACAGCACCTCAAGTACTAATAAGTGGCATATTAACACCATGTGTGGCCAGTGTTCTGTTGCCAACCTAAATAAACCCTGGTTAATTTATTAGATCTGTGCAATAAAGTAGTTCATTGAAAACCTGTCTAGTTATCATTGTATCTGTTCATTGTAGTGTTTGTTCTGTTGTGTGGATGCAGCAGGGAAATTAATCGAAACACACAAATGGGTTAAAAGGACAGTCCACATCTTGTTATCAACCTTACTTTTAAGAATCAATAAAAAGAAGGCTGTTCATCATTATTCTGAAACTCTTTTAATTAGCTGTGATATCAGAAATAATCCATTATTTGAGCTGGAGAAAGAAAGGAAAAAAAAAAAAAAACTTCCTGGACAATTTCCTTAGGATTTTGCCCAAATTTAGGGTGAAAAAATATTGATGAAAAGATCCACATCTTTGCTGAGTGAACTACAGTTCAATAAAGGAGAGAAAAATGGCATACCTGCTGATTAAGATACCCAGCTTGAACTGCCATTGTGATTTGCTGAACCAAAACACGAAGCTGCTGAGGAGTCGGTTGATAGCTCGAGTTCCCTCCTCTTGAAGACTAAAACAGAAAACGGAAAGTTCCATGAGACTTTAAAGCTGGCAGAAAAAAAAAACGCCATGAATTTCTTGGAGTGAATTCAGTGACTGTTACCTTGCCTTTCAACATCAATTTCAAGCCCAAATATTTTTAAGGTATTTAATTTCATTGCTAAGAGAGTATCATATTGGTTCATTTAAAAATACTGAGTTGAGTGGTCTTTCATAGAAGGAACTTCTTCATTGCTTGAAACTTTTGCGAGGGGATGAGGAGGATAAAATATGAGAAGTTCGTGAAATTAAGGGTATTATTAATTTTATAATTACATAGTTTACTAGAGTAATTCAATAGTATTGAGCTGAGGTGAGCCAGCTTACTTGATTGTCATCTGACAAATACTACAAATGCTCATTCATGTGGAAGGGGTAGAGAAAAAGCTATGAAGGAATGCGACATTTATGGACTTGGATTGAAACTGAGGAAAAGGGGCTTAATATTTGTAAAATATATCAAGGTTCCTTTGAATTTAAAAAGACTCTCTAGTAACCAGTCCCAGGAAATGACAAACATGTTCGTCTCTCTAAAAGACTGCAGTCATAATCTATGGATTGTTTGTTCTGTTAACATAAAAAGGTTAACTAGAAGAAATACCATCAAATATTCCTAACTTCTATACAGAGATAGTTTCCCTACCCTTGAAGCCAATTAAATTTGTTTAGATAGAGCCAGGGCAGCATATTTTCCAGGAATGACATGCAAAATGGTAATATCTACAAGACAGGTGAAATTCATTGCAGAGTGTGTGAAGAGAAAAGTCGGAAAAAATGATCAGTGTTGCCGGATGCATCTACCGAGGGGTCAAAAGTGCGCTATTCTTTGATAAATGGAGGAAAAGCTGCACTTAAGTGACTGGAGATTTGTTTGATGGCTGAAGTTTAGATATAAGATGGTGTGTTTCTAAAATAAGTTCATAATTCTGTGAAATCAGATTAAGTAGGAAGGAGATATCTGATACACAGCTTGAATGTTAGATAGAAGCTAGCAAACTTATGCATACAACAGTTCTGTACAAAAAAAAAAAAAAAAAAAAAAAAAGAAATTTGGTGACTTAAGACACCTACTACTGGCAACACTGAGAGAAGAAATTTGTCAACTGCAAGCATGAGTCTGACATGGGAACAAATATTTTAGAGTTTACTTGAGAGAGAGATTGGGGTTCAATCTGATTATGCAAACGAGAAAAAAAGCCTAAAAAAATGGCCTCAGAGTGAGAAAATAAAATGCAATCAAGAATAAGACAATTTCTTTTCCCTAACAAAGTTGCACTTCAGTGAAATTGATCTTAGATAAAACTGGTATTATTGAGAATAATGAAGAGTTGAGGGACAGATGGGGCCACAAAATAATTGTAAAATGACCTCCATGCACACTTCCCCGAGAAAAATAGCAGTTGAATTTCAGTCCTTTTCATGGCTGCAATAGCCTAAAGATTGTGTAAACGTGACCATGACCTTCAGTTAACCAATGGAATCAACCAATCAAGAAGCCTATGCATCCACAAATCACACAAGGAAGCCGACAATATTTGAGCTCGGAACCACTTTTAAAATTTGACTTAATAATCAATTCTTAAGCAACGGTTGAAACTTACTTGCTAACGCAAGAAGTGGAGTTTTACGTACAAGGCTCAACAAATTTTGACCTATCACTAAAGTAATTTAGGAATCATTTAGTACTTATAAAACCTACTTCTTCGAGTGTAAAAAATCACCTTTGGAGAGCGTGTGTGTGTGTGTGTTGAAAAATGGAGGTGTTGGTGCGATAAATGTCAATGCCAATAAAAGGTTAGCTAAGACTAAAATAAGTATGATAGTAATATCTTAGGGACTAATGATTATCATTACAAATTATATTGACAACGAGGAACTTATCTCACAAAACAGTGCAGATTGACTACGACACAAATAACAGCAAGTCAATAAAGTTGAGTCAGACCAAACCCAATAACTTCGTTTGGATGTTGTGCCATGAAAGTTTTTTAATAATTGAAGCATCCTATACTGCAGTTTGGTTGGCATATGTATTAGGAGATATAATGTGATTAAGTGTTTGATACACCTTATCATGTTAATGAAGACTATTTTTGGTTAGATGGATTTTACCAGGATAAGCTTAAGTGCATTTCACGCCTAACTTCCTCTTTATTTCACCATTTTTTTTAGCAAAGAACTAACCAACGGAACGAAACTGACCTATGACAGTGCCTGCTTTGTGTAAGTCTGAAGTAAAAATAAAGATAGAAATATCTTTTAATGATCATACAACCAAAATTTAGAATGTTAGGAACTGCTCTTGGTTAAACCCTTTCGGTAGATCAGTGGCATCCATTTTATTTGTAATTCATTTCTGAAAGTGAAGCGTTAACCAAGTTTCTAGGAATTTTTTAAAATTTTCTTTAACCCTGGGTAAAGAAACCCTGTTATGAAAATTCACAAAAAGGGGCCCATTTTAAACGATAAAATTGGCAGACTTGCAAGACGTAGCAAGGAAGGGGAAACGGCATATGCTGATTGGCTCAACTTAGCTTATCCCCTTGATACGTCAACTCGACTGTCTGCTTTGGACGGATCAGATTTTGATGGGCTTTTTGCTCTCCTTGGATATGGTTCTTTGAAATTTTTAATAAACCTGCTGGATCAATCACAAAATTTTACTTCAGAAAAATTTCATATAACCCTGCAAAAATTCCTTACCACTGCCCTATTGACCCTCATATTCTAGGGCATTTAATGTTGAGCTTAGCAATGCACAGGATTTAATACAGGTTGGTAATTTTTTTCCACATGCAGAATAAAGCTGTTAGAGAGAGTTGAAGGCATTTGATGAACAATGAGCATTGCGCCTTAATTTTTTTTGTAAATCATCATGATGTCCTTACAGTATACACCTTAGTAAAGAATATGTTGCACATTGGCAAAAGTTTTCTGATGAAGATCAAACTCTTTCCTCCGGGGGGAAAAAAAAAAAAATTACTTAAGTCGGCAAAATTTATGAGCCCCTTGAATTAATTTATGCTACAAACAGCCTCTGTGCGCAAATCAAAGCACAAAGAATGATTAATAGAACAACTTGCAATAGAACATTTGAAGGAGGCTTTTTCGGAAGATGCAAGTTAACAGAGATAGCACATACAGTTCATGGACGATACATAATCCTTTTGTGCTTTTGTTAAAGCTCATGCAAATACTTGGAATGTGACTATCTCATGCACAATACTGCACTGACAGCTACAAGGTAACCATTCTTTGATTTTCTAGAAAACGATATGATTCAAATTTCAAGATAGTATGGAAGAAAAACTTGAGGTCTCAAAGAGACCTTAACTTGGGACCAATCGTCTTGATAAGATTGTGAAATGCCACAAATTAACTTCAGGTGAATTACAATTGAAGTGAGAATACACAAATGAGCTCCCAACTCCATTCCTTGGAGGAAAGTGTGATAAATTACAACATCAGATGGACCAACTGTCGAATAAACATGGATCTAGTCCAAATATTTTAGTAGTAATTTACGCAATTCTATTGGTGAGCAGCTCATCTTTGATAAAAAATACTGAAATGAACTAAATAGAATTGTTGAAAAAATAATGATAAAAAAAAAAATTAAATACATGGTTGGAGAGAGGAAGAGAGACTGAACCCAAAAGAGTTACGAATGCAATAAGAATGGATGATTATAAAGTGAAAAATAAGGGTTTAAGTGATGAATGATAAATAAATTAATAATAATAATATAATAATAATAATAAAAAGGAAGCAAGTCACGATGCGAGGAGAATCAAGAGAGCAAACGGACATGTTAATGGAGGAAATATTTACAATATGAGATTCAGAGAGAAAGAGTGAGAAATAAATATTACTGGAGCACAACGCACTTGATTGAAATGTGGTGGTTGCTGACCGGCTGTGGATGGCGGTGGCTGAGAGAGCAACTTCTGATGGGGAGGTGGGGGAACCGACGGAGCGACACCAGTCTGTACCGGATAAAACAAATTCTTAGTTTTATCACTTTTAGGTCATTTACTTCTGTCCTAATTAAAATAGTGTACCTTCCAGTTGAATGTTATCAAAACAGCTGAAATATCTTAAATTGCCGTTCAGAGCTTATCCCGTGTGCCAGTCTAGTTGGAGAGAGAATAAGGATGGCTTTGGCCATTCATTATTCAAAACTAAGGAGAGCATACTAAGTTCTCTGAAAAAGGAATGAGTTGAAGTTTCTGTCCTTCAATTCTTTCACAATTTGTTGAGTGAAAATTAAGGCATGCAGAGTGCATTATTTGGTGTCTCCAAACGTAAGCCAGAAAGGAATCGAGAATGACACCATGGCCCTAAGATATTGACGCCTTTCTTTTGTGATACGCTTACAAAGGCCAACATGAGTCTTCCTCTCTTTCATAATAAGTTTCTGCGACATTGAGAATTACTGTTTTCTTTTCTCCCGCCTTTAAGATTTACTAATTGCACAGTGGTAGAAACTTGGTAGAAGCTTGCTGCCATCCTTTCCTCCACCCGCAAAACTAAATTGAAAGGACAATAGAGGTTTAAATCTGGGATCCTCCCTCAATCTTCTCTATCTTGCTACAGGTGGTGAATAATCAATATAAATTGAATATATCAGGCAAGATAACTTTACTTTGTTACCATCCTTCTTTGCTAAAATTAATGAACTCATTGGTTTTACTGACACTGAAATTGCTCCAAATTTTCTTTCTAAAGTATCTCTCACTTAAGGATGAAATTTTGAAACAGCAATGACTACTTGAAAGAGGAAGGAAATGTCTTCGGATATTACTTAAAAAAAATTAGAGGAAAAAAATGGACATAAATTTCGGTAAAACTCAGAGGTAATCAAAAGAAATCAGATGTTCTAATGAGGCAAATATATACTGGAAGATCCAGTCCTTCATCAAGTCAATGTAGCTTTCAATCTACTTGAAGTGAATTGCTTTCCCAATTCTGATTCAATGGATCCCTGGCGAGTGTGTTATGGAGGCCTTGCACAAGTACTTTACATTCAGTACAATTTCATAGGAAACACGATGGTGTAACTAGTTTTCTCCGAAATAAATTCTTGAGCTCAAAAAAAATCTGAAAGTCAGGACTGTTACGATGGGGATAGCTTATGCTACAGTGTAAGTCTACTGTAGATCTGCTTAACCTCTCCATGCACAAATGGGGAGCAAATGCATTAGCAGGGTTGATGTGGCTGCAACCTTGGAGGCCCCATAAAAAATGAGCAACTCAGCTATAGTTTTTGCTGCCCATCTTTGCACGGAGAGTTTTAATGGGGTTAGAGATGAACTCTTACCATGAGGTAAACGGCCTCAACTTTGAGATCTTATGAGTTGGTTTTGGAGGAAACCAGTGACACCATCGTTCCTTGCAAAATTTTACAGATGAAAAAGTACTTACAGTTTTCACCACGAAAAGTGGCAGGTGAGGGGCAGAACCAGTCGGCCGGTCCAGTTTATCGTTGAAGGGCTGAAGCGAAGGTATTGGCCCAGTCGTTACCCCGTCTCAACTACGGGCCAATACCTGCGCTTCAACCCTTCAACGAAAGACTGGACCGGCTGACTGGCTCCGCCCCTCACCCGCCACTTTTTGTGGCGCGGACTATAAACCAAAAATTCATGCGTGTAACAAGAGCTTCACTGTTTCTAAATCATGGTTATATCCTATTTGGATGTATTTGAATCAAGGAGAATAACTTTTCATTGCTCCTCTCAACTTTTAATTTAGGGAAATTCTGCGGCATAAATTCACCTCAGGTAAATGTTGCTTTGAAAATAGTGCCAGAATGACAAATGTGTTACGTAAAGATGGCACTGAGTAAAAATTAAATTGCAGATCAAAACATATTGCTCCTCCTTCAATTAAGGCAATATTAAATGCTTGTTACACCTTCAGGTATTATGCACATCAGTTATCAGGAGAAATCACCTGGTAGTAGCTCTTGAGCACTGGCGGCTCAAACCATCCCCCCTGACTCAAAACCTGATAAGATACGACCAATCTCCTCTGTAAACTGTATTAAAATTAAAATACAAGGAAATATATACGATCTTTCTTTGATTTCCTCATGCAGGTAGATTCTGTTGGCATAAATGCTTATGATCTAAGTATGTGATAAAATGAATGAATAGAAAGAGATGGCTCAAGTCTTCTTATTCTAAAGTTTGTGAGATCTTCTCAATTTTGCAAATTACTTTTTTTTTTCCTTTGGAGTTCCATTTGGATTTTTGGAATTCAACTCAGTGTTTCACCTTCACTGGGTGCAAAGCGCTGATAGCGCTGCGCCTAGGAAATCAGGCTTTGGCGCTTGAAAATACGACGTACTGAACCTAATGCCTAATAATGTTTGCAGACATAATTTTTGTGGCGCTCTACAGCTTCTAGATTCAGGAACAACCAACACAAGATATTTTTTAAAGGGGAAAGGGGGGGGGGGGCAAAAACAGAAATTAACTTTACAGGGAGGCCGATTTGGGGAAGGGGGGGAGGCGGCGCCGCCTTCGGTAGGATAATTCTCAACTTCAAAGAATTTTTGAGGATCTCTCCGATCGATTATGAAACGATTAGGAATAGAGATGAAGAAATGGTAATATAATCTTTTCCAGAAGTGAATCTCCATAAAAAAAAAAAAAAAAAAAAAAAAAAAAAATCGGAAATAACACTGAGAGTTACAAAAAATTACTGCATCTTATCCCAAGTATTTCCTCAATGTTGTCAAAATGAAAGGAAAACAATCCCTTCATCAGTTAAAAAAGATGTAATGCTATCAGGGCTTCAGCTGCTTCAAATGAACTGAATTTCTAATAGAAATAGAACGGTTTAAAAGATCTTACTGGAAGGGAGAATACTCATTCAGTGAGCCAGGTATAGTAGAAAGAAATGAGAATTTGGATACAGCAATACAGCTGGGAGGGAAGGAGGAGAGATAAACGAGACAAAAATTCAAGAACACAGAACATAAACCAAGAGAAAACCTTTCACACATTAAACTATAAAGGATAAATAAAAACAACATGAAAACAAAACCAAAAGGAGAGAGGGATAAAGAGGGGAAGAGGGGAGAAAGAGGAAGAGGAGTTGGACAAAAAAAATTATGAATTCCTTCATCACAGAGATTCACTGTTACTTTGATTCAAAACAAAATAATTTGTAGCATTGGTCTATTAAAAACTTCCAACAGAGCAGAAAAGGGAGCTTGCCTACAAGGAAATGAATGAAAAATTAAGATGAGAGCATTGGAAGGATCTGATGTTCACACCCCTTACAGCCTGTGAAAGAGCTTTGCGCAGTTTTGAGCATCCCATTTCAAACAGTACTGCAGCAAAAGCATAATACAATTAAGATGTGACACTCTGGTTCCACAATAGGGTACAAATAAAAAAACAACAACTCCAGTACCTACTTTCACTTTTTTCACCTGTCTTGGAAAGCAGGAAAGAAAAGATTTCTAAAAAACGAGTTTTTAATTGAACAACTGCAACACAGGACTGTCTTTTGAATACAGAAATTACAGCAATGCGCATTTTGGCAATTCAAAGATCCTAAAATTCCCAATTTGTAAGGTTCTTGGTGACCCTACCAGGGTTACTTGAAAATTCTAACTTGAGGAGGAGGCAATTAAAACGAAGGCAAAGAATTCTGTATAAAATGAAGAATTGGAAATAATAAGTGAGATAACTAAGTGGGGGAGTGGTGAAGAGGAAGAAGAGGGTGTTAAAGAAAACGGTAAAGACTGAATCTTTGTATCACAACAAGACGTTTCTGCTATGACTTGAGTGAGAATAGCGAGAAAAAATGATAGAAAAAGAAAAAATCACACCACACAAATGAGATATTAACTCAAAATTTAAATTAGTTGATCAGTGAAGAGAGTAAAGAGGATATAAGATGAGAAGTAGGAAACCTAAGCACTTATTCCGATTTACAGCCCACCTCCCGATCACTAATACACTTAAATGGCCCCCAAACATGAATGACGAGGAGAAAGATAAGCTGTGCTACTTCAGCAAAAAAAAAAAAAAAAATGTGAAAAGCTTCCCTAGATTGTGACGTCCTTCTTGAGGGCAACAAAGATGCTATTTTGCCTCCAAACAAAGAAACAAAGAGAGAAAAAAATAAATAAAATAAAATGAAAGAGATGTTGTATGTCTAATATCTCTGCCTCTCTTCCTAAATAAAATTTTTCACCAGGAAAAGAAAAAAAAGATAAGATGAACTAAAAGGGAGGGGAGGGGGATTGAGTTTAAAGAATCCTACTTGGAAAAAAATATTATGCAGAGGTTGGAGGTTCATGAGGGATCTTCACTTCTAGTACATATCCTGTTGGTGCCTAAAATAAGTTTTTTATAGTTCTCAAGTGACAAAAGCGTAGAGTAAAAAGTACAAACTTTCATGATCAAGTTGACAAGGCTTTCTGATGTTCCCTCCATGAATCGGACACCCGTTAGATAGTTCACCACAATTGAGTAAAACTAAATATGATTCTCCCGAATATCCTGACAAGGTAAGGGCAGAACTATATGGTGCTGATCTCGATTAGTACTTCTTTTTATTTGCAACTAAGAGCAATCAGCATAAATAGGAATTTCGGTTATCGAGGGCGACAAAATTTTCTTATGAAAAAAATCCTCTTTTTGCTCCCTACAGAGAACTTGAAGCCTATCCTTTTTAGGGATCCAACGTGAAAAATGGCATGAAAAACAGGGAAAAGGGCTATGAAAACGATACAATTAGAGAACAACCCTATGATTTCGTACTCTAGATTATGGACAACCATTTAGTCACTTAATACACCTGATCTAACGAAGAGCATTGACACTCCTCCTTCGTAGGTTGAATTATGATTCTCGGGAATTCTTTCTATTACAGCAAGAGCTAGCTGACCTGCTTCGGCAGGCCAGTTCAAAGTTTGAGTGCAGTGGCTTATGCTTCCTTGGACCGATTTTCAGTCTCAGTCTTTGGTGTTCGAAAACTTGAAATTTGAATTTCATTACTGAATAACAAATGAACTTAACTTGCTAGCAATTCTGTGATAATTTAAATATTTCAGATCTTACTTTATAGGCTTGAAATTAGGGAGGCTCTCAAAATCTGACTGATAAGACAATGTTAGCTCACAAACTTTTAAAGGATACTACAATAAAAAAAAAAAAAAAAAAAAAAAAAAAAAAAAAAACATGAGGACTTAAAGTCAGACTTGAATTAGTTTCAACTCTGCTAGGCAACTCAAAAATTAGCCATTTAGAATTCTTCATCTTGCGCTCATGAGCACACAGAGTTTGATGGAGAGGCAACTACTCGGACAATTTGCGCAAAATACTATCTTTTAAAGTGCAAAACTGAAATGCTTCATCTAACAGCAAGAAATCGGTTTCATTCCAAGATTAAAATCTCAGGGCAATAATTCACCGCGGAGCAGAGATAGAGACCGTAAAAAGGCTTCAAATGTAACTGCTACTCGGTTTCAAATACACACACTAAGCAAGTTAGTGCTGAAAAGTATTGTTATATTATGACTATCTTGAGGGAAGTAAATAGCAAAGAGGCAAAAAAGGGCAGCTTAATTGTTGGAAATTTTGCAGAACATTCTTAGTTCACACATTAGACAATTCTTGAAGTATCATTTCTACATACCAGAAATCAGAAAAGAGATACCATTTTCGGCCTTAAGGTAGGTCAATTCCACCAAAGGGAACTCTATCTCAACTTGCTGGTACTGGCAGGACAAAGTTCAACATCTCACAACAACTAACAACACATATCTAAACTAAAACCAAAACACAGCTGACTGCCTTCTACTGGTCTAGTACCTGGGGGAAAACATAGATTGATAACTGACAAGACATGAGAGATAAATGGACTTACCGGAGGAGCGAAAGGCATCTGCTGCGGAAAGCGAGGCTGAGAGGGAGGGAATTGCGTTGGGTCAAATGGAGCGGCAGCGTCGGGACGCCAGAGATCAGGAGCATTAGCACCTCCCACATTTCGCGCTGGGTTCAGCATTTCTAGAGCATCTTCCAGAACCATGTTGCTGACACGCAATGCGTTTTCAATATCATCTTTCTGTGAATTAAGAATGAGATTTTACCAATAAGCACTGTTCTCATATAATTTAGCATGCTGTTTTAATTCTTATAGTGATATGATTTGTCTCCTCAACGTAATGAACTATTCCACTGAGAAAGCCTAGTCCACAGGTTGCGAGCTTTAACCCAACTCCAGGGCCTGAATTTTGAAGAAAAAAAAAAAATGGTCCTGCCCGTCAAGCCACCACTGTGCCTCCTTTTTTCTAGAGGCGGTAGACAAGACTGAAATAAAAAATAAAACTAATATCAGGGTGCCCATTTAAATTCTCTTTCCCTTTCCCTTGATTTTCTAGGTTTCTGCTAAACCTTGACGTTCTTGTCTCCTTGACTTCTGCTGGTTTTCTTTGACCTTTATCTTCAGAAAATAAGAAATACAAAACTAAACATAGATCAGTACCAAATACCAGTAAAAATTTATATTGGCTCAAAATTCAAAGGGAAGAGTTTACATCAAATCTGGAGAGAGCTTTGCAAGATTCAGTAGCTGAGTGCCAAGAAGATATGCAGAAAGTTTGCCATGCCGCAAACCGAGAGGCGCATTATTACTGTGGTTACACTGTTGGCATGCCCTCAATCAACAAAACATGTTAAAACAGGAGGCAAGATGAGTGATCTACCAGTCTTACCTTGAAACCCATATCAGCAAGAATTCTGAACTGCTTGCTAGACCAAATGATATCTTTAGTCAACGGCTTTGGACCCTGCTTGGGAGGATGGCCCCAATTTGATGGGTCAACATCACCATCAATCCACGGTCCGGGTGCATTCTTCGGCGGAGCCGTACCAGCCCAACCAGATGGTATCGGTGGCTCGTTCCAGTTACCCGCAATTTTGTCATCACCCCAAGGCACGCTTGAGTCTGGGCCACTTCCAGGGTTAGCAGATCCATCGCCCCATCCTCCGTTTCTGCAAGACAAGATGTGACGTGATTTAAACTTTAAATCAAATTCGTTATAAAAGAGAGAAAAAAAGTTAGAAGTTGGTACCCATAAATTTTATTTCTAGGATGTTTAATATATAACTGAAAAAAAAAAGACCAAAACTTCAAATGAGATATTCAGTTATTCAGCACAAATTCAAAAGATCAAGTGAGGCCCATAACTATCTGAGCAACAGAGAGAGGGGCTACACAATTAATGATAACCTTGCTTCTTTTCCAGGAATTTGATCTTAGGTTGAATTGTCAATTGCTGTTTGGAACTTGGAGAATAAAAAAGAAATCAAACATCATGGCTAGGGAACAGTACAGTCTATCTGCAACCTGAGGATTTTGCAGAGCAAGAAAGAAGAAGAAAATTGAACCTAGATTTGCATTATTTTTTGAGGTACATTGCAGCGCTCCTATGCGGAATTTGAAAAACTAAAAACACCTCCTTGCGTACTTCAATTTTCAACATAAAAGGCGTAACATAGTGAGTCCCTTCATCCGAGTGAAAGAGTTTTTCTTTAGTTCACTGAAGAACGATAAGTTTATTACACGTAATAAGGGCTTACCTAGTCGGGTGACCCCAAGAAGACGGATCAGGTTTCATGTTGGTAACATTTCCAGGCATTCTATTTTGAGGGATGGCAGGGCCGGGCATTCCATGAGCCATATTAGGATTTGGCATTTCTTTCCAATGAGTGACTTTATTGTTACCTGGGAGAATAAAAGTTTCATTTAGGAATAATGGTAGGAAATTTTCCGTTAGAGCACGGAAATAATAAACAGACAAAGCGAGTAAGATCAACAATACATTAGACGAAGCATCTGATGTAACAACCTCACTCAGGTGAGTTTTTCCACTGTTAATGCTGAGAAAAGATTTTTTTCCTTGCAGGTAAAGTTTTTCAATTGGTACTACTAGCTGCTCGAAAAGTTGATCAAACTTCATCATCCAAAAAAAGCTAACCCAGGGATCTATTACTATGGAGGGAGACTTATGAAATAAAATGAGATATACAAGAACCCTGACTCAAAAAGGAGAGGTTTATGATTGCCATCGCCAGAATTTCTCTACTACAGAAAGACCTTGGTTTATCGGAACATCATTTAGCGGATCAATCTTCCGGTCTTTTCAAGGGCTTTAAACTAATTCAAACTGGCGGATTCTGTGATTTATTCATCAGTCCCTTGAGATTCGACGAATCAAGGTCTTACTTTAATCCCTTCGAAAGAAGTCAAACATGTTTACTTAAGAGTAAAGCCTGCCAAATTTAGAGTTACTTCTAGTTATCTTTGTAAAGGTACCCTGATTGAGGGGTTACGAGAAATTTTTGGAAATTTTGAAAACTACTCAGTATTAAAGGTCATTCAGTAAGATTGGCACTGAGATCTGCAGCAGGACTAGATTATTTCCTTTGGCTGAGAAACGAACCTTGATTTCCCCATAGAGCTGTACCGTCGTCATAACCAGGCATGTTTGGCATGTTCCGTCTTTGAGCAGGTGGAGAGGGTTCGTCCCAGCCATTGGGTTTTCCTCCACCAGCGGCCATGTTCATATCATTAGAGTTGGGACCAGTCCAATGGTTTACGCCAGCTGATAAAAGGTAAGAAAGGAAAATTAGCATTGAAAAGAATCATAATACAATTAACTTCAGCAGAAACAAACTCGAACTGTGGAGCAGAGATTGCGACCATATCAACATGTTTTTCACTCCAAGACTTGGCTTGGAAATCAATAAATTTTCTAGTACTTGTTTGAAGTATGTGAAATATCCACTTAGATCATCGGCACTTGCGTAGTATCATACAGGCAGACAATTAAAGAGTTGGGTTTGCATCACATGCCATATTTTTCATTTCATTGTTTCTGCTTCTTCAGTGGTTGCTCCAGACTGAAACAGTCAAGATGACTGGCGCGTTTTCATCGTTTTGTTGTGTAATAGAGGCCAGTCTACCCATCCTCCAAAAACTTAATTGCAGAGTGCTAGTTACAGACATAACTGTGTAGGGTGTCCAGTATTTTTTAATTTTGAAAAATCCTGATATTTTCCTAATTTTTCCAGATATTTTAAAAAAAATTCCTAATTTTTTTCATTTTGAAAATTTCTGATATTTTCCTAATTTTTGATGAGAACTTCACTATACGACACAAGTGCTACAGGTGAGAAATTATCGGAAGCAAAGACGGCGCGACGCCTCCTAGCATGGTGGGCAAAAAGCAGTAAGACTTCCCCGCTGAGGAGATTCGCCTAAGAAAAATTCCTGATGAAACGTCCGATTTTTCCGATTTTCCTGATTTTTTCCTGATCAGCCAAAATTCCTGATATTTTCCGGTTTAACCTGATGCTAGACACCCTGCTGTAGGTAGCTGTAGTGTACTACAACATACGACTGTATACCAATCTTTCTGATTTTTTGCATGCTTTTTGGCCCAAAAGGAACAATTTAGCAAAGGAAAAAAAAAACAGCTAGCAGTAGAGTAACACATTTGCGGAGAACATTCGAAATAATGTGCTGGTATTGGTTGCGTGAAGTTCTGCTAAAATTTGATAAAATAATCAGAATATGTTGTACCTAGAGCTGGTGGTAAAATTTTGTTGGGTGGTTGACCAGGTCCAGGAGGTGGTCCAGGCGGGGGATGATGGGGAGCTGGTGGTTGTTGTGGCGGAGGAGCAGGACCCCACATAGCAGGATCAGCACCACCAGCTCCATTCAGGCGCCCACTTATTCCACGAGGATCTCCTCTCATCAAACCAATTCTATCATCAGCACCAATGCCTCTGAAGGAACAAACAAACAAAGGATTTCAATCAGTGATGTCCATCAATTAAATTTACAATGAAAACTGACGCTGAATTACTAGTACAGATGGCAAATAATTAATTGTGGTATTTTTTTTTTTTTTCCAGTTTAGAGGACCAGCCAAAATTATTCATATAAGATGAAGACTTTGGGCAAAAAAGAATCATTTCACTTGAGGATAAAAGAGACCTCATGCTAATGGCCCACATTTAGTATCGATCGGAGCTGAGCCAAGAATTTTACTTTCTACCTACTCGTACCTCCTAGTTAAGTACTACCAGTAAATACTATCTAAATAGAAATTTTACGTTTTGACAGATCATTATTCATCTTTTACATAAAGGAGATATTTGCATCTGACAACAGTTTTAGAATAGCATTAAAAAGATTGAACAAAATACCGCTCCTTTACAGTGAGGGCATACCTCCATTTCCATAAGTCTCTTGAAGGGTGTGGAGTTAGATGGACAATGGAGCTTATCTCAAAAACAGTCAGCACTTGCATCATGAGGAGCAGCAAAATATTACTTCAACCTAGAGTGCATCGATCGACAGCTGGCCCATTGCTTAGCACAAGACTTCCAGTTGAATCATGTTGTTTTACATGTGACTTTTGTCAAATATTCCCCCACCCCTAAACATTCACAGGATGCCACTTTCTACTTACAACACTCTCATCATTCAACACCCAGTAGAGTTGAGAAAAGGTAAGTTTTAAAGGAGAAAAAAAGGAATAGTTCCTTACCTGTGATCAGCTACAGCCATACGATGTTGATCTCTTGGATCAACTTTTGGAGCAAGACCGCGGGAGGGGTCATACGGCCAACCGGCATTGTTTCCACCCCACTCACTACCTTTTTTGTCTCCACCTGCACATGAAGAAATTTAATTAACATCATTGAGGTCAAAATTTAAGCAGAGATATTTAGACTTTGAGAGATACAGAGTTGCTGGCATTCGGGTAAAAACAATGGAAGACGGTAGGTGTTAACTGACTGAGCATTATAAGAAAACAACCAATATGAGGTTAGCCTCCACATGAACAGGCATTTTTGTTCATTTTCACAGATGAAAAATTAGCTAAATGGTTGCTGTGCTCGTGGTATGCATAATCTGTGTGGCATCAATCAAAGGAGAGATAAACATGTTTTATTCTTCATGGGAAACTCAGTTTCATGAAATAGCAATTGATACACAAGTTTCATGAGAATGAAAGATAAGAGCAACCATCAAGGAGGGCAAATCTTTGAAATTCGAAGAGCAAAGATTCTCAGTGGCGAAGGTCATTTCAGATCATGAATTACACAGCACATTCAAAAAAAGATTTAGTACCTGGCCACATAGGATTGTTGGGGCCGCCTGTCCATTGCGGTTGATTGTTTGGAGGAACTCCAGTCCAGACATTGGTCGCTTCGCTACTGACATCATCATCTTCGCCCCACGTGCCACCAATATTAGTCGTGGGAGTATGGCCCCATGGTGTTTTGGGTTGCGGTGGAGCTGCAGGCTGACCGCCACTGCGCAAGTTGGCTTCCCAAAGCTCAGTTCCATTATTTATATTTGGCTTCCATGCAGGTACTGTTGCACCGGTTTGATCTTTAGCAACTGGTTCTGGTGAAGGGGAGACATCCCAACCACTGTCTTGGTTCACATGTTGCTATACGACGAAAGAAAATTTAAAAAAATGTATCAGTGAGCAATTCAAATAAGGATCAAGAGGGATCTGACGGGAAAAAGGGTCTGGAAGTCAGTACGTACAAAACGAAGAAACTGACTTAAGGCAGTGTTGGCCCTTTATTCCCAGCCCGAAGAATTCCAACAAAAAAAACCTTCACATGGACGCAGTAATGCTGTTTTGGAACAATGATTCCCCTCTATCAGCATGAAATGACTTACTGTCTCTTGCTATTCATAAATTATGTTACACTGAAATCCAGAATTATAGACCCCTTCTGTTTCTGCACACACCCATCGAACAGATCTGAAAACACCCCCCTCCCCCTAAATAAAATTATGTCACTCTTTGCTTAATAAGTCAAATCTCCCTCTTTTGCACAAAAAAACAACAACAAAAAATTGACTCCTTCGTTAGATGATATAACTGAACCAAACAAAGGAAACATTTATTCCGAGCCAGCACATTACGCGGACGGTTGCTGGACCTGACGCAGTGCTTGTGTCCTCTCCTCCCAACCTGTGCATCAGATATCATTTCAGTCTTTTTTTGTCAACCATTTTGATCCCAGGTTTAAGAAAATTATTCAGAACTCAATTTGCTTGGTACTTTAAGAATATGAATTGAATAAAATAGGCGTCAATAACCCATTAAATGGATAACGCACAGAATAAAACAAGTTAGGTAACATTTTCCTGAGTTGGAGAAGACAGGCACAAAACTGATTAATGATATCAAAATAAAATTTAGTATTCCTCCTCAAACCTTATCAGAATCTAAATGTAGAATATGATTGCATGTGTGTTTTAAGACAGTTCTCTTTTCTGCTCAAGAGGATTTACTGTCCATGGAAAAGTATTGCTGTTAGGGGCCCTTCCACTATTTTTCATAAATAATTGCACAGAGAAACTTACTCCTCCCCAACCATCCTGACTGAAGAGGGCTTCACGCATAGAGTTGAGCTGCTCCAACTGTTGCTTCGTCGAGTTGTTGTTGGTGGTCGATGCTGTTGAAGTCATGGGTGGTGCAGGAGTTGTGGTAGGTGGTGCGTTGGGAAGGTTCTTGCCAGCAGCCTGTGCCCAAGATGTGGTACTATTGGCTTGAGAAGTGGCCGGAGGTGGCTGGCTAGTTGACTGGCGCTGATTGTTGCTACTGGTACTCATCGCTGGGTTTGCTTTAGAAGCTGTTCATGAAAAAAAAGAAACGTCAGTTAGATGGGCATAGTAGATCACAGTAACTTTGGCTCAGTCATAAAATAATACACGACAATGCTAAAACTGGATCACTTGTGTGTTGAGCATTTCTTTTTTAAAAATATTGAAGTAAAGGTTTGAATGAAATGATCAATAATTATCCGGCTTACATCCAGTCTGATAAATTTCAAACGTTTCCAGAAGGCAATTCATTTGAAAATGCTTCAAATCGATTAGAGAACTGGCAGTTAAAATTATTACGGCTTACTCAACATCAATTAATAAAGTGCTTCCTCAAATCTGAGTAGGTACAGATATTTCATTTTAATCCATCAGAGAAAATATATATGAAGAAGTTGAATATTCTTAGTGATTGTTTGGTATTTGTTTCATTACTACAGTGGAATTTTAGGAATAATGCAAAAATAATGATCTTACCATTGTTTTGCAGATTATTGGTTCCTTGACTAGCATTATTTGCCGGTGGCTGACGGTTTTGTGACTGAGATTGCGAGGATGAGTTGGGGGAATTGCTGTTGCTGCTATTCCAGTTGGCAGGAGGTCCTGAAGCAGTCGATGTTGGTGGTGGCTGAGCAGCATTGGTCGGTGCACTCCATCCACTTGGTGGGGCGCTCGATCCTGAGTTGTTGTTGTTCGTTCCCCAGCCCGAGTTGGTGGAGGTTGCTGAAGCAAGCGAACTCTCCCCACCACCCACCAATCGACAAGTTGGCAGGATGTTCCACCTCAAGTGGTAGTCTCGAATAACATCACAGTCTTGAAAGGAGTTTAACGGGGAATTCGTTAAGCGGTGATTTAGCTTAGAGTTACCCTGAAGTAAATCACCTGAGGAATAAGGCTTTGTCGTGGTATTTAAAATTGCTATCCACTCATTTGAAGGAATGTTTTCCGCATTGTTCGTCGTCACATTATTAGCATTACAACTAGTAGTATCAACGGACTTAATCCTATGCTTATCATTAATAGTAGAACAATTATTAGTAGTAGAAGACTTATCCTGAGCACCAATGTCAACCGATCCTAGGGTCAAGGCTTCTTGCCTCATCATTCTTTTTTCATCGCAACAATCGCTATCAGTTGAACCGACAGCTTTTGCTTTCAAGCCCTGTTAAAAAAATAAAAACATAATTCAGTATTTCAGACTTCATTAGAGGTAACTACTAGTTGCACTAAGCACTTCAAATTTAGAGCCAAGCTCATGCCTTTGAAACTTAACTTGCCCCAAAGATTACATTCATATTGCAACTGCCAAAAAGATTGAAATAAGTTCGGAAACTTAAACTTCTTTCAAGTCGCAAATACAGATGGAAAATCAATTCCTGAGTTTACGATACAATTTTTCTAGTTGCCTCGAACACCTAATTCTGATTGACCTTGGAAGTTATTCCTTTCAGATGAATGTTTTTTTCTGAAAAGTAAAACCTCCAGGGTGACACATAGGGTTATGACACCAAATTGAACCTGCAAAGATTCCCTATAAAGCTGCATACTTTCTAAAATTTTTAATAGAAAAACTGGTTTGAGGTTGAACTATTATGAGGAGAATGAAGTTAAAACCAATTGAGATCAATCACTCAGTTTTATTACCTGTAGCGTGTAGGACGGATCTCCACTACAAGTTAATGAGCTGGTTATCACAGTCGAAGGGAGGAAGTGAAAGAGGCCAGCTCTGCCTCCATCACTCTCCGCTCTGTGCGGTGATTTGATTTTATTCCTCACAGCAACGGCAGATGTTTCTACCGCATTCATTGTGTCCTGGAAAAGGAAGAAAATTACAATTAAAGACTGAAATTCTCTTTTAACTGAACAAAGATTTTAATCAAGTACCAAAGTAATGTAGAAAATCAAAACTTTATTAATATTCCTCGGAGTACATAGTGGGACCTAGAATAAACTTTAAAATTGAGGCACTGGATGCGAAAAGGTGTGAGGAGACGCCCAATTTTCCCAGACAATTCATCATTACAGGGGGAAATTGGCAACGTCAGGAGGAGCACTGACTTTAGGAAAAACGCTGATGTTCGCTGGGAAATGCGCATGCGCGCCGCCGGCCGACCCGAGCTTAAGGAGCTGGGCCACTTGCTCCGACGCTCGAGGAAAGCCAGTCTTCGCTACACGGACATCTGGTGCTTGTGCTGAGGGCTCAAGCCTGCACTTGCGCGTCATCGACGAGCCGATAAGTCAGACGAACGACTCTGGTTCGTTCTCAACACCGTCCATATTTTTTGAATCTTTTTTCCACTTTTGCTATTCTTTCTGTGTCTTGTCGAGCCCTTTCATCTGATAGAATAGCCAACTCAGACAATATATCGAAATTCAGTCAAAGACAGACCCTTTCTCTCTTTATTGACTACGTCTTTCATTTTTTGGGAGGGGTCAACTACTGCCCCCCAAAGAGCACCCACTGTTGTGTTGTGTAGGTGGTCTGCACGAGATCTCTCTCCATAGAGAGACCACGGGCGACCACTGTCCGACGCAACAGTCCCCCTGGAGCCTTGGGACGTCAGCTCGAGATATCTCTATTTTGAGACGTCTCGTCGGCTGATATCACGACGCTCCAGCTACGTCCCCTTATCGACCCGTAATCAGGGTCATCACAAAGGGCACTTCTCAATGGACCACTAGACAAGGTACGAATTTCAGCATTCTGATACATGTTTCATAACCAAAATTTCGGGTAGAACACGGTGCACTCAACGAAAATTACCGAAATCAACTCCTTCCGAAGATATTTAATGATTCTTAATGCGTGAATTCAAACCATCCGCTCATGAAAACTCAATGCTCTACGTGATTCACACCGAGCGCTAAACGTTATCATGACAGTCTCTGCGATATAAAAATCTGGCAACCTCGATCTCAACGCTTTGGCTCAGCTATAGCAAATGACTTATAGTTTGAACAACACATGGTGGGAAATGAACATTGCTCGTTTGAGAAGCTTGCTGAAACCGTTGTAGTGGGCGATTTGACTCATGTAGAGCTTTGAGTTTCTTGTCAGCGGGCGGTTCAACCAATGTGAAATAAAAACGTTAATATCTTCGTTAGGAGTTGGTTTCAGTAATTTTCGTTGTAAGAATCGTGTTCTACGTAAAATTCTCGTAAGAAACATGTATCAGATTGGTTAAATTCGTACCTTGTCTAGTGGTCCATTGCGGTGTTTCAGAATCTCTGTTGCCAATTAATCCCTTGGAGAAGACTTTAATGGGTGATTTTTCCAGTATTCTTTCCATAGAAAATTGTAGAATCATAAGGAATATTCAGTAGAATTTTGAGTGAAATGGATGCTTTCACTTTCCTTACAATGAATGAAATATTAGAGGAGACTCTGAAACACTACAACCGAGAAGTGCCCTTTTCGCATTCAGTGCCTCAATTACTTTCAAGAGCCTCAGAAAAGGGCCAACTGAGACCTGCAAGAGAAGCACCCTGCATATCCTCTCCTAACCTAATTCCCTCAGTAGGAGATCCTTGATCCTTGACTGTTAGCAAGTCCCTTTCGAGCATTAATGACATCTATCTGATGGCTTGGCATCTCTGAACTGTCATCGAGTGCTGAACTTTCCTGTTATTTATTTGGTGTGTAATTGATTAATTTTCATCAGACAATGAATTATTTGCCTTAGCGGGAAGTTATAGCTAGTTTCTTCCTCTCATTAGCCAAAACGTTACATGCAAAATACCTTAAAAAAATTACTCACCCTACTATTAGGCACTTGGTAGGTAGGAAGATTCCGATTTTGATCGGCAGATGCGTTCACTGTCGTGGACATCTCTCCTTCCTGCATCAGAGAAGAAAGGTTATTAGATACTTTTCTAACTAATTACTTACTATAACTATACTTTTCTAACAACTAAGAAATTGGAACAACTGTTTTCAGAGAAGGTTATCTTTCATGTAAGGGAAAATACAAGAACAGGAAGAAGAGAAAAGTATAATTTTTGGTTGTTGTTGGTTCGGCGATCTACTCTGGGTATTCAGCCTGAATTTTGATGGGACGATTGTCATAGGTTGGCATATTGTGGGCGCGGCCCAGTGACAGCTACCCTGGTATTGCATTGCAATACCGGCGCAAAGTTTTAAATTCTTGAGTGGTTGATGTAGAGTAGAATTAAATAGTCAAAATAGGGGGACACTCATAGTAGAGTACCTGTATAGCGAGAGTATGGACAGATGTGAAACTCTGAAAATACATCAGGCCTTCACCAATGCTTCTGCGAATAAAGTTAAGGCCCAGAAATGCAGCCAACCTATGAATTTTAAGTATCCAGAGCGATTTACTAATACTATTGTTACGAACCGTCGTTTATTAAGCACATGTTTGACTCAGTTTTAGCATGAATTTACTCAATTTCGCGGAAGAACGCTCATTTCTGTACATTCTTGGCTATCTTGGTTAGAATTGGAATCTGCAGACTGGCAGTGAAATTTTGTGCGTTAGAAGTTGGTTAGAAGGGTGGCTGCACTTTTGGGCCCTAAGCCCTCCATGAAACAATCTGTCCATACTCTAACTCATAGGTTAACATTTCCTTCCTTCCCCTCTAGCTGCTTACTGCAAGAGCTTCGTAATTTCTTTGGGTTATTAGCAATTTCACAACGTTCGGTATGATTCAGCCATCCTCTCACTTGAAATTGATGTAAAGGACACTGATGAATGAATGAGTTGAAATTTTGTAGAGGGAGGAGAGAGAAGAGTTCATACCCATTTTATTAAAAAATGCAGACTGCAACATTTGTGCGAGGATACTGCAGAATTTAATGAAGGGAAAAATGGCTTCACACCTCGGAAAAAGCCAATCAGTGCAGCAATTATTGCCCATATGAGACAAAAATCGGATTCTGAAATTTTGGTGGAAGACTCTCTCTACTGACCTTCGAAATTTATGATGATCAGTAAAGATCATTTCCTAACCAATCTAAGAAACAAAAGTAAATTATATTCTGGCAATTTTAAGCCCTGAACATGGCATTTGAGAACTTTCACAAGCTATACAAAGTACGTTTTTCAAACAACTAACTCCAAACTAGGTACTGTAACTGTGGTTGAGTTCGTAAGGCCTTGGCAAGTTTAGACTCCCTCCTTTCCTGAAGCAGTTAATCCGTAAGACCTTAATCTTTCTTGCATAGTTCCCAATTGACAACCTCAAAGTCACCAAGCAAAACTCTCACAGAGAATAAAAACAAAATTTCCAGTAGGCTCCGTCTAAAAACCCCTAATTACAAAGTTGACTGTTAGCTGAGTGTGTAGACTTCAAAATGCATACCCCTCAAGGATCTTAAACTGAAATAAGAACTAAATTTATGATCGAGAGGATTTCAAGGACAAATGTACAACTCATGAAAGATATAAACAAGTTTTGGCGAAGCAATGAAACAAGAGACAAGCATTAGACAACTATTGTAACCGTTACATTTACTTCGGCGATTTTCGACTGTGTTTTAGACAACAAAGGCGTTAGAGTATGAGCTGAAAAATGATTTTCGGCATATGAACTGAAGGGAAGAACTAGCGAATCCTGAACCTTGAATGTCTACACGATACTTATTGGTCTATCTGCATGTCATGGGTGGCGATTTAACTGCAGAAGTAAAACAACCAGTAATTTTGTTGCGGACAGCATTCACCAAATAGAATTAGCGAATTTTTGGCTGTGAGTTTTTTTTCTCTAAAAATTCCAAAATATTGCTAGTGTGTGGACAAATTTTTCGTCCAGATGAAGGAGCAACAATTTATTGCAAAGCAATTTCTTTAAAATCTGACAGTCACACTCGTGCATTCTACGTTTTACATGTAGAGGACCACACTTTTAGAGTTGTGCAACATGGATCACTATTTGACTCAACTGAAGTGCGGAGAGGTTTCTTGGCATCTCATTCAGAAGATGATATTTTTTTAAAGTGTTCCATCAATTGCTTCCATTCCAAAAAGGAGAGCGCTTAAATTACAGAAGGTTAAATACCGACTGATTTGTTGCTTCCTTCGAGATTGGCCGAGAGTGAAACATGATGCAAGGGTGCAGTAACTTCTAAACAGGGCAACCAGCAGATGGGATGCAAAAACAGGGTCTGGGAATCGCACTTTTTAAAAGCTAAGGTTGCAAAAAGGAGCCTTAAAAATGGAAAACGCTGGCTCCATCAACGGAAAATTCACATGTTTTTCCCAACGATAGTTGAATGAATCATATTTGACTATTACAGACTGCCCCTATGATTTATTAATGGACTGGTTAACTAAGGAGCATAATTTTGATCAGAAATTTCTGTGATTTTTCCTCCGTTTGAAGGATATTGTATGAAAGTCTTAATCAATTCATTTGGCTTTCTTCTCTTTGAGAAAGTGAAATAGTGATACTGCCATCCAAATACATTAATTCCTTCTCTGCTACAATTTAACAGTTATGATCACTTATGACGTGCACCAAAACCATCATTGTAGTGCCTATTGTACGATTCTTAAAAATTCTAACTTTGACCCGCGGAAATTCTCTTAAAGAACTCTTCCTCTGGAATTCGTCAGTGTATACTCTTTGTAAGATGGAATTTTTTGTAGATGATCTATAACATAACAAATTACTTGCGCACCTTAGTGAAAAAAATGAAATAATCTTCACTCTCACACCTCTGAACCAGGAGACATCATCAGTTTCCTCTCGAAGAAAAGAACTTGGAGGAGCTGAGTGAGAATGGAACTGTTGCAAACTTTTGCTAGAGCAAAAATAAGAGTTGTTCCGTATAGAATATGTCTCAATAATCACGATGAGCTTATCCGCAAACTTTGAAATGCACTCCTAACTTCACAATCTGCCTAAGAAATTTGAGTTTTTTTAAGCTTCCCCTTTCAAAAAGGATACTACAGCACAGGTGAACATTTCGATAGAGGAGTCGTTCTATTCAATCCCTGCTCAACATGGCCGACGCTTCCGCTCGCATGTTGAGGAGAGCACGAGGTCAATCAAGCCAGATATCTATCAGCGCGAGAAAAATGTGAATGTAAACAAGCAGATTGTTATCAGGTGGTTAGAATTTTCGTCCCGTTGGCGGATTGGCGTCGGCTATGTGGAATAATGCATAGTATCCTTGTGAGCAGGGGTTTTTTTTTTTTTTTTTTTTGGTGAGTTTTGTGGCTTTTATTCCCTTATTCAAATAGGGCAGGGGTTGGATGGAGTGACTCCTCGCACAAAACGTTCACCTGTGTCAAGGTATCGTTTTTGAAGCGGGAAGCTCAAAAAACCGCAAATTGTGTAGTAAGGAGTGCATTTCAGGCTTTGCCGATGCCCTCATCAAGATTTTTGACTCATTTGTTATGAGTAACAACTCTTATTTTTGCTCTGGCAAAAGTTTGCAACAGGTCCACCAAGTCAAGACTAAAACTCTGCCGTGTTACCAAGAGAACAGCGAGTACATTTCTGTATAAGCCATGGTTAGCACATAGTTTTTGTAGTGGCTTTAACTCAATTACTATCTTGTGTATTTTCTTTAGTAATAAATGAAATCTAAAAAAAATCTAAAAAAAGCACATACATCACATCTGTCTCAATGCTCATTCTAGAATGCACATAATGCCTTTTCCGTGATATGGCAGAACTCCTCATTTGGCTGGGTGAATTCATAAAATGAAAAGAGGAAGTGAACTTGTCAAAGGAAGGATATAAAGCTATAAGCGTGAGATTTAAAAACCAAAAATAAGATGAAGAGTGAAACAGAAGGGGAAAGGAGAGCGAGGGAGAGAGGAAAAATGCAAAAACCAAATAGAATCCTGGAATTCTTAAAATAAGGGCAGGTCAGACCAATCTTTATAAACTGACTACCCTAAATTAAAGTAGAAATTTCTATTTCAAATGCTAGTGGCACACCAGTGAAAGAAAATAATTCAAATGAAGAGCGAACAAAAATGCAAGTATATTTTTCACTGAATTGACCCTCTACTGCAAAGGTGTCAGACATTTTAGTCAAGCGATGTCAAGTGATGTTCATATTTTTGAGCCCAGTTCACAAGCTGCAAAGAGGGTCATCAATGAACCTCACATTGCACAGAAGGCCACAGAGAGGGCCAGAAAAGCATTGAAGCCTCCATTTTCAGCAGGTAAAATAGGCATCGTAGAATTTTTTGAAAATTCAAATCCATCACCTCATGCTGTCCAAGATGGGGGTCAAGACAACTTAACCACCTCTAAAGAAGAGTTTTAAAACGTTGGGTATTCATTCTCTTACATGTAACATAAGTGGGTTAATTGTAGTTGGGATGTCTAGGCTTTATAAAAACCTACAAGCTCTCGGAATATTGCCCCTGAAGTTAGAATTCTCATCTTAGGCAGGTAGTACGAATGTGCACTTTACCATGCTGATTTGGGAAAAACATCAATTTGACCCCTTGAATTTGACTAATTTGAGAAGAAACTTCATTAAATTAGAGATCCGAAAGAAAGCAGGGCCTTCCCTTAGGTGAAGATGCCTGCATATCCTTGAAAACAGGTAAAGAGCCTTTTCATTTACAGTGATTCACTCCCGCAAACACTTCATTCAAGTTTTACGACTATACTGCTTAACATAAAATGAAAGGTGGAAAAAATCCTGGTCACAGAGACAAAATCACTCAATCTTTGTGAGAATACCTCCAGTAAATTTTCACCATGACATCACAGAGCTCTCTTGTTGTATGTTGACTAAAGTCAATATTTGCTTAGTTGAGCATTGGCAGCACTCATGAGGATAAAAAATGCAATCAGATGGCATTATTGATGGATATTGATGCAAACAAGATTTGACTTATGTCTGGACATAATATGAGCACACTTGAAGATACTTGTAGTTTGAACAGGGGCACCTGAGTAACATTCATATCATGTTCAAGCTAGTATGAAATTTCATGTTTCCACAACCTAAAAACATAGAAGATTGGGGATCCATGGCAACAACTATTGAAGTTAGAGCATGATGCAGATTGTCGATAAGAAACTAGTGATTGGGGAGTTCACTAGCATTTATTCTGGGAACTGATGTTCTTTTAAGTAAGAAAAATCAACTATGTAAATTTGGCATTTTCCAGCCTTGAAGCTGTGGACATACTCGATTTAAAGATAGGTTCCCAGCGACTACAAAATTATGCGGAGTATTGCCAACTTAATCTCATGGAGAGAAGCAACCACAAACAATTCTGCCCATGGAAAAATTAGTCAAACACGAAAGTGTGAGACAGAAGAAACAAGGATGTGTCAGGATAGTTAACACTTTGAGAATCCTTACCTTTATTGACTAAAGAGCATTGCATTGCATTCCATACTGGCAGAGATCTAAAACAAAAAAAGAGAAGAGGAATTACTCATTGAGAAAAAATGAAGGGCATTCATCAACTAAAGGTTTCTTCTTTTGATACACACAAGACTTACAACATTTCTTTGCCGTCACTCCCTGGAGAAAATAATTTCTTACACTAACGCTTGGTTACAGAAATACAAGATTTTGCCTTCGATTTCTATACTACTAAAATTTTACCTGTCATAAACATTAGCTCAATACCTCTTTAACCACACTCCTCCATCATCTTGAGGATAAAATGCAAAAGTACTCAATTTTAAATGCAAAAAGATACATTAAAACCTGTCCAATCCAATTAGCATAGCTCTCGTGGTTTCATCCCTCCTCAATATTTATATATTTCTTGCATTCAGTTGCCTACCTTCTCTATAATTAGCTCTTAAAGCTGGAGTTCCTTTAACCGAATAAGTGACCCCCTAAGAGAATTCCGAAATCCTACCAAAATTAAATTCATCCATCCATCAGAAACATCATCAAAGAAGATCAATACAATGCCATAGACTTGGATTGATTAAATGGAACACAAATAATTTCGACTTGACTCATGAAGATGAGAATCACTTCATAGGCATGCCGCCTGCATCAATCACCGACTAAAATCTCCTATCAGACGCTGAGAGTCCTCACCAAATAGGCTAACGCAGTTCTTAACTACAACAGAAGATTGTCTGATGTCACTCAAATATGTTACTAAAATGCAAGAAGCAAGATGACGGATTTTCTGTCGGAGCCTGAAATAACGTAAACCTACTTGGCTGTAACTCAGTATCAATTACTAAAAAATGTTATTGGGTATTGATACACATGATAACAAAATGACTTTGAGAGGTGGTCAGAACATTCAAATAGGTGAAACTACCAAAACAGAGATATTTACAGGATAAAAACTTAGTGATAAGCACTAAGCATAGCTAGGATTGAAAATAAAGAGGTCATTGATGGCCGCCATGATTCTTGTACACATATCTGAGAATGCTTCATGAATCAAAGAGGTGCTAGAATGAAAGTGCATAAATCCTGCTTAGGGTTCAGAAATAGAAGGCAAGTGAGAAAGTTAAAACTAGGTTCTCAAAACATCCTCTTCCATTCTCAGCTTTGTCACAGCATCTGAAGGGAGCTATTTAAATTACTGCTGCTCAAGGAGGACATCACCTAACATGGTTTTCAACCCAACCTGAGTTAAAAGAAGTGAAATAAGTTGAAATACTGACTGATACACACGGTACACTAGGGTCGATTAACTCAAAAGAGGAAAAAGCTACGTAAACTTATAATAGCGGCGCATTAGAAGGAATTAACTCGGAGACATAACTGTTGAATTTGCCCGAACGGGATGGCCAGGCCGAAAAATTCAGAGTGATAAGCAGACAGATAACCTTCAATCCAAACCTTTAGAGTGAGAGAGCGAATTAGAACTTGAATGAGGGGGAAATTACCTGTGGTTAAAATTTTGTATTTCACAGTAATTATCACAATATTTGTAAACACTGCACAAATTAAAAGCACAATTCTATGGCTTGCGCTTGACATTCGCTTCCGAACACAACACACAATTTAACAGTTAAAACAGTAACGAAATTAAACACAGTTTTACATATTTGCTAAAAACACTAAAAACTAAGCGTAATCGTTATATTAAGAGGTCACATCAACAGTTGAAATGTAATTAATCACTTGCTTTTAAAGTAATGAAAAATTCATGTTTTCATGGCCGAAAGAGGAAGCCAAAACGGAGTTGTTCAGTTCTCGTAGGACGATGTCCTATTCACGGACCCCGACTAGACTCGCCGCTGTCACATTCACGGGCTTGCCTCCCTGACGCTTGTTACGGCGCAATTAAAAAACGTGGAGGCTCCTTGGAGAAAGGATATTAAAAGAAAATGAAAGGAAGCAACCTGGGACATACCAATGTCTGTTCAAATTTCAAACAAAAGTGGTTAACAGCGACACTCGGAAGGAACCATCACGAAAAATCAATCCTGTATTGATCCAGTACGTGGCATGTTAACAACATTGGCTTTCACAGTGGGCGCACCGCCTCCCTGCAGCCGGGGGAGCTTGGACGGAAGGGATAAGGGAGGAGAGGTTTATTTTCGCTCGAGCTCCCTAGATGTCATAATAATCAACGAATCTATCTACCTTTTCTTATTACTATCTGCCTATCTGTTATTTATCGCTATCTACATCTTGTAATCGGGCCAATAGCATACCTTCTTATTGTTTCCGTTCAGAGAACCCGAGTGTAAGTACCCACAACCACACGCTAACGGTGTTTTTTTTTCTTTTTTTTTTTCTTTTTATTAGTTTTATTATTTAAGGGTTGATCCTAAAAATCTCTAAACTAATAGAGGTTATAATACAATTTTTTTTTTTACCTATTGTTTTTTTTTTTTTTTTTTTTTTTACTTATTTCTTCCTAAGGTTGTTTTCATGGAAAGATAGGCTAAGATCTGCGTACATAATTCCGACATAACATAACAATGAAAGCTTTCCGCTCATGAAAGCAATCGATATGCACGGAAAGGGAGCGAAGGAGGAGGTTGTGAGGTTCGGGTGTTGTGGGACTGGGTGACATCACGTTACATGGCAAACTTTACGGGGTCCGCGAGTTGCGCTCGCAGGCGCGGGAGCGTCTAGGGGCCCGGGGGTCGACCCCCCCCCCCCCCGCCAACCCCGAGGCCCGAGGCGTGCAAAGCTGCAACCGAGTTTGTCAAATGAAAAGTTCCGCGCCTCAGTCCGCGCCAAATAAGTTCGCGCACTTCAGGGCTCCGCCATAAGTTCAGCATTGAAAGTACACGATGCAAGATGGCAGACCTGTCTCACTCTTCAGGGTGTATGTACCCGGGATCTCCCAACCCTCTTACCTTATGGACAAGATAAAGAAATGGAATTTTGGCGATGTTCCTCTCTCAAAGAACTTCGGTGGATGTAAAAAATGGAAGGGGAGTGGGTTCCAAAGTTTCGTTTATTTTTATTAAATGTATTCACCCCCAGGTAGATAGTTTCTTGGGAAGAAATGCGGACGGAATGTCTGCCTTACGTGGCGACTTTGACGTGCATCAGGGGAGCAAATTGTTCAAAATCATGAGTTGAAAAACGCTGACTCCGCAAGATTAAATATTACAGCCTAACACAAAGCGGAGCAGCAACGCACTGGCGCCTACAAACCTAACAAGGATACTTCACGCATTGCGCAATGCGAGAAGTATCCCTGTTAGGTTTGTAGGCGCCAATGCGCGTTCCGCGCTCTCTGCCCGCCCGCCGCGCCGCGCCGCAGCGTGCCACGGCGTCTGAAGTATAACTATTTCACACCAGAGGTATTGCACAGTATCATAAGAAATTGAAGGCGCTCCAGCATATTAAGAATGACAGGCATCTTTCAAAAGTACGGAACATTCCTCGCAAAATAAATCAAGATACTACGGCACAAAAAGAGAGCGGTGGTCCAAAAACTAACTAAGTACTAGTATCCGTATCTAGTAACATTTAGCATAAACTTTATCGTCTGGCTGTTGCTTAGTCACCATCGGCTATCAAAGGCTTAAAGAAATTGTACAGCCGGCTACAGAGGCTATTGGAAATCTTACAGCCGGCTTTAGGTCTATGTTATTTTGGAACACAGATTCTACTGCCAATTTTTACCAGGGTGGCACACATTCTAAAATTAACGAAAAATTTAGCAAAATTATGATCAGCGCGTTGTGTTGACCTTTCTGCGAAAACCCAGCACGTTCGTTTCAGAAAATTGCGGAAGCCTAGAACAGTTTGTACCCCTGAAGTTCGTAGTCCTTAATTGAGCTATCTTGAATACAATCAGGAAATAAATTAAACCAATCGAAAATGTTGCATGATGCACACTGATACGTTAGTTCGGCGTCTGAGAGAACGGGACAAGTATTATTTCACCCAGATGTCTGAGGTGGCTACTCCCACCTAATTTCCAATGCTGAAGTCTAAAATGGCCCTAGTTCTTTTGCCATTACCTGCTAACTTTCAAAAGAAAAGAAAAGACATGTCAATATATAAAGCCTTAAATCTGCCTACTTTAAGCCAAAAGATTAAGTGGATAAGTCTCCAATTTTCATTAATTACCCTGGTGGACCTAAGAAGCACATAGAAAATTGTGCACGAATGAACTTGAATTTTTTGGAAAGCGTAGAAATCGAATTGACTAATAAAGGAAATGGCGATACCGCACTTGATAGTTCTGAGAAATAATTTAATGTTTCCACCTGGTTCCATATGAAATATCGACGAAATGCTCTGGAATTTAAATTTTTACCAGCTCCATTGGTGTGTCTATTGCCACTTGAGGGTGTTTGCAAATAAGGCGTTTTTTAAGGTTTCGACGTCTTTAGACCATCTATTTCCTGGCAAATCAATTTTTTAAATCAAAATTTCTGGTTCAATCAGAGATGCAAATGCTTTCAGTAACCACCGTAACTACTGCTTCAGGACTACCAGAGGTTTAATTTTCAGGGGGAAGGGGCAAAAGTAGTTTCGGAGGTGAAAATGCTTGGGGGCAACACAAACAAATTTCGAAAAATTCCGTTAGCTCAATGAAAATTGACCACTATCATACTCAAAAGATACGAAATCATTAGGGTAACACGAAACGCATTCCGCTGAGGCGCGAAGCGCTTCGAGGGGTATAACCGCGAGGCGGTTGCGGGGCGTAGTAGCCGTAAATAAGGGTCAATTCTAGAATGCAGGGAAAGATCTGGGTTCCTGGTGGGGTTGAGGACAGTTACACTTTTCGTGATGACATTTAATTTCCATTTTTGAGGGGAAAAAATTCAGAGAGAGGGGGGCCATGTCCCAAATGACGCCCTGACGCCCTGACGCCATGAGAACAACATTCCAATCTAGGATGGTAAAAACCACGGTGTTCACTACCACGTGGAAACTTCGATCGCCGCTTTTTTGAAAGGGAGATATCTACGTTGAAACTAGAGGCAGAGACTAGATGGTCGGGCGCATCAGATCATATTAGTTTTTACTGCTCTATGATCAGCGACCATCAAAACATGATCCTATGTTTTGATGGCCGCATGGATTATGACATGCGCAAATGGCCCATTCACCCGTGATAAATTTCTCGTGGGTTCGAGAACGCTCAGCACACTCGGATCGAACTTATTCGGACAGTGGGCTGCTTATTGGAATTGATAGACAAGGCAATAGACAAAGAGGATTATAGGGAGTATGGAGCGATCCTATTGTTAAAACGTGTGGTTCCTGTAGATTAAGGGAGAAAATTATGAACTTACTATGGGGTCTCTCAGGGGTTGCCGTTAGTTAGTCTATTATCTATCTCCTTTCTCCATTGCAACCACCCGGCGCTTCCAACAATAGAATCCCTTTACATTTCTTCTGTCTTCTTGGTCTAGAACTTCGTCGATCAATTTCGACAATCGGCCCGCAGGAAGCGAATCTCATGTGGGAGCGCTGCGTGTTTCCGAAAAGTGAAAACAGTGCTAACTTGAAAGTTAGAAAATAACAGGACCTAGTGGCGTTCGGACAAAAAATTGTTATGGAATCCTCCGATCTTCGTAAAATTGTCAATAATCACTCAAATGGCACCCAGACAGTGTTTGGATGATAAATATTGGCGAATTTTATTTTAAAATTTTAAGAACCCTTTTTCATTTTATTTTAGGCGATAGCAGTACATGCTATGTTCTCCATGCTTGCGTAGTGGCGGTTTAGAAGTGCGACTAACACATTTTAGGGATACTATCTCAACATATACACTCAATCCTTGACAGCATCTAAACCCCATCCAAATCGTGACTTATACCTTAAGGATTTTATTGATTTTTCCATAGAGGACTGTAGAGTAGGCTCCTCAACTGAAATAAAAGCCAATAAATCATCAGAAGAACAATCATTTTGAGGTCAGAAGCAGGTAGATTTGAAGTACTCAAGTCAGCAATATACGTGCAGCTCTCTGGCGAAATAATGTGGACTTACTGCTATTTTTTTCTGAATTTTGAAAGTTAATTTTTGTTCACTTACAGCTGTTCATAATTCTCGTTTTTTTTTTTTTTTTTTTTTTTTTTTTTTTCATTTTTTGTATTCTTTTTTTACAAATAAGAATAATTTAGCTGGTTTACCGAGCTGAATCAGAATCAGTAAGTTTATTTGAACTACACTGAGTGGCTTTCAGAGCGAATTCGACAATGAGAATTTGAGCGTTACTGTTCTTCTCGGTAAAACGGCAGAGCTGTCAACTGCTCGCATGACTCTTTAGATATTTTTGTCAATCGTCAACGATCAAACATCTGATTATCGCACCATGTCACGAGGCCGAGGCGCACAGTAGACCGAGACAATAGGAGAGGCCGGATGTGAATTTTTTGACAAAACCTGCACATTTTTTAGTTTATTTCGACAAATTTTAAATTTTGAGGGAAGCTTCTTACAGAGAAATTTACGAGACAACCAATAAAATCATGAACGAATCTCAGCATTTTGTATTGACGGAGTTATGAGCTTTTGCCTTTTTTTCCAATTTTGTCTGACTTCTCCAATCGACTTGCGCCATTGTGAGACCAAGATGGAGGCGTATGCTGTAATAAGGTGCATCTGTAGAACTGATAGAGACGATTCAATGGTCGATTCATCGACTGATGGCTTTTATTTTAAAGTCTGCTGCCCTCCTAAAGCTTGTCACTACCGATTTCATGAAACGACAAGTGTCAGTGCTGTTTACGCTCTTTATAAGTTTTTTTCCCCCTTTGTAGGTTTTTCGCTTTCTGTGGGGAGGGTTAGGTGCTTTAAGAAAAGAAAAATAAACTGAATAAAACGGGGAAAAGGAGAAAAAAGAGGAGAAAGAAAAAGTGTCCAGATGGCGTATAAAACTGTAGCACATTCTTTTCTCATTACTTGTTGTAGTAGGAAGGGCAAAAGCACTGTTAAAACTAAAGATTCAGATACCACTAATCCAACTCTTGAGAGCGCATATTGCCTACCCTCTCAAAATAAGGACAATTAAATGCAAGGAACTGCGCACCGCAAACAAAATTTCTCAAGGCAATATTCACGGCATTTCATTCGCCGTAAATGAGAACTGTAAAGAATTGGAATCATCGCCATTAGATTGCAAAATTTCACTTCAAATACGTTTCCCTTTTCTATCTCAGTAATTAAAACTCCCTTCCTTCACATAGAATGGGCTTGATTAATAATACAGCAAAAGTGAAGTACCGTGCGTAAATGAATTTCAATCCACCATCTCATCGACAGATTTTGTTTGAATTCCACACTCGAATTGCGAGTTTGCATTTGCGTTATGTCGCATGTACTTCTATCAGTTTGTGGTTTAGGTGAAAACTAGGAATGATTAAGGTTAGCATTTCGATTAAATCTGAGCCTTTTTTAAAACGTCATGACATCAAAACACCCTTGCATCTAAAAGCAACGCGAAGAACAACGGGAGAGTACACGAAGTTGGGTTCGAACCCAACATACAACTATTTTAACTCCGCGGTGGGTCGGGTTGCATACGCTCGATTTTGAAGGCGAAATCTGTTCACAGCCTCGCGATATACTTTCGGCTCTCGCAATAGGGTACAGGCGCGCTCAGTATTTTCATCGATCGTATGAGACCCGCCCACCGAGAAGTTAACTTATGTCCAAACCCAACTTCGTACATATTTTCATTCTTTCACGCTCGGTGAATTATTCGAATGCAGAGTTCGTCTTTTGGCAGTCATTTCAGTTCGTCAGGAGCGTTCAAATAGTTGACCGAAGTGGACGTCACGCTCGAGGAAAACGCTAACTGCACCCGTATCTTATCGCGAAAGCCGTGGACAAATCTCAGATTTCGCCTGCAAAATCGAGCGTATGCAACCCACCCAACCGCGGAGTTTAAATAGTTGTATGTTGGGTTCGAACCCAACTTCGTATACTCTCCCGTTGTTCTTAGCGTTGTTTTGAGATGAAAGAGCGTTCCGTTACATCATGCAGGGTCATGCGAGGAGTTAAATGGAGGAATTACATGTTGGGTTTGAACCCAACTACAAATATTCTTCCATTGTTTTGGGCAAGAAAAAGGCTATTTCAATCAGCTGCTCATTTGCTCAACATATCCGAATCGGTTGTGCGAAAAAAAGTTGGATCGCCTGAGCCAAACTATCGGTGTTTCACAACTATCAAACTATTCGGTGATCTCGGCGAAAGTGTTTGGTTTTTAGGATGGAACATTCAGTTCGTGAGATCTAAACTAGAAGGATAGAAGTAGTTCGATCGATCACACGAATGAAACTTTTGATCCTACTAACCAAAATTTCGCGTAAACCGAATAGTCCAATCGATAGGAAACAACTGAACGGCCGAATTTTTCTTCCTCTCAGGGTGTCTTCAGATTTTTTTAGAAAATCATATCGGGACTTTTTCAGGACCTTCTCAGAGCTTTTTCAGGACCCTCGGAGTATTTATGGCAAATCACGGTCTAAACTCACTGCTAATTTTAATGGGAATCGAGTCTATCTTTTTATGAACATTTCTGATGACCAAAGGAATTCATGATATCCAAGTCAATTCTGGGAAACGTTTCCTGAAAATCCGTAAATTTTTCAATTTTTCGGTACATATTGAGTTGAATTTACGGACTTTTTCGTGACTTCAGGACCGGCCACGCAAATAACGGACTTTTTCAGGACTTTCGGGACCGGTAGACACCCTGTTCCTGTGCAAACCCGGTTTTGGAGAGCGTTACCAATTTCTTTCGTTCATGAAACCACTACTGGAGAACTCTGAAACACCAATAATTACCAGATTTCTCCAGAAATATTAGTTAGGCGACTTATTCTGCCACCATACTGAGGAAAACGCCGTATGAACCTTAGTCAGTTGCCAAATTTACATTGATTAAATACGAATTTTCAGGAAAACTTGAGAACATTCTCCATTCAATTTTTCAGAGAATTTTTTTTTCACTAGACCTAAATTATTCGAAAATTCCGGGAGAAAATAATAAAAACTCTCCTAAAAAATACATATTTTATACGCGGAAATCCGGCGACTCTTGAACGTTCATACGGCGTTCTTCCTTAGCACGGCAGCATTATTTTGCGATACTGGCGTTAACGTCCTCAACGGTAAAGAGGATCGGAGCGAACGGTGACTTTGCAACCTGGAGGAGGCTTGCCAAATCCCGGGATGGTTTTCGGATTCCGCCGCGATATCCAGGGACGCGATGCACAATTTGGCGGTCCGGCCGCGACTTGGCGAGGAGTGCGAGGAGCCGAGATAAGGTCAGGCTCAGTTGCCCGGTCGCACAGGACAAGGCTTTCCAACTTTGGGAAAATCCTTCATTTAACCGTTCAACTTGGCGACTGTGGTCTTCCGGACCGGTCCACCGTCCGGAGCACAGAAACGAGATGGATACACACGAAGCGACCGGAGCGTTGTCTCCTCATTGGTCGTGAGAAGTCCGTTTAGTGACCGGTGGCGTGGCGTGCTTCGCGATGTATCGATTGTTATGCCAATTAAATCTATGGAAAAGGATCGATAAACAGGGTGTCCGCAGCGAACACCTTAATAATCGATTTTATACCATAGGTTTAAATGGCATAACAATCGATACATCGCAATTCAAGCCATGCCACTGCTAGAGACGGTCCAGTCGATGCCGTGGTGACCGGGAGAGAAGAAAAACTACTGTAGAAAACTTTTGACCAGCGAAAATTTCTTGTTATGCAGGGAGAATACACACCGATGGAATGGATTGCTGATTTAACAATTAAATTGTTGAAAAATGTGTCCGTCATGTTTCAAACGTACATTTTACCATAGTAGAAAGCTAATTTATCCACTAGCGCAATAAAATTAGCATGTTTTGATTGTAAAATCTACACTGAAACATATTTGACACCTTTTAAAATACAAAAAAGTTAGACCAGCAATTTAATTTTTTTTCGTGTGCAGGAAAAATGCACAAGACTGTACAAATACTGCACTGCTGTGCACAGTTTATGCATTTTTCTTCCGTACATGCTGCTCCGTTGCAGGAAAACCCGAAATTGCCACAAGGCTTCATTAATTCATTTTGAGTTCCTGACTGTATGCCAGACTCGTCGAGAGATGAGGGATAGATCTTTGTTTGTTTCCTCGTAAAACAGCTTATTGTCGGGAAAAACAGTTTCATGGAGAAACGGCGTTTGTACTTTGGACGGCATGCAGTGGAGCACTTGACACCTGTGAATTATTATGAATCTCCGTTTCATATCCACCGCGGCGCTGAGCTATGCTCAAAAACACTCCGAACGAGGCATCGGATCATTGTAGACGTATTCCCAGGACGACAAGCTCGCTATGGAACTCTTCAATGCTGCCCAAAGTTAGCGATGACCCCCTCTTGAATCCAGAGGCGACGTCATTTATGGGCTCTGAGCACTTGGGCAGCCCCTAAGGGACTGAGTGTCAGGGATGCAGATTTGAAGAAAAAAACATCAATTTCCTCGAAAATTTTACGGACGATGGCCTTCTTATTTTCAGATTGGTGTTGGAAATTGCCGCGAAGGTACAAAAAAACCGATTTTCACAGCATTTTTGAAAAAAAAAACAAAAAAAAAAAAAAACGCTCGTTTCACTTTGGCTGAGCACAGAGTGCGCAATTTTCGCACCAGTCGTCTCATCTTTTAGGAACTACGTGGAGGAACGCTACAAGTCATTCATAATAAAAAATTTAAATTTTTTTTTTTTTTATCACTTCTCATCTTTACCTACGACCCGTTTGCGGGGCCTTCCCGCTTTCGCACGCGACCGATGTCGACTCTCCGATGGCGTGGTCGAAAAGTTTCCGCACCCCTACCCAGTGTCCTCTCTCATCTCATGAAGGCTCTCCGGGCAGCCTCCGAGGGGCCCGGCCTCTACGATCAGGTCGTGCGTACTCCCGTGTAGCGGGAAATTCGGATAATTTCGGGTCCGGCGGACAACGCCGCCCGCGACCCGACGCACAGTGGATCGAGACAATCAGAGAGGTCGGACATGGAATTTTTGACTAAAACTGCTAATTTTGATGATTATATCGTCACATTTTAACGTTCAAGGACTGCTTTGGGAGGGAAATTTTACGAGGAAACCAATGGAACCACTCTCAGAACCTCATAGTTTTGTATAAACGGAGTTACAAGCGTTTAGGGTTTCCAAAATTTGTCCAGGCTCTCCTACTGACTCGATCCACTGTGCGACGCCACCGACCGGGGCGGCGCGGGCGAGACGTTGCCGCGCTTCCGGAAAAACGACTCCGACACCCAGCGACACGACAGCCGACTCCGGGCGACTTGGCAACACAGCAAGCGGTCGCGTTAAAGCAGTCACCGGTCGGCGGTCCGATCCAATGGCGTCCCGTGATTTGCGATCGATCGATTGGTCTGCCGTTCGAACCCGTGGAAAAGGTCGATTATCGAGATGGCGCACAGAATCGATCCTTCACCATAGCTTCAAACGGGAATAGAATGATAGTCGACAGTTCACGCCTCACCGCTGGTACACTCCCGATGGTCATACCTGCTGAACAACATTTCAAACGTCTCCTCCTCCACGGCGCACAGTGGAGCGCGTCGTTACGAGAGGTTAGAGTCCCTTTATACTGAGAGTCAAGACAATGCGAATCCATTTCTGATTGGTTAACCGGATTTTAGGCCTCCACAGTGTCACAAACGGGAATGAAGATTACATTTTCACCAATTGCAAAGATTATAATCTGGAGTGGACCGAGGAATTTCGGGTTCGACAAGGAACAAACGGAATGAGAGAAGGAACGGAGAAAGGAATTTAAGATTGAGCCGGTCAAAGATTACGAAAAACGTTCAATTTGTGTAATCTTTATTCCCGTTTGTGACTCCATGAGGGGTGTTGTCTTGACTCTCAGTATAAAGGGACTCTACGAGAGGTCAGATATTCGATTTTTGTTTAAAGCCGCGAATTTTGATGTTCATTCCGTCAGATGATACATTTCCAGGGGTGCTTAATGCAGGGAATTTCACGAGAAAACCAGTTGAACTAATTTCAAACCTCTACGATTCGTAATGGCGAAGATACGAGTTTTCAAAGTTTCCAAATTTCGTCCGACCTCTGCCATCGATTCTTTCCACTGTGCGGGGGGATCGGGCATCGGCAGACAGCGGGCCACTCACACCCTTCGCGCCCATCTCCTCGGGCCCGAGTAGCTAAGGAAAAACGCCGTATACACATTCAAACGTTGCCGAATTTACTCTCAGAAAATACTAATTTTAGAGGAAAAGTTGAGCATATTTTCCACTGAAATTTGCAGGCACTCGAGATCGAAATACGAACGAAATTCAATAAAAATTTGGAGGAAAAATACTGCCAAATTTCTCCGAAAATTCATGATTTGCCGAAGGAAGTTTGGCAACGTCTGACGGCTCATACGGCGTTCTTCCTCGGCACGGCAGAGTAGCCAACAACACAACACTATGACCTCAACGGACCCTGGATGGACACTCGCCGACCGGTCTCCGGTCTCCCTCTTCCTCCCATCACGACAGATCATACCATTGAGCATCTATACGAATTACGTAACGCTCCCGGGCGGGAGTTCCGCTGTCTGTACGCAGGAGGGACCAAAATCTTGAAAAGATGAGGAGAAATTAGAAAATAGAATATTTCCTCCGGGAAATACTTTAAAACATGGTGTCTAGTTTTCTTGGCAAAGCTCATTCCCTGATTTTTCCCTGATTTTCCCTGACTTTCAGGAGCTCGTTCCCTGATGAGAAACCGAAGTTTTCTCCCACTTCTTGGGATTTTCTTGGGGAAAATAATTTTCCAAAGTTTCAGATATGAATATCGATTTTAATTAATCTTACAGCCATTTCTTTGGCGCACGTCAGATTAGACCGCCTTTGAAGACGAAATGATCCCTGAGTGGTTGGAAAAGAGATTCCCGGTTTCTGGAACGGATTCCCTGAATTTCCCCTGATTTTCCCGGGTTTTAAAAAACTAGACACCATGCTTTAAAACGTCGTAACTACATTCTTTTGTTAAAAGTCTTTAATTTTTACAGACAAAGTTTATTACCAAAAAAATGAGGAGCGTTAATCCAGGGTTGCCACAAAATTTAGAAAACGAAATTTCCTGACATTTCCTTAATAGTCCTGACACGTTTTGGTGGAATTCTCTGGCAACAGACAACAGGTGGTTAAGAAGACATACAGTGGAAGAAAAAACGCATTGGATCTAGAGTCCAGACTCTTGAAAACATTGACAAGAAAAAGGACTCTTGATTCAATCAGATTTAAGCTTAAATCAAAAGGAAATCCGGTCGAATTAATAAGAGGCTGGGTTCTTGATTTAAGCTTAAATCTGATTGAATCAAGAGCAGTTTTTCTTGTCGGTGTTTTTGAGAGTCTGGACTCTAGATCCAATGTGTTTTTTTTCCAGTGTAATTGAAAATTGTCTTCAGGCACAATTTGTTGTTCGAAACTTCAAATCCATTCTAGAAAGCGAATAAAGGTGATTTAACACATTTCCCCTGATGTTTTCGTCATTTTTCTTGACATTTCCCGGTTTCCTCTGACTTTTAAGAATGAGAGAAACAGTCGCATAATCGGAGCATCACCCGACGGCGCTTAATACATTTTGAATTTCCACTCTTTAATTACGAGTTCATTCCACCGCTACTCCGTTCATGTAAGTCCCATTCAGTGTGAGTTAACCCTTAGATGCCAATACTGGGTCGAATTGACCCGACTATCTCTTCTGGGGGAGTTATAGGGCCGGTTCATGCGAGCTTCAAGGTCTACAATTAAATCCTAGAAGAAGGAACCGCATATCTAATTATTAAAAAAAAAGGGGGAAAAAGCGGGTGTTAACACAGCCGAATATAAATATGACGTTATTGGGCCACGTTTTTTAACTTATCTCCCAAAACTGAGCGCTACCTTATTGGAAGCAAAGGGAGCGGAGCGGAGTATAACGCGTTCACACCTAGCGCCTTCAATTTTGCGGATGCAACACGAACATCCATCAAGCACGAATAATTGTATCACTGCGCCGTCATCGGCGGGCGTCTAATCCCTTGCTCAACTACTAAATTATTTTGTTTCCATTTTCGTCTTATTCTTAGTTGAATTGGTGCTTCAAGGGCTACAAGAATAACACAGCCAAAGATAGTAGTAACGTAAGTTAGCCTCGTTTTTTAACTTTTCTCCCGAACTGTAGCGTGAACATTGGCAATTTTCTGGATTGACGCTTTTAGGACAAGCACAGCTGAGGTATAAACTTTTTTTAAATTTTGCCTCTGCACATGCCAAAATTTTACACTGTTATAAAGAAGAAGAGGAAGAAGAAGAAGAAGAAGAAAGAAAAAGAAGAAGGAAAAAAATTATATTTCATCGATGAAAAAATTGACACTTATACGATGATACGCAATGGCAACGGTGCGCGAAAAAAAACCTCTTCTTATCACGTTTAATTACAACAATGAAGAGAGGTGGCCCTCTCCTTCTCCCTTGCTTCGCAATAAACAAATCGAGAGAGAGCCGGGAAAGAGAAGAAATTTTCTCTCCGGTCGGTAACATTCGAGGCGCAATGCTCACAATGTATTTCCGAGATAACGATAATTTGTTTATCCGAATTACGTAATTAAAATAGTCTCCAAGTGTATTCGAAGTAAAAAGCTTCTTCATTGCTGGCGTTAATCAATGATAAGACTAAACGTGCTTCGTAGTGTTGATATACTTCATTTGAGGCTCAACTCAACCGGGACGGGTTCATGGCGACAAGTGTCTGTTGCGAAGGGAGACACACTTCAGTCGGAACAGAAACGAAATATATTTTTTAGTTAAGAGCCAAAAGATCGTAACTACTTTTCCACCGATTCCAGATATCAGGGGGAAACCTTGCGGAGGCCTCTTTGCCTGCGATGTTGATTCGCAATTTTTCAAGCTCTTTCCTCGTACTTGGCGTTAGATATGGTACGATTTTTTTACCTTCTCGCTCCCCTTGCGGTTAAAATTTGCACATGAACCCATGAATTACATCACGCTGAGCTTCTCCTCGAAAAGCAAACCTTATATAGGTCACCGGGGGGGGGGGGGGGGGGCCGACGACCCCACCATGTAAAATTATATCACATTTTACCACCCCCCACCTTAAAAATCATTCATGAAATGTAGAATTTGCATGCACATTTTTAATTGCTTCATCTGAAAGTGCTTAAAGAGCTGATCTCACAGTAATTTTTATAATTTTTTTTTGATATGAAAAATAGTATAAAAATAGATGTAAAATGGAGAAAATGCACCACCTAGTGACGTTATCTGGCGGCATTTCCCATTTAAACACGCGTATTTTAGCAGAATAGATCATTCTGCCATAGCTTCTCTAATAATTGTTCAATTCAAGAATCATGAACCAAGGGCATCCTCGTGTTCAGTTCACTCACAAGGGGAGCTTCCCAAGTGTAACCGGAATTTCGAGTTGAAATTTCGCATGAAGATACTAGAGATGATTTTAGGGATGCCGTATTTTTTCGTTTTTTCGAATGGGGTCGGGAAAGCCCTCAAAAAAAGGGCTAAAGATGCGGAAAAAACGCGTGCGCTAGCGGCACAAGGTAAACGTAGGTGATAGAGGCACTGAATCTTTATCAGTACCGCATGGCCGAACGGTAGCGCGCTCGCCTCGCAGGCGGGAGGTCCTAGGATCGGATCCTGATTACAGCTTGTTATTTTATTTTACTTTATGCTTGTTTATTTTTCACTTACTTTATTTTGCACCATTCGCTCCGCAAACCGACTTACGAGGTAGAACACGTAGTGACTGGAGATTTTTTACATATCGACGGTGAAACTACCAAACCACGTATCTCGTTTGCGGTGTTTAAAAATCTACGCACACATTTTATTTTTTTGAAGTAGACCAAATCAATATCATTCCTTGAAATTTTCACGGAATTTTCTCCGCACAAAGAGGAAAAATCACAGAAATTTTCAAGACTAGATTTTAAGTAGTTTTTTCATTTAAAAAAATAAAGTACGACAGGAAGTCTGCGACGTCGCAAACCGAGATACGTGGTTTGGTAGTTTCACCGTCGATATGCTGATAAAACTCGAAGTTTCTCTTGGATTGAAACGTTATATATAATTGAATAAACAAAACACTCTAAAACTCACCAATTTCGTTGCCAAGCTGAAGTTCCGGAGTATCAGTCAGATACAGATACAGATTCGACTGATACTCCGGAAATTCAGCTTGGCAACGAAATTTGGTGAGTTTTAGAGTGTTTTGTTTATTCAATTATATATAACGTTTCAATCCAAGAGAAACTTCGAGTTTTTATCAGCATATGTAAAAAATCTCCAGTCACTACGTGTTCTACCTCGTAAGTCGGTTTGCGGAGCGAATGGTGCAAAATAAAGTAAGTGAAAAATAAACAAGCATGAAGTAAAATAAAATAACAAGCTGTAAGCAGGATCCGATCCTAGGACCTCCCGCCTGCGAGGCGAGCGCGCTACCGTTCGGCCATGCGGTACTGATAAAGACTCAGTGCCTCTATCACCTACGTTTACCTTGTGCCGCTAGCGCACGCGTTTTTTCCGCATCTTTAGCCCTTTTTTTTGAGGGCTTTCCCGACCCCATTCGAAAAAACGAAAAAATACGGCATCCCTAAAATCATCTCTAGTATCTTCATGCGAAATTTCAACTCGAAATTCCGGTTACACTTGGGAAGCTCCCCTTGTCAGCAGTTTCCACTTAAACACGAAAGTTATCAAATTTCAGGCACCTGCAAATTCTCTATTTGCTTGATTTGAATTAATTTTCTCCTCCCCTTTCAAAGGAACTTGCTCAACATAGACAGCCCGTGAAATCTCACGTGTAATCAACACCACCCCTTCCTCATTATCAGCAGTTTCTTGAAGATGTTTGTTTCACAATTATTTGATCCCTTCGGAAAAAAGACGTTATAATCGAACTTATTTATTTATTTTCCTTTTTAAATTCAGACAGCTTTACAACGCTTGCCTTGCAACAGTTGCTTGTTTCCGAAAATGTTGCGTTCCATATCCACGCGGTCTCTGAACCGAATCAATATTACCGTATACTATACCTAATTTGCCCGAAGCGCCTTCAAACATCAAGGTAGATTTCAATTGATGCACCTTCTGGAAATGCATTTTTCCACACCGTATTTTCTTCACACACTGACTGTATTTAAGAGTAACATTTTTTGGCCTTTATTACACTGCAATACACATACCAGGTGAACCTTTTTTCTTCGGGTATTTAACATTCAATTGACTAAAACTAAAATTCCTCGTTAAAAGGTAATCCTCTTGTATTCAGAGTTAACCTCTCAGGATTGAACCTTGAATCGGACTGAGGCTCGATTCGATCGTGTGGCCAGCGCTGATGTTTTCCCATATTTCCAGTCTCAAGATTTTCCGAATTTTCAGTCTATTTCATTAAATTCTTTAAAAACTCCCGGTTGCCCGGGTTTTCCTGACCTGTGGACACCCCATGAACGAAAACAGCGAAGTAAATCTGAGAAGAGCACCACTCTGAAGCGACCACTTGTCATCGGTTATTTTAATTCAAGGCGTTGATTGGTGGTCGGACGTTATCAGCCTAGGTAGTAGAGAGGATAGAAAGCAATGGCCGGCAATGAGTTCGAGTCTAGGAGCGCGGTTGCCGGAGCGCGAAGGTTAACGACCATTTCCCCCGTCCTCGGACGAGGGATCGCGGCATTCCTTCGCACCACGTGGCAACCTGGCGAGCGTCAACGTCCGCCGCCGTCGATTCAACGGTAAAATCGATGCGGGATACGTCGCGGGACGTCGGGTCGCCCCGAGATCGGGCAACGTCGTCAACGATTCAACTTGGCGAGTTCTACTTTCACTCGCGAATGCATTCCTCGAGTGTCAGCTCCGAGTCTGTCGGGCGGACGACGACGCCGCACGAGCACCGTCCGACAATTCATATTTCCGCCACTTCCAAAGCGATTATAGAATCTGATAGACAAAGCTATAGACAAAGACGACGAAAGGGATTTCGGAGGGATCCTATTGGTGGAAGCAGGTGGTGGCAATGGACATAGGAGGTACGATCACAGTCCGACAATTCATATTTCCGCCACCTCCAAAGCGATCAGCGGGCCGATTATTGAATCCGATAGACAAGGCTATAGACAAAGACGACGAAAGGGATTTCGGAGGGATCCTATTGGTGGAAGCAGGTGGTGGCAATGGACGTAGGAGGTACGAGCACAGTCCGACAATTCATATTTCCGCCACCTCCAAAGCGATCAGCGGGCCGATTATTGAATCCGATAGACAAGGCTATAGACAAAGACGACGAAAGGGATTTCGGAGGGATCCTATTGGTGGAAGCAGGTGGTGGCAATGGACATAGGAGGTACGAGCACAGTCCGACAATTCATATTTCCGCACTTCCAAAGCGATCAGCGGGCCGATTATTGAGTCTGATAGACAAGGCTATAGACAAAGACGACAAAAGGGATTTGGAGGGCTCCCATTGGTGAAAGTGGGTGATTGGAATGGACAAAGGAGGTAGGTAATGGACTAACTAACAGCAACACACTAAAGACCCGACAGTTGGTCCATCATTTTTTTTCTTAGTCTATAAGAACCAACCATGTCAACCAATAGGATCGCTCCATACTCCCTAGGTCTTCTTTGTCGATAGCTTTGTCCATCAGTTTCAATAATCGCCCCGCAGGATCAGATTAAAAAAAAGGGCATTTCCCTACCCCACCGGACACGATTGACTTGAATCTCTAGCATCGGCGGAAGTATAATATAGGGGAAGCTGTCGAGAGGAGGTGGGGCGCAAGACAGGGGTGCAGAATTTGCCGGTTCACGTGCCCTAAGCGCGTGGAAATACGAGGATAATTTTGAGGTTCGAGGGTGGCAAGTCAGAGGACAAAATGGTCATCTCTTTAGAAAGTTGGGAGCTTTGTGCAGAGGCGGATCCAGCAATTTGGCAACACCGGATTTCCTCCATTTAAACCAATGTTTAAAAGTCGATTCTTGTCGGTGCTTTCGGCCCCTCCAAGAATCGATTCATTTCCATAGGTTTAAATGGAGGAAAGACAATGTTCCCAATTTGCTGGACCCGCCAATGACTTAGATGAGAGCCGATGAGAAAAATGCGAAAGACCAGCGGAAGGGCGCACAATGGACCGAATCAATGGGAGAGGTCGGACATGCATTTTTTCGCTTAAACTGCAAATTTAGAGGTTAATTTCGTCAAGTTTTAAATTTGGAGGGGTGTTCCATGCAGAACTTTTCACGCGAAAACCAATAGAACCAATTTGAAAACCTCAACATTTTTGTAAAAACGGAGTTATGAGCTTTCAAAGTTTTCAAGTTTCGTCCGACCTCTCATTGACTCGATCCACTGTGTGCCGCCGCCGCATAAATAAGGGAGAATGATGTAGCGAGGAATTTCTCATGGTGGAAGAAGGACGAAGAAAGGGTTGAGCGTGGTCAAAATTTTTAAGAAGGCGAAATCTAGGGTGAAAAATCCCTGATCGTAAAAAATGACAAGTCTTGCGAGGACGAATTTCAAATTTTGAGAAGGGGGTGGGAAGTGCCCGATACTTTGCAACCCCTCCACCAAGCGAAGGCAACGCTTGAAATTTTTTTAGCAGTAGTCTAATCGACTGGTGTCGGCATGTTGCATCGAAGATGCCGATTGAGGAGTCACGTGAGCGTGAGAGAGCAAACATTGCTCATTTTTGTAAACATTTTGCAAACACCCGCAAGAACGTAACAGCCGCGGCACGGCGAGAGGTATGAAACCTGTTATTTCTTCCGCACTCCCATTTAGAGGAAAAACGTAGTATCCAGCGTTGCCACAGAATTTAGAAAATGAAATTCCCTGACATTTTCCTGCTTTCCCTGACGCATTTTGGTGAAATTCCCTGACAATTGAAGATGGTGACGGATGGTCAAGAAGGCATAATTGAAAATAGTTTTCAGGCAAAATTTCTTGTTCAAAATCTCAAACCCATTCGAGAAAGCAAATAAAGGTGATTTAACAAATTTTCCCTGACATTTACGTCATTTTCCCTGACTTATTAAAATCCCCTGACATTTTCCCGGTTTTCCCTGACGTTTTAAAATTCCCTGCCATTTCCCGTTTTCCACGACTGTGGCAACCCTGAGTATCAACATTCGAGCGTCGCCAGATTCCTTCGGATAAAACATTAATTTCCTGGAAACTTCGTAAATTTTGGGTTTTTAAGCTCTCCTACACGATTTTTTTCTCAATTTAATAAATATTTTATAAATATTTTTCTAAATATTAAAGAAAAAATATTCACAGAATTCCTCTAAGAACGGTTTTTCCGGGGAGGGGGTCCGGTGGCCCATTTTGCGACTTGCTCTCCAGGGCACCATGACTTTAATTTTCAGCTTCCGTTTTCAGCAATGTCATCGTTTTCAGCGCGTGAACTTGGCATTCGCCAATTTTGCGTCGAGTTGTGGAGAGGGGGGATTTCTTTCACGGAAGTGCAGCACTGGACGCTCTTCAGAACAGTTCCGCCGATTCTGAGCCCCCGTCGTTGCCGTGTAAAGTGGGCGATACCTCTTTATGAATGGAAAATGTATAAATTAGATACTTTCCGGGTATAATTACAAACAACATCGCGAACGTACACGGGAGTCGGCGCTTCAGTAACGCGACGCGACAGCAAGCAGCGCTGAAGCGCTAAGAAAAAACGTCGTATGAGCCTTCAGACGTTGCCAAATTTCTTTCGATAAAAACCGAACTAACTGGGGAAAATTATGAACGTTGTTTCCCAAAATTTTCATACGATTTTGCACGCAATTCAATCTAAAATATCTGAAAGTTTCAAGGGAAAATATGTGTACGTTTAGTCAAAAGTACATGTTTTATCAAAGGAAATTTGGCAACTCTCGAATGTTCATACGGCGTTTTACCTCAGCACGGCAGTGAAGTTGTAAGACAGCGATTCGTTATTTGAGCCACGGCCAGGCTTATGTTTCACGTCCGTCATCGATTTTCACGGCACGTTCCCCGATTCGGAAAATGAAAACCCTCGAATCTTTTTAAGTTTAAATTAAATATCCGTTCGTGAAAGTTCTGGAATTGCTTACCAGATTGCTTAAAAAGACACAAGATTTAAGATGGCAGATATTATAAAAAAGAAGTTTACGTTACATTGCTACCGGATCGTTGACACTGTGCTCATTATTCCATGGGAGACAGATTTGTATTATTTTTGAATGATCTCGGTGCCGAACGAAAAGTGTTCCACGGAAAAAATAAGAGGTAGGGGTTACGTCCCAACTTGAACATTTCGAATAAATTGCGGCAGTACCCCAATAAATTAGGTTAATACTAGCGTAAACACTGGAAAAAACACATTGAATCTAGAGTCCAGACTCTTGAAAACATTGACAAGAAAAATACTCATGATTCAATCAGAGTTTTGCTTAGATCAAAAGGAAATCCGCTCAAATTAAGAGGCTTGGTTCTTGACTTAAGCAAAAATCCGATTGAATCAAGAGGTTTTTTTCTAGTCGATGTTTTTAGGAGTCTGGACTCGAGATCCCATGTGTTTTTTTTCCAGAGAATGTTTCGATACTATCAAGAGCGATCGAAAATGTCCATATCACCCGACGATTTAGTACTGCGATTCTAGGGGAAAGACCCTTCTTCTTTTTTCCCGCGTTGTTAACACCAAACTACGGAATCGAATAAATCGATAAATATCGATTTTCTGCGACGTAACACTAAGAGCGTATAGACGCAGAGGGGGAGGGGGAGGGATGAAGACCTAAAGCGGAGCTGATACATGTAAGAAAAAGTTTTCGAGACAGAGTAATGATTTTACATAACGTGGCAGGCGCGCGCTGGATTTGCTTTCTCGCGTCTAGACCGCGGGACCTACCTGATGCGCTCCTCGGGTCAATGAACCTCGACTCGGAGCGTTTGTTCATTTCTTCAACGAATTTTGAGGAGAGGTCATGCAAAAAATGAACCCAAAACACGCATTTTAAAATCTAGAGCGCTACAAGATCCCTAGAGAATGATGAAATGATGTTTTTGTACCCCCAACTGAACCAATGTTTAAAATCGTATTTTCGTTTATACGCGGTTTTATCTCAACTATACGTTGCCTCCGATCCAAAAATGTCAAAAACTTTGCACTTCATGATTGAAATACGTACGCCGCTTTCAGAGCTCATGGGTGGTGTATTCAGGAGAAATTCTGGAGAGGGCGACACACTGAGACAGGGTTGCAATTTTGCATGGGAAGTACAATCTTGAAATTTCATGCAAATAAGCATGTGACAAAATTTTAGAAAAATATGAAGGCTGAAAGCTACTGAAAAATATTTTTAGAAATTAAATGAAAGACAAACGATTTATGATTTCTGAGCATTTTAGTGTGTTTTGCATACCCAGCCCTCGAGTATGTTGAAATATGTTTCATATTTTTCAGTTTAGTGAAACTTTTACGAAATATTTCGAGAAAATTTCAAATCTTTCATTATATCATTTCACTTTTGTGACCCGGTTGATCCACGACTGAAGCAAGATGGTGGTCCATAGAGTCCGCCATTTTGGTTTTTCCCAAGCGCTATCTAGTATAGTTGCTATTGATCCAGTTCCGTTTCAACTTTTTTATCGAATGAAAGGTATGTTTCAAGAAAGTTTTCTGCTAGACTTACATTTTCCTTTCCAAAAAATGAAATAAATACATACATGAAAACAAAAAAGCCAAAAAAACTGAAAGTTTTCAAACATTCGGTAGGTAACATTGAGGTTAAACAATTTCTTGTCAAATAACTCCTAATTACACCGTCAATGAGCCCTGCAAACCGCGTATCCCAATTAAAAGGCGCAGGGTTTTTCGTGTGGGCAACGGACTAAAAGGTTGACGGTGCGACAGTGCTTTGGCCATCTCGTTAATTTTATCACCTCATTCCGGAGGCGCGGATTTTACGAACCATTAATGCTTTATGAGGCAGGTGCGCTCTTGCTGTTAGCAATGCGTTTTCTCCGACAAGTTCCAGAAATGACGTTATTCTGCTAGTGGCTGATTGTATGTACTAGATCAGCGCCGAGATCCAAGCGGGAACGGGAACATCAACCTTGATCATTTGTTTTTCTTTCGTAGGAAATTTGGGCTCGGGAAATGAATTATGACTCGTGAACTGAACTGGTTAATGCTACAATCCGGTGACGAACGGGAAAAATCTTGGCAAAACATTCAAGAAATACGGAACGCGCTAAATTCGAGCTTTTTTGGTACCGATTTAAATTTTCTGAAGCTTGATTCATCATAAATTAAAAAAAAAAAAAAAATCCGTATTATTCGATTTCCTTGACGTTTTTCTGACACTGAAATCGCTAACACAATAAGATTCCCTGACACTCCGAATTTTTGCGAGTGTCCTGACATTTTCCCTGATCTTCCGGGGGGGGGGGGGGGAAGCCCATGACATTTCCCGGTTTTCTAGGTCGCTAGACACCCTGTATCAAACCAATAATCTTCAGGTCAACAATATAATGAGAAACCAGGATTACCTGAAATATAGTTTGAAATATCCGCTTAAGTTGGGCTTGACAGATACATTGAGTCAGACTTACCTGGAACAGAAAAATATTGAGTATAAATTAAAAATGGATATTAATAACGCTAAAATAGAATGCACACTGTGCGTGAATTTATCGCACTCGCCAGAGGGGAGCCACGGCGTTACAGAAATCCTACAAGTTAATCCTTGAAAAATGCGTAGAATGGATAGTAAATAGTTTTTCTTTTCCAACAAAAATAATCAGTTTTAAGGGAAAACGATCGTGTAAATTTCATTGCTGTGTTAAATATTTAGTGCTAGCTAAAACAAAGAAAAGGTCGGACGATTCTGAAAATGCTCCAATTGCAATGGATCCTTTCTGCTAAATGCGATCCAAATAATGTTCAAATATCAGTTAGCAAAACGAAGAAAAAAAAATTCTCAAATCCATCGATACCGTAGGAATACTTCACGCATAGCGCCTACAAGACCGTAGGAATACTTCACGCATAGCGCCAAACACAGTACGTTCATTGCGTTCAGCACCGACCGGTCGGCGTGAAACGCATAGCGCCTGCAAGACCATAGGAATACTTCACGATTGCGCAAACACAGTACGTTCATTGCGTTCAGCACCGACCGGTCGGCGTGAAACGCATAGCGCCTGCAAGACCATAGGAATACTTCACGCATTGCGCCAAACAGAGTGCAGTGGCGGCGGCGCTGCGGCGGAAGTTAAAATTATTAAACCACATTTATGTTTGTTCTTTCATAATTTGTTCGTTCATTTCTTATAGATAATAGAAGGCCGTTTCAACACAGAAACAAGTTTATGGAACTTAACTTTTGCGCAAAGTTCCGTGAACTTTTGCTAGGAGGGTTGACAGGACTTTCGCAAAAAAATGTGTCGAACACGAGTAAACGCGTCTTGTACGCCTCTTTCCCTCCGGCACGTTCACTTGATGGTTTTATTGATGTTTCAAAACGAATGATAAGAAGGCAGCAAAATACAGGCGGCCCATGGGCGGCAAGTAGGTAAACCCGGCCCTGACTGTTGGTACATATGTTGTTTCTGAAATAAGGCAGATTTCTGCTTTCAAATTGTAGTTCGATCGAGATTGGTGGTTGGTTTGGTTGTTTTACAGAGCAGTCCTAGCGCGTTTTTTGGCAAACGGAGATGGAGCGAAAGTTTGGAGGGCGTCCAATTAGACAACGTTGCAGGTGCATTCGTAAAGACAAAGAGCCCTGAAAGTTTTTCTCGTCCAATCGAACAAGTTTAAATTTTGGTCGAGACAGTGGTGACGCCGATACAAAAACTAAACATTGACGTTGCGCTTACTGATGAATGTTTTGCGATTGGCGACAATGTTTTGCCTCCATTTAAATGCCTGTAAAACAATCGATTCTTGGCGAGGCAGCTTGCCTTCCCTGAAATCGATATTTTAAATGGATTTAAATAAAGGAAAAACAGTGTTGCCAACTTGCAAGATTGCCACTGAATAACATTCGGACGTTAACGAACGTTTTTCGACAAAACATTGAGTTTTGAGAAAAGTTGAGCGAATTCAACAACAGTCACCTTAAATGAGTCGGATGTTGCCCAATATCTCTTGTTTCATTTTTTACATGAGAATGTATCAATTTACTTTTGATAACCTTGCGCAAATTGACAAGAGAGTTTTACGGCGTTGATGTTAGGTTTTATGTTAAAACAATAAGACTCAATATGAAATTAGGCAGCGTGATGCAGTCACATAAGTTGATTCTGGTTACATTCGTCCTTCAATAATGAGGAAGGCAACATGAGCGGCTGGGGAGCAGTAAAAGTTGCGTGCAGTGCCTTCAATCGTGTGGTAGGCAATGTGAGCGGCTGGGGAGCAGTAATAGTTGCGTGCAGAAGTTTGGGCAATAATATCTCCGTTTATCATAGTTGTCTCCCTAAATTAAACGGTTCGTATTTCCCTGGTCTCACACGGAGCAATAAACAGGGTATCTACTTGTCTATTATTTAGGGAAATCCTGATTTTTCCTGATTTTTGACTACTAAATCCTGATTTCATAATTTTTCCAATTCCTGATCTAATTCCTGTTTTTTGCGGAAAAAAATTAAAATTTCTGCAGGAGCAAATGCGATCGGACGGCCGACTTTTCTCAAATCTTGATTTTACCACCGATTATTCTTCAAATCCTGATGGACCTCAAATCCTGATAGAATCGGTAAAAACCTGATGCTAGATACCCCGAGGAAAAAAGTTGTTCTTAATATGAGCATCGCTCATTGTGAATTCCGGGTCTAACCTCCTTTTCAAGCCGTATTGTCATTATGACATTTTTATTGCGACAAATGGCTCTCATGATGCATTAATGTTATACCATTTAAATTGTATGTACAACATACAGAAGCATTGTGACTACGAACAGAAAAGAAGGTATAAAAGACTTGGAATTCACTCGGATCATTGTTAGAGCAATAACGATTTTAGCGGCTCTGGTGCTTGCACTAGAGCTGCTATTCCGGACGGTCCCAGCTGGGGAGTATCAATGCAGCATGTTACATTGTAGAGACCGCGCGTTGGTTGATGGGAATCGGCGCCATTTTCGGCTATGTTCCTTGTCATGACTTTATTTTATTGCATACTGTTTTATTGTTAGTCAATGCTATGTTGTGTATTGTATTTTTGGAATCATGGTGATACAGTCAACAATTCAAAACTTGTTTGTGCTTTTATCTCGTGATGGAAAAAATGTACTTTACGTTCAAAATTTGAAAATTTGAATTTTAAAGTTTTCGCGGTTAAGGAAGCTTTAACCACTGGGTTGGAGCTTCCTAGTCATTTACTCGATATCAGCTGATAGCAAACAAAGGTTACCAGGGAAACCGTAAACGTCTAACAACTATCGTGGCCATTGGGGCGATTATTGAAATGATATCGACTGTATGTCGCCGCTTACGACAGGACATAGCCCTATCTTAACTGTGTAATATATCGCAATTCGATATTGTTTTGATTTTTAAAAGGAGCAATTCATTCATACAGTTCCGATTAGTTTTGGCGAACGGGCCCTTAACCTACGGCACTCGGCTCATGGGAATTTTTTAACTCTAAATTTTTTAACCTAACTCTTCCATTCCGGGAACATATTTATTGAAAACGGCGACTTTTTCAACAGTCCTATTTTTATCTACAACATCTAAGTGGCCCTTCATAATCATTTAATTTTGGCCCCTGGCCAGAAAAGGTTCGGAAATTGCAGTGATTTTGCCGAAAATGCTGAAGTAAGTAAATTTGGGCATTTTTTTTCCTTCTTCAAACTCTGTGGAGAAGCACTTCTCCTCCAGTACATCTATTTTTTTACTTATCTCTCGCAAGGTACATTTACAGAAGGTGTGTTCCAGTATTAACAGTTCAGATTCGTTGTTTTTTTTATTATAACGCTTATTTCGGAAAGCAATTATTACATTGTTCAATTCTACTGACTTTCAACACTCGATTATACTCCCGGCAAATTCTGCAGCAGCGTTTCAAATGTTGACTCTAATGCTTCCAACAGCCATCCGATGTCTAAGGGTTTATTCCTAGATTTAGGGATTTTCCGGAATTTCCAGGGATTTAGGGATTTTTCAGGAAATCTAGGGATTTTTTTTGATGAGGTAAAGTTACCAAAAATCAACTTTTTAACCTCAATTATAGCTTCGACAATCGAAAACATTTTTTCATCTATATTTTGTAGGCCTTTTTGGCAACACTATTTTCCCCGCAAATAAGCCGGAAATTAAAACGATTGTGTCCTTCGATGTACTTGACATTCAACTGCATTCAACCTGTTAATAATAAGAAATCAACTAATATTCTTTCATTTTATTGGTCTGGATTAGCACTGCTTTCAGAGAGCGCCAAAATTCAAACGAGCCAATCAGATTTAAATATTGCAAATCGCTACATCGAATGACATCATGATTCTTCATAAAAAAATGGCGCTTTTTGCAAAATCTAGGGATTTTTTAAGTATATTTGAGCAAATCTGGGGATTTAGGGATTTTTAGCGAAATCTAGGCATTTTTTTTCTTCCCCGCTAGGGATTTAATATCGGAAGACTGGCTTCCAGTATCGCAGCGTTGATCGTCGCTGATGTCGAAATGGAACCTAATGCCGGACATACTGTAACACCTCCATTCCTCAATTCCGGTGAGGAATACGTCTCTACCCTTAACTCAATATAAATATACAAATTGATAAGTGAGTGCTTTAGTCTCCTGAAAACAGAATTGCGAAACTTAAAATTGGAGAAAAATGATGAGTAAATGAAAAAATGGAACCAATTGATGGAAAAGTCGCATGCCATTCTGACACAAAATATGGCGTCTATCGAATCACCTTAACTAAATAAAATAACCAAATTTTCAACTCTCAAACTATCAACTATCAACTATCAAAATTCAAACTATCAAAATTTCCAACAATGACAAAAATGATTGTAATATACCTATAATGTAATGAAATATACACGCTCTAATCATTTAATTTGTATTACCTTTATGTTATGTACCTACATGTTATACTATTTTTATAATAAATTTTGCCAACATGCTTTTCAATTCAGTCTACAACATTTCATTCCGACGTGGCAATAATGATTTATAATGCCCCTAAACATTAAAATGAATTACAATAGTAATGCCGCATTATAATGTCGTATTATACATCGCAACGATTCATGTCCTACTGATTATTGATTATTGTAAGATGAATTCTGTTTTCTCTGATTGTATGTTTCATACGTGCGAAGCAAGTACGGGTCACTAGAAACGTGGTTCGTACGGGTGGCTGATGAAATTGATCTTCGAATACCTTTTGATGAGCTAGGGAAATGGAACCATCTGCATCTCATGGACAATAAATAGTTGCCGTAATTAAGGTCATCCCGTGATTAAGGTGCCGTGATTTAAGTCATAAATTCTTCATCTAATTCTTGATTCATCTCCAAAATGTCTGCTAAAGCTTTCATGCGCTTCTCCTTGTATGCATGAATGAGCAAATTGGGTATCGAACAAGCGGACACTTTTTGAAAATTTAGATGATTCTGGACAATATCGCACAGAAGTCCACGAGCTGCAGATAGAACCATTACCTCTAGCTCATCAAAAGTTATTCGAAGATCATTCAACAACCTCTTTGACAAGTTGCAAAAACTTTTCGTTAACAATAGTGTCACACGGTACTAGGAATATTTACTATTTAACGAACCTTATATTTCCCTGACTCAGTCCTAAATTATAGAAGTATGCGTTACTTTTCCAGCAATCCAAAAAAACAATTATACAAAAAACCAATACCTACACTTTCAGATATAAAAATGCAAATTTTTTGCAGCCTCGCTAAACGACTTATCAACCAGAGATTTTTTAGGAAGCGGACCTCCAAAGAGCTTTCAAAATTAAAAGTATACAACAAGTGATAATGCCATGTATTCGCCATATCAAAGCCCAATACACATTTATACACCGGCTACGTAAATCTGCTAAGTTACAAAACATGAATCGACAGTTGTCGGATTGTACATCAATGACAAAATGTGTCTAGGCCCTTATTCTTGACTACAACTACTGCCCCCAGAGCCGCTCTCCGACGCCAATGCGTTGGAGCTTCCTGCATGTAGAGATGCTGACAATACAGGAGAGTTCAGGTTCGACCACATTTTTTAACGCCTCTCACTGACCTTCTAAGAAATTTCCGAGGTCGGTTGTTTTTTACCTTTTTATATTTCAGGTGAATTCATCGCTGTCCCTTGGCCACTCGAACGACTTGGTTCACTCCAAAGATTGTCAAACTGAACCTTATAAATGTTGTTTGTATTTCAAACGTATATTCTGCTTGTATAAACATACCAGCTATTTTGATGTGCGGACTACGGCTTACATGGGAGAACACGATAAAAATAGCCACCAATGAGACATAATTTAATTCCAAAATTACATGGAAGACAAAGCGGGGGGATGCTGCTTCGAATGTCCCACCACCATATTAGCTTGTGGAAAGTCTGGAAACATGTATTGCAATCGGAGGTGCTCAGTGTTCGTAGTTGGCTCAACAATGTCTTCGAATTTCATGAACTCAACCCATTACACCACGTTTCAATGAGTGGAAAGTTCTTGAGAAGCGTAATGAACAGGTGGGCGGATGGGTGCTTAGTTTTGCTGCGCCACATACACCTGCCGTGTGATCGAGGATACTTACTATTTAAATCTTTTGAGGAGGCATATTTGCTTAATTTAAATAAAAAAAAAAAAAAAAAAAAAAAAAAAAAAAAAAATGAATACCGCCCACGGACCGGGAGTTCCATATAGGAACGATTAAAAATTCAATCTCCCGAGAGTTTATTGGCGTCCATTCTGCTTGCGGACAGCTAGGTATATTGCCGGCGTAAACGTCCCGCTGCAATCAATATGTCTCGTTTTGGGCTCCGTCTGATAATTCACCTCCGACCTCTATGTTAGTTTTTTTACAGGTGATCAAATTGACATTCATTCCTTGAAGTTTATGCAGAATTTTCTTCATCACGTCGGACGAGGAAATAAACACGGAAAAGCTGTTAAAGAAATTGCCGTTGAGATAGGTTTCCCGTTTTAAAAAAATAAAGTATGACAGGAAGTTGCGACGTCGCAAACTGTCGCGGACGTTATGTGATTGCGGACCCTACACCGTTCGATATGCTATAAATTCATATTTGTGAGTAATAGGTGATGCATACTTAGACTGTGCAATTAGTGTATGTTGTTTGATACGAGGCTTATAACCGGACGACTATTTTCGTTTTGTATATTTGAATACTTTGATTTCTGCTCTTTATTCATATCCTTTTCGTTATCACACAGATAAAAAATTTAAATATCCGTTCAAGCCCTTGGGTTTAAAATAAAAATTGGTCATCGTTTAAAACCGTTCTTCGTTAATCAGCAATAAAGCGCTATGACCTTTGTAAAGCAGTGAAATGGAAGAGAAAAAGAAACCATGAGGAAAAATACTAAGGCGCCTTATCTTCATGGCCCCCATGCATTTGAAACCCTGTGCTAAGTTTCATGAGGTTGAATTGAAAACTGTCTTGACATATATCGCTACCGAAACTCTGATGACTTTTTTATTTGAATAAATAGAAAGTAGCTGAGGTCGAGATAGAGTACTGTGGTACAATGAAAGCCTCTGAAATTTGAATATTTTGTTTTTCGGTGCATTTAAGAAGATTTACGGGCAATGCAATGCGCTGCTTAAACTGCACATCACTCCAAGGTTGGGGTTTCCTGCACTAGCGGGCCTTTACGGGTTTGCTGGGGAGATATCTACCGCGACCTGCGATATTGCTCTTCAAAATATTTGTCTATCTTTACAGCGGTCCACTGGCCTAGAAAAATAGCATAAAATGGTCGAGGCATTGCTCAGGCTTTATCCATAACATCGTTTCTCATATTTTTTAGAAAATGTACATACGGAATATTACACAAAAATGAAAGCGTGTATTTCAACTAAAAAGCAGAAGAAAATGGGAGGCAAGGTGAAAGCAAACAGAATAACCTACGGCTCTTCGGGTGGTTTCATCGGATCCCCCTCTTCCGACCAGGAAGCAAAAAACATATACAATATTAAATTAGATCCCCACTCTGATAACATCAAAGGATATGAATGAGGAAGGAAATAGCCAAATGGAAGCAAAAAAAGATTTACTTAATTTTCGACAAATTTTAAGAATTTTTTGTTTTGTGGTCGCGGACGGGGGTGAAGTCACTACCAGAAAACGTCCCAATGTTTTTGTTTGTTTGGTCTTAGTATTGGGTGGACCTTTTTTTTTGTGTGTTTAGTAAAAAAATCTATATTATACTGCTGAAGCAAAAATCTTGGAAGCACTATTTCCTGAACGACCTACCGGACCGATTAGAGGATGTATCTGTTACAGGTTATGTCTATCTGATAATAGCTGTAGATCATGGGCAAACAATTATGAAAACCCCGAACTTCCAAAGTGTGTAGAGCTTTCAAAGCTCCTGTCAACTTATGCCAATTTAATAGCTGAAGAGATATTCGTTTCCTCGCTAGAACGTCAGGTGTGGATTCGGCTAGTGATCGAGAATAAAATAATAGCACAATGGAAAAGCGGGTGTAGCAGGGCTCCTCATTCCGAGTAGTTGAAGGAGCGTGGGCATTCGCTCATGGGTTCAAGGTTTCTGTGAGGTCGCAAGGTATAAGGTTTTTATGTCAATTTTCTTCCTCATTCCTCCTCGGCTTCGATTAGCAGTGTCAATAGACGTATTCCGGAATGGAGGGTAGGGACGGGATCTAGATGGTTCAGCAAGTTCATAGTTAACAAGCAGATACAAAGTGAGAAAGCAGCGCTGCTTGCGTCGCGTCGCGCCGGGACGGACCAAATATTATTAATCTCCCAACGGTCGTAATCGATTTTTTTTTTTTTTTATTTTTTTTTTTAGATTAAGTATTTAAAAATAACATAATAAATGGAAATTTTTTCAGTGAATGGGACTGCATTTACAAATACGCATGCGAGTCGCATTTCCAAAAAATTGAGTTGAGAGTAGTTTTCAGCTCATTAACTCCAGGCCAAAAAATACATTATTTGAAAGTTCAGCGCTCATTTTCATGTCAAAATGTAAAAAATGCATGAGACTGATTTGCCGAAAAATATGTGCCAGATTCCACAATCTTAGCGATATGTTGCATAGCTAAAGAGCTTTGTTATGCATACCGATGGCTAAAGTCGAAAACCATGTACCTTGCTCACGGTGTTTTCAAGATTTCCGCTATCTAATTTAAGATTTCGAAGGAAAATGAGCCAATTTTATCGCTTTAAATTTTTCACAAAATATTCTTCGAGCAGAAGCCGAAATCACAGTCCGTTATCAAAAATTGTGTGCGTTGATTCGTGTTTTCCCAAAAAAAAAGAAAAAAAAACAAAAGAAAAAAAAGTTTGACGAGAAGTTTAATTCGGAACGTCGCAAATTGAGATACATGTTTCCAGGTTTAGCAGTCAATATACTGCCTCCATTAATACCAATTATGTTACATACAGCTGATTCACTCATTATTACAAATCTGAGAGTTTGTTAAAAATTTTGAATATCGATGCAGCTCATACACAAAATTGTGTATTAAAATGGAAAGAAAAAATTTTTGCCTGTACATATGCGTACAGGACCCGCCAAAGCGGGCATCGGAGGGCGCTGGAGCAGAAGCGAAATCACAGTCGTTATCAAAAAATTTTGTACGTTGATTAGTTTTCCAAAAAAAAAGAAAAAAAAAAGAAAAAAAAGTTTGACGAGAAGTATATACGACGTCGCAAATTGAGATACATGTTTCCCGAGTTTAGCCGTCAATATACTGCCTCCATTAATACCAAATTATGTACATCCAGCTATTCCTCATTATTTACAAATCTGAGAGTTATGTTAAAAATTTTGAAATCGATGCAGCTCAAACACAAAATTGTGTATTAAAATGGAAGAACATTTTTGCCTGTGCATATGCGTACAGGGCCCGCGAAGCAGGCCTGAGGGCGCTGAGCGCCCTCCAGGGGGTTGGGCCGCGTAGCGGTTAGGGGGCAGAGCCCCCTAGTCATCATCATCATCATCATCATCATCATCATTAATATAAACTTCGAAGGATTCAGACTTTCAGCGATTCTACCTTTTTCTATTTCACTCGAGAGGTTGCCAGATTGTGCGATAAATGTGAATATTTTACATAGGTTTGAATTGGGGAAAGTGCTAAAAGCGCAACTTATCTGGCAACAATAGAGTTCGGGAGAGACGAGAGGCTGCTTTCCTGGGAAAACCCATGATTTAGCCGGAAATGTCATTAAAACAATTAATTCCGTTTGAAGCATCAATTGTATACTGAGGGAAAGCTATTTTAAAATTATAATTGTAAATGGACACAGATGCCACAGAAAGGGAAAGGAAATGAAATGAGGATATGATTACTTATATGCAATCAGAGAGAATAAAACAAAAACATCAGAGAAATTTATATGCGATGAAAGTATAAAGAAAAAAACACGAGTGGGCTCATTGCGATTCGGAACTCGAGCTATACTATATCGTTGAGCAGTTTTTAGACCCCTACTCCACCGATAATCTTCTTAAGAGGTAAACATGAACTTTTGCTACTTCAGCAAGTCAAATCGCAGAAGGAGATCCATAGATTGTCTTTTTCCGCCACCCGATGGGATGACGTTCCAGTCAGATGCGTTTTTGAAGAAATGATCGATACCCATCATGGCTTCATCTCCACACATCTATTCATGTGCAAATGATGGAATGCTCCGGTAACAAGGTTCTGTGAAGAAATCATTTTTATCTTGGGAGTCTCCAAAATGTATACAACGTAGTAATCAAATATCGACGGTGAAACTACCAAACCACGTATCTCGGTTTGCGACGTCGCAGACTTCCTGTCATACTTTATTTTTTAAATGAAAAACTACTTAACGCCCAGTCTTTGATTTTTCCTCTTCGTGCGGAGAAAATTCTGTGAAAATTTCAAGGAATGATATTGATTTGGTCTATCTCAAAAAAATAAAATGCGAGCGTAGATTTTTAAACACCGCAAACGAGATACGTGGTTTGGTAGTTTCACCGTCGATATTCAACTACTTAGAAAAGGGTTCGCGGAACGAACCGAATGTCACTCGCGTAACCAGTGACTGGGGGTCCAGGGGGCGCAGCCCCTCAGCCAGTAGTGACAGGTGCGCGAAGCGCGCCCAGAACGGCTAGTATTGTATGCACAGTGCACACGCACCATATCACAAAAATTCATTTTTCAGCCCGGTTTATGTCATGTCTGGCACGAGAAAAGTTGTGGGAAAGCACTAATGCAACTAAGGATCAAGTTCTTCTCTAAAAGCCAGCTGTCAATGTTCTAGCTGGGGGAGTTTGTTTGAGTTTAAAAGTACGCCGTCCTAACAGCTTTTTTTCGCCCTTGAATTTTTCTTTTTTTATGGAAAATGATCCCATCTGTTATAGTGTGCGTGAGTTGCAGTAATTTGGGTAGGAAAATTTCTCACTTACCAGTTGTTTACTCACGATGAGGTATCAAGCTCCCGGCGTTTCAATTTTCATTGTAGGGTTAGTTTTAACGGAAAATTTGCCAGTGGCGAGGCGTGGATGATCGATTATCGATACACTCAAAAAAAGCTCCGGCCGTGGAGGCCAGAAGCACCGAACCTGGAGCACGGACTGTATGTGCTATATGGCACTACCGTTCGCCTACGCGCCTGACGGTCGGGTTGCTACGTGCAGGGACGGCGCGGAGTCCTACGGACATGAAAACCGTAAGTCGCGGCCTCGAGCGGCATAGGCAGCTTGCGCTCTCGGCGCTACTTACGCGCTGGACGGCCGGAGCTCTGCGCGCCGCCGCTGTCCGCGACGTGGTGGATTTTTTCGGAACTACAGCTGAAAATTCACCTTTAAAGTACATACAAAAGAAAAACTTTCCAGCAAAATTTTAAACATTGAGTGAATTATCTTGTGTCAATTTCTGAACAAGATTTTTTTTCTTTCCTTCTCTTTAAAATAGGTATATATTTCTTTCTTGATAGTTCATAACAATTTAGTTTCAGGAAAGTAATGGATAATTCACTGTCTGAGAAAGAAAAAGAGCATATGAACGTTAGCTTGTTGATCATGTTTCAGATATCAAGAGAGATTTGAACTCCTTGGCTGATAGTTCAGCAAGTCAATTTGAGAAAAGAGATGAATCTTAGAGAAAGAAAATCAGCATATGAATGTTAGCTTATTCATCGTGTAGAGATATCAAGAGAAATTTTCAAAAACCTAACTTTAATGTTGCAAGCCTTCCTAGAAATAAATAAAGCACTGAGGAAGCACTGGAAGGAACAAATGTAGATAGATCAAAAATTCTTGCTACCTATTTTAAATGTAGAACAGACTGCCAAGGTATGATGAATTGCTAAAACTCATTGCAGCGAAAAATGTAAATTGAAAAATCATTTTTATCACTTGGCAGCCCGTTCTCAATAAATGTAATTACTTTCACTCAATGAGAATTCAGCATTTGTCAAAAACAAAACCTGGTTCATCCCTCAATAAAAAATACGAATGCAAAGTAGGAAATCACCTAAATGATTAACAAAGGAAAACCACAAGCGTAGGTCTAGGTACTTACAGATTTTTACTCCTTACGACTAGAAGAGCTTCAGGATCTTGAAAATGAGGTTGAGAATATTTCAAGGTGTAAATTCAGTAGTAAAAGTTGACAAAACTTCAAGATATAACTCTCCGCAATAACTACCGGATGCAATTTCCACAAAATATTAGCGAAGAAATATACCACCGAAAATTGTCACACTTGTTAAAATTATAGATCTTCCCTTCAGCAAACTGAAGCGCGATTCACACAAAATTTTACCACTATTACAGTAACACTGAGCTCCCTAGAATTGGGATATGGAATCAGAGAGATTATTCACAGCAACAACGTTCGAGCTTGCTCTCACTATCAGATAATCTGCGCAGGATGGGATCTGTAAAGTTTCCGCTATCAAATAGCTGTACTTGTAACAGAGAGGGAAGATGTCAGAGACTGCAATACTACTCACAGTTGAAAACATCTATGAGTTAGAGATTAGATCGAAATGGAATAAAAACTGTATCCTCTTACACAGGCAGAACAAAGCAAAAGTGATGATAAAATACAGTCAGCAATAAATGGATATTCTCGTGCCTACATTATCAGTATTTTAGTGTGGCGGTAATTTACTCTGTGGGAAGATGCGTGGCAGGTAATTGATTGCTTTTCTTTAATTTAAGTTCTTTCCCTTAGTAGGGGGAAAATAAGTGAATTGCAAACGAACTTACAAGGGGAGAGGATATGAGCTCAGTGCGTAGGTACTACCAAAACTGACAATTTTCACTTAACTCTCGTCGCATTTCCGAAAGTATTTGACAAGCGTTATCACACAGAACTTTAGAATCAATCGTGCACCACACAGAATCAAGAAAATATATCGGAAACCTCCAAAATTAAACGAAAAACGAACACACGAATGAGCAATGACCATCAATGACCAAGCAATTTAGTGACTGGATTCTAACCTCAATAAACAACGCTGAGTGGTGGCTCGATCGCTCCCGAATATTGTCAAGGCTGGCGGCAACTTTAAATTCACGCACTGAATAACATTGACGTAAAATATTATAATTTTCTGCGAATTTACACGGAGCCGTCTCAATTTTAATCTGATGGTGACGCCATTTTCCGAAAACTGAATCTCACCTCACTGCCAACGGCCGTGGAAGTGGTTGGTTCCGATCCTGAAACCCGTAACTTACGCTCGGCTCCTATCCGATCTTACGGCCATGAAGGCCGCGCGGGCTCCACGGGCCATCGGCCATCGGGTCCGGTACTAGCTGGCTAACAGCGCGTTAACACCGGGATCACCAGTGTCCAGAGCAACCGGGTCCCACGGCCGTAGTTTTTTTTTTGAGTGATATAACCTCATTTGAAGTTATGGTAAAGAATCGATTATTAAGGTGCTCGTTGCAAGCATCCTGTTTATCTATCCTCTTCAGTAGGTTTAAATGGGAGATCAATCGATGTATCGCAAAACACGCCACGCCGCTGAGACCTGTGAACTTTCGCGATGGCGGGCAACAGCGGAGAATTTGCAAATTCATATTTTAACGCTTCACATAAAAGGATCGTGCAAATCTCCGAGTATTTTCCATTATTTTCTCACGGAAATAGGATGACATGACAAAACCTTTTTTAAAATGGAAGAAAACAGAAGGCAATCAAACCACTAGACGTGGAAAATTTATGATAGAAAACAGCGACAACATTGAATAATTAAGACTTTGAAGGGTTTGGAGGTCCTAAAAACTAAAATACATGAGTCTTTACTTTACCGACTTACATTTTCAGGAGAAGTTGAGCTCTAAAAATGAAACCTTATTTGTACTGACCTAGGGGCTCGTAGCAACTGTTCAAACTTTTTTCTCCCTGAAAATGATTCAAAGTTATGATTATTCTGATCTACCCCACATCTTCCCTTAATTTTCAGACGGCTAAATGGAATGTCATTTTAATGTGTTCCAAAATGCGTTCCATTAAAATACATTTTAATGCAAGTGTAGTTGTAAGTGCAAAAATTTTAACAAATTTTTGGAGATATGATATGCTCTCCATCCACCACCAGTATCGTTAATTAGTTTGTCATATGATGGAGTCGACACGCGACTGACGGCGTTTTTGCACTTAAATTCAGGTGTTACAGCGACTCAAGATGACTGCTATAAAAGCTTGGTACCTCTTCTCAGAAGAGTTCGGATTTTGAGGGAAAGGTCTGTGCGTCGGAGAAAGTCTCGAATATGTTCAACATTTCATAAAGTCCTTAACTTTTCAGAAGTCGCACAGTCATAAAAAGTCAATCATCCCACTTGGCTCTCAGTTTTTGGGCCAGTGTCTCGTCACGCAGTTCAAAATGTTATGCTTTCACTATCTTCTAGTTTATGGTTTATTATTCCTCGATTTTTCAATGGCAATGCGAAGAATCGCGAGAGGAATGAGGGTGGTCAATTCAGATGCAGAGCCACAGGTATTTTTTGGATTTAATTTGACTTGTTTCCAATTTTAATGCGATTTTTCAAATGTTTTGAGAGTCACATAAATACATACATACGAGCCGGTTTAACAGTGCTCTCTAGCTCTCTGTGACGTCTTAACATCACAGTACCCTAACATTCCTCAGTCCTTCGGGGAGTTGGCACTCCCTCATTTTATTTAAAACCCCCTATTAGTACCCTTTCACTGGGCATCCCCACCGTCGCCACCTAGTAGAAACCCTATCAAGCATTCTCTTCGGCAGCTTCCCATCCTTCATCTGTTTTGAATGGACGAATGGATCCGACAAATACAATTAGAGTAAGCAAAGAGTATAATATAATCGTTGTATCTTAGACCTCATTGGACCTCGTTGTTGTAACTTCATTTTAGGGTTTCAAAATTGACTCGAACAATTCTGTTTTTTTCATTACAGTGTAATCTATCCTTACAAAATTGCTGAAATTTCATGCAATCAGAAGAAGAACATAAAGATTAGTTTCAATTGGAGACGTCGCAGAGTTTTTTTACCTACACACTCAAAAAAAGCTCCGGCCGTGGAGGCCATAAGCAGCGGACCTGGAGCACGGACTGGATGGGCTATATGGCACTACCGTTCGCCTACGCGCCTGACGGCCGGATTGCTACGTGCGGGGACGATGCGGAGTCCTACGGACATGAAAACCGTAAGTCGCGGCCTCGAGCGGCATAGGCAGCTTGCGCTCTAGGCGCTACTTACGGGCTGGACGGCCGGAGCTCTGCGCGCCGCCGCTGTCCGCGACGTGGTGGATTTTTTCGGAACTACAGCTGAAAATTCACCATTAAAGTACATACTTAGAAAAGAAAAACTTTCCAGCAAAGTTTTAAACATTGAGTGAATTATCTTGTGTCAATTTCTGAACAAGATTTTTTTTCTTTCCTTCTTTTTAAAATAGGTATATATTTCTTTGTTGATAGTTCATAACAATTTAGTTTCAGGAAAGTGATGGATAATTCAATGTCTAAGAAAGAAAAAGAGCATATGAACGTTAGCTTGTTGATCATGTTTCAGATATCAAGAGAGATTTGAACTCCTAGGCTGATAGTTCAGCAAGTCAATTTGAGAAAAGAGATGAATCTTAGAGAAGAGATGATGCTTATTGAGAAAGAAAATCAGCATATGAATGTTAGCTTATTCATCGTGTAGAGATATCAAGAGAAATTTTCAAAAACCTAACTTTAATGTTGCAAGCCTTCGTAGAAATAAATAAAGCACTGGGGAAGCACTGGAAGGAACAAATGTAGATAGATCAAAAATTCATGCTACCTATTTTAAATGTAGAACAGACTGTCCAAGGTATGATAAATTGCTAAAACTCATTGCAGCGAAAAATGTAAATTGAAAAATCATTTTTATCACTTGGCAGCCCGTTCTCAATAAATGTAATTACTTTCACTCAATGAGAATTCAGCATTTGTCAAAAACAAAACCTGGTTCATCCCTCAATAAAAAATACGAATGCAAAGTAGGAAATCACCCAAATGATTAACAAAGGAAAAGCACAGGCGTAGGTCTAGGTACTTACAGATTTTTACTCCTTACGACTAGAAAAGCTTCAGAATCTTGAAAATGAGGTTGAGAATATTTCAAAGTGTAAATTCAGAAGTAAAAGTTGACAAAACTTCAAGATATAACTCTCCGCAATAACTACCGGATACAATTTCCACAAAATATTAGCGAAGAAATATACCACCGAAAATTGTCACACTTGTTAAAATTGTAGATCTTCCCTTCAGCAAACTGAAGCGCGATTCACACAAAATTTTACCACTATTACAGTACACTGAGCTCCCTAGAATTGGGATATGGAATCAGAGAGATATTCACAGCAACAATGTTTGCACTGGCTCTTATCGGATAATCAACGCAGGCAAGATTGGCTTATAGCTTCCGCTGGCGGACAGCTATTTTGGCAACAGAGAAGGGAGGTGTTGGATGTCGGAGAGTGAAATACTACCTACTCTCAATTGAAAACATTTAAGTATAAGCCAGAGATTAGATTGAAATGGAATAAAAAATCAACCCAATCTTATGAGCAAGCAAAGGTGGCACAATGAAGTTGCAATCGGTAAATAGACATTCTTGTGACTACATTATCAGTATTTTAGTGTGGCGGTAATTTACTCTGTGGGAAGATGCGTGGCAGGTAATTGATTGCTTTTCTTGGATTTAAGTTCTTTCCCTTAGTAGGGGGAAAATAAGTGAATTGCAAACGAACTTACAGGAGGAGAGGATATGAGCTCAGTGTGTAGGTAAAACTGACAATTTTCACTTAACTCTCGTCGCATTTCCGAAAGTATTTGACAAGCGTTATCACACAGAACTTAAGAATCAATCGTGCACCGCACAGAATCAAGAAAATATATCGAAAACCTCCAAAATTAAACGAAAAACGAACACACGTAATGAGCAATGACCAACAATGACAAGCAATTTACTAGATTCTAACCTCAATAAACAACGCTGAGTGGTGGCTGCGATCGCTCCCGAAAATGTTCAAGGCTGGCGGCAACTTTAAATTCACGCACTGAATAACATTGACGTAAAATATTGTAATTTTCTGCGAATATACACGTAGCCGTCTCAATTTTAATCTGATGGTGACGCCATTTTCCGAAAACTGAATCTCACCTCACTGCCAACGGCCGTGGAAGCGGTTGGCTCCGATCCTGAAACCCGTAACTTACGCTCGGCTCCTAACCGGTCTTACGGCCATGAAGGCCGCGCGGGGTCCACGGGACACCGGCCGCTGGGTCCAGTACTAGCTGGCGCACAGCGCGTTAACGCCGGGATCACCAGTGTCCAGAGCAACCGGGTCACAGGGCCGTAGTTTTTTTTTTGAGTGCAGCGCAGTTTTGAGTGAAAATTTTGCAACGTTGGAATGAGGTCATGTTCCCCCGCCTGAGCGAAGACTACCAGGCTTGAAAATTTCGTGACATCGCTTACTTTCTACTCTCAAAAAGTATCCTGTAGCAAAGATTTTTAAACAGATGAGTCAACTTTTCCGAGAAATCTACCCAAAACCTAAAATGAAGCAATAGAGGTCTTGGCTAGCACGGTCATTGTTCCTCTGACATAGTTGATTGGTCATTGGTCAATGTAACCCAAAGTAAAACTATAACCAAGTAATATAAACCGCACGAATAAATTACTTTTTGTACTGCCTCAGAGCATTATTAGTAGGATTTAAAGGTGGGCAGGTTACTTTTTCTTATAATATGGGCTAAGCTCTCTTACCTTGATTTTCATAGTTATTAACTTTTCTTTATCATTGTGATCTTTCCTAATTTATCTTCAGTTTTGATTTGTATCACATCCTGATGGTTTTGATATCTTCATGATTATCGTGGCTACGGCAGGTTAACTACTTCTAGATGAGCACACTCTCTTTGAATTTTTGAGACTTGAATCAAGAAACAACCTTGCGGCTCGTTAAATGGCGTGAAGTACACTCCACGCTGGTTGAACCGCGTAGCAGCTAGAATCCCCCAAGTATTGTATTATTTTACCATGAGCCTGTAGCTGCTAAGCGGCCGCCAGCGGCTGCATAGAAAATTCACCTAATTAATCGAAGAAAAGCCATGTTCAAGTTATTTCAGAGGTGAATGGATTCAAAAGCCGACGGGTGCACACGGAAGAAAGCGTCATCTCAGTTTGCAACGTTATGCATCACTTTTTAAGTCTCATTTTTGAAAACCGTTTTTAAAAAGCTACACACAGTTTTTTCTGGAAAGTTCCCACGAATTTTCCTGAATGATCAAAAATGTGGGCATCAAAAATTTCGACGCGATATTTTCGTTCATTCTATTTTCATTTTATGTAACCAAAAAAAAAAAATAAAATTAAACATAATTTACAACGAGGATACATATTTTCCATTCGATCATGGTAAAAACCGGAACAGAGAGTTAAGAATGATGACACGTAATCCTAGTTTAATGGTGGCCTCAGCGTCGCGTGAGGCAGGGAAGGGAACGTGGTGGAGGCATCTCCGCAGTGTGACGCGCCTTCCATCCCGCTGGCGGCAATATCCCTACACCCATGGTCGAATAGTTATCTCGTTAAGCCTGCCGTGAATGACATCAAATCTCGACGCCTGCACGCAGAGCAAGTGTACTTATCTCCGATTGCGACGTTGCACATCTCCACTCATGTTTCATTTTTGATCTATTTAAAAAGAAAAAAACGCACATTGTTTTTTAGAAGTTTCCAAGAAATTTCCGGAATGATTTAAAATAAAATCACAAAAAATTTCGACCAGATATTTTTAATCGTTCTGCTCTCTTAAATAAACCAAAATTAATTTTACACGAATCAAGTTTCAGAATTGCTGCATCGTTTAAATATCGTCAGAGTTTCTGAATCGTTGCAATTAAGATACATATTTACCCTTTGATTGGGGTAAAAACCGGGCAGAGAACGTCAAGAGTACTAACGCGGGGTCCTAGTTTTGCGTTGGCTGCAATGTGAGAAGTATTCATGCGGTCTTTTAGGCGCCAATATGCGTTTGACGCCGACCGTATACTGTTTGGCACAATACGTGAATTATTCTCAGTCTTGCAGACGCTGATATGAATTTGACACCGGTCGCGCCATGTTTGGCGCGATTTTTCGCGTTAAGATAATCGCGGCATCGAACAATGGGGCTAAAAAGGCCCATGTTGTGTTTTGGCGCATTCCAACGTTGCCTCGTTTCTCCCGATGAAATATGTTTTTCTGAGAAAGGAGGGGTGGCGATTTGGGCCATTTCCGGCCCCACCTAATCCGGGACTTTTTTTGCTGTGATTCGTTACGTATAAGTGTCAAGAGAAAGCATGCCAAGTTTCAGGCCGATCGGCCCAATATTCGGGGGGCAGGGGCCCCCCGAATTTTTAAGCGCAAAATCGGTTTTAATTTTGTAGCGCCGTCAATTTCGCTCGTATACAGATGAAAATTGGGTGCCAGGGGTAAAATTTTGCGTTCTTTCCATTTCCGCCGTCAAAATTGGCACTGGGGCAAAATTAAGGGGGATTTTGGGGGGTTTTTCGCGATTTTTCGCGTTTTTTACCAATTTTCTGCGGTTTTCATGCTTTAAGTCAGAGATTTTCAGCCAAACGACCACAGATTTGATTTCTACGCAAAAAATTACATAGGAACACAATGACCAACTAACACTCAACAGCGGATTTCTCTAGGAAAAACTGACCCATAAGTATGTGTTCACTCAGAAATTTTGAAAATAGCCATGTTTCGGGTACAGCCCAAGCTTGTAGCACTACCATATTCACATATGATACGCTCTAGGTCGACCCTGTTGATATTATCGGGAACTTGAAATGCTACCCGCTTGGGCGGAGGGTCGAATTCTCCTCAGAAACGAATAAAAAGGCGATAAAATTACGTTTCACGTGAATTGTTGCGAGAGGAATGTTATTATATCGGCAACTTTCACCTCCAACTTATGTAATTTTTTGCGTGCTTTCCATTTCTGCCATGAAAATTGGCATCAAAGCAATTTAAAACGGGTTTTTTGGGGTTTTTTTATCATTTTTTACATTTTTTACCAGTTTTTTCCGGTCTTTAGCGGTTTTCATGTTTGAAACCTCATGTGGCATATCAGTTCTGTGGTTTCTTGGTTTTTACCGACATCAAGAAAAAGAGCCCCGAAGACTGTCATCCTCTTATGGAGACTGCCTAGAGGATGCTGCTTACTTATGGTCTGACGAGGATTCAGAATGAGAGATAAGGATTTTACACAACATTTCTTCTGCTATACGATTCATCCGTGACGTATTTTATGGATGTGATAGTAAATGTATTTTGAGAAAAATTAAAATTTGTGGTCGTTTGGCTCATTTGGTGAGGTTTCAAACATGAAAACCGCTAAAGACCGGAAAAAACTGGTAAAAAATGATAAAAAATGATAAAAAACCCCAAAAAAACCCGTTTTAAATTGCTTTGATGCCAATTTTCATGGCAGAAATGGAAAGCACGCAAAAAATTACATAAGTTGGAGGTGAAAGTTGCCGATATAATAACATTCCTCTCGCAACAATTCACGTGAAACGTAATTTTATCGCCTTTTTATTCGTTTCTGAGGAGAATTCGACCCTCCGCCCAAGCGGGTAGCATTTCAAGTTCCCGATAATATCAACAGGGTCGACCTAGAGCGTATCATATGTGAATATGGTAGTGCTACAAGCTTGGGCTGTACCCGAAACATGGCTATTTTCAAAATTTCTGAGTGAACACATACTTATGGGTCAGTTTTTCCTAGAGAAATCCGCTGTTGAGTGTTAGTTGGTCATTGTGTTCCTATGTAATTTTTTGCGTAGAAATCAAATCTGTGGTCGTTTGGCTGAAAATCTCTGACTTAAAGCATGAAAACCGCAGAAAATTGGTAAAAAAACGCGAAAAATCGCGAAAAAACCCCCCAAAATCCCCCTTAATTTTGCCCCAGTGCCAATTTTGACGGCGGAAATGGAAAGAACGCAAAATTTTACCCCTGGCACCCAATTTTCATCTGTATACGAGCGAAATTGACGGCGCTACAAAATTAAAACCGATTTTGCGCTTAAAAATTCGGGGGGCCCCTGCCCCCCGAATATTGGGCCGATCGGCCTGAAACTTGGCATGCTTTCTCTTGACACTTATACGTAACGAATCACAGCAAAAAAAGTCCCGGATTAGGTGGGGCCGGAAATGGCCCAAATCGCCACCCCTCCTTTAAGACAAAAATTACCATGTAAATTTCATAATTTTTCACGATTTCCGAAATTGTATAGCAAAAGATGAAGTTGCACAATCTTAGCATCGTTGCAATGCTAGTGGTTCCTTTTTGCAAAATGCAATCCATATTCTTCTCCTTCAGTTTCTTCTGCATAAAATCCCATATTTTCCAAATTTTTCTCATCGCCTCCCTTACTTTTTCCTCCTCTTTTTCTAACCTGCTTCATTATTTTTCCTCCTCTTTTTGTACTATCTTTTCCTCCGATTTTGTATACGTTCCAACCTGACGCACATGAAAAATCTTAAACTGTTGCACATAAGTCCAATCTTGATGGAGATACGACTGGTTTACTAGCACGGAAAAAATGAAATTTCTGAAGTAACAATTTTTTAGTCAAAAAAACCGACGGACATGTTTCAATGTAGATTTTACGATGAAAAAATGCTGATTTAACTACGCCCGTGGTTGAATTAGCTTCCTACTATTGTAAAATGTACATTTGAAACATGTCTGTCACTTTTTCTATAACTGCAAAATTGTTAAATCAGCATCCATTTTTTCCCGTGTGGTGCTATCCAATTTGTCAGAGGTATGACTTATCTCAAAAGTTAATATTATCCGTGGAAATTTGGCAGCATCGGAATGTCCATAGGGTGTTTTTCCTTAGGGCGGCAGGGAACGTGAGTCGCGAGTGTTTGGCGGTCGGGACGCGAAACCGCGGCGTGAGGGGGGGGGGGCGGAGCGGGACAGTTGTTAAGCGACTGTGCGAGGGGGAATTTGTTCCGGATGAGGAACTTCAAAATAGAGAAATCAAAGTTGTAGCGTTGCAAAATCATTTTATGTATCGTATAATGGGGAACTCATGATCCATAAACTTGGTTGCGTCATCAATCAAGTGTTTTGCCTGTTTATTTTTCCGACTTGCATTTTGCTCATACTTTCGTACCCCCCGCTCGCCCTCCGACTCCTCGACTCCGTCGCAGGGAGGCAAAGTTGCAAAATGTGGCTATTATATGGACGTATTTCTGCACTGAAGAAAAACTCCTGCATAGAGTACCTGTATACGGGAGAGTTTTGCCATCTATGTGCCGCTCTCTGATTGGTTCATCAGTTTTAGGCTAATCATGGAGCTCTTAAGTTGGACCAATGTAAACAAACCCGATCCAGAGGGGACACGTATTATCGGCTAAGATATGAATGATAATCATACTCACTCTCGGAGGGTCGCGGGGTAACGCGATGCTGCTTTGGCGGAAAACCACCCAAGTCCCGCCTGGCTATTTGCTGTCCTCTCTCGCACTTATAGGCTTCCTACCTGTGCGATTTTCTGTCTCTCTCGCACACTTTAGCGAGCCGCCTGGCTATTTTCTGTCTCTCTCGCACTTTTAGGCTTCATACCTGGGCGATTTTCTATCTCTCTCGCACTTATACGCTTGCTACCTCGGCGATTTTCTGTCTCTCCCGCACCGGAAACGGGGCAACCGAGGGTGCAACCACTCTCGGAGGGTCGCGGGGGAACGCGATGCTGCTTTGGCGGAAAAACCACCCAAGTCCCGCCTGGCTATTTGCTGTCTCTCTCGCACTTATAGGCTTCCTACCTGGGCGATTTTCTGTCTCTCTCGCACACTTTAGAGAGTCGCCTGGCTATTTTCTGTCTCTCTCGCACTTATAGGCTTCCTACCTACGATATTTTCGGTCCCTCTCGCACACTTTAGGGAGCCGCCTGGCTATTTTCTGTCTCTTTCGCACTTATAGGCTTCCTACCTAGTATATTTTCTGTCTCTCTCGCACTTATACGCTTGCTACCTCGGCGATTTTCTGTCTCTCCCGCACCGGAAACGGGGCAACCGAGGGTGCAACCATTCTCGGAGGGTCGCGGGGGAACGCGATGCTGCTATGGCGGAAAAACCACCCAAGTCCCGCCTGGCTATTTGCTGTCTCTCTAGCACTTATAGGCTTCCTACCTGGGCGATTTTCTGTCTCTCTCGCACACTTTAGCGAGTCGCCTGGCTATTTTCTGTCTCTCTCGCACTTATAGGCTTCCTACGTAGGATATTTTCTGTCTCTCTCGCACACTTTAGCGAGCCGCCTGGCTATTTTCTGTCTCTCTCGCACTTATAGGCTTCCTACCTTGGATATTTTCTGTCTCTCTCGCACAATTTAGCGAGCCGCCTGGCTATTTTCTGTCTCTCTCGCACTTATAGGCTTCCTACCTGGGCGGCTTTCTATCTCTCTCGCACTTATACGCTTGCTACTTCCGCGATTTTCTGTCTCTCTCGCACTGGAAACGGGGCAACCGAGGGTGCAACCACTCTCGGAGGGTCGCGGGGGAACGCGATGCTGCTTTGGCGGAAAAACCACCCAAGTCCCGCCTGGCTATTTGCTGTCTCTCTCGCACTTATAGGCTTCCTACCTGGGCGATTTTCTGTCTCTCTCGCACACTTTAGCGAGCTGCCTGGCTATTTTCTGTCTCTCTCGCACTTAAAGGCTTCCTACCTAGGATGTTTTCTGTCTCTCTCGCACACTTTAGCGAGCCGCCTGGCTATTTTCTGTCTCTCTCGCACTTATAGGATTCCTACCTAGGATATTTTCTGTCTCTCTCGCACACTTTAGCGAGCCGCCTGGCTATTTTCTGTCTCTCTCGCACTTATAGGCTTCCTACATGGGCGATTTTCTATCTCTCTCGCACTTATACGCTTGCTACCTCGGCGATTTTCTGTCTCTCTAGCACTGGAAACGGGGCAACCGAGGGTGCAACCACTCTCGGAGGGCCGCGGGGGAAGGCGATGCTGCTTTGGCGGAAAAACCACCCAAGTCCCGCCTGGCTATTTGCTGTCTCTCTCGCACCTATAGGCTTCCTACCTGGGCGATTTTCTGTCTCTCTCGCACACTTTAGCGTGCCGCCTGGCTATTTTCTGTCTCTCTCGCACTTATAGGCTTCCTACCTGGGCGATTTTCTATCTCTCTCGCACTTATACGCTCGCTACCTCGGCGATTTTCTGTCTCTCTCGCACTGGAAACGGGGCAACCGAGGGTGCAACCACTCTCGAAGGGTCGCGGGGGAACGCGATGCTGCTTTGGCGGAAAAACCACTCAAGTCCCGCCTGGCTCTTTTCTGTCTCTCTCGCACTTATAGGCTTCCTACCTGGGCGATTTTCTGTCTCTCTCGCACACTTTAGCGAGCCGCCTGGCTATTTTCTGTCTCTCTCGCACTTATAGGCTTCCTACCTGGGCGATTTTCTATCTCTCTCGCACTTATACGCTTGCTACCTCGGCGATTTTCTGTCTCTGTCGCACTGGAAACAGGGCAAGCGAGGGTGCAACCACTCTCGGAGGGTCGCGGGGGAACGCGATGCTGCTTTGGCGGAAAAACCACTCAAATCCCGCCTGGCTATTTTCTGTCTCTCTCGCACTTATAGGCTTCCTACCTGGGCGATTTTCTGTCTCTCTCGCACACTTTAGCGAGCCGCCTGGCTATTTTCCGTCTCTCTCGCACTTATAGGCTTCCTACCTGGGCGATTTTCTATCTCTCTCGCACTTATACACTTGCTACCTCTGCGATTTTCTGTCTCTCTCGCACTGGAAACAGGGCAACCGAGGGTGCAACCACTCTCGGAGGGTCGCGGGGGAACGCGATGCTGCTTTGGCGGAAAAACCACCCAAGTCCCGCCTTGCTATTTGCTGTCTCTCTCGCACTTATAGGCTTCCTACCTGGGCGATTTTCTATCTCTCTCGCACTTATACGCTTGCTACCTCGGCAATTTTCTGGCCCTCTCGCACTGGAAACGGGGCAACCGAGGGTGCAACCACTCTCGAAGGGTCGCGGGGGAACGCGATGCTGCTTTGGCGGAAAAACCACTCAAGTCCCGCCTGGCTATTTGCTGTCTCTCTCGCACTTATAGGCTTCCTACCTGTGCGATTTTCTGTCTCTCTCGCACACTTTAGCGAGTCGCCTGGCTATTTTCCGTCGCTCTCGCACTAATAGGCTTCCTACCTGGGCGATTTTCTATCTCTCTTGCACTTATACGCTTGCTACCTCGGCGATTTTCTGACTCTGTCGCACCGGAAACGGGGCAACCGAGGGTGCAACCACTCTCGGAGGGTCGCGGGGGAACGCGATGCTGCTTTGGCGGAAGAACCACCCAAGTCCCGCCTGGCTATTTGCTGTCTCTCTCGCACTTATAGGCTTCCTACCTGGGCGATTTTCTGTCTCTCTCGCACACTTTAGCGAGCCGCCTGGCTATTTTCTGTCTCTCTCGCACTTAGGCTCTACTAGGTATTTCTGTCTCTCGCACACTTAGCGAGCCGCCTGCATTTGCTTTCCTAGTCTCTCTCGCCACTTAGCTACGCTTCGCCTTACCTCTGGCGATTTTCTATCTCTCTCGCACTTCTACGCTTGCTACCTCGGCGATTTTCTGTCTCTCTCGCACTGGAAACGGGGCAACCGAGGGTGCAACCACTCTCGGAGGGCCGCGGGGGAACGCGATGCTGCTTTGGCGGAAAAACCACCCAAGTCCCGCCTGGCTATTTGCTGTCTCTCTCGCACTTATAGGCTTCCTACCTGGGCGATTTTCTGTCTCTCTCGCACACTTTAGCGTGCCGCCTGGCTATTTTCTGTCTCTCTCGCACTTATAGGCTTCCTACCTGGGCGATTTTCTATCTCTCTCGCACTTATACGCTCGCTACCTCGGCGATTTTCTGTCTCTCTCGCACTGGAAACGGGGCAACCGAGGGTGCAACCACTCTCGAAGGGTCGCGGGGGAACGCGATGCTGCTTTGGCGGAAAAACCACTCAAATCCCGCCGGGCTCTTTTCTGTCTCTCTCGCACTTATAGGCTTCCTACCTGGGCGATTTTCTGTCTCTCTCGCACACTTTAGCGAGCCGCCTGGCTATTTTCTGTCTCTCTCGCACTTATAGGCTTCCTACCTGGGCGATTTTCTATCTCTCTCGCACTTATACGCTTGCTACCTCGGCGATTTTCTGTCTCTCTCGCACTGGAAACGGGGCAACCGAGGGTGCAACCACTCTCGGAGGGCCGCGGGGGAACGCGATGCTGCTTTGGCGGAAAAACCACCCAAGTCCCGCCTGGCTATTTGCTGTCTCTCTCGCACTTATAGGCTTCCTACCTGGGCGTTTTTCTGTCTCTCTCGCACACTTTAGCGAGCCGCCTGGCCCTTTTCTGTCTCTCTCGCACTTATAGGCTTCCTACCTGGGCGATTTTCTATCTCTCTCGCACTTATACGCTTGCTACCTCGGAGATTTTCTGTCTCTCTCGCACTGGAAACGGGGCAACCGAGGGTGCAACCACTCTCGGAGGGTCGCGGGGGAACGCGATGCTGCTTTGGCGGAAAAACCACCCAGGTCCCGCCTGGCTATTTGCTGTCTCTCTCGCACTTATAGGCTTCCTACCTGGGCGATTTTCTGTCTCTCTCGCACACTTAAGCGAGCCGCCTGGCTATTTTCTGTCTCTCTCTCACTTATAGGCTTCCTATCTAGGCGATTTTCTATCTCTCTCGCACTTATACGCTTCCTACCTTGGCGATTTTTTGTCTCTCTCTAACTGGAAACGGGGCAACCGACGGTGCAACCACTCTCGGAGGGTCGCGGGGGAACGCGATGCTGCTTTTGCGGAAAAACCACTCAAGTCCCGCCTGGCTATTTGCTGTCTCTCTCGCACTTATAGGCTTCCTACCTGGGCGATTTTCTATCTCTCTCGCACTTATACGCTTGCTACCTCGGCGATTTTCTGTCTCTCTCGCACTGGAAACGGGGCAACCGAGGGTGCAACCACTCTCGAAGGGTCGCGGGGGAACGCGATGCTGCTTTGGCGGAAAAACCACTCAAGTACCGCCTGGCTATTTGCTGTCTCTCTCGCACTTATAGGCTTCCTACCTGGGCGATTTCCTGTCTCTCTCGCACACTTTAGCGAGCCGCCTGGCTATTTTCTGTCTCTCTCACACTTATAGGCTTCCTACCTAGGATATTTTCTGTCTCTCTGGCACTTATACGCTTGCTTTCTCGGCGATTTTCTGTCTCTCTCGCACTGGAAACGGGGCAACCGAGGGTGCAACCACTCTCGGAGGGTCGCGGGGGACCGCGATGCTGCTTTGGCGGAAAAACCACCCAAGTCCCGCCTGGCTATTTGCTGTCTCTCTCGCACTTATAGGCTTCCTAACTGGGCGATTTTCTGTCTCTCTCGCACACTTTAGCGAGCCGCCTGGCTATTTTCTGTCCCTCTCGCACTTAAAGGCTTCCTAACTGGGCGATTTTCTATCTCTCTCGCACTTATACGCTTACTACCTCGGCTATTTTCTGTCTCTCTCGCACCGGAAAGGGGGCAACCTAGGGTGCAACCACTCTCGGAGGGTCGCGGGGGAACGCGATGCTGCTTTGGCGGAAAAACCACCCAAGTCCCGCCTGGCTATTTGCTGTCTCTCTCGCACTTATAGGCTTCCTACCTGGGCGATTTTCTGTCTCTCTCGCACACTTTAGCGAGCCTCCTAGCTATTTTCTGTCTCTCTCGCACATATAGGCTTCCTACCTGGGCGATTTTTTGTCTCTCTCGCACACTTTAGCGAGCCGCCTGGCTACTTTCTGTCTCTGTCGCACTTATAGGCTTCCTACCTGGGCGATTTTCTATCTCTCTCGCACTTATATGCTTGCTACCTCGGCGATTTTCTGTCTCTCTCGCACTGGAAACAGGGCAACCGAGGGTGTAACCACTCTCGGAGGGTCGCGGGGGAACGCGATGCTGCTTTGGCGGAAAAACCACCCAAGTCCCGCCTGGCTATTTGCTGTCTCTCCCTTCCGATTTTCCTTCTCCCTCGCACTCATGCGAGTGACGCTTGGCTATTTTCTATCTCTCTCGCACACTTGAGCGAGCCGCCTGGCTGTTTTCTGTCTCTATCACACACACCTAGGCGTCCTACCAGGCGATTTTCTATCTCTCTCGCACACTTAGGCGTCCCGCCAAGGGCAACCGAGGGTGCAACCACTCTCAGAGGGTCGCGGGGGAACGTGATGCGCCTTTGTTGTAAAAACAACGCAAGTGCAGCCGGGCGATTTTCCTTCTCCCCGCATGGCTGTTTTCTGTCTCTCTCGCACACTCAAGCGCCCTACCAGGCGATATTCTATCACTCTCGCACACATGAGCGAGCCGCCTGGCTGTTTTCTGTCCTTCTCGCACACCCAAGCGTCCTACCTGGCTATTTTCTATCTCTCTCGCACACTTAGGCGTCCTGCCAAGGGCAACCGAGGGTGCAACCACTCTCAGAGGGTCGCGGGGGAAGGTGATGCGCCTTTGTTGTAAAAACAACGCAAGTGGGGCCGGGCGATTTTCTTTCTCCCTCGCACTTATGCGTAGACGCTTGGCTATTGTCTATCTCTCTCGCAGACGACGTTTGCCTGTGCGAGAGGGACAGAAAACAGCCAGGCGGGACGCTTAGGTGTATGAGAGAGACAGAAAACAGCCAGGCGGCTCGCTCAAGTGCGCGAGAGAGATAGAAAATCGCCTGGTAGGACGCTTAGGTGTGTGTGAGAGGGATAGAAAACAGCCAGGCGGCTCGCTCAAGTGTGCGAGAGAGACAGAAAATAGCCAAGCGTCACTCGCATAAGTTGGAGAGAGAAAGAAAATCTCCCCGATAGACTTGCGTTGTTTTTACGACAAAGGCGCATCGTGTTCCCCCGCGACCCTCTGAGAGTGGTTGCGCCCTCGGTTGCCCTTGCCGGGACTCCTAAGATTGCGAGAGAGATAGAAAATCGGTTGGTAGGACGCTCGGGTGTGCGAGAGAGACAGAGAACAGGCAGCGGCTCGCTCATGTGTGAGAGAGATACAAAATAGCCAAGCGTCATTCGCATAAGTGCGAGAGAGAAAGAAAATCGCCCGGCTGGACTTGCGTTGTTTTTACGACAAAGGCGCATCGCGTTCCCCCGCGACCCTCTAAGAGTGGTTGCGCCCTCGGTTGCCCTTGCCGGGATTCCTAAGTGTGCGAGAGAGATAGAAAATCGGTTGGTAGGACGCTCGGGTGTGCGAGAGAGACAGAGAACAGCCAAGCGGCTCGCTCAAGTTTGCGAGAGAGATAGAAAATCGCCTGGTCGGACGCTTAGGTGTGTGTGAGAGAGACAGAAAACAGCCAGGCGGCTCGCTCAAGTGTGCGAGAGAGATAGAAAATAGCAAAGCGTCACTCGCATAAGTGCGAGTGAGAAAGAAAATCTCCCGGCTGGACTTGCGTTGTTTTTACGACAAAGGCGCATCGCGTTCCCCCGCGACCCTTTGAGAGTGGTTGCGCCCTCGGGTGCGCTTGGCGGGATTCCTAAGTGTGCGAGAGAGATAGAAAATCGCCTGTTAGGACGCTTGGGTGTGCGAGAGAGACAGAGAACAGGCAGGCGGCTCGCCCATGTGTGCGAGAGAGATAGAAAATCGCCTGGTGGGACGCTTGGGTGTGCGAGAGAGACAGAAAACAGCCAGGCGGGACGCTTAGGTGTGTAAGAGAGACAGAAAACAGCCAGGCGGCTGGCTCAAGTGCGAGAGAGATAGAAAATAGCCAAGCTTCACTCGTATAAGTGCGCGAGAGAGAGAAAATCTCCTGCCTGGACTTGCGTTGTTTTTACGACAAAGGCGCATCGCGTTCCCCCGCGACCCTCTGAAAGTGGTTGCGCCCTTGGTTGCCCTCGGCGCGACGCGTAAGTTTGCGTGAGAGATATAAAATCGCCTGGCAGGACGCTTGGGTGTGCGAGAGAGACAGAAAATAGTCAGGCTGCTTGCTTAAACGCGCGTCCTACCAGGCGATTTTCTATCTCTCTCGCACACTTAAGCGTCTTGCCAAGGGGCATCCGAGGGTGCAACCGCTCTCAGAGGGTCGCCGGGAACGCGATGCGGCTTTTCCGTAAAAACAACGCGAGTCCAGCTGGGCGATTTTTTTTCACGTGTGCGCTATACGCTTGGCTATTTTCTATCTCTCTCGCACACTTAAGAGAGTCGCCAGGCTGTTTTCTGTTTCTCTCGCGGTCTCGCCTCTTGCAAGGTGATTTTCAGTCGCTCTTGCACACTTTAGCGGGCTCCCTGATGGCCGTTTTTTGTCCCTCTTGCACACACCGACGGGCCGCGTGGCTGTTTTCTGTCTCTCTCGCACACTTAGGCGTCCCGCTTGGCTGTTTTCTGTCTCTCTGGCACACTTTAGCGGCTGCCTGGCCATTTTCTTTCTCTCTCGCACGCACCGGCCGGTTTGCTGGCTGTTTTCTGTCTCTCTCGCACACTCACGCGTCTTGCCAGACGATCATCTATCTTTCTTGCACACTTTAGCGGGCTGCCTGGTTTTTTGTGAGTTTGTAGAATCAGTTTCATAAAAATCGATGGAACAGCATCCTACTCAGTGTTTTATGTCACGGCCGCCATTTTGAACTTTGGAATTTTGAATGTATCAAAAAATTCGAGTTTCCGGTCGTATATAATACTTCCTGATACCTTCAACTTCAAATTCAATTTCGATCATAGGTAGATTAAATCACGGAAATAGCTGAAATAGGCAACAATTCATCTTTATCATCAATTGATAAAACAAGACTTTATACTGTGAGACAGCCGCAAGTGCGCCGTAAATGACGAAGTTTCAGGCAAGACAGCAGTAAGTGACATACTTCCCAGAGAGCCAATGAGAACAGTGGTTTCAAGTAAAGTGTTTCTCTATCCATTTTCTATGTTTTCTATTCTAACTATTACCATGGACTATTTCTAACCAGAAAATGTTATGACAAAAGCGCAACCACGAAGCGTGCAGAGGATTGAGGATAGTATTGTAGCACTTACGGCTGCCTTGCTTCAAAGTAGCCTGGCATGTAAGTAAATGAAAAATGCCCTTTTCGTGTAATTGAAATAAAATCAGTCGACTTTTATCCACCGAGTGGTTTCTCGGAATCTTTCGGCTGACAAGGGGAAAGACAAAGAACGGAGGCTTCATTTTAGCACACTGCACAGTTGCACGTACTGCTCTCTTCGGTCTTCGCTACCAACAGCACCAACAGCCGGCTCCTGTTTTCCTGGAGAACCTGACTCCTGAGAGTGAGAACCAGTCGAGAACGCTTCCATCCAAGTTCTAAGCAAGCAACCCACTTCAACATCCACATTTTCATTGTTCTCTGATTCTGATTCCTCCAGTCGATTGTAAATAGCTCGCTGCCTGAGTGGAAATTGCTACCTTTACGTTTTAGTCTGATTTTATATCTTTGACGATCAAATTCATCTCTATGTATCATGTGTCCACTTTAGCTGACTGGAACTAAAATTGCTACACCACTGGTGAGTGCCATCCAAATCATGACTTATTGAATTCTCATCTCTTCATTTCACATAGTTTAGAGTATTCTAAACGAAATTCGGAAAGCCTTTCGCACGTTTTATGATTAATTAAGTTTCAGCATTTAGTAGTGTCTACATCTGTCCTATCATTAGAGTTCGGCTTTACACCCTGTTAGTGCCACAGATGGGCGATCAAGCAAGAAATATTTCAATTTTCAAGCTTTAAAAAGGACAATTTGGGCTGACAGTCGTATCTCAAACTTTTCCCAAACATCTGAAGGACTGACTAGCTACACACAAGATGAACGATGATGCATGTTACTGAAATAAGGACAAAGCGTTGATGTAAGTCGGCAATCACATAACTCGGAAAATGCGATTTTTCAGGAGAGGGAAAAAACTATCCACATTCCTCATCTTTGAAGGTATAGGGGAAATAATTCTTAGGGACAGCAAGGATAAGATGCTTTATAAGACTCTATCATCATTTTGAATAATAGGTATTCTTGTCTGTCAGGAGAAATGACGGAAAAACCGAGTTATGTGTCTGTGGAACTAAGGTCCAACACTGAATTCTGAGATTCGTGGTCGGCAAATTACTGATTCAAACCGCTATTCTTTGCCAATGTTGACTGAATAAAGACTGAATAAGACTCTTCTCACTTTAAAAGTAGCCTAAAGTTCCTGTTAACAAACTTTAATTGGTAGCGAATCTTTAGAATGACACCGGAAAACAATTCGACGGCGTAAGTCGGCAATCACATAACTCGGTTTACTACGTTGCAGACTTCCTGTCATATTTCAATTTTTATGCGGAAAACTACTCAACGGCAATTCTTTAACACTGCCGAGAGTTTTCTTCTCCATGCGAAGAAAATTCTGTATAAACTGCAAGGAATGATGTCAAATGAGTCGAGGCTCTCCTTTTAAAAAAATAACGTAGAGGCGGAGATTTTCAGACACTGAACGAGACAATTATGTGATTGCGGACTTATGCCGTCGAATTACGAATTAAAATGAAATGAAGACAAAAACAAGCAAACAATTACCTAGTTATCTGTTGGATTAGATGTTCGATGTTAAAACAATAACAATGTTTTTGTTGTTTGAAGATTCTGTGACGCCTAACTTTTAATTTTCCCTCCTAATCTGCGCACAATTCTTCCTGGGAGAGCGTGCGCTGTGTAAAAATGCGGCGCGACGGCATGAGTTATGTGTTAATGGAATTAACGCCGAGATGTGTGTTTTGGGTTCTACATTTTTAGGTGACTTCCAGATTTTTTCTGACTGAAATATTTTGATAGCAGGAAAAGGGCATCTACTACACTTCATTCCTGCAGCTAACTCAAAACCACCGAAAATCAAGTTTTGTGATTGCTGACTTACACCATCGAAAGGTCGGTCTTTAGGGTAATTAGTCAAGCTCAAGTGATGGTCAAACTGGCATGCAATACATTGCATCAATAGGTGAAAAGCCTGGCTGATTTTAAATTTTTAGCCAAAAAAAGGGCGATAGTCCCTGGGCTTGTGCTTAAAGAATCATTCTCAACCCAAAAATTGGCCAAATTCAGAGAATTGCAAGCAGAATAGTGATAGGAAAGGAACCTTGCACTGGATATAGAAATCGATAGCTGTGTCAAACGCAAGGATTTTTCCGAACACTATTCTGCTTTCATTTCTCTGAATTTTGCTGATTTTTGGGCTTAGAATGATTCGTTAGGCTCAAGCGCATGGGTTATTGTCCTTTTTTTTGCTATAAATTCAAAATCTGTTGAGATTTTTGACCTATTCAGTGCGATATATTGCATATCAGTTTGACCACGTCACTTGAGCTTGACAAATCACTTCCATGATATGTGTATTCCTGATACTGTCAATTATGGACAGTACTGCCCATTGTAATCAGGCTGTACAGTAAAATTTCATAAACTCCATTTCATCTGTAAGCATCAAAATGAGGTTTAGCAGATGATGATTTGTCTCGGGTTCTTGGTGTTGTTAAACTGGTGTGTGACATATCTACTGCATTGATTAAATAGTAATCTTAGCAGAATTGAACTTTTTCGGCAGGGAAAGACGATAGCCCCTGCGCATGAGTCTTAAGAATCATTTGTGACCAAAAATTTGCAAAATTCTGAAGTATGAAAGCAGGACTCCTCTTTGAAAAAAGTTTTGCATTCGATACAGTGCATAATTGATCCCTGTATTGAATGCAACTTTTTTTTCAAAAAGAATCCTTTCGTCATTTCCCTGAATTTTGCAATCTTTTGGTTGAGAAATGATTTTCAAGGCTCATGCCCAGGGGCTGTTTTTTTTTTTTTGCCCTGAAGTCCAAATCTACTGAGTTTTTTTTTTTTTTATTGATGTGATGTACTGCAAGCCAGTTGAACCATTTCAAGAATCTGGGACGAATCACCATGAGCTTACTTTTTTGAAATGGAAGGAAAATAAACCATACGGAATAGACACATTATTCTTTCACAAAAAAACCAAAATTTGAGAACGAGGGAAGAATCACACGAACACTATGATACCTATAACCTCCTATGTTCTGTTAGGTATCTTATTTAATGCTCAGAATCCTTTGGTTTTAATTTTTTTTTTTTTTTTTTTTACTTGCCAGTTTTTATCAATGCATTGGATTTGCTTGTAACTATTTAATCAAAATGGAACATGGGGACGAGATTAGTGAGTATGAGCGGTTGAGGCTCAAGAAGATAGAGGAGAATCGTAAGTGCCTCCTGGAGCTTGGATTGATCTCGAACAAACCTCCTACCCAAACTGTGAGTATCTATTTCTTAGTATTAACACTATTTATAATACAATTATCAGATCATGAATGAATTCAAAATTTTGAAATGAATTGAAAAGTATAAGTACTTAAAATCAGATCAGGTTAAATTTGACTTGACATCCTTGAGACTAAGCTCTAAACAGGAACTTCAGGAGATTAAACCCAGGTGTTTGACATTTTTGAACTGGCATGCGATGTATTGCATTGAGTTAGTTGAAAATCTTGGCAGACTTTGACTTCCTAGCCAAAAAAGAGTTGAAAATCTTGGCAGACTTTGACTTAATATCCAAAAAAGGACACAGTGGCCCCTCAGCACAAGTTCACAAAATCATTCTACAAGAAAAAAAATTGCAAATTTTTAGAAAATGAAATCAGGATTTGGCCCAAAATAAAAATATTGCATTTCATCTCCATATTGAATGCATCAATTTTTTTGTTGCCAAATGCAAAATGATGATGCCTCCGCACGAGTTGATTCAATTCCACTTCACTCAAATTTTCCTATTTTGCCTCTTATCTAAGCCTACTTTTTGTCACTTTTCAAGATTCAAGATCCCTCATCTTCAGATGTGATCTTTTCAATATTTTTCAGCACACCAAGGATCAAAACGTAAATTCAACCCCAAAATCTGCCAAGAAAAGACGTCAGCCTACGGCAAGTCCAGCACCAGTTCGGAGGATGGTAACACGCAGATCAGCTCAGTTGGGAGATCAGTATCAGCATGAATGCATTGAGGTAAGTTCTATCAGTTTGTTACTCATATTCATCATTTTATCAAAGCAGCGTCCTGAATTTCATCAATACTCTAACTAGGATGAAGAATAATGTGGAGTATCAAGGCCTTTAAGATTTTTTGCTCATTGGATAGAGGTTACTCAATTCTTCAACTGTTGAAAATTATAGAATCCTAAAGCTGCAATTCAAACAAACTAAATCGAGCTACTCATCATGTTGACATCTGTTCTTTTCAATTAGTCATACTGGTTAAGTTGTCTGCTGGTGCCTAATTCAAACTGAATTTTAAGGGTGGTTTAGAAGTACCAAAAAAGTATGGAAACTCCGTTAGAAAGTCCGTAATTTTTTGCCTCATGCCATGCGTGTTTTTCAATCCAGCCTGGAAAGTACACAACGCTTTATGCATTGATTTTTAGTGAAGTATTGGTCCACTGTATTGCACTGGGCAGCTAGTTGATCTTTAGGCCACCAATGAGCTTTGAACTTTGTGGCTACATCATTTTTGTGGCGATTTGCTTGTGAATTTCGAATTTACGAATTTTGTCATGTGGAACAGAATTTTTCTGTTGAGGAGGGAACAAATTTTGTGAGAAAGTTAAAAAAATACTGTCAAAGAACTGATTTTTTACCAGTCAATTTTAGTAGATAGACACCCTGTAGTGATACATAATTTTAAATCAATTTATGTGACTTGCATTTTTTAACATTTCAACTTCGTTTTTCCCCCAGGATGATGAAGATCCTGATTTTGAAGCACCTCGTTCAAAAAAGAAAGAATACCGAGATAATTTCTATGGTCCTGTTGCAGGTACTGCACTCACTACTTTATTTTTGTTACTTTCAGAAATGTCTAACTATTGGAATTTCAATGTTGTAAGACAAATTTGCATAAATTTATTAGATTTGATATTGAGAAAAAATGGACAAAGGTCACATCAACCTGCATGTAGGGGTGTTCAAACAAATTCTTGCTGGTACGCTATCAGTATCGTCTTAAACCGTAACTGGTGGCAGTACCGACAGTGGCGATGATATCGTTAACAGCCCACCTTATCGGAGTTTTGAGAGCTCGCACTCAATTCATTATTGCCCTGTGTTTTGGTTTGTCAGATTGCCTGGCACAGTGGCTTGTAAAATAGATGCACACATGGCAACAGCTTATTTTCATCAGCTCCAAAAACTCAGACCCCTATCGGTAAGAGCGCTCTCATTGTAACTTTCTCTTAACGGAACTGTTTCGGTAGCTTACCGACAACCGATAGAACAGTCCTACCTGCATGCATCAAACATCATTTGGCACATCAGTTAATATATAAATTTATGTTGAGTGGTGCTATTTTCCTATGTGACTTCTGTCTGTTCTTTTCTTTCCCCAGTTCTAGTAACCATGGTCTAACTTGCTTGTTCCATCTAACTTGCTTGACGACTCTTCAATAAAATACTGCATGTAAGTACGAGGAGGAACCCAAAAAAAACCCTGGAATTTTGTTGTAACTTGGCAACGGTGGAAAATATCCGGGTTCTACTGCTAGCGGGTGTAACTAAAGCTATGAAAAGTAACTAGGCCAAACGTCGTTGCGTAATTTCCTTTATTTTGGTGAGACTTGGTCCAAAGGGTTGTTTGGCAAGTTCGTCGTTTTTGAAGACGGGTGATTTTCATGGGCAATGCGCGGCTAACTCTGTCAATTTTTGGAGCGAATCTTTTAGGAAACATGTTTCACTCATGACATAAGTGAATAAATGTTTTTCTTTGTCTTAGAGTAAGATTAATTGTTCGAATTTCGGCTGGATGCCCAGCAGCAGTCACCGGCTAGTACGCTAAATGGGGAATCAATTCAACAACAACGCGTTTCAGGCCCAAATTTTTCGCAGCAACGTTTTGAATATTTCTGTATTACATTCGAGTGATATTTGCTAGTTAATTAAATGATCTATAACCACCCTCATTCACAAAAATGCATTTTTTTTTCATTATTTGCATGGGTTCTATCTTATGGCAATGGCGGTTTGGAGCCATACAGGGGTTTTGGGCGACACTGCACCATTTAAAAGCAAAAAACCGTACTATTACTGAAGTTTTTAATGAGGCTTGTCCTCCGAAAGCATCACTTTAAAAGGTCAACAGTGAAATGCGTGTTTTTATCAAGTAAAAGAGAAAAATTTGAGTGCTAAGTTACTGAAATTGACCCATCTTCAAGAACGACGAACTCGCCAGACAATCCCTTAAACCAAGTCTTGCCAAATTAAAAGAAATTGTGTGACGATGTTGAAATTTGACCTAGTGACTCTTCATAGCTGCTAGTTACTCTTCCCAGTGGTGGAACCGGAATATTCTCAATCGTTGCCAAGTTATAGCAAAATTCTGGTTTTTTTGGGTCCCTTCTCGTATGCAATCTTCGAAGGAGTTGTAGTTCCAGTGAAACCTATTTATCATGGAATTTGGCAGTGTATTTCTCTTCATGAGTCAGCTTCAAAATTATTTTTAATCTCAGGGATTAGTTTGAATACATTTTTAGTTTATATTTGTAATATTTTTTAATTTAAGGGATCAAAGTTGGTGACTGTTGGGAGTATCGTTTAGAATGCTCCACAGCGGGTATTCATCGACCAACTGTTGCTGGAATCCATGGAGGTCCTGATGGTGCCTATAGTATTGCTCTTTCTGGTGGCTATGAAGATGATGTTGACTATGGCGATCATTTCACCTATACAGGTATGTTTTCTATACCTCAGAAGCCCTAGGAAATCTCTTCATTATTATCATACCATCATGTAATCCATTTAGTACCATTCAATCAGTCGTGTCGTACAAGAATCTTATTTTGAAAAAAAAATTTAAGTTAAATTTAATAAGAGTAGTGGAAGATCCAGAAATCTCTTCGAAAATAAGTGTTTCTACAGAAAATTTTAGAGCGAAACACGTTCCCAAGCTTTAACTGAAAATAAAGAGGCTGAAAGTTCAGGTTAATAAGAAAATGGTTCTTGTTAGCCTGGGCAACAACCCACAATTCAACCACCTCAAATCAAATGCAACATGGTGGCCGCATAATTCAAATCAGGAATAAACAATTTTACAAAAAAAAAAAAAAAAAAAATATATTCACTTCAAACAATGATTTTATTGTGAGCACATTCCATATACATTACCTCTTTTTATGGTTGTGATCTGAAAGTAAGTGAACAAATGCTGGTGAAAGGATACACAGTGGTCAATTCTTCTTGTGTTGTCGGGAAATTTTTCCTCCCTGTGTTTTTCTGGAAACTGAGATGGATTTTTGGCTTCGCTGAAAGCCTTTTCTCAGCTGAAATTTCATCGAATGAAAAATGGCAAAATGCAAGCATTCTCACTTTTTTAGTACTTGCCGAAAATTAAATCTTACAAAATTGTGCAACATCACCATTCAAGAGTTGTAGTCATGATATCGTTGACGTGTCTTTTGCAGGTGCTGGCGGACGTGATCTAAAAGGGACAAAAACTAATCCAAAGAATCTTCGAACAGCTCCTCAAAGCAAAAATCAAACCCCCGATGGACCCAATGCTGCCTTAATTGCCAGTGTTAGGACAAGGAATCCGGTTCGGGTCATCCGAGGTTACAAACTCAACAGCTTGTATGCCCCTGAAAGTGGTTACAGGTATGATGGTAAGTTCAACTTTGTACTTTGACTCCGGGACTGCAGACACATTAAAACTCATTATCAATAATGTCAATCATCTCAAATTTGGTTATTGATTAATTGATTGGGCTTCATTGGAAAAAATCAGGATGAATGAAGATAAATCAGGATAAATTGGGATTTTCGGATGCAAAAACCTCTTAACCATACGACTAGGTATAGTTGCAATCTGTCGTGTGTAATAATGAGGAGGCCCCAAAAATGGGCTCGAAAAATGGGAAGGCTGGAAAAACTGCAGTTATATTATTGCAAAACTGCACTGAAAATCATGTGTTTTTTTTTTTTTCGCAAAATTACAGCAGTTTATACATATGAAGCCATGAAAAGGCTATCACATTGAAATTTCTGAGGGGAAGGGTTTGTAAAACGAGAGAGCAAAGAACTCTCTACATTCGTAATCAAGAGGAATAGATGAGTTAGGTTAATAGAATATATAAGAATAAATTGTGCCAAATCAGGATACATAGAGCTGAATTGGGATTAATAGAATTATTTGGAAGTAAATATATAAATTGAGAATATCAAGAACTTGTTTAAACTTTTCACCTAAGCGCTCGACACCAAACTAATATTAATTTTTCTTTTTACTTGCTTGCCGGGAAATTTTCTTTTAAAGACATGTTTTGGTCCTTGGACCATCACCAGGTACAGACTGGGACATTCATAGCAAGAACTGGCAAACCAATTGCCAATCAGCGGTCAGATTGGCGGTAATGACTCTGTCAACAATTGTTTTCTCAGTGTAATGCACCTTTCCTTCCTAAAATTTAATACTAAGTCAGGTACATGTTCTCAAAAGTAACATAACAATAATGTGGTATAATATGGTGTGTAGTTTTAAAAGGAAACTGAAAATAAAGAAAATTAAGGAAATAATTTGTAAAGCCAGCTAAAAAACAACAAATATCAAAGAAGATTCTCTCAAAATATACTCGAGCTTCGAAATTTTATTGAAATATGTAGTACCCTTTTTTACTTCAAAAGCATTACATAGATCTGTCAATTATTTTCAGGTTTGTATACGGTTGATGAGTACTGGACTGAGACTGGTTTATCTGGATTTCTGGTGTACAAATTCAAGTTATCTAGAATGAAAGGCCAAGATCTCCCCATCTGGGATCAAGAGACTAACCAAGAAAATAATAAACAAAATGTCAATCGCCAAGAGGCTCAAAAGAAATTGAACGTCTCCCCTGAAGGTAAAAATCATCATTTCTCCGCTAAAACTCCTCAAAATGTTTCAACAGCCAATGCTCAAATGGTAGACAAAGATCAAAATGATCTTGGTTTAAATGGTCCCCTTTCCAATAGCTTGCAGAAAATACCATCAGCTCATTTAACTGAAGACAAAAATTTCCCTACAGGAGTGTCAATTCAATCACAAAATGGCAAACTTTCTAAAGCTCCAATATCACCATTAAAGGAGCATCTGAATGTAAAAGCGCCGCCTAAGATTGGTAAAGACAGCCTACGTAGGTATTTCAGCCCTGTGAGTTGCAAAAAATCTACAGAAGACAGTACAATGCATGATAATATTGCTTCTAGCTCTATTAAGCATCCCGAAGATACTTTAATTCTTTCTGATATGCCATGTAAAGCTCTAAAAAAGGAGGCTCCATCTCTTGACTTGAATGGTTCAGAAGTTATGAAGTGTGAAATGGTAGAAGAGGTAAGTCCCCAAAGAAGAACACCGCCGGCAGCTGGCAATATTGCAAGCCCTGAAAGAAATGCATCAGCTGCCAATAGCCGTAGCTTGTCGTCAAATTTATATTCAGATGAATCTGAATCAAATTCAAGTAGAAATGAAAAAAAAGATGCTCAAAAAATTAACAGAGAGAGCAGAGCTTCCAGTCACATTAAAAGTTTGCACAAGAATGTCATAAGACCTGTTGCTGATAGAGCTGAATCAAGTCCTACTGAGAGTGCCGAAAAAATTTCGTTTGAAGTAGTATCATCAAGGAATGTGTCTTCTAACCCTTCAATTGAATCCTCCAGTCCTCCAAAAACCTCTCATCATAAAGTCAATGGACGCATTGTAAATGAAACAAAATTTAGTCCAACTAAAAATGGGAAAGAAGGTGCTTCTAAAGACAAATTACCCACCTCAATTTCCCTTAATTCCCCTTCTAAGGTCACCAGTCCCACGAAAAGGTCTACTCAAAAAGTGTCCTCACCATCCTTAAAAGCAACAAAACCTGGTTCCAACAACGGCTGTAGGAAGGCTTCTGATAACGCAATCAAGGAAGAAATTTCCAGTGGTAGCTCCGCAGTCTCAGAGATGAGTTCATTCAATGATAAATTTACATTCAAAAGAGATTTATTCAATAGTGGCTCCAACTCTGTTCCAAGCCCATCAAAAAATGCTAAGTCCACCCCCAAAAAAGAGAGTAAGAACGATTCTCCATCAAAAGTAGATGATGCCAAACGTAGACCAAGGATTACGAGGAAATCGAGGTCGATTGCCACAAGTCCTTCAAAATCAGCCTCAAAAGATCTTGATGATTCCTTCAGCATGTTAAAGTCACCGCCTAGCAGTGAAAGGAAAAAAAGCAAGACATCCAATACTCTTGACCGGTACTTGGTGAAAAAGTTTGCGTCCAATGATATTTCTCGTTCGATTCGGACAAGTTTTCCCAAAGTATCTCCCATGAAAAGTAATTGTGATAGCGATGATGAAAGTTCTCCTGCTTTCATTGGATTTAATGAAATTACTATAAATAATGCAAGAAATCGTTTGAAATTGTTAACTGATTTTTTACCTTCCATAGTCAAAAAGCAAGCCTGTAGGAATAAGCTAACTAAATTTAAGAAGAAAAAAAGAACGGAAGTGATATTAAAATGTAGTTCCTCTAAACGTGAATTCATAACTAGTATTGATAAAATCCGTGATTTATCTGTTAAAATTTCCAATATGTCGAATTTTGATCCAAACGCTGGCTTCATACCTGAGTGTTTTGTCAGACTTGATTCCAGCGAAGTCCTTACTCCAGAGAAGGATGAAGAACTCAGAGAAAGAGATGTAACTACCGACACTAGCTCATCAGATCATGAAATTTCTTATGACCACTCTACTTCAGATTCAAATATTTTCAAGAAAAAGTTATCACCTCAAAAACTGTTGGATCTAATCTGCTCTGATGATGAAAGTGAAGATGAGCCGTTTTTAGGCTTTAGCAGTGTGTCAAAGCGTTCTATAGTCAGAAATGCATTTCTAATCCAAAAATATGCCAAAAGTATGGACGAGAATTAATAAATTTCATTGGTAGTTGAATTAACTTGATAATTATCAATCTCTGGACTGATGTATCTGAGAATGTCTCTTTTTGTTATGATTTTTCCACTTTCGCAAACGATGCCTAATAAGAACGTAAAAAATAGCATCGCTCAAACTGCAATTCAAGACTGAAATCAAGTTTTTCACCTACTGTTATCTGTAGCTTTAGTATTTTCCTCTTCGCATTATTGTGAATCGAGTTTTTCTCCTAGTCAAATGCCCGTGAATCAGGAAGTCTCTCCTTGCTTTTAGTGGCAGAAAATTCGTGTAGAAGAGAAACCATATTATGGATTTCCATTCTCCTATTCATCAGTGATATTCTATTTTAGGTTATTCATATGTAAGTACTCAGCATTGTATTTCTATCACTGCCAGTTTTAATGTAAGTTAGCAACTTTATGTAGATACGCTCGAGCCCCTCGCCGCTCACCAGTTTTTTATACTTGGATATTCAGTTCTCATCAAATTTTTTGAAAGGCTTCATGTTGGTGGCATCAATGCTAAAATTCTACTCAGAAACCTTGTCCTTTTCAAATTAACTGTAAAATATGTAACTCACTGCCTCCTAAACTGCCCTTTCTCCTATGTATAGTCATATTATTATTTATGAACATGGATTTACCATGCAAACTACTCATGAAAGGCTGATAAAATTCGTTGTAAGATAATTTGTATGTGTAAAATTCCTAAACATAGATCAAAAGTTGACTACTAAAAAATTAAAATAAACAATCAAACATAATAAGAAGTAAAAATTAATCATAAGATTAAAAAAAAAAATTAGTTGAAAATATGGAACTTATTTCTATTTTTCACCGAAAGTTTGTAGGTATCACTTTTTACAGTGTTTTTATATTTAATTTTAATCAAATCTATTGGAAAGGAAAGTCTGATGTATTCATATCTGTACATTTTAAAAAAAAGTTTAGGGTTTTAAAGTAAGGAGGCTATGACATTGTCTTAAATTGGTTTGCAAGTCTAGAAGAATATTTTTAATCATCTGTTTTTAACATCAAGTAATTTACTTTTTTCGTTGGGACCATAACTTCCATTGCATCCAGGAAACATGAAAATACCCTTGTGTTTTATCCCCTCGGATTCTTTCCTCAGTTACATTAGCATAAACATCAAGAAACAGTTTCTTGGTCATTGGATCAACAGAAATAGTAGTGACTAAATTTTTTCCTGAAGCATCAGCTCTTGAAAAAAAATATCTGTTCGGTTATACTGTAAGTTTTGGGCTTTTAGAATACAGTTAAAATTAAATCCGTCCTGTTAAAAGGTGCGACTCTTTAGGTGATCGAATAAAAAAATCAAATCAGTAAATGAAATAATTTTTAAAGTAATACATTTGTCTAGTGTGTTTAATTTTATTTGTTTATTTGTGGTACCGTTAGCATTTAGGTGGTTTTTTTACACATCGCTAAAATTTTTCAGTCATTTAGAAATGAAAGAAAACTGTTCAAACTGAAAATAAGTGTATTTCTCTTGGATATGTAAGGAATCTCTAAGAATATTTCTCTTGTAATTGATTCTACTGTACTCATATCAAAAGTATGTATGCCTTCTTACTTTTTTTGATTTGTCTAATGTCACATCTTTCATACATGAGCCCTTTGTCAAGTAAGATTCTCCGTGTCATATCTTCTGGACAGATAGAGGTGAATCAAGTCGGTGGAATCGAATTGATACGAGCTACGTATATTTTCCTCTTAAGAGCAAGCTCAAGTTTTAGAAAGTCGGTCAGGGGTTTTGCGAGAAAACTCAATTTTAATGACATAACCCTCTGGTGCACTAGTGATTTGCACTGAAGTTACCTAATTGTTACCGCCAAAGGGAAGATTACTGAAAGCTGAACTGTTGGATTCATGTTGATCCCTTTATTCTTAGCCTCAATTTAGTGCATTGGTTTGATGTATTTGATTAGTGGTCAGCGAGATAATCAGATATTGTCAGTACATCTGCATCTGTAGCAAGTATTCACCATTGTAAGCAATGTCAGATCGCATTCTGTAACGGTAATACGGTTCTTCTCTCTTCAAGGAATATTATGTTCGAAGCTTTTCAAAAACATTATAAAAATACACGATCGGGTAAATTTTAATTCTCCTCCATGAAGTCAATGTAAGGGCAAATTCTTGCATCAGAATTGCTCGATTCCTAGCGCGCCGAGAGGTGAACATAAGCTGAAGGAAGGAATCAGGAAACTTCGGTGCAATTCGCTACCGCGCCAGTAAGTTGCCTCTGTGAAAATGTCTTTACTCTTAAATCCTACTACAGATTTTCCTTTAAGCTAGAAGTCTCGCTAACTTATATCTTTTCACTGATTTTATCCATCTCTTTCCGATCAGGAGATAAAAAATACAGACCCTTGCTTTACAGATGACCATGGTAGTTAGACCACCATGTAATCTTGTTCTTGATGACCATGTTTGCTTTTTCCTAGTATTGATTTCAAATGAAGTTTATTTGAAGAGTGAAGTACAAATATCAGGTCTTATTTTATCTGTGATGTTCATTTGGAGACTGTGATCACATTCATCGAGAGCAAATCACTCTCTGACTGAAAATAGCTCTTATAAGTTTTAAGCTAATGAACGTAATGAAAAATTCACTTTGATAGAATCTTGGGATATGATTTGGTGTTTATTTTTAATAAATTTTCTACATAACTCAAGAAAAGCTAAAAATAATGAAAACCAGGATTTATTTATTTATTTTTACAATCTAAGTTTTGAACGTATCATCTCATGTGTTTGAGGTACCAAGTAGCTATTTTTGTTTGCTAATTTTTCTGTATGAGTAGTAACATTTTAAAATCCAATTTTAAATCAGTGACGCATACTGTCAAACTTTAATGGTTTTATACCAATACTTTACTAGGAATTGACCTATTCTTGATGTCAGTAACTTATTTTTTATCATACCGGCTGTAATTGTTTTAATAGCTGAATTTTGAGTTCCTTAAAGTAAAGAAAACCAGAACTGTTTAGGGGCGCCCCAGCCCTTTTTTCCAGAAGAGCCCCGAAAAGCATCAGCAGTTTTAATTTAATTTTTGTGAGTTCAAGTTTTCTAATTTTCCGGCTTTTAATTTCATTTATTAGCTCACAATTTGTCACCTCTGCTTCCTGTTCGTTTCGTTTTTCGTTACTTCCGGTTTCGTATGTATTTGAGTTCCTTTCTTTTGTAGCCTTAAATCACAGTATACTGGTGAGGACAGATGTTGTATTCTGAATGTATGTGACTCAATTTTTGATGGAATTGGACTCATGAAAGGGTTCATTTCTCTGAAATCTCAATAAAATTAGTTGCGAGCCCCAAATTTTTCTTTCACCGTTGTTCCCTGTCTTTCTTAACCAACCATTTGCACAGAACTTGCACTTAGCCTCAAATTGTTAAAAATATTGTTTTATTTTGTAGAACTAGATAAGGAGCATGTTATTTGCAGATCGAATTTTGTATCCTCTCAAGACTGATGAAAACCAGCACAAAGAAATATAACCTTCGCTTTGATTTCCATGTATTCTTTTGTTCCGTATTCGCAAGTTTTTATCTTAGCCAATTTATCAATATACTCAAATCTACACATGGTATTTTTTAAAATTATTGGGCTAATTTTACTATGGTTTTACAACATTCGTCTATGTGTGTGTGTGAAAAATGGCTATCCCTCACTTTGAGATTGTTCGAAAACGTTTTCAAAATTCTTTCATTTAAATAACAGAAGAAAAAGGTGTTCATTCATTTTAACAATTTATTTTTGAAATAAATAATCACTTATGGCGCGGCATTATTTTCAAAAACACTGGAATCGAAAACATCTGATAGTTTACACATTACCGTATGATTTTGGTAGAAAAGCTAATTCTAAATTTCTATTTACAGGAAACATAATCTGCATATCTTCAGTCAGTCGAATTGTTGGATTTTCTACCGAAATTTGAGCTCGGTGAAATAATTAGCTTGCATCATCACATGAGGATCCTAGGAACTGATTTCCATCCTAGAAAGGGTAATGGGTCTTTTGCAATCAGCTGGGCAAGTCAAAGAATCGAGTTTTGAAGGTTTAAGCTTGAAAATCAGCAAAAAAATTCAGATCAAATGTGATAGAAAAATGATCATCGAAAAACATATACCGTCATTAACTGGTGGAAATGTATGTATCACATCACTGATTGCTATAACCAAGCGAGAGGAAACCATGCTATGCATTACCGCGGTGGATGACGTAGTCAAGTTTTGCTGTCATCAAGAGGCCCCTTAATATTTGAAGGAATAACTTGGCATTCCAAAAGATCTTACTATTTTTTCCAACATTTAGAGGCGACCTATAATCAGGGTGGGTTAAATTAATACGTGTTTAATTTTATGATTAGATGATGTTACATTTCTTTGTGCTGGTTTCCACCTATCTTGAGAGGATACAAAATTCGATCTACGACTAACATACCTCTTTCCTAGTTCTAAAAAACTAAACAATACTTTTAAACCAAAAAACCTCGATTCTGTCACTAGAGCAGCTGACCCATTCAAACCTCTTGACTCCTGCCTCGCAAAGTGCAATTTGTTCAATATCCACTTTTTGTTCTACGTTTCACACGCTCAGCGGAGATCATGAAGAAAGAGCGGAGTTGTGAACAATTGTCTTAAGGGAGGAAATTTATCTCAACTTTCTGCAAAAACGTAAACTCTGTTCTTGTGCAACCTAGGAATTTTTTGATTGGAACTTTAGACGTTATAATATTTCCTTCAATTTTAAGATTTTAGAGCCCGACTTGCCAAAATTTCCAGGTTTGCTTCTTTAATACATTTGCTAGTTAAGGAAATTTTCTCCTACATATTTTGCGGTGAGTTCCTACTTCTGGCTCATTTCAGAACAACACATGTGCCATTAGTGCTTTACATAGATTTAGGCATGAGCTAGGATTGCACATTATTGTTTTTTAAGGTAACTGAAGAACTCATAAAATCTATGTGGACGTATTTCTATCAAACAGACCTAAGCGCCATAGGGTGAGGAAGGTAGAGGGGGGCTTAGATGGAGGCGGAATCAGGCGTCCGGCTTATTCCGTCCTATACTCGCAATGCTTTTCCATGGCACTTAGGTCCGTTTGACAGAACGCGCTATCCGGGATTCTAAATTCCTCAAAAGGAACTCAAATTGGCGCTTAGTTCCAGTTGATAGAAATACGTCCATATCATCATTAGGTGTTGAAGAGAATGCCATGTGATAAGGGATCCTAAAGAACAATCAGGAACCAGGTTATATGACTAGTTTCTTTGCCTTACAGAAAATTAAGTACCTGATCAGCAGATGAAATAAATGGAACAATTTCAATGATGAAAATCTTGAATTTCTACTGAGCGACTGCTGCTGACAACGCTAAAAGGAAGGAGGAGGGAAAAAAATACTAGTTTAAAGTACACAAAATAACATTGAATTTATTTATGTTTCGAAAATGTTAAGACCACTGGAAGAAGACAGATGTTAACATAATACATGTATTCACTTATAATAAGGCTATTAAAAATAGTAAGTACATTTCTCACTTTTTTAATTTTTTCCTCGATTATTTTTTTTTTTTGTTTCCATAATATAATTCCTTACACATAATATTATATATGGTTTTTCCTTATACTTCTTTCTTCTACCGTTTTCCTAATGTACATTCAATAAAATTTAAATCACAATTGCGCAAGATTATGAACAGCAGGGATCAATTAGACAAAAAGAGGGGTGGAGGTTTAAAGTAAAATAAAAATTAAAAGAGTTACTTCTTTTTTAGAATTTTGTTCCATACCATTACTTAATGAATAGTCTTGTTTGATTGCATAGAAACTTTCAAAAAGGGGATATGGTTTTATAATTCAGAGGATTGTCAAGATTTAGTTCACTTTTGAGGGATAAGGGAGGCGGGGAGGAGGAGACCGAGTGCGAGAACATCACCAGTGACAACTCAAATATGATTTCAAAATGGGATCCTGCTCTACTCCCGTCAGAGTTATTTCTACTGGACGCACTATAAGCTGTGATGCATTGATATCACAAAAAATTTGTTGAAAAAATTAGACAGGCAACATTGCTTCTTAAGGGCAGTTTTGGAGAGTCAGATCAGATGAAGACCAGTTCTAAATGTTGTTCCAACTTTTGGTCACACAAAACCTCAGAGAGAGTATTATATACTGCGTTTCTGTAGTGGACAAATTTTGTTTCCCTTTAAACCATGGATTTTAAAGCTGCTGCAGTCTTATTGATAACAAGAACGGGAGATCAATCAAACGATAGAAAGAGTTCTTATGGCGGAATAATAAAAGCACTTGATAATTTTCTGGAGATACTTGAAAAAGAAACAACAAGAATCAGCGAAGAGCTGTCAGTTGACAGAGAGAAAAGGAGTGTGAAAAGACATCAGGGAGAAATGTAACTGTTTCAAGCAAGAGAGATAGGTAGTGGGGTGAGCTCAGAGCTAGCCTTGAGTGGAAGTGTTGAGACACCAACTGGGTGCATGTCAAATTTTGTTTATGGGTCTCTGGCGGACCAGGCACAAGGGCCGACAGGCATGGGACGAAAGTGGACGACTCATGATAGTGAGTACTCAACAATGTGAAGAGAAAGGGATGCAAATCTAAGTATCTTGGCAGTGCTTCAAATGAAATAATAAAAAAAACATCACTATTCAAAACACATGGCTGGTAATATCAAGCGCAAATTTTCATGTAGTGAGCTAATGACAGCTGACAAGAATATCTTTTCTCCAGAAAATCGTCTTACACACTTTACAAGAAAATTTCACAAAATTCAAGAACTACAAAAACAAATTCTGGCAGAGGGGCTAAAAAAGTAGCTTTTAACACAGCAAGAATCCAACTCCTCCGAATTACAAAACCAATAAATGGTAAATTATCCATGGTACTGCAGGAAGTAATATGTGAAAAAATTAAACTAAAAATGTAATAATAATAAATAATATTGAATATATTAAATAATAAAAAAACAAACATTCAAGGGCAATATAAAAGCACAATATACCAAAAAAGTTACTATGAGAAAGCCATTATTTAGTTAATTAACAATTACATAGCTTAAAATACCTAATTATTATCCTAAGCCTAAATCTACACACAACTACCTACAAGTTAAGAGTTTTTATGAGCTATATGATGGAGAGAGAGAGAGATGAAGGAAGGGGACAATATAGATTGAAGCGAACATAAACTTTCACCTAGACATGAATAAATTGATAACAATTATTATTGTTTATGATATGGCTGTTTCATCAGTGAATCCCGACACCTTTAAAAATTTATTCAACATTAAATAAATAGAGATTGAAAAAAAGCAAAAATAGAGAAACCAATTTACTTGCACAACTGGCTAGGACTTGATCATTTCCGCATAGCTCTAATACAGCAAGGTCTGGCAAGCCTTTGATCAAAACCTTAATTCGCCCTACTTGAAAGGGACCTTTGATGCCGATATGGAACCAAAAACTACAAAAATACAATCTTCGTTGGTCAGCATTTATTGTAATAGTGACTACGGACATTGTGAAAAAGATGGTGCACTCTTAGAGAAAAGCTTCACCTGAATGTATAAAAACATGCTTAGTTCCTCAATGGGATGTTAAAAAAAAAAAAAGAAAAAAAGATTTGTAGCAATTTTTAAATAGCTGTCAGTCTTTTTTACCATTAGTCTTATAGACCAGAAAAGTGTATTTCCTCAGAACTTAATGGTCAACAATTCAAGGAAACAAAGATGGTGCACTAAAGGATGCAGAGGAGAAAATTTATAACCAAAAATAAATATCACTAGGATTGTAAGGACACATTTGCCTGAAGAAAAATTTAATATTTAACTCAAAAACTTGAGTATAATCTTAAAATTGAAAATAAACTGAGGATCTAAAAAAGGTTTTTGTCAATTGTATGATTTGAAGGAAGGACTCAAAAGTCAAAATCATTTTACATCTACAGAAAATAGGTGATTGCAAAAAAAGGTAATTGACAAGTCTGAAAAGTTATGCACATAAAATTGAGCTAATACTTGACACAGGATCAAAAGTTCTCCAAATACCTAATTTTAACAAGAAATTACCCTTCATCCTAAATTAATTCACGGCTCTGATACTGCACATAGCAAATATTAACCATTACTTGAGAGCAAAGCAGCGGTTGATCATTGAAAATCTGCCAACAAACTAAATTTACATCCAGTTTACACCGGAAAATCTGACTGAGCTGATAGAAACAAACTTGACAACAATGGGCTCTGTTAGACAGCAACTTTGATAGTAGAGAAGTAGATAGAAAGTATCAAATGAACAAAATCTGTGGGTTGACCCGTTTGAAAAAAAAAAAAGAAGAAAGCAATTAATGACAAGATATTCAATAGAAGCATGACCAATTAGAGACAATACCACATAAACGGTTAAAGAAATGGGGTTAAATTTAATATTTTGGCACGACAAACTAAGGCAATGAGGAAAACCTCGTGACTAAATAGCTCAATACAAAGCTCTCAAAATCGGTAACAAATGGCAATACCATTTTCACAGAAAATTTGGGTAGATTTGTTGCTCCAGCTCCAAAACTGCTATAAGTGCCAAGTCTTGCTTCTAATTCCAAGTCTTGCTTCTGACACACCATTTCCTAGCAAAGAAGAAATTGAAGGGATAATGACTGAGATTTCATTCTTATCCACTCAAGGTTTCCTCTCGATTTCCAGATTTTCTAGGTCACAAGATACCTTTCTAATCTGAATTGATTTCTGACTCCTTGAACAGTTTAGTGCATTACCGTCATGTAGAAGTTGATCGGGTTTAAGTAGCAGAGACCAAATCGGAAAATAAGTCATTATGTTGTGATGCATTAAGCTGGACTGTAGTGTTCTGGTCAAGTATTGAAGAAGACCTACCTCTCACAAATTCAAATGAAAAATCTCAAACTAATGAACTAGAAAGTCTAATGTTTGACACAAAAGTAATTCCAACATCAAATCAGAGCAAACTCAAAGAGCTGCTCAGACTGGTTCTCCTGGTACCTTACTAGACTATAGGGTTAAAAGTCTTTAGATGAAGAGTGGACAACTTCATGGTATTCAAAATAAGCTTCTGGCAATAATCATCTACTGATCCAACTGTAGAAATACATAATTTCAGAAAAAAGACAAACCTATGTCAAATAGAAAACTTGGAGTGAAATTGAATAAAGTAAGAGCAGTGTTGGGCAACAATGTGTCTTCAGTACTCAAAACAAAGATGTCTTTCGATTGAGGATAACTCATTCCTCCGATACTATGTTTGGATGTCCTTGAACAGTATCACTTAGTACTGTTCGACCAATCAGAGTGAAGCAACACAATTTCAGGATTAGGGTTACTAATTCCTTTTACTTCTTCTGAAAGAGATGGGGGTGAAACGATTTAGGAAAAATTATCCCATTGTCCGAGTGATAATTGTTGGAACTTGGTCTTAATTAGTCCTTCGGACGTAGGCCACAGCAGGTATATGGAAAGTAAATCATAATTTTCGTAGATGAGGATAAAGATAACGACAACCAGCATGGGAATGTACAGGAACAGCAGAATGATGTAAGTTTTAGGAGAGTCTCTAGACTTATAGTGCCATCTCTGCACCTTTGGTACTTTACAACTTGATTTCGAGAGAAAAAAGGATGTAGTTTGAAATCTTCCATTCATTGACATACATAAATTAGACTAAGTTACACTTAATTTGATCAACTGGAGAATCGAACTACTCTAACATTTACCTTGGTAAGTTAAAATAAACATTTCTTAATACACAGCCAATTATCAAACTACATAATACCTATGGGTATATGGTGTTGATGGTCGCTTTGAAAGCGATTTGTACGAAAGGAACTGGTTTTAAGTTCACTTGCTTTAGATACTTTTCAGTGAGGGGAAAACTGTCAAGTCAAAATATCGAAAAAAAAAAAAAAAAAAAAGATACAAGCTCCCCTTTCACATTGCAAGACAGAACTACATGACTTAGAGAACGATGACACAAAAATTAAATTCCAAGATGTTTAGCTCAAGAATAAATTCTCTTGCGGAAAAGAAAAAGAAGAGGAAAAGAACTTTAGTTGGAGGGCGAAATTTGATGATAGATCAATATAATAACTTCATGATGAAGTTCTCTCTGCGGTGGAGACATGTTGAAGAATGTGATGAATCTCTGAGGGCTGACGAGCGACCTTTAAGCATGGAAAGCTCGCTTTGTTAGAGGGACAAATTTTGCCAGATTTGGAAGTAGAACCTTTGGAAAAGTGATGAAGAGTAATTTAAGATTGTCAACCGAATTAAAAGGTAATTAGGGGTTACAGAATATAGAAGAGAAACTGAAGCAAAAGCTTCTTACGGTTCTGAAGGAAAAGATGACTAAAAAACCGTTCAGATAATATAAACTTGAGAGTGTACACACTCTAATTTGAGGGAAATAGAGCATACGGCAAACATTGGTATGATTTTGAACACAAATAAGCCACAGCGCTGAATGAATCTAACGTTGAGTGAGAAGAGAGAATGTAGTGAACGAGAAGAAGATAAATTAATGACTAATTTAAACTTAAAATAAATAAAATTAACAAATGCAAAATGATCTACATGAGTAATTGTACTAAGACAAAGTTTTCCTAATGCGAAGAAAAAACGCAATGCAAAGCTGCCAGAGCAATGGCTGTAAAGCGACGGATGCTCATCACTGATAGAGACCGAGCGGTAAGCACGATGTGTCATCTAATTGATTGAGGGTCTTTAGCATGGGTTCTTTCAAAATTGAAGAAGGATCAGCAAGGAGCATATCAAAACCCTTATCTGGCAACAGAGCATGATTACTAACTAGTCAAAGAAAGGACACTCAAGTCTTGTTATCACCAAAAAAGAAGACAAATTTCTATCGAAGCAAAAATAAAACCTTTCCCTTACTTTCATCATGAGAATGAAAAACAATTATTTTTGAGCAACGAAAACGTCATTTGAGTTCTTCTATCTTTGTCTCACAGGATACATTATAAGATTCAACAGAATTAACACGAACTATAGAACGCACCAAACTAACAGAAATTTGTACTTGAAATTTTATCATCTCTTAACAAATATGCGAATACTTCAACTACTGTAAGCTTTCCTATACTGGGGATTGCAGAAGGGAAGGGAGGGATGATGATGGGGTCGGAGGGAGAGAAAGGACATTCAAACTGCACGTTTACTTCCTTCCCTTCAGCTGTATTTCATTCTATGTTATTAATCTCAAAAGTAGTTTAGAAGTATTGGCGCTTGTACCTGTTCATAACATTTCAACAGAAAAACAATTTAGATACTTAAAAGGGAGTAAGATGAAAACAAATGTTGGAATGTTTATTATTAAGACTAGAATTGATAAGGACTAATTACTAGCAATTCAAGAGGTTATGAATGAACCATTAAAAGCAAATTAAATTAAAATTAGAATAAAGTTCATTAAAAAGAGGGAAGAAATAAATTAAGGTAACCGTGTTCCAGAAAGAGAGGCAAGCAAATTGGTTTCTCTGATGTAAGTAACGCCTTACATGACAGCAAGCTTAAAAAAGCAACACTTTACTTTCTTCGCCAACTGCCACGGCAAGGGATTAGTTCAAAAATATTGATACAAAAATTACAGGCAAAGGTGATTTAAAATAAAATTTGCATTCAAAAAGAGAGAAGAAATTATTAATACACACAGACATACATAAAGTTCCTACAGTTAATCCTAGATATAAACCATCATAAACCTAATAAGACAGGGCTAAAAACCCCTCACAAATAAGAAAGTCCTTTAAACACAAAAATTAGCTAATTTTTTTTGTTTTTTGTTTTTTTTTTAATTTTTTTTTTTTTTTTAGATTATTTAATGATTTTTTTGTTAAATTTTATGCTTTTATATCAATTATGAGCTAAGAACTAAATAAAAAATGTTAATACATATTAATACATAATTTTTTCCTTTAAATCATAGAATGAAAAAAGTGGCACTTATAAATCACAAAAATACTGAGGATGGGCTAATTATAATACACATGAAATTTAAAATACAAATGCGCACATAGACACATCACACATTTGTGTGCCAATCCACACAAATGTTCATTCCTGTTTCCTTTGCATGGATATATAAAAAATATTAAGATACGAGGGAAAAAGATTGGAACTCATCTGAAAGATACTTACGTTCTTTTGGTATAAGGGTGATCTGATATGACGAGACATAAAGAAAATGGTAATGTTTACTACACTAAAGCAATGCATTGAGCTTTGATTTGATAAGTACAAGAGCAGTTCTTTGCTTGTGCCAGTTACAAAAACGCACAATTTTCGACAAACTGAAAGAAAGAATTTTTCGAGATCAGTTGAATAACTGCAAGAACTAGTGTGTATTCAGCTAGGTTACAGAATTGGAGAAGTATAGAGTGCGCACGGACAATTTTTTTTTTTTCTTTAAAGCTATAGAAATTGTTCCTTCCTTTGTATAAAAACTGATTATCAGGTATTTTAAAGCTCATTCGTTGATGTGCAACTAAATTGAAGCCCTCTTGAGCCCAGAGAAATGTGTCGGCTGATTAGGAATAAAGTGAGAGAGTTTCAAGTCTGGATACACTAGATTCTTTGACAGAACACTTGAATCAAATGTGAACACAGAGAAAGCTCAAGCGAGAGCTGAGACGCTACCGTGTAAGAAATAATCAGGGCAGAGACTGAGGCAACTATAGAAAGAAAAGAAACACTGTTACTACTCCTGTTGGAAAAAAGGAAACAGTTGGATTTGAGGAAAGGTTTTCTAACTGCACGTGATTGACCATGCGCTCTACAAAAAAATTTACCCCAAATATTTTTGCATACATTGTTTGAGTATCATGATTGGAAATTATCAAGTACATTTTTAAAATTTTAGGCACCAAAATTATAAAAACGATAACACGGGACATCGGAGTGGTAACATGCTTATTTTTCCCCCTTGTAAAAACAAATATATTAGAAAATAGGAAATCTAGAGAACTGCACTTGATTTAAAAAAGGAGAGAGGAAAACTGAACAGTTGATTTTAGCTTTTGTAAATTTACAACAATTAACCACTAAACTTAAGAGTAAATTCACTTTAGTGATTATTAGTAATATTCGTCACTTACAACATAGCTACTTCAGTTTGATTTTGAGAAGCAGATTTGAAAGTAAGCATCGGGTTCAGCATAAAAATAAAAATTTTAAGGAAAAAAATAAATATATATATGCATATATTTAACGAAATAAATAACCAATAATTTAATACAATTATTCATCAGTATCAACTAACACACACTGGTAGATAAAACATAGGAATAACACCCATTTATTAAATCTTTGGGAATTTCTTACATTTAAGTATGTATTATCATAAACAGGACAAATTACACTAGAAGAAGAAATTCAAAGACGAAAAATGAGAGAAGGAAAAAAAAAATTCTAAACCTAGATCTTTTTCCTTATAAAAGTAATTTTATCAGACTTCGTTTATGAGTTGTCAATCTACATCACAAGACCTTCAATTAATTCATGAGAATTAATTTATAAATTCAAGTAATCATTTCAGATAATAAGAAACGTGGAAACAATTTGTTAGAAACTTTCAGGTCAATGAGGTATGGGAGGAAGAGGGGAACGAAAAAAATAAAAGCAAAAATAAATAAGAACAGGGGCTACTAAAAGGAACTTTGATGAGACTTGACAGCTAGATTTACATACAATTAACAAAGTAACAATTCAAAGTGTGGAATGCACAAAGTGCTCTAACTGAAACTTCCGCTGAAAACATCTACAAAGAAACGCTGCTGAGTCATTTGATCACTGAATTTGACAGTTCGTAAACAACTTTCACAAAATTGTGGAGAGAACTGACAGAAAGAATGCCGAATGTTAGGGCATCCTCATATCAGACTTCCATCGGGTACCTTCATTAATTCTGAATACTAACTAGTCTTTCGAGGGAAACACAAAATTTAACCGGTTGTAACAGCAGCGAATAAGCTGCTACTGGAGACCTGAAATGCGTATAAAGTTAGTTACACCTTAAAAGTCAATGCTTATCAATTTACGAAGAAGAAAAGAGTATATTTAAAATTTCCTTACGACAAACAAAACTTTCAGGAAACTGAAATGTTCTAACCTCTATGATGTTTGCTAAATTCGGATCTCAAGCAATAATCAGAATTTGCTACCACTATGCTTCAGCCATCATTTCGCTCGACTACAATACTTAAGCATGCATGTACGTTTAGATACAGCACAATAACCCCAAGGGATGAAAGTTCGTCTCTCCTGAGGCATGGTGTGGTGCGACTAGTTTGTCAAAATTCCGTGTGATAGCAAAAAGATGAAACGAAATAGCGAGGAGAGCCAATTAACAAGGACAAATTAGTCAGGCAAGCACTGGTTGTTATTTGACTTCCTCGAAACATGTCACTGTAAAACAAAGAGACCAGCATGGCAGCACAAACTTCAAATTTTGTTTCAAGATGGCCACTTACCAACAATTGTAAAAAGTCGTTTATGTATTTATTGCATAAGTAACTACCTAAGAAACAATAAAACTAAAAAATTAAAATTAGAGGGCTCTTGCTTTTCAGAGATTTTTTTAGTTTATAGTCCGCTATTTTTCTCCACAGCATATCTTAGCACTTAAACTGAAAGTATTAGCAAAGGGAGGATTACACAGGGAAATCCATTGACTGCTGTTTTGTGAGCCTACTAATTGTATTAAAATGAAAAAAAAGAGAAAAAAAATCTCAGTTTATTGTTCAGAAAAAATGGTCATAAACTGTTTCAATTAGGTGGCCAATATGACGATTTTTTTGATTATCAAAATTTTTGATTTGTAGTGAGGTTTGAAAAGAGAGAGGAAAATAAAATAAGTGCGAGAGCAGAGCCAGGACCAGATAGAGCATTGGCTTGAAAGGTTGTCACTAGTTTAAAGTAACCAGAGTCAAGTGAATAATAAATTAAGGAAAGAAATATGGGTGATGTCGTCACAAAATAGATTCTACTGAATTCTGTGAGGATTAAAAAAGGAAACAACATTGGAAAATTTCCATCGATCAAATCAGAATCTGAAGCACTAGAATTTGATACATTATATTTAGGGGCATATGACTACGACTAGATCTCAACACTTGACGAAATAAGCTAATTTCACCTTGCGCGGTCTTGCAGAGGTGGATCATGATTGCAAACTCACGAGATATTCAATATAAATTAGGAGGGAGAATGAAAAGTTGGGTAAGAGGGCAAGAAATGAGAATAAGAAAGCATAAACCTGAATTACCTACCAGCCTAAAAACTTAACCTAAACTAGCATTAAGAATAAACTAAACTAACATATATTATGCAACTTAAGCTTTCACTGTCAATGTCAAATAAAACTAAATTGAAGAAGGGGAGGGACAAAACTGCGAACCAATTTTCTTGGTGAAGTCAACGACCAGAAATAATAATAATTAATAAAATGCACTACAATCCCGGCTTTCTACCGAAATACTTATGCAATAAATAGAAACGATAAATGACAGTTTACACTTGTTGGGTATCTGGTAAAAAAACGAGCTGTAAATCAGACAGCAGTTTAAATCGAATCAAACCAATGCTGGTACTCTTATCCCACAAGATGGGGTCAACAGCAGACCGAGCAGTCGCATGCAAGAAATATCAATTGTCTGCTTTCGAGGGCTACTCTTATGGCAGAAAAATTACCCAGATTTGATTTTGCGTTCACGGAGAGAAAAGGTAAAAAAAGGCCAATGCGATCTCGCAAGTCCAGAGAAGGTGCTTCCAAAATGAGTTGCTAGACTAACATCTGAGATGCCTTGTCACTCAACCAATAATATTTGAACAAGGTACAAACCACAAATAACTCGAAGCAGGAGAAAAAGGTGCACAGTTGTTCCTTTAACATAATACATTCATTCCTACGGTTCCTATTTAACTAGTCATCAATCACTCTCCCTCCCAACATCATTAATGCCTTCACCTGTTAATAGAGAAGATTCACAGTAGTTAAACATCAGTCAATATCTTGTCGAAAAGCTCTAACCAAGAGGTATGCGATCACGAAAGATCATTCTAACTTGTATGCGATAGTTAATATGTGACAGTGAGAAAATATCACTGTCCAGCACTGCTAAGTTACTTCAAGAGATACTGTTGGGTTTTGGCTACATCATCAAGCTAATGTGTTCGACAAACATTTTGATCTTGAGCACAAATGTATTGAGATGGAAGATCACCGACGAATGATGATTCCTTCACTCAAATAATAAGAGGCAATAGAACAGAAAGCAAAATTTTGATTAATACACTGAAATTTCTGCTACTATTCCTAATACATACAGAAATTAATATTACGTGAGGATTTTAAACACTAAAGGGGGAGAAACATTTATACAATTACAATTAATATTTGGTATTAGAATTGGCAAATTTCAAGTATCCATCTTATCATTCTCAAAAAGGGACAAGTGAAAGAGAGAGAAGGAATCATGCACGGCCTGGTAGTGTTAAATTTTATCAACTTTTCAAATTAGTACGGAAACTGAGCTACCACTTAGTGTTTAAATTTCTCAACACATCTCAAGTTATAAGAATCAGATTTCAATTTTCCAGCATGGTCAAGTGCTCGAAAAGAAACTCTGTGAATCTCTGTATGAGGATCATGAAAATTTTCTTCAGGTTACCTATTTATTCCAAAGTTAAGTAATTCCAGAAATGCACAAGTTAATAGTCTGAATCTATGAAAATTCAATGATGGGATTCCTAGCCTTTGACTAAGGTTAACATTCTGATTTCTCATGATGGAAAATGATAGGCTGATAACTCCTCCCTAAACTCATCAGCTGTTGTACAGTACTACATATTCTATCTACTCCCAAAAATGTTACTCTTGAACTCTACGTAACAAACAGCAGCATCTTTTCAACTCACAGTATGCTCTCACCCTCACGGAGTGCCACCAGGACTGAACATAACCTAGGGAGATCCATTAAAATTCAAGAGGAGCTATTTACACGATTGTAGAATTTTAGGAGGTTAAAAAAAAACCGCGAGAATAAGAGAAATCTTAAATTAAATCAAAGGAATACGGTTTAGAGAGAAAAGATTGCAAGATGTTCAAGACGAGTTAGACTGCTCCTAGCGATTCATTCTGGACGTTCGCCACATACATGTGTCACATTAAATCAGTACTCATGAGCTTGAAGTTGTGCTGGTTCTAATAAAGAATGCGAAGGAGGATTCTTCCTTAAATAAACTTGAGAAATTTATTCAACTGGGCAGTAATGTTTGTCAGAGAGAGAAAGTTAGAGGGTTATAAAAATAAAAAGAGTTAATGGACTAACAATAAAAATGCACAAGGCAACATTAAAATGCTATTGCAGAACAATAATTGATTTCAATTCTAAAATTCAGTTTAGCCGCAAAGATCATTTAAAGCTGCTTTTTGAATTGTGTCTTCTAGACTTTACAACGGGTTATATTTTCAACTACATTTAAAAAACACCCAAATAAAACTGTACACAAGATCATTGCAACAAACTCATCACAATCATTTGAAAAATGCACTGATGCTAATACAGACAAACATTGGTTCTATTGAGTACTAGGATAAATGTTCCCAGTATGTTCAAGTCACATAGAAAACAAAACATCCACAGCAAAAAATTAGCTGGTAAAAACAAACCACAATCCAGAGAAAAATGAGGACAAAGGACGGAATCCACCACAAAATACTTGACAAGATTGAAAAAAGGTAAGCCATTTAAAGTCTGAGCAGAGATTCAAAAGAATATTGACTAAATGCAAAAAATAAGACATACATTCAGCAGATAGACAAATTGACAGATGAGCTAATCGAGGAATCATCATGAAACTTGTGTATTCCGCTAAGTTCTGTGAGAAAGAAAAAAAGGGATGTCTGTTGCCAAGTCACTGTCAAAACTGCAATACGGAGATTCAGCAAGAGAACAGCGGCTGCAAAGATTCTGAGTATAAATTCTCCATCCCTTTACCACAGTGTGAACCAAAGAAGAGCCGAATTTCAGCAACAAAAAAAATGTAATGAAATAAGAATACACAGTTGATCCACTGATAATAGTTTTGCTTCATCTGTTCCTTAACTGCTTGACGACAAACATTTTACACCTAAACGCATCCTTTCACAGGGCACAGACTTCTACTCGAAAGTGAAAGATGTTATGATTGCTTTAAATTCATGGAGGAACTCAAGACAGTAACTATAGCCCGGGAGTGAGTTTTGATTCTTTGTAAAATTTCAATACGAAGAACCAGAAAATGAGAAATAAGAGAAGATACATGAGACAAGGACACTGGACTGGAGTTTCAGATCAAGAAAGAATCTTGATTGGCTAAACTTGATTGTTGTTAAGTCTAAATAAGGGTTAGTTCAATGATACTCGTAGGTAATTTGAGCATTTGTTTCACAGATAACATAAACGTTCTATTCTAGTTAATCAGTGTCACATTCGCCTTGGCGATGACTACTGTGCATAGCGGCACTAGAGTACGAAACAGGTTTAGCTTAGAAACAGACAACAAATCATGAAAACGTTAAATGGATTGTAAACAAAACTATCACCTAAATAACAAAATTAAAAAAGAAATATAATTCATAACGTAACATTTTTACAATTATCATTAGCTACTGCACGTTCAGATACTCCTACTTTTTTCTTGTTTGCGAACATAAGTTAAAACTTTTAAAACCTAATTATTCATATGAGATAAGAGTTAAACAGTTCTTTATTATGATCCAGAGTTTTAGCACTTTTAAAAAAATACCCACTAAATCAAAATTAAAAATTTTAGTTCATCCACTAATGTACATAGTATAATTATTTGGACCAGAATTAAAAAAACACAGCAAAGATACTTACTTCATCTTAAAAATTACCCCTAAATTAATCAGTTATTGAACTCACTATCTGTGTAGTTTTTCATTTGTTTTTTGCGCAGAAAAGAAAATACTACCATTAAAAAAAAGTTAAAACCTATTAAGGGAACAAAACATAAGCAAACAAAGTGTCATGATAATAAATTTTTAATTCAATCGAATTTAACAAATGCAAGTATTAAGGGAGGGTCTGAAACGAGAAAAGAAAAATAGTCAAGAGAGGAAACCCACAATTTATGTAAATGCAATATTTTTTTCTTTTTTTTCTGCTGAAATCTGTGGTAAGGGAGGGAGTCAAGGTCATTCAAATGATTCAACGTTCAAGATGTACTTAGGTTCAAATGGCTGGAGCTAACTGATTTTCAACGGCCACTTGTTATTTTACTCCAAAAATAAGAAATAAATGAAGAAAAGCATGAAAATTGAAAATTGAGTCTATAAATTTGTTAAAAATATACCTGAGAGATGAGTGTTTTAATTTAATTCTTTATGTAAATAACTGCCGTGTGACTTGGAAAAAATTAAAAATTTCGACTTTGCTCGCCAATGAACATTTAAAAAAATTGGAGGAAAAATTAAAAAATTCTGCGTCCGTTTGAGGAGGAAACTACATTAAGAACAACCATGTTGGGCACGAATGAAATCAACAGTAGAGTAGGCTAAGATAGAAAAGTAACATAAAAAAATAAATTAAGACATGCTAAAAATAACTTTTCTGAATTTCATTAAGAGACAGTACAGGTAAGTTAGTAAAATACATTCATAAAATTTTTTAAAAACAACTTAAGTCAGCAACATACTGTTTCAATCAAAACGCTTCTGCGACTAACTTTGATGCCGTTGCACTTGTTTAACATAAATTTACTCTGCTAGGATTAAAATTCGATTAAATTAATTATTTATTAAAAAAAAAAAAAAAAATTAAAAAAGAAAACTAACCAAGGCGTCTCTTTCATATTGTGCTTAAAATGAATTATATACTAACAGTTAAAACGTAACAGAAACTTTTAGGAAAACTCTCATAACAAAAGAAATATTGAAAATCAAAATTGTTAGCCGAAGCAGATGCTCACGGTCTGTCTTATATGAGGAAAACTCACAGTTATTTTTCTTTCACTGGAGCACAAATTAAAAGAAATTTTGTCTTGAATAATTCACTTCCAACCAAGAATTCTTTGTTGTTTTCCCAAAGTCATTCTTTAATTTTAAATTAAAATAATTGTGCCGATAAATTTAGTAGCGACGACTAGCAGAACACAATACATTTGTACCCTATAATACTAAATAAAAATTCTTGGCTGGTAAAGCAAAATTGATTGAGAAATCACTATCATGGAGACATAATGCACATTGCATTTCAGGATCCCTTTATCCTAATTAAAAATAATGCTCAAGAATAATAATATGTAGTCAAACTAATAGTAAATGAAGTAATGAGAGATACAGTAAATATAATGGTTATACAGCATTCAATATTAAAGTAAGCTCTTACCTATCGCATGGAAAAATATGAAAAGGGATACTTGAAATAACAACAATCGAAAGTTTTAAAACATGATTAACACTCTTATTGAAATAACTCTATACAAAAATGACTAAATTTAATTAGGGATATGGACATCATCAACAAAAGAAAAATTGAAAATAAAAGTGGGGGGATAAGGGATAAAAATGGATTAAAATCAAATAAATAAAAAAAAGAGAAAAAAAAGAGGAAATGAACAACATGAGAAATCTTCTTTGGGAAGTAGTTAAAGTGTCGTGGATGATTATGGATACACCCTTAAAATCTAGTCTCAATAATGACTACGAAAAGATTACGATATGGAAAAATTTGTTGTAGTGAATTGAACTTATGAACACAGCAGATACTTGGCTGCTTACATTGATTCACCACCCAAAAGATCACCAGGTAAGAAAGAATTCAAAGATGGGGTTGAGCGATGCTCGTCCAAAGGAGGAGCACCCCACAAGCTACTTGAAGGTGAGTTTGACGGCCAACCCGAGCTCCAAGTATCAGTTGTACCTGCAGGTTTCGGGGCTCCCCCCGTAGGACGGTTCCAGCCACTGTTGGACCCTCCTTGCTGGCCGAGGTGTTGAAGTAATGAATGCACTTCTGACTCGGCCGGAGATTCTGCGAATATTGTCGTGTTCCCTAACACGCAATTGTTCAAAGCACCTTGAGCCTGTTGTACCAAAATCAAAGCATTAATCCTATCTCTTCACTATTGTGCCCAAAAGACAGGGATAGCTGAGGGCGATGACGGGAGTTATTAAAAATGCTCCCATTACTCTTGTAAAACTTGCCATAGAATTTCTTTCGAGAGTTTGAAGCCGAGAAAGTTAGGGACAAGGGGGAGGGGGTGTGTGCTCCAAATCAATTGCAGAAATCATGTGTCCAATAAGCTTGTATTCTCGCGGTTCTTAGTTGCATCTTGAGATACTGTTAGGTTTCATTCTGCCATCTTCAGGGACTACATTTACTGCAGTTCCGTGCCAGTTTTCCCATCACAGAAGCACATTATACAACCAGAATTCTTTGTCAAATTTTTCAGCTCCAAAATTAAGATAGACCAATTAAAAAAGAAAAAAAAAAGGTCTGCAAACTAATATCTTAAAAAAAAAACAAAATCGCAAGGGTAAATTGAAAGCTATGTTCGTTGTTCAAGATGAATTTCTAACTTCCAACTGAAAAAGCTGACACCGAATATTTTCAAAATAATTTAAATTTAATGATGCTGTTCAAATGACAAAAAAGCTGAGCTAAAATTTACGATTTGAAAATGTTATTTACCTTTTGTAATTGAAATTGGGCATATACTACGTCTCAAAAGTTTCATGAAGAATTAGGATATTTATCCTGCCTGATTTTTTGAGAGTTACTAAGACCTGTTTCAACATGAACCACTGATAGGCTCATTATGTTAGGAAATTAATTGATAGAATAAATTTGTATTTATAAGATGGCAAGCATCATGCACTATTCTTTCAGAGCTAATTAAAAAGAAAAGCACAGACATGAATGTCGGTAAAACATTAAACTTTGATAGACCTACCTTCACAGCCTCTTCTTTTGTTGAGTATTTAGCAAGGGCAATCCCATGTTTCAGGTACAAATGGAAGTTTTGCAGAGGACCGTGTTGACAACAAAGCGTTTTTAATGTTGAACCATCGATCTGTAATTCAAATCTTTCGTTAGAACCGTTTTCCCCGTTTCCTGGAATCTGTCTCAACATAAACCAACCCAAAAACCCTTGAGAACCCGCCCAAGAAGAAAACCAAACACAAATACATTATTAAAACTAACTAGAAATCAGCAAAATGTGCACCCGCATCTTTATTGGCACCAAAATAACCAAATTGATCACTGCCAAACAAAACAATAAATAAGATGGATGGCAAACTGTAAGAGCTTTGAAATGTAATAGGGGGCAGTATTCCCTCAGTATTCTACTGGTGAAAGATCCGGAAAGTAAAACTCAGATAACTCTGATATTTTCTTCATTTTGATCCATCTTGTTAAACACATGTGAATCGATCTGTGAAAAGGGACCTTACCTCCCAGAAGAAAATTTCCTACAACCTAGGAATTCTTATCTTGGACCTTCAGGACTACTACATCTGTCAATTTTTCATCTTTCAGGGTCAAACTTGCGCCAAAATACCCATATCGACGGTGTAAGTCGGCAATCACATAACTCGTTTGCAGTGTCTGAAAATCTTCGCCTATATGTTAATTTTTGAAAGGAGAACAAATTGACATCATTCCTTGAAGTTTTTGCAGAATTTTCTTCACAGAGAAGAAAAATCATGGCAGTTTTAAAGAATTGTCATTGAGTAGTTTTCCGTTTGAAAAGTAAAGTATGACAGGAAGTCTGCGACGTCGCAAACCGAGTTATGTGATTGCCGACTTACACTGTCGATAAGTAGAAAATTTGTAAGGTGCCTTTCAAATACTATGTACGCGACTTAAGAGGGGAAACGGGTCTAAGCTTGCCTTAGAGGGCGAGGAGGGGGGCAGAGCAGACGTCAAGCCCAGTCTGGCACAAGCTTCACTTTTCAAGATCCACAAAGTCGATTAATTTTTCCAGACCCCTCCTTTTTTTTTTGCAAATCGAACCCACCTACTTACTTACAGTTAAACCGCTACATAGACCTGTAACACAGCAAACCACCCCCCCCCCCCCCCCCGTCCAGATTATCTTTTCCCCGGAATTCATCACATAGGTGATAGACAAGCCCCACATTCCCGAGTTGATCATCGACGATGTTGACGTCGCAAACCGAGTTATCTGATTGCCGACTTGCACCGTCGATGTTTTCCTTCTTCATACAATGGAGGAAAGTAACAGAAAATTTTCTACTAGAGGATAAGATCCTGTTTCACAGATATGTCACTTACATATTATGTACTAGATTTTCAAGTCAGAATCTCGTTTTCTAACCAGCTCAGATCTCTCAATGTTTCTCAATGGCTTAGCGATTCTAAGTTTCAGTAAAATATGAGAAGACCCTTTGAATTTCAGTTGAAAGAACCGACTGACATTGATGTTATAAGAGATAGCATACCTCCAGGGCTTCGAATAATTAATAATGGGACAAAGTTGCTGATGCTATTTTGTCTTCAGTTTGCTTGAAGAATAATAGAGCTACACAAACAGAGGAATTTTTCTCCTAAGTGCTTGCTTCAGTGCTCTCTGATAGGGGTCTGGGTCTAAAGAAGGTACTTGCATGGGAACCCATCGACCAGTAACATACAGCAGAGATTTAAAACTTTGTTGTATTCTTATAGATAAATCATTTTCTCTGGCATGCCAGTACATTACAAAATTGACGAGTGTGTTGAGCTATTTACTAAGTGATGGATCGGTGGCATCCATTCTTTCTCATTCATTTTCTGAAAGTATGGAGAGAACTAAGTTTCTAGGAATTTGTTCAGATTTTCACTTTCTCGCTCCCTTTGCAGTTGGTAAAAGTATCTTTGACTCTAGATGGCAGAGAAAATCTGTTTTAGAAATACCAAAAATGAGACCCAATTGAAACAATACGCTTTAATGTCGTAGCTAGGCATAGAAAACAGCGTTAGCTGATTGGCTGAACTTGGCTGTCAACTCAAAAAACTGTCTGCTTTGGTTTAGCTCTTTCTCACCTAAAAATAGAACTTTTCGTTTTGTTTCATTCAATATTACTTCCATAACAACCTTCTACTATACTACTTACTACGTACTTTCTATAACTTTACTACAACCCTGCAAAAATTTCTTGCCACTGCTCCATTATTCCTGACTGATCATTTTAAAAAGCTAAGGAAACATATTCTTCACTGATTCTATGAGAAGTTATAAGATGACTGATGGATCAGAGCTCTGTTGTCAGGCAAACCAAAGGGAAATAAAGATGGGAAGAATTTACTAATTTTGACAATACTCGCTGGATTTTTCAAGCTGAACACCTCCTATGAAGGATGCCAAAATACTTGCCACATTGTTGTAAAACATTTATACATTACATTTTTACATTTATTACACCAGAGAATAGTTTACTGAAATTTTACACATGTGAAAGAGAGAGTCTTGAGGAGCAATTCATTGCTTCGGCTAGCATTACCAAGACATGCTGAAAATGCAGTTGTTAGGAGGTGCACTGGGGATTGTAAGGATTTTAATTCTCGGTCATGCTAGTAAAAGGCACTTGACAAGTATTTCGGTGTAAAATGTACCAGAGGAGGGAGGAAACACTCTGACTTGTCAAATTAATTCAATTTGTTTGGAAAAACTTACCCACTTTTGTGCGTTAAAAATAAGCGTCTTGGTTGTTTACTGCCCAACCATCATTAGCGAGTCAACTGAGGTTGCTAATGTTGGCTGGGCGGTGAACGACTGACACTCTAGTTTAAATTTTGTATATAAAAAAATTTGTATTAATTTGCAATATTTTTAAAATAATTCTGCATAGCATTCTCATCACCTAGGAACATGAGAGGAATTGTTTGGTGAAACCAGGTACATGAGGCCAGCCATGGGCACTTACAAAATGGTTTGTCAAGAAACATATTAATACTTTATTCTCTCTACCAGTCACGAAAGTCTACCGATGTTTCATTTATCAATCTTTCACCGACAATAAATTTGAAATTTACAAATGTTTGTCCAAGAAAAAAAATTCTATAAAAAAAATTGACACTTAAGCGTCCAGCCCACGTACCAACAGGGCACTAATTATTTTATTTCTCAGCCATTTCTGCACGAAATTTCTTGAAAATCTTATGATCTGATCTTTGATAGGTCCCGAACCTATCGGTTACCTTCAAAGATCATCGGGCCGATGATCTTTGAAAGCCAACGGGCCGATGATCTTTGAAAGCCAACGGTCGACAATTCCCTTGATGAGCCTCTTTGAAGCCTCTAATTTGTACATGGGCTGGACGCTTTAGTTAAGCTTTGACTTTGTAAGTTTGTACAACATTGCAGATTTGAAAGGAACATTATAGTGCATTAGAGCATTTGGCAATAGCGGGTCTTAGCCTGTGTTGTTACTATTTCCTCAGTGATGATTATTACCTCAGAGCACAGTTACTTGACAGAGATAAAAATTGGGTACTTTTCAATGAATTCAAGATTATAAGATAGTTGACAACTCAGGCGACTGGAGTTTTAGATGTACCAAAATAATTTATGGTGATATTCAGTAAGCTAAAATACTCCAAGTAAAATCTGGAAAAAAAACCCACATTCGGAGACTAGAAATTGAATTCCCCCCTTGATAGAAGAAAATTGAAGCTAAATATCAAATACCTGAGCAGTCAAATTTCGGAGTAAAAGCCATGATGAAGATGAGGGCCACTGAGAGGATGAGCCGGAATGAGCGCCACTACTCCAATTGGAGCCAGCAGTCCAGCCATTGCTACTTGAACCTGAGTTTTGAGCAGAGCCAGTCTTGGAGGAGAGACCTGGGGGAGGACCGCGTGATTTCGGTGCGCCCCACAGTTCGCTTGTAACTACAGTTGGTGGCTGAGCATCTCCCCAACTGGTTGTTTTACCAGTAGTGCCCAATTTGGCAAGAGGTCTGAAACAGATGTGCGGAATTCGTCAGAGGATATCCGATTCAGTATGAAAACTTGGAAGAAAATTGCTCCACACAAGCCAAATGATGCTTCCATTAGTATAAGCTAATTTAAGTGAGCATGAATTATTGGCCTTCTTTCAGGGCCAGAACACAGTGTTGACTTTCCAGTACAAATATTACGTGTCTCAACATATGTTTTTATGTAAGTACCCTGCACTTTCCTTGTGGGAATGTGTGTCCTGTTCGATTTTCGATTTTTTATAGCATTAAACTTGTCTATGGATGCTGATCAAAAGTTATCTTTGGGCAAACCGTTTTTGTATAACCCACCATTTAAGTTTTGATAATATCCAGGAAAGGCTAGCTGTGATCGTGTGCGTTAAGACGCAGCACGTGTCTGTCTGGTAAGAATGAGAGTGAGAGAGATGAAGGAACTGATTTGGACAAAGAAAAGAAAAGGTGTGCGGAATTCAAGATAAGACTGCCACTCGGCAGGATTGGCTGCTGATCACGATGTGCTTAAACGCACTGGGGTTTTCTGGATTTCCTTCATTACACGACTGACCTGTACTCGCATGCTGAAATGAGGGATCTCTTCGACTCTTCATCACCGCACTACTTTCATTTATTCAAGGAATTAATGCAAGTTCAGCCGCGGATTGTGTGAAAACAAGGCCTTGAAGAGAGTTGGTGCAATGAAGACTTTTGATCAGCATTCATAGATAAGTTTAATGCAATAAAATAATTGGAAATCAAACAGGGCACTTCCGTGAGGAGTGTGCGGGGCCCTTTACTGAGATCTAAAACTATTCGCAACCCTGTAGGTGGCTTCAAGCAACCACTGTCAGCAATGCAGTTGATGATCATACATGTAAATGGGTTAAAAAACTTTTCAAATTTTAAAATGTTACTCAGCAAACCCGATTTTCGTCATTAAGATTGTTTTATACACTGCTTGGGGGTTCTCAGTACAAACATGATTCCTTTGTGCCGGTGAGTAGAAAATAGGAGAAACTTACCCAGTAAAAGAAGAAGGTGCAGTTGAAGAGGGATTGAAGCTCCAAGTTGATGACGACAGAGACAGCGGAGGTAGAGGTAAGTTGTCAGAGGCGGAGTTGTTGGTGCTGTTTGGCGAAGTCTTACTAGAGCTAAATATTTCTGAGTCTTTGATTGAGGCCAGGCTGAGGGGAGATCGTACGACTGATCCAGGGGTGATGCTAGGGTCATCTTCAATGCTTTTCAATACACTGCCTTTCCACGGTTTTCCAGGCTCAAACTCAGGCACAAGGTCAGTAAACGCAGATGAGGAGTTGGCCTGTGATGAAGGCCAGTCTTTCTCAGAATCGGGCCAACCAGTGCTGTTTGCATTCGAAACACTTGATGACCAAGGCCTAAAATTGTGAAAAATTAATATTACAAAGAGCTAAAACTGCAGAACTTAAGGGCATGTTCATGTAATTGAAACAGGGTTACCACAAAATTTAGAAAACGGAATTCACTGAGATTTCCCTGACACACTTGGGTAAAATTCCCAGAAAATTAAAGATATGCCATACGGCAAAAAAGAAAAAAATTAGAAATAGTTCCCAGGCAATATTTGTTGTTTTAAATGTCAAATCCATTTCAGAAAGCTAATAAAAGATGTTTAACAATTTTTCTCCGAAACTTTTTGGTCATTTCCCCTGACTTTTAAAAATTTCCTGACTGTGGCAACCCTGTGAACTGAGGTCAACAACATTAGTACACACATAGACGCTTTTAAGGTTACTTTACAGAAGAGACACTAAACAATTTTTTCTCGAACAGAGCATTGAAAGAGAATAAGTCCTTGCAATTGTTTGAGCTGGTAATCCTTAATTTAAGACTATCATTTAGATCTGATTGTTTTTTGCTGATCTATAATTTGAAACAGTCATAACATGATTCCGTACTGACCCATTTCAAAATGTAACATTCTCAGCTGAGTCACTCGGCATCTGTTAGACTGATGGGAGAACCACAATTAGCTTAACGAGTCATCAAGTTAGGAAAAATTTTTTGAGTTGGATTTAGATTAGATTATGAGATACTAAAACTATGAGAATGAGCAACTCACCCGTCTGGGCCCAGCAGAGGATTTAATGTGGGAGACGTAGAGCCTCCAGATTTAGAGGTGGTTCCTGGGGCACGGCTGAAGTCTTCACCGACTTCACCCTCCTTGTCCAGAGATGGTAACTTCCATTGATTCAAACGTGATTGCTGGTGTTGGAAACCTGCTCCACTTGACTGAGGACCAAAGAAAATAAAAAATTAACCTTTGTTGATCACTCTCCAAATATCAGATACTACCACTAAAATATTTCATATGCAGTAAGTTAGAGGCATAATGTCTGGAATTCTAGACTGCTTATTCCTTGATAAGAAACTGAAGTTATCTCCTACTTCCGCAGACTTGTTTCCAAAAACCTATGTACTTCTTTGGAGTTCGAAATATGAATATTAATTTTCTTCCATCTTTCGTTTGATTCTTTGGCTCACATTTAAATTTTTAATTCCAAAAATGTTTCTGATGTTAACACTATCTAGTCAATGAAAGCTTCACTACTATTCTAACGATTTAAAGATTCAAATATGTCATTCAAGATGTCAATAATAGTGGCTCAGGAGCAATAACATAAATTTCAGAGTGGCAGAAGGAGAGATTCCTGATTTGTAACCAATGCAAATCCACCAGGTTTCTGATAGTTTCATCACATTCTTTAGGTACCAATGTTAAACGTCAGGAAATAGAGTAAAAAAAGGGGTTGGATCTTACCAATGGTTCTTTATTAATGTTCAAGTCTGTGAAATTGGTTTGAAGAGCTGCCAAGAGATCCTGTGCTTGATTCTTGTTGAAGAAATCATTGCTACCTCCACCACCTGCATTACCTTGTGACTGATTATTGCCTGATGCAAGGTGGTGTTGCTGCTGATGCTGCTGTGATGGTATCTGGTTTTTGATATACTGCGCTTGCTGAATTACTATGTCGTTCTGCAAAAAATAATTACAAAATAATGAGTAAATTGTAAGGAGGAAATAATCACAATATCTTCAAGGCACACTTTTCACTGCAACATAAGTAGTTGACATTTAGATGGTTACGGAATAGAGCAACATATCTGCAAACTGAAATTTTATTGGTAGAAGAAAAATGACAAGGTAACACATGTTTTAGGGGGCAATTGTTCATCCATAAGAGAAAAGAAAACATTGAATACTTAAAACTGGCATAAAGAGCCTGAGAAACTAAACAATTTTTTTTGTTGGAAAAATCAAGTTATTTGCACCCTATTTGCACCCATGGTATACGTATTGATGGCTCTGCATGTATAAAAAATTGGTGGTGATACCGAACACCAGGCCCTCGATACAATGTTATCAAGTTTACAAATTATGCTGCAGGCTATGAAGCTGTCGCTTGGTTTTCTACTAATATCTCAAATCAGTAGATCATGGTGTTACTGACGATAAACAAAAGAAAAATTAGAAACTGGGCAATTCAGCAGAAAAGCATAGAAGATTGTAGGCACCTATTAAGCATGCTTTCTACAGGAAAATTTTTTTCTCAGTTTCCTCCAAAAAATTAATATCACATATTCTGTGCTAACCTCCACCATTACTCTTTAACAACTGAACATTTCCATGGGAAGGGTCTCTTTGCTGAATGTATCAAATAATTAAATGTAGCAAGGAAGAAACACGCTCCTCTGGCACTGGAAAGTTTAAGGCGGACTACAAGATGTCGCAAAGACAAATATCCAAAGGATGTTTCCAAAGATAAAAAATCAGGCAAGATGAAGCTACTATTGTGAGCAATAAAAGCTTTCAAGTCTGACAGTGTTGGATCCAAGTTCCTTACATATAAAATAATGAGAAGCATTCCTGTTCTCACTCTTAGTTTACAAAAAAATTCCTGCACTGAGCTTTAATGATCTGAATCATCAATTTTCCTAAATATTCAAGTGTTCATTGGATTTCCCTAATTTACAACAGCAATTTTATGTCAAAGATTTTGGTGACTTGCTAGGAGCTAATACATGTTCATTTCATATGTAACGCCACAAAATTTTTACCTGAAGCCCGGCGATATGTTTCTTGGTTTTGGTGATTTGAGCTGTAAGGTGCATGAATGCTGAGTTGTTGCTCTTCCCAAGAGGGTTGCTGCTGGCATGTAGATTTCTCTGCTGGATAAGTTGTTGAAGCGACTTGATATGTTGAAGTAACTGATTTAAAAGGAGAAGAGTCTGAGGAGCCAAGGGCTGATTCAATATCTGTAAAGTAAAAAATGAAGAGACGGTTAAAGTATCACTGACTTTAAGATTACTGTTGAAATGTTTTCATACCAGGTGCGCTTTTGTCTGATTTAGGCAAACTGTAAGGGTGAGAACAACATTAGCATCAAATCCTGTAAATCTGAGATTTATGGTGAGGGCCACGCTCCATGATCTGGAAAATGCTTCTTTAGGCTCTATTTCAACCAAGGAGCACAAGCTTGGCTAATTTTCTATTTTGCTTATAATACAAAATCTTTTGATTGTAAAAAACTCACAAAAAACTGGATCTCCATTCGTTTCTTGCCAACTGGTTTTCGTCGTCCCATTGTTTTTGACCAAGAATTCAATTTAAACTGAGTCTGATAATCAGGACATGAATAGATTATCATTACCTCTTCATTAGACCTTGGAAAGACAGCGTGTTTTGACATTCACATGATTTGACGAGTATACTCAACAGCGCGTGCCTGGGACACATCTAACTTGGCATATTACTTGCCATCCCACAAGTTGCTTTGTGATTATTTTGGTCCTATTTTGTTACGAGTTCCCTGCATACAGCACCTCAAGTACTAATAAGTGGCATATTAACACCATGTGTGGCCAGTGTTCTGTTGCCAACCTAAATAAACCCTGGTTAATTTATTAGATCTGTGCAATAAAGTAGTTCATTGAAAACCTGTCTAGTTATCATTGTATCTGTTCATTGTAGTGTTTGTTCTGTTGTGTGGATGCAGCAGGGAAATTAATCGAAACACACAAATGGGTTAAAAGGACAGTCCACATCTTGTTATCAACCTTACTTTTAAGAATCAATAAAAAGAAGGCTGTTCATCATTATTCTGAAACTCTTTTAATTAGCTGTGATATCAGAAATAATCCATTATTTGAGCTGGAGAAAGAAAGGAAAAAAAAAAAAAAAACTTCCTGGACAATTTCCTTAGGATTTTGCCCAAATTTAGGGTGAAAAAATATTGATGAAAAGATCCACATCTTTGCTGAGTGAACTACAGTTCAATAAAGGAGAGAAAAATGGCATACCTGCTGATTAAGATACCCAGCTTGAACTGCCATTGTGATTTGCTGAACCAAAACACGAAGCTGCTGAGGAGTCGGTTGATAGCTCGAGTTCCCTCCTCTTGAAGACTAAAACAGAAAACGGAAAGTTCCATGAGACTTTAAAGCTGGCAGAAAAAAAAAACGCCATGAATTTCTTGGAGTGAATTCAGTGACTGTTACCTTGCCTTTCAACATCAATTTCAAGCCCAAATATTTTTAAGGTATTTAATTTCATTGCTAAGAGAGTATCATATTGGTTCATTTAAAAATACTGAGTTGAGTGGTCTTTCATAGAAGGAACTTCTTCATTGCTTGAAACTTTTGCGAGGGGATGAGGAGGATAAAATATGAGAAGTTCGTGAAATTAAGGGTATTATTAATTTTATAATTACATAGTTTACTAGAGTAATTCAATAGTATTGAGCTGAGGTGAGCCAGCTTACTTGATTGTCATCTGACAAATACTACAAATGCTCATTCATGTGGAAGGGGTAGAGAAAAAGCTATGAAGGAATGCGACATTTATGGACTTGGATTGAAACTGAGGAAAAGGGGCTTAATATTTGTAAAATATATCAAGGTTCCTTTGAATTTAAAAAGACTCTCTAGTAACCAGTCCCAGGAAATGACAAACATGTTCGTCTCTCTAAAAGACTGCAGTCATAATCTATGGATTGTTTGTTCTGTTAACATAAAAAGGTTAACTAGAAGAAATACCATCAAATATTCCTAACTTCTATACAGAGATAGTTTCCCTACCCTTGAAGCCAATTAAATTTGTTTAGATAGAGCCAGGGCAGCATATTTTCCAGGAATGACATGCAAAATGGTAATATCTACAAGACAGGTGAAATTCATTGCAGAGTGTGTGAAGAGAAAAGTCGGAAAAAATGATCAGTGTTGCCGGATGCATCTACCGAGGGGTCAAAAGTGCGCTATTCTTTGATAAATGGAGGAAAAGCTGCACTTAAGTGACTGGAGATTTGTTTGATGGCTGAAGTTTAGATATAAGATGGTGTGTTTCTAAAATAAGTTCATAATTCTGTGAAATCAGATTAAGTAGGAAGGAGATATCTGATACACAGCTTGAATGTTAGATAGAAGCTAGCAAACTTATGCATACAACAGTTCTGTACAAAAAAAAAAAAAAAAAAAAAAAGAAATTTGGTGACTTAAGACACCTACTACTGGCAACACTGAGAGAAGAAATTTGTCAACTGCAAGCATGAGTCTGACATGGGAACAAATATTTTAGAGTTTACTTGAGAGAGAGATTGGGGTTCAATCTGATTATGCAAACGAGAAAAAAAGCCTAAAAAAATGGCCTCAGAGTGAGAAAATAAAATGCAATCAAGAATAAGACTATTTCTTTTCCCTAACAAAGTTGCACTTCAGTGAAATTGATCTTAGATAAAACTGGTATTATTGAGAATAATGAAGAGTTGAGGGACAGATGGGGCCACAAAATAATTGTAAAATGACCTCCATGCACACTTCCCCGAGAAAAATAGCAGTTGAATTTCAGTCCTTTTCATGGCTGCAATAGCCTAAAGATTGTGTAAACGTGACCATGACCTTCAGTTAACCAATGGAATCAACCAATCAAGAAGCCTATGCATCCACAAATCACACAAGGAAGCCGACAATATTTGAGCTCGGAACCACTTTTAAAATTTGACTTAATAATCAATTCTTAAGCAACGGTTGAAACTTACTTGCTAACGCAAGAAGTGGAGTTTTACGTACAAGGCTCAACAAATTTTGACCTATCACTAAAGTAATTTAGGAATCATTTAGTACTTATAAAACCTACTTCTTCGAGTGTAAAAAATCACCTTTGGAGAGCGTGTGTGTGTGTGTTGAAAAATGGAGGTGTTGGTGCGATAAATGTCAATGCCAATAAAAGGTTAGCTAAGACTAAAATAAGTATGATAGTAATATCTTAGGGACTAATGATTATCATTACAAATTATATTGACAACGAGGAACTTATCTCACAAAACAGTGCAGATTGACTACGACACAAATAACAGCAAGTCAATAAAGTTGAGTCAGACCAAACCCAATAACTTCGTTTGGATGTTGTGCCATGAAAGTTTTTTAATAATTGAAGCATCCTATACTGCAGTTTGGTTGGCATATGTATTAGGAGATATAATGTGATTAAGTGTTTGATACACCTTATCATGTTAATGAAGACTATTTTTGGTTAGATGGATTTTACCAGGATAAGCTTAAGTGCATTTCACGCCTAACTTCCTCTTTATTTCACCATTTTTTTTAGCAAAGAACTAACCAACGGAACGAAACTGACCTATGACAGTGCCTGCTTTGTGTAAGTCTGAAGTAAAAATAAAGATAGAAATATCTTTTAATGATCATACAACCAAAATTTAGAATGTTAGGAACTGCTCTTGGTTAAACCCTTTCGGTAGATCAGTGGCATCCATTTTATTTGTAATTCATTTCTGAAAGTGAAGCGTTAACCAAGTTTCTAGGAATTTTTTAAAATTTTCTTTAACCCTGGGTAAAGAAACCCTGTTATGAAAATTCACAAAAAGGGGCCCATTTTAAACGATAAAATTGGCAGACTTGCAAGACGTAGCAAGGAAGGGGAAACGGCATATGCTGATTGGCTCAACTTAGCTTATCCCCTTGATACGTCAACTCGACTGTCTGCTTTGGACGGATCAGATTTTGATGGGCTTTTTGCTCTCCTTGGATATGGTTCTTTGAAATTTTTAATAAACCTGCTGGATCAATCACAAAATTTTACTTCAGAAAAATTTCATATAACCCTGCAAAAATTCCTTACCACTGCCCTATTGACCCTCATATTCTAGGGCATTTAATGTTGAGCTTAGCAATGCACAGGATTTAATACAGGTTGGTAATTTTTTTCCACATGCAGAATAAAGCTGTTAGAGAGAGTTGAAGGCATTTGATGAACAATGAGCATTGCGCCTTAATTTTTTTTGTAAATCATCATGATGTCCTTACAGTATACACCTTAGTAAAGAATATGTTGCACATTGGCAAAAGTTTTCTGATGAAGATCAAACTCTTTCCTCCGGGGGGAAAAAAAAAAAAATTACTTAAGTCGGCAAAATTTATGAGCCCCTTGAATTAATTTATGCTACAAACAGCCTCTGTGCGCAAATCAAAGCACAAAGAATGATTAATAGAACAACTTGCAATAGAACATTTGAAGGAGGCTTTTTCGGAAGATGCAAGTTAACAGAGATAGCACATACAGTTCATGGACGATACATAATCCTTTTGTGCTTTTGTTAAAGCTCATGCAAATACTTGGAATGTGACTATCTCATGCACAATACTGCACTGACAGCTACAAGGTAACCATTCTTTGATTTTCTAGAAAACGATATGATTCAAATTTCAAGATAGTATGGAAGAAAAACTTGAGGTCTCAAAGAGACCTTAACTTGGGACCAATCGTCTTGATAAGATTGTGAAATGCCACAAATTAACTTCAGGTGAATTACAATTGAAGTGAGAATACACAAATGAGCTCCCAACTCCATTCCTTGGAGGAAAGTGTGATAAATTACAACATCAGATGGACCAACTGTCGAATAAACATGGATCTAGTCCAAATATTTTAGTAGTAATTTACGCAATTCTATTGGTGAGCAGCTCATCTTTGATAAAAAATACTGAAATGAACTAAATAGAATTGTTGAAAAAATAATGATAAAAAAAAAATTAAATACATGGTTGGAGAGAGGAAGAGACTGAACCCAAAAGAGTTACGAATGCAATAAGAATGGATGATTATAAAGTGAAAAATAAGGGTTTAAGTGATGAATGATAAATAAATTAATAATAATAATATAATAATAATAATAAAAAGGAAGCAAGTCACGATGCGAGGAGAATCAAGAGAGCAAACGGACATGTTAATGGAGGAAATATTTACAATATGAGATTCAGAGAGAAAGAGTGAGAAATAAATATTACTGGAGCACAACGCACTTGATTGAAATGTGGTGGTTGCTGACCGGCTGTGGATGGCGGTGGCTGAGAGAGCAACTTCTGATGGGGAGGTGGGGGAACCGACGGAGCGACACCAGTCTGTACCGGATAAAACAAATTCTTAGTTTTATCACTTTTAGGTCATTTACTTCTGTCCTAATTAAAATAGTGTACCTTCCAGTTGAATGTTATCAAAACAGCTGAAATATCTTAAATTGCCGTTCAGAGCTTATCCCGTGTGCCAGTCTAGTTGGAGAGAGAATAAGGATGGCTTTGGCCATTCATTATTCAAAACTAAGGAGAGCATACTAAGTTCTCTGAAAAAGGAATGAGTTGAAGTTTCTGTCCTTCAATTCTTTCACAATTTGTTGAGTGAAAATTAAGGCATGCAGAGTGCATTATTTGGTGTCTCCAAACGTAAGCCAGAAAGGAATCGAGAATGACACCATGGCCCTAAGATATTGACGCCTTTCTTTTGTGATACGCTTACAAAGGCCAACATGAGTCTTCCTCTCTTTCATAATAAGTTTCTGCGACATTGAGAATTACTGTTTTCTTTTCTCCCGCCTTTAAGATTTACTAATTGCACAGTGGTAGAAACTTGGTAGAAGCTTGCTGCCATCCTTTCCTCCACCGCGCAAAACTAAATTGAAAGGACAATAGAGGTTTAAATCTGGGATCCTCCCTCAATCTTCTCTATCTTGCTACAGGTGGTGAATAATCAATATAAATTGAATATATCAGGCAAGATAACTTTACTTTGTTACCATCCTTCTTTGCTAAAATTAATGAACTCATTGGTTTTACTGACACTGAAATTGCTCCAAATTTTCTTTCTAAAGTATCTCTCACTTAAGGATGAAATTTTGAAACAGCAATGACTACTTGAAAGAGGAAGGAAATGTCTTCGGATATTACTTAAAAAAAATTAGAGGAAAAAAATGGACATAAATTTCGGTAAAACTCAGAGGTAATCAAAAGAAATCAGATGTTCTAATGAGGCAAATATATACTGGAAGATCCAGTCCTTCATCAAGTCAATGTAGCTTTCAATCTACTTGAAGTGAATTGCTTTCCCAATTCTGATTCAATGGATCCCTGGCGAGTGTGTTATGGAGGCCTTGCACAAGTACTTTACATTCAGTACAATTTCATAGGAAACACGATGGTGTAACTAGTTTTCTCCGAAATAAATTCTTGAGCTCAAAAAAAATCTGAAAGTCAGGACTGTTACGATGGGGATAGCTTATGCTACAGTGTAAGTCTACTGTAGATCTGCTTAACCTCTCCATGCACAAATGGGGAGCAAATGCATTAGCAGGGTTGATGTGGCTGCAACCTTGGAGGCCCCATAAAAAATGAGCAACTCAGCTATAGTTTTTGCTGCCCATCTTTGCACGGAGAGTTTTAATGGGGTTAGAGATGAACTCTTACCATGAGGTAAACGGCCTCAACTTTGAGATCTTATGAGTTGGTTTTGGAGGAAACCAGTGACACCATCGTTCCTTGCAAAATTTTACAGATGAAAAAGTACTTACAGTTTTCACCACGAAAAGTGGCAGGTGAGGGGCAGAACCAGTCGGCCGGTCCAGTTTATCGTTGAAGGGCTGAAGCGAAGGTATTGGCCCAGTCGTTACCCCGTCTCAACTACGGGCCAATACCTGCGCTTCAACCCTTCAACGAAAGACTGGACCGGCTGACTGGCTCCGCCCCTCACCCGCCACTTTTTGTGGCGCGGACTATAAACCAAAAATTCATGCGTGTAACAAGAGCTTCACTGTTTCTAAATCATGGTTATATCCTATTTGGATGTATTTGAATCAAGGAGAATAACTTTTCATTGCTCCTCTCAACTTTTAATTTAGGGAAATTCTGCGGCATAAATTCACCTCAGGTAAATGTTGCTTTGAAAATAGTGCCAGAATGACAAATGTGTTACGTAAAGATGGCACTGAGTAAAAATTAAATTGCAGATCAAAACATATTGCTCCTCCTTCAATTAAGGCAATATTAAATGCTTGTTACACCTTCAGGTATTATGCACATCAGTTATCAGGAGAAATCACCTGGTAGTAGCTCTTGAGCACTGGCGGCTCAAACCATCCCCCCTGACTCAAAACCTGATAAGATACGACCAATCTCCTCTGTAAACTGTATTAAAATTAAAATACAAGGAAATATATACGATCTTTCTTTGATTTCCTCATGCAGGTAGATTCTGTTGGCATAAATGCTTATGATCTAAGTATGTGATAAAATGAATGAATAGAAAGAGATGGTTCAAGTCTTCTTATTCTAAAGTTTGTGAGATCTTCTCAATTTTGCAAATTACTTTTTTTTTTCCTTTGGAGTTCCATTTGGATTTTTGGAATTCAACTCAGTGTTTCACCTTCACTGGGTGCAAAGCGCTGATAGCGCTGCGCCTAGGAAATCAGGCTTTGGCGCTTGAAAATACGACGTACTGAACCTAATGCCTAATAATGTTTGCAGACATAATTTTTGTGGCGCTCTACAGCTTCTAGATTCAGGAACAACCAACACAAGATATTTTTTAAAGGGGAAAGGGGGGGGGGGGCAAAAACAGAAATTAACTTTACAGGGAGGCCGATTTGGGGAAGGGGGGGAGGCGGCGCCGCCTTCGGTAGGATAATTCTCAACTTCAAAGAATTTTTGAGGATCTCTCCGATCGATTATGAAACGATTAGGAATAGAGATGAAGAAATGGTAATATAATCTTTTCCAGAAGTGAATCTCCATATAAAAAAAAAAAAAAAAAAAAAAAAAAAATCGGAAATAACACTGAGAGTTACAAAAAATTACTGCATCTTATCCCAAGTATTTCCTCAATGTTGTCAAAATGAAAGGAAAACAATCCCTTCATCAGTTAAAAAAGATGTAATGCTATCAGGGCTTCAGCTGCTTCAAATGAACTGAATTTCTAATAGAAATAGAACGGTTTAAAAGATCTTACTGGAAGGGAGAATACTCATTCAGTGAGCCAGGTATAGTAGAAAGAAATGAGAATTTGGATACAGCAATACAGCTGGGAGGGAAGGAGGAGAGATAAACGAGACAAAAATTCAAGAACACAGAACATAAACCAAGAGAAAACCTTTCACACATTAAACTATAAAGGATAAATAAAAACAACATGAAAACAAAACCAAAAGGAGAGAGGGATAAAGAGGGGAAGAGGGGAGAAAGAGGAAGAGGAGTTGGACAAAAAAAATTATGAATTCCTTCATCACAGAGATTCACTGTTACTTTGATTCAAAACAAAATAATTTGTAGCATTGGTCTATTAAAAACTTCCAACAGAGCAGAAAAGGGAGCTTGCCTACAAGGAAATGAATGAAAATTAAGATGAGAGCATTGGAAGGATCTGATGTTCACACCCCTTACAGCCTGTGAAAGAGCTTTGCGCAGTTTTGAACATCCCATTTCAAACAGTACTGCAGCAAAAGCATAATACAATTAAGATGTGACACTCTGGTTCCACAATAGGGTACAAATAAAAAAACAACTACTCCAGTACCTACTTTCACTTTTTTCACCTGTCTTGGAAAGCAGGAAAGAAAAGATTTCTAAAAAACGAGTTTTTAATTGAACAACTGCAACACAGGACTGTCTTTTGAATACAGAAATTACAGCAATGCGCATTTTGGCAATTCAAAGATCCTAAAATTCCCAATTTGTAAGGTTCTTGGTGACCCTACCAGGGTTACTTGCAAATTCTAACTTGAGGAGGAGGCAATTAAAACGAAGGCAAAGAATTCTGTATAAAATGAAGAATTGGAAATAATTAGTGAGATAACTAAGTGGGGGAGTGGTGAAGAGGAAGAAGAGGGTGTTAAAGAAAACGGTAAAGACTGAATCTTTGTATCACAACAAGACGTTTCTGCTATGACTTGAGTGAGAATAGCGAGAAAAAATGATAGAAAAAGAAAAAATCACACCACACAAATGAGATATTAACTCAAAATTTAAATTAGTTGATCAGTGAAGAGAGTAAAGAGGATATAAGATGAGAAGTAGGAAACCTAAGCACTTATTCCGATTTACAGCCCACCTCCCGATCACTAATACACTTAAATGGCCCCCAAACATGAATGACGAGGAGAAAGATAAGCTGTGCTACTTCAGCAAAAAAAAAAAAAAAATGTGAAAAGCTTCCCTAAGTCGTCTTTTTTTATGCCATCGGTCGCCATCAGTCGCCGTCACTGCGCAATCATTCGTGTTTTGTTTCGTTGATGCCATCAGAAATGGGCGGAGCTTAGTTTGTCAAACTGAGCTAGACCATCAGTCACGTGACGCTTTGACGCCATCAGCCGCAATCACTCGTCACCCGAGTCCGGAGTGTCTCCATGGAGCACCATCAGTGAAACCTAACCTCTAACAATTTTTTAGTAGCGTAATCCCGTGATCGTGACGGACGTTGTCGGATCGTTTGTCTGTGATTGGATAGAGAAAAATGGGCGTAACCATCAGTCGCAATCACAGCGATGCCATCGGTAAGCGACCGACGACATAAAAAAAGACGACTCTAGATTGTGACGTCCTTCTTGAGGGCAACAAAGATGCTATTTTGCCTCCAAACAAAGAAACAAAGAGAGAAAAAAATAAATAAAATAAAATGAAAGAGATGTTGTATGTCTAATATCTCTGCCTCTCTTCCTAAATAAAATTTTTCACCAGGAAAAGAAAAAAAAGATAAGATGAACTAAAAGGGAGGGGAGGGGGATTGAGTTTAAAGAATCCTACTTGGAAAAAAATATTATGCAGAGGTTGGAGGGTTCATGAGGGATCTTCACTTCTAGTACATATCCTGTTGGTGCCTAAAATAAGTTTTTTATAGTTCTCAAGTGACAAAAGCGTAGAGTAAAAAGTACAAACTTTCATGATCAAGTTGACAAGGCTTTCTGATGTTCCCTCCATGAATCGGACACCCGTTAGATAGTTCACCACAATTGAGTAAAACTAAATATGATTCTCCCGAATATCCTGACAAGGTAAGGGCAGAACTATATGGTGCTGATCTCGATTAGTACTTCTTTTTATTTGCAACTAAGAGCAATCAGCATAAATAGGAATTTCGGTTATCGAGGGCGACAAAATTTTCTTATGAAAAAAATCCTCTTTTTGCTCCCTACAGAGAACTTGAAGCCTATCCTTTTTAGGGATCCAACGTGAAAAATGGCATGAAAAACAGGGAAAAGGGCTATGAAAACGATACAATTAGAGAACAACCCTATGATTTCGTACTCTAGATTATGGACAACCATTTAGTCACTTAATACACCTGATCTAACGAAGAGCATTGACACTCCTCCTTCGTAGGTTGAATTATGATTCTCGGGAATTCTTTCTATTACAGCAAGAGCTAGCTGACCTGCTTCGGCAGGCCAGTTCAAAGTTTGAGTGCAGTGGCTTATGCTTCCTTGGACCGATTTTCAGTCTCAGTCTTTGGTGTTCGAAAACTTGAAATTTGAATTTCATTACTGAATAACAAATGAACTTAACTTGCTAGCAATTCTGTGATAATTTAAATATTTCAGATCTTACTTTATAGGCTTGAAATTAGGGAGGCTCTCAAAATCTGACTGATAAGACAATGTTAGCTCACAAACTTTTAAAGGATACTACAATAAAAAAAAAAAAAAAAAAAAAAAAAAAAAATAAAAAAAAAAAACATGAGGACTTAAAGTCAGACTTGAATTAGTTTCAACTCTGCTAGGCAACTCAAAAATTAGCCATTTAGAATTCTTCATCTTGCGCTCATGAGCACACAGAGTTTGATGGAGAGGCAACTACTCGGACAATTTGCGCAAAATACTATCTTTTAAAGTGCAAAACTGAAATGCTTCATCTAACAGCAAGAAATCGGTTTCATTCCAAGATTAAAATCTCAGGGCAATAATTCACCGCGGAGCAGAGATAGAGACCGTAAAAAGGCTTCAAATGTAACTGCTACTCGGTTTCAAATACACACACTCAGCGAGTTAGTGCTGAAAAGTATTGTTATATTATGACTATCTTGAGGGAAGTAAATAGCAAAGAGGCAAAAAAGGGCAGCTTAATTGTTGGAAATTTTGCGGAACATTCTTAGTTCACACATTAGACAATTCTTGAAGTATCATTTCCACATACCAGAAATCAGAAATGAGATACCATTTTCGGCCTTAAGGTAGGTCAATTCCACCAAAGGGAACTCTATCTCAACTTGCTGGTACTGGCAGGACAAAGTTCAACATCTCACAACAACTAACAACACATATCTAAACTAAAACCAAAACACAGCTGACTGCCTTCTACTGGTCTAGTACCTGGGGGAAAACATAGATTGATAACTGACAAGACATGAGAGATAAATGGACTTACCGGAGGAGCGAAAGGCATCTGCTGCGGAAAGCGAGGCTGAGAGGGAGGGAATTGCGTTGGGTCAAATGGAGCGGCAGCGTCGGGACGCCAGAGATCAGGAGCATTAGCACCTCCCACATTTCGCGCTGGGTTCAGCATTTCTAGAGCATCTTCCAGAACCATGTTGCTGACACGCAATGCGTTTTCAATATCATCTTTCTGTGAATTAAGAATGAGATTTTACCAATAAGCACTGTTCTCATATAATTTAGCATGCTGTTTTAATTCTTATAGTGATATGATTTGTCTCCTCAACGTAATGAACTATTCCACTGAGAAAGCCTAGTCCACAGGTTGCGAGCTTTAACCCAACTCCAGGGCCTGAATTTTGAAGAAAAAAGAAAAATGGTCCTGCCCGTCAAGCCACCACTGTGCCTCCTTTTTTCTAGAGGCGGTAGACAAGACTGAAATAAAAAATAAAACTAATATCAGGGTGCCCATTTAAATTCTCTTTCCCTTTCCCTTGATGTTCTAGGTTTCTGCTAAACCTTGACGTTTTTGTCTCCTTGACTTCTGCTGGTTTTCTTTGACCTTTATCTTCAGAAAATAAGAAATACAAAACTAAACATAGATCAGTACCAAATACCAGTACAAATTTATATTGGCTCAAAATTCAAAGGGAAGAGTTTACATCAAATCTGGAGAGAGCTTTGCAAGATTCAGTAGCTGAGTGCCAAGAAGATATGCAGAAAGTTTGCCATGCCGCAAACCGAGAGGCGCATTATTACTGTGGTTACACTGTTGGCATGCCCTCAATCAACAAAACATGTTAAAACAGGAGGCAAGATGAGTGATCTACCAGTCTTACCTTGAAACCCATATCAGCAAGAATTCTGAACTGCTTGCTAGACCAAATGATATCTTTAGTCAACGGCTTTGGACCCTGCTTGGGAGGATGGCCCCAATTTGATGGGTCAACATCACCATCAATCCACGGTCCGGGTGCATTCTTCGGCGGAGCCGTACCAGCCCAACCAGATGGTATCGGTGGCTCGTTCCAGTTACCCGCAATTTTGTCATCACCCCAAGGCACGCTTGAGTCTGGGCCACTTCCAGGGTTAGCAGATCCATCGCCCCATCCTCCGTTTCTGCAAGACAAGATGTTGAGTGATTTAAACTTTAAATCAAATTCATTATAAAAGAAAGAAAAAAAATTAGAAGTTGGTACCCATAAATTTTCTTTCTAGGATGTTTAATATATAACTGAAAAAAAAAAAAAAGACCAAAACTTCAAATGAGATATTCAGTTATTCAGCACAAATTCAAAAGATCAAGTGAGGCCCATAACTATCTGAGCAACAGAGAGAGGGGCTACACAATTAATGATAACCTTGCTTCTTTTCCAGGAATTTGATCTTAGGTTGAATTGTCAATTGCTGTTTGGAACTTGGAGAATAAAAAAGAAATCAAACATCAGTGGCTAGGGAACAGTACAGTCTATCTGCAACCTGAGGATTTTGCAGAGCAAGAAAGAAGAAGAAAATTGAACCTAGATTTGCATTATTTTTTGAGGTACATTGCAGCGCTCCTATGCGGAATTTGAAAAACTAAAAACACCTCCTTGCGTACTTCAATTTTCAACATAAAAGGCGTAACATAGTGAGTCCCTTCATCCGAGTGAAGGAGTTTTTCTTTAGTTCACTGAAGAACGATAAGTTTATTACACGTAATAAGGGCTTACCTAGTCGGGTGACCCCAAGAAGACGGATCAGGTTTCATGTTGGTAACATTTCCAGGCATTCTATTTTGAGGGATGGCAGGGCCGGGCATTCCATGAGCCATATTAGGATTTGGCATTTCTTTCCAATGAGTGACTTTATTGTTACCTGGGAGAATAAAAGTTTCATTTAGGAATAATGGTAGGAAATTTTCCGTTAGAGCACGGAAATAATAAACAGACAAAGCGAGTAAGATCAACAATACATTAGACGAAGCATCTGATGTAACAACCTCACTCAGGTGAGTTTTTCCACTGTTAATGCTGAGAAAAGATTTTTTTCCTTGCAGGTAAAGTTTTTCAATTGGTACTACTAGCTGCTCGAAAAGTTGATCAAACTTCATCATCCAAGAAAAGCTAACCCAGGGATCTATTACTATGGAGGGAGACTTATGAAATAAAATGAGATATACAAGAACCCTGACTCAAAAAGGAGAGGTTTATGATTGCCATCGCCAGAATTTCTCTACTACAGAAAGACCTTGGTTTATCGGAACATCATTTAGCGGATCAATCTTCCGGTCTTTTCAAGGGCTTTAAACTAATTCAAACTGGCGGATTCTGTGATTTATTCATCAGTCCCTTGAGATTCGACGAATCAAGGTCTTACTTTAATCCCTTCGAAAGAAGTCAAACATGTTTACTTAAGAGTAAAGCCTGCCAAATTTAGAGTTACTTCTAGTTATCTTTGTAAAGGTACCCTGATTGAGGGGTTACGAGAAATTTTTGGAAATTTTGAATAACTACTCAGTATTAAAGGTCATTCAGTAAGATTGGCACTGAGATCTGCAGCAGGACTAGATTATTTCCTTTGGCTGAGAAACGAACCTTGATTTCCCCATAGAGCTGTACCGTCGTCATAACCAGGCATGTTTGGCATGTTCCGTCTTTGAGCAGGTGGAGAGGGTTCGTCCCAGCCATTGGGTTTTCCTCCACCAGCGGCCATGTTCATATCATTAGAGTTGGGACCAGTCCAATGGTTTACGCCAGCTGATAAAAGGTAAGAAAGGAAAATTAGCATTGAAAAGAATCATAATACAATTAACTTCAGCAGAAACAAACTCGAACTGTGGAGCAGAGATTGCGACCATATCAACATGTTTTTCACTCCAAGACTTGGCTTGGAAATCAATAAATTTTCTAGTACTTGTTTGAAGTATGTGAAATATCCACTTAGATCATCGGCACTTGCGTAGTATCATACAGGCAGACAATTAAAGAGTTGGGTTTGCATCACATGCCATATTTTTCATTTCATTGTTTCTGCTTCTTCAGTGGTTGCTCCAGACTGAAACAGTCAAGATGACTGGCGCGTTTTCATCGTTTTGTTGTGTAATAGAGGCCAGTCTACCCATCCTCCAAAAACTTAATTGCAGAGTGCTAGTTACAGACATAACTGTGTAGGGTGTCCAGTATTTTTTAATTTTGAAAAATCCTGATATTTTCCTAATTTTTCCAGATATTTTAAAAAAAATTCCTAATTTTTTTCATTTTGAAAATTTCTGATATTTTCCTAATTTTTGATGAGAACTTCACTATACGACACAAGTGCTACAGGTGAGAAATTATCGGAAGCAAAGACGGCGCGACGCCTCCTAGCATGGTGGGCAAAAAGCAGTAAGACTTCCCCGCTGAGGAGATTCGCCTAAGAAAAATTCCTGATGAAACGTCCGATTTTTCCGATTTTCCTGATTTTTTCCTGATCAGCCAAAATTCCTGATATTTTCCGGTTTAACCTGATGCTAGACACCCTGCTGTAGGTAGCTGTAGTGTACTACAACACACGACTGTATACCAATCTTTCTGATTTTTTGCATGCTTTTTGGCCTAAAAGGAACAATTTAGCAAAGGAAAAAAAAACAGCTAGCAGTAGAGTAACACATTTGCGGAGAACATTCGAAATAATGTGCTGGTATTGGCTGCGTGAAGTTCTGCTAAAATTTGATAAAATAATCAGAATATGTTGTACCTAGAGCTGGTGGTAAAATTTTGTTGGGTGGTTGACCAGGTCCAGGAGGTGGTCCAGGCGGGGGATGATGGGGAGCTGGTGGTTGTTGTGGCGGAGGAGCAGGACCCCACATAGCAGGATCAGCACCACCAGCTCCATTCAGGCGCCCACTTATTCCACGAGGATCTCCTCTCATCAAACCAATTCTATCATCAGCACCAATGCCTCTGAAGGAACAAACAAACAAAGGATTTCAATCAGTGATGTCCATCAATTAAATTTACAATGAAAACTGACGCTGAATTACTAGTACAGATGGCAAATAATTAATTGTGGTATTTTTTTTTCTTTTTCCAGTTTAGAGGACCAGCCAAAATTATTCATATAAGATGAAGACTTTGGGCAAAAAAGAATCATTTCACTTGAGGATAAAAGAGACCTCATGCTAATGGCCCACATTTAGTATCGATCGGAGCTGAGCCAAGAATTTTACTTTCTACCTACTCGTACCTCCTAGTTAAGTACTACCAGTAAATACTATCTAAATAGAAATTTTACGTTTTGACAGATCATTATTCATCTTTTACATAAAGGAGATATTTGCATCTGACAACAGTTTTAGAATAGCATTAAAAAGATTGAACAAAATACCGCTCCTTTACAGTGAGGGCATACCTCCATTTCCATAAGTCTCTTGAAGGGTGTGGAGTTAGATGGACAATGGAGCTTATCTCAAAAACAGTCAGCACTTGCATCATGAGGAGCAGCAAAATATTACTTCAACCTAGAGTGCATCGATCGACAGCTGGCCCATTGCTTAGCACAAGACTTCCAGTTGAATCATGTTGTTTTACATGTGACTTTTGTCAAATATTCCCCCACCCCTAAACATTCACAGGATGCCACTTTCTACTTACAACACTCTCATCATTCAACACCCAGTAGAGTTGAGAAAAGGTAAGTTTTAAAGGAGAAAAAAAGGAATAGTTCCTTACCTGTGATCAGCTACAGCCATACGATGTTGATCTCTTGGATCAACTTTTGGAGCAAGACCGCGGGAGGGGTCATACGGCCAACCGGCATTGTTTCCACCCCACTCACTACCTTTTTTGTCTCCACCTGCACATGAAGAAATTTAATTAACATCATTGAGGTCAAAATTTAAGCAGAGATATTTAGACTTTGAGAGATACAGAGTTGCTGGCATTCGGGTAAAAACAATGGAAGACGGTAGGTGTTAACTGACTCTGAGCATTATAAGAAAACAACTGATATGAGGTTAGCCTCCACATGAACAGGCATTTTTTTTCATTTTCACAGATGAAAAATTAGCTAAATGGTTGCTGTGCTTGTGGTATGCATAATCTGTGTGGCATCAATCAAAGGAGAGATAAACATGTTTTATTCTTCATGGGAAACTCAGTTTCATGAAAGAACAAGTGATACACAAGTTTCATGAGAATGAAAGATAAGAGCAACCATCAAGGAGGGCAAATCTTTGAGATTCGAAGAGCAAAGATTCTCAGTGGCGAAGGTCATTTCAGATCATGAATTACACAGCACATTCAAAAAAAGATTTAGTACCTGGCCACATGGATTGTTGGGGCCGCCTGTCCATTGCGGTTGATTGTTTGGAGGAACTCCAGTCCAGACATTGGTCGCTTCGCTACTGACATCATCATCTTCGCCCCACGTGCCACCAATATTAGTCGTGGGAGTATGGCCCCATGGTGTTTTGGGTTGCGGTGGAGCTGCAGGCTGACCGCCACTGCGCAAGTTGGCTTCCCAAAGCTCAGTTCCATTATTTATATTTGGCTTCCATGCAGGTACTGTTGCACCGGTTTGATCTTTAGCAACTGGTTCTGGTGAAGGGGAGACATCCCAACCACTGTCTTGGTTCACATGTTGCTATACGACGAAAGAAAATTTTAAAAAATGTATCAGTGTGCAATTCAAATAAGGATCTAGAGGGATCTGACGGGAAAAAGGGTCTGGAAGTCAGTACGTACAAAACGAAGAAACTGACTTAAGGCAGTGTTGGCCCTTTATAGCCAGCCCAAAGAATTCTAACAAAAAAAAACCTTCACATGAACGCAGTAATGCTGTTTTGGAACAATGATTCCCCTCTATCAGCATGAAATGACTTACTGTCTCTTGCTATTCATAAATTATGTTACACTGAAATCCAGAATTATAGACCCCTTCTGTTTCTGCACACACCCATCGAACAGATCTGAAAACACCCCCCTCCCCCTGAATAAAATTATGTCACTCTTTGCTTAATAAGTCAAATCTCCCTCTTTGGCACAAAAAAACAACAACAAAAAATTGACTCCTTCATTGGATGATATAACTGAACCAAACAAAGGAAACATTTATTCAGAGCCAGCACATTACGCGGACGGTTGCTGGACCTGACGCAGTGCTTGTGTCCTCTCCTCCCAACCTGTGCATCAGTATCATTTCAGTCTTTTTTTGTCAACTATTTTGATCCCAAGTTTAAGAAGAATTATTCAGAACTCAATTTGCTTGGTACTTTAAGAATATGAATTGAATAAAATAGGCGTCAATAACCCATTAAATGGATAACGCACAGAATAAAACAAGTTAGGTAACATTTTCCTGAGTTGGAGAAGACAGGCACAAAACTGATTAATGATATCAAAATAAAATTTAGTATTCCTCCTCAAACCTTATCAGAATCTAAATGTAGAATATGATTGCATGTGTGTTTTAAGACAGTTCTCCTTTTCTGCTCAAGAGGATTTACTGTCCATGGAAAAGTATTGCTGTTAGGGGCCCTTCCACTATTTTTCATAAATAATTGCACAGAGAAACTTACTCCTCCCCAACCATCCTGACTGAAGAGGGCTTCACGCATAGAGTTGAGCTGCTCCAACTGTTGCTTCGTCGAGTTGTTGTTGGTGGTCGATGCTGTTGAAGTCATGGGTGGTGCAGGAGTTGTGGTAGGTGGTGCGTTGGGAAGGTTCTTGCCAGCAGCCTGTGCCCAAGATGTGGTACTATTGGCTTGAGAAGTGGCCGGAGGTGGCTGGCTAGTTGACTGGCGCTGATTGTTGCTACTGGTACTCATCGCTGGGTTTGCTTTAGAAGCTGTTCATGAAAAAAAAGAAACGTCAGTTAGATGGGCATAGTAGATCACAGTAACTTTGGCTCAGTCATAAAATAATACACGACAATGCTAAAACTGGATCACTTGTGTGTTGAGCATTTCTTTTTTAAAAATATTGAAGTAAAGGTTTGAATGAAATGATCAATAATTATCCGGCTTACATCCAGTCTGATAAATTTCAAACGTTTGCAGAAGGCAATTCATTTGAAAATGCTTCAAATCGATTAGAGAACTGGCAGTTAAAATTATTACGGCTTACTCAACATCAATTAATAAAGTGCTTCCTCAAATCTGAGTAGGTACAGATATTTCATTTTAATCCATCAGAGAAAATATATATGAAGAAGTTGAATATTCTTAGTGATTGTTTGGTATTTGTTTCATTACTACAGTGGAATTCTAGGAATAATGCAAAAATAATGATCTTACCATTGTTTTGCAGATTATTGGTTCCTTGACTAGCATTATTTGCCGGTGGCTGACGGTTTTGTGACTGAGATTGCGAGGATGAGTTGGGGGAATTGCTGTTGCTGCTATTCCAGTTGGCAGGAGGTCCTGAAGCAGTCGATGTTGGTGGTGGCTGAGCAGCATTGGTCGGTGCACTCCATCCACTTGGTGGGGCGCTCGATCCTGAGTTGTTGTTGTTCGTTCCCCAGCCCGAGTTGGTGGAGGTTGCTGAAGCAAGCGAACTCTCCCCACCACCCACCAATCGACAAGTTGGCAGGATGTTCCACCTCAAGTGGTAGTCTCGAATAACATCACAGTCTTGAAAGGAGTTTAACGGGGAATTCGTTAAGCGGTGATTTAGCTTAGAGTTACCCTGAAGTAAATCACCTGAGGAATAAGGCTTTGTCGTGGTATTTAAAATTGCTATCCACTCATTTGAAGGAATGTTTTCCGCATTGTTCGTCGTCACATTATTAGCATTACAACTAGTAGTATCAACGGACTTAATCCTATGCTTATCATTAATAGTAGAACAATTATTAGTAGTAGAAGACTTATCCTGAGCACCAATGTCAACCGATCCTAGGGTCAAGGCTTCTTGCCTCATCATTCTTTTTTCATCGCAACAATCGCTATCAGTTGAACCGACAGCTTTTGCTTTCAAGCCCTGTTAAAAAAATAAAAACATAATTCAGTATTTCAGACTTCATTAGAGGTAACTACTAGTTGCACTAAGCACTTCAAATTTAGAGCCAAGCTCATGCCTTTGAAACTTGACTTGCCCCAAAGATTACATTCATATTGCAACTGCCAAAAAGATTGAAATAAGTTCGGAAACTTAAACTTCTTTCAAGTCGCAAATACAGATGGAAAATCAATTCCTGAGTTAACGATACAATTTTTCTAGTTGCTTCGAACACCTAATTCTGATTGACCTTGGAAGTTATTCCTTTCAGATGAATGTTTTTTTCTGAAAAGTAAAACCTCCAGGGTGACACATAGGGTTATGACACCAAATTGAACCTGCAAAGATTCCCTGTAAAGCTGCATACTTTCTAAAATTTTTAATAGAAAAACTGGTTTGAGGTTGAACTATTATGAGGAGAATGAAGTTAAAACCAATTGAGATCAATCACTCAGTTTTATTACCTGTAGCGTGTAGGACGGATCTCCACTACAAGTTAATGAGCTGGTTATCACAGTCGAAGGGAGGAAGTGAAAGAGGCCAGCTCTGCCTCCATCACTCTCCGCTCTGTGCGGTGATTTGATTTTATTCCTCACAGCAACGGCAGATGTTTCTACCGCATTCATTGTGTCCTGGAAAAGGAAGAAAATTACAATTAAAGACTGAAATTCTCTTTCAACTGAACAAAGATTTTAATCAAGTACCAAAGTAATGTAGAAAATCAAAACTTTATTAGTATTCCTCGGAGTACATAGTAGTAGAAGTAGTAGAGTACATAGTAGTAGAGTACATAGAATAAACTTTAAAATTGAGGCACTGGATGCGAAAAGGTGTGAGGAGACGCCCAATTTTCCCAGACAATTTATCATTACAGGGGGAAATTGGCAACGTCAGGAGGAGCACTGACTTCAAGGAAAACGCTGATGTTCGCTGGGAAATGCGCATGCGCGCCGCCGGCCGACCCGAGCTTAAGGAGCTGGGCCACTTGCTCCGACGCTCGAGGAAAGCCAGTCTTCGCTACACGGACATCTGGTGCTTGTGCTGAGGGCTCAAGCCTGCACTTGCGCGTCATCGACGAGCCGATAAGTCAGACGAACGACTCTGGTTCGTTCTCAACACCGTCCATATTTTTTGAATCTTTTTTCCACTTTTGCTATTCTTTCTGTGTCTTGTCGAGCCCTTTCATCTGATAGAATAGCCAACTCAGACAATATATCGAAATTCAGTCAAAGACAGACCCTTTCTCTCTTTATTGACTACGTCTTTCATTTTTTGGGAGGGGTCAACTACTGCCCCCCAAAGAGCACCCACTGTTGTGTTGTGTAGGTGGTCTGCACGAGATCTCTCTCCATAGAGAGACCACGGGCGACCACTGTCCGACGCAACAGTCCCCCTGGAGCCTTGGGACGTCAGCTCGAGATATCTCTATTTTGAGACGTCTCGTCGGCTGATATCACGACGCTCCAGCTACGTCCCCTTATCGACCCGTAATCAGGGTCATCACAAAGGGCACTTCTCAAAACATGTATCAGATTGGTTAAATTCGTACCTTGTCTAGTGGTCCATTGCGGTGTTTCAGAATCTCTGTTGCCAATTAATCCCTTGGAGAAGACTTTAATGGGTGATTTTTCCAGTATTCTTTCCATAGAAAATTGTAGAATCATAAGGAATATTCAGTAGAATTTTGAGTGAAATGGATGCTTTCACTTTCCTTACAATGAATGAAATATTAGAGGAGACTCTGAAACACTACAACCGAGAAGTGCCCTTTTCGCATTCAGTGCCTCAATTACTTTCAAGAGCCTCAGAAAAGGGCCAACTGAGACCTGCAAGAGAAGCACCCTGCATATCCTCTCCTAACCTAATTCCCTCAGTAGGAGATCCTTGATCCTTGACTGTTAGCAAGTCCCTTTCGAGCATTAATGACATCTATCTGATGGCTTGGCATCTCTGAACTGTCATCGAGTGCTGAACTTTCCTGTTATTTATTTGGTGTGTAATTGATTAATTTTCATCAGACAATGAATTATTTGCCTTAGCGGGAAGTTATAGCTAGTTTCTTCCTCTCATTAGCCAAAACGTTACATGCAAAATACCTTAAAAAAATTACTCACCCTACTATTAGGCACTTGGTAGGTAGGAAGATTCCGATTTTGATCGGCAGATGCGTTCACTGTCGTGGACATCTCTCCTTCCTGCATCAGAGAAGAAAGGTTATTAGATACTTTTCTAACTAATTACTTACTATAACTATACTTTTCTAACAACTAAGAAATTGGAACAACTGTTTTCAGAGAAGTTTATCTTTCATGTAAGGGAAAATACAAGAACAGGAAGAAGAGAAAAGTAAAATTTTTGGTTGTTGTTGGTTCGGCGATCTACTCTGGGTATTCAGCCTGAATTTTGATGGGACGATTGTCATAGGTTGGCATATTGTGGGCGCGGCCCAGTGACAGCTACCCTGGGTATTGCATTGCAATACCGGCGCAAAGTTTTAAATTCTTGAGTGGTTGATGTAGAGTAGAATTAAATAGTCAAAATAGGGGGACACTCATAGTAGAGTACCTGTATAGCGAGAGTATGGACAGATGTGAAACTCTGAAAATACATCAGGCCTTCACCAATGCTTCTGCGAATAAAGTTAAGGCCCAGAAATGCAGCCAACCTATGAATTTTAAGTATCCAGAGCGATTTACTAATACTATTGTTACGAACCGTCGTTTATTAAGCACATGTTTGACTCAGTTTTTGCATGAATTTACTCAATTTCGCGGAAGAACGCTCCTTTCTGTACATTCTTGGCTATCTTGGTTAGAATTGGAATCTGCAGACTGGCAGTGAAATTTTGTGCGTTAGAAGTTGGTTAGAAGGGTAGCTGCACTTTTGGGCCCTAAGCCCTCCATGAAGCAATCTGTCCATACTCTAACTCATAGGTTCCGGAGCATGAAGCCAATAAACCATCATAGAAGAAGAAGAAGAACTCATAGGTTAACATTTCCTTCCTTCCCCTCTAGCTGCTTACTGCAAGAGCTTCGTAATTTCTTTGGGTTATTAGCAATTTCACAACGTTCGGTAGATTCAGCCATCCTCTCACTTGAAATTGATGTAAAGGACACTGATGAATGAATGAGTTGAAATTTTGTAGAGGGAGGAGAGAGAAGAGTTCATACCCGTTTTATTAAAAAATGCAGACTGCAACATTTGTGCGAGGATACTGCAGAATTTAATGAAGGGAAAAATGGCTTCACACCTCGGAAAAAGCCAATCAGTGCAGCAATTATTGCCCATATGAGACAAAAATCGGATTCTGAAATTTTGGTGGAAGACTCTCTCTACTGACCTTCGAAATTTATGATGATCAGTAAAGATCATTTCCTAACCAATCTAAGAAACAAAAGTAAATTATATTCTGGCAATTTTAGGTCCTGAACATGGCATTTGAGAACTTTCACAAGCTATACAAAGTACGTTTTTCAAACAACTAATTCCAAACTAGGTTCTGTAACTGTGGTTGAGTTCGTAAGGCCGTGGCAAGTTTAGACTCCCTCCTTTCCTGAAGCAAGACCTCTATCTCTCTTGCATAGTTCCCAATTGACAACCTCAAAGTCACCAAGCAAAACTCTCACAGAGAATAAAAACAAAATTTCCAGTAGGCTCCGTCTAAAAACCCCTAATTACAAAGTTGACTGTTAGCTGAGTGTGTAGACTTCAAAATGCATACCCCTCAAGGATCTTAAACTGAAATAAGAACTAAATTTATGATCGAGAGGATTTCAAGGACAAATGTACAACTCATGAAAGATATAAACAAGTTTTGGCGAAGCAATGAAACAAGAGACAAGCATTAGACAACTATTGTAACCGTTACATTTACTTCGGCGATTTTCGACTGTGTTTTAGACAACAAAGGCGTTAGAGTATGAGCTGAAAAATGATTTTCGGCATATGAACTGAAGGGAAGAACTAGCGAATCCTGAACCTTGAATGTCTACACGATACTTATTGGTCTATCTGCATGTCATGGGTGGCGATTTAACTGCAGAAGTAAAACAACCAGTAATTTTGTTGCGGACAGCATTCACCAAATAGAATTAGCGAATTTTTGGCTGTGAGTTTTTTTTCTCTAAAAATTCCAAAATATTGCTAGTGTGTGGACAAATTTTTCGTCCAGATGAAGGAGCAACAATTTATTGCACAGCAATTTCTTTAAATTCTGACTGTCACACTCGTGCATTCTACGTTTTACATGTAGAGGACCACACTTTTAGAGTTGTGCAACATGGATCACTATTTGACTCAACTGAAGTGCGGAGAGGTTTCTTGGCATCTCATTCAGAAGATGATATTTTTTTAAAGTGTTCCATCAATTGCTTCCATTCCAAAAAGGAGAGCGCTTAAATTACAGAAGGTTAAATACCGACTGATTTGTTGCTTCCTTCGAGATTGGCCGAGAGTGAAACATGATGCAAGGGTGCAGTAACTTCTAAACAGGGCAACCAGCAGATGGGATGCAAAAACAGGGTCTGGGAATCGCACTTTTTAAAAGCTAAGGTTGCAAAAAGGAGCCTTAAAAATGGAAAACGCTGGCTCCATCAACGGAAAATTCACATGTTTTTCCCAACGATAGTTGAATGAATCATATTTGACTATTACAGACTGCCCCTATGATTTATTAATGGACTGGTTAACTAAGGAGCATAATTTTGATCAGAAATTTCTGTGATTTTTCCTCCGTTTGAAGGATATTGTATGAAAGTCTTAATCAATTCATTTGGCTTTCTTCTCTTTGAGAAAGTGAAATAGTGATACTGCCATCCAAATACATTAATTCCTTCTCTGCTACAATTTAACAGTTATGATCACTTATGACGTGCACCAAAACCATCATTGTAGTGCCTATTGTACGATTCTTAAAAATTCTAACTTTGACCCGCGGAAATTCTCTTAAAGAACTCTTCCTCTGGAATTCGTCAGTGTATACTCTTTGTAAGATGGAATTTTTTGTAGATGATCTATAACATAACAAATTACTTGCGCACCTTAGTGAAAAAAATGAAATAATCTTCACTCTCACACCTCTGAACCAGGAGACATCATCAGTTTCCTCTCGAAGAAAAGAACTTGGAGGAGCTGAGTGAGAATGGGCCTGTTGCAAACTTTTGCTAGAGCAAAAATAAGAGTTGTTCCGTATAGAATATGTCTCAATAATCACGATGAGCTTATCCGCAAACTTTGAAATGCACTCCTAACTTCACAATCTGCCTAAGAAATTTGAGTTTTTTTAAGCTTCCCCTTTCAAAAAGGATACTACAGCACAGGTGAACATTTCGATAGAGGAGTCGTTCTATTCAATCCCTGCTCGACATGGCCGACGCTTCCGCTCGCATGTTGAGGAGAGCACGAGGTCAATCAAGCCAGATATCTATCAGCGCGAGAAAAATGTGAATGTAAACAAGCAGATTGTTATCAGGTGGTTAGAATTTTCGTCCCGTTGGCGGATTGGCGTCGGCTATGTGGAATAATGCATAGTATCCTTGTGAGCAGGGGTTTTTTTTTTTTTTTTTTGGTGAGTTTTGTGGCTTTTATTCCTTTATTCAAATAGGGCAGGGGTTGGATGGAGTGACTCCTCGCACAAAACGTTCACCTGTGTCGTGGTATCGTTTTTGAAGCGGGAAGCTCAAAAAACCGCAAATTGTGAAGTAAGGAGTGCATTTCAGGCTTTGCCGATGCCCTCATCAAGATTTTTGACTCATTCGTTATGAGTAACAACTCTTATTTTTGCTCTGGCAAAAGTTTGCAACAGGTCCACCAAGTCAAGACTAAAACTCTGCCGTGTTACCAAGAGAACAGCGAGTACATTTCTGTATAAGCCATGGTTAGCACATAGTTTTTGTAGTGGCTTCAACTCAATTACTGTCTTGTGTATTTTCTTTAGTAATAAATGAAATCTAAAAAAAATCTAAAAAAAGCACATACATCACATCTGTCTCAATGCTCATTCTAGAATGCACATAATGCCTTTTCCGTGATATGGCAGAACTCCTCATTTGGCTGGGTGAATTCATAAAATGAAAAGAGGAAGTGAACTTGTCAAAGGAAGGATATAAAGCTATAAGCGTGAGATTTAAAAACCAAAAATAAGATGAAGAGTGAAACAGAAGGGGAAAGGAGAGCGAGGGAGAGAGGAAAAATGCAAAAACCAAATAGAATCCTGGAATTCTTAAAATAAGGGCAGGTCAGACCAATCTTTATAAACTGACTACCCTAAATTAAAGTAGAAATTTCTATTTCAAATGCTAGTGGCACACCAGTGAAAGAAAATAATTCAAATGAAGAGCGAACAAAAATGCAAGTATATTTTTCACTGAATTGACCCTCTACTGCAAAGGTGTCAGACATTTTAGTCAAGCGATGTCAAGTGATGTTCATATTTTTGAGCCCAGTTCACAAGCTGCAAAGAGGGTCATCAATGAACCTCACATTGCACAGAAGGCCACAGAGAGGGCCAGAAAAGCATTGAAGCCTCCATTTTCAGCAGGTAAAATAGGCATCGTAGAATTTTTTGAAAATTCAAATCCATCACCTCATGCTGTCCAAGATGGGGGTCAAGACAACTTAACCACCTCTAAAGAAGAGTTTTAAAACGTTGGGTATTCATTCTCTTACATGTAACATAAGTGGGTTAATTGTAGTTGGGATGTCTAGGCTTTATAAAAACCTACAAGCTCTCGGAATATTGCCCCTGAAGTTAGAATTCTCATCTTAGGCAGGTAGTACGAATGTGCACTTTACCATGCTGATTTGGGAAAAACATCAATTTGACCCCTTGAATTTGACTAATTTGAGAAGAAACTTCATTAAATTAGAGATCCGAAAGAAAGCAGGGCCTTCCCTTAGGTGAAGATGCCTGCATATCCTTGAAAACAGGTAAAGAGCCTTTTCATTTACAGTGATTCACTCCCGCAAACACTTCATTCAAGTTTTACGACTATACTGCTTAACATAAAATGAAAGGTGGAAAAAATCCTGGTCACAGAGACAAAATCACTCAATCTTTGTGAGAATACCTCCAGTAAATTTTCACCATGACATCACAGAGCTCTCTTGTTGTATGTTGACTAAAGTCAATATTTGCTTAGTTGAGCATTGGCAGCACTCATGAGGATAAAAAATGCAATCAGATGGCATTATTGATGGATATTGATGCAAACAAGATTTGACTTATGTCTGGACATAATATGAGCACACTTGAAGATACTTGTAGTTTGAACAGGGGCACCTGAGTAACATTCATATCATGTTCAAGCTAGTATGAAATTTCATGTTTCCACAACCTAAAAACATAGAAGATTGGGGATCCATGGCAACAACTATTGAAGTTAGAGCATGATGCAGATTGTCGATAAGAAACTAGTGATTGGGGAGTTCACTAGCATTTATTCTGGGAACTGATGTTCTTTTAAGTAAGAAAAATCAACTATGTAAATTTGGCATTTTCCAGCCTTGAAGCTGTGGACATACTCGATTTAAAGATAGGTTCCCAGCGACTACAAAATTATGCGGAGTATTGCCAACTTAATCTCATGGAGAGAAGCAACCACAAACAATTCTGCCCATGGAAAAATTAGTCAAACACGAAAGTGTGAGACAGAAGAAACAAGGATGTGTCAGGATAGTTAACACTTTGAGAATCCTTACCTTTATTGACTAAAGAGCATTGCATTGCATTCCATACTGGCAGAGATCTAAAACAAAAAAAGAGAAGAGGAATTACTCATTGAGAAAAAATGAAGGGCATTCATCAACTAAAGGTTTCTTCTTTTGATACACACAAGACTTACAACATTTCTTTGCCGTCACTCCCTGGAGAAAATAATTTCTTACACTAACGCTTGGTTACAGAAATACAAGATTTTGCCTTCGATTTCTATACTACTAAAATTTTACCTGTCATAAACATTAGCTCAATACCTCTTTAACCACACTCCTCCATCATCTTGAGGATAAAATGCAAAAGTACTCAATTTTAAATGCAAAAAGATACATTAAAACCTGTCCAATCCAATTAGCATAGCTCTCGTGGTTTCATCCCTCCTCAATATTTATATATTTCTTGCATTCAGTTGCCTACCTTCTCTATAATTAGCTCTTAAAGCTGGAGTTCCTTTAACCGAATAAGTGACCCCCTAAGAGAATTCCGAAATCCTACCAAAATTAAATTCATCCATCCATCAGAAACATCATCAAAGAAGATCAATACAATGCCATAGACTTGGATTGATTAAATGGAACACAAATAATTTCGACTTGACTCATGAAGATGAGAATCACTTCATAGGCATGCCGCCTGCATCAATCACCGACTAAAATCTCCTATCAGACGCTGAGAGTCCTCACCAAATAGGCTAACGCAGTTCTTAACTACAACAGAAGATTGTCTGATGTCACTCAAATATGTTACTAAAATGCAAGAAGCAAGATGACGGATTTTCTGTCGGAGCCTGAAATAACGTAAACCTACTTGGCTGTAACTCAGTATCAATTACTAAAAAATGTTATTGGGTATTGATACACATGATAACAAAATGACTTTGAGAGGTGGTCAGAACATTCAAATAGGTGAAACTACCAAAACAGAGATATTTACAGGATAAAAACTTAGTGATAAGCACTAAGCATAGCTAGGATTGAAAATAAAGAGGTCATTGATGGCCGCCATGATTCTTGTACACATATCTGAGAATGCTTCATGAATCAAAGAGGTGCTAGAATGAAAGTGCATAAATCCTGCTTAGGGTTCAGAAATAGAAGGCAAGTGAGAAAGTTAAAACTAGGTTCTCAAAACATCCTCTTCCATTCTCAGCTTTGTCACAGCATCTGAAGGGAGCTATTTAAATTACTGCTGCTCAAGGAGGACATCACCTAACATGGTTTTCAACCCAACCTGAGTTAAAAGAAGTGAAATAAGTTGAAATACTGACTGATACACACGGTACACTAGGGTCGATTAACTCAAAAGAGGAAAAAGCTACGTAAACTTATAATAGCGGCGCATTAGAAGGAATTAACTCGGAGACATAACTGTTGAATTTGCCCGAACGGGATGGCCAGGCCGAAAAATTCAGAGTGATAAGCAGACAGATAACCTTCAATCCAAACCTTTAGAGTGAGAGAGCGAATTAGAACTTGAATGAGGGGGAAATTACCTGTGGTTAAAATTTTGTATTTCACAGTAATTATCACAATATTTGTAAACACTGCACAAATTAAAAGCACAATTCTATGGCTTGCGCTTGACATTCGCTTCCGAACACAACACACAATTTAACAGTTAAAACAGTAACGAAATTAAACACAGTTTTACATATTTGCTAAAAACACTAAAAACTAAGCGTAATCGTTATATTAAGAGGTCACATCAACAGTTGAAATGTAATTAATCACTTGCTTTTAAAGTAATGAAAAATTCATGTTTTCATGGCCGAAAGAGGAAGCCAAAACGGAGTTGTTCAGTTCTCGTAGGACGATGTCCTATTCACGGACCCCGACTAGACTCGCCGCTGTCACATTCACGGGCTTGCCTCCCTGACGCTTGTTACGGCGCAATTAAAAAACGTGGAGGCTCCTTGGAGAAAGGATATTAAAAGAAAATGAAAGGAAGCAACCTGGGACATACCAATGTCTGTTCAAATTTCAAACAAAAGTGGTTAACAGCGACACTCGGAAGGAACCATCACGAAAAATCAATCCTGTATTGATCCAGTACGTGGCATGTTAACAACATTGGCTTTCACAGTGGGCGCACCGCCTCCCTGCAGCCGGGGGAGCTTGGACGGAAGGGATAAGGGAGGAGAGGTTTATTTTCGCTCGAGCTCCCTAGATGTCATAATAATCAACGAATCTATCTACCTTTTCTTATTACTATCTGCCTATCTGTTATTTATCGCTATCTACATCTTGTAATCGGGCCAATAGCATACCTTCTTATTGTTTCCGTTCAGAGAACCCGAGTGTAAGTACCCACAACCACACGCTAACGGTGTTTTTTTTTCTTTTTTTTTCTTCTTTTTATTAGTTTTATTATTTAAGGGTTGATCCTAAAAATCTCTAAACTAATAGAGGTTATAATACAATTTTTTTTTTTACCTATTGTTTTTTTTTTTTTTTTTTTTTTACTTATTTCTTCCTAAGGTTGTTTTCATGGAAAGATAGGCTAAGATCTGCGTACATAATTCCGACATAACATAACAATGAAAGCTTTCCGCTCATGAAAGCAATCGATATGCACGGAAAGGGAGCGAAGGAGGAGGTTGTGAGGTTCGGGTGTTGTGGGACTGGGTGACATCACGTTACATGGCAAACTTTACGGGGTCCGCGAGTTGCGCTCGCAGGCGCGGGAGCGTCTAGGGGCCCGGGGGTCGACCCCCCCACCCCCCCGCCAACCCCGAGGCCCGAGGCGTGCAAAGCTGCAACCGAGTTTGTCAAATGAAAAGTTCCGCGCCTCAGTCCGCGCCAAATAAGTTCGCGCACTTCAGGGCTCCGCCATAAGTTCAGCATTGAAAGTACACGATGCAAGATGGCAGACCTGTCTCACTCTTCAGGGTGTATGTACCCGGGATCTCCCAACCCTCTTACCTTATGGACAAGATAAAGAAATGGAATTTTGGCGATGTTCCTCTCTCAAAGAACTTCGGTGGATGTAAAAAATGGAAGGGGAGTGGGTTCCAAAGTTTCGTTTATTTTTATTAAATGTATTCACCCCCAGGTAGATAGTTTCTTGGGAAGAAATGCGGACGGAATGTCTGCCTTACGTGGCGACTTTGACGTGCATCAGGGGAGCAAATTGTTCAAAATCATGAGTTGAAAAACGCTGACTCCGCAAGATTAAATATTACAGCCTAACACAAAGCGGAGCAGCAACGCACTGGCGCCTACAAACCTAACAAGGATACTTCACGCATTGCGCAATGCGAGAAGTATCCCTGTTAGGTTTGTAGGCGCCAATGCGCGTTCCGCGCTCTCTGCCCGCCCGCCGCGCCGCGCCGCAGCGTGCCACGGCGTCTGAAGTATAACTATTTCACACCAGAGGTATTGCACAGTATCATAAGAAATTGAAGGCGCTCCAGCATATTAAGAATGACAGGCATCTTTCAAAAGTACGGAACATTCCTCGCAAAATAAATCAAGATACTACGGCACAAAAAGAGAGCGGTGGTCCAAAAACTAACTAAGTACTAGTATCCGTATCTAGTAACATTTAGCATAAACTTTATCGTCTGGCTGTTGCTTAGTCACCATCGGCTATCAAAGGCTTAAAGAAATTGTACAGCCGGCTACAGAGGCTATTGGAAATCTTACAGCCGGCTTTAGGTCTATGTTATTTTGGAACACAGATTCTACTGCCAATTTTTACCAGGGTGGCACACATTCTAAAATTAACGAAAAATTTAGCAAAATTATGATCAGCGCGTTGTGTTGACCTTTCTGCGAAAACCCAGCACGTTCGTTTCAGAAAATTGCGGAAGCCTAGAACAGTTTGTACCCCTGAAGTTCGTAGTCCTTAATTGAGCTATCTTGAATACAATCAGGAAATAAATTAAACCAATCGAAAATGTTGCATGATGCACACTGATACGTTAGTTCGGCGTCTGAGAGAACGGGACAAGTATTATTTCACCCAGATGTCTGAGGTGGCTACTCCCACCTAATTTCCAATGCTGAAGTCTAAAATGGCCCTAGTTCTTTTGCCATTACCTGCTAACTTTCAAAAGAAAAGAAAAGACATGTCAATATATAAAGCCTTAAATCTGCCTACTTTAAGCCAAAAGATTAAGTGGATAAGTCTCCAATTTTCATTAATTACCCTGGTGGACCTAAGAAGCACATAGAAAATTGTGCACGAATGAACTTGAATTTTTTGGAAAGCGTAGAAATCGAATTGACTAATAAAGGAAATGGCGATACCGCACTTGATAGTTCTGAGAAATAATTTAATGTTTCCACCTGGTTCCATATGAAATATCGACGAAATGCTCTGGAATTTAAATTTTTACCAGCTCCATTGGTGTGTCTATTGCCACTTGAGGGTGTTTGCAAATAAGGCGTTTTTTAAGGTTTCGACGTCTTTAGACCATCTATTTCCTGGCAAATCAATTTTTTAAATCAAAATTTCTGGTTCAATCAGAGATGCAAATGCTTTCAGTAACCACCGTAACTACTGCTTCAGGACTACCAGAGGTTTAATTTTCAGGGGGAAGGGGCAAAAGTAGTTTCGGAGGTGAAAATGCTTGGGGGCAACACAAACAAATTTCGAAAAATTCCGTTAGCTCAATGAAAATTGACCACTATCATACTCAAAAGATACGAAATCATTAGGGTAACACGAAACGCATTCCGCTGAGGCGCGAAGCGCTTCGAGGGGTATAACCGCGAGGCGGTTGCGGGGCGTAGTAGCCGTAAATAAGGGTCAATTCTAGAATGCAGGGAAAGATCTGGGTTCCTGGTGGGGTTGAGGACAGTTACACTTTTCGTGATGACATTTAATTTCCATTTTTGAGGGGAAAAAATTCAGAGAGAGGGGGGCCATGTCCCAAATGACGCCCTGACGCCCTGACGCCATGAGAACAACATTCCAATCTAGGATGGTAAAAACCACGGTGTTCACTACCACGTGGAAACTTCGATCGCCGCTTTTTTGAAAGGGAGATATCTACGTTGAAACTAGAGGCAGAGACTAGATGGTCGGGCGCATCAGATCATATTAGTTTTTACTGCTCTATGATCAGCGACCATCAAAACATGATCCTATGTTTTGATGGCCGCATGGATTATGACATGCGCAAATGGCCCATTCACCCGTGATAAATTTCTCGTGGGTTCGAGAACGCTCAGCACACTCGGATCGAACTTATTCGGACAGTGGGCTGCTTATTGGAATTGATAGACAAGGCAATAGACAAAGAGGATTATAGGGAGTATGGAGCGATCCTATTGTTAAAACGTGTGGTTCCTGTAGATTAAGGGAGAAAATTATGAACTTACTATGGGGTCTCTCAGGGGTTGCCGTTAGTTAGTCTATTATCTATCTCCTTTCTCCATTGCAACCACCCGGCGCTTCCAACAATAGAATCCCTTTACATTTCTTCTGTCTTCTTGGTCTAGAACTTCGTCGATCAATTTCGACAATCGGCCCGCAGGATAGTCCAGTCAATTTAGCTCTAAATAAGGGTCATCTGGGAAAATCCATATATAGAAGGTTTTTTTGCGGAAACATGTTGCATTAGGCTACCAGAACAACATATCAAAAGTTTACCAAAATCGGCCGTCCGCTAAGGCCGCCATCTTGAAAAAAGGGGGGGCGGGGGGCCAAAATACGCCGCCGGCGACCGGTTTTTAGCTTATATCTTGAAAAATATCGATCCTACGGAAAAATGTCACTGAACCTTTTAAAAAGATCATAAAATTTCCTATTAGAAACACTATACATTTATTAAGTTGCGACTTCTGGTTCGTGAGATATGGCGGTAGTTTCCTGCGGCTAGGAAAGTCAAATCTTGCGAGAAATCACGTTTTTTCAACAAAATCTGTAATTATCTTAAAAACGGCGAGTCTGAGGCAAAAAAATGTTCTTACCGGAATGAAAGAACATGAAATTTCCATGCTACGAATGCTTATAAATTCACCAGGGGGTCCGCCCCCGGAGCGCTATGCGGTCCGAACCAACGGCGGCTACTACGCGGTGAGGCTCGGCTTGGCCGCGCCATGAATTGTTGCGGTCCAAGATGAAACGGCTTCACTTTTTTGGTAGATTTACCGCGAGGGTATGTCATATTATCCATTTAAATATGTGCTAATTTCCTTTCATCATGAACCCCCCCCCCCTCCCCCTTTAGGTCATGCATAAAGTATAGTTAATAAATGTCAACGGTCGCGCTTGAAGATAATGTTATTATTTTAGGCTTTCTTATTCAAATTAAATTTGTCAACAAATCCTCTTTTTTCAAAGTAACTAAAAGGAAATGAATTAATACAAAATATAGAAAGAGGGAGTCTAAATTCATCTTCTGCTTCCTCTTCGATCAGTGTTTCTGCTTGATTGCTGCATCCCAAGCCGGAACAATGTAGACAAAAGTCACTGCATGGTACACCAGCTCTCTTACAATAGCAGCGGGCACTACAGCTTTTCGAACATGTACATGAGATGATTTGTAAAAGTTCTTGGGGGGGAGGGGGGGGGGGGGTCAGGCGGGTTGAGCATAGGCACAAGGAGAAGCCTGAGTTCCGAAGATTTCCACCCCCATTCCTTGGGATTCCGTTTTCTTCCTCTCCAGAGTTGAACTTGATAATATACACGTAAGAAGTGTTGTTTGCACGCATCTGAAGTTGGAGGCAACGTTTGCAGTTTCACCTCAGTTTTTGCCTTGCCAAAGCACGATTAAAACATTGAAATCTGCTGAAATCTGCATTTGTTCAAAGCAGTAGGTAACTGATTTTTCAGCACCATACAGCAAAAGAACGAGTTGCTCACCCGCTTGACAAAGCTCATCTTGAGTGCAGTCGGTTTCATCAAATTTCTCAGCAATACAAGAGACTTCGCCACATTTTTCTAACAGTTTAATAAATTTGCCTTTGCCCTTGCCACGAAATGCTGAAGTAGTATCACATCCACTGACGACATAGATAAACAGAATGCTCTTCTTCTAATTTACGTTCGATGTTCGCAATCGATTTGAGCTAAAAATTTGGGCTGCATATTTGCCCTTATACCTGGTTTGAGTGATAGGATGTCGCTTGATGCAGGCGTCAAAGCTATCATTAGAACAAGGAGGTCAATGTCTTCACCAACGATTAGAGTACCTATATTGAGAGAGTATGGCCACCGGTGTTACCACCTCTGATTGGCTCTGGCTCAGCCATCATAGGCTGAATGGAGCCCTTAGGACCCAAAAATGGCGGACGCCATAAATTAATGTGATGCAAAATGACTCAAATTGTAGTTTTCTTTGCTTATCGTAACGAGAAATTTACCCAAATGCACTATTGCGATTCTTTGCATATTTTTAAGGCTAATCGTGTGCAATTTTTGAGAAAAATTATCTTGGATGTAGTAAGGTTGGCAGCAAGTGCGGTTGGTGAAAACAGTCAAAAGTTGGCAATGACCCCCCTCCTATCCACAAAAACCAAAACAAAGCGCCGCCATTTTTGGGTCCTAAAAGTCTCTCCATGGGGCCCAGTGGCCATACTCTCTCAATATAGGTAGGTACTCTACCAACGATAACAACTTGTTTCTTCGTTCCTCTCGGCAGACTGATAGCCTCATTTACGATGAGAGTATCCGCATCGTCCTCTGCTTGAGATACTTTAACTTGACTCCCTGTGGTAAAGTGTTTCGATAACAAGCGAATTAAACGCGCATCATTCTTTTCATTATAGATAGAAGCAAGTCCTGGGCCACGGATATGGGAGTGTCCTCAAAAAGAATTAAGGCAGGACATTTCTTAAAGCTATAACGTCGTCACCTTTCGACGCTTTTTGTAGAATCTGTTGCGCTTTTTGTTCGTATCCATCAAAAACAATTGAACCTTCAAGACCATCATGCTTTTCAACATATAGGTATTAATAAACGATTCCACCGCTTAAGGTAATAAACGAAGAAATTCTTGTCTTATTCCTATTTCTATATTTTGTATTAATTCATTTCCTTTTAGTTACTTTGAAAAAAGAGGATTTGTTGACAAATTTAATTTGAATAAGAAAGCCTAAAATAATAACATTATCTTCAAGCGCGACCGTTGACATTTATTAACTATACTTTATGCATGACCTAAAGGGGGAGGGGGGGGGGGGTTCATGATGAAAGGAAATTAGCACATATTTAAATGGATAATATGACATACCCTCGCGGTAAATCTACCAAAAAAGTGAAGCCGTTTCATCTTGGACCGCAACAATTCATGGCGCGGCCAAGCCGAGCCTCACCGCGTAGTAGCCGCCGTTGGTTCGGACCGCATAGCGCTCCGGGGGCGGACCCCCTGGTGAATTTATAAGCATTCGTAGCATGGAAATTTTATGCTCTTTCATTCCGGTAAGAACACTTTTTTGCCTCAGACTCGCCGTTTTTAAGATAATTACAGATTTTGTTGAAAAAACGTGATTTCTCGCAAGATTTGACTTTCCTAGCCGCAGGAAACTACCGCCATATCTCACGAACCAGAAGTCGCAACTTAATAAATGTATAGTGTTTCTAATAGGAAATTTTATGATCTTTTTAAAAGGTTCAGTGACATTTTTCCGTAGGATCGATATTTTTCAAGATATAAGCTAAAAACCGGTCGCCGGCGGCGTATTTTGGCCCCCCGCCCCCCCTTTTTTCAAGATGGCGGCCTTAGCGGACGGCCGATTTTGGTAAACTTTTGATATGTTGTTCTGGTAGCCTAATGCAACATGTTTCCGCAAAAAAACCTTCTATATATAGATTTTCCCAGAAAAATGCTAGATTGACTGGACTAGGAAGCGAATCTCATGTGGGAGCGCTGCGTGTTTCCGAAAAGTGAAAACAGTGCTAACTTGAAAGTTAGAAAATAACAGGACCTAGTGGCGTTCGGACAAAAAATTGTTATGGAATCCTCCGATCTTCGTAAAATTGTCAATAATCACTCAAATGGCACCCAGACAGTGTTTGGATGATAAATATTGGCGAATTTTATTTTAAAATTTTAAGAACCCTTTTTCATTTTATTTTAGGCGATAGCAGTACATGCTATGTTCTCCATGCTTGCGTAGTGGCGGTTTAGAAGTGCGACTAACACATTTTAGGGATACTATCTCAACATATACACTCAATCCTTGACAGCATCTAAACCCCATCCAAATCGTGACTTATACCTTAAGGATTTTATTGATTTTTCCATAGAGGACTGTAGAGTAGGCTCCTCAACTGAAATAAAAGCCAATAAATCATCAGAAGAACAATCATTTTGAGGTCAGAAGCAGGTAGATTTGAAGTACTCAAGTCAGCAATATACGTGCAGCTCTCTGGCGAAATAATGTGGACTTACTGCTATTTTTCTCTGAATTTTGAAAGTCAATTTTTGTTCACTTACAGCTGCTCATAATTCTCGTTTTTTTTTTTTTTTTTTTTTTTTTTTTTTTTTTCATTTTTTGTATTCTTTTTTTACAAATAAGAATAATTTAGCTGGTTTACCGAGCTGAATCAGAATCAGTAAGTTTATTTGAACTACACTGAGTGGCTTTCAGAGCGAATTCGACAATGAGAATTTGAGCGTTACTGTTCTTCTCGGTAAAACGGCAGAGCTGTCAACTGCTCGCATGACTCTTTAGATATTTTTGTCAATCGTCAACGATCAAACATCTGATTATCGCACCATGTCACGAGGCCGAGGCGCACAGTAGACCGAGACAATAGGAGAGGCCGGATGTGAATTTTTTGACAAAACCTGCACATTTTTTAGTTTATTTCGACAAATTTTAAATTTTGAGGGAAGCTTCTTACAGAGAAATTTACGAGACAACCAATAAAATCATGAACGAATCTCAGCATTTTGTATTGACGGAGTTATGAGCTTTTGCCTTTTTTTCCAATTTTGTCTGACTTCTCCAATCGACTTGCGCCATTGTGAGACCAAGATGGAGGCGTATGCTGTAATAAGGTGCATCTGTAGAACTGATAGAGACGATTCAATGGTCGATTCATCGACTGATGGCTTTTATTTTAAAGTCTGCTGCCCTCCTAAAGCTTGTCACTACCGATTTCATGAAACGACAAGTGTCAGTGCTGTTTACGCTCTTTATAAGTTTTTTTCCCCCTTTGTAGGTTTTTCGCTTTCTGTGGGGAGGGTTAGGTGCTTTAAGAAAAGAAAAATAAACTGAATAAAACGGGGAAAAGGAGAAAAAAGAGGAGAAAGAAAAAGTGTCCAGATGGCGTATAAAACTGTAGCACATTCTTTTCTCATTACTTGTTGTAGTAGGAAGGGCAAAAGCACTGTTAAAACTAAAGATTCAGATACCACTAATCCAACTCTTGAGAGCGCATATTGCCTACCCTCTCAAAATAAGGACAATTAAATGCAAGGAACTGCGCACCGCAAACAAAATTTCTCAAGGCAATATTCACGGCATTTCATTCGCCGTAAATGAGAACTGTAAAGAATTGGAATCATCGCCATTAGATTGCAAAATTTCACTTCAAATACGTTTCCCTTTTCTATCTCAGTAATTAAAACTCCCTTCCTTCACATAGAATGGGCTTGATTAATAATACAGCAAAAGTGAAGTACCGTGCGTAAATGAATTTCAATCCACCATCTCATCGACAGATTTTGTTTGAATTCCACACTCGAATTGCGAGTTTGCATTTGCGTTATGTCGCATGTACTTCTATCAGTTTGTGGTTTAGGTGAAAACTAGGAATGATTAAGGTTAGCATTTCGATTAAATCTGAGCCTTTTTTAAAACGTCATGACATCAAAACACCCTTGCATCTAAAAGCAACGCGAAGAACAACGGGAGAGTACACGAAGTTGGGTTCGAACCCAACATACAACTATTTTAACTCCGCGGTGGGTCGGGTTGCATACGCTCGATTTTGAAGGCGAAATCTGTTCACAGCCTCGCGATATACTTTCGGCTCTCGCAATAGGGTACAGGCGCGCTCAGTATTTTCATCGATCGTATGAGACCCGCCCACCGAGAAGTTAACTTATGTCCAAACCCAACTTCGTACATATTTTCATTCTTTCACGCTCGGTGAATTATTCGAATGCAGAGTTCGTCTTTTGGCAGTCATTTCAGTTCGTCAGGAGCGTTCAAATAGTTGACCGAAGTGGACGTCACGCTCGAGGAAAACGCTAACTGCACCCGTATCTTATCGCGAAAGCCGTGGACAAATCTCAGATTTCGCCTGCAAAATCGAGCGTATGCAACCCACCCAACCGCGGAGTTTAAATAGTTGTATGTTGGGTTCGAACCCAACTTCGTATACTCTCCCGTTGTTCTTAGCGTTGTTTTGAGATGAAAGAGCGTTCCGTTACATCATGCAGGGTCATGCGAGGAGTTAAATGGAGGAATTACATGTTGGGTTTGAACCCAACTACAAATATTCTTCCATTGTTTTGGGCAAGAAAAAGGCTATTTCAATCAGCTGCTCATTTGCTCAACATATCCGAATCGGTTGTGCGAAAAAAAGTTGGATCGCCTGAGCCAAACTATCGGTGTTTCACAACTATCAAACTATTCGGTGATCTCGGCGAAAGTGTTTGGTTTTTAGGATGGAACATTCAGTTCGTGAGATCTAAACTAGAAGGATAGAAGTAGTTCGATCGATCACACGAATGAAACTTTTGATCCTACTAACCAAAATTTCGCGTAAACCGAATAGTCCAATCGATAGGAAACAACTGAACGGCCGAATTTTTCTTCCTCTCAGGGTGTCTTCAGATTTTTTTAGAAAATCATATCGGGACTTTTTCAGGACCTTCTCAGAGCTTTTTCAGGACCCTCGGAGTATTTATGGCAAATCACGGTCTAAACTCACTGCTAATTTTAATGGGAATCGAGTCTATCTTTTTATGAACATTTCTGATGACCAAAGGAATTCATGATATCCAAGTCAATTCTGGGAAACGTTTCCTGAAAATCCGTAAATTTTTCAATTTTTCGGTACATATTGAGTTGAATTTACGGACTTTTTCGTGACTTCAGGACCGGCCACGCAAATAACGGACTTTTTCAGGACTTTCGGGACCGGTAGACACCCTGTTCCTGTGCAAACCCGGTTTTGGAGAGCGTTACCAATTTCTTTCGTTCATGAAACCACTACTGGAGAACTCTGAAACACCAATAATTACCAGATTTCTCCAGAAATATTAGTTAGGCGACTTATTCTGCCACCATACTGAGGAAAACGCCGTATGAACCTTAGTCAGTTGCCAAATTTACATTGATTAAATACGAATTTTCAGGAAAACTTGAGAACATTCTCCATTCAATTTTTCAGAGAATTTTTTTTTCACTAGACCTAAATTATTCGAAAATTCCGGGAGAAAATAATAAAAACTCTCCTAAAAAATACATATTTTATACGCGGAAATCCGGCGACTCTTGAACGTTCATACGGCGTTCTTCCTTAGCACGGCAGCATTATTTTGCGATACTGGCGTTAACGTCCTCAACGGTAAAGAGGATCGGAGCGAACGGTGACTTTGCAACCTGGAGGAGGCTTGCCAAATCCCGGGATGGTTTTCGGATTCCGCCGCGATATCCAGGGACGCGATGCACAATTTGGCGGTCCGGCCGCGACTTGGCGAGGAGTGCGAGGAGCCGAGATAAGGTCAGGCTCAGTTGCCCGGTCGCACAGGACAAGGCTTTCCAACTTTGGGAAAATCCTTCATTTAACCGTTCAACTTGGCGACTGTGGTCTTCCGGACCGGTCCACCGTCCGGAGCACAGAAACGAGATGGATACACACGAAGCGACCGGAGCGTTGTCTCCTCATTGGTCGTGAGAAGTCCGTTTAGTGACCGGTGGCGTGGCGTGCTTCGCGATGTATCGATTGTTATGCCAATTAAATCTATGGAAAAGGATCGATAAACAGGGTGTCCGCAGCGAACACCTTAATAATCGATTTTATACCATAGGTTTAAATGGCATAACAATCGATACATCGCAATTCAAGCCATGCCACTGCTAGAGACGGTCCAGTCGATGCCGTGGTGACCGGGAGAGAAGAAAAACTACTGTAGAAAACTTTTGACCAGCGAAAATTTCTTGTTATGCAGGGAGAATACACACCGATGGAATGGATTGCTGATTTAACAATTAAATTGTTGAAAAATGTGTCCGTCATGTTTCAAACGTACATTTTACCATAGTAGAAAGCTAATTTATCCACTAGCGCAATAAAATTAGCATGTTTTGATTGTAAAATCTACACTGAAACATATTTGACACCTTTTAAAATACAAAAAAGTTAGACCAGCAATTTAATTTTTTTTCGTGTGCAGGAAAAATGCACAAGACTGTACAAATACTGCACTGCTGTGCACAGTTTATGCATTTTTCTTCCGTACATGCTGCTCCGTTGCAGGAAAACCCGAAATTGCCACAAGGCTTCATTAATTCATTTTGAGTTCCTGACTGTATGCCAGACTCGTCGAGAGATGAGGGATAGATCTTTGTTTGTTTCCTCGTAAAACAGCTTATTGTCGGGAAAAACAGTTTCATGGAGAAACGGCGTTTGTACTTTGGACGGCATGCAGTGGAGCACTTGACACCTGTGAATTATTATGAATCTCCGTTTCATATCCACCGCGGCGCTGAGCTATGCTCAAAAACACTCCGAACGAGGCATCGGATCATTGTAGACGTATTCCCAGGACGACAAGCTCGCTATGGAACTCTTCAATGCTGCCCAAAGTTAGCGATGACCCCCTCTTGAATCCAGAGGCGACGTCATTTATGGGCTCTGAGCACTTGGGCAGCCCCTAAGGGACTGAGTGTCAGGGATGCAGATTTGAAGAAAAAAACATCAATTTCCTCGAAAATTTTACGGACGATGGCCTTCTTATTTTCAGATTGGTGTTGGAAATTGCCGCGAAGGTACAAAAAAACCGATTTTCACAGCATTTTTGAAAAAAAAAAACAAAAAAAAAAAAACGCTCGTTTCACTTTGGCTGAGCACAGAGTGCGCAATTTTCGCACCAGTCGTCTCATCTTTTAGGAACTACGTGGAGGAACGCTACAAGTCATTCATAATAAAAAATTTAAATTTTTTTTTTTTTTATCACTTCTCATCTTTACCTACGACCCGTTTGCGGGGCCTTCCTGCTTTCGCACGCGACCGATGTCGACTCTCCGATGGCGTGGTCGAAAAGTTTCCGCACCCCTACCCAGTGTCCTCTCTCATCTCATGAAGGCTCTCCGGGCAGCCTCCGAGGGGCCCGGCCTCTACGATCAGGTCGTGCGTACTCCCGTGTAGCGGGAAATTCGGATAATTTCGGGTCCGGCGGACAACGCCGCCCGCGACCCGACGCACAGTGGATCGAGACAATCAGAGAGGTCGGACATGGAATTTTTGACTAAAACTGCTAATTTTGATGATTATATCGTCACATTTTAACGTTCAAGGACTGCTTTGGGAGGGAAATTTTACGAGGAAACCAATGGAACCACTCTCAGAACCTCATAGTTTTGTATAAACGGAGTTACAAGCGTTTAGGGTTTCCAAAATTTGTCCAGGCTCTCCTACTGACTCGATCCACTGTGCGACGCCACCGACCGGGGCGGCGCGGGCGAGACGTTGCCGCGCTTCCGGAAAAACGACTCCGACACCCAGCGACACGACAGCCGACTCCGGGCGACTTGGCAACACAGCAAGCGGTCGCGTTAAAGCAGTCACCGGTCGGCGGTCCGATCCAATGGCGTCCCGTGATTTGCGATCGATCGATTGGTCTGCCGTTCGAACCCGTGGAAAAGGTCGATTATCGAGATGGCGCACAGAATCGATCCTTCACCATAGCTTCAAACGGGAATAGAATGATAGTCGACAGTTCACGCCTCACCGCTGGTACACTCCCGATGGTCATACCTGCTGAACAACATTTCAAACGTCTCCTCCTCCACGGCGCACAGTGGAGCGCGTCGTTACGAGAGGTTAGAGTCCCTTTATACTGAGAGTCAAGACAATGCGAATCCATTTCTGATTGGTTAACCGGATTTTAGGCCTCCACAGTGTCACAAACGGGAATGAAGATTACATTTTCACCAATTGCAAAGATTATAATCTGGAGTGGACCGAGGAATTTCGGGTTCGACAAGGAACAAACGGAATGAGAGAAGGAACGGAGAAAGGAATTTAAGATTGAGCCGGTCAAAGATTACGAAAAACGTTCAATTTGTGTAATCTTTATTCCCGTTTGTGACTCCATGAGGGGTGTTGTCTTGACTCTCAGTATAAAGGGACTCTACGAGAGGTCAGATATTCGATTTTTGTTTAAAGCCGCGAATTTTGATGTTCATTCCGTCAGATGATACATTTCCAGGGGTGCTTAATGCAGGGAATTTCACGAGAAAACCAGTTGAACTAATTTCAAACCTCTACGATTCGTAATGGCGAAGATACGAGTTTTCAAAGTTTCCAAATTTCGTCCGACCTCTGCCATCGATTCTTTCCACTGTGCGGGGGGATCGGGCATCGGCAGACAGCGGGCCACTCACACCCTTCGCGCCCATCTCCTCGGGCCCGAGTAGCTAAGGAAAAACGCCGTATACACATTCAAACGTTGCCGAATTTACTCTCAGAAAATACTAATTTTAGAGGAAAAGTTGAGCATATTTTCCACTGAAATTTGCAGGCACTCGAGATCGAAATACGAACGAAATTCAATAAAAATTTGGAGGAAAAATACTGCCAAATTTCTCCGAAAATTCATGATTTGCCGAAGGAAGTTTGGCAACGTCTGACGGCTCATACGGCGTTCTTCCTCGGCACGGCAGAGTAGCCAACAACACAACACTATGACCTCAACGGACCCTGGATGGACACTCGCCGACCGGTCTCCGGTCTCCCTCTTCCTCCCATCACGACAGCTCATACCATTGAGCATCCATACGAATTACGTAACGCTCCCGGGCGGGAGTTCCGCTGTCTGTACGCAGGATGGACCAAAATCTTGAAAAGATGAGGAGAAATTAGAAAATAGAATATTTCCTCCGGGAAATACTTTAAAACATGGTGTCTAGTTTTCTTGGCAAAGCTCATTCCCTGATTTTTCCCTGATTTTCCCTGACTTTCAGGAGCTCGTTCCCTGATGAGAAACCGAAGTTTTCTCCCACTTCTTGGGATTTTCTTGGGGAAAATAATTTTCCAAAGTTTCAGATATGAATATCGATTTTAATTAATCTTACAGCCATTTCTTTGGCGCACGTCAGATTAGACCGCCTTTGAAGACGAAATGATCCCTGAGTGGTTGGAAAAGAGATTCCCGGTTTCTGGAACGGATTCCCTGAATTTCCCCTGATTTTCCCGGGTTTTAAAAAACTAGACACCATGCTTTAAAACGTCGTAACTACATTCTTTTGTTAAAAGTCTTTAATTTTTACAGACAAAGTTTATTACCAAAAAAATGAGGAGCGTTAATCCAGGGTTGCCACAAAATTTAGAAAACGAAATTTCCTGACATTTCCTTAATAGTCCTGACACGTTTTGGTGGAATTCTCTGGCAACAGACAACAGGTGGTTAAGAAGACATACAGTGGAAGAAAAAACGCATTGGATCTAGAGTCCAGACTCTTGAAAACATTGACAAGAAAAAGGACTCTTGATTCAATCAGATTTAAGCTTAAATCAAAAGGAAATCCGGTCGAATTAATAAGAGGCTGGGTTCTTGATTTAAGCTTAAATCTGATTGAATCAAGAGCAGTTTTTCTTGTCGGTGTTTTTGAGAGTCTGGACTCTAGATCCAATGTGTTTTTTTTCCAGTGTAATTGAAAATTGTCTTCAGGCACAATTTGTTGTTCGAAACTTCAAATCCATTCTAGAAAGCGAATAAAGGTGATTTAACACATTTCCCCTGATGTTTTCGTCATTTTTCTTGACATTTCCCGGTTTCCTCTGACTTTTAAGAATGAGAGAAACAGTCGCATAATCGGAGCATCACCCGACGGCGCTTAATACATTTTGAATTTCCACTCTTTAATTACGAGTTCATTCCACCGCTACTCCGTTCATGTAAGTCCCATTCAGTGTGAGTTAACCCTTAGATGCCAATACTGGGTCGAATTGACCCGACTATCTCTTCTGGGGGAGTTATAGGGCCGGTTCATGCGAGCTTCAAGGTCTACAATTAAATCCTAGAAGAAGGAACCGCATATCTAATTATTAAAAAAAAAGGGGGAAAAAGCGGGTGTTAACACAGCCGAATATAAATATGACGTTATTGGGCCACGTTTTTTAACTTATCTCCCAAAACTGAGCGCTACCTTATTGGAAGCAAAGGGAGCGGAGCGGAGTATAACGCGTTCACACCTAGCGCCTTCAATTTTGCGGATGCAACACGAACATCCATCAAGCACGAATAATTGTATCACTGCGCCGTCATCGGCGGGCGTCTAATCCCTTGCTCAACTACTAAATTATTTTGTTTCCATTTTCGTCTTATTCTTAGTTGAATTGGTGCTTCAAGGGCTACAAGAATAACACAGCCAAAGATAGTAGTAACGTAAGTTAGCCTCGTTTTTTAACTTTTCTCCCGAACTGTAGCGTGAACATTGGCAATTTTCTGGATTGACGCTTTTAGGACAAGCACAGCTGAGGTATAAACTTTTTTTAAATTTTGCCTCTGCACATGCCAAAATTTTACACTGTTATAAAGAAGAAGAGGAAGAAGAAGAAGAAGAAGAAGAAGAAAAAGAAGAAGGAAAAAAATTATATTTCATCGATGAAAAAATTGACACTTATACGATGATACGCAATGGCAACGGTGCGCGAAAAAAAACCTCTTCTTATCACGTTTAATTACAACAATGAAGAGAGGTGGCCCTCTCCTTCTCCCTTGCTTCGCAATAAACAAATCGAGAGAGAGCCGGGAAAGAGAAGAAATTTTCTCTCCGGTCGGTAACATTCGAGGCGCAATGCTCACAATGTATTTCCGAGATAACGATAATTTGTTTATCCGAATTACGTAATTAAAATAGTCTCCAAGTGTATTCGAAGTAAAAAGCTTCTTCATTGCTGGCGTTAATCAATGATAAGACTAAACGTGCTTCGTAGTGTTGATATACTTCATTTGAGGCTCAACTCAACCGGGACGGGTTCATGGCGACAAGTGTCTGTTGCGAAGGGAGACACACTTCAGTCGGAACAGAAACGAAATATATTTTTTAGTTAAGAGCCAAAAGATCGTAACTACTTTTCCACCGATTCCAGATATCAGGGGGAAACCTTGCGGAGGCCTCTTTGCCTGCGATGTTGATTCGCAATTTTTCAAGCTCTTTCCTCGTACTTGGCGTTAGATATGGTACGATTTTTTTACCTTCTCGCTCCCCTTGCGGTTAAAATTTGCACATGAACCCATGAATTACATCACGCTGAGCTTCTCCTCGAAAAGCAAACCTTATATAGGTCACCGGGGGGGGGGGGGGGGGGGCCGACGACCCCACCATGTAAAATTATATCACATTTTACCACCCCCCACCTTAAAAATCATTCATGAAATGTAGAATTTGCATGCACATTTTTAATTGCTTCATCTGAAAGTGCTTAAAGAGCTGATCTCACAGTAATTTTTATAATTTTTTTTTGATATGAAAAATAGTATAAAAATAGATGTAAAATGGAGAAAATGCACCACCTAGTGACGTTATCTGGCGGCATTTCCCATTTAAACACGCGTATTTTAGCAGAATAGATCATTCTGCCATAGCTTCTCTAATAATTGTTCAATTCAAGAATCATGAACCAAGGGCATCCTCGTGTTCAGTTCACTCACAAGGGGAGCTTCCCAAGTGTAACCGGAATTTCGAGTTGAAATTTCGCATGAAGATACTAGAGATGATTTTAGGGATGCCGTATTTTTTCGTTTTTTTCGAATGGGGTCGGGAAAGCCCTCAAAAAAAGGGCTAAAGATGCGGAAAAAACGCGTGCGCTAGCGGCACAAGGTAAACGTAGGTGATAGAGGCACTGAATCTTTATCAGTACCGCATGGCCGAACGGTAGCGCGCTCGCCTCGCAGGCGGGAGGTCCTAGGATCGGATCCTGATTACAGCTTGTTATTTTATTTTACTTTATGCTTGTTTATTTTTCACTTACTTTATTTTGCACCATTCGCTCCGCAAACCGACTTACGAGGTAGAACACGTAGTGACTGGAGATTTTTTACATATCGACGGTGAAACTACCAAACCACGTATCTCGTTTGCGGTGTTTAAAAATCTACGCACACATTTTATTTTTTTGAAGTAGACCAAATCAATATCATTCCTTGAAATTTTCACGGAATTTTCTCCGCACAAAGAGGAAAAATCACAGAAATTTTCAAGACTAGATTTTAAGTAGTTTTTCATTTAAAAAATAAAGTACGACAGGAAGTCTGCGACGTCGCAAACCGAGATACGTGGTTTGGTAGTTTCACCGTCGATATGCTGATAAAAACTCGAAGTTTCTCTTGGATTGAAACGTTATATATAATTGAATAAACAAAACACTCTAAAACTCACCAAATTTCGTTGCCAAGCTGAAGTTCCGGAGTATCAGTCAGATACAGATACAGATTCGACTGATACTCCGGAAATTCAGCTTGGCAACGAAATTTGGTGAGTTTTAGAGTGTTTTGTTTATTCAATTATATATAACGTTTCAATCCAAGAGAAACTTCGAGTTTTTATCAGCATATGTAAAAAATCTCCAGTCACTACGTGTTCTACCTCGTAAGTCGGTTTGCGGAGCGAATGGTGCAAAATAAAGTAAGTGAAAAATAAACAAGCATGAAGTAAAATAAAATAACAAGCTGTAAGCAGGATCCGATCCTAGGACCTCCCGCCTGCGAGGCGAGCGCGCTACCGTTCGGCCATGCGGTACTGATAAAGACTCAGTGCCTCTATCACCTACGTTTACCTTGTGCCGCTAGCGCACGCGTTTTTTCCGCATCTTTAGCCCTTTTTTTGAGGGCTTTCCCGACCCCATTCGAAAAAACGAAAAAATACGGCATCCCTAAAATCATCTCTAGTATCTTCATGCGAAATTTCAACTCGAAATTCCGGTTACACTTGGGAAGCTCCCCTTGTCAGCAGTTTCCACTTAAACACGAAAGTTATCAAATTTCAGGCACCTGCAAATTCTCTATTTGCTTGATTTGAATTAATTTTCTCCTCCCCTTTCAAAGGAACTTGCTCAACATAGACAGCCCGTGAAATCTCACGTGTAATCAACACCACCCCTTCCTCATTATCAGCAGTTTCTTGAAGATGTTTGTTTCACAATTATTTGATCCCTTCGGAAAAAAGACGTTATAATCGAACTTATTTATTTATTTTCCTTTTTAAATTCAGACAGCTTTACAACGCTTGCCTTGCAACAGTTGCTTGTTTCCGAAAATGTTGCGTTCCATATCCACGCGGTCTCTGAACCGAATCAATATTACCGTATACTATACCTAATTTGCCCGAAGCGCCTTCAAACATCAAGGTAGATTTCAATTGATGCACCTTCTGGAAATGCATTTTTCCACACCGTATTTTCTTCACACACTGACTGTATTTAAGAGTAACATTTTTTGGCCTTTATTACACTGCAATACACATACCAGGTGAACCTTTTTTCTTCGGGTATTTAACATTCAATTGACTAAAACTAAAATTCCTCGTTAAAAGGTAATCCTCTTGTATTCAGAGTTAACCTCTCAGGATTGAACCTTGAATCGGACTGAGGCTCGATTCGATCGTGTGGCCAGCGCTGATGTTTTCCCATATTTCCAGTCTCAAGATTTTCCGAATTTTCAGTCTATTTCATTAAATTCTTTAAAAACTCCCGGTTGCCCGGGTTTTCCTGACCTGTGGACACCCCATGAACGAAAACAGCGAAGTAAATCTGAGAAGAGCACCACTCTGAAGCGACCACTTGTCATCGGTTATTTTAATTCAAGGCGTTGATTGGTCGGACGTTATCAGCCTAGGTAGTAGAGAGGATAGAAAGCAATGGCCGGCAATGAGTTCGAGTCTAGGAGCGCGGTTGCCGGAGCGCGAAGGTTAACGACCATTTCCCCCGTCCTCGGACGAGGGATCGCGGCATTCCTTCGCACCACGTGGCAACCTGGCGAGCGTCAACGTCCGCCGCCGTCGATTCAACGGTAAAATCGATGCGGGATACGTCGCGGGACGTCGGGTCGCCCCGAGATCGGGCAACGTCGTCAACGATTCAACTTGGCGAGTTCTACTTTCACTCGCGAATGCATTCCTCGAGTGTCAGCTCCGAGTCTGTCGGGCGGACGACGACGCCGCACGAGCACCGTCCGACAATTCATATTTCCGCCACTTCCAAAGCGATTATAGAATCTGATAGACAAAGCTATAGACAAAGACGACGAAAGGGATTTCGGAGGGATCCTATTGGTGGAAGCAGGTGGTGGCAATGGACATAGGAGGTACGATCACAGTCCGACAATTCATATTTCCGCCACCTCCAAAGCGATCAGCGGGCCGATTATTGAATCCGATAGACAAGGCTATAGACAAAGACGACGAAAGGGATTTCGGAGGGATCCTATTGGTGGAAGCAGGTGGTGGCAATGGACGTAGGAGGTACGAGCACAGTCCGACAATTCATATTTCCGCCACCTCCAAAGCGATCAGCGGGCCGATTATTGAATCCGATAGACAAGGCTATAGACAAAGACGACGAAAGGGATTTCGGAGGGATCCTATTGGTGGAAGCAGGTGGTGGCAATGGACATAGGAGGTACGAGCACAGTCCGACAATTCATATTTCCGCACTTCCAAAGCGATCAGCGGGCCGATTATTGAGTCTGATAGACAAGGCTATAGACAAAGACGACAAAAGGGATTTGGAGGGCTCCCATTGGTGAAAGTGGGTGATTGGAATGGACAAAGGAGGTAGGTAATGGACTAACTAACAGCAACACACTAAAGACCCGACAGTTGGTCCATCATTTTTTTTCTTAGTCTATAAGAACCAACCATGTCAACCAATAGGATCGCTCCATACTCCCTAGGTCTTCTTTGTCGATAGCTTTGTCCATCAGTTTCAATAATCGCCCCGCAGGATCAGATTAAAAAAAAGGGCATTTCCCTACCCCACCGGACACGATTGACTTGAATCTCTAGCATCGGCGGAAGTATAATATAGGGGAAGCTGTCGAGAGGAGGTGGGGCGCAAGACAGGGGTGCAGAATTTGCCGGTTCACGTGCCCTAAGCGCGTGGAAATACGAGGATAATTTTGAGGTTCGAGGGTGGCAAGTCAGAGGACAAAATGGTCATCTCTTTAGAAAGTTGGGAGCTTTGTGCAGAGGCGGATCCAGCAATTTGGCAACACCGGATTTCCTCCATTTAAACCAATGTTTAAAAGTCGATTCTTGTCGGTGCTTTCGGCCCCTCCAAGAATCGATTCATTTCCATAGGTTTAAATGGAGGAAAGACAATGTTCCCAATTTGCTGGACCCGCCAATGACTTAGATGAGAGCCGATGAGAAAAATGCGAAAGACCAGCGGAAGGGCGCACAATGGACCGAATCAATGGGAGAGGTCGGACATGCATTTTTTCGCTTAAACTGCAAATTTAGAGGTTAATTTCGTCAAGTTTTAAATTTGGAGGGGTGTTCCATGCAGAACTTTTCACGCGAAAACCAATAGAACCAATTTGAAAACCTCAACATTTTTGTAAAAACGGAGTTATGAGCTTTCAAAGTTTTCAAGTTTCGTCCGACCTCTCATTGACTCGATCCACTGTGTGCCGCCGCCGCATAAATAAGGGAGAATGATGTAGCGAGGAATTTCTCATGGTGGAAGAAGGACGAAGAAAGGGTTGAGCGTGGTCAAAATTTTTAAGAAGGCGAAATCTAGGGTGAAAAATCCCTGATCGTAAAAAATGACAAGTCTTGCGAGGACGAATTTCAAATTTTGAGAAGGGGGTGGGAAGTGCCCGATACTTTGCAACCCCTCCACCAAGCGAAGGCAACGCTTGAAATTTTTTTAGCAGTAGTCTAATCGACTGGTGTCGGCATGTTGCATCGAAGATGCCGATTGAGGAGTCACGTGAGCGTGAGAGAGCAAACATTGCTCATTTTTGTAAACATTTTGCAAACACCCGCAAGAACGTAACAGCCGCGGCACGGCGAGAGGTATGAAACCTGTTATTTCTTCCGCACTCCCATTTAGAGGAAAAACGTAGTATCCAGCGTTGCCACAGAATTTAGAAAATGAAATTCCCTGACATTTTCCTGCTTTCCCTGACGCATTTTGGTGAAATTCCCTGACAATTGAAGATGGTGACGGATGGTCAAGAAGGCATAATTGGACAGCTTTATGCAATAAGGAACTAGGGTCAAATTTTCGATTTTTTTTTTATGATGAATTTCGTATCAGGAGGGTATTTACTTACTATTGAGAAAAAGAAAATCCTCAAAAACAATTTTTATCCCGCTTCAGCGACCCCGCAAAAATTTGCCGTCGCAGGATCACGCGAAGTTCATTTTGCAATTGGGACCTATACTATGGTTCCCTATTGCGTAATGCGAAACTCGGATTTCCCATTTTGCAATTCGGAACTATAGACAGGACGGCATAATGCTTTCTCGGCATTCTCGGCTCCTGTTCGACCGATCTTGCTGATTTTTGGTATCCGGGGGTATTTTTCGACGGGAAACTCGAATTTCTGGTCAAATTTTGAAAATTCAAAAATCCAAGATGGCGGATGTGGCCTAAAATGCTATCTCGGCTCCTGTTCGATGGATCTTGCTGATTTTTGGTATCCGGGGGTATTTTTCGACGGGAAACTCGAATTTCTGGTCAAATTTTGAAAATTCAAAAATCCAAGATGGCGGATGTGGCCTAAAATGCTATCTCGGCTCCTGTTCGATGGATCTTGCTGATTTTCGGCATCCGGGGTATTTTTCGACGGGAAACTCGAATTTCTGGTCAAATTTTGAAAATTCAAAAATCCAAGATGGCGGATGTGGCCTAAAATGCTATCTCGGCTCCTGTTCGATGGATTTTGCTGATTTTTGGCATCCGGGGGTATTTTTCGACGGGAAACTCGAATTTCTGGTCAAATTTTGAAAATTCAAAAATCCAAGATGGCGGATGTGGCCTAAAATGCTATCTCGGCTCCTGTTCGATGGATCTTGCTGATTTTTGGTATCCGGGGGTATTTTTCGACGGGAAACTCGAATTTCTGGTCAAATTTTGAAAATTCAAAAATCCAAGATGGCGGATGTGGCCTAAAATGCTATCCCGGCTCTTGTTTGATCGATCTTGCTGATTTTTGGTACCAGGAGGTACCGTAATAGCACACCTAGTCTTAGCGATGTTTTTAAAACGTGTCAATGACACCAAGCCTCATTTCTGAAATGTTTCACGTGATACTTTAAAAACCCGAATGAAGTGTCAAACACGAAGCCACTCTGTGTTCAACACATTCCCATGTCACCACATTTTATGTGTCTGTGAAACATTTGCAGATTGTGTCACCGAAATGTTTCGAATTCATTTTTTACATATTTCAATGACACAATGGGCAAAGGTCTCCGTTGGCAGTGCATTTTTGACACATTTCTGACACATTTGTAAAACAATGAGCCTTTAAGTCAGATTTTCCTCTAATTTTCTAAATGTTTATGACACATTTTCGGTATAATCACTACAGTCCATGTAGTGTTAAACACGAGCCCACTCTGTGTTGAATACATCCGCATGTCACTACTTCTTAACCGTAAAAAAATTTTCAGACATCTGTTCTAGCAAATGTCGTGGAGGCATTATAGCTATCAAATCAAGTGCCTGGGCGGCCTGATTACAGACTATGCCTAAAAAGAGTATGGAACTATGGGTTCACTCCATCAGTATTAAACTATCAGAGAGATTAGGACGTCCTCACTTTAGCAAAGTATACGCAAAGCATGATGTACAGTTTCAATATTTTAGATAATCCATAACTTATAAGCGCTTATGGAGATAAATGCGATGTATACCAAGAATTTAAAACTAGTTTTAACTCTGCATAATTAAATAGCCAAAAAGTAAACCTTGAGACAAAAAATAAACCAAAATTTGGTAAAATTGGAAAATGAAACGTTAACGCTCTTTGGTGGGTTCAGTTTGATCTAGGAAAATTATTAGAAAGGTCTGAGAAATGTTTTCAACTTGTGTTCACCAGGTTTTAATGACAATCAAGGCACTGTTTTGTTTAACTGATATATTCCTGACACATTTCTGAAATAATTTCCTTACCCTTATGCGTTTAAATTAATTTTATAAATGGTTATGACGTACGATCGCCGCGGATCAATTAAATGAGAGTGATACGAGTATTTCAACTGGAGAGCAATGAGGGAAATTCGTACACGAAAATCTGAAGGCGTTTCAAATACCATTCCGTCACGTTTCATACATAGATTCAACATATAGCTGTACCTTATCAGATTAAAAATACGAAATATCTGCCAGTTGTTTCTGAAACATGTTTTTGAAGGATCTTGGGAACGTTGCTAAATTGTGTCAGAAATATGTCAGGTTTATTTCTCAGAAACTTCGAACTTCCAAGAATTTCTGCAGCAACGTTTGAAATATGTGTTAGAAATTTTTCCAAAATATTTAGTTGATCTCCTTTCACAACATATCGTACACAAATCTAATATGAATCTGTGCCTGGGTCGTTAAAAAAAATTGACACAATTACAAATTTTTTCCGATAGATGTCGATAAAGGTTCATTGATTTTCATATAAATTGTGGCAGAAATGTTCCGTAAATATGTTTCAATCATAGGCTTAGCTGTGGCAATGGTTTTGAAATGTTTTTGAAACCTTTCTGTTATAGTTTATTGAACGGACTGCAATATATTGACAACACATAGCTGACACAATTCTTACACATTTTTTGGGTGGGTTATTTATGCCTTTTTGAAATAAGTTTGAAACGTTTCCAACTTATTTTTAAAAAAGTTTGAATGACCGCAATTAGAAACATTTTCGATTTGTTTTCAATACAGTTCAAAGACACGGCCAACTTGCCCATTTCATGTATTCGTTTTGAAAATTTGGAAACATATGTCAATGACTGATCCGAGATTGACATAATTTGAAACATTTTAAAAACATTCCATTGGGTAACTGTGCTATTAGGGATTTTGGACGGGAAACTTGAATTTCTGGTCAAATTTTGAAAATTTGAAAATCCGAGATGGCGGATGTGGCCTAAAATGCTATCTCGAGCTGCTCGACCTATCGTGGTGAATCTTGGTTGTATAGGGGGTATTTTTGGCCGGGAAACTCAAATTCCTAGCCGAGTTTCGAAAAATTGAAATTTTTCAAATTTTGACATTGAGCTTGTTCAGTGATTTTTGATTTTTGCGTTTTTTGAAGTATTTACTACGCATAAGCCACAAATAATTTCTCCGATATTTTTCGCATTTCAATCCACGAAAAACAAGTTTGAGGTTGCGTCTTCTGAGCTCCCCTTTAAACGTGTGTCCGAGGAATGAAAGATCCCCCAGGGGATACTTACTCAAGTAAGGTCATTTTCGGCCACATCCACCATCTTGGATTTCCGAATTTTCAAAATTCGATCAGAAATTCGAGTTTCCCATCCAAAAATACTACCTGGTACCAAGATTCACCGCGATAGATGGAGCACAAGCCGGGATAGCATTTTAGGCCACATCCGCCATCTTGGATTTTTGAATTTTCAAAATTTGACCAGAAATTCGAGTTTCCCGTCCAAAAATACCCCCGGATAATAAAAATCAGCAAGATCCATCGAACAGGAGCCGAGATAGCATTTTAGGCCACATCCGCCATCTTGGATTTTTGAATTTTCAAAATTTGACCAAAAATTCGAGTTTCCCGTCCAAAAATACCCCCTATCCCCGAAAATCAGCATGATCGATCGAACAGGAGCCGAGATAGCATTATAGGCCACATCCTTAATCTTGGATTTTCGAATTTTCAAAATTTCACGATTCACGGGTTTGTTGACCTATTCAAGGGTTTATCGATCAATTCACGGATTTTTCGAACGAATCACGGGGTTGTCAATCGATTCACGGATTTGCGGATCGATTCGCTGGTTTTTGATCGATTCACGGTCGTCAATCGAATCAGTGCCGATTAAATCACGTCAATCGGTTCATGTTCTAACTTTTCGATCGATTCATGTCGGTCATGTCGGAATCATGACACCGGTTTTTCAATAATTTGTCGATCGAGTCGGTGTTGATCGATTCATGCTTTCATTTTTTGATCGATTCATGTCAATCAAATCTATAAACCCTCCCGTCCAAATTGCATGTTAATATTTGCCACCATTCTCGAAATATTAGCAAGTCGGTAGGTATCCATATTTTTGGCACACCCTGTTTTTTGTAGAATATCTTTCCGCAGGGACAATGCACCTCCCCCCTTCCTCGTATGATGGAAGGAAGGGGTGTTTTCTCTGTTGGGGTTAACCCTCCAGTTTGTAATAGTGGCACCAGGGTCGTCTCCCCTATGCAGTCAGTGCTAAAACAATCTATAGTTCCTAATTGCAAAATGAGCTTCCGCGGATTCTTCATTTTGCAATAAGGAACTATAGCCTTTTTTTGTAATTATTGGCAACAGTGTGATGTTTTTGACGAATCTGTCAACACAGGGTGTTAAAGGAACTCCATAGCTATAAAATGAACCATCAAACCGCAACATTGATCGTTTTGATGAAAAACGCCAATGGTTTTTGCAAAAGTTGCTCTCCTGAAAACCTACCGTTCTGCCTATAGTTCCGAATTGCAAAATGCTATCCAATTGAAAATAGTTTTCAGGCAAAATTTCTTGTTCAAAATCTCAAACCCATTCGAGAAAGCAAATAAAGGTGATTTAACAAATTTTCCCTGACATTTACGTCATTTTCCCTGACTTATTAAAATCCCCTGACATTTTCCCGGTTTTCCCTGACGTTTTAAAATTCCCTGCCATTTCCCGTTTTCCACGACTGTGGCAACCCTGAGTATCAACATTCGAGCGTCGCCAGATTCCTTCGGATAAAACATTAATTTCCTGGAAACTTCGTAAATTTTGGGTTTTTAAGCTCTCCTACACGATTTTTTTCTCAATTTAATAAATATTTTATAAATATTTTTCTAAATATTAAAGAAAAAATATTCACAGAATTCCTCTAAGAACGGTTTTTCCGGGGAGGGGGTCCGGTGGCCCATTTTGCGACTTGCTCTCCAGGGCACCATGACTTTAATTTTCAGCTTCCGTTTTCAGCAATGTCATCGTTTTCAGCGCGTGAACTTGGCATTCGCCAATTTTGCGTCGAGTTGTGGAGAGGGGGGATTTCTTTCACGGAAGTGCAGCACTGGACGCTCTTCAGAACAGTTCCGCCGATTCTGAGCCCCCGTCGTTGCCGTGTAAAGTGGGCGATACCTCTTTATGAATGGAAAATGTATAAATTAGATACTTTCCGGGTATAATTACAAACAACATCGCGAACGTACACGGGAGTCGGCGCTTCAGTAACGCGACGCGACAGCAAGCAGCGCTGAAGCGCTAAGAAAAAACGTCGTATGAGCCTTCAGACGTTGCCAAATTTCTTTCGATAAAAACCGAACTAACTGGGGAAAATTATGAACGTTGTTTCCCAAAATTTTCATACGATTTTGCACGCAATTCAATCTAAAATATCTGAAAGTTTCAAGGGAAAATATGTGTACGTTTAGTCAAAAGTACATGTTTTATCAAAGGAAATTTGGCAACTCTCGAATGTTCATACGGCGTTTTACCTCAGCACGGCAGTGAAGTTGTAAGACAGCGATTCGTTATTTGAGCCACGGCCAGGCTTATGTTTCACGTCCGTCATCGATTTTCACGGCACGTTCCCCGATTCGGAAAATGAAAACCCTCGAATCTTTTTAAGTTTAAATTAAATATCCGTTCGTGAAAGTTCTGGAATTGCTTACCAGATTGCTTAAAAAGACACAAGATTTAAGATGGCAGATATTATAAAAAAGAAGTTTACGTTACATTGCTACCCGGATCGTTGACACTGTGCTCATTATTCCATGGGAGACAGATTTGTATTATTTTTGAATGATCTCGGTGCCGAACGAAAAGTGTTCCACGGAAAAAATAAGAGGTAGGGGTTACGTCCCAACTTGAACATTTCGAATAAATTGCGGCAGTACCCCAATAAATTAGGTTAATACTAGCGTAAACACTGGAAAAAACACATTGAATCTAGAGTCCAGACTCTTGAAAACATTGACAAGAAAAATACTCATGATTCAATCAGAGTTTTGCTTAGATCAAAAGGAAATCCGCTCAAATTAAGAGGCTTGGTTCTTGACTTAAGCAAAAATCCGATTGAATCAAGAGGTTTTTTTCTAGTCGATGTTTTTAGGAGTCTGGACTCGAGATCCCATGTGTTTTTTTTCCAGAGAATGTTTCGATACTATCAAGAGCGATCGAAAATGTCCATATCACCCGACGATTTAGTACTGCGATTCTAGGGGAAAGACCCTTCTTCTTTTTTCCCGCGTTGTTAACACCAAACTACGGAATCGAATAAATCGATAAATATCGATTTTCTGCGACGTAACACTAAGAGCGTATAGACGCAGAGGGGGAGGGGGAGGGATGAAGACCTAAAGCGGAGCTGATACATGTAAGAAAAAGTTTTCGAGACAGAGTAATGATTTTACATAACGTGGCAGGCGCGCGCTGGATTTGCTTTCTCGCGTCTAGACCGCGGGACCTACCTGATGCGCTCCTCGGGTCAATGAACCTCGACTCGGAGCGTTTGTTCATTTCTTCAACGAATTTTGAGGAGAGGTCATGCAAAAAATGAACCCAAAACACGCATTTTAAAATCTAGAGCGCTACAAGATCCCTAGAGAATGATGAAATGATGTTTTTGTACCCCCAACTGAACCAATGTTTAAAATCGTATTTTCGTTTATACGCGGTTTTATCTCAACTATACGTTGCCTCCGATCCAAAAATGTCAAAAACTTTGCACTTCATGATTGAAATACGTACGCCGCTTTCAGAGCTCATGGGTGGTGTATTCAGGAGAAATTCTGGAGAGGGCGACACACTGAGACAGGGTTGCAATTTTGCATGGGAAGTACAATCTTGAAATTTCATGCAAATAAGCATGTGACAAAATTTTAGAAAAATATGAAGGCTGAAAGCTACTGAAAAATATTTTTAGAAATTAAATGAAAGACAAACGATTTATGATTTCTGAGCATTTTAGTGTGTTTTGCATACCCAGCCCTCGAGTATGTTGAAATATGTTTCATATTTTTCAGTTTAGTGAAACTTTTACGAAATATTTCGAGAAAATTTCAAATCTTTCATTATATCATTTCACTTTTGTGACCCGGTTGATCCACGACTGAAGCAAGATGGTGGTCCATAGAGTCCGCCATTTTGGTTTTTCCCAAGCGCTATCTAGTATAGTTGCTATTGATCCAGTTCCGTTTCAACTTTTTTATCGAATGAAAGGTATGTTTCAAGAAAGTTTTCTGCTAGACTTACATTTTCCTTTCCAAAAAATGAAATAAATACATACATGAAAACAAAAAAGCCAAAAAAAACTGAAAGTTTTCAAACATTCGGTAGGTAACATTGAGGTTAAACAATTTCTTGTCAAATAACTCCTAATTACACCGTCAATGAGCCCTGCAAACCGCGTATCCCAATTAAAAGGCGCAGGGTTTTTCGTGTGGGCAACGGACTAAAAGGTTGACGGTGCGACAGTGCTTTGGCCATCTCGTTAATTTTATCACCTCATTCCGGAGGCGCGGATTTTACGAACCATTAATGCTTTATGAGGCAGGTGCGCTCTTGCTGTTAGCAATGCGTTTTCTCCGACAAGTTCCAGAAATGACGTTATTCTGCTAGTGGCTGATTGTATGTACTAGATCAGCGCCGAGATCCAAGCGGGAACGGGAACATCAACCTTGATCATTTGTTTTTCTTTCGTAGGAAATTTGGGCTCGGGAAATGAATTATGACTCGTGAACTGAACTGGTTAATGCTACAATCCGGTGACGAACGGGAAAAATCTTGGCAAAACATTCAAGAAATACGGAACGCGCTAAATTCGAGCTTTTTTGGTACCGATTTAAATTTTCTGAAGCTTGATTCATCATAAATTAAAAAAAAAAAAAAAAATCCGTATTATTCGATTTCCTTGACGTTTTTCTGACACTGAAATCGCTAACACAATAAGATTCCCTGACACTCCGAATTTTTGCGAGTGTCCTGACATTTTCCCTGATCTTCCGGGGGGGGGGGGGGGAAGCCCATGACATTTCCCGGTTTTCTAGGTCGCTAGACACCCTGTATCAAACCAATAATCTTCAGGTCAACAATATAATGAGAAACCAGGATTACCTGAAATATAGTTTGAAATATCCGCTTAAGTTGGGCTTGACAGATACATTGAGTCAGACTTACCTGGAACAGAAAAATATTGAGTATAAATTAAAAATGGATATTAATAACGCTAAAATAGAATGCACACTGTGCGTGAATTTATCGCACTCGCCAGAGGGGAGCCACGGCGTTACAGAAATCCTACAAGTTAATCCTTGAAAAATGCGTAGAATGGATAGTAAATAGTTTTTCTTTTCCAACAAAAATAATCAGTTTTAAGGGAAAACGATCGTGTAAATTTCATTGCTGTGTTAAATATTTAGTGCTAGCTAAAACAAAGAAAAGGTCGGACGATTCTGAAAATGCTCCAATTGCAATGGATCCTTTCTGCTAAATGCGATCCAAATAATGTTCAAATATCAGTTAGCAAAACGAAGAAAAAAAAATTCTCAAATCCATCGATACCGTAGGAATACTTCACGCATAGCGCCTACAAGACCGTAGGAATACTTCACGCATAGCGCCAAACACAGTACGTTCATTGCGTTCAGCACCGACCGGTCGGCGTGAAACGCATAGCGCCTGCAAGACCATAGGAATACTTCACGCATTGCGCCAAACAGAGTGCAGTGGCGGCGGCGCTGCGGCGGAAGTTAAAATTATTAAACCACATTTATGTTTGTTCTTTCATAATTTGTTCGTTCATTTCTTATAGATAATAGAAGGCCGTTTCAACACAGAAACAAGTTTATGGAACTTAACTTTTGCGCAAAGTTCCGTGAACTTTTGCTAGGAGGGTTGACAGGACTTTCGCAAAAAAATGTGTCGAACACGAGTAAACGCGTCTTGTACGCCTCTTTCCCTCCGGCACGTTCACTTGATGGTTTTATTGATGTTTCAAAACGAATGATAAGAAGGCAGCAAAATACAGGCGGCCCATGGGCGGCAAGTAGGTAAACCCGGCCCTGACTGTTGGTACATATGTTGTTTCTGAAATAAGGCAGATTTCTGCTTTCAAATTGTAGTTCGATCGAGATTGGTGGTTGGTTTGGTTGTTTTACAGAGCAGTCCTAGCGCGTTTTTTGGCAAACGGAGATGGAGCGAAAGTTTGGAGGGCGTCCAATTAGACAACGTTGCAGGTGCATTCGTAAAGACAAAGAGCCCTGAAAGTTTTTCTCGTCCAATCGAACAAGTTTAAATTTTGGTCGAGACAGTGGTGACGCCGATACAAAAACTAAACATTGACGTTGCGCTTACTGATGAATGTTTTGCGATTGGCGACAATGTTTTGCCTCCATTTAAATGCCTGTAAAACAATCGATTCTTGGCGAGGCAGCTTGCCTTCCCTGAAATCGATATTTTAAATGGATTTAAATAAAGGAAAAACAGTGTTGCCAACTTGCAAGATTGCCACTGAATAACATTCGGACGTTAACGAACGTTTTTCGACAAAACATTGAGTTTTGAGAAAAGTTGAGCGAATTCAACAACAGTCACCTTAAATGAGTCGGATGTTGCCCAATATCTCTTGTTTCATTTTTTACATGAGAATGTATCAATTTACTTTTGATAACCTTGCGCAAATTGACAAGAGAGTTTTACGGCGTTGATGTTAGGTTTTATGTTAAAACAATAAGACTCAATATGAAATTAGGCAGCGTGATGCAGTCACATAAGTTGATTCTGGTTACATTCGTCCTTCAATAATGAGGAAGGCAACATGAGCGGCTGGGGAGCAGTAAAAGTTGCGTGCAGTGCCTTCAATCGTGTGGTAGGCAATGTGAGCGGCTGGGGAGCAGTAATAGTTGCGTGCAGAAGTTTGGGCAATAATATCTCCGTTTATCATAGTTGTCTCCCTAAATTAAACGGTTCGTATTTCCCTGGTCTCACACGGAGCAATAAACAGGGTATCTACTTGTCTATTATTTAGGGAAATCCTGATTTTTCCTGATTTTTGACTACTAAATCCTGATTTCATAATTTTTCCAATTCCTGATCTAATTCCTGTTTTTTGCGGAAAAAAATTAAAATTTCTGCAGGAGCAAATGCGATCGGACGGCCGACTTTTCTCAAATCTTGATTTTACCACCGATTATTCTTCAAATCCTGATGGACCTCAAATCCTGATAGAATCGGTAAAAACCTGATGCTAGATACCCCGAGGAAAAAAGTTGTTCTTAATATGAGCATCGCTCATTGTGAATTCCGGGTCTAACCTCCTTTTCAAGCCGTATTGTCATTATGACATTTTTATTGCGACAAATGGCTCTCATGATGCATTAATGTTATACCATTTAAATTGTATGTACAACATACAGAAGCATTGTGACTACGAACAGAAAAGAAGGTATAAAAGACTTGGAATTCACTCGGATCATTGTTAGAGCAATAACGATTTTTTACTCTGCGTGCTAAAAATGTCAACTATCTGTCGTGTTTGATGTCTTCAAAGATGGAAAACAAAGTTCCCATACGAAAGAATGTAATATAAATTTCCACGTAGCATAATTTCCCCTCAGAATTTATAAATTTTCGCCGAGAAACCATTGAGTATTTTTCACTGATATTCCTTCTCAGCATATGGAAGAATGAGCAAAATTTTGGACGAAAGTTGGGTTGCAGTCATATACTTGTAATAAAATGATTTGTTCAAGTAAATATGCAATCTAAGAATTGAGATACGTTCCTTAGGCTGGAATCAGACGAATTCACTGCCAGACGGAATAAAAGGACGATTTTTTTCTTAACCTCCCATTATTGGCATTAAAATTTTACGCATTAGAATGAGGAGATAAAGGAAAAATATACTCATGGCGACCGAATAATTTTTTATGCGTTTCAGCGGCTGTCATTCAAGAGCGAAGAGGCCCAATCGTGGTGCCCAACAGACCAATTTGCCTCGACTGTGTGCAGTATTTTTGACGGCATTAGAATCGGGTGCCGACAATACCCGATTGCCGAATGGTGATCAATCAAAATGATTATATTACAGTTTTTCCTTTAAGGGGTTTTCACCATTTAAGTTGAATAGTTGACTTGGCAACTGCCATTCACAGCGTCTGGTCTCATTGATTCTCTCTTCTCTACGTTGTCGCATTTATCATGTACGTATACTAATATACTGATTTGAACGGCCGTTAATGGAATCCGTTTATAACGCCTTCTTTTCCTCATTTCGCCCAAGATATTTTCAGTTTTGCCTGGCCTCAGCTTTTGAATCGTCTTACTTTGTACATTACACACGTGTATTTGGTAGGCACTTAAATAGGAAAATGATGTCATGTAGATTGCTATGATAATGATAATGTCCACACGACCCTAACGGGAAAAATCAGACATATTTCAAAACTTATAATTTGGTCAAATAACACTCAAACTTGTACGAGTACGAAACTGAAAGGATCCAGCGTTGAGCCCGAGTGCCTCCATTAGAATTACGTACAGGGAACCACAGGGTCTGCTAAGGCACTTTATTTTTGTGGTACGATGAAAAAATTTCCAAGGAAATTTTTTAGGTAGTTTTCCGTGCAAAAATGGTCTGTCCGTGGTAATTTCAACGCGTTTAAATAGACTTGGGCCTTGATGCGAAAAAAATTAAATCGATTCAATTCCTGCGACGTAGAACATTAAAGAAAATCTGTTTTGGATACAAGTGGTCCGACGATAGCGGCAGGTACGATGATCGAACGCTTTGCTGCCACATGGATTTAAAACTTTCACATTTTTGACTGATGGAAAATTCGATTCAAAAAGTGTCCGAAAAAAAAACGAACGAAGCACGGATTTTTGGTTAGTTTTTATCTCAGTTTATTAACCGCCCGACAGCAACTAAATAATTTGTAAACATGACTGAAAATTTCGACATTTTCGATTTTTCCAAAAGTACACCGTGAGAGCTGCGATAGGTATGGGAGAAAATGATGGTTCTTTATTATATAGGGTTTCATGAAGGTGAAAGTGAAGTTAAGTGGTTCAAAATTGCAAAAAACCAGCATTTATTCGCGCAGTATTGGCAATAGCAAAAACCTCATCAGACGAATACTGAACATATTTTATGCCAAGCCATGCAACGATATAACTATTGCCATGAAACTTTTACCGTGCTTAGATTTCAGAGAATTTTCTCTGTGAGAAGGAAGCAAAAAATTGTTATTACTTTGGTCCACGCGATAATTATAGGAGAAGGGGAAAGAGAAAAATTGCGAATGCGAAGTTTCAGTTCGAGCATGAAGCTCGTTTCTAATTGTATAGATTCTGTGTGTACCTGTGCCGAGTGAGCTGCAAATGATTCTCAAGCCTCAAAAATTGAATGCATGTTCTCAAAATACAAGGACAACACCATCATAATTGCTTTTAATTTCCGAGGACACATATTGCCCACACACTCATTACTTCATTGTGTATTTTCATGTACACATGTTCGTCCGATTTATTCTGCATGTTTTGCGGAGCCAATTTCAGTGATTTTTTCGGTTGTTAAGAGCAGGGCCGGATTTACCTTCTTGCCGCCCATGGGCCGCCTGTATTTTGCCGCCCCATCTCATTCGTTTTGAAACATCCATAGAAACCATCAGGTGAACAGGCCGGAGAAGGAGGGGTACATAAGACGCGTTTACTCGCGTTTGGCACATTTTTTGTGAAAGCCATGTCAACACTAGCAAAAGTTCACGGAACTTTGCTCGAAAATTAAGTTCGGTAGACCTTTCTCTGTGTGGACAGTGCCTTTCATTTATAAGAAAAGAACGAAAACATTATAAATAAGAATAAACATGAATGTGGTCTAATGATCTTAATTTCCGCCGCCGTGTCAACCGCACTGAGTTTGGCGCAATGCGTGAAGTATCCCTACAGTCTTGTAGGCGCTATGCGTTCCACGATTTTTTTGCTCAAATCAACTCATGATATAATTTCAGGCACTTTTGTAGAATGACTTTTTTCCATAAATTATACCATTTCCAAGGAAATCGACGATAAACTCGTTGTACCGACCTACGTCATCCAAGATGCCCGAAATGCAAACACCTCTTTTTTCTCTCTCTACGGTGATATCTCGATGCCCGCATAAAAACGCGAGGTTTTCGATGAAAGTTGGCAACGAGGGTTCGGGTGCGGCGTTGCGTCGTCGCCGTCGGTCAAGTCGGCCATCATCGGGATTCGGATTCGGCGCTGTTTAATAATTCAGGCGTCGTGTTTGTGTGTGCTTCCTCATTTGCATTTCTCACGTTGACAATGAGTCCCTCTCACACTGATTGCGGCGCGAACCGCTCCCGGCGGCATCCAAACCCCCCCCCCTGATTCGCCAGAGTCCCATAAGTTCCTCCAGCCGTGACGAGACTATCGGAAATCGGTCAGGTCACCGAGAGATACCGGGGGTAATTGATCCGAGAGTCACCGCCAGAGAATTAAGTTAGTTTTTCGACAACACTGCCGTGCTAAGGAAAAACGCCGTATGAACCCCCAGGCGTTGACAAATTTCCTTTGATGAAACACGAATTTCCTGGTAAACTAATGAATGTTTACCTTCCAATTTTTCAGCTAATTTTGTTCGCAATGTCACCTACACGGAGAAAAAAACTTCGTACATGGGACCCGAAGTTGAGGTCATATGGATCTCTGAAGTTTTCTGATCACGCATCCGAAAACTTGAGGTCGAGCTGCCGAAGTTCGGGTCAGACATCGAGGCACTTCGGTATGTAACGGAGTACCTCAGATGTGTGACCCGAACCTTTCGGTATATATCGAAGTACTTCGGATGTCTGACCCGAACTTCGGCAGCTGGACCTCAAGTTTTTTAGATACGTGATCCGAAAACTTCAGAGATCCATATGACCTCAACTTCGGGTCTATTGTAAAATTACAGTGTAGAGATTGCAAGGTTGCGACAAAATTTAGAAGATGATATTCCCTGATTTTCCTGACACATTTGAGTAAAATTCCCTGACAATTGGGGATATGCCATACGGGCAAAAAGACATAAGTTGAAATAGTTTCCAGGCAAAATTTGTTGTTTTAGACGTCAAATCCGCTCTAGAAAGCGAATAAAGGCAAATTAACAACTTTTCCCTGACACATCCGACATTTTCCTTGACATTTCCTGAGTTTCACTGACTTTTTAAAATTCCCTGACGTTTCCCGGTATTCCCTGAATGTGGCAACCCTGGATGAGGGAATGCCATACGACCAAAAACACATAATTTGCAATAGTTTCCAGGCAAAATTTGTTGTTTTAAACGTCAAATCCGCACTAGAAAGCGAATAAAGGCAAATTAACAACTTTTCCCTAACACTACCGACATTTTCCTTGACATTTCCTGGTTTTTCCAGACTTTTTAATATTCCCTGACATTTCCCGGTATTCCCTGACTGTGGCAACCCTGGACGAGGGAAGGACACAAGTCTCAGAGCATTGGAACCACGTGCCTCCGTCGAGAAGTTACAAGCACGATGAGACTCAGCGTCGGCGCTACGGTCGAAATGTGTGAGCCTTGAGATGGAGGGGTAAGCGGGACAAAGGCGCGGGACCGTTGAGGGGTGCGAACGGTGAACGGTCGTTGCACAATTACTGAATGGAACGCCACGCCGTGGCCGTACGCACGCACGCAAGCAAGGTCACAGAGCGCCTCGAGGGATGCCGCAACCGTCCGACCAAGACAAGGAGGGACCGAGAAGACAAGGAGGGACCCAGGAGCCAGGCAAGGAACAGGGAAAAAGCGCGGGAACCCCGAGAGGCCAAGAGGCCGCTCCCGGTTCCTTGGATTCGAGCCTCCTGGACCTCGAGCCGAGGGTAGGGAAAAGAACTCGGCTTCCACTCTGCCGCGCTAAGGAAGAACGCCGCATGGACCTTCAGGCCAAATTTCCTTTGATAAAACACGAATATCCCGGGAAAATTATGAATATTTTCCTTTCCATTTTTCAAATAATTTTGAACGCAATTTCACCTAAAGCTCCTGAAAATTTCAAGGGAAAATATTCATATATTTCCTCAAAAATAAACATTTTATCGAAGGAAATTTGGCAACTCTCGAATGTTCATACGGCGTTTTTTCTTAGCACGGTAGCACTCTCTCTTGCCCTTTTCTGCCGTGCTCAGGAAGAACGTCGTATCAACATTCGAGAGTTGCCGAATTTTCCTGGATAAAACCTGTATTTTTTAGGAAAACTACGCACATTTTCCCTTGAAATTTTAACATATTTCAGATGAAAAGGCGAACGGAATTGTCTGAATATTTTTAGGAAAAATATTCACGAATTTCCCACTAAATTTGATTTAAAACGAATACTTCTCCGACAGGAACTACAATTTTTGGCTTCGTTTAATAACAACGTAGGGACCATTCGTTTCCCCGTGCACACAAGTGTTTTTACTCATGAACCAGAAATTGTAGTTCTTAGTTGGAAAATGAAGTCCAATTGCGAATAAGGGTCGTACTCATAGTTGGGGCTGCATTTTGCAATAAGGAACTACAAAATCTAGCTCACCCGTAAAAACACTTATGTGCATAGGGAAACTAATGCGTGCTAAAACGTACGTAAGCTGTTTCTAAACAGAGCCAGACACTGTAGTTCCTGATTGAAAAATGTAGTCTAGTTGTTCCTTAGACAGCTCTTTCTCAGGAGGCCTCATATGGTTTACGTTCTTATCAAGGGAGGTTTAATGGTACCTTCGACAAAGCCTCTTTAAAAGACTTATTTTTCCGAACTTGGAGTGAACTTCAATAGTTCATTTTGTCATAGACTCTTACAAGGGATGGAAATGATTCGTCAGCGCAAAAATTACACAATACAAAGGAAATAATTGCATGATTTTCCCAAAATTAAAGGTATCCATTAATTTTTCCCTGACCGTAGTAATTTTCATAACAGTAAATCATTTTAATCCCTCGCAAGGATCCATAGCAAAGTTTAAGTATTGATATTGTTCGAACAAATCGTCCTTTTAACGATGCTAAAAGCCTCGAAGGCCTCGTGAAACCTCTCCCAAGGCCATTATTCATAATTGTTTCAAGAGACCTATAATAATGAATCATAAAAATGGTCATTTTTACATGCCCCCTTCCCCCAATTCGGGGCGATTTGAATCATAATAATAATAAAAAAAACTGTACATTTAAATATTATTTAGAACGAGTTCATCAGAAATGAACCAACCAACATTAAGTTGAAACTGAGCAAAGGAGGTTTAAGTAAAGTTGTATTCCTGCATAAGGTTTCATGTTTCCCCGAAAATAAACTTTAACCCCTCTCTTAACAAACTAATTTCCTTTTTTCGACTTATAGGTTTGGCAGGAGAGAATATACGGCTAGGGGAACTCAAAATCATTCTAAACTCAATTTTTTCGAAAATGTGGGTTGGTCTCTTTCTGATAAGCTCGGCCCATTTGAACAGGAATATCGGTCTACGGTCACGCTTAAAAGCTCTGGGCCAGCGGTGGTGCGTTTAAAACCGTGGAACGGCCCTAAATGGGTCAAGGTCTTTTCACTCTCGACAGGGTTGAGGTAGAGAGGAGTCACAATTTCGCGCGCCCCCTCCCCTCGGTCCCCCTCGGCGCCCGCCGCGGGTCAGGGATGGGGGGAGGAAAGCCCGGGAACCCTCCACAGGAGCAGCTGCATTGATTTTGATCCAATTTCTGATACACTCCCCTGCAACGCTCCACCCGCCGCCGCCCCTTCAGCTCCGAGGATGCAACCAGTGTTGCACGGCACGCACACGCAGACTCCCGCCCGCGACCCTCCCCTCTCACCGCGATGGCCCGGGGTCCCGCGGGTGCAGCAAGTGCGCGGCTGCCTCGCCTCGCGGGCTACTACTCAAGCCCCAAGTCCCGGGTCAAGGTCTGCCCTTCTCGACGAGCCATGCGCTTTCGACCACTTCAAACTGCCGGGAAAATAGCTTTCGTTTATTCGAATCGTACGGTTTTACCTTCTTCAAGGGGTGCAGAAAATTTTCGATTTCGCCACCTTATGATCCCTGGTAAAAATTGGCAGTGGAATCTGTGCTCCAAAATACCATGGACCTACAGCCGGCTGTAAGATTTCCAATAGCTTCTATAGCCGGCTACACAATTACTTATAGCCTTTTATATTCGATTGCGATTATGTAACAGCCAGGCGATAAAGTGTATGCTAAACGTTACTAATTACGGATGCTAGGACTTAGTGAGTTTTTGGACTACCGCTCTCTTTCTGGGCCGTAGTATCTTGATTTATTTTGCGACGAAAGCTCCGTACTTTTGAAAGATGCCTGCCATTCCTAATATGTCGGAGCGCCTTCAATTTGATACTGTGCAATACCTCTGGTGTGAAATAGTTGCTTCAAGCACTGTGGCACGCTGCGGCGCGGCGCGGCGGGCGGGCAACCAGCGCGAAACGCGCATTGGCGCCTACAAACCTAACAGGGATACTTCACGCATTGCGCAATGCGTGAAGTATCCCTGTTAGGTTTGTAGGCGCCAGTGCGTCGCCGCTCCGCTTTGTGTTAGGCTGTAATATTTAATCTGGCGGAGTCAGCGTTTTTCAACTCATGATTTTGAAATGTTTGCACATCCTGTATGGATTATTCTCATTTTAATTGATGAAAAAAATGGGTATTAAAGGAAAATATAATGTGTGTTTTATAAATATTAAGGTAGTTCCGTATCAAACTTAATGATTTCCAAAGCACACGAATTTCTATACATTTTCTTATAGCTTTTCATAGCCGATGGCGATAAACTGTATAGCCCGGCGATAGGAACTATGGTCCGACTGTATAATTTTTTATCGCTTCGTATGGCCGGCTGGGTGATTTTCTCAGTTTTCTACAGCCAGCTATACGCTTTTCTATCGCCTTCTCTAGCCGGCTATAAGAATTCCTATAGTATTCTGAAACGCAGCTTCTATCGCCAATTTTTACCAGGGATCACAGCAAACTTCGGGGCCAAATCTTGGGCCGATAAGCGATTTTCGAAGAGTATGACCTTCGAAGCCGTTGAATTATATCCTCCGGGATTTTGACCGACTCTCGGACATTTCTTCCCTCCATTGTAAGGCGCCCGTGAGGCCGCGATACTAGGCCCGCGTTTACCGGAAAGGAACCGAGCCACATATAAGCTATTCCCAAAAACTGGGCAATATAATTTTTTACAGGAAAACGTTTGTGCGGATTCTTTTGAAAATTTTAAGGAATTTGCTTCGCATTATGCAGAAAATTCACTGAAATTTGCACAAAAATCCGCACAACCGTTTTCATATAAAAATTAAATTGCCCGATTAAATTTGGCAATAGCTGATGTGGCTTAGTTCCTTTTTGCTAAACGTGGTCCACTTTATCCCCCTTTCGATTTTTCAGAAAATGACGGAGAGAGCCTAGTATAGCTGGAAAAATTACTTCCATTAGAGTTTTAATTTAATTTGAGCGAAAGGCTAACGTTCGACTGGGTTTGACCACCTTCGTCCTTAAAAGACACGGTAAGACAAGCTTAAACCACCTGCTCAACTGGTACTTTTATAAGCATATTGAGTAAAAGCAAGGTTTAGTGACCCATTTGCTAGGGAACATTTTGAATTTGTAGTTTACGCTCTTTTGTCTGGGACAGTGGGGCACGACGATATGAGGCGAAGATCTACGGTTTCGTTCGGTTGTGTCAAGTGCAGAGACAAATTAATTTATGGATCTCTCGATTGGGACTACCTACAGCACAGCGTGAAAGTTATAAACATGCATCATCACCACAATTTTCACCTGGCGATGGCAGTGGCAGACGAACGAATTGTCGAGCGAACTTTAAAGCAAACAAGACCCAGTTTGGGAAGATTTCTCGGCAAACACGGCGAGGCTTGAAGAGTCAATAGCTATGTTCAGTTGTAATACGTCATCATAATGACTCTCCAGGTTTACGTACGAACATCAACTAACTGTCGTTCAGACTATCGACACTGCATAAAAATGTCAATGCTGACAACGAAGAGAAAAAAGCCAGCGACCGCAGGTGATCGAGGATTAAATTTCAGATTTTTCGGGGTGTCAAGTTTTTGTTCATTTTGAAAAATCCTGATTTTTGACAGCTAAATCCGGATTTCATATTTTTTCCAAATCCTGATCAAATCTTGACTTTTTGCGGAGAAAAATTAACGGACGGATAGCGGCTAATTTACTGACAATAGGCGGACGGCCGACATTTCTCAAATCCTGATTTTACGACCGATTTTTCTTCAAATCCTGATAGAATCGGGAAAATCGGGAATATCCTGATGCTAGACACCCTGTTTTTGGATGTGCTCATCGTGGGATTTTACCGCTAGGAAGTCTTCGCATTTATCTGAATCTTCAGCTAGCAACAGACCCATTCCGAGCACTGCCGCTGAATGGAGATGTTGCATGTGTGAGGAATTTGCAATTCGACTACATATTGATTCTTAGGTAAAAGTTCACGAGAAACACGATGGTGCCACTGGTTTTCTCTGAAATCAACTCCCAAGCTCAAAAAAAGCTCTTAAGTTGAGGCCAAAATGGAGGGGATATCCCACGCTATCCTGAGAGTCCACCTCTGCATCAAGACAAGCTCTCCATGCAAAGATAGAGAGAAAATACATTTACAGGGCTGCCACTTTATTTGGGGACTCCAAAACTGAAAACACGGCAACCCTGCTAATGTATTTGCTCCCTATCTTTGCATGGAGAGTTCGTCTTCATGTAGAGGTGGACTCTCAGAATAGCGTGGGATATTCCCTCCATTTTGGCCTCAACTTGAGAGCTTTTTTTGAGCTTGGCAGTTGATTTCAGAGAAAACCAGTAGCACCGTCGTGTTTCTCGCAAACTTTTATATCAGAATCAACAGTCAAATCGCAAATTCCTCACACATGCAACATCTCCATTGGCGTGGACTCTGATCGGAACTATCGAACATGGAATATCGCAAGAATGACGTTGCCACTGAATCGGTCGATTTCCGGCTCGGACCGGAGACGAAGGAAATTGCACGGCACGCTCCATTTGCTTCCTGAAAACCTCTGTTGAGACGAAGACAACGACTTCGGGAGTAGATTCGACAACGAGGGCTCGTCGTTGCCAAGTGCATGGCATCGATTCGAGTGCCCTCCGCCGCACCGCGCGCGCCGCGACGACAACAAACAAAGAGTCGCGGGCGCGAACTCCAGAAGCAGAAGTAGAAGCGGCGCTCGGCTCGGCGTGGGCAGGGGAAAGGGATTTTCCGCGAAATGCAAGTCAATATGAGGCGCTCCCCGGGCCGGGGCCCAGACGTCGTGCTCGGAGCGATTAAAAGCTCTCTCTCGGGTCTCGACTCTCACGTCACTCAACCCTTTCAGCGACGATACGCAGCCACTACAGGGACCTCCAGGGATAAGCTCAAGCTCACGGACCCCGACGATAATTGAGCGACGCCCTGTACTGCGCCGCTTCGCTTCCTCGCCTTCGCCCGCAACGGTCGCAGAGGAGGTCGTCTCCCTGTCGGTATGTCTAACGCTTCCCGCCAATAGATCGTATTCGAGGGTGGTTTCATGTATCGTTTGCTTCAAAACAATAGAACATAACCTCAAACAAGACTGATAGGATTTCAGTAGGGAAAGCTGAAAATGAGAAAATTCCCAACAATTTCATTTTTCACGGAGAGAAAAACTTCGTGCGTGGGACCCGAAGTTTAGGTCATATGGATTTCTGAAGTTTTCGGATTGAGCATCTGAACACTTTAGGTCCAGCTGTCGAGGTTCGGATCACACATCTGAAGTACTTCAGATGTAAGAACTGAAGTTTTTCGGATGTAAGAACTGAAGTTTTTCGGATGTAAAAACCGAAGTACTTTAGATGTATGAACTGAAGTCTCAGATGTGTGATCCGAACCTCAGCAGCTGGACCTAAAGTGTTTCAGATGCTCAATCCGAAAACTTCAGAGATCCATACGACCTAAACTTCAGGTCCCACGCACGAAGTTTTTTTTTCTCCGTGTTTACTGCCATTGTATACTCATAAGAATAAAAAATCCCGTTCCCTAAAATTTCTAAATTGACTTTTGAGGCTATGTTTACCTGTTGAACCAATCGATATTGATATAATCTCACCTGTTTGATGCATCGGTTACTATCTATTCTAGTGGTTGGCTGAGGCCGATATTTTCAGTTACGAGGCGCGAAATAATTGGGGATTTTAACAGAAAGACAGCTTGAAAACGGAGCGAAATCGTTGGATAATGAGAAATTCGGAATCACTTTAGGAGGGAATTTTGAACTAGGGGACCGTTCATTGTACCTAGCTCAGCAATTTTCGTCATTATAGAGAATTTTTAATGCTGTTACCTCCCAATGCTCATGAAATATTACTAACAACGCCACCGCATTAATTATGCGTGTTAATTTACCCTGTATCAACGTTTCGCCCGATCGAATGAGGTTCGCCGAATAAAGTACCTAGATGGATTCAGAATTGATGCGTTCGAGCTCAGGACATTCGACACTCGACAGGTGCGTTCGACATTCTGTAGTCGCAAGCATAACGAATGTACTTACTTCAGTGAATCAAAAATACTGAATTTGCGATCGCTCAAGAGGGGCAAGGAGCTGACGTACGCTAATTCGAACGTTTCTGCAATTCTACACTGTCAGTCAGCAAGAAATGCGTGTCAACAATTTTCATTCATTTTTGCATTCACACAGTTCTTTGCTTCCGCGTATTTAGTGTTTTCTAGCAACCTTCTGGTTTCCTCCTCACCCACGTGCATACAGAAGCACACTACTGCCATGCTAAGGGTAACGCCGTGTATGAACCTTCAGGCATTGCCAAATTTCCTTTGGTAAATCACGAATTGTCGAGAAAATTTGTGAATATTTTTCCTCCAATTTCTCAGATAATTTTGTTCGCAATTTCACCTAAGGTTCTAGAAAATTTCAAGGAAAAATATTCACGACTTTCTTCAAAAATAACTGTTTTTTGAAAGGAAATTTGGCAACTCTTGGATGTTCATACGACGTTTTTCCATAGCACGGCAGACTACGCGTTCGAGTTACCTTCGGTAGAGGAGAAGGGGCACTCGGCTCAATGAGGACTGCTTAAGTGGTCCAAGAATAGAGGCGATTTGAGGGGTTAGATGAGGTTAACAGTCCCCAAGAAAGCGAGGTGAAAGTTGATGCCTAAAAAAAGGTTGTAACTTGGAACTCGAAAGTTTTCACCATTGAAGGAGTGGTATACTAAGTACAGTTTATATTCCTTTCTGATAGTGCCGCTGTGCTAGGATGCAGGAGCTTCCCGAGGCCTGAACTGTGGGGTTCTCAGACTCCCAACAATTGAGCACATAAAAAGCTGGCCCCCCAATCCCCCCTATGCACCAACATCCCGGGCCCTTTATTTAAACTTCATCCGGCTGTGGCAGGTACACTCACGCCCGACTGATTCCGCTCATGCGCTTCCTTACTTACTAAATTGGTCGTGATTAGAACATGATTTCGAATAGAATATATCCGCTTTCTTTAATTACTTACGATGTCTACATCTATCTGGGTTCCCATTCTTTCTTCATTTTCTAATTCCCTGACTTCAGAACAAAACTTCTATCTAGAGTTCAGCATTCCTATTGTTTCATCGTCTTCAAAGTTCGTGGCTTTTTTGTAGCCTTTCCCTGACTCCAACATTTTCTAATTCCCAGACTTTCCCTAACTTTTTCTGATCCTCGAACAAAATGTACACTTTTTCTTTAATACGCTGACTTTCGCTGAACTTGGGACAAAATTTCCTTGTTTGTTGATCAAATTATGAGAAGAGACGTTCAGTAGCTAGCTGGTTGAAAGATGACAAGATGACGGGAGATAAGTGACATGTTTTCATGATTAGTAGATGCGTTAGAAATTCCTTTACTTTTCCCGGTTTTCCAGATCGCCAGCAGCCCTGGAGTTTCTCCCTTTTATTCACGCTGACTTCTGCCAAACGCTGCTTGCAAAATTCCCTGTCTTTTCCAGGTGTTCCACGGCAACGGAAACCCTAGCTCCCAGATAAGATACCCTGCGCTCTCCCGAAGAAGCTAGGTGCCACCTTCGTCTGGTGCACATTTGGATGCATTCCTGCCAAACGGAACTGCGTGCATTACGACGTGAGCCCTGTTATGCATGTATTCTTATGGATCTCAGGGCTTACGTCTTAATGCACGTGGTTCCGTTTGGCAGAAATACATTCATTTGGTCCCTAGGAAGCCGGATGACCAGCGACCATAGAGTACATAGAGTTGTAATGTAAGTGGGTGAGCTGGCGCCACTTGAAACATTTTGCAGGTCCCGAATTCCGAGACTCCTGTGTGACGCCGGGTCACTTTTTCGATACATAATCGATTGTTTGCGATACACGGGTACCCGATCATTCGATGTAAACAAAGAAGATAGGGATCACCACGTATTCCGCACCGCCATTTTGGATCGAAAATGTAACGAAAAAGCAACCCGAACTCGGCGCACACCGGGCTCGGAACTCGTCGAGCAGAACATGGCGCCAGCTCTCCCATCTACATTGCGACTCTATGTACTCTATGCTAGAGACTGGCGTTGATTTGGTCCCTCGGAAGCCGGATGACCGGAGACTGGCGGAAGGTAAGCGACACGGCTGCACTCTCCCTCTTGGAGCATCTAGATTGAACGGTTCTTTCGATAGCGACGTGCGGCGATGCGACGACGACGGTGCGGCGCGACGCTGCGGGGGCCGCGGGTCTGCCGCGAGGACTTTCCGCGCGATTTCCGGCGCAGTCCGTTTCCGTTCCGGGTCCTGGCGCTCGAGTTTTCCCGTTGGGCCGTCGGCGACGCGCTCGGGTCGCTGATCGCTCCTTCCATTTCCCTTTTCCCGGCTTCCTCTCCGGCGACTCCGGCTCCGTGTGAAGCCAAGTGAAGTGCCGCGCCACAACTCCCGCCGCATCACTCAGGATGGATCAGTGACCTCGAGGTTATATTTAGCCATTTGTCTCTCAATTCATCTCGGAATCGTGGATCCGAGGTAACCCCCCCCCCCTCCCCCTCCCTCGTCGGTGCCACGATCGACGGGGCTTCCTATCGTTCCTCATCGCCAATTGCCGCCGTTACGGCCAGAAAAGTAGACCCGGTGGTGGGGGGGGGGGGGGTGGATCTCCTGGATCCCGTCCCCCGTGACCCGAAAAATGCTATCCAAAAAGTTCATCGTTCGTGATTTGAGTGATGAGGATTGGGCGCGGGGGTAGCCCCTCCCCCGGAAAATTTTAGGCAGAGGGGAAGACCTCCTGCAATCCACCCTCCGTGACTCGAAAAATATTTCCCGAAATGGTCATTGTCGGGTGATTTGTGTGATGAAAATTGGAGTCGTGGAGTTGCCTTCTTCCCTAACCCCGGAATGATACAGATCGGGGGGGAGGGGGTGTCTTAGAGCCCACCTCACGCAACCCGAGAAATGTTTTCCAAAAAGTTCTGGTTGGTTCAATCTGAATGAATCTCATCGAATTTTCGGGATTTATCGAAAAATTGGGCAATGATTTGTTCCAGTTCGAATATCTTGATCAATATTTTCTGTGACAGGGTATTTCCCACTTTGAAGGGATTTGGTGGGTTCCAATAAAAAAGGGGTCCCGATAAAAGAGGCTACAGAACAATATTTTCTGTTCAGTTCTTTAATAAGCCCTACTGCAATTAGCTTTTCATATAAGCTGGGCAGGTGAATAGACTGGGTGATACTGATTCACTGTTGGGGAACCAAGCTTTTGTAACATAAGCTTACAGTATGGTAATAAGTCCAATTTCAACATTTCTTGTACTGTCTTAGGTGCTGGTTTAGGTCTTAGCGCATTAATAATGTGGCAAAAACTTTCACATTTGTCAATTTTCATATTTCTTGTTACTTATTTGGATTACTTAGTTGACTTTTTTTTTTTTAAAAAAAAAAAAAAATTACCAGTTTTTCTTTGGCCTCAAGTTAAGCTTTATAAGAGTAAAACTAGAAATGCACTTAAAAATAAGCCACAAAACAGCAACAAGAGATGTGAAACGTCCCAAGATTAATCAAATACACTTTTTTTTTCAAACATGAAAAAAAGACAAAAAAAAAAAAAAAGTATAGAAATTATCTGTTCAAAGGTTGATGGCGGTCAAAAAGGTTGATGAAAATAAATAGTTACATATATTAATCGGTTAATGTCAGGTTCAAAAAAGTCTCGTTCAGCAGCTTCTCAGAATTAATGAACATTGACCAACAGCAGCCCACTGTGCCCTTCTGAACACTTTGACTTGAAAAAAAAAAAATGAAATGATGTCTACTCAGGATTAGCACTGTCAAAACATGAAACATTCAGGCAGATCCAGGAGGGCCTGAAAAGGGCTCAAAAGCCTCTCTTCCTTGGGTAAAAAGCTCAGAGTCGCTACTGCCAGAGCGCACAGGTATTGGGCTACTTTAAAAATTGTTCATACCCCTACATATATGTTATGATTTTCAAACTGTTTCCAAACATTACCTCCCAGAAGAAAAAAAGTACGCATATTTTCAATTGAAAAAGGAAAGAGAAGACCACGCTGTTTTCCTACTTTCAGAATAATACTTCGAACTAGCCTCAAAAATTTGATCAGAGGTCATAATACTCTGCCAGGCTACTCAATAACTTCTTAAGTAGTTGCAGTGAAAGGACATGGAGAGTCAAATTTAAGCAGCAGTACATGTGTATCATAGGACTCATATTGTCTGAACAACACACTATCTCGGTGCAGAATACCAATACACGCGCATTAATACTGATGAGAATGGAATCAAATGAAAAAGAAAATTTTTTACCAGCTCCGATGTTTTTTCAAAGGTAGAAAAAATGTAAGAAGGCAGCCCAAACAGCATGTCGAAAAGATCATGCACTTAACTATTCCTGACCTGAGGTCGATTAAAATGTTACTTCAGTCGATCCCGCACATGGATTAAATATTAGCCTGTGTCATTAAAAAGGTTAGGTGGATGGAAATCTAACATATGTAGGTCGGTTTTAGACATCAAGTTCGCACGAAACCACCTAAAGTCTGAATAGGTAGGAAAAGCACATCGAAGCCTAGGGTGTTAGAAGAGGCACAAACGTGTCATTCCCACGACCTGGCCAAAAATAATCGGAGAAGATTGTAAGATAAAATTTCATACAACTGTCTGCCGAAGGCGAAAAATCAGTCTTCAAACCGCATTCAGTAAAAATAATAAAGAAGTCAAACCCCAACACGGCTGTTCATAGTCTAACTGAATCCAAGTTTGTGAGGTTAAGTCAATGAGCAGGCGTTAGTTACAGCCTGTATTTCAAGAGAAGGGGTCGAGAATTTGATTCTTTGATCATTAAGAGGAATTGCCGACGAAATATCGAGGTGAAACTTTAAATAAATGCATACATTTCACTACTCAGAGGATAGAACCATACGTCTGCAGGCAGGAGAAGAGCCCAAAGTAGAGCAGACACATCAGTACAGTTGCTGATGCCTGCAGAATTCGAGAATCAGTTTTTGTTCAATTTGTAAAGAAAGTAAGCAAATCAGGAAGAAAGGAGGGTGATTGGTTCTTCAGTCTACTCAAGTTAGAATATAGTAGGTGCCACAAAAACGAGAAAAACACGGAAGGCGCTAATTAGGGTGGCCATATATAAGAAAAAACAAGCCATGAACGGTGCTCACCCGACATGTTATAAAGAACTACTATAATAAAGTTTCAGTGACTCTTATGTTTTATGCTTACCTTTGAATATAGCACAGCTAAAAATAACTAAATTAGGGTGAAAAACTAAGTAACCGATAACGTTTAAAATGAAAACAATTCACTGGGGGTACGAGGTAGGGTACCGAGAATTTCGCGACCACTGCAACTAACTAACCTCCGGTGTCAAATTTCACCCATTTCGCCTTTTTTTTTTGTCTGACACAAAACATCCTCGCTTCTGCGCAGACGCGCGGGAGTCTTCGTCAGTGTGACGTCATGGAAGCGCGCGAAAACTCAACAATGGTAGTTTTTTTAAAAACGCGCACAATTTTCCTTTTTTAAATAGCGCATGGCGACGGTGAAAGCCGTCAAAAGACGCATCTCGATTGCTATGTTTGAAAGCTTGTGCTATTTTCAGGGCTGGATTTATATTTTTGGCACCCTCGGTTAAATTTTGTTAGGTTCCTTAAAAGTAAACCCTTAATGAGGGAGGGCTTCCGGACTCCCCTCCCCTCCTTTACAGAACAAAAGAAATAAGTTATTTCAGTGTGAGAAAATTTTTTCAAATTCACCGTTAAAAGAGTGCAATTTAAAAAACTATAGGTGCCCAGTTGGTACATTTTGATACCAGGAATAAGTTGATTTCGGAAAATTAGAAGTGACTAAACATTCTCCTCGCCTCAGTAGGTGCTAACTATTTCACGGCGATTCCTTCATAATAATAATGTTTCTTAACTTACAAAATCATCGATTAAGAGAAATGCGATGAAAAGATAATACGGCGTGCCACAACTTAAAGCTAGCAGGCCTGCACCAGTTTTTTGATCCATTCTTTTCTTTGCGCCTTTGTCCGAATTAAATTGACTAATGACGGATGAAGGAAATACATATAGGTATTACTTTGTCAACAACAACGGCACAACATAGAAATTTTTTAATACATACGTATTTCGTTTTTCAATACAATCTCAAAAATTTTGCACCCTGGGCTTCAGCCTTTGATGCTTACTGGCAAATTTTGCCTTGGCTGTTTTTATATTGTTTTAAAGGAAAACCAATGAACACTAAATACTGTTCGAAATATTAAAAAAATTGTCCACAAAGGATGATGGAAAATCTTTGAAAATTTCAAAAAGACATCAAAATGATCAAGGTACATTTTTGGGACTTTCACCATCAGTCCTCATAGGTAATTTTTTCTGCTTCCTTGACCCGCAATAAAATGGACTGCATTTTGCAATAAGGAGCTGCACTTACTTCTTTTATATCCCTTTGCACGTTGCATCTATTAATAAATAAAATGTTTGTACTATGAATATTCCCATATTTATTAACAGTGAAACTGCAGGAATGTGTATCTCGATTTGCAATGTTGCCGACTTCTTGTCTTATTTACTTTATTTTTTAAATGGAAAAATATACAATATCATTCCTTGAAAATTTCACTGATTTCTCTTCTTTGTGTGGAGCTTAGTCTAGGAAAATTTGAAGCTAGCGTTGATTTGTTCTGCTTTGATAAAGTGAAACAAAAGCATAGATGAAAGATAGAGATACAGCTAGGGGGCGAAGGAAATTTAATTTAATTAGGTAATATACTTTAATTTACACCAAAAAAAAAGTGAAGTTGATTTAACATTCTGGATGTAAAAAAAGTGTGCAAGAACTTATAAAATGCTGAATTATCGGCTACAGCAGTTAGTTTTACATCTTGGCATTGTTAAGGTAACTGCTGAAGCGGGTAATTCAGCATTTTATAAGTTCTCGCACACTTTTTTTACACCCAGAATGTTAAATCAACTTCACTTTTTTTTTCAGTGTAGTTATTTGTCTCAAAGATTAGATTGATAAATTTCAATTTTAACTTGACAAATTACTTAATGTTATTTTCTAGCTAAAACTTTATTAATTTAAAAAACTAATCAATTTTTTGAACTTAAGTAGTTTATGTTTATAAAGATAGTTATATAAAAAAAGTAGAATTTGAAGGTCAGGATTCAACTTAAGGATCATACTTGAGGAAAATTTGAGACAACAGAAAAAAAAAATCTCTTCATTTGAAATCTTTAATGACAAAGCAATCATGACTGAAAGAAAATGTTTTAGCCATGGGCTAGGTACCCTTTATCAGACTAACAACAATTATAGAAAATTCCAGTATCATCAGACTAGTAATCTCCGTCTCCTCTGTCTGCATTCTTGTCATGATCCTCATCATGTCTGCCATCATCATCATCTTCATCATCGTCATCATCATCATCGTCTTCATCATCATCATCGTCATTGTCATCATCATCATCAAAGAACAAATCAGAGTCAGAATCAGAGCTGCCCAAGTCATCACCTCCGCCTGTCATGCTTCCAAATACTCTTCGTTTTCCACCGACCATTCTGGAACCTGCGCACAGAAGAATTAATTTATGAGAGGCTTGTGTTATGTAAGCCTACATTGGTTTGCCATTTACTTCTTATAAAGTATTTTTTTCTCCCTAAAAATCTCCTTAAAAGGTAGCTTTATAAATAACCTTTTTCATGCAGACGCTTTTGTCCTAACGTTACTTGAAGGATTCTCTGTTGCATCAAATAGCATCGAAAGAACAAGAACGACTTGACATCTTTCAGTGCTACAAATAAAAAGACAAGGTGGTAAAATGGTGCTGGGCTCACACTATTTTGCGGGGAAAACAAGGCCATATAGTTCACAAATTTTAACTTTAGTCAAAAAGTTTAAGCTTTAATGAGTACCGGCACAAGACTGAGGGGGAAAATGTTCAGCTCAGGCAAAGAAAATGATAAATATCACTTTCTTGATGCTTTTTTTCAGTGTTATGATGAAATCAGAATCTCATTATGACTAGATCAGCCTAATATAATGATTGCTTTAAAACATTATTCATGCTCTCAATTTCTTTTCATTTTTTAAAAATAACATCCTGCTCAAAAGATAATAAAGTGATTCTATACCTGTGCCAGCAGTTTGTGCTCCATTAGCGGCCTGCCCTTCATCTTCAATTGTTCCATCAAAAAGTTTTGCAGCTGCTTCTTGACGCATTTTTTCAACCAGTTTTCTTGTTTCCTCCTAGAAAGCAACAAGCAATTTGACATTGATTTGAATACAGTGCTGTTTTATTGTTGTACATGCTGGTTATTATTCTCTCTCCCTATCCCAGACCTCTGCGGGTTTATATTTAAAATTTATAGACAAAGCGATAGACAAATGAGACATAGAGAGTATGGAGCGATCCTATCGGTTCAAGTGGGTGGTACCTATAGACTAAGGGTGTAAATGATGGTTTATAACTAAAGGGTCTCTCGTGAGTTGCCGTTAGTTAGTCTATTACCTACCTCCTTTGTCCATCGCAATCACCCGCTTCCACCAATAGGGACCCTCCATATTTCTTTCGTCTTCTTTGTCTATTGCTTTGTCTATCAGTTTCAATAATCACTCCTCTGCTCTTACCTTCCTGGGACTCTTCATTTTTTCCCATTTTAACATAATTTCATGAAGGAGGAGATTTAATTTTATTAGAGGTATTAAAGCCATATTGACTCGATTATTTCTCTTTGCCCTCTTAAGAGAAGAATTTTGAAGTCATTCTCCAAAAAAAATATAAGTTTGTACATACCTACTCTACAATATGATGCCAAGACAAAAGCGTCTAATATTTTGATGATGGCAGGGAAATAAAATTTTCATTGAATGACAAATAATCACTTTTGGCATAATATGTCATCTAATTTTGTATAGATGGAGTAATACATCACAAAAACAAACTTAAAAAATTTGCAAAATAAACTTGATGAGTGCTCAGGAAAAAAGAAGAATTTTTTACAAGTCTAAGAAACTAAAAGTAGGAAATAAAGGTTTTTTGCCAAATGAGGACAATGTCTCACTCAATTGGAATTTTTTTACTTTCAAGGAGAGAATACCTTGCAAGATGTCATGGACTTATTTGCTAATTTTTATAGCTGTATTCACCAGCCCAGCCTGGCCAATATGGTTTTCCATCAGCATCCATCTCTTGCGACTGTAGGCTCTTTTTTATAAGCAATTGATGTAGTACAGGGAGGGCAGTTCCTTCCTCACAAACCATTTTTAATAGATCATTGCAAGAATGATTTGGACTTGCACAACACTAACGGTACAGCACTTGATACGTACAAGTCTGCTGCCCAGCATCAGTGCAACAATTTGACGATGGAACTTCAATGGGACACCCTTAGTCACAGCATTATGTCGCCTTCGGTCGCCACCTTACATGAAGGTCTTGAGTGCTTCAGGTGCTGCACCATAAGATACCTTCATAAAATTTTCACCCCCTCTAAAATTCAGAGGGAAAATTTCAACTTAGAGCTCAATTAAAAAACTGAGGATTTTTTGTTTGCTCCTTGCGCTTCTAACTCGATAGGGCCCTCTATCGCCACCTATCGTTCTATGGTTCTTAATGATGGAACATTGCCCTAGACAGTGGCGTAGCTAGGAATTCTTTATGGGGGGGGAGGTGTCCAGACCCCCTGGACACCCCCCCCCCCCCCGGTCTACGCCACTGGCCCTAGATAATAATATTCTTGGTGAAACTTACATGTTTAGCATCAATCCTAGATTGTGTTGCCTGCTCAAATTCTTCAAGTTGTTGCTCTAAATAAGCTACACATCTGTATCTCACAACATAAGCTTCATACAGTTCTTTAAAATCCTTCTCAAGTTTTTCGTACTCTTCCAAAAATGATGGTCTGAAAGGACAAAGGTTGCAGTTTTTACCAATCAATGTTTAGAAAATAATCAGCAATAAAAAAATTCACAAGACACTTGGTTTTTTATACTGGCCTGAATCCGATCAATGAAAATGGAAAGTGAAAAGTGGTTTTTACACCACCAAAATTTTTTCTTCTCAGTAGAAATCAGAGGTGAGACAGCAAGGACAGGGAATAAATGCGGAGAATTAACAATAGAATCCAAGGAGTAATTAGGTTTTCACTCTCAAGTTTAAAAATCATGGTAGCGAACATATGAAGCATTACATGAAAGAATAGCAGATGTTAAGTTTTTGGGTTTTGAGAAAATTGCGTTTGAAGTTTTTGAACCTTTGTACTTTGAAGCTCCTAGAATTAAGGAGATTTCGATAAAGTTTTTCGTAATAAGTAGCACTTCTTCTGCCTTGATGATTTACATAAGTGCAAAGTTGAGTGAATTACAGCGATTTGCCGAGAAAGTGAAATCCGCTGTTTTTATGTAGGACACTTCTTTCGCAACCAAAACTTGATCTTCAGAAGACAAGTGCATTGAGATAAGATTGAAATCAACACAAATATGATCACTGCTCAGCGTATAATAAAATGTGAAATAAAAAAAAGAACTTTCAGTAGCTTCATTAGAAAATAGGAAAAAATTGTGCTCTTGTCCTCCTTTTGAGGAAAACCAATAAAAAGTATTCTCACCACAACAACCAATGTTGCTGGTAGTGTCCCAATTATTATCACTACTTAAACTTAACTGCCACCTGTTTCAGAAATAAGACTTGACGCCTATGTCATATGTAAAACCAACCGCTGTTTTGACAAATAATGATATTTCTTTGGGCCATTGCACGCTGGCAAATTACGCTGAAAGTCTGAAACTTGACTCATACTCTTGAAGAGTTGATGATTTGAAAAAGCTGTTATCCTTGATAATGGCCTGTGTCAGCATCCAAATTTTACAAACAGTGCTTCAAATAAATCTGCCTACCTTTTCTTACTAATGTTGCAAGAAGCTCATGGCCATGTGTCAAATTTCCCGCGGTGGAAGACTGACTTAGAGCATTTTAAATTACATTTAAAGTTACATCAAACCAGTAGAAATTTGGAAATCATACCTAACTTTTTTTAAGGACTCCAGTCTTTTTTTGTTGCGTTCTAAATCTACCTGTCGCTTCTCTATTTTCACATCTAAACTTGCTTCAGTTGTGGCTATGTTCTCAATCATCTGCTTTGTCTGCGTGACAGTATTATTCAAATTTTTTATTGACTGCTTCAGACCACTTTCAATACTTGATATGTCTAGCGGCATGTTTACCTTTGTGTACCTAGCTTCCTGTAAAAATAAATTTGAGCTCTTAGTAATGAATTTAAAGAGATAAATTTAAAGAGTAAAATCTATTAGTATCTACCAATTTGCTGTTCTCAGGAGTTGGAACATGTAACCAGATATACTTCAGCAACATATTGGGAATGAATAAAGCAGTTCCAGTTTCTTTATTTCACAGAGATTGAGACCCGAAAAAAATTTTTTAGTGGAGTCATTTTGTAACTGAGGGTTAGTATAAACACAGCAAAATTTTAATTTTTGAGAGCCCCAGGCTTAAAATATTTCATTTAAAAATTCCGGTTCAGCTTGAAATTTAGATAAAATCACTCTAAAAAAATTCACAGATTCATAAATTTGAAAGTGGTTGACTCTCTGATGTGATGACTGGATCCATGTGTCAATTCAAACATTTTTATTCCAATTTGACCTGCCAATAAGGCTCCTGAGGAGTTTAACGGCTGCATCATGTTCGCTTGCTTTACAGCTTTAATTTACAAAGCAATCACTATCAGTGCAGTGAACGAAGTTATTACTGAATCTCATGAAACGCATTAGTGTTTAAACCTCCTCAATTGAAAGAGGAAGACACTCTTAGAATCTTAGAGAAAAGCAAAATATTCAAACTTACTCGTAATTCTAGTTCCTGTCCAAGTAACTCATAAAGAGAGGCACCGTCAATAGCTATCCTTGAGGAAAGTTCTCGGACTGTTTTCAGATCCTGAAACTGAAGATAAAAAGTCTTTGCTAAAATACCGGCATAATTAGTTATGTCTAGACACAAAAATATTTTATTCACTTTTCCACTCCTTCTACGGCCACAGCAAGGAAGGACTTGCCTGATACAGAGACAAGAAAACTATTTTCTGACAGAAACAAGCTGTAAAATTATACGCATGATGCCCCACATGAGTGAAGAAGAAAATTATTTTGAGTCCGAAACAAAAACATGAAATTCCAATTATATCTTACACTTTTCCCAAGATTAGGCAAAATGAAAAGGGGAATAAAAAAAATGAGAAATCATACTAGATTTTATGAGATTTGAACTCATCGCATCGTCGTCTGGCACCAAGAACCTACTCCAAACAACTCAGAGTTCCTGTCAGATAGATTGGCAATTGCTTTTTTTTACCTAAGTGCGTAGGCTACTGAATCAAGTACCTGCTCACAGCAATTACGACAGCGTCTTCGGTCAATCCTCGGTTGCGAAATAACGGCAGCAGCACAGCTGTATGCTAACTGGAAGGAAACAACTGCCAACATATTTGACAGGAGCCCTAAGTTAATAAAAATTTCACTTTCCTTCTTATTTAATGTTCAATTTTCATTATGCATGATTTTACTTGTCTTGGTTCTTTCTTGCTGCTATAAGTTATGATAGACTCCTAAGCTTGGATTGGTTTAAAGATGCATTTAACGCTGAACCGGCCCTTGACCTATTTTGTGATTAACAGCAATTTGCGTACCGTTTTGGTGTCAGGAGAGATCAGCATAAAGAGACTGCTTATCCACCTTAATGAAATTTCAGCATTATTTAAAAAGCGTACAAGATATTGAGTAGAAATTGTTTTTGGAGGAAAAGAAAGGAATGAAAAATATTGGAGTACATACATTACCCGTTAAAGGAACCCTGCTGGATGATTTGACACTATCGACGTTCTTTGTGCTACTATTCTTCAGTGCTTTGTAGATAAGGCTTGTTATTTTCAGGAGTTCTTTTACGGCATGACCATCTGCTTGGTACAATCGTTTTGTATTTAGTTTAATTCCTGCTTTAACGGCCTTAGAAGATGAACACGAAAAAGAGTAAAAAAAAAAAAATACTGTATATTATAATGTAAAAGTTGTAAGTCATTTAAAGATGAGCTTTTTAAGCTACAAAAAATAAAACAAATTTTGAATTATTTAAAACTTCAGGTAAAAGCGGTGTACCTAGTGAAAAGAAGTACGTACACATATTGATTGAAAAATTAATATGCCGATTTTTCCACTTAGAAAGAGGGAGGATGTGAGTGAACGTTCCCCTCTTGTTTTTGCATGCCAATGATCATAATTGTGAGGCGTCTTGTCCGAAGTCAACAAAATACGTGTCAACAGTGAAACTTCCAAATCAAATATCTTTTTTGCAATGTTTTGGAATCCTGCTCTTATGTTACTTTATTCAAGAATAAATCAACATCATTCTCTAGAGTTTCCACAGAATTTTCTAATATTGGAGAAGAAAAGTCTTGCAAGATTTTAAAAATTTACATTGAGTAACTTCCCATTTAAAAAGTAAAGTAAAACAGGAAGTCTAAAACATTGCTAATTTACATGGTTTGAGAGTTTCACCGTCCGTATTGTGTAGATTGTTGTGAACTTAGACCAATGAAAATAAATAAAACAAAAAAAAATGACAAAAATAAAAAATAACACTCATTCTGTTTGAGATTCTTAAGGGTTTTCAGCATACCTTGGACCAAGAAATAAAATTGTACTTGTCATCTTGATGAAATGACACTTTAAATTATTCAAACATTTCTGTGATCATGTAAAATTTCAGTAAATATTCTCACCATGAATTCAGCAATACTCCGTACCAAGGCAACTCGTTGCTCCTCGGTGTCATAGTCTGTAGAGATACTGGCGACTGGATCAAATCTATATACGAGCCACACTAGAATTTCCGCAACAAGACAGAAATTGGGGTTCTGGAAATTTTCTATGGAAATTAAACGTGGATACCCCAAGACACGCATCATTTCTGTAAAGTCTAAGAGAAAATCAATGGCAGAAGGTCAATGACAAGATGATGACTTCAATTTTCGGGTAAAATGAAAAGAAAGAAACTATACGCGATTCTGATTGTGAATGACTTTCGAGCAAAGTCGTTCTAGACTCTGATTAGAGGTACTGTATCATTTGAATAAGGGCTCATGAATCAGCCAATACTGAGTAATCTCAAAAAAATTTTATGAGTTTTAAAATTATGGATGTATTTTGATATATATTATTGTGTAATGAATCTTTAACTATGCAGAGCAATGCTAGTTTCAAGGATCGATGATTTCAATTTCCTCTCTTTGTTTCCGTTTTTTTAGACACTATCTGCAAATAATGAGGAGTGAAAATAAAAAAATAAATTCTCAAAGTTACTTCCAATCTTTGAAGGATGAAAAGCTGATGGTTACATACCTCTTACTTCTCGATACGACATGGTGCAGTTGACAATCAAGAATTTCAGTTGTATAATTCATTTACAAAAATCAGTCAATGTCAAATTTATGAATTAAATACGCAGAGTTTGCAGAGTAAATTCTGCATGGCAGGATAAAAAAAAAAAAATAATAATCGGTTGGAGTCCCAAGGGAATGGAATTCAGGGTCCAAAGCCACTCTAACCTAATGTGTGGCAGGGTATTTCATATTTGTTTTGTGTTGACTTGAGAGAAGGGATAAGTTGCCATGGTAACCACCACATGTAAGAAAACACAAATGGACTTTCAAAATGACATAAGAAAGAAAATGCATTGTCTTTGTAAGTGATGAAAACTTCCTCTCTTTTTCACCCATGCTGTTTTTGCAGGTTGTAATCATGTTCAGCATTCCGTAAACATTTCTGGAACGGAAATCTGAATCGAGTGCTCCTGGTTCCTATTTTTTGTGCTTTTCAAAATAGTTGCCCCAGTAAGCAGAAAATGGACAGCATGATTCGTTGAACGTTACTAGGCAGGGGAGATTTATTCACATTGAGAAGTTCAGTTGCATAGGTACTTAGGCCACTACTGCGTAATGATATGATGATCCTCCAACGTCTGAATGCTGATAGATAGCTCCAGGTACTTAAATGAAGTCCAATTGACAGAACTGAACCTCATTGCTTGTTCCTAGATCTTTACGATGATCAGCCTAACCGCATTGTTGCCTAATTTTCTTTCATGTTTTATTTTTTTAATGGAGAACTAAACTACCTAGCACCTTAAAACTCCCTGTGGATGTTTACCCTGGATAAAGGAGAATAACCTGACCACATTTTCATGTTTCAGATTTGCTTGGTTTTCTACTTAAAAAATTAAACAGTAGAGAAAATAAGGCAATGTTTGATATAGTTTGGATGATTCCATCGGAATCCATCCTGTTCCAAGCCAAATTTTCACATGAAAAAGTATGATGGAAATCAAGTTTTGAGCAGTCATTTTACTAGTTGAAGACAAACTCAGATAATAGGAGAAATTTGCCACGTCATGAGCATCCTGTTAACTGTAATGACCTTGGTTTTCATTTGGATTGCATTTTGCAATAAAGAGCCACTATCTCTGGCTCGTCCATAAAAACACTTTTCTGTATAGAGAAACCAATGACATATATGCTGTTTCTAAGATGAGCTAGAAATAGCGGTTCCTTTTTGCAAAGTGTGGTCCATTTGATCTTTTGAAAAAAAAAATAAACAGGGTATCTTTCCTTTTTTTTCTCTCATTTTTTAAAATTTTAAAACGGATCTTTTTTCTTTAAGTTTTTTAAAAAAATTAAAAAATGTATGAATCACCGGACACTTCTCTCATTTTTTCAGTTTGTATTACTATGTTAAAACGCACTATTAATAGGCTTAAAATAGCCATATAACTTTTTGATGGCTTTACGTAACAATGAGCCTCCTACTTTTCTTAAAAAAAATTTTATTGCCATAGTTGTTTGTCTTGTTGGTTTAAGTATTCACTGTTACTGCATGATGTAATTTTTGTTTATAAATGTAGTGATTCTGGTCTTAATTCATTGAGAGGTTCCGATAGCTATTAAAATTTACACTCCTCTTTAGACTGAATTGGCTCATAGCGACCAATTTTCTTTTTGTGAACTGATGCTCTAAGCTATTTATTTAAACTATTTATCTTGAAAAAATTTATGAGTGCCAATTTTAGAACAATTATTATATTTGAATTAATATTTACATACAATGTGTTATTAAAAAAAAGACATATTAAAAATTAAGATCAAATTCATTAAAAAGAAAGTATTTATATATTTATAAATAATATAGATACAGTAAAACATACTTTAATATCTTTCTTTAATAGTTCACTTGTAAATCTTGAATACAGACTGATAAAATCGATTCCACAATAATTCAGATAGTCCGACGTTTTGATTTCGTCCTATGCATACCTCTCATTACTCAAGATGATTCTGTGATTTAGTGAAAAAAGCAAAACTGGATTTTAAACTAAGCGGGGTCGCAAAAGTAAAAACTGATTCAAAATTAAAAAATAAATAAATAAAAAAATTATTATACTGATTCTGAGAAAAAGAAAGTCAAAACGAAATAAAATGCAAGTGTTAGTCGGCGAATTAATTCTCTATTCCAAACACAATAGCTTCTCACGCTAGCTTTAATTTTCTGCAAACAATTGATCCTGCTATTTTTTAAAATTTTTGTAGAATTTTTTTTTAACATCAACATAAATATTTTTTAACTTTCAATTGTAAATCTTTATAGCCTTTTCTAAATAGTTGAATCGCGAGCGCTTCGGTGCCTTGTTGTGTTCTAGACCCAGCCAAGCCTTAGTGCTTATGTTCCCTAAAAATGAAAGAAAAAATAAATGCACCTTTAGTAAGAGACCAGAAATATTTTACCGACTAAAATAAAGCAGTCAGGAGAGAAAAATCTGAGCTTGTCTAAAAAGACAGTTTTTAGCAAACTATGTTTCAATGATGAGGGTTGCAACTGGGAAGAGAGCAAAGACTGTCCCATTAACACTAGGGTTAGCCTCTTTTGAGAAATTGCCAAAGGTATTAAAATAAAAATTGTAGAAACGTATTTCATTAGCTCTCTAACAAACCCTCATTGAATTCATTTGGTCAAAAATTTACTTCTTTACTTCGTCCATTGGTTCATTAAATAATGCAAGACATGTTCTCATTACAAAAATTATTTCAGAGCATAGTAGAAATTTACATCATTGAGTTATTAGCGTGAATAATTCATAATGAATTCAGTCGATTCAAGATAACCTCAGAAACTCTGATATCTTGCACTACTTCCATTTGCATCGAAATATTTGGAACAGAGCTTTGTAAAAGGTGATTCATAGATCATAAATCATGGAATTGAAAAAATGATTGGTAGAAAACTTACCTCCGACGATGGGGTGTCTCCATTCGTTCAAATTGATAGTTGTTTCCAAATCTTCTATGCATTCTGGTATGCCTTGGGAAACGATCATAAATTTAAACTGGAAAAAAAAGGGAGAAAAAATTACAACACAATAAAACAGACTGCAAAATGAGGGAGAGTGATAAGAAGTTTTCTGTTTCAAAAATACGACCTTCATGACTTTTAAAAGTCCTAAAATTTGGAATTTCTACAAGATGTTAAGTTTTCTTTTAAAATAAAAGAAAACTTTTTCCCCCTCACACTTGATTCCATTCTGCCTATTTCAGAAATTTTGCAGGGTACAGTTCTGATGATATGCTAGAAAATAGTTAAGGGGGAAATGCACAAATCAGAATGATGGAAGTGATTTTATTATTGTGGCACAAACCTTTTCAAACTCCTTCTCTGGAATTCCTAGTTTCTTGATTAGTCTATCTTTTATCCTACTAAACGATTCTCCCTGGAAACAAAAAATAAAGACAATTAAATCAACTTGCAAGGAAAAGATTCTGAGATTTCAGAGCTGTTGCAGGGCCCACAAAAATTGAACGTATATTTTGTAAAACTTAGCAAGAAATACATACGATTTATTCGAGGCGTAAAAATCATAATACTTCTCACTAGCAGTGGGGTTGCAATCAACAGCTGTAACATCTGAACCTACATTGATCTTACGGGCCTAAGCGCCAAAATTCAAGAATTGAGAAAAACAGGAAAAACTGTGCCATTTGGCTTGCGCTAAATCTTTAAAGCACAAAAATTTGCAAGTCTCAAAAAGGCCTGTTGAAACTGGGCTCGAAAGATTGAACGCAAGCTGCACGGCACAATTTTTTCCTATATTCTCCAAACTTGGATTTTGGCGCTAGGGCCCTAGCGCAAAATAACAGTTCAACTGTGGATTGTGGCTGAGACAACACTGTGATTATAACAACTATGGCTGCAAAAAAATTTATTTTTATGAATTTAATGAAATATGCCATCGAGTTTCATTTTCATGATTCATTTTCATTAAGTCATTAGCGTGCATGTTAGGATGCTCCGGTGGCCCGGTCGCTCCCCCTGTCAGTCGCTTGCAGTTGCCAATGGGTGGGATTTTTGACGCTCCCTTCCTGGCACATGCGAACAGTAGATGCCAGAGTGCGGTTTCCTCCTGCTTTTGAAGCAAAAAAAGAAGAAAAAAAAGGTGCACATATGCCACTGAAAGCAAGAGACTTAAAAGCTGAAAACCGTTCAGTTTACTTTGAAACAGCATTACATGACCTCCAAATGCACCTCCCTGAATCAGGGCGAAAGCACAGCTAAATTTATCGTTTTTCTAGGCGAGATCAAAGACACAAAAAATCAGGGGAGGGGAGAGAGAATTTCTACCGAGATGAAATATATGAAGACTTTAGGAAGATAAAGGGTCGAGCTTGACATTTTTTTTTTCAAGATAATATTATTTCTCATCTTAAGGGGGCATTGTCTCTCACACATGATACAAAATTGCCTGGCCCAATGGGATAAAACCAAATATTTTCATTCAGTCAGGCGAAAATAGAAAAAAAAAACCATTTACAGCAAAACCCCCTTGTATTCTTAACCACTTATTTCACGTTCATCAAATGGAGACACATTCTAAGCAAGTCTCATTTTATTTCCATTTATTATACATTTATTTTTTATTTCAAGTTCTTTTGAAAACTCACCTGTTTGACTTTTAAGAAGAAAGGTATACCGAAGACAGAGAAAACATCTTTACAAAAATGCGCAACAGGTATCAACATCTCATCTTCAGCAAGATTAAGTTCTTCACGCAATATTTCTTCGATCCTGAAAACATAGGGAGAAAACAGTTGTATATTCTCTATATTATGAGAAAGTTTCAGATAATGAATAAAACTCACCTCCATCAATGGTTCTTTAGATTCTTGCTGACATGGATTACCGTGACATTAACTTCAGTCATAGTTTAGAGCTTGGACTATTTTAATTTTGAAGAATTCTGATTTTTGATGTAACGGACCAGTTCAGCCCAGGAAGGACTGGCCCCTTAATAGTTGGTTTCAACAGTTTTTGGCACGAGAAAAACAATGAGCATATTAAAATTTCTTGAAAATTAAATTAGTCCCCTTGGAGAAGTAATGGTGTGTTTTTATGGAAGTATCACAATTGCATTAGAACAAAAACCGATCCAAAGGTAATTCTGCAGGCAAAATGGCAATAGTATCAACTTAATAATTGATGAACCAACTTGATGACCAAATTGGAGAAAAGGTTTGTCTGAATAATCTTTCAAGTGATGGGCACCCACTTGATTTTAAATTCCTTTCTGCAGTGCTTTGCCTCAGGTCTAAATTTAAGGTGACCCTAAGTTCCAGAACCTGGGCACATGATGATTGAGGCAGAATTAAGGAGGGTTCCCGAATAAGGGCCCATAGTAGTCCAGGTATGCTTGTTTCTCCAAGCAGCAGCTATCTGGACAAACGACAGCTTAGTTAAGACCATCGTATTGCTATCTACATGTCCAGATGAGGCAAATTAGAGAAACAAACTCGTCCATGATTAATGAGCACTTCTTTTGCAACCCTCTTTACTTATAAATTTACCTTAAGTAAAGAATTAAAAAAATTAGCAAGGTGATAGACAAAAATAACATACCTATAATTTTTGGCCTGATTCATAACTAGGTTTTCTATTGGGGTGTCTTCTGGTGGACCAGGTTGAATCCTATTTGTAACTATTTCCACTAACCTAAAAGCAAACACAAATAAAGTCAATAAAGAATTTTTCCAAGTTTAATGGAAGCAAATGGCTCCAAGTTTAATGGTAAATATTTACAGACTTGAAACACTTTGATTATTCACTAAAAAGTTTGATGGACAGAAAAAAATTATATCAGAAATGGAAATAATTTTCAGTGTATTTTGTGGAGGTGAAAATAGACTGAAACCACTGCAATCTATAAAATGTAAGCTTTGGACCTCCAAAATCGGATGTAAGTACCACTTTGAGGGCATAAAATGAGAGTGATAGCCCTTTAGACATTTCTTCATATAATACATATGTGAACTTCTATTCATGCGTTTCTCAGCCCAGTTATTTGCGTCAGAATTCTTTGCTTAAATGATACCAAACCTACAAACTAACCTATTTTTTTTAACCTTCTCATGATTTTGCATTGATCCCTCTTTCCTCAAATGATCTTAAATATTTGTATTAAAATGTTTTAGTTGTATTTGTTGAGCCTTTTGAAATATCTTTCAGTGAAAAGAAACTGGAGCAAGTTCTAATTTTCGAAAGTGGAGGCGAAAAAAGGAAAAGGGTAAAATTTTCCCTAATCAATATTATGGATAACTTTGGAGCTTCTCGGCTAAAAGTTTGAGGAAAAGTAATTTTTTCATAAAGCACGCTTGGTATCAAAGTAAAGCATAACTGACTGAGCCACCCCCTGGTGACAAGCATTGAGGGTATTGAATGGAAAGAACTAATACGGATTGTCATATAGAGATTCTTGGACAAAAAGTTACAGGCAAGTTTTTTTTTTAATGATAAATTGTGGACGAAATGCATTCAATTATTGATTTTGGGGTAGATTCATCCTGATTTTTGGAAAAGACATTCATTGGCTATGCTGCATGAGTAAGGAAGTAAAGGGCTGTTGGTAGAAAGATCACTCCTTAAGGACAGCTTCATTTAAGACTCATTAGGACATTCTGAATTGTACACATGCAATGAAGTTTGAGATAGATGAACAACTCTCTTTTGAGACTTGATCCCAAAACTTAGTGATGAGAAAATTTCAATTCTGCTTGTTTGTAAGAATTCTGGATCGCCATGTGTTTCTAACACATGCAATATTCATAATATTCTGATAAAAAATCGAATTCAGAAAGTTGGTATTAATGTTACGCATACCAGGCTTCCAAAGTATATTTTAAAGAAGAGGGTTGCACACAAATACAACATACCTTAATTTACCAGACCCAACTTCTGGATTTAACTCGACTACTTTCAAAGCTTCATCGAGCAAATCTTGAACGGTCCCTGTTTTGTTGACATACAGAGTTAGCTCCTTTTCTTCTTTGTATTTAGGGCCTACCCATGAGACCTAAAACAACAAAATTAGAATTAATATAGCTTTAGTAAAAAGGCTATTAAATAGACAATGAAAGTAAAGATATACCGCAGGAGCCTGCAGATAAGTAGCATCCCAGATTTTTAGGGACCAACCTCCCCCTCCCAAAAATAGAAAAAAATTGGCTAAGTAATGCGTTAACCTTCTTGCCATCACTTGACAACACCGCCTTAACTGACTTCCATTTTGTCATTGGTAGAGTTTGTAACTGCATCCTCTCTTCTAAAAATTCCCATCACTGGCAGAGACAAGGTCAACAAGTGCTCTCAGTTGTTCTCACGTTAACATTCTCGAGCATCGCACAGAACCGACCAGGAATGCTAAGTCGTACTTTGGAGCACCTAGAAAGGATGCAAATTCTTCAAGCATCATAGGTAAGCCACACCCCTATTTTAAGCTTGTCGGATCTGGCAAAAGTGCAGCTCACCTGCAGGTGCATACGTAACCCTATGGGTGGAAACATTTGGAACAGATTTGTTTTTTTAAAGGACTCTTTGGATTAGACGCCAACATTTTTAGAACAGGATCTTGCTACTTTCAATTGTGCACAATGTCATTTGAGTGGAAATAATGTAGAACAACTTTGCCATGGATAAGTTAGTATAAGTTACAGTTGTGTAATTCATGTAATCCATAAAAAATATGGTGCTTGATTAGTATAAATTTGACTGAGTCTTCGATTCCATAATCCTTTTGTTTTATTATTACAGAGAGTGTCTACAATAGAGCTAATTTGAAACGTTTGCACCAAAAAACAAGGATGCAAAAACAATAATGAGAGGTTGCACAAAAACCACTGTTAATTAATGGATTATTTCTGCTATTTGTTGATCGTACCTTGAACTGTTTTTTATTTTCCAGCTCATTCAGAGGTATAGACAATTGCTGATAAAATATTTTTTTGGGTGATTTTGCCGGCGGCTTGGAGAATACGAGATCTTTTAAAGTTCCTGCAAAGTCATACTGAAGAGCATTGCCAGGCATATCCTTGTAACTGAAACAGAGAAAGAGGCAATAGGTAAAAGAAAATCATATTAAGAATAAAATGTCAAAAATTCAAACCAGCCTAATGAGATCTATTTCATAGGGATATATTCAAAATCGAAAAAATGTTTGAAAGTCAACTTATTATATTTCTTATTGAGGTGCAATTCCCAAAAATGTCAATGTCCTAGATGAATTCCTGCACATACGACAGCATTGCAAGTTTAAAACTTTGAAATGCTCGTTCTCCTTAGATGGTGATGATAGTGAACGTATTCTGTGTCAAATTAGGTTTTAAAGGAGAGCATTGTCGATCACTCGGGAGAAACACACTCAATTACAGTCTAATAATGGATAAAATAATAAGTGTCCCGTTGATGTAGATTTGCAATGATATCATTCGCCTCATTTATTTTAATTGCCATTTTTTTTCTTTTCTTTTTCCAGAACAGAAAAACATCACAAGGGGATTAAAGAAAAAATTTAATCTTTTTTTAATTGAAATTTTCCATTTAATGTCATACTTTTAAAGTTCCATGGCCATGGGAACTGCTGGCTTAAAATTTCTGCATCCTTTAGCCAGGTGCTTTGACAGTGCAAAATGTTGAAATTTTCTGCTGAGAATTTCAGCTGAGATGAGGACCTGAAAGTCCAAAATCGACCAAAGAATGTTTTACTTTTTCAGGTTTCTTAGTAAAGCTGAAATGGTTTCTATTGTAATAAACTAACTTACCCTTGACATTTGAAGAATTGCAACCGATGCTTGTCAACACCAACTCTGCGTGCGACTTCTTCTACCATCTCCTCATATGTTGTCCTCATCCACAATTGAATAGTGAAACCAGGGTCATTAGGGATTGATTTATCACAGAAGGTCACTTCAACACGGAAATCTCTGCAAAAAAAGGGAGGAAAACGTGATATTTGAAACAAGCCAAAAAAAAATAAAAAAAATTAACAAGCGATTTTCCAAATGACTGCAAAATCAAGAAATTTTTTACAAATACTTGAATACTGCAACTGAAATTTTTGTTAGAATGTTTGCACAATATTAGATGGGGTAGAGACAAAATAGGACTCACTTAAAATATTCTCCGGGAGTTTTCAATTTATACTGCGCCTCCACAGCAGGGGGTTCTTTCTTTTGAAATACAATGATATCTCCGTCCATGAGCTCTTCAAGAACCTGAAAAAAGAAATTATAAAAAATTTAAGGACTTTAAATTCAATTTGGTAAACTTGGTGACCGACAATGTCTAACATTTGACTTTTCTTGCAAGCGTAAGGAACCTTGGGCTCCATTCCTGCGAAATGATCTTGGCAATCAGTAATGAGCGAAAATTGCATTTTTGCAGCGCTGTTGATCCCTGGCCTTACAAATGGATGCATGGAAACATTTGGCCAACGACGCTGACAGAACAAAAAAAATGTTCACTGAAAATATTACGGGCATGCGGCTAACATTACTCCATAAAAGCCCCAAGAGTCAAGCCCTTAGCAGCCAGTGTGTTAATTTTAGTTCCATAATTAAAGAATGAGATCCACTGCAGGGGTGTAGAAAGTTCTTAGCTTTCCCTCTATTCCAACCAGCCATCTCATTTTAAAAACCCTTCTTTTTCCAAAATTTTCAAAGCTGTGTCCTTCAGTCAAAAATTGACATGATTCAACAAGAAACACTCAAATTTTTCCATGATTATAATGCAATTGCAGGCTGGCTTTTCCATTCTTTATGCAGTGGCCAGAACGATCATGATTGTGTGATAGGGAAATTTTGCCTGTATAAGTCAGAAACCCGCGGAAGCCGGCACAATCGTCCAGTCCCGGCTGTCTCCCATTTACCACAATGCTAAAAAACCCGGATAACTCGGAATCGCGTAAATCAGAAACCCACCTAAACCAATACAATTGTTGGTCCCAACTGGAATAAATAACCTTTAAACTTGGTTTTTTCCCATTTTGCAAAGTCTACCTTCGTTTTTATCTCAATTTGTTCATTTTTACTTCTCACTTTGCGATCAATTGCAGTGCATTATACAAATTAAGACTTGTGAAAACAACCCTCGAGTTAGGTTGTCATAATGGACCACTAGATAAGGTACGAATTTCAGCATTCTGATACATGTTTCTTAACCAAAATTTTACGTAAAACACGATGCACACAACGAAAATTACCGAAATTAACTCCTTACGAAGATATTTTATGATTCTTAATGCGTGAATTCAAACCACCCGCTCATGAAAACACAATGCTCTACGTGATTCACATCGCGCGCTAAACGTTATCATGACAGTCTCTGCGATATAAAAATCTGGCAACCTTAATCTTGACGCTTTGGCTCAGTTATAGCAAATTGCTAATAGTTTGAACAACACATGATGGGAAATGAACATTGCTCGATTGAGAAGCTTGCTGAAACCGTTGTAGTGGGCGATTTGATTCACGTAGAGTTTTGAGTTTCTTGTGAGCGGGCAGTTCAAATTCCTCGTAACCAATGTGAAATAAAAACGTTAATATCTTTGTTAGGAGTTGGTTTCCATAATTTTCGTTGTGTGAATCGTTTTCCACGTGAAATTCTGGTTAAGAAACATGTATCAGATCGCTTAAATTCGTACCTTGTCTAGTGGTCCATTGTTGTGAAATGTCTTGCCCGGAAATTAATGTTCAGTGATTGAACTTGGTACTTAAGCGATAAATTTTTTAACGACGGCTTAAAAGCAGATTTTCAAACACAAAACAAAAACCATAATATGTAAATAGTGAATTCACCTTTTCTAACGGAGCATCAAAATTAGTAATAGGTTCCAGAAGACTAGGTTTCACTTCTTCATAGATATGCAGTTCTGTATTTGGAGGGAAACCGGCTCTTTCATTTAAAATTGGAATTAAGTCATCTGAAAACAGAAGTAATAAAAATTAGGTGAGAGAACAAGAGAGAGAAGACATATAAAGCTTATATCAGAAGCTTTTGGCCGATGAAAATTATGGACAAGTATTCCATTAGTGAGAAAAGTTAGCTGTGAACTATTTGTATTATTGTAAGGAAATTCAATAGGCGGAAAAAATGTCAGAATAGGCCGAAACTTTGCTTAACGTAGAACACAACTTGATGAGAAAGAGGGAGAAACTCAAATGTTCTAAAAAACCATCCATCAATTCAAAATACAGCATGACAATGATCGGGATATTTAACAATATGTTACCAGAAATTTTAACTTTGCTCTTCAGAATCTGTTTCCGTGATTTAACTTCACCACGTTCCTAAAAAATCAGGATCAGACCCCTAGAAGTAAGGGATGTTCTGCGGAAGCGCCTCATGGCATCTAAAAATTACTTCAGCCTAAATTTCTATTTCTCTTTGCATGGTTTCTTGGGTTATCGTAAAAAATCTCCCTTCTAAAAATCGCAAGGGGCAGCTAAAAATTAGGCTTCCTGGTAAATAGCTTTTAAAATTTTGGTGTGATTTTAAAAGAAATGTCTCTTTGGGGGAACAGAATAATCTAACTAATAATAACTAATAAAATAAGCTGACTAATCAATCATTTTTTGATGCAATCAATCAAGGTATAACTGTTGTCGTTTTTTTTTTCCATATAATAAAGTGATAAAATGTTCAAAATTGATGACGTTTCCATTACTACGCAGTTTTCAATCAGTGATAGCTATACGTAGGAAAAAGAGGTGAGTGAAGATTGATAATGGAACTTACGCATTTTTTGAGAAACTGGTACGTAATAATGACCACAGTAGAATATTTTCATCAGCTTAGGGTCGTAAAGTTTAAAGAACAACAAAACGTCCTCATCCTTGTTGTAGGGCGGAAGAGATGTCAGGCCTGAATCAGGAGGAACAACTTCAAGGAAAATATTCCATGGACTTTGGTTCTCTGATAATTCTACAACAAGACGATGCAAGTCATGCTCCAGTTCGATAAGGTTTGGTCTGCAGGTTTGATTAGTACGGTAATTGAGAGGCCAAGGTCGAATTTGTTCGAGGGGATATTTCTGTGAAAATAATGATAGCAAAATCAATGAAATTAAATCAACACTGTAAACGTTAAATACTTGCAAGTCAGGAAAAAAATCTATTATATTCAGGAAAGAGGAATGGAACAGAGACAAATAAAACGAAATGATGAACAAAAAAGAACAATCTCAGGGTTTCCATAATTTCTTCACTTTCCGATTCCCAGACTTTTCTTCGACTATTTTTACTTTTCTATGAGTCAAACATTTTTGGAATCCCTTACTTTCCTTAGTATTTAAATAAAATTTTCATTTACAATTTTTCTCCTTTGAACGACTTGAACTAACTTAATACAAACGCTGCTAGCAAAATTCCCCGACATTTGCTATTGAATTCCCTCAATTTTCTAGGTTGCCATACATTTTCTGACTTCATCTTAAAAATCAGTGGGGAGTTTTAATGCTTTCTTCTTGAGAAATAAGGAATCACTTTCCAGCATACCATGGGGGGAGGGGATTAAAATTTCTTGTAAGATAGGAATGAAAAAATTACAAGACTTGATTAGTACCCACAGTAATCTTTGTATCACTTTTTTATTTTATTTTTTCTCTCTTACGACTAAAATTTCCTAGGATTTGAGATTTGTCAAAGGAAACATGGAGGCTTGTACAATATTTTTTCTTAGCATGACAGTATTCAGCGGCATCCAGATCACTGATTATGCTAAAATAGAAGTGGAAAACTGTACAAAGAAGGCACAAAAATCATCAAAAGCAGTGGATTGGAAGTATTCTGTTTGAATAATCATTTCCTTGTCTTAGGATCCGACTTTAGTGAGGAGGCACAAATTATTAACTAACTCCTCTTACCAATAGGCCAGTTGCACTGGAAACAGTATCGTGTTTTGATGCTTGATTCTTGTAGATTAGCTAGAAATAAGAAGATCCGTCTAAGCAGCAACTTTCTACGTTGAATATTAACGGGTATATCGTCCTTTGAAAAGTCGGGTTTTCGGCGTCATCCACCACGATAGTTCATAACTTGGTACATACTCCCGCAGTGGATGACATCATAAATCGAGTTTTTCAAGGCGCAATATCTCGCTCAATATTCAACATAGAAAGTTGCTGTTTGCACAGATCTTAATTTTTTTAGTTGATCAACAAGAATAAAGCATCAAAGCACGATTTTGGGACCAGCCTAACTGACCAATTGACAGTTGATCAAATAACAAGCATAACCATCATTGAATGGAATTTGTATAAATAGTTTAAAAATACTTACAAGCGTCTTAGATAAATGATCTAGAAAATCTTGGAGCGTTGTATTTCTTTTGACACGGAAAACTCTGTACTGAGCATGTTCAGGGTCAAAGAGATCGGTCCCTTGATGACCATCAAAAGCGTCTTCCAATAATATTTGGATCGTCATATACAAGTGAGCTTCAGTTCGCTCCTTTCTCCTGATCTGCTCTAACCGTTTCTCTTCTGCAAGCCTCTCCGAAAGCTGAAACAAAATAATGGCAAGCTGTGCTCAGCAATTTTTTTCACAATTAGCTCTACAACATACTTCCTCTACAATCTAATTAGCTGTACAACATTCTTTCCGTATTTTTTCTTACTTCAACAAACTGGTTTTCTCCAAATCATGTTCAAAGCATTTCATCATACATGTATGCTTGACTAATATAAGTTCAAGGCTATCTCTTCTAATTTTTTCCTCTATTTTTTTCTGAACAGATATCACCAAATTTATTTTGCCAATGGGAGGATTAAACAAGAAAAGAAAAAAATTAATGACAGGAAAATAAACAAAAATTAAGAATCGCAAGGAAACGTCCTCCTTACCTCTTGTGGAATATCTTCTTCTGTAACTTCTTGTAAAACATTCTTTAACTCAGAATCTCTGATGTAAACTAACATGTAGGCATTCGTACAATGTTTGACTGTCATGATTGTGTCATCGTCATGTCCTCCAAAGTTGTTTTCTATTGCTTCTTTTTTCGTACAGCTCGACACAACATCATCATCAAACTTACACCACTATAACAAACAAAACCAAGTTCATTTAACATATTTATACGCACAAATCATGCTGACTTCCAAAATTTTTAAAAAAGTTAACCGTTAATAGAAAAATATAAATAATATTAACTACATTTGTGCTGCTACTACTACTTTACACTAATGAATCACTAAACAAGGTGCAAATTGCGACGGTATGACAAACTTATGTTTTCTCATCAAACATGTAGAACACGATATTTGCAATGGAAATTATTGAAATCAACTCCTTATAAAGATATTTACTTTTTTCTAGGCATCAATTCAAATTTTTTGCTCATAGAAAAACCAAGATTTACTGCGTTACATCGCACACCAAACATTAACATAACAGTCTCTGCAGTATGATATTATAACTACTTCAATCCTAACACTTTGTTCACATTTTTTTTTACTTTTAATTTCTTTCGGTCCGGATGATTTAATTTGAAGTTTGCTTCTTGTTAGTGCTTTTTCATTAAAATTAATATTGATAAATACCTTTCCATCACCACGAGGATTGATAAAGACAACATAATGTCCACCATGATTATCACCACTGTGAACTAACACAGCATGTAAGGTGTAGTCAGCTGGAGTAGTCTCTGGCTTGTGAAGGTAAGGGTTAAGAGAGACTTTCTCGGTAAATTCAAACCTGCAATAGGAAAATGGACATCATTTTTAGATGATGATCAAAAAGAAGTTACAAAAATATTCTGACTTTAACTGAACAGTAAAGGAAAGCAAAATCAAATCCGTAAACAATTTTGAAGTACAAAAATATATATTGTAACAATATTTTGTTCAAATCAGGGGTACAAAAATTGCGCAGAGCATCACATGTGAGGTAAGACTGGCGATTTAGGGAAATTTTTAGAGAGTAATGACCTTGAATTGGAAACTTAGAAAAATTTGGAATTGATTTTAATTGAATTGAAAGATTCCTCCATGAGTAAATGTGCCTGATCTGTGTCTTGGAATGGCCTGCGAAGGGTTCCAACTTAAAAATTAGATTTTAGGAGCTATCTGGGTAGGCAAGACTAATTAAGAAGAGCCATTCACAATTTTTCAAGCACAAAATGATTTTTTACATATGTGCTCATGGTGTGTAATTGCTGCCTTAAGAATTTGCATTGGGTTGCGGCTAACTAAAAGCTGGAAAACTGGATCTGCTCCCTTGTTACAAATCGGACGATTCAGTTCGCAAGTCCAAGACGAATATAAATATTTTCAATACTATATTTAGCACAGTATTCAACTGTACAGCTGAAAAAGTCCCAATCTTAGAATAGATTTACAAGAAAGAAAGATGAAAAATCTTACCTATCATTAAATTTCACTGAGCAATCAGTGACTGGGTCATACTGAAAGCGCATGAGGTGTAAGTGAAGGACAGGTGGAAAAGTGGCAAAAATAACTCCTTTCTCCGCATCCTGAAGGCCATGCTCACCAGCATCGTACTTGTTATCGCCCTCCAAGACTTCGGGATTGACATAATCTTTAAAAGATTCTGTGATGTTCTTTTTGCCTTTAATGTTCAACTGAATGTCGTAATAAGTCTCTTCTCTCGTTGAAGAGTAATCAATATTTTTACACTTAATGAAGGACATCATTTTTCCTTCAAAGAGCTTGGGAACGGTCCCTTCTACACATGTCCCTTTCATTTTGCTTTCAAGTTTATCTAAAAGCACTCGAAGGAATTCTTGTACATCGTGTTGCATGAAGGAATCTAGGGTCTCCCAGCCAAATGATTTGGTCAATTTTTTGGTTCCAACTGGTTTATCACTGAACTGAAGCTCATGGAAGACTCTTTGTAATGCAAGAGCTACACTTTTGCTACTGTCATCACTTTCAGTTGGCATTTTATAAACAGCCTGTAACATGAAAATAATACGGTTCAAATTTCTCCTTCAGATAATAGAACATTTGACGGTTACAACAGTTTCTGAGTTAATTACCATGTGATTTTTAAACAAAAGTGCAGGAAGTTTCTAGCTTTTCCATTTTTCAAATTGGTTTTTCTGTTTTGAGAACTCTTTTTTACTGAAAATTTTCAAACAGATTAAGCTCTTCAACCTCACTTAAGAGGTACCCTGATTTTGTATTCAACTTGCGATTATCACTGCTATTTTGCAAATGAGACACTATTATTGCTCTGATGTACACAGGCCTTCCCATTTTTACAGCTTCCCTCGTTTTTCATGCAGTTGAAAAGTATCAGTGCCCCTATTTTTAAAATTTAACATGTTTTATCTGAAAACCTATCAAATCATACCAACATTGTTTAAAAAATTTAAAAATCAATGGGACAATTGCATAATTTGCATTAAATTCATTCTCAGAACGTGCGTAAAATGAGAGAATGCCTGCAATTAGCTCTCAATTAAATCTTAGCTGTCAACTGGGCTTTCAAAGTTGCAAGATTCCAATCCAGTTTCAAATGGAAAAATTTTGCTCCGACAGATTTCGTAATGTCACAAGAAAAATTGGCCACCATGCGTCGTTTTAACTGCATTTGTTTATTTACCGTTTGGTCGCAAATGTATCAAGAGATTATGTATCTCAATTATGCTCTACACTATTATTGCTGTTAAAAGTTGTTGCCGCCCCCCCCCCCCTCACTTTTGAATTCTTTATTCTTGCTTTTAATCACACAATGGCCATGTTGCATTGAGTTCAAGGTGGTTGATACCATAAATTTGCCAACAACTTCATAAGCTTCAGGCCGATGAGAAACATTCTTCTTATAACTTCAATAAAAAGCCTCTCATCTTATAAGTAAAAAAAAAAAAGCTGTTCTGAGCATTTCTAAGCTCTACAACTCATATCTTGCTGAAATTTACATTGGAGCACCCATTTCCAAGGAATTTACAAATTCTAGCGACAGCCCAATTCTCAAACATGAAATGTGAAGATGTATTACCTTTCTCAACTGATTAGTGAAGTATAAAGTTTGGAGTAAAGAGTTCATGTAGCAAGTGGCACCTTGGTTCTTCAGACCTACATAACCAGTATGTTTCTTTGAGTCCCAACTGACTCCATGAGGAGCTTCTGCAGCAACATGAACCTGCAGAGTGGACAGAAATATAAAAAATAAAAAATTACTAAACACTTTAAAAAAGGGACGAATCGAACCGAACAATGATTGAATGGTGTCAAGCTGAGTAAATTATTACCATCTTAAAACATGAGAAGAGTAAACAAATTCAAATAATATTCATATTCATAAACTTAATTTGTAATAATGTCATTCCATAATAGAAACAGGCACTCATTTGTTTAATCCCAAACATTTTCACGCACACATTGATATAGGAATGCTGAAGAGGAATTTTACATAATAAAACACTATATGGTTGATTTGTCAGAAAAAAAGGTACGGCTTAGTAAAAGTAAAAGAAAACATTACCTCTAGAGTGATCGAGTCATCTTTGATATAGCCTTTATCAGGATCTAACATGTCATTCCAGACCATGAAGTGACTAAAGCCCCAATCATTTTCTTTTGAGAAGAACAAATGCTGAATTTCTGGAAGGAGGGGGAAAACAAAAGGATTAGTAAAACAAAATAAGAAATTAATTAATTAATTTAGGAAATTTAAAACAATAAAAAAAATTACTTAAAAATCGATCGTGGTACACATCCCCATTAGGAGTGTGCAGGGTCCTTTCTGTTTAAAGGGGGAGAGACTGGAGATTGTAGAATAGTGGTCAGAGGACACAATTACAGGGATTAAGGTAATCCCTTAAACATGAGAAATACAGGTTTTGAACGAAGTGTCATGTTTTTGTCAAACTTTGGTTCAAACACTAAATTCAAACACAGTCTATTTTCAACCAGGCAAGATTGGTGATACAGGGAAACGATAGGGGAAAAAAGCTGCAGAGGGTTGGAAGATTGATCCATTCAGGAGATGAGCCTCCTTAAATACTTACTTCTTGAAATAGGCTCTACTCCTTCTTTCTGTGGAAGGATTTTCAGTTCAGCAGCTGCAAAGCAACTCCACGAGGTATTTTCTGATTCACCATTACACTGGAAAAAATAAGTAAATAAAGTAAGAATGCATGAAGATTAGGACTAGAAATTTTCAGACAGCTGAGCTACTATCAAGACCAATCCACACAGGTCAATCATTGCGCAGCTTTTTTGAAATCCACTCCCCCGCCTGGCCATAACTCGCAGCACTCAATGCTACGTCACAATGGGTGCTCCCATAAGAAATACATTGCAGGCACTCAATACTACGTCACTGCGCAGTAGAGTACCAAAACTCGTCCCCGGGAATGACTGACCTATGTGGATTGGTCTTGACTACTATAATCATGGGTTTTAGGAAACCCTTGCCTTTGCAGCATCTCAAAGACAACACGATACACACTCAAAAGAGACATTCGACTCAGAACTCTTGAATGGGTGAGAAAATAAAATGTAATCGCAAGCTATTCAAACTATCATCATTATGATCTTTATGAAAATAAGTACTATTTTTTTCCATTTACCTAGTGCTCAATTAAAGTAAAAAATCCAGAATCGATCTTGAGGCCTGCCTTAAGTAATTATATGGCAACCTTAAAGGACAGAGACAGGGATGCAGAAACTTCCAAGCTTCCATATCCTTGCACCCTTGCCAGACGCTTTTCCATATTTTCCTGATCCGCTTTCCACAAAATTTCCAACCAATGTTGAAAAAAGCGCCCTGATACTTCTTTTTCCCTCCAACTTGCAACTTTGGATCTTTGAAAATTTGTCTCTCCTTCCGTATTTTTACACGGCTGCCCAGGGCATGATCAGACATTTATGGCATTCCTGAGCTGGAGTGCAGAAAATTTTATAATGCTGATCTTTTCCTGCAATCTCACATTTTCGCCTCGTGGCCAAACCCACACTGCTGAGAGGAAAAAGATAACAAACCTGTAAGAAAAATCCAAGTGATTTCTGATTCTTTTCATGCATTTGCGTGCTTCGCTGCATGACCATTATCTTCCAAGGCAAGTTGCGAACATAGCAGGGAGGTGATAGCCTTGATTCCCTGAGTTCACTGACATTATCCACAGTGAATCTAAAAGTTGCTTCAGATCGCGCTTCATCTACAAGAAAAACATAAAAATAAATAAATAAACATAATGAGGAATATGATGATCATAACAGATGGAAATGGTCTGATTTTTCATTTGTTTTCTGCAATAGCATGGATTAGAGAAACATGTTAACATGAGTATGAGGTCACCAGAATTTTCTACATTTAGTTAGTCTTCAGGATATAATAGTTAAGACATTGCTTCACACAGATTTTAGCACTGCATTAAGTAAGACTCAAAGAGGAGGTTGTAAAATTCTCCCTTAAAAATCCTTGTTATTTCCACCCCCTCTTTCCATCCCTGGTAAATGCATTCAAGTCAGTCTAGAGTAATAAGTGTGGTAGGTTTTAAAGCTGACATCAAAGGGCATCAGATTTTGAATGAGTTTTAATATAAACTTTTTTTGTACATATAGCTCTACATATAGACATATTGATAATCCTTTCTTTAGAGAGAATAAAGGTTGAGTATTTAGGTGACAGGTGTTGTTGGCAAAAATAATGAGTGACTTGAGTCAAACATCATTGATTTCAATTCATATTATTTATTGATCGGTAGAGAGGAAAGCAAACGTACCTTCTGCCATTTCGGCGTCCTGGGATGAAGAAATAGTATTTATCAGTTCTCCGTTCATTCTTCTTTCAACATTAGTCATTCCAAAGTTATAATTTTCTTGAGAATTCAAATTTGTACCAATTTGCTCATCAACTGGAAAAAGAATGAGAGCCATTTTCATTATTTTTAAGGAGGCTGGATGCAGATAAATGAGAATTATTTTTGCCCTAAGGAGATATGGAAACTTTAAGTGACAATTCATCATTTTTCTGTGAAATCGACAAAAGACATATTCTAAAGTTTGGGAGAGTGGAGCACCTGTGGCCAAAGCCATTTCAGGTCGTGGAAAACTTTTTACCTTACACATACACAAGTTGTACCTTGAACATGAGGTCACCTATTTTTTTTTAAAACAGAAAAAAAAAAAATTCAAAGGAACATCATGTTTTGAACTTCACTTATAACCGGTGATCATGTAATTTCATCCGAAGTACTCAAACTACAACTCCAGTAGGAAAAACACAGTTCTTCTGAGATTTTTTTTCAGCTGTGCCTATGTCTCTCATGAAAAATCTATGAGTTCTACTTTCTTCCAGACTTTTTTTTCATGCTATTCCTCTAAAGTTGGGAAAATATAAATCTCAATTGCTGCATAAGTAAATATGGAAAAAGTAAATAAAAATGACATCAATTTTAATTTAGTTGCAATGATTGGTCACCCTAAAAAATAATAAAAAAAAAAAATCGAGTGATTGCAGATCAAGTGCAAGGTATTGCAATTTCACCCTCAATAAATGTTAGGACTGGTATGCTGTGATGGATGTTAGAATTTTTTGTCAGCATAGTTGGTATTATGAAGAAAAAGGTCTTCTGGACCGAGTATTGACTTAATGGATATTCTAGGACTTCATTTCATTTAGGTGTATCTTACCGATACTAATTTTCTATCAAAATTAATGCTTTCAGAAATGATTTGTCAATGTATCCAATTATTTTCCAAAAAACAGTTCACACCAACATTTTTCATTTTAGAAACTATTAAGATAATTTCATGACTTATAAGAACTTGACAAACCTCTCTTTGCCACAGTCAATCTCATAGAGAAAAAAAGGGAGGTGTTTGCATTTCGGGCATCTTGGAACTTTTTTGATGACGTAGGTCGGTACAGCAATGTTTATCATCGATTTTCTTGGAAATGGTGTGATTTATGGAAAAAAGTCATTCTATAATAAGTGCTTGAAATTATATCATGAGTTGATTTAAGTAAACAAATCGGACACTATGGTCCATTTTTCATTTTTAGAATCCCGGATTTTTCTGGCCAGGTTGTACCGACCTACATCACAGGGTAAACAAACCTCAAGATGCAAACACCTCCTTTTTTTCTCTATAAGTCAATCTGGGTTGCACAAAATGCTTACATTTAATTTGACCTTATTTTCTAATAATATAAGATAAACAAAAACTAATAGAGAATAGAATTAAGAAGTACCATACTGTTAAGTTCTCATTTAATATGAAGGGTAATGGAAGAAAGAATAAGTTAGTTAGAATGAGGTGGATAGAATGAACGAAGTATTTTCAGCTAAAAAACTATCTCACAGTGAGTGATAAAATCATGGCTTCGTTTGATCTGAAAGACAGTGGGGATATGTACATACAGCAATGCTCAAAATCTTTGGTTCAACATCAGAATGTTGAAAGCACTTCTTTCACTAGGACTGCACAAGATTTGTATAATTAACAAAAGTGTAACGAGTTTCATTTATATAGATTGTTAAGTGAGGTAAACCCACTCTTGAGGATAGTTCGACACGGGAGCATGCAGAAAACAGTAGGATTCAGAAAATAAAATGTGTTGGTTTATGTCGTGTACAGCAATTTAAATGTTGTTTTCATTGAAGTCATCGATTTATCAAAGTCCAAAACATTCATGAATTTTGCTCTCATCCCGTTCTAAACTTTTGAAACTGAACAAAGGAGCAAGATAAACAGCAAGGGAGAGAAATAATATCTGATAGTTGATAAAAATGATACTGATAGTTTTTCTGGGCATCCTTTAAAAAAGGACTGATGGGAGGGACTTTAAAAATCTCTCATGGAAACTAACTTGACTGAAAATATTACCATGAGCCATCGGCAGTCTATTTGTTGTATACTATTGCTGCTTTGTTACTATTGGCTAAAAGGGAAGTGAGAAAACAGGGGCATTACGCTCAAGGGTAGCAGCTGTTAATGCAAACGATTGAAATTTTTCCCTCACGAAATGATATAGCCTACCAATTTCAAAAGTTAAACGGATCATGGTCTAAGGTATGAACAAGCAGTACTTGACAAATGATCGGTTGTGGAGCATAGAAAACTGGGACCAAACAAATTTCCATTCAATACATTTAAAGAAAACGAAACAGATGCACCTAAAGTAAAAAATATTCTCTCTTGGGTAGATGAATAATTTTGATTAGTTGAAGTTTGTGATGATTGAATGGTCGGCACTAATTAGTGAGAGGCTTCCTTTCCTCTCTTTATCAAAACGTAATGTTTAACTCAAATGTGTTATATTACATAAAGCAACAGAGCAACTGGAAGGAATGAATAAACTTAGAGGAACTGATGAAGAATGCGACAATTCCAGCATTTGATATTTTGCTTGGACAGGTAAAGTCTTGAAGATAAGACCAACAATAGATGCTACGATGGAAGAGGTCTGAAGGGAAAATGAGATGCGGAAAATGGATACACTGAAATTATATTAAGTAAATAAAAGAATTGGATCTCAATGAGAATGAAAACAAACGACTCAATATAAGAGAAGAGGATTAGAACAATGCCTACCTACTCAGCATTTGATGATAGCCTCAATGATTGGGTCGTACGGGCAAATAAGGTCAGAAGATTCATGATTCACTGGACACTTTGGAGAATATACTTTGTAAGTAGTTCCCACATTAAAAAAAGGTTCAATCAGCACGTTTTGAGGAGTTTTAGATTAAATAACAGTGATATCTGCTAGGCTCAAGAAGGAATTTGAAGATAACCTAAAAACTTCTGAACAAGATGAAATGCATTTTGGTTTGTACACGAGAATAAAGAGCTTTAAACTCTAAGTAATTAAGGAAGAGGCACGAAAGTCGAAGAAAAACAATTAAAACGTGTAGAAAAGTCTCTGACACTGCACTAGATAAAGTAGAGTGATTAGGGATTAATGAAAAATTAGGCCAAAAAAGCGAGATGAATTAGAGGCAAGGAAGGAAGAAAAAATAAATATTTTGTACATTCCTAGTTCCGAATATTCCTACCTTCCTGAGTGTCCATATCCTCCACGTCATTTTGAGTCTCACGATCAGCAATCATATTCTCATGCTCACTAATAATAGATTTCATTCTGTCCTCATCTAAACCTGGACGTTCACGAAACATCAAATATTCCATACGCCGACGACGCGAGAGTGAATCGTAAGAATGGCGATCCATACTATAATTTACGTTTAATATACCGGGCTTGGGCAACCTCGTTGCTTGCCGCACTGGGCGCCCAAAAATTAACGATAGCCGCCACCGACATTAATAATGGTTCAAATTTACCTTGCGTACCCCCAAATAAATTCACAAATTGGGTACCAAACGCTCAGGGGAGCGCAGGATTATCAAAATGCCGATGCCGAAGAATAACAGGACTTCCGGGGAAAAATTGGGGGATTCTGCAAAATAAACAAGATGGCCGACGCGTATCACCGCTACATTTGTAAACACGTTGACGCTTGCGCAAAAATGCTATTTTTTCGTCGTTCTGCGCCACTTTCATTAACCGCGGCAAATTCAAATCTTATTTGCTGTCTGAGAACGAGTATCCGTCACTGCAAAAGTTTAAAAATCTCTCGTTATGTTCTACTTAGTTAAACAAATTACTACACTAAAATTGAGGGGCTTAGAAAACAAGTCGGATAAGAGCAGTTTTTTGGGAGAAGAAGAGTTATTATTAATGATTTAAATTAAAGCTAGTCTTAAAATATCTTCTGTGAAAAATTCATTAAGTATACCTATAGGTACCATTTTTCAAGAACCATTTTTTTTGGTTGGAATTTTGAGAATAGTTTTACTTTATCCTTTACATATATCCGGGGGGGGGGGGGGGTTAGTAAGTTCAATCTTTCAAATATTTACAGTAATCATAATCTAGTGCCCACGAGTTACTCTCTAACATGTACTATTTTACTCATTTTTCAGGTAATAAAGCACGAATTTTTAGGGCCTAAAATCCAATTTTTAAACAATCCAACTCAAAAATTTTCATTCAATTTTTTTATTTTTTCTCTCTGTCACGAGGCTCCGAGAAATTTTTCAACTTTAAACACGTATTTCTTGAGATGGCAAAAGCTGCACTTATCTATTTTGTCCTCCAAGCCCCTCATAATTTTGCTTTGAGTATTTTACCTACTGTTAATAGTTCTGAGTGATGAAATTATGAAGAGATGCTGTCAGTTAGTTCTCTTAGGAAAAAATAAAACATGAGCAGAGACAAACGATGTTATAATCGATGATAACCCTTTTTCAACTTTTTAGCCATCAATAATTGACACTGCCCATCTTATAGTTGAACTCAGTTCTCCCCTTGCGATTATTGGCATGTACCAATTGTAAGCTAAATAGGAGAAGGTCGACTCTCGACTCACGAATAGACTACATCTTGATTGCTGAGTCTCAAGTTTCTTACTCTTTATTTTTTTCTTAGCGATAAAAAATTATCAATTATACCTTGGCATAAAACTTTAAGGTGATTTTACAGACGGATAAGGAATAATCAAGCATAACTTGATAAATGAGAAATAGCAAGTTCTTCCTCAGTCAAATTAACTATAACAGAAGTGTTCAAAAAAATAATAGGTAGATACAGTACTGACACAATGCTAAGACTGTGTTGGGGCAGCATCCTTGTATTTCTTTCATCAACTATACTTTGCTGAGCAGGTCCTGCAAAACAATTTCATTATTTTTATCAAAATATTCTCACCCATTATTGGTGGGTAGTTGAGCCTCTTCTCTACTGAAGAATATTGACTTTTTTCTACCTGCCCATAACTCTCCACCCTTGAGAAAAAGTTACCATTGCTGCCCTAATTATTAAATTCAACTCATGAAACTTTTATTTCTGTTCTGCATTGAGACAAGGAACCTCTTCACCCCTCCAGACTAGAATTTAGAGAGGAAAAAATAGTTTCGTTCTTAATGTAAGGTGAGGACTCAATCGACATTTTAGGTATTCTTGTATTAAAAAATAGTTTCAATTTTTTAGATATATTGCATTTTATTTTCATACTTTATCATTTAAAACTCTTACGTCTCTTTATCGAGTAGGTAACCTTGATTGATGAAACTCCATGAGATGTTACATTCACCGATTAATCTTAATGATCAGCTCACTTATGATGAGAATATTCTCCTGATCTTTGCTGTGGTTCCTATCAATTTTTGAGGTGAGGAAGACTCCGTTGAAGGAATTTTCTCTGATTTATTTACTTAAAGTAGTATCAACTTTAAAGGAAAAGTAGGGGAAAAAAGGGCACATATGAATGAAATATTCAAAACATTTATCTTTTTGTTTCATAAAAGTCTAAGCTTTAACAAATGAAGTGCACAACAAATGGTGCTATAACAAGAAAATGATGTACATGAGTGATGAAATATGCAAGACATGCATCCTGATTGTGACACTCATAATCCTCGCTACTGCTTTACTTTTTTAAAGGTAAACCAATATTGAATAAAAATTTCATTGTTGAATAAATAAATGAATCTTCAAAAGTTCAAAATGTCCACAAAATGTTCTGGACAAGAAGAGGAATTAACAGCAAAAATTTCAAAAAATAACATTTGTTGGTTATCCTCTGAGAAAATAATAAGTACGTTACAAGAGATCTGTGACATCACAAATGGAGATACGCATTTTGCAACTTTCACCATTAATATACACTTACATATATTTTGTACATATTATGCCACAGGTGGAAATTAAGTTTCACTACTTTTGTTTGGAAATGAGATAATGAGACATTAGGACTAATGTGGGCTTCTATAAAATCTAGAATAAAAAATAAACTATTTTACAGATCAGAACAGGTATTCAAAAGATAATGTGCACTAATTTATGAAAGGAGTGATTAACATGAAAATAAGTTACTCTAAAAGTTCCAAATTAATTAACGGCTCGAGTGATAAAAGATAGTCAAGAAAGGGGTATTTCCATTTATATTCTACTGCAATTTAGCATCAGTTTGCCCTAAGTGAGTGACATTGAAAGTTTTAATTTGCCAACGAAAAAAACAAATAAAAATTACTGAGTGAATGGAGCAACGTTTTGATGTCCATGATGCATTTTTTGCCCAGTCATTATGGACCTCCTTTCAGCAAATACACAAAATAGTCATGTTAGCATAATAAATTACAACTTAGTCTGGTGACTAGAACTGCCTGTGCATCGATCTATTTGCTTTATAATTTTGTTGAATTATCATTCATTGTCATTTGTGCAGTGTATTCCTTTCTTTCAAGTAAGCATTAGTCCTTTTACGTCTTGTCCTAACTGCGAACACCCTGTTAACTCACTGTCATTTGATTTAATTTATTCTAGAAAGAAAACCACCAGTACAACAGAGATGGCTGTGGTTTGTTTTATGATTCTTAAACATTTCTGTTAGGATTTTAGTAAAATTTTGTACTTTTAAAAAGCTCAATGTTAGCCAAAGGTTGTTGATGGTAATAATTGTATATTTTAAAAATAAATGTTATAATGTTGTGTTGACTTGTACAATCCCCAAAGGGGAGTAAATGTACCAATGAAAAAATATATGAATAAATAAATAAATAAATGGCAAACAAAATCTAGTCAATATGCCCAGTCTATATTCAAAACGTCTGCGTTCAATGGCTCTGCTTTAGTTTTGATAAATGTTTATCTATGGCTCCGAATTGCCATGGCCACCTAACATTATACAAAAAGGGGCGATGATCAAACCTATTATCATCAGGACTGTACGTCTCAGCGTGATAACTTGGAGTTAAAATTGTTATTTTGTGACGATTTATTGCGTAATGACGGAAAAAGTGTTTGACTTTATCAGCAACTTCTTCCGGACTACATTTTTTTGACCAGATAGGTAGTAGTTGACAGAACATTGAGTAAGGCCCACAATATTCTTGCTTGCGTAATTTACCATACACAGTTAATTCTTCGTAAGTCATACCCATGTCCGCCTCATCTGTTTGCACCAATTCTTCTCCTGCCAAGGGCTCAAGTTCTGCTGTTGGAGGTGCAGAGAGAATTTCATGGAGGGCTGTCAAATTATACTTGGAAGCAGTGTACTTTAAAAATCCTTTCAAGTCTGTTTTTGATATACCACCAATTGGGTTCACGTCGGCACTGGAGCAATCATACTTGGTGTAATATCCTCGCAATGCTTCGTCTACGTTGGCAGACCCAAGAACTAACAGACCTCCATCCCTTCCACGTACCCACAACATTAATTGAGCGAATAAATACGATAGAACCATTCTTAGCCGAGCTTGAATATTTTGTAAGGCTAAAGATTCTCGACTTGTACCACCATGAGCCGCAAATTTTGGCTCTCTTTTTGTAAGTAATTTGAAAATGGCTAGAACAGCAGATACCGCTGTATCTATAACAATACTTGAATGGTAACTGCCAATTTGTGAGGCCAGAAGTTTAGCTCTGTCATGTGTTTGTTTAGAAGAATTTTCTGAGCCCATGTAACAGGTTACGAGCACTTTGTTACACAGGTCTAACGGGTTGGTTGGTTGATAATTAGGATCTCCAACTATACGGCGTACATCATGCAGAACATCTGCGTTACCACTTTTCACAGAATTAACAATTAAATTACACATTGAAAACACGATACAAGCAGAACTTGAAGAGTCAACACCACCACTTAAAGGTAAAAAGTAGCCACCTTGACCAGATCTTCTAAGGTAATCCCATAGCCAGCAAGCTGGGCCTAGCGCAATCTCTTCTTCTGGACAGTAAAAATTTGGCTTAATTGGTATGGATGGTGAGAGTAAGAGATCATCTGAGGATAAACAAAACTCTTGTACAATTATCCTCTTATATGGTTGAGCAGATCCAGCAATACTTGCACGAGAGCGTAATGCATTCCTGTAGGTTCTGATAAAATCTAAGTCAATCGTTGCTGTGGAAACTTCCACTTCTTTCAACGTGAACTGCTCTGCTTGTCTGATCAAGTTACCATTAAGATAGATACAAGAATTACCATTGAAATAAAACCGTTGACCATCACAGCCTCTTAAATTACTATAAAGGTAGCAGCCACCACATTTGAATGTTGCTGCTTTGATTAAATCTAACGTAACACTGGCCTTGCGCAATTCCATGTAGGAGCCCGAACCATTTAAAATAATCTCTACACCATCCAAGGACAAAGGAACATGTGAACTTTCTGGACTCCATAGTTCTTCACATATTTCAAAACCAAAACAGGCATCACCTGTGGCTATCACAGCATCTCCAAAAGGTACGACTGTTTGATTCACAATAGCACTGACGAAAGATGGCAGGAAGTAGTCTTCAGTTTGTCGAACCTGAAACCACAATTAAAGAGCGTAATTAAAAATCCTGAATTGAATAGATTTCCTTGAATACGGCACTTTCTCCTACTTATGATCAAATAACATTAATTGTAAGGGTTTTGATGTTTTTGGCAAGAGGAGAAATGCTAGAATATCAGCCAAGAAAACTGATAAATATAGAAATAGTTATAAATAAACTTCAATTTCATGGGCTTTTGAACTTTTGGTGCGCCTGGTAAATGGCTGCAATGTCAGCCAAAAAAGCTAGCAGAGTTAGAAAGATAGAGCACCAAAAGGACTGAGCATAGACATGAGAATGAAGCGCAAACAGCTGAAAATAAACATAGGCTCCAAATAAATTAAAGGTATCACAGCAAAAGCAGGACCACTTTGAAATTTAGGGAACAAAAACTATTGTGAGGTTTCCACTTATTGTGGAACTTAAGTCTCCTGACCACTGACTTTTAGGATTTCATTGTATTTTTCTAAAATCTTCAATTCTTGTGCTTTCAGTGAATTTTCTCCATAGTTCGAAGCAAATTTCTTAAAATTTTCAAAGGAATCTGCACAAACTTTCTCTTGTAAAAAATTGAACTGCCCAATTAAATTGGCAATAGCTGATGTGACTTAGTTCCTTTCTGTTAAACGCGGTCCAATGGGGTAGTTGCATGCAGCTGGGATTTTAGATCTGATGACTGTTTCCAGCAGAACTTTTCGCGAAAAAACCATTTATCGCATTTGCAAGTTCCAAAATTGAGTCAAAAGCTCCGTAAAAGCTCCATAAGAAGTCATACTTTGTTGGCTAAAAATAAATATTAATAATAGAAAAATACTTTTATCACATTCACTCGCTCACCTACTCAGTGAACTTCAAAAAACTCAAGCAATTTTTCAACTCAATTTTAGACTGAGTAAGATTTGGGACTATGAAGAAATTTCCAACTTTACACACCAACATTCTCAAATATAGACATTTCTTTGGCCAGGGTGGAAGGATTCTTTACACTCAAGAACATAATGGTCACTTAGGAAGTGAAACATTTTGAAAGTTCTTCTTCCCGATACTTGGATTTTGACAGTTATTAGAGACACTAGCTTTGATCTTTCCTATTTTCACCACAATTTCTCTCAATTTCAAATAATATTTCATTACAGGTAAATATCTAGAGCTGAAACTCAAAATAACAAAGAAATAGAAACAACCAATGATTTGAATCCTTTACATCATACCTTGTGCCAGGCAGTAAACCATCTTGATTCTCTGTAATTTCCTGAGTCGCACAGAATTAATTTGGGACGGATCAGTAGGATTTGCCTGAAATATCACAACAATCATTGGGTAAGACGAACCAGCATTGATACGAAAATAAAAAAATTCATTATGATGATCCTTCAATATACAAGAATAGATTCACATTCGGTGGCATATTTTAAGCTACCTAATATTTCTTCCACCATCAATTGGTACGTGACCAAATATGTGAGTTCTTCCCATTTCTATGTAATTCTATATTGTTCTCTGGTTTTTATTCTCATTGACTTGTTGAAAGAATAGATGTAAGACCTGATTATATAGAGATACAGCATTAGTACTGATTTCATTTCCCACTTCTTTCTCCGGTCATCTTTTAATCTTTTTTTTTTTTTTTAAATTTCTAGAACTGCTAATTGTTGAATTGATCAAAAAGTGTTGAAAATAAAATTGATTTTGGTAAATTCTGGTAAAAAAGTATTTTTCGTTGGTTAGCTGATGCGTTTCCTCCCTGGGTGTTTTCGTAAAACAGTTCCTGCCGAGCCAGAAAATGACGCAAAAAATGGCAGAAATGAAACAAAAATTGAGTCGGTTTCTACTTTGGGCGTGAATCCAAAGACTCATGAGCCCTAGCATCATGCATGATCAACAAAAGCCAGAGCTCATGATTTTTAGGACTCACGCCTGTCTAACAGAGATCGATTCAATTTTGGCCGGTTGCCACGAAGCTATAGTTTTCTGTAGATTACTTGCATGACTGATACTCTACATATCATTCCTCAAAGGGCCTCTTAACAGCAAAATGAAAATGAGTTATTCAAAATGCCAGTCACTGTGACCCTTAGGCTCAGAGCGATCTGACAAAAAAATGGTCACGCTGACCAGCTTGCATGGAATTTGTAAAAATTAGAGAGAACTCTACAGACTCAATTTCATCCAGTTTTTGGAATCCAAAAAATTTTCTGACCAGAAAGCCCAATGTGAAAGTACATTTTTTCTATCACGGTGAAGAAAAAATCTGATGACAAATTCTTAAAAAACTCATTGCAAAAAAAGTACAATATGTTTGCACATTGGTTTTGCATCTGTTTTTATCATAGTATGTACTGAAGATATTTACTGTACTTTTGATCAGATTTATAATTATTGTAGTAAGTTTAGAAAAGCCAACCAGACTCAGGAGCAAAAATTGAATTTGAACTTACAAGAAATCTGAAATTGTAATCCATTTTCTTTTTAAGTGAAGCATTGCCAAACGAGCTAGTCTCAAGGATGGTGTCTCAAATATTTTGATATTTAGGTGTAAATTTGTACAATTGCATAATGAATAAATAAATTACAGATATTTGTGGTAAAGTGAACTACCTTTTTTTGTGTGTTAGAAATCAAGTTTGAAATCAGTTGACTTACTTGTTCAGTAAAATCACTCTGCAGTTGTATAAGGTATTCTTGTGCATTACTGGCATCCCAATATCAATTATGATATCTCTGCATGAGTCATTCCGTAGAAGTTCTGCAACGACTTCCCATGAATGTAGAGTCGTGTCACTTTCCAGGAAATGATCCTCACACGAGTAGCCACTGGAAAAGTTTGGTGGGTAAATTACAAAGAGGCAATTATTTTTAGCTTCGTGGAAGAGATTTCACATTTGAAGTATTTGAAGAAAAACGATTGAACTAGTCACAGTCCAACAAAAAATCCAAAACCATCATTTTGAGGAGGCATGGGTTCGAGGAGAGATGGATTAAGCTGGAAAAATTTGAAAGGAAAAATCGGATGTGCACCTCATAATACCTTTACTGAGCTAGTTTCTGGCTATGTGAAATAAAAACGTTGGTATCTTCTTTCGGAGTTGGTTTCAGTAATTTTCGTTGCGCAAGTCGTGTTCTACGTGAAATCCTGGTTAAGAAACATGTATCAGAATCCTTCAACTCGTACCTTCTCTAGTGGTCCATTGGCTGATTGTAAGATTATGTCACGTAAATTTTTGCTTCACATTTAAATTTCTTGAGTTTGCTTTGTTACTACAAACAGTAGGAATAATTTATTCAGAGGCGTAATCTGACAGATGCAACCAGTGTAAACGCTCCCCATGCCCCAAAATCTGTCTCCTCATCCCATCCAGTATCAATCTATGAAACAAAACTGGACAAGCATACCTAGGGGTAGAAGTATGAGCAGATGGGCCTTCACAGAACCTTAAAAATAATTTATGTGAACAAGAATCGATATATCTTACCTTACTTCTAACTCAGGTCCGGTTCTTAATCTGGCTCCTTCCTGTTTGGCAAGATGTATACTTCGCACAATCCTCTCATAATTGCCCTGAAAATCTAAAGCCCATTGATTGAGGGTGCTCACAGATGCAATTACTTTTCGTCCCATCATCTGAAAGCAAAATGGAAAAGATTAAAGAATCAGAGACACGATCCTAGATTGCTGTTGCGAAAAGTAAGTAAGGAGATAAATTTAAATATTATTACTTATCAGATGGATTAAATATAATTAAACTTACTGTAACTAGGAAATTATCAGCTTTGTCGTAAATTTTGGCCTGAAAACTAATAGGTTTGATCAATAACAACCGAGGAGATGACTTTCCTTGCATGGTTGCCCTTGGTTACAGGACAGAATCTTAGGACTTACTCACAGGTGACTTAATCAACCGATGAGGAGGGGACTTCAGTTACCCTGTGTTTCAGATAACTTTGCCTCTTGAACTATGCACAGGATAGGGAATTCCTTCCCTATTCGGCATGTACGGAGAATAGGGCAAAGTCATCTAAAATGGACTCAAGTTGATTATTCGTTCCAAGAAAGGGCTTACAATATTTGACTAATATTCTACAGAACATGGCCAACCAATCATACAGCTTCAATTTATCATGACCGCTTCATGCCCAACAGAAAAACCTGCAATCAAGCCCACGGGCAAATCGACAACAACAAATTTCAATTGGCCGTCAGTGCGCCGATTATTGAAAGTTTAAAGCAGCGTGATAAGAGATCAAAATGACATATATTTCATGGTAGAGATAGGGCCTTTTCCTGCTTTATTACAGCAACATCCTTTTTATTATCAGGCCTCTGCTGAATGTATGAAATAAGAATAAGTACCTGCCGTGAGAAGATAACCTCAAATGAGTACAATGAACCAAACCACTTACAGAGCATGAAAATTAGGAAAAGGCAGATAATCTTTTCATTCACCAGTCTGAGTGTGAGGGAAGTATTGCATGTAATGTTTGTTTCAATGAAATTTTCAGAGACAGAGTGGATGCAGAGTCCCGTTCGGGCAGAGTGTTGCAGAGGCTGAATAAAAAATCATTGTGCTCAGTTTAAAAGTAAGTACTTACGTACACAAAATTAGAAGAAAATCACAGGGAGCTGCAATCTACCATAATACTCTTTGAAATATTTGAAATGACTTGAGGAGGAACGCAATAGAAATTCTAAATTCGGAATAAAAAGCTAATATTTTGAGTGTGAGCTGAGTGTGAGTGTGACAGCGTGACTGATAACAACAATAACAACATGAGAGAAGTGATAACACAAATATTCAGTGTTGACAAGTCGTTGACTTACACAATACTCGATTACGTCTTGTGGCAAGACGGTATCGGGATTGCTGATCCCGATCGATGTGTTACATTTAACAATGCTGACAGCAAAATTCTGACTAATGCAACACGAATTTGTACCCTGTCCTGTCGCCTAGTCGCCTAGGTCAATGATTCGCCTTCAATTGGCTGGCTATGCAAAATGACTGTCGTGACGCACGAATAGTGGTATCAGATTTTACCATTCAGATTGCATAGCGGGTTGAAGGCGCTCTTCTGTATCGTATCAGAGTGGCCCTGTACAACGATGTTGAACAGAAATGTTTAGAATTTTGGAGTCTTCAATCGATTCGTGATTTTGAAAAATGCCCGAAGAACATTATTGCACTTTCCAAGATTTTTTTTTTCCTGTAATTCTTATTTCAGAAAAGAGAGCCCAAACGCTCGGTTCAGATTGTGGTTTTATGTCTTGTGGTTTTGGCTATCGTACTCTAATGCAAAATTGAGAGAGTCGTCGTTTACAAGATCGCAAGATGAAGTCTGAAAAAGCATCTTATTCTTGCTATCCTCAAGAATTATTGCCCCTCTACTAACAAAAAAGAGGAATGTACACAGTTTTTTTTTACTCTCTAGGAAAATCGTGTTTTCCGAGATGCGCATTTCTGCACTTTCACCATCGATGTATATTCTCACTACAGGCCTCGCATGCCTTGGATAGGCGATTGTGTCATCATCTATGGGTTAAATAAAAAATAAAAAATAAAATAGACAGTGACACTGCAGGAACGCGTAGCTCAGATTGCGACGTTGCAAACTTTCTGTCTTGCTTCATTTTCAAATGGAAAAATATAAGTCCTCAACTTCATTCCTCGAAAACTGACTCTCCCGCAGTCTCTGATTTTCTCTTCTCTGTGTGAAAAATACTGGTTTGCGGTTTTGTTCTTTCCTGGTGGAATAAATTGAGAGCGGAGATTCAGAGACGGACTAGCCATAAGGCCAATCTGCCTTTGGCAGATACGCCCCCCTGACGCATCGAAGAGGCGCCCCTCTGCTAGATATAGCAAAATAAGATGAGGGAAGAAATGCGGGAAATTCAAAAATGAAGAAAAAAAGAGCGAAAGTTAGAGTAAAAAAAAGTCCTCGCACGCATGATAGTGGAGACTGGAGGTCCTGGAAATATAAACCGGATTTAAGTCTTCAGAGGCGCCTGGGCCTACAAAAATGCTGGAAAATTAATGTTTTGGTTTTTTTTATTTGCTGAATTCAGATTTTGTATCCGTAGCTCAATATTTTGGAGAGGAGAATGTGAAAAATTGGGACATACTGGTTTAATCAACAAGCTGCAATGAATGACAATTATTTCACTCACTGGCAGACACCCGATTAAATAAAATGCAAACTTACGATATTACGTTTTTAGCCTTTGCTATTACTACGTGAAAAATTAGTCACTCCTCGTCGTAAAATTAGATTTGAGGCATTGAAAATTTTTGTCGATTATCGTTCTCGGAACAGGGATGATGAGTGTCATTAAGTGAGGAAATCAAAATAGCTCTCGAAACTCTGTCAGGGGTCAGAATACCTATACATTAAATTTCTAAGATCGGTGTAAAATTCTTTTCTTCGAAATTTTCACCTTTTTGGTAACATAGAGACGCTTTATCGCCCCCTGTCCTCATCAGCCATGTGTCACTCTCTCAGAGGATGTAGCATTGTCAATTTGTAGACGTGCGCCTTTTTGATCGCTTGAGAGACCTTTAACATTTTTTTTTCTTTTCAAAATGATAGGTAATTGATTAGGGCACATCCTATTTACGGCTGTGTTGCTCATACACCCTTTAAAACAGCACTAAAAATACGAATTAAACAAACTGAAACAAACACAATATGGAAATGGTGCAAATGGAAAGACGGCGCAGAGATACAACTATTCGTGCTTGATGGATGTCTGTGTTGCATCTGCAAAATTGAAGGCGCGGTGGCGTGATGGCGCGAGCTGTGAATTCGCGATGTTCCGCAGCTCCGCTTTGTGCAGCTAGTGAGGTGTCGTGAGAAAATTAAGAAACGAGGCTAGATTATTACGGCTCTACTATTTACGGCTGTGTTCCTCATACAGTATTTCAAGCACCGCTACAAATACAAATAAGACAAACGGAAACAAACGCAGTATGGAAATACAGCAAAGTAAAAGGAGGCGCGTTGATGACGGCGCAGAGATACAACTATTCGCACATGATGGATGTCCGTGTTGCATCTGCAAAATTGAAGGCGCGATGGCGTTAGGCGTGAACTCGCAGTGCTCCGTCCTATGCTGCCAGTGAGGTGTCGCTCAGATTCGAGAGAACAATTTAAAAAACTAGGCCCGATTACGTCTCGACTCTGTTGTTCCTCAATTTTTTTCTTCTTTCCGTCTTTCTTTTGTCGTTCCAAATTGCAAAATGAGGTTCGATTATTAATAGCGGTCATGTTCCCACGTTATTGCTTTCGACTGTCTAGTTTCATTGTTAGGTACTCCACACATAGAAGCTAAAAATGGCAATGGCTCGATTGCCCCCCCCCCCCTCCTCTTCTTAAAAAAAAGTCACTGCGCAACAGGCTTATAGGTACATAAGCACCGGATCCTTCAATAATTGGACTGCATTTTGCAATTTGGAACTATAAATTCTGGCTTTTCTGGAAAAACACTTATTTGCATAGGGAAACTAATGGCACATACGTTGTTTTTAAACCGGGCCAGAATTTATAGTTCCAAATTGCAAAATGTAGTCCAATTGAGGGGCTTGGAGGACATGCGCAAGGCGCATAAGGGCAGTTTTTGCTATTTCGAGAAATACGCGTTCGAAGTTTCGAAATTACATCAATCCTCATTGTGGAAAGAAAGTTCAAACTGACTTTTTGATGATTAACATTTGGAGTTTGGGAGCGAATTTTTCATAGAACATGCGTCAAGACTAGTTATACTTGAAATCGTTAATAACCCAATTTTTTTTTAAAAATCTGCAATTATGCACCTTGCCCTTCAAATCCCTTAATTACGAAAAGTCAGCACGTTTTTTCTCACCTTGCACTGCATTTAAATTGCTGGAAGATTGAGTAGGAACTTTTTGGCTAAGAATTCGATGAAAACTGTCGGCAAGTCTCTTAGATCATGAGCGAATCGTCTAGATACAACCTCGGATCACTTATTTTAAGTGCGGCACGCTTGTATGAGTAGTAGTGAATCGGCGCCACTGAAAACACAAACAAGCTGAAGAATATCAAAGACGAAAAAGTTACATCATAGTGACTTTTTTGTAATTTAACAGAAGCATGCTCTGAAAATTAACAAAACTACGTGGAAGTTTATGACACCAATAATGTCTTAATTCAAAACGAAAAGATACGAGAAAAAGATCTCTAATTCAATTTTTGCGAATGTGCAAATATGGGGCGTAAAATTTCATTATAATCCAGCACCCTGTATACAACTGAATTACCTGGATATCCATAATAATTTCTGAGCATGGGATATTGGAATTTCAAGTACGTAGTTTTCTCTCGAAACTGCAATCGTTGAACTGCTGGTTCCAAACCGTTCTAAGTCCGGTTTGTTTTGATATCCCAGGATATTTTTCGTTCCTATTTCAAACTAAATTTTACATGAATTTAGATTGACTATACATGAATAATCCGAAGAAGTGGTGACATTTTTTACTATATAGTTTCAATAGGGGGATTTTGCCGAGGAGGAGGGGGGATTTTTTGGAGTGCCGAGTCTAAAAGTTACCTTCGTTTGTCTTATGCATACCTACATCGATTTCCTTTCTCTTCGGGAAAATCTCAATTTTCCAGAAATTGGTGGGTACTGAGAAAAACTGAGGCCATCTTCAATCACAAGCATGCGCTGAAGATTACATGAGATTCAACCATTATATTCCTGACGATTTTTTTTGACCTGTGTAATTCATTAAGGAAAATACGGCGCAAAAACACATTTTTCACAAAAGAGTTCAGTTAAATCAATGGCCGATTTTCATTTTCCCGGCCATTTTTTTCTGAAGTATTCCTCGGTAGTTTCCCGCGTTCAGATTTAGAAATTGAGAATTTTTCATAATCTCGTTAAGACCACCCGCATATTGTTTGAGAGGTTGTCCCAGAGCCCGTTTAGCGCCCCCCCCCCCCCCCCCCGTTAGAGCCCTGGGCAGTTGAAAAAATCAGGGCCTTACGTCTGTAATCGCATTGGGGTCGGCGTCGTTCACAAGGGAGCCAGACGGTTTGCTTTGCAGGATATCCAGACAGATGTCTAGACAGGGTAACGATGAAACCGGCCTGAAAGACAGGTGAAAACGAACCCTAGACACACGCAAATTCCTTGATAGTGAGAACGATTGAACGTTCCTCCCGGAGACGACCAAATTTCGCTCTCAAAACTTCGAAACGATTACATAAGAGGGAGCGACAAAGGGACTGTTCGGCTGCCCGTTCAGGAAAGTGTCTCTGAAACGTAGCGTCAAGGGTTGGGAGAGAGCCGGGCCCACACACACACGCACACCCTAACACGTCTGCGTCTTTCAGTTCGCCAGATAAAAATTCCTGGTGGTTTCAGACCGTCCGAGTACACGTGCGACCCTCCCCCTCCACAATGCCTGTCCTGTTGCTCTTTCCTTTGCTTTTGCTTGGTGCTAGTTCACTTGAGTGATTGACTCCCACACCGCTACACGTAGTGTTCGTCCGGTCTCAAAAATAGTCTCGCTCAAAATCTAAAATCAGATCACTCATCGTAAAAACGTTTCTTTTAAATTGTGCTTCTCTTCTCGTAATGGAATTTTCAAGGTATCGTGAGTGAATCCTCGCTAAAAGTAATCGTGGTGAGAAAGGCAATACCCGAATAAAATAACGCCTCCTCTACTTCGTGAAATTGCAGCCCAAGAATGTCACGCTGAAGTCGAGCAGATGGATTTTCGTAAGTCTAATTTTCTTTTATGTACTCCTAAAATGCGAGTTTATTTGAAGGGCTTGGAGGAGAGGGCACATAGGTGCAGTTTTTGCTGTTTCGAGATACCTATACGTGTTGGATGTTTCGAAATTATATTGATCCTTATGGTGGAAAGAAAGTTCAAACTGACTGTTTTATGCTTAAAAATTGAAATTTGGGAGTGAATTTTTCACAGAATGTTGTTAATAACTCATCAATTCTTTCAAAAACTGCACTTATGCGCCTAGTACTCTAAGCCCCTCATTTTATTTACTTCACATTTCCTTCAAAGCTTCAATCCTTATGCCGTATCTAACTCACAGACTTATTTTCTCCCATCCCGAAAATGAGACGCCCTATTCTCATTTTAAATCATAGCTCTCACTCCTTTCATACATTCCAATAATTATTTTCTTTTGGTTTTTTTTTCCAGAGTTTCCCACTTCCCAACTTGCCTATAATGAGCTTACGAGTCTTCAAACGGTATGTAGTCTTATTTTTTTACAATACCGCACGTTTAATGCGGTCAGCTTAAACATTTTCTGAAATTTTACGTTTCCAGCATTGTATCATATTTAGTAAATGTTACAACAAATTGCATACGTTTGCTTCAATTAAAATGGATAAAATGTTAGCGGAGGTTTTGAGAGGATGAAATTGCATTTCCATCGGATAAAGGATAATTTCTTTTCAGCTGACTGAGAGACTTTAACGCAGGAGTAGAAAAGTTGCTTGAGCCAAGAACCGAGAGCGAGACTAATGATCGGGCAACTGTCAATATTCTTGCTCTAATTTTTTATACGATTTCATCCACAATCTTAAGTATTTGCTAAGCCAAGGAAAATCCTTGACTTTCGTTACAAATAAATATTTTATTAAAGATTTGGCAACATTCGAATGTTTTTACCAAATTCAGCCTCGGCAAGACGGAATTGGGGAGACCACGAGAGACGGATTGCCCCCGCCCCTCACATTAGATTCATTGTATGACTTTTTCTTGAGAGAACATTTTTATCTTTAGGGGCAATTATGGCGTTAGGTGCAGGAAGAGCGCTTCTTGATTGCGGTGTTTTAGAATCTTTATTGCTAAATTATATTTCAGAGAGAAAACTATTTGGTGCGGATTTTCTGAAATTGTTAGTTTTCAGCATTGTATTGTTGTTTTGCGAACGTAAAATCGCAAAGAAACCAAGAAATGACCGTTCTCCACGCAGCGCTTCAATTTTCCAGATTTTTTAAAATCTGCTCCACCCTCCTACAAACGAAACTTATCTCCTTCCGCACAATTTTACTTCCGCCCTCTTTTAAGTTTTTGTGACAATAGCGATCTTGAGCAAACGACGAAACGTACTTCTTGCACGACGTCATACTGCCGCGCAAAGGAAGAACGCCGTAAAAGCCCTCAAACTTTGCCACATTTTCTTTGATAAATGTGACTTTTCATAGGAATCTGTGAATATTTATCTTCCAATTATTCATAAAATTTTATTCTATTCGCGATCAGATTTCAACTGTCTGAAAAAGTCATTGGAAATTACTCACAACTCTCCTCCAAAATAAACATTATCACGGGGAAATTCGGCAACTGTCGAATACTGACACAGCATTTTCTTTAGGATCGGATGGCAGTACTGCCGTGCTTCGGAAAAACGCCGTATGAACCTTCAGAGATTGTCCCTCCAATAAAGAACTGATTTACTTGAAAAATTAGGAAGATTTTTCTCCACATTTGTCGGACAATTTTTTTTGCAATTTAATCTCAAATATCTGAAAATTTAAAGAAAAGTATATGCATAACTTCCCTCAAAAATAAATATTTTAGTCGAGGAAATTTGGCAACTCTCGAATGTTGTTCGGCGTTTTACCTTAGCACGGCAGAGTATATCGTCACCTTCCAGGCAAAGTATCACAAGCGCCATGCGACGTTTAAAAATTTCCGCCGCCATTTTATTTCTTTACTGAGAAATTGTTGGTTGAATCTGTTTGGAAATTTCACTAAAATCGGCAGCACAAGGAAAATTCAGTGAAATTTTCGGACAGCTTCGTTGAACAATTTCTCTGTAAAAAAATATAATGGCGGCGGAAATTTTTAAACGTCGCATGGCGCTTGTGATACTTTGCCCGGAAGGTGACGATATATCTCGTAACGATGGAGATTTGCGTTTGATGGGAGGAGGAGAGAGGGCGAGATCAGTCCGTCAAGTTCTTCGTTATTCGAGTGTCCCAGACAGGTGCCTTATCAGCATCGTTTTGACCAACATCACCTCTTTTGTCTTTAATGTTACCGATTTCTGTTTTCCTCCTCGCCCTCGTCTCAATTTGAGGATTTTCTCCGACTCCGCGTCGCCGACAGCCAGACTGTCGTGCCAAGAGAGAACGCCGCATGAGCCTTCAGGCGTTGCCAAATTTCCTTTAATAAAACACCAATTTCCTGTTACACTTATGAATATTTTCCTTCCAATTTTTAGGATAATCTTATTCGCAATTTCACCTCAAGTCCCTGAAAATTTCAAGGAAAAATATTCATATCTTAAAAATAAACATTTAATCGAAGGAAATTCGGCAATTCTCGAATGTTGATACCGCGTTTTTCTTTACCACGGCAGAGAAGCCAGACCGAAATTTACCAAGCCGCCCGGATGTTCGGCACGTTTGACCACCCCTAGTCCCCCTAGTCCTTTACCCCCTCTCCAAGAATGATCGGAGACGTTACCTGAAACGGCCGTCGTGGCTGAAGGAAGGAACGGCACGTGGCAGTCTGGTTCGTGAAATCGAGAGTGTCGGTTCAATCCCTTCAGTCGCTCATGATTTTGAAAAGCTTAATTTTCTGTCCGGTTGGAAGTTTGCTGTGTGTCCCAAAGAGCAGAGTTAACTATGTCGTCACTAGTGTCAGTCATCATTGTATGGGTTTTCAGTACCCGTTTTTTCGCGGTTTAACTTCATATTTGGTTCGAGGATGTCATTTGTGAAGTCAGTTTGTCCATACATATGTGAACCCCTCAATGTTAATTTGGTGAGTCGCTGCTCATTTCATCCAAGTTTTCCTTTTCAAACGAAATGTTTTTATGTACAGTACCAGTCTCTGACTTTAGAGTCTCTGAGGAGCGTTTTTTCCTTTTAAGGTGATTCGCTGGACGCCATATTTTTTGTCAGAACGGCATGCGATATATCTCATCAATTGGTTCCATTTTTTCAGCTACTCGTCATTTTTCTCCGAATTTTGAGATCGCAATTCTGTTGTCAGGAGACTAAAGCACTCACTTACCAATTTTAACAAAGAAATTCAACGTAATAAAGGCGTGGTTTTTTAGAGAGAAAATATCGCATTCGAGTGCAGTTTCGATATCAGTATCGAATGCGATATTTTCTCTCTAAAAAACCCACGCCTTTATTACGTTGAATTTCTTTGTTAAAATTGGTAAGTGAGTGCTTTAGTCTCCTGACAACAGAATTGCGATCTCAAAATTGGAGAAAAATGACGAGTAGCTGAAAAAATGGAACCAATTGATGCGATATATCGCCTGCCGTTCTGACACAAAATATGGCGTCCATCGAATCACCTTAATTTTCTCGAGGTTTCTTTAATCCTGAGAGTTTCACAGCCAGTGGGAATACCATTTCGCAACTCGTGTCGGATGTCATTGTATGAGTTATTGGTAATCTTATTTCCTCGATCCTTTCGTGATATTTGGTTTGAGGATCTCTTTCAGGGAGTCATTTTTGTTCTTACGTTTACTCCCTCAATTTTCATTTGATGAGTCACTTGTCTGGATTGCAACATATTTTAAATGTTTATCTCTTGCCCCTTCATCGGCCTCTACTAAACCGGTGCGGAATGAAGCATGCAACTTATCGAGCTTCTGCGTGTGTTGTGGTATCACTCGAAACTGAAGGGGCTCTCTTATTCGTCATAACCTATCGTCGCGTCTTCGTCACGCATTGTCGCGTCGCGCTGAATGTCTGCCTCTGTCAGTAGTCAGACCGGATTTAAGGTGATTCGATGGACGCCATATTTTGTGTCAGAGCGGCATGCGATATATCGCATCAATTGGTTCCATTTTTTCAGCTACTCGTCATTTTTCTCCAATTTTGAGATCGCAATTCTGTTGTCAGGAGACTAAAGCACTCACTTACCAATTTTAACAAAGAAATTCAACGTAATAAAGGCGTGGTTTTTTTAGAGAGAAAATATCGCATTCGAGTGCAGTTTCGATATCACTATCGAATGCGACATTTTCTCTTTAAAAAACCCACGCCTTTATTACGTTGAATTTCTTTGTTAAAATTGGTAAGTGAGTGCTTTAGTCTCCTGACAACAGAATTGCTATCTCAAAATTGGAGAAAAATGACGAGTGGCTAAAAAAAATGGAACCAATTGATTCGCGAGTCAAGTGACAAAGGATCGACGATCGAGTAGAGATAGTGCGACGCGTGAGGTATCCCTACAGTTTTGCAGGCGCCTTCCCGCGATTGGTTTTCGCGCAAAGTCCAAACTTTCGGACACTTCCTTCCGACAGATGAGGTCCTTTTTTACAGATCTGGTCACATTTATTATGAAGCAATGAAACTTCCTTCCATATCTACAACATCGAAAAAGGATTTGGTCTTTTCTCCGTTGACTTGAAGATTTTAACGCAAGGAGTAGGAAAGTTGAATCGGACGAAACGCGTGATACAACTATTATTTCGATTTCGAAGAAGATAAAATCGCATAACCACAACATAACGGAGAATCTCTTTTCGACTAACTCGGAGACTGAGGTGATTCGATGGTTGCCATTTTTTGTGTCTGTGTCAAAGCAATGTGCGATATATCGCATCAATTCGTTCCATAATTTCAGCTACTTGTCATTTTTTTCGAATTTTGAGATCGCACTTCTGTTGTCATGAAACTAAAGAATTCATGTACTTTGACAAAGAAATTCAACCTAATGAAGGCAGGGTTTTTTTTAGAGGAAAAATATCGCATTCGATTCTGATATCGAAACTGCGAAATATTTTTCCTCTGAAAAAATCTTGCCTTCAGTACGTTAAATTTATTTTTCAAATTTGGTACATGAATTCTTTAGTCGCATGACAACAGAAGTGCGATCTCAAAATTCATAAAAAACGACAAGTAGCTGAAATTTTGGAACGAATTGATGCGATATATCGCACGTTGCTCTGACAAAATGGCAACCGTCGAATCACCTTAACGCAGGAGTAGAAAAGTTGAATCAAACGATACGCGTGATACAACTATTATTTAGATTTCGAAGAAGATAAAATTGTCTAACCATAACGTAAAGGAGAATTTTTCTTCGACTGACTCGGAGACTCAAACGCAGGAGTAGAAAAGTTGGACGGGGCAAAACGCGCGATACCACTATTTCGACTTCTGAGAGGATACATTGCATAACCACATAATGAAGGAGAATTTCTTGTGGGCTATCTCGGAGACTTTAATGCAGGAGTAGATAAGTTGGACGGGGCAAAACGCGTGATACAATTATTTCGACCTCCAAGAAGATAATATTGCATATCCACAAGATGAAGGAGAATTTCTTTTCGGCTGTCTGAGAGACTCAAACGCAGAAGTAGAAAAATTGGATGGGTCAAGATCCGAGAGCGAGACTAGAAATCTGCTTCCGCCGCACGCCTTGCTCCACTGACCTGGGGGGGGGGGGGGGGGGGCACGATGCTCGAAGTATAGATACAGTTCTACAGACTCTTCCCGCGATAGTTTTCCGCACATAGTTTCAAATCGGAATCTGAATTACATACTTGCGATCCTCAGGAGAGAAGTATTACATAAAATTAAACCAAACCACGCTTTTAATAGAATATAAGAAGCATGTTCTGTCGATGGAGAGCAGGATTTCAGAAGAAATCGACTTTAAGGTGATACGATGGACGCCATATTTTGTGTCAGAACGGCATGCGATTTATCGCATCAATTGGTTCCATTTTTTTAAGCTACTCGTCATTTTTCTCCAATTTTGAGATAGCAATTCTGTTGTCAGGAGACTAAAGCACTCGCTTACCAATTTTAACAAAGAGATTCAACGTAATAAAGGCGTGGTTTTTTTAGAGAGAAAATATCGCATTCGAGTGCAGTTTCAATATCAGTATCGAATGCGATGTTTTCTCTCGAAAAAACCACGCCTTTATTACGTTGAATTTCTTAGTGTCATATTTTGTGTCAGAACGGCATGCGATACATCGCATCAATTGGTTCCATTTTTTTAAGCTACGCGTCATTTTTCTCCAATTTTGAGATAGCAATTCTGTTGTCAGGAGACTAAAGCACTCACTTACCAATTTTAACAAAGAAATTCAACGTAATAAAAGCGTGGTTTTTTTAGAGAGAAAATATCGCATTCGAGTGCAGTTTCAATATCAGTATCGAATGCGATGTTTTCTCTCTAAAAAAAACCCACGCTTTTATTACGTTGTATTTCTTTGTTAAAATTGGTAAATGAGTGCTTTAGTCTTCTGACAACAGAATTGCGATCTCAAAATTGGAGAAAAATGACGGGTAGCTGAAAAATGGAACCAATTGATGCGATATATCGCATTATCGCATGCCGTTCTGACACAAAATATGGCGTCCATCGAATCACCTTAACTATGCCCTGAGTACATGGCGTCTTCTAGACCGGGCCCAATAATAATCGATCATCCTCATTTTTCACAAATTCATTTTTCAGTTTTTCCTGTGACATTAGGTTCTTCTAGACGCGTGTGGACTAAAATTTTAAAACGAAATGACGCACGGTTAAAGCCTGCTTCCTCCTATACGGTGGGTCTTTCTCAGCAGGGCAATCATTTACAGCTTGTAAATGTCCGTATATTTCCTCAGGGGGGAGATCGGAAAAGTGAGCTGATAAGTTTGCTGAAGATTTATATAAAATCTATAAAATCAATAATTTTGTTGCTCCCCCTAATTAAATCTTAGTTGAGACCCATATTCTTTTGTGATTCGAAGATGAGCCACCATCGTGGTCGGTATAAATTTAATTTTTTTTTTAATTATAGGGATCGTACACACATGCGTAACGCGTCAAGGGGTACATAGTAGGAGGGCAATGTTAATATGCGCTTTTCAGTTAAAGCAGCACAGGCACCAATACATTGAAATTATACGCTTAAGTTACTGCTATCGGATCGGAGTGTTGTGTGTGTAGCCTTTTCATTATTTGAAGGGGATTCTCTTATTGAAATTTATTGGAATAAAATCGCGATAAGTTGCACTTTTTTGTAATGTAAAATGCCTAACTGCCTCACACGTAGATATCTGATAGTTTACAGTGGGAATTTATTGACCAAAGGATGGAAAAAAACAGTACAATTTTAATGGTAAAAAATGGTTTCTTCCATTATCATGCAACATTTTTTTCAAATTTCCTTTGCTCTATACTCCTTCGTAACGATAATAGTATACACATGATCATTTTATGTTGGATTTATTTATTGAAGCATTTATTTATTTCTTTTGCAGTCAATATTTTGTGGTCTCTCCAACATTTGTGAAGGCGGTGCACTAGGACGGAAGATTTTCACTCTATTGCGTCAGAGCTGTTCATAAATTTACAAACCCACACTTCATCACGGTAAAATCTCTCCAAGTACTTCCTGCTCTCAGAATCAATTGTGAACGAATCGAATTTTTGTCTATTGTCTCAATTTTCAAAGTGAACGGTTGCAGTATCCGTCCTCACCACTAATAGTAGCAGTCGCCATATAGGCGGTTTTTAGTAAAATCAGTCTAACTGCAATACTGCATTCCACGTTGCCGATATAATTGAAGCTCTCAGACAACGGCCCAACTCGGGTTGATTACGATGTTAATTTTTTGCGTAGGAACACTCCTTTCTTAGCTATTACGCAGTTTTTATCTTCTCCTAAAAAATTTCATTTTTTCGAGATGTATCGTTTTCGAACTGAGAGATTCGACTCTTTCTGATATTTTGTCAGCTTATACCAAAAACTAAGGAACTAAGGAAAAATCTGTGTAGAGAAAATTAAAGTAGGAGAGGAGGAAGAACAAACAGAGGGAGGAGAAGAGGAGAGAACATGGAAAAAGGAGGAAGAAAACGAGAAAGAAAGAAGAGAAAGAAGAATAGGAAGAAAAGAAGAGAGAGAACAGGAAGAAGCGAGACAAGAGAGGAGAAAGAGGAGCAGGAAGAAGAGAGAGGAAAAAGGAGGACAGGACGAAGAGAGAGAATAGGGGGCTTGAGAAAGAGGGAAGGAAGTTAGAGAAAAGAAGGATGGCAAGAAGAGAGAGAAGAATGGAAAGAGGAGGAAAATAAAAAGAAAAGGAAGAAGAGAATAAAGAGGAGAGGAAAGAGAGATAGAGGAAGAATTCGAGGAAGAAGAAGGTTGAAGAGAGTAAAATAAGGATAAGAAGAAAAAGAGAAAGAAGATGAAGAAGAGTAAGGAAAAGAAAAGAGAAAGAAGAAGTAAAGATGTGAGAATGGACGAAAAGAAGAGAGAAACGATGAAGATCAAAAATAGCAAGGAGAGGGAAGGTGGGACAAAAAAGAAGATAAGGAAGAAGAAGCAGCACCACATTCTGCATAAGAACATTGATGGTACCTGCGCTGTTTTGAAAATGAGCCTAAAATATTGATTCCTTATTGCAAAATATAGTTTTACATAATCAGAAATGAAGTAATGTTACCTAAGATTTCAGTGTTTTAATTCCTGAGTGGCATTAGGATATATCTGACATACGACGGCGAAACTACTACACCGCGTATCTCGTTTCGAATGAATGAAGTCATCTGAATGGATGGGAGTTATTGGTGAAAGAGGAAGGAATAGAGTTTTCGTGAGTGTTGTACATTTGGAAAATCAAGAAATTTTAAAATGAAATTGGTCAGATTATTATCCTCATTCTACATTCTATCGGTTATTTTCATTTCGTCCCTCTTCTTTTTAATTAGGGATGCTAGTTGTATTCTTAGGTATTAAATATTTTCCATAGCAATAAATTATTTCATCAATACAATTATTTTTGTCCTGGAGCTGCGTTGCTCCTTTTTTGAACAAAAATTTAGAAATATTGCAGCGCTGTGCGTCCCAAGGTTTGCCATTGACTCTGTATCTTCTTGCATAAAAAAACTTTTCTTTCAATTGAGCGAGTTTTACTCTGGTACAGAAAAGAAGGAAGGAAAAGAGATAGAAGAAAAGAGAGAAGAACGGAAGGAAAATAGAGAACAAAAGAGAGAACAAAAGAGAGAACAAAAGAGGGAAGAAAAGAGGGAAGAAAAGAGGGAAGAAAGAGGGAAGAATAGAGGGAAGAATAGAGGGAAGAAAAGAGGGAAGAATAGAGGGAAGAATAGAGGGAAGAATAGAGGGAAGAATAGAGGGAAGAATAGAGGGAAGAATAGAGGGAAGAATAGAGGGAAGAAAAGAGGGAAGAATAGAGGGAAGAATAGAGGGAAGAATAGAGGGAAGAATAGAGGAAGAATAGAGGGAAGAAAGAGGAAGAAAGAGGGAAGAAAAGAGAGAAGAAAAGAGAGAAGAAAAGAGAGAAGAAAAGAGAGAAGAAAAGAGAGAAGAAAAGAGAGAAGAAAAGAGAGAAGAAAAGAGAGAGGAAAAGAGAGAAGAAAAGAGAGAAGAAAAGAGAGAAGAAAAGAGAGAGGGGGGCGAGAGGAAGGGAAAGAAGAAGAAAGAGAAGAAGAAAGAGAAGAAGAAAGAGAAGAAGAAAGAGAAGAAGAAAGAGAAGAAGAAAGAGAAGAAGAAAGAGAAGAAGAAAGAGAAGAAGAAAGAGAAGAAGAAAGAGAAGAAGAAAGAGAAGAAGAAAGAGAAGAAGAAAGAGAAGAAGAAAGAGAAGAAGAAAGAGAAGAAGAAAGAGAAGAAGAAAGGGAAGTAAAGACAGAAGAAAAGACAGAAGAAAGAGAAGGAGAGACAGAAGAAAAGAAGAGAGAGAAAGAAGAACAGGAAGAAAGGAGAAAGGGAGAAAGGGAGGAAATAAAGAAGAGCAAGAAGAACAGAGAGAAAAATAGAAGAGAAAGAGCTGGGAGAAAAGAGAGAAAAAGAGAAGAGAAAGAAGAACAGGGTGGAAAGAAAGAAGAAAAGAAGAGAAAGTAGAACAAATAAAGAACAAAAATCCAATTAACTTTCGTACTCTACTTTCAGTCCCTCCCCCTCCCAAATGGAGATCAGTCTTAGGGATTTTAAATATTTTATCGCCCAGTATTATTAGAACGGGGGGCGTACGATACCGCAGCTTTTGGTTTGGGGTCGCAGTGGTGCTTGCACTTCCGTCAGCCGGTCGGCAGCCATGGCATCCGTTGAAGGCCGAAACCAATGACCCAGGACCCGGGTGCACGGTTAGGCCTGAGGGCGGTAGAGGAAACCCCTTCGGCAGATGAAAATGTCTTCGAGTTGGCAGGGGTCCATAATGGCGAAACGAATAATTGAAACCTCTTCATCCTCTCTGTTTTTCTTTCAGTTTTCGTTAAAGAGTGAATTGGTATAGGTCTAATGGGTAACTGAATATTTTCTTAACTTTTCTTGATATTTCAAACGCACAACTCTCACGAAAATTCTATTCCCTCTTCTTTCAGCGAAAATTCCCATCCATTCAGGTGACTTCTTATATGATTATCTTCATTTCGTTTCTCTTCCTTTTAATTAGTAATGATAGTTGCATAATTGGTAGTTATTTTTCCGAGCAATGAATTAGAGCTACTTACCCCTACCGTTTTTATCAATTCACTTTTTGTTTTGGGGGTAAAATGCTCCTTTCTTTGACATACATTCATTACTAAATAGAATGAAGGATGAGTACGGAAATAAGTGACTTGCGGGGGGGGGGGGATAAAAATAAATGAATAAATAGTAAAATAAAATATCCGATGTAGAGAGTGAAAATGAGATGCTAAAAGTGCAGTAGAAATTTTAAAAATTGAGTTTGATGCCATTGAACAGTATTGTCGCCGTAATACCCTTGAGACCCAAGGTGTTCATTCGCTTGCCCTGGTAGCGTCGCCCACGCAGACCCGTGAAATTGTTACGCGTGTCGGCAGAGCTCCCAATATTTATGTTGCCCCGGATGTGTTAGATTACTGTCACCGATAAAAAAAAATTGAAGGAATGGCAAGCCGCCTGCATTAATTTTTGAATTCGCCCGGAGATTTGATAGAAACAATTTTTTAATCAAAGGAAAAACCGTAAGTTCAGCTGTACAAATTTTGAGTTGCAATGCACGTCCAATGCTCTTATTTAGGTACCTAGGTCCTAGCCTGACTGCTCATCGGAGCAAGCTACGGTTTTTAGCACCTCTAAAGAAATATCAGCTCCATCATGAATACTTGTGGGTAAGACATGATGGGGATATACGGACGAGAAAGGATGAGGTAATAATAAAAAAAGGACTTTCCAAATTTAATATGCATGATGTAGATTTAAAATTAAAAGATAAATTATTTCATGTAGCTTATGTCAATAATGAATCATTTGCATCTTGTTGGTGTAAATTCGTAGTAAAGTAGTAAAAAATTACTTTGATGTAAGTGCCCTCACTGAGACACGAATAATGAGATGAAAAAGAGATGATAAGGGGATAAAATGCAGAGGAAATGAAAAGAAGAGGAGATGAAAAGAAGAGGAGATGAAAAGAGGAGATGAAAAGAGGAGATGAAAAGAAGAGGAGATGAAAAGAAGAGGAGATGAAAAGAAGAGGAGATGAAAAGAAGAGGAGATGAAAAGAAGAAGAGATGAAAAAGAGGTGAAATGAAAAGGAGATGAAAAGGAGAGGAGATGAAAAAGGAGATGAAAAGGAGATGAAAAGGACATGAAAAGGAGATGAAAAAGGAGATGAAAAAGGAGATGAAAAAGGAGATGAAAAGGAGATGAAAAAGGAGATGAAAAAGGAGATGAAAAAGGAGATGAAAAGGAGATGAAAAGGAGATGAAAAAGGAGATGAAAAAGGAGATGAAAAAGGAGATGAAAAAGGAGATGAAAAAGGAGATGAAAAAGAGATGGAAAAGGAGTTGAAAAATAAGATGATAAGGAGATGATAAGGAGATTAAAAGGAGATGAAAAAGGAGATGAAATGAAAAGGAGATGAAATGAAAAGGAGATGAAATGAAAGAGAGATGGAAAGGATATGAAATTAAAAAGAGATGGAATTAAAAAGAGATGAAAAGGGGATGAAAAGGTGATGTTAATGAGATGAAATGAAAAAGAGGTGAAACGAAAAGAAGATGAAATGAAAAAGAGATGAAAAGGGGATGAAAAGGTGATGATAATGAGATAATAATGAGATAATAATGAGATGAAATGAAAATGAGATGTAAAGGGGATGAAAAGGGGATGATATTGAGATGAAATGAAAATGAGATGAGAAGGGGATGATAATGAGATGAAATGAAATGGGATGGAAAGGGGATGGAAAGGGGATGAAAAGGCGATGATATTGAGATGAAATGAAAATGAGATGAAAGGGGATGATAATGAGATGAATGAAAGTGAATGAAATGAGATGAAAAGGAGATGAAATGAAAAAGAGATGGAAAGGAGATGAAATTAAAAAGAGATGAAAAGGGGATGAAAATGTGATGATAATGAGATGATAATGAGATGATAATGAGATGGAATGAATATGAGATGTAAAGGGGGTGAAAAGGGGATGAAAAGGGATGATAATGAGATGAAATGAAAATGAGATGATAATGAGATGAAATGAGATGAAATGAGATGATGATGATAATGAGATGAAATGTGATTATAATGAGATGAAATGATAATGAGATGAAATGATAATGAGATGAAAATGATGAGGAGGCTGAGGGTCTGGTGCCGGAGCCTCCTCGTGGTGGACCTGGGGCGGGTCTCCGACCCGTGCCAAACGCCGGCAAACCTGTTGTGATTCTGCACCCTCCCTCGCCTCAGGTTGTTAGCCCATATCTCTTCACACATCGTAACGAGCGATTTAGGATCAAGCGCATCCTTGGTACGTTATTACCTTGGTTGTTAGCCCATATCCCTAATACGCTCGGGCATGGATCAACCGCTTCCTCGGTGCCCTGCTTCGCGCAGCAAGGCTGTTTACACCTTGGATGTTAGGCCATATCCATTGCAGCCTTGGATCAAGCTGAACCTTGGTACGTTATTACCTTGGTTTAGCCCATATCCCTGGCTTACGGAAGAGATCAAGCGGAACCTGAGGAACATGAGGGGAACGATGATCTTCAGAGGACCACTGATAGTAGTTAGGCCATATCCTTGAACCGCGAGGTGCAAGGATCAACCGGTACACAGTGGTCTGAAAATCCCGATCTGTGACCGACTTTGCGCGATTCGTCAGCGACCAAATGCAGGGGTGACCGATCGAAGCCTGGCAATCCTGTTCTGGTCAACCTCCGGTATCTGCCGATGCTTGCGCATTAAGTCTAAAGCCGTCATCCCCCCGGGACACTTTAGACCAGGCAAAGTCGGAACCGGAGGGTCGGACGCCTCTCAAACGGGCTGGTGGTTGGGGCGATGTTGCAGATTGAAGTAGGTTTTGATGCAGGAGAGCCGAATACTTCACGAGAGTTCCGGGGCCTCGTGGCTCAGGGTATTCTGTTCTCCTGGGCCGAACAAGCCGGACAAAGTTTCAGCAATCTCTATCTCTGTAGAGAGTATCCAGCTACGAGTTTGTTGTCTCACTGCTGGATCGCACGGTGGTAGAGGAGTTCCCTGCATTCGGTCATTGGCGAATTGTTCACTGTTGTGAGTGAGGGTGCGCGACCTCGAGGCGACCCAACTCTTCATGGCATGAGATCTTGAAGAGGTCACTGGTTATCCTTACTAAATCTCACTCGACTAAACCTCTGATCTCGTAGGAACTGAGTAGATCCGTTGTGCTTCGTTCGCGCGGGAGTCCGTGTGAAAAAAGCAGAACGGAGAAGAGATCTTAAGGAGGAAACTGGTCGGTCCGGACCGGCTATAGGGCATCCGATCTCGAGTGAAACAAAGGCATGAGCCCCATGCCTTTGTCTTTTAAAATTTCTTCTCAATTTCTTCAAAATTTCTTCAAAATTTTGAATTTCAAATTAACGTAATGCCATGGGAGTTGTAAGTTGGACGGTGGAAGCGTTGCCGTCTGATGTCGGTTCCTCCTCGTGGTGGACGGTGGAAACGAGGGTTTTACCCTCGGCTAATCGCCGACAAAATTGCGTTTGGTAGTAATACACAGGGCATATTTAGTCAAATTACAATGTCTCATGACCCTATCTCTAGAATCTTTTTTATGCATTTATACAACTTTAACTGATAGTTTTTGACCATTCTCACGCATGGAATGAAAAACTTTATCTGCGCTCCTCTTTCTCCTCCCATTTGTGTTCATGTCTCGCAGGTACCTAATCTTCATGAACGAAATTAGCTCAATTGCGCGAGTTCTGAATTCTGAAACTAGAAACAACGCGTTCGCAACTATTCATAAATGTGATTCCTAAAATAAATGCCAAGCCTCACTTTTTTCAAAATTCTTATTTTTCCCTCGCTGCATCCATGACTTTTTAAAGGTCTGCAATTTTGAAGAGGCACTACATTTCTTGTCAAACTTGCTCAAATACCTATCCGATTAGAAATATCAGAATTTTTATGATGTTTGTATTTCGTAGAGCTGTTCTATACATCGAAACTTTTCGAGTTTTTTTTTTAAATAATAAAAAAAACAATTTATAGACATTATTAACACGAGAATATATGTTTATGTAACTTTAAATACCTATTTTAATGATAGAACTGATGATAATGAAACACAGATTCATTACAGATCAACGGAGCAATTGAATTGTGCGTATACTTTACTTGAGTGATTGTCGACTGTTAGTTTTTACACACTTAACTCCTAGCATATAATTATTTTATTGTATGTAGAAAGGTATACAAAACATTGTTAATTGCAGTATTTGCGCTATATGTTTAAATAAACTTGTTTCTTCTTTCCAAAACAGATTGTATAAAAACAGAACTTTAAAATAAATATGGAATAGAAAAAAGGCTGTAGAATAAATTAAATTTGAAGTACAATTTTGTTATTTTATTGGACTTAATTAATGTGGTTAGACGGCTGAATCCATTTGTTGAGATACACTTCAATGATAACTCTCCTTACATTATGTCAACTTCCTAATAAATAATATATTTCTAGAGTATCATTCGTTTAAAAATTGCACCTCTTCATAGACCCTCAAAATCGGTTATCCTATGATGACAAGATGGGAAAATAATGCTGATTGCCATTGATTTCACGATGAACTATGACTGATTTTAAGAATTTTTGAAAATTTATATTTGGGGACTTTTCGGGTAAAGAGCGGGGCTTGCAATGCGGCTGACATTTTACAACTTTTTACAGCGTTTGCGGCAGTTGAAATTCATTCACAGTCGACTTACTGTCTTCATACAGTGAGGGAAAAATCGGCACCGACTCGGGGAAAAATTCATGGCATAACTGTCAGATGAGTTACTTACCTATAACTAGAGAACTAATTTGCACAATCTTAGCAGCATTGCAAGTCTGATACGCCCTTTTACCGAAAAATGCCTCAATATCTAAACTATATTTTGTGCAATTTAACGATGGCTGAGTACGACACCACGTATAGCTTCGTTGCAGTGTTTCAAAATCTCCGCTCCTATAGTTTATTTTTTCGAAGAGGAACAATAAGTCAACTTTACAGCTTGAAATTTAGACAAAATATTCTACTAATAGAGAAGGAAAATCATGGAAGTTTTGAAAAAATTACGTTCGCTAGTTTTCCGAGGAAAAATTCAAGTATGACTGGAAGTCTACAACGTCGCAACGAAGATATGTGGTCTCGCTTTTTGGCCGTCGATAGGTGGAATGAAGAAAGGTTAAATAGTTAAAATAATTTGTCATAATTTAAAATTGTAATTCTTGGACATAAGAAATAATATTTCATACTTACTTGAAGACACTAGTATGGGTTATTGAAAGTTCAAGTCATAATTCAATTTTTTATTTCCCATGAGGGTTGAATTCCAAGTCCTGTGCTTGGTTCAAAGTATTATTGGTAGATAGACTTAGAGCCTAAATTTTCAGAAATTAAAAAGGAAAAAAATTAGGTACGTTGAAAAACTCGAAATGTTGGGATGCGCACGCACAGTCTCAAAATAAAAATACAGAGCTGGGATTGGACATGACCTTACTTTCATTCAGGCTTATAATTTTTTGAATGAAAAATACCAGGCATGAAGTGGACTGCATTTTGCAATTTGGAACTATAGATTCTGGCTCTTCTGGAAGAACACTTATGTGCATAGGAAAACTAATGGCACATACGTTGTTTTTAAACCGGGCTAGAATTTATAGTTCCAAATTGAAAAATGTAGTCCAATCAGGATTCTGCGTTGTGGTCGCAATACAGACAGGTTCGAATCACCTGGGTTACTGCGGCCGCAATGAAGGGTCTTATCTGATCTACATTTTGCGGATAGGAATTACAATGTCCAGCTTATCAGTAAAAAACACTTATGTGTATAGAGAAATTAATGGTGTATACGTTGTTTCTAAAGTGAGCCAGAGACTGCAGCTCCCGATTGCAAAGTGCAGTCGATTACATATTTACTGTTTTTCATTCAAAAAATTTAAAGGCCTCAAAATGAACGTAAAGCTACGTCAAATTACAGCTAGGTACTTTCGTTTTGAAACTGTGCATCCCGACTTTTCCCACGATTTCAGCCGAATTTTTTGCTGGATTTTGATTGGTGCAGTATTCTACCGTACTGAGGAAGAATGTCGTACGAATGTTCGAGTGTTGCAATATTTCCTTCAATGAAATGTTTATTTTTTTAAGTAAAGTTACGGATATTTTTCCATGAAATGTTCAAGAACTGTAGGTGAAATTGCAAAAATATAATGTGTAAAATCGGAAAGAAATATTCATTAGTTTACCAGGAAATTCGTGTTTTGTCAAAATTTGGCGACGCCTAAAGGTTCATGCGGCATTTTCCCTTAGCGCGGCAGTATTGTCCTTGGTTACTTTTTGAAGACTATATGGACGTATTTCTATCAAACAGAACTACGTGGAGGTGGGAAAGATTGGGTCTGCTCGTCAGTGCTCGGGCCATAAGAATGAATGGGAAACATAAAGCGACAGTGACGAAGCCGTCGCACAGTGGATTGAGTCAATCAGAGAGGTCGGACATGAAATTCTTTACTAAAACTGCGAATTTTGATGTTGATTTCGTCATATTTTTTATTTTAAAGGGTGCTTCTAAAGGATAATCTCACTAGGAAACTAATGAAGCCACTTTTAAGACTTCTAAGTTTTGTATAAACGGAGTTATGAGCGGTTGAAGTTCCCAAATTTTGTCCGACCTCTCCCATTGATTCAATCCACTGTGCGTCGTTGCGGCTCCTTGTAGTGGTCATTAACTCATAAGCCCTATCCACAACGCTCTGGGCACATGCCCATGGCTCATATGTGCCGTATTTAGTTGGCTCACAATTCCGTTTGCTGAATTGGAGAAGCGGGATTTTACATTCTGTAAAACGGAACTATGTGCAAAGTGTATGAGCCTTGGCATGTGTCTACCCTGGTAAAAATTGGCAGTAGAATCTGTGTTCCAAAATACCATAGACTTAAAGTCGGCTGTAAGATTTCCAATAGCTTCTGTAGCCGGCTGTACAATTTTTTATAGCCTTTTACAGCCTATGACGATTAAGCAACAGCCAGACGATAAATTTTATGCTAAACGTTACTAAATACGGATACTAGGACTTGGTGAGTTTTTGGACTACCGCTCTCTTTTTGTGCCGTAGTATCTTGATTTATTTTGCGAGGAAAGCTCCGTACTTTTGAAGGATGCCTGTCATTCTTAATATGTTGGAGCGCCTTTAATTTCTTATGATGTGCAATACCTCAGGTGTGAAGTAGTTGCTTCAGACGCCGCGCGTGGCACGCTGCGGCGCGGCGGGGGGCAGACTGCAGAGAGCGCGTAACGCGCATTGGCGCCTACAAACCTAACAGGGATACTTCACGCATTGCGCAATGCGTGAAGTATCCCTGTTAGGTTTGTAGGCGCCAGTGCGTCGCCGCTCCGCTTTGTGTTAGGCTCTAATAATATTTCATCTCGCGGAGTCAGCGTTTTTCAACTCATGATTCTGAAATGTTTGCACACTCTGTATGGATTATTCTCAATTTAATTGATGAAAAAAAATGTGTTTAAAGGAAAACATAATGTGTGTTTCGTGAACATTAAGGTAGTTCCGTAAAAAACTTAGTGATTTCCAAAGCACACGAATTTCTACACAATTTTTTATAGCCTTTTATAGCCAATGGCGATAAAGTGGAAAGCCCGGCGATAGAAACTACCAGCCCGACTGTATTTTTTAAAGCTTCGTATAGCCCGGCTATATGATTTGCTCCGCTTTCTACAGCCAGCTATATGATTTTCTATAGCCTTCTTTAGTCGGCTATAAGAACTCCTATAGTATTTTGAATCGCAGCTCCTATTGCCAATTTTTACGAGGGTAGCATACGGGGGTACATATGAGCCATGGGCATGTGCCCAGAGCGTTGTGGATAGGGCTCATGAGTTAATGCCCATTACGAGGAGCCGCGACGACGGCTTCGTCAATGTCGCTTTATATTTCCCATTTATTCTTATGGCCTGAGCACTAACAAGCAGACCCCATCTTTCCCACCCTGCACATAGTTCTCTTTGATAAAAATACGTCCATATATACATGATGCTGAAACTCGAATTTTCCAAAGGTGGGGACAGGGGCGGACTGGTACTCGAAAAGTTAGGAGGAGACCTAAATGTAAGGGTCCCTACTGTCGTTCGGGGGCCCCTCCAAGAAGGTCCGGGGGCCCTCCCCCGGCAAATTTTGAAAATCTCACATTTTTTAAACACGTAGGCATTATTGGAGTTGGATTCTACCGTACTTGAACTTCAAAATAACCCATTCTCAGGATTCATCGGGGGTCCCTTCATCACAAATGCTTTTGGCGACCTTCCATGTCTCTTAGAGACAAATTTTCAAGGAATTCGGGGCCTTTTAGTGATTGAAAAGGATAAGAAAATCACAACATCACGGAAAAAAAACCATGACTCGAAAAAAATTCGCCGCGGGGGCCCCTTCGGGACCTCCGCGGCAAATTGTTAGGGGGCGATCGCCTCACCGCCCCCATGGCCAGTCCCCTGGCGGCACAGGATAGCCGAAAAACCAAACGGGGGCGCTACTTCAATATTAAACTTCCATCGCCTTGCTAAGGCGCAGGGATACAACTATTTTAACTCTCCGGAACGCGGGAGGTATCATGCTTCAATTGAAGGCGTTTACGAATCTTATGTATTTACATGACGAGATTTTGCAAAAATTTTTGCTTTATTTTGTAGATTTGAGTTCCTTTTATTATTTAGTTAAATTACTCCTGCCCTTTAATTTTTAATTATTCAGCAAAAACTATCCATTTGCGAAATACAGCCCTGGCTTTCGCGCCCTTAAACTACGGGATTAACGGTCGAAACTACAGGAAGGAATTCGGGGCCTTTTAGTAATTGAAAAGGATAAGAAAATTACAACATTACGGGAAAAAAACGATGACTCGAAAAAAATTCGCAGCGGGGGCCCCTTCGGGACCTCCGCAGCAAATTGTTAGGGGGCGATCGCCTCCCCGCCCCCATGGCCAGTCCGCCCCTGGGTGAGGATTACCAAAATAGTCAAAGCAATCATGACTTCGATGATAAAGAATTCCATCTGACGAAATTATGCCGAAAGGCACCAGTATGGAAGACTATCAAAGGGTGTTACACTTAAAGCCTGGAAAGGAAAGGAGACTCAGAGAAGGAGACTTAGCCTGAAAGTGAGAACACTTTTTATCGGAAGTCTCCGGCGAATCTCAAGTACACGATTGACAAGTCGAACTGAATCTGTCGACAGGTGCGGACAGGTTGTTGTTGTTGTTGTTGTTGTGGTGTGTTTAACTTGATTGGCCTAGGTTGATTAGGTTTATCATGGGTTTATCTTCATTCCTGTCATCAGTTACTATGCCAACGCTTACATTTCACATCAGCTGATACTATGTTGCCAACATCATTCGATCGTGACAATTTCTCTGCAGAATTTTTGATTAATCAAATTTTGTTTTTTTTCCAGAGAAGCTAAAAATCCTGGAGGGGTCACCTCTACAAGTCATTTTCAAAACATTGTAACTTGGTCGCATTTTTAGACTTAGAGAGCTCAAACTTGTTTTGTTTTATTGGTAATTGCTCGATCTTAAAGACTACACAAACCGCATTTTGATATCTGCTACCGTTCGTCCCCCCCCCCTTAAAAAAAAAAAAAAAAAAAAAAAAAAAAAAAAAAACGTGCAGTACTTTTGAGACAACCTATGTATATTGGTTAGGAGTTGATTTCAGTAATTTTCGTTGCGCAAATCGTGTCCTACGTAAAATTTTGGTCGAGAATCATGTATCAGAATGCTTGAATTCGTACCTTGTTTAGTGGTCCAAAGCTCGGATGCGCCTCTTCATTCTATTCCTGGAATGTGACAGTAGACCGACGAAAATATTTGTTCAAGTGAGAGTGGAATGGATTCACCGGGAGCCGCCAAAACAGAGGATGGCTCTGTTGAGAACGTGTGCTTTTGCTTGTCACTTTGCGGGCTTTGCGACAAGATTCCTGGCCTGGACGGCCCGGGCGGAGGCTCCCGTGGGATAATCAGGGGCTACAGGGGCGCGTGCAAGCGCTCATTTGGTCATTCGTCCTCCTGGGAAATCATTGCTCCAATCGCCGATCCACAAAGCAAACAGCCCTACACCCATGCCAAACCGACCTCAAAACCTGGCAGCTCCAAGTCTCTTACTCCATCTTAAACGATCCAGTCAAGAATATCTAAATTGCGTCCAGGGTCGGACTGGCTCGCATCTGAGGGCGCAAACCCTTGGCCGGTTTAAGGGGCGTAATGTGATATTTCCTGGTGGGGCATCCCATACGAAGAGAGGGGTTGAGAAAATTTTGGCAAAGCAGCATAATTTTGCGTTTACGAAGGTAGGAGGGATGTGTTAGGGCCTCTTTTTTAACTTTTCTCCCGAATCTGAGCGACACCTCTTTAACAGCATATAGCAGAGCATTGAGAGCTCACGCTTCGCGTCAACGCGCCTTCAATTTTTCAGATACAGCACGGACGTCCATCGAGTACGAATAGTTGTATCTCTGCGCCGTCGTAAATGCGCATCCTTTCCCTCCCTCCACAGGGTGATCCAAAAGTCCCTTCCACCCCCTCTAACTTTTTACCTAATTGAGGTAAAGATTTGAAATTGGGGGATATTCCTAGATCAAAGGGGCTACTTTTTGGCCCCGCTAAAATTTTCCGGGGGGCCCCCCTTGGGGGGGGGGGGAACGGCACCCAACTTTTAATTTTCAAATGGGAAGACCCCCTTTGTGATAGCTCGTTCGAAAGAGCATAAAAAAAGAAAACTTTTCTCGCAAACTCGAAGTCAATATCTCAAACCGTTTCAAAATGGCGGCCGGTTAAAGTTCAAAATGGCCGAAAATTCACACCGGTTATTTGTCGATGGATTTGCGCGGAAATCGGTAAGTAGGGGTATTTTGACACGAGAAAAACGAATTTGACGTTAGATTTTCAAAAGAACCAAAATTTCCAAAGTGGCCGCCGGTTAAAGTTTAAAATGGCCGAAAATTTTCACCTCGGTTTTTTCCTAATAGATTTGCCTAAAACTTGGAATTTGAGAGTATTTTGGCATAAGATAAACAAATTTGAACTTAGATTTCTAAAAAAATCAATTTTTGGTCATTTTGAACTTTAACCGGCGACCATTTTCGAAATTTTGGTTTTTTTAAAAATGTAACGTCAAATTCGTTTTTCTCGTGTCAAAATACCCCTACATACCGATTTCCGCGCAAATCCATCGACAAATAACCGGTGTGAATTTTCGGCCATTATGAACTTTAACCGGCCGCCATTTTGAAACGGTTTGAGATATTGACTTCGGGTTTGCGCGAAAAGTTTTCTTTTTTATGCTCTTTCGAACGAGCTATCACAAAGGAGGTCTTCCCATTTGAAAATTTTAGCGGGGCCAAAAAGTAGCCCCTTTGATCTAGGAATATCCCCCAAGTTTCAAATCTTTACCTCAATTAGGTAAAAAGTTAGAGGGGGTGGAAGGGACTTTTGGATCACCTCTTTTTCCATATTGTGTTTGTATGCGCTTGTCTAATTCGTAATGGTGCTTCAAGCACTACGTGAGTAACATAGCCGAAGGTAGGAGGGATGTGTTCGGGCCTCTTTTTTAACTTTTCTCCCGAATCTGAGCGATACCTCATTAACAGCATATAGCAGAGCATTGAGAGCTCACGCTTCGCGTCAACGCGCCTTCAATTTTTCAGATACAGCACGGACGTCCATCAGGTACGAATAGTTGTATCTTTGCGCCGTCGTTAGCGCTCATCCTTTCCCTCACTTTATTTCCATATTGTGTTAGTATGCGTTTGTCTAATTCGTAATGGTGCTCTAAACTAGTAGCATATAGCAGAGCTTTGCGAGCTCACAACTGACGCCATCGCGTCTTGCATTTTTCATATGCAACGTGGACATCCATCTTGCGCGAATAGTTGTACCGCATTTACACTTTAGACGTCTCTTATTTTTGAATTTCGAGATAAATGAAGGTTAAGTTTGCCCGAGATATGCAATTGTTTGTCCAAATCAATAGTCATAGAAATATGTTTAAAGGTATGTCTTAAAATCGAACCGACCATCGCTTCTAGGGGACTTATACATAGGGATGATAAAGCGCCTGTATGTCAACAGAAAGGTGAACATTTCACAAAAAAATGTTTACGCTTCAAAAAGTTGTTCTTGGACCTCTGTTCACCACTATCATGCGTAAAAGCACCTTTTTTTACTCCTAGCTCTCTTTTCTTCGGTTCATTTAAGAAATTTTCCGCACATATTCTCGGTTTTAATTTTTTTTCTCTTCTTATTTTGCTATCTGTCAGAGGGGCACGTTGTCGGCGCGCCAAGGAGGCGTATCTGCCAATGGCAGATTGGCTTTATGGCCAGTCCGAGCCTGATTGCGTCTTTGACAAAAGACAGCGGGCTGATCGTTGAAATTGATATACAAAGCTATAGAAAAAGAGGACAATATTGGTGGAAGCGGGTGGTTGCAATGGACAAAGGAGGTAGGTAATAGACTAACTAACGGCAACCCACAAGAGACCCTTTAGTTAGTCCATCATTTTTTCCCTTCGTCAATACAAAGGACACCCGCTGTATGAAATTTCAGGCGTTGCCAACTTTTGTTTGGTAAATCACAAATTTTCGGGAAAATTTGCAAATATTTCTCTTCCAATTTTCCAGATGATTTTGTTCGCAATTTTACCTAAAATACCTAAAAAAATCAAGGAAAAACATTTATAACTTTCCTTAAAAACAAGCATTTTATCGAAGGAAATTGGACAACTCTCGAATGCTCATACGGCGTTTTTCCTTAGCACGGCAGTATAAGAGCCACCCCTTTCAACCGATAGGATCGTTCTTTACTCCCTAAGTCTTCTTTGTCCATCGCTTTGTCTACCAATCTCAGCAATCAGCCCACTGGTGCCTACAAAGGCTTTTTTTTGCCCCCCCCCCCTTCCCTCCAAAAGAAGTCAACTATTTTAAATGCTCAAACAATTTATACGGGGCTAATTGAAGCGATAGGCGCAGAAAGGGCATTTCTTGGTTGCGGTATCTTCAAAATTTCCGCTAACTTTTCATCCATTATGATTACAGCAAATGTATGTAATTTGTTTGAACTTTTCCTAAAATTTCTTTATGCTTTTTCAATGCTGAAAACGTAAAATTTTAGAGGATTCACCCTGTAGATTCATCTCTAAAATATAAAGTAGCACTGGAGATTGTGAAACACCGCAGTCGAGAAATGCCCTTTCTGTACCCAACGTTTCAATTTTACTTGTTAATATCATCACCTCAAGACTCTGACTCAATTTTGAAGTTGTATCCTTGCTGAAAAGACCATGCTGGCACCATGTTGTGACCGTCCTGGTCCGTTCTGTACTATGTTGATGGTACCAACATGATTCCAACATGTTACCAACAGAGTACCATAGAGAAAAAGAGGTGTTTGCATTTCAGGCATCTTGGATTTTTTTTGATGACATAGGTCGGTACGGACGATTTTTAGCATCGACTTTCTTTAAAACGGTGTAGTTTATGGACAAAATTCATTCTGTTTAAAGTGTTTGGAATTATATCAGGAGTCGATTTGTTCCTGTACCGACCTACATCACGGGGTAAACAATCCTCAAGATGCAAACACCTCCTTTTTTCTCTCTATGACCTAGTACCATGTTGGTGAATGACACGTGGTGTCATGCTGACGCGTGATTTAGAATAGACATTGAAGAAGAGGAACAAGTAGTAAGCATAAATAGACAAGCGTTTACTTTTCGACATTTTATTGTATCAGTCGGCAGACACTTGCCTGATGATGGAAATGATAAATTATAAACACATGTTTAATACTGCAGTCCTTTCACATTAAGAAAATAAATCCTTATTTATTTGTTAGCAGTAGAGGAGATTAGGGTTTGATGCAACACATTCAATAATTTTTCTTCTCTTGTTTCTTCTCTCCAGTATAAGATGGTCACTCAAAATGTATGTTTAAACATTTCATTAGAATACGTGAATATCAGCGGCAGAGAATCCAGATACCACCCCCAAAAATCTGAAATGCAATTACTTACTGAATTCCCAATCATAGTTTTTCCTCAGATTAGCGTGGCAGGACGAGAGGTTGAAGTAAAACAGTAAAAATACGAGTCGAATAGCTCATCGAGAGATTTTTCAGCTTATTGGTTTTGAAATAAAAACCACGACTCTGAAATTATGAGCTTCACTTCAAACAAAAGGCTATCAACCTCCGAATGTTTTATTGATAAAATGGACCAGAAAAGTCCCTTACGTGGCTTTTTCCAAAATGTATTACTTTACGGTTCCTCAGCCAAACCGGCGTCAACTATGAACTGTAGGAAAACATGAGTTGCTTGACTCGACTTGATGACTGTACAAACCGTTGTTTTTCAAAGGTTTTCTGCTTCATAATGCCATATAACTGCAGATTTGATCCAGTCCTACTAGCAATGGCTTAGTGATGAATTAAATAAAATAAAAAAAAAATGGGTACTTACGAATTAAGATACCCTCTTCTCACACATAATCAGGTAAAAAAATTCTGAGTTTTATATAATTTTTTAATAACTTTTAATAACCTTTTCATATAAGACGCTCAGCAAAAAATCGTCATTAAAATCAAGTAAAGACAAAAACTAATTAAATTCAATCAATTTTCATATGAATTTCAAAATAAAACTAAAATAGATACAACACTTGTTAAACATTTGGAGAAAATAACGTACCTATAAAAATTTTTGAGAAAAAGGTATTAAAATTCGTAAATTGGGAGGTTATTTTTTTAAAAATTGTTTACATATTATTCTTCTTCCTTTCAAATTTACTTTTTTACGATCCTTTGAGGATTAATCCCAATTTTTCTTGGCGGCCACTGCTACTGCGAAGACTCATTCTCGAATTCACGAATGATGGTTCAGTAAAAGTTATTGCTTTAGAGCACAATCTGGCATCTCTTCTTCAGGAATTTGAGGTTCGATTTTAACTATTTCTATAACTGGCGTTGAGAAGAGCATAATAGGTTCGATTATTAGTCAATCCTAATCGCGGGAATTATTTTTCAGATGTTTCAAATTCAAGTGAGCGAAAAAGTCGCGAGATAAGGTGGTAAAGTGAATTAAGTCATGGCTCTTAAACATTAAATTTTCTACGTGTGTGAATATTTTTCCTCGTAGACAAACTATTTCGTTTGCTCAACCACTGAGGTGGGTAGTGGACTACCAAACAGGCCAAGAAATCAAGCTATACAATACCTATAATATGCTTCTTTATCAAAATTTGACAAAGAGCGCATAATTAGCGAATCGGAAATTTCCAGTTCCAACTTTGTAGTGAGACATTTGAGTTTTCAGTGCGCTTTGAAGTTCAAACCTCCCGTTAGCTAAAAACCAAGATCTTCTCCAGTCAAATTGGGCAATTTAACATACTGATTTGTTCATTCAATGTTCGCAGTGCGCTGAATTTGTTCTTGGCAATTTGCAAGAGTTGTGCATAACAGTACAGGAAGGATAAACGCAGTGAAACTCATTTATATATCATGACCAACGAAAAGTTTGTCTTCAATGGCTACTTTGACCCCACGTTGATTTTGGTGTTCCTTTTTCAACATTGATAATTTTGAATTTACTAGTTCTGATGTAACCAATGTTAGTATTTGAAATTTCCAAATGTCCGATGTATTTTATATGAACTCTTAATGAGGGGACATTCTTTGTAGTGCTCTGATTCTTAATCTGTCTAGTGATCCGTGAAATTACATTTGGAAACTACTATTTTCAGCTCTCTCATAAAGTTACCTATCTGCATATCTGGAAAGTAATGGCTCTTACGTTGCTCCTGAATTGAGCTAGAAATAGTAGAGACATGTGCCTGGATTTTTGAATCGTTAACGAACGACTTTAATCGATTAGTAACGTCGTTAAGATAGGGTTTTACCGATCAAGGTCATTCGATAATAATTCAATACTCTACCCGCTGATCGCGTAAATCAGCCAAACTGATTATTGAATCCCTCGTCTATGTAGAAGAGCTCGAGACGCTATTTCCGTTTTTCATATATAGCTGAGTCCTTAAGAGCTTCCATCCTGTATGGTTCTGCGTGTCGCAAACCGCAAATGTTTTGCACCCTTCATTGAAAAATTATTTCTTGCACTGCGAGATGGCACAATGAATAGATACTCAGAAGGAAGTGTGAGTCACTGTTTATTTCCAAAGTATTTACACCAGTCAGCGACGCAGGATGTGAAAATGTCAAGTCGCTGTATCTCCTGTCCCCTCAGTTTCGTGCGAAGTTTTATAAATTCATCTTGTTGATTTGGAGTCTCTTCAAGCGTTTTCTTCCTTGGCATTGGTGTTTTCTGTCGCGACAGATACGGTCTCTGATGGCGAATCGTCTTTAGGAGCCAGACATGGGAATTGTTTCTGCATCTCAGCTCTGAAACAGTAAAAAAGTCGCCGATAATGGCTCAAGTATATAATTTTTTTTTTTTTTTTTTTCTTTTAGTAATAACGACCACTTAAAACCACTTTTCAAAGACTCCCGAAACATTTTTGACAGTTATGAGTAAAGAATGGGGATGCCAAATATTTTTTAAATATCATTAATGTTCGATAAAATTTATGAGAAAAGTGTCTTAATGTAAAAGCTACTAATTTTTTAAGAGTTTTTGCAATATTTTTTTCCCCTGAATTTTTACGAGTAGGTGTCAAAAATTAAGGAATATGTATCAAGACTTTGTTAAAACTCTTTTTCACTTTAATTTTACTATATAAAATTACTGACAAGGTTTCCCTGAAAAATAAAGTGTACCACTTTACCAGAAGCTCTTAGATAATTTGCAAATTTCTTCCTAAAATTGGTTTTTTGCTGCTGTTAAGGTAACAGACGAGGAAAATAATTGAGAAAAGGAACGCAAATTTGAATTAGTTTTAAGCTTTTAAAAATGATTAAGACATTTTAATTCTTTTGATACGAGCTTGAATAATATTTTTTTTTTCCTCCCATGAAGGAGTTGAATATGAAGAGAAGCAGAGCAGGTTAATCAATGACACCAAAAACTTCATCATAGAATCGAGTTGCCTAGATTTTCCCAGATCGCAAAAGTGCGTTCCTAGCGTTGGAATCGACATTACGACAGAGCGTTTAGTTTACCTGAATTTGGGATGGTTAATGGCATAAATCCAAGGGTCTATACACGAAACAATTTTGGCTGAAACCGCAGGAATCATTGAAGCTATCGGTGTTAGGACAGTTCTGAAAAAAAAAATACATATTGAAACAATTAGGAGGCAGGATTTTTAACACATGACCCTTGACAAATGTCGTGTCCGCTTAAAAATTCAAGAATGTTTTTCAATATGGAACTTTACAACTCTATGAACATGGTATACTTAATGCGAATATGTTGTAAATGATTTTGAAACACTGCAATCGAGAAACGCTTTAAACAGTTTCGTCGTCGACATGCTTTACTTTTAACTCTCGCGTTTAACTTTGTTTTTCACACATTAATATTACAATTTTTTTAGTATATCGACGGTGTTTTTTGTTACAGAGTAATGGAAGAATTTAATCCCATTTATAAAGAAATATCCGGCCAAATATCCGGAAAGTAGCTGAAAAAAAATTCGTCATACCCTCTCTTAAAATAGAGAGGGTTGACGCACAGTATGGAGAAGCTATCTTGTCTTCAGTTCTTGTTAAAAATGTAACGCGAAAATTATATTTACCTAAAATTAACAATAATAAACTCTCAGAAGAAGCGTTGGAAAAAATAAATGATAATGTATACAATCTAAAATATTTAGGACCGTGAACCTCAACCGACGAGGACCTCGACGAGCGCACATCTGAATGCGACAGAAATAGCGCTATGTTCAATCCATATTGGGTTAGGTTAGGTCACGCAACTAAACCAACTCCGGAGAGGTGCTCGAGGTATCAATCAAATTTGAAGGCGCGCCATGCTGAGGCGCGCACCTCGACAAGCGCACATCCAAATGAGACAGAAATAGCGCTATGCTCAATCCATATTGGGTTCGGTTGGGTCACGCAACTAAACTAACTCCGGAGAGGTGCTCGAAGTATCGTCCGAAATTGAAGACGCACCAAGCTGAGGCACGCACCTCGTCAATCGCACACCCGAATGCGACAACCGTCTCGATTTTGTGTGTCGGAACAGGGCGCATCGGAATGTGCAACACTTGCGCGCTACGGGAAAAGGGCGGCAAGTCGGCAATCACATAACTCGGAAAACACGATTTTTCAGGAGAGGGAAAAAACTCTCTACATTCCTCATCTTTGAAGGTAGAGGGGAAAAAATTCTTAGAGACAGCAAGGATAAGATGCTTTGTAAGACTCTATCATCATTTTGAATAATATTCTCGTCTGTCAGGAGAAATGACCGAAAAACCGAGTCATGTGTTTGTGGAAGTAAGGTCCAACACTGAATTCCAAGATACGTGATTGGCGAATTACTGATTGAAACCTATTCTTTGCCGATGTTGACTGAATAAAGACTGAATAAGACTCCTCTCACTTTAAAAGTAGCCTAAAGTTCCTTTTAACAAACTTTAATTGGTAGCGAATCTTTAGAATGACACTGGAAAACGATTCGACGGCGTAAGTCGGCAATCACATAACTCGGTTTACGACGTCGCAGACTTCCTGTCACACTTCATTTTTTAAACGGAAAACTACTCAACGGCAATTCTTTAAAACTGCCGTGAGTTTTCTTCTCTATGCGAAGAAAATTCTGTATAAACTGCAAGGAATGATGTCAAATGTGTCGTAGAAGCGGAGATTTTCAGACACCGTGAACGAGATAATTATGTGATTGCGGACTTACGCCGTCGAATTACGAATTAAAATGAAATGAAGATAAAAATAAGCGGACGACTACTCAGTTATCCGTCGGATTAGATGTTAGATGTTAAAACAATAATAATATTTTTGTTGTTTGAAGATTCCGTGACGTACTAACGTTTAATTTTCCCTCCTAAACTGCTCACGGTTCTTCCCGGGAGAGCGCGCGTTGTGTAAAAATGCGGCGCGACGGCACGAGTTATGTGTTGTTGGAATTAACGCTGAGATATGTGTTTTGAGTTCTACGTTTTTAGGTGACTTCCAGATTTTTTTCGACTGAAATATTTTGATAGCAGGTAAAGGGCATCTTCTACACTTCATTTCTGCAGCTAACTCAAAACCGCCAAAAATCGAGTTATGTGATTGCCGACTTACACCGTCGATATGTCTACGCTTATGCTCCTTCAAAAGCGCAGAATAAGATATTAAAATGAGACACATAGGTGAACACACTTATTTCCCCAGACATACTGTGCTCGTGCTCTTAGCAGGATAGTTGTATCGCCAGCAACACGTCGTCGTTCCGTCACGTTGGATCGTTGTGAGTGAGCAGGAGGCAAAAGCGCCTTCAATTATGAGGGTATGCCACACGCGCATCCATTGAGCACGTTTAGTTGCATCAACGCGTTGGAATCAACATTACGACAATTGCGTTGGCCTTGTTTTGCTTCCGATTGAATTGCTTTACAGACGGAATATACTAAGTGAGTAAAGAGTGGTTGCAAGAGTGGTGGTGAGCAATCAGATGGTTTAGAGATCCCGTGCTGATAATTTAAGCAATTTGAAAGGTAGAGGCATAAATAAAGTTAAGTTGATCGACGCTACTTTTTGCCCAATAACTTATGAGTAACTTGGTAATTTAGCATAAAATTTGCCCAAATGAGGACTGCTGAGCTGATGATGCTGATGATGGCTCCTGATGAGTTGAGCACAACTCTTTGGTCATCAGTTATCATCAGGCGAATTTGAGCGTTGATTGCCGGAAGTAACTTTTGCACTATGTGGGAGATAGCAGTGCGAGGTAAAGCAAGGTGGTGAACTGCGAGGTCTCTAAAATATATCGCCTCTGTTTAAAGATGGAATCGAAAATGTACACGAGTGGAAAGAAACTAGGGGGTCCGCCCTCTGGCCTCTACGCGGCCCAACCCCCGGGGCGCTGCGCGCCCCAAAAGCTCGCTTCGTGGCCAGCGAAATCTTCGAAATCGCCCGTGGTTAATGAGCAAATAATTTCAATTGAATAACAAAACGATGTTTCACGGAAAAATTTCCCGCCAAACAATATTGTTGATGACTTTTTCCTTACTCTGGATTTTGATTCTTTCTTTGGAATTGGACTTTTGGGCCGTCTTACTCTCCTTCCTCACCCCATCCATCGAGCGTCTTAAAAATGATTGTATCAGAATAGAGAGGATAATAGACACATTTAGTGTGACGTCACATCTCGATATAGTTTCAATATATCGAAAGTCGAAATGTGCCCCAACAAACGAACACAACGTTCGCTCGAAGACTAAGTATTATGTCACGAGCTTATTATAGGTATTATCAATTCTTGTGAATGTGGTCTCAAACGTTTTGGAAAATGACTAGCTTTCATAATTTTACAGTCCCACGGATTAATGTTTTAGTTTTAGGCTAGTTTTAGCATTCTTTCATCAATTGTTCGTTTTGGAGGCTATGTTTGTTTGTAGGGGCACATTTCGACTTTCGAGATATCGAACCAACAATATCGCTCCGTGACGTCATCACTGAATGCGTCTATACATTAAAAAATGTCAACTTACCTGTCTCCAAAGGCACCGACTAAGGCCACGATAGCGTAAGGCGTCCACGAACAAATGAATAGGAAGACAATTGTCATGGCAACCTTGGCGATCCGGATTTCCACTGATTTTTGTTGCGCGTCTTGATTACTTTGCAAAGATTTCACGTTCATTTTTTTCGCCTGGAAATAAAAATATCATTCGGCTCAAAAAGGGTGTTTAAAAAATGTCGAGTCTTTAAAGTTTATACTTTTTTCTTCTTCTTTGTATTATTATATATTTATTTTTTGGGGGGGAAATTATTGACGAATGGATTATGAACGAGCATCAATCGACTTTATATGAAGGATAAGAGTCAGGCTATCGAAAATGAGTACATCAAACATGGGCGAATCGATTATATTGATCGGGGGCCTAAAAATCCTTCGTGTTTTTTCCATATGCAGACTTATGGATTTTTTGCCTCAATACCAATATTTTGGACCTAAGATATTTTGCATAAGGAGATCGGTACCTTGGAAATTTTTACATCGGTTATGTAGGCACATGTATCGATATGTATAGATAGACATACCTGGTCCTACAAATTTTAAGTCTTGATGCGGTAGTCCACGAACTGGCATTTGAGGTGTTTGACAGTTTTTTTTTTTGTTGCTAATATTGGGTTATACTCTGAAAGAGAATAACTTACAATACCTGACAGTTTTATCGTAATGTTTACTCGCGTATGCCACATTATTGTTTTCTCTAAAAGAGAGCCTCTAAAACTACTTTATCAAATAATAAATATATGTTTTTCCTATAATTGATCACAATTTGGTGTCACCTGTTGTTTTCATTTTTTTTCTCGAGAAAAAGAAATATAAAAGGAAATTTTAAGTACAGAACAACGGAATCTTTTCTAATCAGAGAACTTTAAAATGCCGTTTGAAAAGGATGAAGAGATTAACCTGATCGCGAAGCATTTTTTCGTGCTGCCGAACATGGCCTAGCAGTTGTGAGTAGAATACTATGATGCACATCATCGGCATGACATACGACCAGATGAAAATTGCAAGCATAAAGTATCGAACTTCTTCTGTTTCGGTGAGGTAGTCGAAGGAGCACGTCGTTAAGAATCCCTCTGGAACAGGAAAAAAAGAATAATCCTTTTAGTTTGCAGAGGAATAAAAATGACTTGGGATTGACCTGGGAATCCTGGGATGGATCAAAGCTGAGAGAAACCATGGTACGTCAGGTACGCACTACTGCGATGGATTAAGCTTTGTTTCTTTTCAATGGAGACATCTCCGTTAATATTGGACGAGGAAACGTGGTGTTCGGACAGATCTTGTTATTTTTTGCTGATCTAAGTACGATTCAAATTCTAAAATCATCAAAGCATGATTTTGTGACTGGCGCAACCAACACATAATCGGACGGATTTCTATCAAACGGAACTATGTGCATTATGACGTAAGCCCTGTTATGCCCATATTCTTATGGGTCTCAGGGCTCATGTCCGAATGCACATAGTTCCGTTTGATAGAAATACGTCCACAATCAGCAAGTTTTGTGATTCACATGGATATGAAAATATTGAAAGGTGGAGATTATAAAGCGTCTGAAATGCCACTGATAGTCCTTCCTATCACTCATTAAACTAAATACATCGATAAATTGGACGCATTTCGGTCAAACGGAACTAAGCGCCATCGGGTAGGAAGGTTGAGGGGGGGCTTGGATTGGCAGCGGAATTCGGGCTCATTCGTTCCTATACTCGCAATGCTTTTCCATGGCGCTTAGTTCCGTTTGACAGAACGCGCTATCCGGGATTCTAAATTCCTCAAAAGGAACTCAAATTGGCGCTTAGTTCCGTTTGACAGAAATACGTCCAATTTTGCAAGACATGAGTGACTCTTTCATGGTTGCAGGGTGGTAAATAAACATACAAAGGGTTTAAACATGTTAATGGGCTTACCTGGCGCGTATTTGCTGCCGATTCGAAGAAGAGGTAGAATGGAGAAAGGCATGGAGTAGAGCCATACGAACGCTACAATTATCACGGTTTTTCCCATTCCCAGACGACCGTCGAGAGGAAATGCGATCGTTCTGATAACACACAGATGAGATCATTGGCATTCATTTTTATTTCAGGAATTTTCTATGATTTTTCGTATTCTTTGCCTATCTAAAAGTTTCGGTGACAGAACTACTATTGAATTACCTTTCAACGTATACAATTTTCACTTGACGATTTGAATTTTTTGTTTTTGTTTAATTTAGTAGCGAATTTTTGTATCGAAATTTTTCTGAATTTTTTGGGAAATCTTGAGGAAAATATGTGAACGATTTTGCTAATAACGCACACTGGAAAAAAAAAAAAAAAAAAAAAAACACATTGGATCTGAGTCTAGAGGGCAGACTCATGAAAACATTGACAAGAAAAAATACTCTTGATTCAATCAGATTTTTGCTTAAATCAAAAGGAAATCTGCTCAAATTAAGAGGCTTGGTTCTTGATTTAAGCAAAAATCCGATTGAATCAATAGTATTTTTTCTTGTCGATGTTTTTAAGAGTCTGGACTCTAGATCCAATGTGTTTTTTTTCCAGTGTAATCTCAGATGTTTGTCATGGAAATATTTTTGGATTGGTGTGTTTAGAAAATTGAATATTTTTTGTCGTGGTTGACAGTACTTACCTGTACCTATCGTAGGCTATCATGGCGTTGTTCATCGCGGATCCGATACCAGAGATGGACCCAAGGAGGCCGAATAAATCACAGCCGTCCTCCCAGCCGGTCATCCGTTTGTAAAATGCATTTATCACTAAGTGAGGCATATTCAACATCATGAATAAATCTAAAACGGCTTGATTTGATATAAATAAATTTGACGGAGTTCGTAGGGATTTTGTTCTGTGAAAATAAAAAGGAGAGATCCTCGGTCATAAACGAACTTTGTGAGAATATCAACAATGCACGCAAGAATGTGTTCTAATAGCACAAGATGCTTTTAAAGGACCTCTAAAAATAATAACATCTTTTAACAAATGGACGTATTTCTATCAAACGGATCTATGTGCATTCAGACATGAGCCCTGAGACCCATAAGAATACATAGACGGTGTAAGTCGGCAATCACATAACGCGGTTTGCGACGTCGCAGACTTCCTGTCATACGTTATTTTTTAAACGGAAAACTACTCAACGGCAATTCTTTAAAACTTCCGTAATTTTTCTTCTCTGTGCGAAGAAAATTCTGCATAAACTTCAAGGAATGATGTCACTTTGTTCTCTTTTAAAAAAATAACATAGAGGCGGAGATTTTCAGACACCGCAAACGAGTTATGTGATTGCCGACTTACACCGTCAATATGCACAACAGGGCTTACGTCATAATGCACATAGTTCCGTTTGATAGAAATCCGTCCAAATATTTCCTCAAAACTACAAAAAAGTTAAAATATTTCAAACGGGTTTTTGAAGCGTTTCCAAATGGAAGTCATGGCAGCATAATATGCCTTTTCAATAAGTTCTCGTAGCTTATTCATTTTTTTTAAATTCTAAAAAGGTCTTTTTGTCGCAAAGCATTGCGCGGAGATTCCTGTTTTTCTAATTTTTTTTACTTGTTTTTTTCTTTGCTGGACAAAAAACTGCAGTTCTTTTGAAAACGAATTATTAATGGAGAGTAAAAAAATAAAAGTACCTATATCAAATATCAATAAGATGAATTGATCAGTATCGTCCTAACTACATCAGACGTTGTCTAATTTGTTCCCATAGGTATTTCTTTTATTACCCATTTTATTACTGAGCAAAGATTCTGACTTGAATTTTGTAGGCATACTCCTGATAGTCTGAGGAAAATTCAGTGAAAGTTTCAAGGCTTTAAGTAAGTATGTTGCTCAGTTTAAAGTTAAACAAATAAAACACGAGAGGGCACCAAGCAACATGAAATACAATTAAGCCGACTTTTGTCGCATCCTCCCGCGATTATAGTTCGAGAATGAAAAATAGGATACGACTCACGTGAAAAATAAGTAAATAACTATTCCATTTCCTAAAGTAGAGACTATCATGAGGATAAAATATATTGCGCCGAGCATGAGATGCCACATTTCGGGTATGTTGGGGAAGGCTCGCCAATGAGGGTGGACCATGTCCATGTGTTCCGGCGGGACGTTCCAGCCAAGCATAAGACCATCTCCTCCACCTGAACTCACACCACCGTCTCGGGCATCAAATCTGCGGAAATAAGATAAGATATAATATTTTAAGTTAGATATATCAATTTAAAATAGAAATGAAGTTAACATTAAATACACAGAAGCGCCAGAGAATAGTAAAACTAGGGGGTACGCCCGTTGGCCGCTACGCGGCCAAACCCCCAGACGGTCCAATTTATCAGGAGAGCAAAAAAAGAAACACAATTCTGGTCGAAATGATGGATTTGTCGTTCTTCATGAAATTGAACGCATGATTCTCTCAAGAATATTGCGTCAGCATTACCTATAATACTTAATAAAGTTATAAGACTTTAAAATGGACAAGGTCAAATGGCGTGTCCCGCTTGTTTTTCTTGCCGTTTCCCTGGAAATCGCGATTTTTTAAATTCAAATTCTGAAACGCTTTGTCAAAAAGTATCTCTAGAATTTTTGAGGGCTCTCCCCAGAAAATGGCGAGGATTAACTTCTCTTAGCAGAAGTATATATTTGCTCAAATTTAGTCTTTTTCACTTTAAGTTCCCTATTTCCATGACCGGTAAAAAATAGCCATATACACCCGATATTATTGAGGGATTTATACCTAGTTCAAAATATTAAATCAAATTGCTTCAAGTAGGTACGATGAAAAATAATTGCGTTCAAAAATCTCCTTGTAAGACTTTTTACTACGGATTTTTATTCATGGCACCGCGTTTTTTGGGAGAATGATCGACATTTTGATGAATGGCCAAAAGTAAATTCTGTAAAAATCACACGAAGTATTTCTTGATTGAAATGAAATAATTTTCTTAATTTAAGAGATATTAACCACCTTTGCTCCCAGAAATATACCCATTTGCTTTTCGAGCCGACCAGCGACCGCACTGTGTTTGGGCGCAATGCGTGAAGTATTCCTGCACTCTTGTAGGAGCTAATATGCTTCTTACTATGATAGTCTGGTGAGTTTGGTCAGTGCAGCCAAGTTTCTGGCTAATGAGACTAAATATATCAAGTGAATACAAAATATCCACAAATTAGAATGTAGTTTGTGAGTTTTTCTTATATGTAAAAATATGAAAACGAAAAAACTGAATTTTTCCCCCGATCGCATTACCGTGATTTTGCAATCAAGAACGTCTATCTTTCCGCTCAAAATAAGAAGAAAATACATGTAGAGGAAAGCATATTAAGGTCTGCTCAACGTTATCCCTTAATTTTTCTTTACTGCTAAAATACTTCCTCGGTGCAAAAGACAAAAAGGACAAAATTTCATTGGCAGAAATAAGAGTTTTCACGAAAAATTGGCGAAATCTCACGCAGTTCTATAAATAAAACACCTGGATCGAAACTATTGAATTTTAAATTTTCAATGCAGCTTGCAGAAAAAGCACTTACGAGTAACAAGAGTGATTTTAAAATTTAAAGTATATTAAAACTGAAGTAAAAACAACTTTTTTAATTAGTATTTATACGTGTGCCTGATTTTTTATTTTTTATATTCTGCGGATGAGCTGACAGCAACCAAGGGAAAATGATTGAATTTCTTTTTTATTTTAAGATTTATCCGACTATGAATCATCAACATCAATTGCTGGTTATTTTCAATAAATTTTACCTTACATTTATCCACCTCATTTTATTAAATCACTGAGTGAGTTTTATTTTTATTTTTTTTTTACTGAGAGTTATAAAAACCTAGATTGACGAAGAATCATTTTGCCCCAAAATTAGGTCACCGTTTAATGGATTTCTTTTTATTTATGCGATGAACAAAGCACGTAGTTAGAATTCAGCATAGCGGGACCGGGCTCTTAGTTCTGTTGACTCAATTGACACACAGAATAGTGTAGATTGTTTGAATTTTTCTTTCTTTCCTTTTGATAATACACTTAAAGGGGTTAGAATTTTCCAACCACAAAAGAAATACACAAAAGAGATTAAACTTAAAATAAGGTCAAAGGTAGTTCTAACTTTTGATTCACTTTAATTTTGTATGAACTTTTTATGAAGAAATCTGCTTAAGAGTCCATTATAGAGTTTGTAAATTGGCAATTAAAGCAGTTAATTTGTTAAGTTGGGTCAATTTTTGGACATATCTTTTACAGTCATAGTAACTAACACGGAAATGAAAGAGAGAATGAAAGACTAATAATTTTTTATTGCAGATATTTCTTGTTTTCCGGGGGTGAGGGCTCAAACGAAAATTATAACGCCATTGCCACTAAGGTATATAGGAGTGTAAATTTTAATATTTATCGAAGGGTAAAATTTCAGTTCAATATCGGTTTTTCGAGATTCGAAATCAAGAGAACTGAGCATCAGTGTTCGAGCGAGTCTCTGTAGCGATATTGGCACTGCGTTTGAACTCCTCGCGCACACAAATGGTATCACTCAGAAATGAAGGCACCAACTTACTTATATGGGAGTGCGTACGGTTCACCAGAAACATAGGAAGAATTCATGATTGAGCCAGTCGCGACCTCGTCTTCTCTTGAAACTGTTTAAATATCAAACAAGTCACGAAAATTCACGGAGGGGTTTTCTGGGCGACATCGAACCTATCCGAACTTGGATTTTGGGACGCAAACTCGAGGAACTAGAAGGGGTTAAAAACGGCGCTATCCGAACTGCGTTTTCGAGATTCAAAAACTAAAACGGATAGTCGTCCGTGGTCGGGGAAGAAAACGGAAACTAAAAGATGGAAAATAAAAATAAAAGGTACAGCTCGGGCGGCGGTCCGCTGCTAATAGCAGGCGAGAGCCGCGATCCGAACAATTTTATCAGGCTACTTGCATGTCCAAATCACAGTCTAATACGATTAGAGATCGCCGGGTTTGCTACATAGGTGATGCTATTAATTAGGTATCCGATATCAAGGTACACCGTCCTAGTTTCCAGCTTCGCGAATCAAACCCCCCTCTCTTCCGCCTCTTTTTCTATCATTGTGCCCAGCAACGACTCTCCCCTTCCAACCCCTTCGTTCTACATAAGGATGGTAAAATTAGCCAAATACTTATCTATTTTAGTCGTCGTGTATCACACATTTCGGCGATTTTCTCTTCTCCCAGGAAGAGACAGATCAACTGGATAGCATTTCAATTTTGAAAGAACGCTTGGTACTGAAGAAAAATGAAAAAGATTTCCTCATAAAATTGATAAGTAACAGTATCTTATGCAAGCATTCAGTAGAGAATTTGCACGAACATTTTTTATTGCTTCATCTGAAAGTTCTCAATGAGCTGAGTCCGCAGTAATTTTCATAATTTTTTTCTGAGATGGGAAATTGTAGGAAAATAGATTTAAAAGTGGGAACATGTGCCACCGTGTGACGTCATCTGACGGCATTTCTCATTTAAACACGTATTTTCTTTTAGTAGATTAGGGTTTTCTATCATATTTTCTACAATAACTATTCAATTTAGGCTTCAAGGCTGTTTTCGTACTCAAGTCCACCTTAAAGATGAATTTCACCAAATTTCGTACTGCTGTGCTAAGGAAAAACGCCTTAGGACCTTCAGGCGTTGCCAAATTTCCTGAGAATACGACTTACCCGGTAAACTTATGAATATTTTTCTTCCAATTTTTTTAGATAATTCTGCTCGCAATTTCACCCAAGGTTCCTGAAAGTTTTCGGGGAAAATATTCATAAATTCTCTCAAAAATAGAAATTTCAGTGAAAGAAATTTCGCAACTCTTGAATGTACATACGGCGTTTTCCCTTTGCAGGGCAGCAAACACCTGCAAATTTTCCGACCCTTTCAATGTTAACTTCCAAACACAGTCTAGTGCTCATATATAAATAGAGGTAATATAAGTGAAATGTCATCACCCAGATTTTTGGTAGGCACCAGCTATGTCCGGATTTGTGTCAAGTCCTGCAATTCTATGTAGGGCTGGTTAGTACTCAAAATTCATCAAGTGATAGGAGTTTCTAGCCTTCCGTCCAGAGAGACTGCATTTTTGCAACGTAGTTTTTAATTGAAATGACATTATACAAGAGGAATATCTCCACATTAGAACTTTGGGAAAGCCCTTAGCTATTCTTTTTTGGCTACCTTTGACTACCCATTGGCGGATCCAGCAAATTGGCAACATTGTCTTTTCTCCATTTAAACCTATGGAAAGAGCCTCCCAAAAAAGAGGCTGATTTTGGCCCCTTTTCAGGTATTCGATTCGACCATCGGACCAAGGTTTAAATGGAAGGTTATATTAACAGAAAACTCAGGAAAAAATTTCAAGATGAGTATAGGAACCGTTTTCGAGTTACGGGGGGGCAAAGGGGTCACAATCCGGCCTAATTTTTTGCTGTTTTCTTGTAGAATCGATGTATCGGCGGGGTTCTTATCGTTGTTTACGCACGTGTAACACATGGATTTCTACGTGTTTTTACACGTAGAATCGATTTTTAACAGTGCCGAATCGATAAACTGAACAGTTAAATCGATTTTGAACGATTTATTAAGGAAAATCGATGATTTTTCAGGGTTGAAATTGTTTATCTTCGATTCATGAAGGAATAAATGCATCTGAAATGACTGAAGCACACGTTACCCACTTATACACGTAGAATCATTTCGTGTCGGGTACATTCCTTCATTCCCATTTTGATTAAAATCAAAATTATTTCAACTTCAAGAAACCATCGGATTTTCGTAAGTCACAAAAAATTGATTTGTCAGATCGCCAAACCGACTCGTCAACCTTCAAAATGATTCTACGTGTAAAAGTACGTGGGAACGGCGTGCTCCGACCGTGTCAGGTGCGTATCTCCACCCTCGAACCGTTATTAGTAACCAATTTCATTCCTGTTTAAGAAATCGATTTTCCATAAAAATCACAAGAAATCAATATGACCAGTCAATGTATCGACTCGTCGATTTCTTAAAACTTGATTTTGCGAGAATAATCACAAACGAATCGATGTGCTCCAGTCATGTCTGGTAGATGTTTCCAATGCCAGTTCAAAAGAACCATCGAATATCCGTAAAAAATCGCAAGAGTTGTGTATGTCAGATCGATATATCGACTCGTCGACGTTTAAAATTGATTCTACGTGTAGAAATACGTAAGAATTGATGTGCTCCAATCATGAAGGGTACATTTCTCCGATCTTGGATGGAGAGACACCTATCTCAATCCCGATAAACCATCGATTTTCCGCAAAAAATCGAAAAAATTCAATACAATTGATCGATATATCGACTTATCGAGGTTATATATCGATTCCACGTATAAAAATACGTAAGAGTCGATGTGCTTCAATCATATTGGGTACATATCTCCGATCTCGGATGGAGCAGACCTGATTCTAATTCCGAAAAGTCATCGATTTTCCGTAAAAAATCGCAAAAATTCGATACAAACGATAGATAAATCGATTCGTCAACGTTTAAAATCAATTCTGCGTATCAAAATACATAGGGTAACGTGTGCTTCAGTCATTTCAGATGCATTTATTCCTTCATGAATCGAAGATAAACAATTTCGACCCTGAAAAATCATCGATTTTCCTTAATAAATCGTTCAAAATCGATTTAATTGATCAGTTTATCGATTCGGCACTGTTAAAAATCGATTCTACGTGTAAAAACACGTAGAAATCCATGTGTTACACGTGCGTAAACAACGATAAGAACCCCGCCGATACATCGATTCTACAAGAAAACAGCAAAAAATTAGGCCGGATTGTGACCCCTTTGCCCCCCCGTAACTCGAAAACGGTTCCTATACTCATCTTGAAATTTTTTCCTGAGTTTTCTGTTAATATAACCTTCCATTTAAACCTTGGTCCGATGGTCGAATCGAATACCTAAAAAGGGGCCAAATTTTGGGAGGCTCAATTTATCGATTATTGGGGTTCAGGTGACCCGACAAGAATCGATTATTTAGCATAGGTTTAAACGGAGGAAATCCGGTGTTGCCAAACTGCTGGATCCGCCTCTGTGACTAGCAAAGTTGACCCGAATCGGCAACCAAACTTTATTCCTTAAATTCAATTCTCTAAAATTCCTAAAATTTTCCATTTGATTAAGCTCATTCTACCTAAATGTGCTCATTCAAACTTACATAGCGTGATCCACATTTTAGACCCAACAGGAGTTGGAAAATTTTACTTTATGTGATCGATATTTTCCTGATCGAATTTTCCAGAAAAACAGCAGACCAAACGGTGGCAAGACACTTGACCCAATTTTTTTCACCCAATACCTACTTTAGCTAACTAATTTAATCCAAGGCGTACTTAGGCTGTGTTGCTCACTTCACCCTTTAAGCCCCACTATAAATAAGACAAACGAAACCGACACAACACGGAAATAGAGTTAGAGAAAGGACTCGCTTTGATAACGACGCAGAGATACAACTATTCGTGCTTGATGGATGTCCGTGTTGCATCTGCAAAATTGAAGGCGCTATGGCACGAGGCGTCAGCTCGCGATGCTCCGCTCTATGCTGCCAATGGATTGTCGCTCTGATTCGGGAGAGAACTTATAAAAACCAGACCCCAAAACGTCTCTCCTGTCTTTGGTTGTGTTGATATTTGGTTTTGTACTTTTTTTTCAATTTTATGTCTTATTTTTTTTTAAAAAGATGTATTTGTAGACATACATCTCAGTTCGGATGTACCAGCCCCAGAACCTGCGGATTACGTGTTTTCAGTGATCCTTGGGTCACTTTGACCTGGCTTGGGCATCCAAGGGTAACATTCCATTATTTGGCAAAATCTCAGCACTTAAATCATTGCTTATAACTGGAATAAGTAAACAATTGGTTCATAGCGCATTGCACACAAAATACTATTAGACTAAGTTTATAAATGGACAGTGAAAAATTTGGATCAAACAAAGTTGGGTAAAATGTCTGGCCATCGACCAAACATCGGTTGTTGCCAGCAGTTCAATTTAATTTTCTTTGCTATACACCGTACTGGACCTGTTTCATCATCTTATACCTTTCAATTTGGAAAAAAAAACCAAGATGATAGTCCAGGATGTCTCTCACGATGATAAATTATAACACGCTCGATTCAGTGGTGCATAAAGATGCAGAAAGTTCTCCGTCCTCCCATTTTTCAAATTGGCCTTCCCATTTTGAAAACCTCTTCATCCTTAAACTTTCCAAGGTGCTAACAATTGAACCTCTCAGTTTGGAAACGATCTACCTAATTCTGGTTTTTTACAAAGTTCATTTTTTCGTGTAGAAACACTCCGTTTCTGGCTATTGCGGAACGTTTATCGTCTTCTGAAAAATTTTATCTTCCCGAGATGGGTCGTTTTTGAACCGAGAGCTTCAATTTTGTTTTACCCTTTATGTAATAATGGAGAATTTGTGTACAATTTTTTTTTTGCTTTATCTGAAAGTGTTTAAAGAGCTGATTTCACAGTATTTTTTGTGATGTTTTTCTGATGTGGCAAATAGTATAAAAATAGATTTGAAAGGAGGAAACATACCGCCTAGTGACGTCGTTTCCCATTTAACCACACGTATTCTAGCAGATTCGATCATTTTTTCACATTTCCTCCAATAACTGTTCAATTTGTGAACCAAGGATATCCTCGTATTCAGTTCACTCAGTATATTCCACTTAAACACGAATTTCATCAATTTTCAGACACCTGCAAATTCTTCATTGCCGCAATTTTTCAAAACGTACGCGATTTTAATGATAGGTTCGCATGAAGCATACAAATACTGCAATAATACGGGAAATTTTTGCTCCACACAGAAAAAATTAACTTGCTGATTTAACAATTAAAGTCCTAAAAAAATTGACTGCAATATTTCAACGTAGATTTCACAACACAAAAATGCTACTTTATCCACCCACGTGGTTAAATTAGCTTGCAATAGTGGTTAAAGTAGCATTTTTGTGTTGTGAAATCTACGTTGAAATGTTGCAGTCAATTTTTTAGCAATTTAATTGTTAAATCAGCAAGTTAATTTTTTCCGTGTAATAAGCTCCAGCCTTCCCATTTTTAAAACCCGTTTTATGGGTTTTTCCATTTCCGCACGCGACTGATAGCGATCCGCTGGTATCGTGCTGTAAAAGTTTTTGCAGCCCTGTAGTAGTGCAACTCTCGGTCGTTGCAGGTCAAAACTTGGCAGCATTGGAACTCAGCTTTTTTTGCCCGAGCCTCCACATTGTCATCTTCTATTCTTGATCGACAGTGGAGCCTTCTCTTCCTCTCTCGCGTGCATGCTATTTAAGGTTTCACTTTTCCTTTCGACTGATTGTGCTTTGCGTGTTTCCTAAAGCCCACCCTCCAACGAACGGCAGCCAACCAGAATGCTCTCACTCAGTTGAGCAGTGATATTAACCTCAACCTTCCGGCGTGACGTAAAAATAAGGTTAAACTCTCCGAGCCGTTATTCCACTTTCAGCACGTGACGCGCGTATCCCCGGATGGACGGAGAGAAAGGAGGTCTCACTTATTGTTCCGTTCATATCGGTCACTCAAGTGTGAATAAGTTGCCGTAAAAATGTTGCTTTTGAGTGAGAACCATCGCTTCAAAGCTCAAACCAGCCTCATCCTACATGCATGTAAGTGTCTGAACTCACTCTACGTTTCAAACCACACCTCCGGCTCTGCAACCGTGGGAGGGGGGGGGGGAGATTCGAAAGGAATTCTTTACTATATGCTCCGAGACCTCCTAAATTTGCATAGGTATCTGGTAACGCTTAGTTCCAGCCTTCTACCGAGCCGATTTTCATGATTTTTGCGGCTATCGACAGGCAATTGTCTCCAAATGAGCCCGCTATATTTAGATTTTGATGAAAGGTATTTAAAAGGTAGGTAAAATATGAAGGTATATAAATACGATGGCTTCTTTATATATTACGTGGTAAAGTTGCAAATTCTCCTATTTAAACAATGTACATTTTTTTTCACAGTTCGTTTGAGCAATCTACTGGGCCGATTCCTATGATTTTTGCGGTTATCGACAGGTGATAGTCTCTAGATGAGCTCGCTGTATTCAAAATTTGAAAAAAGGACCCAGGTTTTAACCCAAACTTAATGAACATCTTCGTTGCCGTTCTTCTGAGCCAAGAAAATATATGCGAGAAAGAATCGAAACGACTCAAAACAGAGTTGTGCTGGTTTTTCAATCAAGTCATTCAAATGCATCCTGAGCATAGACTCCTTCCTCATTAACGTAAGAAAACATGAATTCTTTGGGCATTTTCATTGATTCAGTGAAAAAGTCATATGGAAGACACTATGAATATGTGCACCATATATCGAGCGCTTTGTTAGAGGTAGGTGCTATATACCTCTATATGAATTTGATCTATTATTTTGATCTAGTCTTTTCGCGTATGGTAATTTTCATTTAAAATAACAAAAGTAGGAAAAAGTGAAAGACTATCGATGTGCAGCAACAGTTGCCTCACTTGAAACTAATCCTTTCACCGCGGAGTATCGGATTAGCCAATTTTATTGTTGTTTTGACTTTAATGTTGCCAAGTATTAAAGAAATAGGATAAAGGAACTAAAGAGAAATCACTGTAGACCAATGAATGATTGCAAACTATGCAAATAATTAACTATAACAAAATATTAACCTAAAACTATGCAAAATTCACGAACCGTTGCTTTGTGGGTTTTGTAGAGCAATCACGGAAGAATCGCCTTCAATTGAAAAAATAGGCAAAATGGGCTCCCATGAGCTTGAATAATGAAAGCATAATCGGACACATTAAGAGCTATATTCTAGGACGTGCTAAATTGATAATGTTTTGTTCGACATTAATTTGATCCATCCTCATCCAATCTTTTTCGCTACCTCAATAATTTTCATTTAAGATAACAGATTAATCTTAAAATATTAAGAGTATTAAAAGACCTGGGTTTTTCCCTAGTCTGAGTAGAACGGGCTCATAGAGATAGTCCTTTGTTGATACTTGCAAAAATTACTTAAATCGGCCCAATAAAACGATAGAACGAACTAATCAAGAAAGGAAAATTTAGAGGGTCCGATTTCCAAGAGCTCTTAGTTGCTTGATGTTACTGCTGAAACATACAGCAATATTATTTTCCGAATCAGTTTTACAAAGACTTCCGCTCTCACAGTTGATAAGATAATGGTATGATAAATACGAAGCAAGAGGTAGTATGATAGGATAATATACACCCTCTGCAACTGTAACCCCTGGCAACGCCTCAAAGCCCGAATAAATTGGATCACGGATTATGAGATGCGCTTAACCAGATAGGAGGAAAATCCCACATCGTCTGTGTTACCGACAGTGTTTTATCAAATAGGATTAACACCACTACCTTAAGCTGTTAATGATGGTCTAGACATTCCAAGTTTATTGAACCGTATGTTTGTTTATTTTCATTCGGAAATTAAGTTCCGAATGCTGTTTGATAAATGTTAGACGCAGATGAAGATATGCAACTGGATCCTTCTGTTACCTAGGTTTTTTTGCTGGAGAATCCTTCTTAACTTCAATTTTTATTTAAAAGCAAGGGATGCCATCAATGTTAAATTGTCTTCGAAAAAGAGAACGAGAAAGTTCCATAAATTTTTGAGCACTAGATGGCTCAAAATGTTTTGTTAAATGTTTCACTCGTTGAATAATATGAAAGCGAGTTTCAGATTATATCAGTCGAATTGCTGCAGGATGAATACATAATCAAGAAAGTCCAACCCCCAACCTGCATCTCTTGTAATGTCCCTCTCTCAGTTAAGCATGTTTTAATAACTTGCCCTCCATATCAACGATTAAGATCCAAAATTTTCCCTCCACTTTCTGATCTCCATACCATCCTTTCAAAGTATTTTCGTGAAATCCCTATCTTTTTCAAACGAATTAATCTCCAAATTCAATGTATTCTTTCCTCATGTCCTAACTTTTAATTTTGTACTACCTTTTGTGACCACTACTTTTTAAAATTTTAAATTCTGTACTATATTTTGATCTCTCCTCTAAGGTGTTAATGGTTCAATTGTTAAAAGCACCAAATAAACGTATCTACCAACCAACCATACATAGTTGTGGTAAGGTAGACAACAACTTTTTTCCATTGAGTACCTATCAGGTAATATAACGCCAGTCACCAGTGCAGTGGCTTTTAAGCGATACGATAATTCTTATCGTATCGCCCGAAGAAATGTAGGCATTCTGCCTTCATTTTTTCGGGTATGCAATACAGCCATCCTTCGAGTAGGTTTAGTTGCATCAAAGCGTTGTCACTGACGTCTCGTCCGCCCTCATTAGCCTAAATCGCAGCTGCACAGCGGGACACTATTTATATTTTTTTTAAATACCCAAATGGAACACAATCACTTTCTTTTTTTTGATCAAATTTTGTTTAAATAAAACGTAACCACTACAAGAATATGTCTTGCATCTATCTACATGATTTAAAGAAATTAAATTAATTTTATTGAATATACACAAAGTAACTTTAGATAGTAAAACCATTATCACTCAATCTCTCTGCATGATTTTTTTTCTCTCCATTTCTCTTTTCCTTCGCAAGGTCATTAGAAGGGCCAATAATAAGCCAAACGCTTGTTATTGAGAAGGAAGGAAAAAAACTTTTGAATAGTTCGCCTAGCCCAAATTTCGTTAATTTAAAGACTGACTAGTCCAAACTTCGTTTTTTTAGATGTTTAATATTTTTTGTTAAAACATATTTTTTTCTATACTTTTTGAATTTGAAAACTAGTTATTTTTTCGATACAACTGTTATTCTTTACGATCTCCCACCAGCGATTAGTAATGTTTAAAACAACACCTACATATTTGTTTCATTACCATTTTTTTTTAAATTAAATTATACATTTAAACGATAGAAGGGGGGTCTGGCCAGCCTTGCGTAATTATTTAGAGGGAGCCCAGGCTAGCCTTACGAGTGTCTTACGGGGGGAGGGGGAGGTCTAAAAATCGGAAAAAGTGCCTTACGTAATTTCTGGATGGCCCCTTTTTGTAGTTTTTTGTCTTTCTCTTTCGTAAAATTTCTTTGTCTAGACATTTTAGTCTGACAACAAAGCTCCATAGGTGACAATCTGGGGATAGAGATTCAAACCGGTCACAGGGCGCAACGCGACGTCGGCAGAAATAAGCGGTACGATTCGGTTAAATCTTTCCCGATCGGGCCAGCAAGAGTAGGACTTAGGCGAAGATTCGGACTCTTTACGAGCGGCGAAAGGGACCCGGGACCGATAAGAGCGGAGCGGACAATTTTTTACAGCACAAAATCCGTTCGTTCCCGCAACGCGAGCATTTGTGTCAACAATGACCGTGTTTTACATGCTCATTGTCGGACCGGGCGGCGGATCACAAGCACCTCTCTGTAAGTCGCCGATGAGGATTTGCCCCGATAACATGTTCCGAGCCGCGCACCAGGCCTCCAACCCCCTCTCTCTCATGTTCGGGGTGAATGTCCACGGCACATGTATGAGAGCAACTTTTTCGTCGGAGATCTTAAAAGTTCATCGATGGTGCGATTAGAAAACACGTGTTTCGACTGCGGTGGTACTATCTTCCGCTTTAAGTGGGTCTCTTTCTTTTAAAAAAAATAATAAAAAAAATATTAAAATCTGAATTTAGGTGGGCAGATTTTAAACTCCCAGGGGTTTTTTGATCTCTTAGGGTGTAAAATCAAAGCTCCTGCTTGGATCCCCTGAACTGTCCCTTCAATTTGGAGTTTCGCATATTTTCCCTGGTAAAAATTGGCGATAGGAGCTGCGTTTCAAAATACCATAGGAATTCTTATAGCCGGCTGAAGAAGGCGATAGAAAATCATATAGCTGGCTGTAGGAAGTGGAAAAAATCATACGGCCGGGCTACACGAAGCGATAAAAATTTATACAGCCGGGCTATAGTTTCTATCGCCGGGCTTTACACTTTATCGCCTGGCTGTTGCTTTTTCGCCATCGGCTATAAAAGGCTTTAACAAATTGTGTAGAAATTCGTGTGCTTTGTAAATCCTTAAGTTTGTACGGAATCACCTTAATATTTACAAAACGCACATTATATTTTCCTTTACTACATATTTTTTTCATCAATTAAAATGAGAATAATCCATACAGAGTGTGCCAAACATTTCGAAGTCATGAGTTGAAAACGCTGACTCCACGAGATTAAATATTAGAGCCTAACACAAAGCGGAGCGGCGGCGCACTGGCGCCTACAAACCTAATAGGGATACTTCACGCATTGCGCAATGCGTGAAGTATCCCTGTTAGGTTTGTAGGCGCCAATGCGCGTTTCGCGCTGGCCGCCCGCCAGCCGCGCCGCGCCGCAGCGAACCACGGCGCTTGAAGCAACTATTTCGCACCAGAGGTATTGCACAGTATCATACAAAATTGAAGGCGCTCCAACATATTAGGAATGGCAGGCATCCTTCAAAAGTACGGAGCTTTCCTTGCAAAATAAATCAAGATACTACGGCCCAAAAAGAGAGCGGTAGTTCAAAAACTCACGAAGTCCTAGCATCCGTAATTAGCAACGTTTAGCATACACTTTATCGCCAGGCTGTTGCTTTATCGCCATCGGCTTTAAAAGGCTATAAGAAATCGTGCTGCCGGCTATACAGGGTGATCCAAAAGTACTTTCCACCCTCTCTAACTTTTTACCTAATTGAGGTAAAGATTTGAAACTTGGGGGATATTCCTAGGTCAAAGGGAGCTACTTTTTGGCCTCCCTAAAATTTTCAGGGGGGCCTCCCTTGGGGGGGGGGGGGGGCAACGGCCCCAAACTTTAAATTTTCAAATGGGAAGACCCCCTTTGTGATAGCTCGTTCGAAAGAACATAAAAAACGAAAACTTTTCACGCAAACCCGAAGTCAATATCTTAAACCGTTTCAAAATGGCGGCCGGTTAAAGTTCAAAATGGCCGAAAATTCACATCGGTTATTTGTCGATGGATTTGCGCGAAAATCGGTATGTATGGGTATTTTGACACGAGAAAAACGAATTTGACGTTAGATTTTCAAAAAAACCAAAATTTCCAAAATGGCCACCGGTTACAGTTCAAAATGACCAAAAATGATTTTTTTATAAATCTAAGTTCTTTGTTTATCTTATGCCAATATACTCTCAAATTCCAAGTTTGAGGCAAATCCATCAGGAAAAAACCAAGGTGAAAATTTTCGGCCATTTTAAACTTTAACCGGCGGCCATTTTGGAAATTTTGGTTTTTTTGAAAATCTGACGTCAAATTCGTTTTTCTCGTGTCAAAATACCCCTACCAGCCGATTTTCGCGCAAATCCATCCACAAATAACCGGTGTGAATTTTCGGCCATTTTGAACTTTAACCGGCCGCCATTTTGAAATGGTTTGAGATATTGACTTCGGGTTTGCACGAAAAGTTTTCTTTTTTTATGCTCTTTCGAACGAGCTATCTCAAAGGGGGTCTTCCCATTTGAAAATTCAAAGTTGGGGGCCGTTGCCCCCCCCCCCCCAAGGGGGACCCCCTGAAAATTTTAGGGGGGCCAAAAAGTAGCTCCCTTTTACCCAGGAATATCCCCCAAGTTTCAAATCTTTACCTCAATTAAGTAAAAAGTTAGAGGGGGTGGAAGGGACTTTTGGATCACCCTGTAGAAGCTATTGGAAATCTTACAGCCGGCTGTAGGTCTATGGTATTTTGGAACACAGATTCTACTGCCAATTTTTACCGGGGTTTGATATCTTAATAGTGCTGAAAATCACGAAAAGTAGCCATTTTTCACGAGTTTTGGTCCATAATTGCCCCGGAAAATACAGACGAATCCATGATATTTCCAAGAAAGGGGGGGAGGGGATTGTAGCTCCGACGCGACATAGAGCACTTTTTTAAAAATTTTATAGAGAAAGGAAGTCTTATCTTTGAGCCATGATAGACGCTCTAGTTGTCTGATCGTTTATTTATGAGACTCCCTACATAAACACGATGATTAAAGTCAGACTATACATATCTATGATTGCGACGTTGCAAATCTCACCTTGAGTTTAATTGTTTTAAACAAGAACCGAGGAGCAGATTTTCTTAAAATTTTATGGGAAGCTTCTCACTAAAGCAAACATATTAAAATAAGATTTCAATGATATAATTTGGATAGGTTTTACTTAATAATATAAAACACTATCGGAGATTTCGGAGCGTTACAGCGAGGATAAACATTTGTGACTTTAGCCATGGATGTGTTTGCCGATACTACCGTGCTAAAGAAAAACGCCGTATGAACCTTCAGGCGTTGCCAAATTGTCTTTTATAAAACACGAATTCCCAGGTAAACTTATGAATATTTTCCTTCCAATTTTCTAGAGAATTTTGTCAGTATTTTGATCTGAAAATCCTGAAAATTTCAAGGAAAAATATTCATAACCTCCCTCAATAATAAACATTTTATCGAAAGAAAGTTGGCAACTCTCAGATGCTCATACGGCGTTCTTCTTTGGCACGGCAGTGTAGGAAGCCTGAAGACCACCGACTTGAAGTTATTATCAATCGGGGATAGAGCACCCGTAAATCTAGGGAAGCCGCGAGTTCTCCGAGAAAGCGCTAGGTGAGGTGCGGCGCGCCGTGCAGGCAGCTCACTCCCCCGCAAAGGATTCCCAGGAGAGGAGAGAAAAAGTAGGTTTACTTCAACGCACCTAATCAAAATTGTATGACCTCGTGAGTTAGAGTCTTAGAAGCAAATTCCGGCAGCAGCATTCCCTCAGAGGAATTAAAAGTATGCTTTTCATTGGCTTACCCCCCCCCCCCCCCAAATTCTAACTCTCCACGTGTCTCGGTATCTTTGGTTAAGGATTTAAGGTAAGCTTGTGAAACTGTGTTTTTACAAACAAAATAGGAGCTCCAAATGAGTGCGTTAAGGTGAATATGTGGCGTGGACAAACATCGAGTGATATTGAACAGGTTTCGCTGCAAAATACGGGGTTCACTTTAAATTTTTGTCAATAGTGAATCGATTGAGCCTAGATAAATCATATTTCAGCTATTTTTCCCCACGAAATTTTTGTGAACCTTTGATAATTCTGAAAGTATCCAAACGCAAAATATTGTATATGATTATCGATCAAACCGAACGGTTAACTTTTGTACTTTTGGTACATTCAACTTTAACGGAGATTGTGCGAAAAAGACTTTTAAAAATAAACAGCTGTAATGTAGGTACTTCCAAGTGTTATGGATATGTTTTTGCTAGAAGTTTGGAGTGATACCAGTTTCATTATCTTGATGTTCGTTTACTCTCCCTCTCTCTGAAGATTTTCCTTTATGGCGGGTGTAGAAACTGAAATTTTTTTAATTTTAACGAGACTTTTGGACAAAATTGATGGTTTGGTTAGCATTTATGTTTAAAGCGGAACTGGACTCCAGGCAAGTGCGGGATCTACGCTTTTCATTAGGCCCCTTCATTTAAAAGTCAGGGATCTGGATGCTTCTTCGGATCTTGAGGCCCCAAGCAGTCCAAGAAGGTTACATTCGAGGCGCAAATACCGCTCATTTTGAAATCTTCCGTATTTTATTTTCCTGCAAGTAATTTTTTTGTTTGCCCTCGCGGAGACCTCAGAAAGGTCTCAACAGAATTTTGGGTTGGGGGTCTCCAACCTTCCACCCGGGCCAGAAAACACCCGGGCCCTGTTCCCAGAAAATTTTGGCGCCTCTCTTTTTCCGGTGCGCACCCCTGCGTGCGTTACTTCATCCAACGCGCAGAGCACAAATTTAATTTGGGGGTTCAGCCGTGAGAGGGGGGGGGGAGAATATAAACATTGCAAAGGGGGCGAGAATGAGAGACGATCGAGCGACAATGAAGACAGAATAGCCACTCAAGGCGCACACAATGGACGAATAATGGATTGCTGAATTGGAATCAGCGCGCAACAATGACGATCGATTTTCTGGTAAAAAATTAGCGGACTGTTGCCGGCAGCCGCGGGTCAGTTGCCCAGCAGTTGGGGTCGAACACTCCGTCCCAAGACTCTGTTTGTCTTCTTAAGAGGACAAAGTTGTCGGAGGGATAAATAGACGCTTCTCCACGTGTTTTGTTCATGCAGAAATGGAGGATCGTTTCATTATAAGAAGTGACAACCTTGTAGTCAAATACACTGGTCGTTGCCACTTTAGAGAACGATTTTTCATATGGATTTTTAGAATGAAGTAAAGATTCATACATGGATTGCATTTTGCAAGAAGGAACCAGTAGCATTGCAATGATGCTAAGATTGTGCAACTTCATCTGTTGCAATAAAATTGCGGAAATCGTGAAAAACTATGAAATTTAGATGGTGATTTTTGTCTTAAATTTACAGTTTTGAGCGAGTAAAATAGAAACTATTAATGGATAATCGGGGTTTTCCTCCAAGACAAAAGAAGTTGCACAATCTTAGCAACATTGCAATGCTAGTCACATGTCCCAAAAACCTCTGGACTTGCTGATAGTCGCAAGCAAGCATTTTTACGATGAATCTATACCAGGAGTGAAGTTATGTCCAGGTATTGAACAATTTCCGTTAAGGATTTTGTCACACTTTAAATTTTTTACAAAAAACCAACGTATCCATTTTGCTTCCAGGCACATTTCAGCTGTTTCTTCCCCAAAAATCCGTGTTTACCATCCAAATTTGTATGATCGTATTGCTGTATCATTTCTTTCACGTCATCGTGTATCAACGCACATAAGGTGCGTTGACTTCACGAATGTGCGGGAAGAGAGGAGGAGCATGACGACGCCATTGCGGTGCGCTAAGGGCATGATAAATCAAGTGAACATTAATTTATCAAACATTAATTTCAGATAACATTGATAAGGACAAGATAAGAGAACAATGCCCCGTGCTCAAAATCGTTAATCTATCCACAAGAATTGCAGTGCCATTAGCGGTGGGAGAACGTGTACATTCATACACGGGTGACATGTGGCGATGCCAAAAGAACGGTTAATCACAACGTTTTGAGGGCATCCTGGGGTCGGACTCGAGAATTTCTTAACGGAAGGGCAGCATCGCTAGCCCTTTATTGGCGGGAAAAGTGTATCCACACGGAGGTGTATTCTCTGTTGCCGCATCTGAGATGTGAGGACAGTTCACACGGTAATGAAAGGTTTCATCTCAACAGTTTTTGGACCAGAAAGTTTTAATGACGATGTTTCAAAATCTCGGCTCGTTGCTTGTTTATGAACAAAAATAATAATGAAGGTAATGGCATAAAATTTTACCATGAAATTATGGTTGGGATAAACAATTAAATCGGTAAAAATTTCAAGAAATAACTTTCTGGAGTTTTTCTTTGAAAGTAAAATTTAACAAGATATCTGCAACGTCGCAAATAGAGATACTTTTCTCTAATTTCTGAAGATAAGTAATAACTGTACGAGACACTCGAAAAACAGCCTCAGAAGCGTTGATTGTTAATTTCAGACTTTAAAAAACCTAAAGGACATCGCTTCAACATGAGGAGCTACTCAACAAAATAATGTTCAGCACATCGGAACATCTGAACTGAAGTACAAAAGATACTCAAATTCTACGCAGTTGTGCAGCTTTTCGTGCCGAAGAGATGTCTTTGTATAATTACTAGCGCAGAATTGACCGCTGCATTCCCTCGCGATACAGCCCACGCCGCGGGTTAGGCTGAGAGTACTCGGAGGGTCAAAACGCCTTCAATCCCGTGCGTATGCAACACGGACATCAGTGGAGCTCGAATAGTTGCATCCAGGCGTTATAATGAAACTAGCTCATTGTTCGTCGCTAATGATACTGACAATAAAGGAACTTTGCGTGTTTTTCTTACAACTGAACGTAATTCTAGCGTTGCCTATTTTGCCGATGATATTAATTGTCGTTCGAAAAATTGTCAATTTTTCGAAAAGTAATTAGATCGTTTAATGGTATCACAATATTGCTCTCCTATAACAAGGGCGGCGGCTGCTAACTCTTACTGACCTAAAAACGACGAATGCGGGAGAGTTGTTTCACGAACACTTCAGAAAAAATATTTTTCAACAAAAACCTCCACCCAATGCTGAGCAGTTATTCACTTATTATTCGTTAGCTATGTGAACAATACTTTGTCAACTTTTATTGTTGTTTTTATATTGCTTAATTATAATTTTTATTCATTGAACATATATTTCATTCATGAGGAAAGTACTAAACTGTCCCAACATCCTGAATTTCAAGATCAAACGTTCTTTTAAAGAGGTAATAACATTAAGAACTTTATAAACGTTAGATAGATAAGAGAAATTCGCTGTTTCATGTTAATTAATATTCATAGGCTCATTAGTAAGCCGTTATTATCAATTAATTCTTAACTAACGGTTATGTTAATCGATATATCTTGCTCTACCACCAGGGATCTTCGCAATACACTATTCATCATTATGGCAGGAAAACGGATCATCTGCATGGCGATCTGTCAGCAGATGCCTTCTGCACCATTATACATACATAAGTACATATGTGATGTTTGACGCCAAACATAACATCGACTCGCGATTTTTTATCGTTTATTTCAGACTTTTTCGTGGTGGCTCTGCACCAAATTTCTTTTTATTTTCTATAACAATACTTGCGAGGGTTAATTTAAATGTTACTTATTTTATAACTTGACGATAAGCATCAATACTAGGAAAAAATCGTATCATAGTCGGAAAGATCTGGGTTTGAAAAAAATGTCCTGCTAAACTAAATTGCTCTAGAATATTAACTGCACGCATGTTTAGGTTACCTCTTATACTCCTGTATTTATATAACACAACATGTGAGTTACTTGTCTTACTGTGTACCAGGGAACAGATATTGACGGTGTAGGTCCCTAACCACTCATCTCGTTTGCGGCGTTGGAAAATTTCCGCTCTTATTTTATTTTTCAAGAAAAATCAAATCGACATCATTCCTTGAGGTTTTCGCAAAATTTTCTTTGCACGGAGAAGGAAAATAATGACAGTTTTAAAGAATTTTCCGTCGAGTTTTCCCCGTTTAAAAAGTATAGCATGACAGGAAGTCTGCAACGTCACAAACTGAGATACGTGGTTGCGGACTCACCGTCGATATTCTAACTTTATTGCTGTGTTTATCACAGACATGCAACCCATGAGCGCAACACATCGATCCATACAAGGATTGCACTGAAAGAAAAATCTTGGTGTATTTACTAAAAAAAGGGTAAAATTACCAAGAATTCAGGGTTCTATTTGATCCTAGTTTTTTCTTGGTAAAATTACCGTTTATGGAATTGGTAATTTTCCGAGAAATCTCGGTAGAATTATTGAACTTTCTCAGTAATTTTACTGGACCTTGGAAAAAACGCCAATATTTTTTATCAACTGCGGTAGAATTACCGAAATAAAATGGCAAAGTTACCGAGAATTGATTACCAATGAAAGTGGTATCCTTACCTAAAAAAACAGTAAAAATACCGGTTTTTAGGTAAGCTTACCAGTCTGTCTTGATTAAATTACCAATAATTGGTAAAAAAATTGAGATGGTAAAGGTACCAACGGACCTTGGTAAAAACGCCGAGAATTTTTTTTCAGTGTGAAGATACACATTTTGACGATTTTACCCGAGGCAGTACGCTCGAAGTATATTGCATTTTTCCGTGATACTATTCTTCTTCGTCCGTGTTAGAGTATGGCAAGGTTCAAGATCATGGCATTGCCCATTTCGTGGGTTCCCTGGTTGCATCGTGCGTAACAGGGTGTTGAAATTGATAGACAAAGCTAAAGACAAAGGAGACCAAAATGATATAGAGGGATCCTACTGGTGGAATCGGGTGGTTGAATTGGACAAATAAGGTAAATAATAGACTAACTAACGGCAACCTACGAGAGACCCTATAGTTAGTCCATCATTTTCCCCCTGAGTCGAAAGGAACCAACCGTATCAACAAAAAGGATCGCTCCATTCTCCTTACCTATGTCTTCAATGTCTATCGCTTCGTCTATCAATTTCAACAAACAGCAAATTAATGGAAAATTAGAAAGTAAAGATAAAAATTTAAAAAAAAAAAAATGGCTGGTCTCTCTGTTTCTCCTTACAGAATCTTAGGCACCCCTCCAGTCAAGCTCAGACCCCCCCTCTCACACCTCTGCAGGCCGATTATTGAAATTGATAGACAAAGCTATAGACAGAGAAGACAAAATAGATATGGAGAGATTTTATTAGTGAAAGCGGGTGGTTGCAATGGACAAAGGAGGTAGGTAATAGACTAACTAACGGCAACCCACGAGATCCCCGATAGTTAGTCCATCATTTTCTCCCTTAGTCTATAGGAACCACCCATTTCAACCAATAGGATCGCTCCATACTCCCTATGTTTTGTTTGTTTATCGCTTTGTCTATCAATTTCAATAATCAGCCCGCTGAGTGGCTTACGTAATACTTGAACAGTCCCTGATCGGCTCTATTCCTTGGGAGGTCCCATATCGATGGGTAGTACATAACTACGTATCTCCATTGCGGTGTTTAAAAATGTCCGCTATTATTTTATTTTTTCGAAGCGGAACAAGGCAACTTTATAGCTTGAAATTTACACAGAATATTCTCATAAAAGAAAAGAAAAATTAAGGAAGTTTTCAAGAAATTACGTTGACTAGTTTTCCGAAGAAAAAACAAAGTAAAACATGAATCCGAAAACGTCGGAAACGGACAGTGGCGTGGCGTGCTTTGCGATACATCGATTGATACGCCACTCAAACCTATGAAAAAAGATCGATTATTGGGGTGTTCGCAGCGAACACTTCAGTAATCGATTCTTTACCATAGCCTCAGATGGCGAGGTATCGATAATCGATCATTCACGCCATCCCTGGTAAAAATTGGCGATAGGAGCTGCGTTTCAAAATACCATAGGAATTCTGATAGCCGGCTAAAGAAGGCATTAGAAAAGCATGTAGCTGGCTGTAGAAAGCAGAGAAAATCATACAGCCGGGCTATGCGGAGCGATAAAAAATCATACAGCCGGGCTATAATTCCTATCGCCGGTGCTTTGAAAATCATTAAGTTTGATACGGAACCACCTTAATATTTACAAAACACACACTATATTTTCCTTTTATACATATTTTTTTCATCAACTGAAATAAGAATAATCCATACAGAGTGTGCAAACATTTCAAAATCATGAATTGAAAAACGCTAACTCCGCGAGATTAAATATTAGAACCTAACACGAAGCGGAGCGGCGACGCACGGGCGCCTACAAACCTAACAGGGATACTTCACGCATTGTGCAACGCGTGAAGTATCCCTGTTAGGTTTGTAGGCGCTAATGCAGGTTCCGCGCTGGCTGCCCGCCTGCCACGGCGCCTGAAGCAACTATTTCACACTAGAGGTATTGCACAGTATCATACGAAATTGAAGGCGCTCCAATATATTAAGAATGACAGGCATCCTCCAAAAGTACGGAGCTTTTCTTGCAAAATAAATCAAGATACTACGGCCCAAAAAGAGGCAGATCAGCAAAACAATAAAGAAAATGTGTCATTCAATAATAATTTTTCTAATTTCACTAAGCTCATCCAATTTTTTCCCCAAATTTTTCTTGTGCAGTTTTGTTGTTAACCAAAACGTTCACTACGGATCTGCGTGTTTCCTCGGAAATTTTAAAACCACCTAGTGCGACACACACACACCAAAAAAAAAAAAAAAAAAAAAAAAAAAAAAAAAAAAGATACTGCGGTAAAGATCTTCTTACACCCTTAGTCACATTGTAAACCTGGAACCTTTCAAGGAGAGAAGCCGTTTTAGGAAAGGACCTTGTACCCTAAAACGGAGTGAGGACAGCGCCTTGAAAGTTGAGATGCGGCAACCTGCATGTCCCCGATGCCGCCGGTGCTGCTTGGGCTGGAGTCGAGGGGGCGTCGTCACTAGCCGGATGGCTGCGACGCCACTATGTCTCCGCGGGCTGCCACAATAGACCGCCGCCAACCGTTCTATGATTAATAAACGGCTCCGGTGAACAGGTGCCATTTTCGCACGCTCTCCTCTTTACATCAGCTCATCCCGGCTCCGCGCTCTCTTCTGCGCCTCTTCCCTCATTTATCAGCTCCTTCCCTCTCCGCGGGACACATTCTCACTTTTAATTTGTCTCCGATTTTTAAAGGCCGCTTTCTCATAGATTCCCGCAGTCTGACGTCACATCGCTCCGCTCACCTCCTCAGCGGAAAGGGGCAATTCGAGTATTACGGGAGCTACTTGAAGCAGGAAGAGGGGGTCAGAGGTTGCCTTACGTAAAGGCTCTTACGGAGGGAGTAAGACGGTCAAGTTAAGTTTTACGTTAGCCTTCAACTATGAAAAGAAAATTATATTTTTCATCAAAAATATTTCTTTCTTCAACTTTTTAGACCCTCTCTGTTATTTTCTAAAAAAAGGGGGAGCAGGGGAGGGTCAAGCGAATCTTACGTGATTAAAAAAGGGGGGGGGGTTGAGAGGTTGTCTTACAAGTACCTTACTGTGGGGAGGGGGAAGGGGGTAGCTTTAGGTAAACCTGTCATATTTACATTGAGAGTTTTGCAGAAATATCTAGGTGTAATATTGCAGGACTTGTATCATGTCGATTGTCGATAGCTAAAGCCTAGAAATCTCTTGAATTTTTTTGTTTTTTTTTTCAGAAGAAAACTGACTAACTCTAACTATAATCTCCCTCAAATCTAGAACTATTTTTCCAATAAATGCAGAAAAGTTACTAAGAAAGTTCAAGAAAAATTGTGGAGTGCTTTCCTTTTGATAAATATAAGCAGATATCTTCAACGTTGCCATCAGCGTAGTACTTTTTCAACCGAGATAGGTAAACGTGTGAAGTTTGAGGGTGGACGAAGAACAGAAACCAAACAAGGCTCCATATTGCAATCCATAGCATCATAGTTGTTTTTTCTATCCTCCTGAATATGACCCATTCGGTCAGTGTGATTCTCGCTTAAACGTATCTTATAATGTAGCAATATAGTCACACCAGCAAAAATATAAAAAAAAGGAGTTCTATTTGAAAATGGCTGTTCGAAAAGGCTCTTTCGGTTTTAATCTTCCATTGTGCAGGGTCTCCTGTATAGATACACCCCATGCCTAGCCTTTATACGATTAAATTTAACTAAAATTCTTCTTATAGATTTTGATGTGACCCACTTACTTTCGAGAAGTAACTACATATATTTTTAAGGGATTTAAAATTGAAGACATTTAAAAACCCATACCTCTAATCAGGGTAATATTTTTATTGCCCTGAAAATTTCCTTGGTTTTGAATCATCCTAGTAAACTACCGCAGTACAGAATTCGCAGGTGTCTGAAATTTGTTAAATTTCGTGTATAAGTGGAAATTACCGAGTGAATGGAACACGAGGATACCCTTGATTCAAAAATTGAGCAACGATTGGAAAGATATGACAAAATGATCTAATCTGCTAAAATACGTGTATGTTTAAATAGAAAATGCCGCCAGATGACGTCACTTTGCGGTGCATTTTCTCACTTTTAAATCTATTTTTATACTGTTTCCCATATCAGAAAAAAATTATAAAAAATAATGTGAAATCAGCTCTCTAAGCACTTTCAGACGAAGCAGTAAAAATTTGCATGCAAATTCTCCACTTAAGGGTACACCTCTATAATATGTGAGTTTTTTTTAGAATAAAATAAAAGAATAGCTAAAATAATCGATAGATCGAAATCGGCATTTTTGTAATGTAAGATAAAAATCGGTCACAAGTGACAGAAAATGAATAACGAAACGTGAGTTTCTGCAGGTTAGTGATAAAAGTCTGTAAGTATCTACTTTCTATCTGTGTCCTCCCGACTGAGTATCTTTCACTCCTCCAGCAACTTGTTTTGTGCAAATAGTCTTTACGCTCCCATAATGACGTGAAATTAAATTACCTAAGTTTAAATTAAAACAGTTTCCAAGCGGAAATAAGCTAGACTTATTATGTCCTGATTCTTTTGTGCTCATGCTCCTGTAAACAAACCGAGGAAAGGAGGAGGGAAAAGGATAAAAAAGGATAACCCTCAGGACAAAATGAAACGCTGATGAATCATTTTTCGTATTTGCTCGCGTCCTTTCACTGAGCCTGAGAGTTCCTGGAAAAAACGCAACTACATAAAATGATGAATAGTTCTTCAGCTACAGGAACATTTCGAAATTTGTATTCAGTGTGATTCCTCTTAGATTGTTAAAATGGAACTTCCCTTCCGCGTATGAAAAGACGCAAGAAGATGGGCCATAGACTCCGTACGCTGCCGTGCTAAGGAACAACGCCGTATGAACCTTCAGGCGTTGCCAAATTTCCTTTGATAAAACGCGAGTTTCCTGGTAAATTTATGATATTTTCCTCCCAATTTTTCAAATAATTTAGTGCGTAATTTTACCTAAAGACTCTGAAAATCTAAAGGCGAAATATTCGTAACTATCCTCGAGAATAAGCATTTTATCCAAGGAAAAACAACTCTCGAATGCTCATTAGGCGTTTTTCCTCAGCACGGCAGTACACTTCTCTTCGTTTGCCATACGAAGGAACGTAACCTCATTCAAGGGTTGCAAAATTGACTCAAATAATTCATGTTTATCTGAGAATTTGACTGAGAATTTATCAGATAATTCTGAACTTTCGCACATTGAGCTCATAATCAAATTTTAAGGAGTTTTTAGGAAGGCGAATTTTCGATGCTCTCTTTCATTGCGATAATTTGGAGGTAACATCTGGCTCTACCATTAATAAAAATACGTCTAATGCAATGCTTTTGGAGAAATTATCTGGCTCTATAACATTCGCAAAAAAGACGAAAAGAAGTAATCTCGGTCAATTTTAATTGTTAGCACGAGAAAAGAATGAGTCATTTGCGTGTATCACGTTGATTACAGTATCTTCGCCAACAGGGGCGAAGTTTACTAGTTTTGCGATTGGGAACTATTTCTACCTCATCTGTAAAAGCACCTATCTATTCTAAGAGATTTATGGCACATACATTGATTCTAAAATGATCACCAATACAAATGAGACAAACGAAAGTAATACAATATGGAAATAGAGCAAATGGAGGGACGGGCTTTGACGACGGCGCAGAGCTACAACTATTCGTGCTTGAGGGATGTCTTTGTTGCATCTGCAAAATTGAAGGCGCGATGGCGCAAGCTGTGAATACGCGATGCTCAACAGCCTCGATTTGTGCTGCCAATGAGGTGTCGTGAGAAAAGTTAAGAAATGAGGCTCAATTATTACGGCTCTCCTATTGACGGCTGTGTTGCTCTTACAGCCTTCAAAACACCACTGCAAATACAAAGACAAACTAAAACAAACAGAGTATGGAAATAGAGCAAAGCAAAAGGCGGTGCGTTGATGACGGCGAGGCGCAGAGATACAACTATTCGTACATGATGGATGTCCGCGTTGCATCTGAGAAATTGAAGGCGCGATGGCGCTACGTGTGAACTCGGTATGATTCGTTCTATACTGGCGGTGAGGTGTCGCTCAAATTTGGGAGCAGCCCTGTGCATCTTTTGCAATGTATGTGAAACAATTGGTTTCCACCGAAACAGCCGGGGGCATTAAATAAATAAATAAAATATAATAATTAAAAAACAACAAATTATAGGATGAGGATTCACACCACTAAAGTATTTTAAGGTTAGCAGGAGGCAGGGATCGAACGAAAAATCCGACATTTCATGTTACGCATCTTATGCACGATCCCCTGTTTTGTTTCGAATCGATAATTCATAACGGATTTAAATGGAGGAAAAATGATGTTACCAACTTCCGGGAACCGCACCACTGCGTGCGCACAATTCGTCGCTCCTCTGACGTAAGGGCGTATCTCTATTTCCACTTGAGCCGCAGAAAGCACAGAATTATACGGGACACAGGGCTCACTTGGAAATGGCGATACGCTCCCGATCCCTCGCAGTTTACGCTGCCGTTCCCAATCGCTCACACATGACAGACACTCATCCACGCCGCTTTGATGAAAACCTCTGTCTTTCAAGCTCCCCTCCTTCGTTAATCAGTTTTCTATGCAGTGTGCTCGGGGGCCCACATAATTCGGCCGGCGGGAGGAGGTAATAAAAGGAGTCGGCGCCCGGGCGGGGTGCCAGGATAAAATTTCCATATTTTTCCTGTCGTCGAAATTAAATATCGGGTGGAAAAATGTAAGACTTTAACGAAGCTCCCGGTGAAAGACAGAGGCCGCTTTTAATATTAAAAGTGATGAGTGGAAGCTTAGTGAAGCCGGGAGCGGGAACGGGCGCTCAAGTCGAACCATACTCGCCAGACATTGCTGAGAAATCAGCAGTTCCCCCAATTTAAATACACGTGAAATATCTACATTAAATTGCACAATCTGGCAACTTTGGGTCCAACTTGGAGCGTTTTATCCGTAAAGTCACGTTTCCACAGACAGCGCCCGAGAGGGTGTTTGCCGCGCCAAATCAACCGCACGGATGCGATGATTTTAAACCTTTGCGCTGTCATGTGGACGTATTTCTGCCAAACGGAATCAGAGACAGGTGGGAAAGTAGGGGTGTGCTCGTTAGTTGAAGGCCGTAAGAATGGGAATCATAAGGCTCCAGTGACGTCGTCGTAGTTCTAGAAAAATCTTTCAGTACAAAGTACCCCTTCACTAATGACCGCTATATTTTACTCTATGATGACAAGACGTTTCTTATATAGATGTATGTTTCCTAGGTTACACTCCACGTTTAGTTCAACAGCGTCTTGCAGCGCTCTCTTCCGTCTGCGCAAAACCACTTTCACATATTTACGAGGTGCTACGGTGAACGCTCTCCAACGTCATAACGTTGGAACCGTCGTCTTGTTTCAAAACTGTGAGCTAGGTACCTTTTGGCTCTGAGGTACTGATAGATGGACACCGTTTAGCAGAAAAGAACCAAACCCGATCAGTTATTGCCAGGGCAACCAGACAGTTTCATTTTTTACAAGAGAACGTTTGTGCGGATTCCTACGAACATTTTAAGGAATCTGCTTCGTAATGTGTAAAAAAAATCTATGAAATTTGCACAAAAATCCGCAGAATCGTTCTCACGTAAAAAATTAAATTGCCCAAGTAAAAGTTGATGTGGTTTGATTCCTTTCTGCTTAACGTGGTCCATATGTACAGATGTTATGGCGACATGGATCAGCGTTCTGAGGCAACATGCAGATTTAAAATCTTTGCTTCCGGTCGCGCAGTTGGCTTCGAGCGGCAAACTTCGGGTCTCGTGCTGTCTATGGAACCGTGGCTTGACACGTATTACGCACTGCGAGGGGTGGTATTCAAGCGGAAGTGCATATGAATGGGATTGCTCGGACCGGGAACGATGCGATGTGGAGGGATAAATGTTTGAAATGAATCGGATTATCCGAAACACCGCCACCGTAATTTTGAATATTTTTGATTTTTGCGGTAAAGCCGTTCACAAATACGTAGCACTCAAGGGTGCGAGAAAGGTCCGAGACTGCGTTACGGATGCAATGGACCACTAGACAGGGTACGAAGTTAAGCATTCTGATAAATGTTTTCGAACCAATTTTACGTAGAATAAGATTTGCACGACGAAAATTACTGTTTTAATTAGCTCCTAACTAAGGTATTTAATGTTTCTTGAATTCAAACTTCCCGCTTATGAAAACACAATAGTCTACGTTGGTCAAATCGTACACTAAACTTTACCATGACAATCTCGGCAACCTCAATCTTTACTCTTCGGCTCATTTTTAGCAAATTGTTTACATTTTGAACGACGAAGGGTAGGAAAAGAACAATGATCAGTTGAGGAGCCTGCCAAAACTGTTGTGAGGTGCGATTTGACCCACGTAGAGAATTGCGTTTCTTGCGACAGGGCAATTCAAAATTCCCGTGACCAATGTAAAATAAAAGCGTTTATATCTGAGTTAGGAGTTAATTTCGGTAATTTTCGACGAAAGAATCGTGTTTGACGTGAAATTTTAGTCAATGTATGTATAAACATTTTTAATAAATATTATAGTAGTGTTTAGCTCAATCATTGAGTCCAAGATGAAATATGCACTTGAACGGGTATTGGTGGACGTGCGCGGTAAAATGAAAGAAAATGATGAACATTGATGGAATATAATCCATGCAAATTGAAGACCCTCTCCAGCTTTGATGGTTCGGAATAAAGCCTGTTCGTGCATGAATTATTAATTTACCGGATTTTCAAACACTTACTTCCTCTCCGCACAATTACTTCAAGAACGCGTAGGTGGAGGTTCAATTGGTGAATGAAGAACTTAATGATAAAACGAAGAAAATTACGTATGAGTAACAGTTGAAATTAGAGACTTTAAGCTGCAGACTGCAACTTACCGTTGCAGTGCAGTTTCGATATCAGTATCGAATGCGATGTTTTCTCTCTAAAAAAGCCACGCCTTTATTACGGTGAATTTCTTTGTTAAAATTGGTAAGTGAGTGCTTTAGTCTCCTGACAACAGAATTGCGATCTCAAAATTGGAGAAAAATGACGAGTAGCTGAAAAAATGGAACCAATTGATGCGATATATCGCATGCCGTTCTGACACAAAATATGGCGTCCATCGAATCACCGTAACCATACGAAGATATAGGTTCAAGATGTGGGTGCAACATTGCATGTGACTTGGTGGCACCAATGTGCGAATTTGGGATCAAGGTTGCTAAATTTCGAGCTTTAAAAGTATCCACTCATCATCCAATCTGCAGGAGAAATGTGGATTCAGGTCGGCGGAGTCGCCACATCCTCCGATATCGTTCGAATTCAAGTGAAGTGGAAGTTCGAGGAGGTTTTTCACAGGATTTGTCAATAGCCGTCGGCGTGTTCACATGAGAGCCGTTTACGTGCCGAAGAGTACCAGCTCTCTGTTTTGCTCTCACAATCCGCCCTGATTCGATTAAGGCAAGGACGATCTGAGTCCCGGTGTTGCCCGTTCGGCTGGAATTATGAGTAGCGCTGTCCTCATCAGACCCTCGAGGAAATTCGGCAATTCCTTTAAAACAGCAACTAAGTTGTGCACAATCCAATCTAGTTTCATATCGATACGACGTGACGCTCAAAGAGAAAATCGAGCGTTCTTTGATCTTGTTCTTGTTGACCGGATGAAAATCGAGGTCGAGGTGCAGCGAAAATGCAACAAAACGACCTAAACATTTCCGCGGTAGTTGGCTTTCAAGAATGGAAAGAATTTAAAATGGCTCGTGCCTTCGGAAAGTATACCAAAAGGATAAAGGAGGAAGCAACTAAGTGCCAGTATACCTTCATAGGGAGAGTATGAGTACTACCTCTGATTGGCTCAGCCATCTTAGGCTGAATGGAGTCTTCTACGACCTAAAACAGCGGACGCTGTAAGGATATGTAAATAAAAAATGACTCAAAATGTAGTGTTATTTATACATTTTTTTTTTAGTTTTATTTTTATATTTTTTTTATTTATGTATCGCTGCAAGAACTTTACTCAAATGCATAGTTTTTACATAGTTGTATGGCTAATCGTGTGCAATTTGCGAGAAAGAAATAATAAACAAATAAATAATAAACAAATAATAGAAGCTTTTAAGAATTGAATATAAATGAGAATAATCCAGGCGGAGTGTGCGAATTTCAAAATTATGAGTTGAAAAACGCTGACTCCGCGAGTTTAAACTATGTATTAGACCCAAACACAGAGCGGTGAGGCGTGCTGCCAGCGCGACATGCGCACTGGCGCCTACAAACCCAACAGGGATACTTCACGCATTGCGCTCTGGCGCCTACAAACCTAACAGGGATACTTCACGCATTGCGCAATGCGTGAGGTATCCCTGTTAGGTTTGTAGGCGCCAGTGCGCATGTCGCGCTGGTCGCCCTCGCCCGCCGCGCCACGCGTCGCCGCCCGGCGTGCAACAGCGCTTCAAACGACTATCTCGCAACAGAGGTGTTGCACAGTATCAAATGAAATTGAAGGCGCTCCAACGTCTTAAAATGACAGGCATTGAGGCAAATCAAAAGGTTTATCTGGTTCAGATATAAAAAGATGGAATTTTCTTGAAAGATAATTAAATCCTGCTGCACCAAAGAGGTGTAGAGAGAGGTTTAGTGAATTTTCCCTAATGGAATTGACAGTCCCTGCTCCATTTTTACCAAAAATCTCAATTAACCTGTCAAGTTTTTCAAAATCAAGAATGACAAGAACCCTGCAACGTCGCAAACCGAGATACGCGGTAATGAAGTTTCACCGTCGATGTTATTAGTTTTACCCAGTGCGATATTAATGGTATATGGACCGTGTTAAGCAGTAAGGAACCAAGCCACGTCAGCTTTAGCTAGATTTAATTGGACGATTTGATTTTTCGCATGAAAACGGTTGTGCGGACTTTTATGCAAATTTCAGTGAATTTTCTGCGTAGTACGAAGCAAATTCCCTAAATTTTTTAGAAGAATCCGCACAAACGTCTTCTCGTAAAAAATTAAATTGCCTAATTAAATTTGGCAGTAACTGTTGTGGCTTGTTTGTTTTTTGCTAACCGCGGTCCATATGATAGTTATTTATTACCATTCCAAAGATCTTCCTCAAACCATTCAGTCTCCATATGCCAGCGCGCTTGTGGATTTAACGTCGCAAGTTAAAGCCTACAAACTCGACGAATTGATTTTGAAGAAACTGGGTTGAATTAATCTGTAACAATTACGGAGGGTGGTTAGGCGGGAAATTGAATAGATTCAAATTCAAATGTCTCCAGTTTGTCAGTGAAAAAGATTCTGTTTGAATATTAATATACCTGACGAACAATTATGTGCTCTGGAGTAGGTAGGGGCTCCATTGGCAAAGACACAAGGCTTAAAGGCTCGGGATGAAAGGTAGGAAGCGGAGAAAGAAAACTGAAGACGCTCAAACAAAAGGAGTGCCTCCTCGGTGAATTATTTATATTCAATTTATGTAAATTCACCCAGCTTTCACACACGCGCAGCAGATACGTATAAACTCTAATTCCGCTCTTGATATTCAACGGTCGATGGCTCAAGTGCAAATAATCCGTGAAGGCCCTGTTGCAAGCGGCGACATAATTTTCGAAATTTTTTAAGCTTCTGCGTCAAGCGTTAGAAATAACATCGTTGAATCTTTTATCGAACGGATTTCGGGGTAAATATAGGGGCCACGGATGGCGGGCTTTAGTCATATTTTTAAGATGTTAAGGGGAACCCGTTAAAATGGAAAAGCTGAATAGAAGCTTAGGTACGGCACACTCATGAACTTCAAGTCCTAATTTTGAGGCGAGGAAATGGGCTCTGACGTACAGTTTTTTTTCCAATGGGGACACGCTCAAACGAGTTTTGCTCGAAAGGACAAATATCTAAATTTGTTTGAAAAAAAAATATGGCATGTCCATTGATGCAGGAGCACAGCAATTACGACCAATTTTACATAAAGACAATGTATTTATGTGACAATAATTAAAAATTTTAAATTTACTGACGAAAGAAAAAAATCAAAAGTCAGTCCGAAGTTTTGGACTCTTTATGATATAAAAGGATGGAGTTGCGGACAAATTTAGCAAGAAATTGCAACTTTGCATTTTTTTTCCTATTGAAAATAATGACAAAACGTAAAAATAGCTGAAATTTACCTATTACAATTTTCACATATGTGACCTTGTTACGGATGCATGGAAAACTAAGCACGTGTATATTATTGTAGAAATTATTCGAGCACAAAAGCGCAAGTCATAAATTGCGAAACATCTATTTCATTGTTTGACTTTTTTATGAAGTATTAGAGCGGCTAATGTGCTGGGTGCATTAGTTGTTGGGAAAATTTTATGAGCAAGCTGACGAACTACACAATATTTTGTAGAAATTTTATTCATAAGTTTTCTTGAATATTCAATGAATGAAGTATTTGAAACACCGACGATTCTGCGCTTAATCTCAGAATGAGTGTACAAGCGCTCAAAAGCGACAGCGCTCTGTCATAAGACAGGTCCGAGTTTCCTCTCTTTGCTCACAATCGATCAATATTACAGGGACATCAGAAAAATGACAACTCCGGTGGCTTGTTTGTGTATAACTTTTTTATCTTTTATTCCAAGCTTCCTCCTCACTTCTCCTCGTCTTTTTTTAATAACCAAGACATAATTATAAAGTAATGTTTTTTGCAGCAATTTTTCCCTTCTCCCTTTTTAATACGTATAATGTATGCGCATTATTCACATTGGGCGAGGAGCGTCAAAAGAAAGCAGTAATTAAGCGCAACAGACCGTTACATTATTCAGCGGGTCTATGTGGAGCGCCGTTCGAACTGCAAATGCAACCCACGCTACTCGCGCCGCGCAATGTCGGTTTACATGCATACCCCACCGCACCGCCGGTCGACGAGGTAAGTGAAACGAAGATGTGCTCAATGATGAAACGCTCGGATTCATTCACGTCTACATGTCGGCTGATGACGTCAATAATATAAAGGATGACGTCACTACGTCGTTTTCCTGACGAAAGAACCTAACTACAATTCCACGTTGTGAAATTTTCACTGAGGATTGAGGATTCCTACAGTAAAAGGGTCGTATAAGGCCTCCAAAGCTGCTAAGAGTATGCAATGTAGTTCTCTAATTAAAAGTAACGTATCTATAGCTTCGGCATGACATTTTTGCTGCGAATTTGCCATGCATTTTTCTCACGAAAACTGAGTGTGAATGAGTCAACGGTAAATGAATTTCATTTGCTGCGAATGAAATGAAAAATTGCACCATCTCACCAGCATTGCAAGCATCACACGTCCTGTTAAATCCTATTCGTTGTTATTAATAAAATCATATGTTCATTTTTACTATCTCTTTATGGCGTCTCCTGGGTGACGACTCTTGGATAAAAATTGATAACTTTCATGGTCCTTCTTCATGTGCGTTGAATAAAAAAACTGATTATCCAGTGCATTGGTAAATAACTATTTAGTTAAATTTATTTCAATTAATATTACTTAAATAGCTATTTACCAATGCACTGGATACTCAGTTTTTTTATTCAGTGCACATGAAGGAAGACCATGAAAGTTATAAATTTTTATCCAAGAGTCCTCGACCAGGAGACGCCAAAAAGAGATAATATAAATGAACATATGATTTTATTAATAACAACGAATAGGATTTAACACGTCCTTTTACCGAAGAGGCCCCTTGATGTTTTAACCTCGGAGATAATTGGCTTTTTCTTTTTTTTTTTTTTTTAAATTTCACAGTTCTTCCACGTGCTACTGTCAAAAATCGGCAAATTTTTGAACAGTATTTATGCCGATGGTTTTGTAAAAAAAAAAAAGAAATAAATAGTGTAGGTAAATTTTGTAATTATAAAGGAGATACGTTAGAGAGTGACGATTAGTTTAACGGTCGACGAAACCAGTATGCATCATTTTACCTGCGTTCTTGATTTTATAAAAAATCTCAGAAAATGCACTTAACAGGAATCATTCTTGCGTTGACCCTTCAGTTACGTGCACTTAATTACATCCATGGCATCGCGCTTGGCAACGATCTGCGTGAATGTAGAGCGAGGAGGTAAGAAGAGGGTTTTTATCCCTTTGGAAACTTGTATATCTACCCGGCAACACTCGGAATTTATGGGGGATGACCAACCGTTTTTCAGGTAATAAAATTACCGCGTCACATTTTTCCTGTCGTTAAGTCGGCAAGTTCCACTGCCCTTAAGGGAAGGTACGAGTGCCGGTCATGCTCTTGATATTGCTTTTACCTAATCACGGATGCCTCCCATAAAACACCTCTTCCACAATGGTAAAACACTAAACTTTATTGTTTTAATTAAAACACGCGTGACGTCACCATGGCATCTCCGGTGGAAACGGAGAGGTAAGGAGGTCTTTTATAATATCCGCTTTGCTTGAACGCTCTGCATCAGAAAAAAACTGCCCTCAAATCTAATAGTCAGCCGACAGAATTTTTGGCCTTACCTGGGTTTTGGAATTAATTGAAACTAGACTCAGCCCGGATTTCAGGAGCAGATAGTAATAAAATTTTCACTAATATATTTATCCGACTTTTTCGTATTTCAATTTTTCGAAAGACGAATGGTCATCGTTTTTGTTCCAAAGTCTGCACTATACAAGCCACTAAGACTGTTTCTTGAAAACAGGGCTGGATTAGGCCTCAGGGGCCCAGGATGCTGGCGGGCAGGAGGGACCTCGCAAATTTGCGGATTGCATACTCTCTGCATTGTAGGCATTTTACCAGCAATGACTGGCTGACTTGTATATTTTGTTTGTAATTTTGGATCAGGAAGCCACTGACCCCTGAGTGCAAAAATATTGTCCCGATGCGACGGCAGTAGATCGAGTTTATAGAAAAGGTCGGACAATGTTTAGAAACTTTAAACGCTTATAACTCCGTTTATACAGAACTTTGTGGTTCTAAAAGTGGTTCCATTGGTTTCCTCATGAACAATTCTTCTGAGGGCACCTCTTGAAATTGAAAATGTGACAAAATAAACATCAAAATTTGCAGTTTCAGTCAAAAATTTCATGTCCGACCTCTCCCATTGACTCGATCCACTGTGCGGCGCGGCCAGCCAGCCAGCACGGAACGCGCATTGGCGCCTACAAACCTAAGGGATACCTCAAGCATTGCGCAATGCGTGAAGTATCTACTTAGGTTTGTAGGCGCCAGTGCGCGTTTCGTGCTGGCAGCACGTCGCGCCGGCAAAGTAAATAAGTGCCTGGACAGTCAAAACGCCTTTACCTCCGCGGGTATGCAACACAGACATCCATACAGCCCGAACAGTTGCATCCAAGAGTTCTAACGTAGTAGATCATCTCCCATAAACTCCGATTTTAACCTCAGACGTTCGTATTTCATTTATACGGTTGTAAAGGATTTGGTTAATTTTTAACTGAGGAATAAGAAACCAAAAGAAAGCACTAAAATTGTGTGGCATTTCGTGTTCTATTTTCGATACTATCACACAATTTTGGTAACTTTTTACTGTGCGTTGTCTCTTCAAAAAATTTCCAGATTTCATGGGTTGCGATTAATTTATAATCTTTCTCGAGCTAATCATTGAGGACATTAATTCCTACACAAAATGATTATATCATAAATAAAAACACCCGAAGAACTTTTGATTTTTTCCTTGAAAAGCGAATCAAATGTCTAAAGGAAGTCGATGATAGAGCACTTATATGGATGATCATAGACTTGATGGAAATCAGTTTTCTCTTATTTTACCTCTATGCATCTATGTGTATCATCCGTTTAATCAATTAATATTGTAGGGTGGGGAGGTAAAAATAATGAGGAAGTCTAGTAGTCCCCATTTTAATGAATATGTAAGAGAATGGTAGAGTTGATTGCATCACAAAAATGCGCCCTTGGAATAATTAAGATTCTTGGAGTTTAACCACATGTGTATTCATTGCAGGTATTGTAATGCTAGCAATAATCAAAGTGTAAGAGCTACACAGAAAGTGATGTGCATTAAGTGTCTGCATGATTGGCGCTAGTAGATTTCGAATTACGATATTGCAACTTCACATGGTAAAACAATTTACACACATACTTTTTGAGATTCTTATTTAAAATAAACAAATATGTTACATTAAATGTACTTAAGAACTCGCCAATTTTTTCATTGTCACTTTTCCTTTCATCCTTTTTTACCAGAAAAAATCTCGGGGGAATCATGTATGAAAAGAAAAAGATATTAAAAGTTGAACACGAAATTTTATTCAGCAGGCGCAAAGGGTGAATGTTTTTGCTTGAATTTACTTTTTTGGCGGGAACCTTGCGTTCACGACCAGGATTCTAATCCTATTTTTAGGATTGGGCCGGGGTGGCTACCGCCACCTAGAATAGCCGGTGTCATCACCCTGCCGAATTGAAGTCTATCGATAAAAGCGAGGTATCGAAGTTTCAAAGTGCAGAATCGGACTAATGAGTTTCAGGATGCATGTTGAATACCAGCCATGCGGTGCCCCATGAAGAAGTCTCGTCAAGTATTTCATCGAGAGGTTCTGTCAAATTTGAATTTTCATGATGAACTTCGATGAAGCTCAGCTGAGGCAGTGTTTCCTGCCGGATACATTGCTGGTACTGTCTTCTTGATGATGCTCTTGCCGTCAATCGCCTTGTGATTTAAGAGATGATATGCCAGTGTCGTCAGAACTTAAAATCTAAACCCGAGCTAGGCCACTAAACAGTTTACAAAATTAAGCACTAAAATTGATGCCTCCTTATCTAAATTTTGCGTAGAGTTTGATCGTCGCATTGAATCTTTCTAAATTGATTTTATAAGTAAGGAAATAGCGTATTTACTGTAAGTTAATTCACGCTTCCCGCTCAAAAAAAAAAAAAAAACCAAGTTCTATATTTTACGATGGATGACTTTTTCTGCGGGGGTAGGGATTTTTCTTTAACAAGATTAGAGTTGTCTTGTATTAGGAGAGGAGAGAAATGTGTGTGATTCCCAGCTTCAGACACCGAAATATAAAATATAGGATATCATTAATAACTGAATTATGCCACATAGTTCCTTCATATACGAGGAGTGTTTTACCTACTCTTTGTAATGTAAACTGAAAACGTTAATTGAGGAGCTTTAAGGACAAAACGCACAAGTGCAGTTTTTGCTATTTCGAGAAATGTGTGTTCGACATTTTGAAATTACACGGAGCCTTATGGCGGAAAGAAAGTTCAAACTGACTTTTTGATGCTTAAAAATTGGAATTTGGGGGCCAATTTTTCATAGAAGATGCATTAAGATCAGTTCTATTTGAAATCAATAAAATCTCAATTTTTTCAAAAACTGCACTTATGCGCCTTGTCCTCCAAGCCCCTCCATTCAGGTTATTTCTTGAAATCTAAAAATCGCACCATGGGTGTTAGTAAACTTACAAAAATCATAAAAGAAGAGAAAAGGTCGAATTGACGATTGATTGACAGCTAATCATATGCGTGTGAAAAAAACATATTTTCCGTTATTTCAATAGTTTTTTTAATCCCTCACAATTTGGAAGTTTTTCGTGTAAGCGATGTTTTTACTTAAAATTTTGACGAGGAGTCATATTTTTGAGGTGATGTTCATAACCTATTGCGTGGTCCATTCGAACCGGAGCTTTTTGAAGTGATGAAGTTTTCAGCCGGATGATCGATGGGTTAGCAGCAACAACCACATCTACCCCAACCCCAGCCCCAAGGCCCACATCCACACCTACCCCAGCCGCATCCGCAGCCTCCCCAACCGCCCCAACCGCCCCATCCTCCCCAACCACCACAGCCACAACCACAACCGCAGCCTCCGCATCCACCACACCCACCACATCCTCCTGCGTTGACGTTTGCGTTGGAGACAGCACAGCTCTGCAAGCAAATATGACTTCTTAGAAAGAGGAAATATGGAGAGGAAGACCAAAGACTTACTCGTAAAATCCTGTTTTAAAGACCCTCATCTTGAAGGCACACTATTAAAAATTTCCGTGTTTTTTCGATTACTTTTGACTAATGTTCTCATGTATAATGACGTCAGGAACTATCTTTCTGAGAGACATGCCGACAATTCTTTAGATCTTAGAAAACAATACGATAAAAGAACAGCATAGCATCTCTGTCTCTATTTCTATCTGTTCCAATGAAGATACGCTCTTTCATAATCAATGAATGATTTCAACTTTTAGTAATTTTTAGCAATGCATTGATCCGTCTGTTTTTAAATATGTAATCCACCGTTTAAAATTTGTGTAATATTTAGACTTTTTTTTATGAAATCTTCTAAAATTTAAAAACCAAATTATATTGAATACAGATATATTTTACTTAAATTTGTGTTTTTGCAAGTCTATAAACCCTTTACAACTTTATAACATTTTAAATACCAAATGATATTGATATAAATATATTTTAACTATTATATCTGTGTCTTTGCAAGTCTATAAACTAGAGAGGGTAAAAAGAATGGAAAACTCTACTCTACTCTACTCTACTTTACTCTCTACCTTTGATTAATATATTTTCTTTTTTTAGGTTGAATCATAGAGTACAATAGTCACAATGGACTGGAGCGCCGATGAAGTAGCTTTTAAAGGCTGTTTTGTCCAGTACTCCCGAGACTAGTGTGCGGCGACTAGCGATTCCGTATGAACAGGGTTCCAGCTCTGGGCTTCGCTCGGAAAATACAGGTATATCATTTATTTCTTAAAAACCGGGATTTTCGTATATTTTTTAATTTGTAATGACTTGGATCAACATAATTTACCGAAATTCGCGAAAAGAATTATCGATTTAAATTAATGAGTCCCAAAAACCATTCGCAACCCGCGATTCTCCCATAAGTCGCCGTGTTAAAAAATGCCGTTTGGTTTACACTTTTGGCGCACAAGGAGCTTGGAATGATCCGTTCGTAGATTGACATCACCGGCGCTCCAGTACGTAGCTATAGCTGTACTCTACAGGGTGATCCAAAAGTCCCTTCCACCCCCTCTAACTTTTTACCTAATTGAGGTAAAGATTTGAAACTTGGGGGATGTTCCTAGGTCAAAGGGAGCTACTTTTTGGCCCCCCTAAAATTTTCAGGGGGCCCCCCTTGGGGGGGCAACGGCCCCCAACTTTTAATTTTCAAATGGGAAGACCCCCTTTGTGATAGCTCGTTCGAAAGAGCATAAAAAAAGAAAACTTTTCGCGCAAACCCGAAGTCAATATCTCAAACCGTTTCAAAATGGCGGCCGGTTAAAGTTCAAAATGGCCGAAAATTCACACCGGTTATTTGTCGATGGATTTGCGCGAAAATCGGTATGTAGGGGTATTTTGACACGAGAAAAACGAATTTGACGTTAGATTTTCAAAAAAACCGAAATTTCCAAAATGGCCGCCGGTTAAAGTTCAAAATGACAAAAAATTGATTTTTTAGAAATCTAAGTTCAAATTTGTTTATCTTATGCCAAAATACTCTCAAATTCCAAGTTTTAGGCAAATCCATCAGCAAAAAACCGAGGTGACAATTTTCGGCCATTTTAAACTTTAACCGGCGGCCATTTTGGAAATTTCGGTTTTTTTTGAAAATCTAACGTCAAATTCGTTTTTCTCGTGTCAAAATACCCCTACATACCGGTTTTCGCGCAAATCCATCGACAAATAACCGGTGTGAATTTTCGGCCATTTTGAACTTTAACCGGCCGCCATTTTGAAACGGTTTGCGATATTGACTTCGGGTTTGCGCGAAAAGTTTTCTTTTTTTATGCTCTTTCGAACGAGCTATCACAAAGGGGGTCTTCCCATTTGAAAATTAAAAGTTGGGGGCCGTTGCCCCCCCAAGGGGGGCCCCCTGAAAATTTTAGGGGGGCCAAAAAGTAGCTCCCTTTGACCTAGGAATATCCCCCAAGTTTCAAATCTTTACCTCAATTAGGTAAAAAGTTAGAGGGGGTGGAAGGGACTTTTGGATCACCCTGTATTGTACTCTATGGGTTAAATCAACCGAAACCCATCAGTGGATCCAGCAAATTGGCAACACTATTTCTTCTCCGTTTTAAACTATGGAAATGTATCGATTTTCGGAGATGCCAGGTCGCCAGGTGCTTCGACAAATATCGATTATTCAACACAAGTTAAAATGGAGGGGAGTCAGTGTTGCCAAATTGCTGAATTCGCCGCTGCCGAAAACTAAGGAACTTCGAGACATTTCAGGATTGAAAAGTGTCTTCTGATGTAGGTCCTAGATCTTGACTCTTTGGCTAATTGACTTAATGGAGAATTTGTATGCAAATTTTTAATGCTTCATCGGAGATGAGAGATCAAAGATCTGATTTTGCACTTTTGTTTTAAACATTTTTTTGACATGGGAAAAATTATGAAAGTAGATTTAAAAGTGAGAAAATGCACCGTCTAGTGACGTCATCTGGCAACATTTCCCATTTAAACGCATGTATTTGAGCAGATTATATTATTTTGTCACATCTTCTCCAATAATCGTTCCATAAACTAAGGGTATCCTCATGTTCAGCTCACTCATATAGTCTCCACTTAAACACGAAATTAATAGTGGCGTGGCGTGCTTTACGATACATCGATTGTTATGCCATTTAAACCTACGGTAAAGGATCGACTATTAAGGTGTTCGTTGCGAACACCCTGTTTATCGATCCTTTTCCATAGGTTTAAATGCATCACAATCGATTTATCGCAAAGCACGCCACGCTACTGGAAATTAAATCCAATTTCAGACGCCTGCAAATTCTCCATTGAGACCACTGTATGATATGAAGTTGCGTGAATACAAAAATTCCCGCTTCAAACAAACCTGGACATAGTCGACGACAAAGAGGACCAACAGCAGGGCGAAGAAACTCGTAACCACAGGATTCATTGTGCCAACGTCGGTGAACAAACCAAAAGAAACTGAGGAACCTGTGACTCGATGGAGGAGGCGTTCAAAGTTATGTTGAAAAGTAAAGCGTTGTTCCTCGTTTTATACCCAAGAAAAGCGCTAACTGCACGGGTGCATTCATTCGCTCAAGGGGTGAATGGCATATCAGACATTAGGATGATAATGTGCAGTATGCACCGCCCCCCTAAAGAGCTGCGTCTTATCGAGTGGTTACTTCTTCTCGCTCCAGCTGCGCATCTTCGGGCGTGAAACGGTGTGGGTGTTGATAGCTTCAGGTTTCAAATTGATCGAGTGCTCCTGATTCCATTTAAGATTTATTCAACGCCGTAACTGCAAGTTTATGTGCTAAAGTGTGACTTAATGCCCATGCGTTATGCGTTGAACAGGGTGCTCCAGAAGTCACGCGCCATCTGCACTGCCGTGCTACACTGGAAAAAAAACACATTGGATCTAGAGACCAGACTCTTAAAAACATCGACAAGAAAAAATACTCTTGATTCAATCAGATTTAAGTTTAAATCAAGAACCAAGCTTCTTAATTTGAGCGGATTTCCTTTTGATTCAAGCTTAAATCTGATTGAATCAAGAGTCCTTTTTATTGTCAATGTTTTCAAGAGTCTGGACTCTAGATCCAATGTGTTTTTTTTTTCCAGTGTAAGGAAAAACGCTGTATGAGCCTTCAGGCGTTACAAAATTTACTTTGATAAAACACGAATTCCCTGGTAAACTTATGAATATTTTTCTACCATTTTTTAGAGAATTTTGTTCGCACTTTGATCTAAAGCTCCTGAAAATTTCAAGGTAGAATATTCATAATTTTCCTCAAAAATCAAAATTTTATCTAAGGAAATTTGGCAACTCCCGAATGTTCATACGGCGTTTCTCCTCAGCACGTTAGAGAACTTGGCATCTGTCTTATAACTCTCGGACAAATTGAATCGGAGACTTGAAATTTTAGGGTCCTTAGTAAAAAAAAAACGACTTTTAAGACCCCCAAAAATTTTGAGGGGATCTCTCCAAAAAGAGCACAAGCTTTCAGGGTTGGGGGGGGGGGTAGTGCGAAACTTTAAGATCTCCCTGTGTGTATTGACAGTTACATTAGTATCCAGTTTTTAGTTGTTTTTGCTTATTCCAACTGCACAATACGCGTGTATTACTTAAAATTTTTCCTTACGAGGGGTATGGGAATTTCTGTATTTTGAGGAATCAAGCACAAGCTGGCTTCAGTGGGCAATATTTCGGTCATAGTTTTTCTGGGAAGGATGATGGTGGGATTATGTTGGAGGACTAGGTCCCAGAACTTTTTCTTGCTGTTACGCATACAATAATGGATCTTCCGCGCTACACAGAAACTATGTTGTAACATAACGTTCTATTTTTTAAAATTTTATCGGTACTGTGAACACATGACTTGATGCAAATTGAAATTTTTTCCAAAATCGATCATAAATGACTTACCTTTATTCCAGAAATGGCCATCGTGTAAAAAATAAAAGTAAGTAATTTATAATCGGTTTTGGAAACATTTTTAATGCGCATCAAGTCATGTCTACAGAGGAACGCCGTATGAAAATTCGAATGATGTCAAATTTCTCCTTATAGAATATTTTTTGGAGAAAAGTTATGAATATATTTATTTGAAATTTTTCAGATACTTCGATTAAAGTGAGGACAAGAAATCTGGAGAAACAAATTCTAAAAAAACAACTATTTATAAGAAAACATGATTTTTAAGAGAGATCTGAAGACTCATACGGTGTTTTTCCTTGCCCAGAAATTGATGTTTCCATCAAACAGTGAAGCCAAAAGGAAAATGATGCAGGAAAGACATCGGAAGTTGCATGTGTCATAAAACTTGCTCTGGTGGTTGGATAGTTAGACCAGTGAACATGAGCATCCCGTAGGTCAAGTTCTTTGCATGGTATTTATTAAAAAATGAATCATACTCCAAAAATAGTAATGTCATCGACTGTATAAATGCGTATTACAGTTTCTCATAAAAAAAGTCTAAATTCATCAATTTAATTTTAATGGACCCGTGGAAACGAAGTATCACATACACAGTGACATTCGGTCACAGCTGCGGTCTCGACCTCTATGCTTCTTTTCATAAGGGACTGTTCATAAAATACGTAACGCTATGCACTGAGAAAAAACTATGGCTTATGAACAATTAGAGGTTCTTATGGAACACCACTAATAATAGTAAAGGCAACGCATAATAATAGCACATATCGACTGTGTAAGTCGGCAATCACATAACTCGGTTTGCGACGTCGCAGACTTCCTGTCATATTTTATTTTTTAAACGGGAAACTACTCAACGGCAACTCTTTAAAACTGTCGTGATTTTTCCTCGCGGTGCGAAGAAAATTCTGCAAAAACTTCAAGGAATGATGTCAATTTGTTTCCCTTTAAAAAAATAACATAGAGGCGGAGATTTTCAGACACCGCGAACGAGTTATGTGCTTGCCGACTTACACCGTCGATATATCTTAGGCGATGGCACCTTAGTGATGGCATATATTCCTCAGTATGGTACGAGATACCTTAGTATGGTTTACAGACCGAGAATCATGTTATTTAAAACTATAGAAAAGGATCGATAGACAGGGTGTTCGCAGCGAACACCTTAAGAACCGGTTCTTTACCATAGTTTTAAATGATATAACAATCGATACATCGCAATTTACGCCACGCCACTGAGTTGTATGATTGAATTCGAGTGAGCAATTCCTCGGTGGACATGGCAACTGAGCTTGGCGTAGCTTTTCTTTGGAGTGGGTGATGACGGTTTTCAGCGAAATGCGCTGAGTTCAGCAAATGACAAACTCGTCCTCTGAAGTCGAGCACGTGATTATCTCACTGTTTCTTAATCGGTGGCCAGTGGTGGAAGAGATTCTGTAATCAGAACTCAGTGGACAAACTGTGAGCCTCTCCCCAATCGAAGCGGTGGCGGTGGCAGGGGGTATTTTGAAGGGCCCAAAGCGGCAAAGGCTTTTTCAAATTTATGTTTATGTCCTATCCATTCATCATTATTTGGATTGCATTTTGCAAAAAGGAACCACAAGCATTCCAGTGTCGCTAAGATTGTGCAACTTTTTTTACCTTGCGAATACAAACTGATCATCTGAAAAAGTTGTATCTTTACTCTCCATCAATAATGAATTCAAGACAAAAATCACGTTTGTAAATTTATTTTTTATCATGATTTCTGTAATTTTCTACAAAGAATTTAAGTTTTTCAATCCTAGCAACATTGGAATGCTCTTGGTTCCTTTTTGCAAAATGCAATTCATTTATGAACGTTACTGATCATTAATTTAATGATCATTTTGAACCTCGCATCGTATTGTCTATATTTCAGTTGTCCTTAATAACACAGGATGTTTAATTTCCACCAAACTGCGGTAGTGAATAAAAGAAATGTTGTAGTTCGGTATCAGTTCTTCGAAAATCCTGTCTTCACTTCACTACTTCGAAGGTAAACAGACCAACATTTTTCTATGAAACTTTTCAGAGATATTATCGGAATGTATTAGAAAACCCCCGTAAATGTCCTGCAGCAAACAGTGATTAGTTTGTCGCGAATAAAATATGATTTGAAAAGTTAGAAATTTTTAACGCTGCACAAAGCGTGGTACATGTTCATTTTTAAAACTTTTAAAGGTAATGTACATTCTCTTTTACTTATTTATAACAAAAACATTAGAGAGATGATCGACTCAACGATGGAAAAGAACATAATCATGAGCGTAGCAGGCAGAGTACATGAGAAGGACGGCCGCGGCTTGGAACGCCTTCAAGTCCCCGCGATACTCTCCGCCTTGCCCAGCAGTTAATTTAGTTGCCTATCCGAACCAAACCCAACTAAGGTTATTGACTTCACTAGATGCCCTCGCAAGTGTGCATGGTATCATGCATTGAAGAAAAAAACGTCCGTTTGATCCGAGCACAATAATCAGTACTCTTTAATTGTAAGTATCTTGTTTCTTTACTACTAAATGCTTATAACTTTTCATTCAACTCAAGTAGATAGCATTTGCCGGCGATTGCTAATTGCCATCGACGAGGGTGTTGCTCGGGTCGTGACCGGTGAAGTTGCGTGCTTTGCGATTATACCGATTGATCTGACATTTAAACCCATAGAAAATGCTCGATAAACGGGGTGTTCGCAACGAGCACCTTAATAATCGATTCTTTACCGTAGCTTAAATAGGGAAATATCGATAATCGATCATTCACGCCTCGCCACTGGTGGTGACATAACAGTGGAACGAGAATAATCAAGTATGTAAGGATTTCAATGGTTTGAGCCTTGCTAAACCATTGCAAGTTTTGTTGATTTTGAGGAATGGAGAAGTTGAGCAGGACAAAAGGTTAAGAACGAAGTCGGTGCCTTGGATCTAATTATCCGCTCAGAAAGGGTGACAAGGAGCCAAGTCTTTGTAGCACTTAATTGATACTTCAGCCCTCGGTAGCTTTTGGCTCTTGGCCAAGGCAAGCTCCTAGCTTTCCGCCAGCTCCCTCCCCTTGCTCAACCCCTTCCTCTATCAGTTTCACCTACACGAGCAGATTGGTTTAACAGAATTTTTGCGAGATTTCACAAGACCTACGGTAACCTCTGAAGAAATGGAACCCCGTGTAACATTCCTCCTCGCCTCAGCAAGAGGAAACTACTCGGTCAGTGCTGCTGTGTTAGGAAAAAACACACTTAGAAGTTGCCAAATTTCTGTGAATAAAATAGTTGAGGACCGTTCAAGTATTAAGTAAGGGATTTTGGCCGACATTTTGACTTCCCCTTCCCCTCATGTGCATGAAAACTTCTTACTTTCTTTTTAAAATACGTATCGACGGTAAAACTACCAGAGCACGTATCTCGGTTTGCGACGCTGCAGACATTCTGTCATACTTTATTATTTAAATGGAAAACCACTCAACGTAAATTTTCGAAAACTTCCGTATGCTTTCTTCTCTGTGCGAAGGAATCTCTGTGAAAATTTCAAGAAATGATATTGATTTAATCACCTTCAAAAAAATAAAATGGGAGTGGAGATTTTTAAGCACCGCAAACGAGGTACGTGGTCTGCTAGTTTCACCGTCGGTATGTGACCGGCTTGACACCCCTTCGAATTTTTCAAAAAATGAGAGAGGAAGCTTAGAAAAATCAGACAAAATTATTGCTGTTGGAAAAAAAATTCTTAAAAGTTGATGCTTGCGCACAAGAATCTCTCTTCCCGCGTAGGACCTCGTACGGCAAGCTCAGACCCTTTAAGTAGCTAACGTAATACCTGATTAGTTCCAAAATGAATTATGAGTATTTTTAATGAAATTTCCAAATACGCCACGTTAAATTGCGAGTAAAATCCTCTGAAAGACTGAAAAAAAAAATTTACAAGTTTTCCAGAGTATTCGTAGTTTATCAAGGAAGTGTGACCAAACGTTCTTATGACGTTTTCATTCTGCAAGAGCTAAGAATGTAAGGGATAAAGTTGTAATGATATTTTCGAAATTTTTTATATTTCATCAAAACCACCGTCCGATAATTATTTTCAGCGATAGAACTTTCTTTAGATAGACAAGATTCCTAGCCAAGCAAACATTTTTAAAATGACGGAGATCATGCTTAATCTTAAGAACACCTAATGGTGACTACCAATTTCTGAGCATGCACTCTTCAAATCTTCATAGACCTTTTTCTTGCAGGGAGGAGAGACATCGATGGTGGAACTACCAAACCACGTATCTTGTTTGCAGTGTTCAACAATCTCCGCTGTTGTTTTCATTTTTGTGGAGGGGGACAAATCAACATCATTCCTGTAAGTTTTCTCAGAATTTGCTCCGCCCACAGAGTAAAAATCACGGAGGTTTTAAAAAATTGACGTTTATTAGCCAGAGTGGCAAAATTTCATGACGAATAAAACTTGAAATTTCACGTGAAATATTTCATGACATTTCAGAAATTTATAAAACATATTGAAAAATACCGGTTTCTTTTCATGTTCCGCAAAAAGTAAAAATTGTGACTATCTTCCATTTTTGTGTGTTTGAGTGCGGGTTGCATACCTACTCTAGCCTCTGAAAAAAATGAAATATTCCACAGCGGATTTCTTATGCGGATGATTTATTTCACATTTTTCATATACATTTTTGTAAAATTTCATGAAATATTTCATTGAAACTTCCAATCTTTCATTTCTTTCTTACGCTTCATGCCACCCTGTAGTAGCTCTCCACTAAAAAATCAAAGTATGGCAGGAAGTCTGCAACGTCGCAAACCGAGATACGTGGTTTGGGCATTTCACCGTCGATATGCTCGCGCTTTGCCGAAGACAGACTTGCCCCGAGCAGTCAAAAGGACACTCGGCACCAATAAGCAATTGTAAACATAGCTTTTGCTGTTTACAAACAATCAAGTGAGCGTAATCCTTAACGTGACAAGAACTGTAGCCTGTTGAGCGCTTGAAAATATTTACAGCTTGCCAGATGACGCTGATAAATATGAATATTAGCGCATGAGCTGACATGTAAACGCCTTAATATGACAACTAGGCTTTTCAGATGAAGGATGAGTTTAAGAGGATGTTGCAAGATTTGATTCCTCCCATGAGATTGATATTATGTAGATAGTCGTGAGCACAATTGCTGCACAAATTGGCGTCTAAGTCCTTAGTGGTGAGCCCAAACGTCACTTTTTGTTGCGGTGTCCAACAAAACCTGTCTCCACGAGCCCTTTTGCCACTAGTATTTCAACCATTTTAACATGTTCCTTGGAGATCAAGAGCTTCAAATGTGTGCCTTTTCTCAGGAATGAACCTCGGAAGTTTATACTGCTTGCTTTTTCTATGTATTTAATTATTTTTTCAAGAAGTGATTACCAACGTCCTGTTCCGTCGCTCATGTTTCTATACCTTAAAGAAAAACTAACAACAGGTGTTTTTTTCTTTTTCTTTTGAAATCTTTGAATTTTTTTCACTTAAATACATCTCAAATATTTAAAGGACATATTCCGACCGGGGTACTTTTAAAGAAATTAAGCAAAATCGGCGATTTTGAAAAATTGCAATGGAGATACACATTAATAACTTTGGCCGTTGGAGTGATGTGAATCAAATGGCACCGTATGGGAAAAAATAATCAACTTTTCCAGTTGATTTATTTTGTTAGATTTTTTTCTTAACATTGATCAAAAACCCAATCTTTTGGTTGAAAAACGACAGACCTGTAAAAATAAGGCACAGACGGCTCGGATCGTGCCAAGATTACGCAGTTTGATATCCAGCGCCGTGTCACGCTGCCGCGCGCGCGGCGGGCGGGCAGACTGCAGGGAGCGCGTAACGCGCATTGGCGCCTACAAACCTAACAGGGATACTTCACGCATTGCGCAATGCGTGAAGTATCCCTGTTAGGTTTGTAGGCGCCAGTGCGTCGCCGCTCCGCTTTGTGTTAGGCTCTAATATTTAATCGCGCGGAGTCAGCGTTTTTCAACTCGTGATTTTGAAATGGTTGTACACTCTGCATGGACTATTCTCATTTTAATTGATGAAAAAAAAAATATATTTTAAAGGAAAATATAATGTGTGTTTTGTAAATATTAAGGTAGTTCCGTATCAAACTTAATGATTTCAAAAGCACACGAATTTCTACACAATTTCTTATAGCCTTTTATAGCCAATGGCGATATTCGTATAGCCCGGCTATTTGATTTGCTCCGCTTTCTACAGCCAGCTATATGATTTTCAATAGCCTTCTTTAGTCGGCTATAAGAACTCCTATGGTATTTTGGAACGCAGCTCCTATCGCCAATTTTTACCAGGGTATCTAAAACACGGACATTTTCAGCTGTGCGGCAACAGGATATCGACGGTGTAAGTCGGCAATCACATAACTCGGTTTGCGACTTCGCAGACTTCCTGTCATACTTTATTTTTTAAACGGAAAACTTCTCAGCGGCAATTCTTCAAAATTGCCGTGATTGTTCTTCTCTATGCAAAGAAACTTCTGCAAAAACTTCAAGGAATGGTGTTAGTTTGTCCTCCTTTAAAAAAATAACGTAGAGGCGAAGATTTTCAGACACCACAAACGAGTTATGTGATTGCCGACTTACACCGTCGATATGTCTTTTGAAGGCGGAGGTTTAGCTTGAATATCGATGATGAAACTGCGAAAATACGTATCTCTGTCTCGGTGTTTCAAAATCTCCGCTCCTATTTTATTCTTCAAAAAGAGACTAAACCAACATTATAGCTTGAGATTTTTACAGATTATTCTTCACATAGAGGAGAAAAATTACCAAACGCCGCAAACCGATTTACGCAATCTGCAGTTTCACCATCGATATATTGTCACCTTCCGGCCGAAGTATCACGACTGCCATGCGACGTATATTTTCCGTTGCCAGTTAACTTTTTTCAGAGATATTATTCAACACAGCTGTCCAAAAATTTCACTGAATTTTCTTTGTGCTGCCGATGAAAGTCGGTGAAATTCTCAAACAAATTCATCCAACAATGATTCAGTAAAAAAATAAGAAGGCGGAGGAAATTTTTAAACGTCGCATGGTGTTTGTAATACTTTGGCTGGAAGGTGACGATATTTGGACGTATTTCTGTCAAACGGAACTAAGCGCCATGCCATGGAAAAGCAAGGCTTTGCAACGATTAGGTATCAGGAATCGGCTACGAGCCCGATGCTCGTTTCTGCCGCCAATCCAAGCCCCCCTCTACCTTCCTCCTCCTATGGCGCTTAGTTCTGTTTGATAGAAATACGTCCATTTGTACCCACAATATTAAAAATGTAAAACTAGTAGCTTTAGAACGTAAACGAGATGAATTGAGGCGGGCCAGTAGTTTAAACTTAAAGTCGTCCACATTGTCGATTTCTCTGACTAAATCCCGGATTGCAAGGCGGCAATAAGTGGGATAAAAGGAAGTTCATCGAGGGACCGGGGGAGGCGGGGGGGGGGGGGGGTCCGGTGCCTTCATCCGGGAGCTCAACTAATAATTACATTAATACAGCAAACACGTAGACACCGGACGTTGGACACGGTTCCCTTTCCGAGGTGCATAAGAGTTATTATTCTCCTAACAAAGCACTATAGTGCCCACGAGTATACTCCGGTGGCGAGCGGGAGGTGTGAGGAGCGAGGGGCCTCAATTAGTCCTCGCACTCCTCGCCGAGGTTATGCGCTAAAAGTGCGGCCGGCCCCGGCGCCTAACGCCCGCCCCGAACCCGCGGTCCGAGACGTTGAAAACGTTGGCTTTTTAAGTAATCGCATTCGTCCCTTTCGTCCCTGTTGCCACACACGCCAAAATGTCTAAAAACCAAGAGCACACTCATGCACGATCCTCTACGACAATGCTGCCGTGCTAAGGAAGAACGCCGTATGAGCCTTCAGACGTTGCCAAGTTTCCTTCAATAAAAACCGAACTTACTGGGAAAATTGTGAATATTTTTCTCCAAAGTTTTCAGGCAATTTTGTACGCAATTTAATCTAAAATCTCTGAAAATTTCAAAGAGAAATATGCATGAATGTCGTCCAAAATACATGTCTCATCAAGGGAAATTTGTCAACTCTCGAATGTTCATACGGCGTTCTTCCTTAGTACGGCAGAATAGCTGTGGGATAATCGGATTTTTGTTGTTAGAAAACTAACTTAAGCTAACATAACCTAAGCTAACATAACCTAACGTCACTTAATCTAACCTAACTTAACCCAACGCCCAGCCCGAAAGTTCGGTCCGATACGTTGAGAACGTTGGATTTTCAAGTGATCACATTTGTCCCTCTCATCCCTGTTGCCACCCATACGGGAAAATTTCCCTCCACCAAGAGCACACCTCTACAACAGTTGTGGGATAATCGGATTTAAGTGTTGTTAGAAAACTAACCTAACATAATATAACCTAACGTAACCTAACATAGCCTATCCTAACCTAACCTGACGCCTAGCCCGAAGGTGGGTCTGATACGTTGAAAACGTAGGCTTTTAAGAAATCACATTCGTCCCTTTTATCCTTGTTGCCATCTGCGGGAAAAATTAACTTCGATCGAGAGCACATGCACAATTGCACACACGATCCTGTGGGGCAGTCGGATTTAACCTAACCTAACCGACTACTTTTATAGCCATGCGTTTCGAGCCGACTGCTGCTGACCGCAGTGTGTTTGACGCAATGCGTGAAGTATTCATGCAGTCTTGTGGGCGCTACGCGTTTCGAGCCAACTGCTGCTGACCGCAGTGTGTTTGACGCAATGCGTGAAGTATTCATGCAGTCTTGTAGGCGCTATGCGTTTCATGCCGACCGCCGCGCCGCTCCGGTCAAATTGCGTGTTTGGTTTTTCTCTTAACTCGACTAATTAAAGGTGTTGTCTCTTGTATCACCGAAAGACGACAAAATCAGAAGTTACTATACTTTTACTCTCAGGAAATGAGAGATTTTGTCGCCTTTTCTCGTTTGTAATTTATTTTCTGAATCCGATTTTTTTCTCTCTTTTTTTGATACCTACATTCAAAAAGATTGCAAAATTTTCCGCCCCCTACATTTTGCCGTCTTGGGCCGCGGCCCATGTGGCCACCCCCTTAATCCGGCCCTGAACCCTCCAAGGGGAGAGGTGTGAGTCTGCGTTGAAATCTGAAAAAAGAATCTAGCAAAAAACTGCGTTACGTATACTCATTGGGAATCGAATATCCGGCGATTATTAACTTACTGTAAAATCCAGCAAATGGTTCAATAACACAAGTATAGGAAGCATTGAACATATTTCAAACTTCTTCTGTGGCGTGGTTAGAATTTTTTTTTGGGGTTGGAGTTCACAAAATATTTTATATAAGGGGGGGGGGGTGGTTCAATGGTGAAAAATTCCTAAATTAACCTAAAATGATATTTTTTGTAGAAAATTTTTCGGGCACGGGGGAGGAAGGGTCCAGATCTCTTGGACATTCCCCCAACTAAGTCACCGTTGAAATAATGTGGCTAAGTTTTGTCTATGCTCACAAATTATGTTACTTAAACATTTGCGTGCTGCTTGATGGAGGAATAAAAAGGCGGAGAAAATAACACTAACGTTTGAAAACTGGACGTAGAGTCTCGCTCGAGGAAATAATCTACGCCACGATGCATTTCAGTCAAGCACTTGGTATTGCTTGAGAAAGCATGTCTACATTCTTTCGCTATTGTGAGCCACAACTGAACCTGAACCTCTTCCCTTCCAAAGTCGTTTCACTTGTCCGTCCCTTTTGGTGAAGCACATGTTAAAAGGCTCGCACTCTGAATTCTTTTCCTGTTCCACTCAACAAAGGTTGTTCGAAAAAAGGCCATTTGGACTTCATTTTGCAATTTAGAACTATAATTTTTGGCTCATCCGAAAAAACTCTTATGTGCATATGGAAAGTTTATTTTAAGACTTAATATTAAGACGTTATTTTTAAACTGATCTGTAATTTATAGTTCCCTATTGCAAAATGTGGTCCATTTGAGTTTAAAACCACGAATCGCCGTTTGCAACAAAGTAGACTTTCCGTCATATATTTTTACCCCTCTTGGAGAGCAAGTCAACGTTTCGTTCTTGCAAATTTCCCTCATTTTTCTTCTCTGTTGGCAAAATATCGTCGGTGACATTACCAGACCACTTATATCGGATTGCGACGCAGCAGACTTTCTGTCGTACTGTGTTTTTTAAACACAATAATGCCGCCTAGAAACTAGAGTGAAACTAGACTCTAGGAATTTAGTGCCTATAGAAATCAATGTTAATAAGATTTCCTTATGCGGAAAAATTTTAAATGACGACCATTTTTACGTTACAAATATATGTCTTGACTTTGGATTTTTTGACAGGAGGAGATATACAGCCAGTTTAATTCAGAGCTACTTTCAACGCATTGGCGGACATTGTAAAACTATTTAACGCCAGTGTTTGAAAACTCCATGGTTTCTCCTCTCTGTGCGAAGAAAACTCTGTGAAAAGTTAAAAGAATGATATCGATATGTATACTCCTTATATGTATACTCCTTTGAAATAATAAAATGGGAGCGGAGATTTTTGAACACCGCAAACGAGGTGTATGGTTTGATAATTTCGGCCTCGATATTCTGTATGAACTTCAAGCTAAGAGGTTGATATGTTTCTAAATTGAAGAAACTCCGGCCCTGAAGGCCGTTTTTACGGGTTATTTAGACATACCGTCCGCGTTCCGAGCTCAGAGGCCAACAGCACTGGGCGTGGCACCCGGAACTTTCGGCCTCTGAGCCCGGAACGGACGGTAGGTCTTGTAACCCGTAACTTTTTTTCAGTGTATCCGAAAGAATACAATAAGAAATTTGTAAACATGGCAATGGAGATGCGTGATTTTATATTTCTGTAATCGATATGTCGCAGGCAAATGGTGAAATCAGGCATTTTGTCAAATGCCTAGGCAAATAGTCAAACATTTTAACTGAGATTGATATCCTGATTCTTTTCCTCATTTTAGACAAAATAATTAATTGCTCCTGTAAGGGAAACATTTTAGTAAAAATTTGCATCACTCAAAAGTATTTTAAACGATTTGCGGCTCCTGAACTCATCTCGAAATTTTCAGCATGTCATACAATACAGAATTTTTAGAATTTCAACATCAAAAATATGAGAAGAAATTGAAAAGGAAGAGGCAAAAAGAGTTCGTAGGTTTGATGAGTTATTTTTCCAAAAATATTGAAAACTCGTGAGCTCTTCGCCATAAGTTCACAAAATTTTTTAGACCGTCAAAATTTAACCATCTGCCTAGGCATTTGACAAAGTGCCTGATTTCACTATTTGCCTGCGACAGATATATTGTCTCTAAAGACAGCACTTATCACTAAAAGAGCTGTTCAAAGATTGAAATCAACTTCGCAACTCCGGGAGTCAAGTAAGCGGAAACGAGGATTGACTCCCGAATTCGCGAGAGGCGGGAATAAAATTACTGCCGCAATTGTACGCCTTGAAGATGACAGAATTCCGGCTGGCTGGCGGCGTGAGGGAGGGAAAATGAGAGAAATGGAGGTCTGAGACAATTAGGCGCTTCACATTAAAACCCTTAATTTACAAGTGATTTGTGCCCCTCGCTCTTGCGAGCATTGTATTTTGCCGCAGATGAAGTGGCAGACGACTCAGAAAATCTTAGACTCTTGCCTTCACTGTAGAGGTTTTTTCAAATTTTCATCAACCTATGTATACAGGGTGTCCTGGAGACGTGTTAAAAAAGTGCCACGCGAGTTGTAAGGGACCGGTAGATGTGGGTCTGTAAATACACGAGAAAAAAGAAGACTCAAACTTCAACTTGAAAAAAGAAAAAAAAATTAAGGAACACCAGACGCGAGACGTAATCGGGCTTAGCTTTTTAAATTTTTCTCCAGAATCTGAGCGACACCTCACCGGTAGCATAGAAAGGAGCATACCGAGTTCACACGTAGCACCATCGCGCCTTCAATTTCGCAGATACAACGCGGACATCCATCATGTACGAATAGTTGCATCTCTGCGCCGCGCCGTCTTCAACGCGCCTCCTTTTGCTTTGCTCTACTTCCATACTGTGTTTGTTTCAGTTTGTTTGATTCGTTTTTGGAGTGGTGTTTTAAATGGTGTATGAGCAACACAGCCGTAAATAGGAGAGCTGTATTACTCGAGCCTCGTTTCTTAACTTTTCTCACAACACCTCATTGGGGTCATACAGCGGAGCTGAATCATGAATTCACAGCTCGCGCCACCGCGCCTTCAATTTTGCAGATGCAACACGGACATCCCTCAAGCACGAATAGTTGTATCTCTGCGCCGTCATCAAAGCCCGTCCTTCCATTTGCTCTATTTCCATATTGTGTTAGTTTTGTTTGTCTCATTTGTATTGGTGCTTCAAAGGTTCCGTCAGCAATAGAGCGAAGATAGGATGCGCCCTAATCGATTATCATTTTGAAAATAGAAAAAATGTCAGAGGTTCCTCAAGCGATCAAAAGAGCGCACATAAAAAATCGACTATAGTACTTCCTCTGAGAGAGTGACACATTGCAGATGAGGGAGGGGGGGTGATAAAGTGTGTTTATGTTACCAAAAGTTGAAAATGTCAAAGAAAAGAATTTTACGCCGATCTTGAAGATTTTATGTGTGGGTATTTTGATACTTGACAAAAGTTCGAGAGCTATTTTGATTTCCTCATTTAATGATGCTCATCATCCCTTTTTCGAAAAATCGAGAAAAATTTTCAATGCCTCAAAGCTAATTTTACGACGGAGAGTGACCAATTTTTCGCGTAATAGCGAAAGCTAAAAGCGTAATAGCGTAAGTTTGCGTTTTCTTTAATCGAATGTCTCCTTGTGAGTCAAATAATTGTCAGCCCTTAGAGCTTGATTAAACCAGTATGTCCCAATTTTTCACATTCTCCTCTTCAAAATTTTGAGCTACGGATACAAAATCTGAATTTAGCATATAAAAAAAATCCAAAACATCAATTTTATAGCATTTTCGTAGACCCAGGCGCCACTGGGGACTTATTTCCGGTTTATAGTTCCAGCATCTTCATTCACCACTATCATGCGTACAAGGACCTTTCTTTACTCTTACTTTTTCTTCTCCCGTTCATTTATGAATTTCCCTTATTTTTTCTCGGTCTTAATTTTTTCTCTCATCTTATTTTGCTACGTCTGGCAGAGGGGTGCGTCTTCGACGCGTCGGGGGGGGGGGGGGGAGGGCGTATCTGCCACTAGTAGATTGGCCTTATGGCCAGTCAAACTCTGTTACCATACCCTGAATACGTGTCGTCAACTGCCAAACTTCACATCCATATGTAAGAATACTTTTAACTACAACGTTGTGAATTCTCCTCTTATTCAACCTATTATCTTTTGTTCTATTAAACTCCTCGTCGATAAAACTAGGATCTAGGCATCCAATAACCAGAATTTGAAGCGCAAGCTCAATTGATTTTCATGCTTGACCCAGGAGGAAAACTTATTGACGGAAAATTCAAGTGACCTATTTTTTTTCAGTGAAGAGATGAGTTCTATATCCCAAAGTAAACGGGTTATAATTAAAATGCACTTATTTATTCCTTCAGATTGCCTATTATCGTACAACAAATTTCACAGTTTTTCCTCTATAAATGAGGAAATGCTAACGTAATCTTGTCAACCTAGAAAAACACTTACCTCAACCTATAGACAGAATAATAAGTTTTCATGATTCATGCGAATGGAATATAAAAAGAAAAAAAAAAAATGGAGCGGAGATATAATTCGCGGGAAACTGCGACTAAATCATTTAGAGTTTGACGCGGAGTCGGTAGATGAGCTGCACCTCGACCGAGCCGAAACTTGCAGAATGCACTTTTCATTCTCAGTTATCAGAAAATGACGCATCATTCACCATTTTCCCAGCGTTGCAAAATGAAGCAAAGTTAAGAATTTTTTGTCGAGAAAAAAAATTATACATCATAAGCATGAATGTACGAAGATTTATGATTCACTGGAACATGTTTACACGCTGTGTCAGCGGAACAAGGATCGAGTTAATGGGTGGCCTTAATCCACAATTTGGAGCATTCATATACTTTATGTTGATTTCTGATGTTCTAAATGTCGATTGGACGCCTTGGGCAAGATAGAGGCAAAAAATTGTTTTTCCCAGTTGTCAGTTAAATTTAGAAGTCTGGATTATTTCCATCGCACATTCAAAAGATAATTTCGACGAGAAAACCTATCATATGGAGCTTAATTTCGTACCCTTTCTAGTGGTAGTGGTCCATCGAAGCTTAGATGCAAGAATTTTAATTCGATGAGTGTTGGTGTTGCATGCACAATATAATGAAGGCGCTCTGAATTTTCGATTCTCAAACAAGTGCGCGCGGCGTCCTGTTTCAAGTTCCAATGAATATTGGAGACAGAAACAAGAAATGATACGGCCAAAGCGTGGTCTTTAAGGGTCCTTTTTTCCGCGGCTGCACGGATTATATCGCTCCAAATAATATGCTTAGATGCCGTATATACTAATATGCGTTAACCTATAAAAATGTACGAAAGTATACAATTAAATGGGTAGCTGTTTTGCTCCACTGGGTCCTGGACTAATTATTACATGTTGAAGTGTTCAAAGCTCCTCATAAACATGCAAGTACCCCACGTCATAGTTTCGTGTAAAGTGTCCATATGTCCTCCAATACCATGGAGGCACAATATGAGAGAAGTAAAAAGGTCCCTTTGCATGATTTGTAACTCTTTGCTGATATATTTACCCTCACTCCTTCCTACAAGTGTTGGAAAATACACCTATTTTTATCGAGGAGTTCAGATAATCACGAGAGAGGGATGGTTTACAAAATTGAAGGGACAGCGCCGTGCGGTCACTCTCCACTGGAGTTTCCGGGAAACCAATTAACACAGCAGCGTCAAATCACTCATTAATTGGGCTGCATTAAGCAGAAATGAATTAAGCCGCATCAGCCATCGCCAAATTTCAATAAATTATTTATTTTTTACGGGAGAGCGGCAGTGTCGATTCTTTAGAAAATCAAAAAGAGTTTCCTCTGCGACGTGAATCAAATTTTCTAAAATTTTCAAGTGATTTCACACAACCGATCTCCTGTAAAATAATATAAATTGCTCTATTTGGCAGTCGTTGATGTGACTTCGTTCTATTTTCTTCAATGCGGTTTGATTTCAAATTCCTCAGAAGTAATTGCCGCAACCAGGGTTGATCAAAAGTATTTATATAATAAAGGAAATATGTGAAATAATAAAGGCACGTTTAAAGAAATAAACAAATGATATTTATTTACAGCGGATCAATAGCAAACTAATTACAAACAACTGATATGAGTTAGTTTGAGGATGAGCCATGCCAAGGCGAGCGAGACGCAGAGGGCGGTCCTTTGCCGGGGACTGTCGGCGCTGCCTCTCACTGGAACAGAAATTGAGTAAGACAAAGGAGTGAGAAGTGAGGAATACTTTCACGTCACCCCCTCCGCCCACCGTCACTTTTTGAGAGGTTTTTACGCGAGCATTTTTTGCCTCTCTGGAGATTTCCCCGGCGCTCGCTCGATTTAAACAGCCGGAGATAACACCCTCGAAGTAAATTTCATGCACCTTTCTTTTATCGGAAGACGCGTATCCGCTCGGAATTTGCATAATCATCACGAAAGGTAGGTATGTCATGTAAATCTATGGAATGAAATCAATGAGTCTGCATACGGATATCGGCGGAGGAGGGGTTTTTTACTTACCGCAGGTGGTTGCCAAATTGGAATTACTCGGCTCTTTTTCGTGAAAAACGAGATTGGATGGGGTGATATATACGTGCACTGAAAAAAAAACTCCGGCCGTGGAAGCCGCAATTACGGGCTATATGGACATACCGTCCGTTCCGGGCTCAAAGGCCGAAAATTCCGGCTGCTGGGGCCGTAGCTTTGGCCTCTGAATCCGGAGCAATCGAAGCTACGCCTCCAGCAGCCGGAATTTTCGGCCTTTGAGCCCGGAACGGACGGTATGTCCATATAGCCCGTAATTGCGGCTCCCACGGCCGGAGTTTTTTTTTTCAGTGTGATTATGACAATGACGCTTGAAACTTCGATGTTTCGAAGGTTTCTTACACAGGGAAAGAAAACTTTGGCCTAGGAAGCCGTACTTAAGGGCTAAATGGACATACAGTCCGCGTTCCGGGCTCACAGGTCGAAAGTTCCGGGCGTAGCACCCGGAGCAATCGAAGCTACGGCTCCAGCACTCGGAAGTTTCGGCCTTTGAGCCCGGAACGAACGATATGTCTATTTAGCCCGTAACTTTTATTTCAGTGTAAGTGTGGTGACTGTGGATTTTGCTCTACAGATTAAACTAATGACTTTGAACAGTAGGGTCTGGCACGAACTGATGAAACAGAATGTGAATCGTAACTACACTCCTCTTTATATTTGAATCCCAGAAAATGTATTATCACCAGTGCTAGAATTCAGAGATTTAATACACTGAATAAAAAACTCCGGCCGGCCGTGGAAGCCGTACTTACAGCTGGCTGTATAGACATATCGTCTGCGTTCCGGGCGTAGCACCCGGAGCAATTGAAGCTACGGCTGCAGCACCCGGAAGTTTCTGAGGTCGGAACGGACGATATGTCTATGTAGCCCATAAATTTTTTTCCAGTGTATCACGCCGCTAGTGAGCTTAACCAGATGCATACTTATAACACACTGATGAAAACCTAGTTCTGATTACTAGATTTCCCGGGCATCATACACCGTAAAGGATCTTATCCACTGACATTATTTTTTAACAATGCATGAGGGGGGATTCTGAAGCGAAATTCCTGAAAAGAGTAGAAAATTGTCCCCCATTTTTTTAGGTAAAAATGCGGTTAAATGATGGTAGAAGACCTCATGAACCCTCTAATGGCTTTGCTCCTCCTGGATAAAATGTTTTAAATATTATTCGTGGTAAAAACTATATCCGTCACTCAATAAGCGTGAGGACCGCATTTATGGTCGCTTCTTAAGTATAAGTATGGACTTACCTCATTAATTTTTAAACCGAAAACTATCTGTTTTCTATAATTTTCATTTTTTTGGTGACAAATCGTTGTAATTCCTTACAGGGATCGATCTCAAAAGGTATGCCGTTAAATTTTTCTATTAATAAGTAAAATTTCGGCGTTTTTACGAAGGTTCGTTGGTACCTTTACCATCTCACTCTTTTTACCAATTATTGGTAATTTTACCAAGACAGACTGGTAAGCTTACCTAAAAAACCTGTATTTTTACTGTTTTCCCCAGGTAAGAATACCACTTTTATTGGTAATCAATTCCCGGTAACTTTGCCATTTTATCTCGGTAATACTACCACAGTCGATAAAAAATATTGGCGTTTTTACCGGGGTCCAGTAAAATTACCGAGAAAGTTCAATAATTTTACTGAGATTTCTCAGTAAAATTCCAGAGGTTAGTAATTTTACCAATTCCAAGAGATTCCAGAGTTCCAGAGATAGTAATTTTACCAAAAAAAAACTGGGATCAAACAGAACCCTGAATTCTTGGTAATTTTACCCTTTTCTTGGTAAATACATCGAGGATTTTTTTTTCAGTGTAAAGAGAGACCATGAATACGGCCCTGAGAGTCATAACCTCTGCTATTTTTCGCTCGAACGACGAATCGAGGCGGGATTTAAAATAATTGCAATGAGCGGCAATCTCGAGATGACGTGTCGGGAGCTCCTCTCGTTTGATGGTATCAAATTCTTGCAGCGCCAACTTTTTAATGCGAAACCCCAATTTTAAAAGACGTGGAAGAACCCGTCTTTCTGATCTCAAGCATTTCAAAGCAGGGAAAGTGTTCCTCCTACCATCCACAGCATTGCTACATCTCGTGGATATTCGGTTACAGGGTATGGAACTTCTTAACGAGGATAATGATCAAATGGTGTCTCTTCTTCCATTGGCAACAATGCTTATCCCACCCGCAGGATTTCGTCTTTTCAATTCCGCTGATCATTGAGTTGATGTATTTTCTTGAGTTTTTCTCGTTTTTCTACGCGTTTTCCTTGCAGGAGACTCACGGCCGAAGTCTTAAATTGTGGGGCGTATTCAAAGATTATGATGGACCACTAGACAAGGTACGAATTTAAGCATTCTGATACATGTTTCTCATCCAGAATTTCACAAAAAATATTTGAGATATATTAAGAATTCCACAAACATTTTCGAGGACTTATGTCCTACCTTCACCTTTTGTTTTACCTTTCGTCTATTAAATAAATGTCCACCGCTATTTATGTCCACTAAACGTTAAATCCAGTCTTTATTAAGTTCACATGATTTAATGTCCAACCATGAATATGTCCAAAATTGTCCAAATTGTGGACATGTTATGTCCACATTTTTTTCTTCTCATTTAAATGACAGGAACCACCTCAAAAATAAATGACCTTCATTCTTAAAAACATTTCATTCACGAATCAAGTCATGAAAGAGAACAGACTCTAAGAGCAGATAAAAACATATGTTCATGTGTACACTGTACGGATATGATAAGATGAAAACCAAAGCGGGGGCCTAGGAAACGCTCCAATGACAAATTAAACATTTTTCAGTAACAGATGCAGTCAAAAGTGAAAGTCCTCTTTAACTAGTTATTTCGTTCGCCTTCAATCTTGTAGGATACTGTGCAACGCCTCTGAAGCGAAATAGTTGCTTAAAGCGTTGCGGCGCGGCAGGCAACCAACGTGACACGTGCATAGGCGCCTACAAACCTAACGGGATACTTCACGCGTTGCGCAATGCGTGAAGTATCCCGTTAGGTTTGTAGGCGCCAGTGCGCGTTTTGCGCTGCTAACACGCCGCTCCGCTCTGTGTTAGGCTCTAATATTTAAACTCGCGGAGTCAGCGTTTTTCAACTCATGATTTTGGAATGTTTGCACTCTCTGCATTGATTATTCCCTTTTAAACTGATGAAAAAGAAATATGCACTACTGGAAAATAGAATGTGTTTTTTGTAAATATAACAGTGGTTCCGTGTCAAAAATGATTTCCAAAGCATTCAAATTTATTCTTTTATGTTTTGGGCTTTTACTGTGCTGCAGCGTAGTGTAAGCTCAACTAAACGCTCAAAATTGGACGTATTTGACTCAAGGAGGTCGATGTACAAATAAGTTAAAAACAAAAAATTGCGTGCTTCTTAGTTTTTTTCCTCTTTATTAATTTTTGTATAGTTTCTTTCATCACAACTACGGCTCATTGAGATTCATATCGATGCCATTGCTTGGAAAAGGTTTTACAAATATTTACGACGTTTTAAAAATGTAAATGTTTTTAAAATGAAGTAATCAATTTCATTAAAAAAAAGAATGTACATTGGCATATTTTATATCGGAAATTTCAAGGATAGAAATGAAACCAATTATTTACCAAAGACAATTTGAAAGATGAATCAAAAGAAGAAATTAACATTTCATTTAAAATATGAGTTACGAATAACAACACCTCATTCTCTCTTAATTTTCTCATTTCGATATTGTCAATATAGTTTTACACACGGACTAAAATATGACGCTTGAATTTGATTTTAGTGGACTTTACATTTGTGGACTTAACTTAGTGGACGTTTAAGTAATGGACTTAACAATAGGGTAGGCTTTAGAACTGTGGACGTAAAAATTGTGGACGAAAAGTCTGTGGACGTAAAAAAAGTGGACATAAAGTCCGTGTACCGATTCTTGCATCAAAAATTACTGAATCAACCCCTAACTAAGATATTGAAGTTTTAATTTTACTTTGGTCACGGGAAATTTGAATTACCCAGTTACAAGAAACACAATACTCTACGTGAGTCAAATTGCGCACTACAACGTTTTAGGCAGACTTCTCAATCAAACATTGTTCATTTCCCACCCTTACTTACTGTTCAAAGTGTAAACAATTTACTACAGCTGAGCCAAAGAGTCAAGTTGAGATTGCAGTATTTTCGTATTGCAGAGATTGCCACGGTAACGCTTAGTGTGCAATTTGACTCACGTATATGTAGACCATTGAGTTTTCATGAGCGAGAGGTTTGAATTCACGCGTCAAGAAACATCAAATATCTTGACTAGGAGTCAATTCCAGTAATTTTTGTTGCTTGAATCGTGCCTACGTTAAATTTTGGTTAAGAAACATGTTTCAGAATGCTTAACTTTGTGTCGTGCCTAGTGGTCCATTTCAGTGGCGTGGCGTGCTATGCGATTTATCGATTGATCTGCCATTTAAATCTATGGAAAAGGATCGATAAACAGGGTGCTCACAACGAACACCTCAATCATCGATTCTTTACCATACCTTCAAATGGAGAAGTATCGATAATCGATCATTCAAGCCTCGCTATTGGTCCATTTCTTGTGACGGGTATTTTTTTATGATCGGGACGGCCTCTCAATTTTGAGCTATTCCTTTTGATTTTGAGCTCTTTTAAACGTAGATATCCTGATCAGGCTTAGTGATTGTAGCTGGGGTCCAGAGCCAAAGGGTCAGAACCTCTTTTGACTCGAAAATCCACCCCTTCCTAAATGCCATTTCTATGGGTCATTAAAAAACAAAAGGCGTACTTTTACTGGAATATTCATAATTTGTTGATGATTTATTCATTTTCGGTGTACATACTTACGTACTCGGCCGCAAGTTTTCTGAGTAGAAATTAAACAGCTGAGGATTTCTTTGTTCTTTGTCCGGTCACTGCTAGAAAATTTACGCTTGCTTATTTTAAAATAAAATCTACGGTAGTATTCCTGGAAAATCTCGTGACGATTTTCTGTCATGATGAGTTATACGTCCATTTGCGGAAAATTTGGATTTTTGCGATGAAAATTAACTTTCTCGCTTATGAAACGGAAGGCTTAAATATTTACTTGTACCCTGTCAAGTGACCCGTTGTAACGTCAGACTGACTGCTTTTACACAGGCGCTTTATCCTCATCTCAAAAACTTTAGGATGTTGCTCACAACATGAAACTCCGAGTTTAGGAGTGCGATCATACTCAACAGAGAAAATTTAAAATTTCTCAAGGTAAGACACAAACCTACTGAGACCGGCTCCCCTCGATTTTCTTGTTTCTAAATCTCGCATTCATTAGAATCAAGTCCCCGCGCTTGGCCTAAATATTATAAACGTGTTCAACTGGTTGACGTCTGAAAGTTTGCAATAAAAATAATTAAGAAAACGTTGCGCCGAGAATAGTTTCGGAAGAGCAAATAAGTGAAATGAAGAATTTAAACGGACGTGTTTTGAAGTTGAGAAAGTCTAAAAGTTTGGTTGTTTATTTTTCATTCATAGCGCGTTCCTACTCACTGCTTAGCTCCCCTTGTTAATTTACTTTTAACTTTGACTTGTTGCCCCCGTTGTCAGAGAGGGCGCTAGAATAACTTTTTATTTCGGCCAACACTGGGTAATTTTGTTTGAAGCGCGGTTTGGATTGCTTTAACAATTGGCATGAGATGGTTCTACTTTTTATTTACTTAATGCACGAGTTTGCCTCCCAAAAATATACCAAACCGCATGTAACACTCCGCGGTATTACAAAAATTCTCAAAAACATTAAACTCCAAAAACTGAATTTACGTTATTAAAAGCTGAGGTAAAGTATTATCAACGATTAACCGAAGGGAACAACTTCTCTCCCATTTCTCTTGCCGAGTATTTATAGAATGTATTTAAACATGAAAAGCAAAAGGAGGAAGAAAATTAAGTATAATTATTTTAGAATCCAGATCTCCTACAAACCAGGCACTACAAATGATACTTGATAGTCTTATTTAATTGAATCGAAATTTCATTTTTCCCCCGAGAGTTTAATTGGCTCTCATTCCTTTTTGTAAGAGTGAAGGGGGTAGAGGAGGTTTACAGAGGTTCAATAAAATTATGAAGCCAACTCTATGGAGATATATCGCCACCATTGAGATTCAAACCCATGACCTACGTGTATTTTCCAAACAGTAGGCAACTTTTCAGTTTAGCGAACAATAATGTAACAATCATTAATTTAACGCATGACGACAAGGGAGCAGCATCCGAGAATTTCCGATTAAAAAAAAAGAAAAAAAAACCCTTGTAACTTTCTAAAGTTGCTGGAAAAATTAATTTGAAAAACACCTCCCAATGGTGGCATTCACTATTGAGGAGTGCTATTTATATACTCTCCAAGAAATATTACGATTTACGTGAAAAGGTACTTATCCTTAGTACGTCTATTTTAGTGTCTATATTACCTAAAATGTATGTAACTGTCTGAAAAACCCCGTAGATTTTCATAAGGCTTTCAAAACACTCTTTTTTTAACATTTTAAGTGTTAAAAAAATCAAAGTAGATCTACTACAGTTTCTACAGACTCTTTGACGTAAATTTTACCTCTCGTAAATATTATTCCGAATATTTCCATTTATACGTACATACTTTTCTCATGAAAATATCGAGAAATGACTTTTATTTTACGAAAATGTCAACAGATTATTTTCATTAATTTAACATTATCATTTTATTAAAAATACTTTTCCAACGATCAACGCTAGCAGGGATCATTCTGGCAGGATTTTTTTCAATTCATTCAAGTATCTCCAGGGGGATAATCCCGAGCTTACAAGTAAAGCCTCATTTTTCTTGGTTCTAATCGACGCCCCGCCCAGCCCCAGCTAACAGTTGTTTGAGACCATCAAACTTGGGTCGCTTGGATGGTAATCGAACCCGGGATCTCCTGTTCACTCAGCAAATGCTACAACCACTACACCAAAGAGGACCGGTACACAGTGGATCGAGTCAATTAGAGAAGTTGGACATGAAATTTTTGACTAAAATTGCAAATATCGCAGTTTATTTCGTCACCTTTTAAAGTCCAAGGGATGCTTGTAGGAAACAAATTTACGATGAAACCAATGAAACCACTTTTAGGACCTCAAAGTTTTGTATAAACCGAATAGAGAATTTGCAGGCGTCTGAAATTTGATGAATTTCGTGTTTAAGTGGAAACTACTGAGTGAGCTGAACTCGAGGATACCTTTGGTTCATGAATTGAACAATTATTGGAAAAGATATGACAAAATTATCTAATCTGCTAAAATACGTGTGTTTAAATGGGAAATGCCGCCAGATGACGTCACTGGGCGGTGCATTTTCTCACTTTTAAATATATTTTTATACTATTTCCCATATCAGAAAAAAATTCTAAAAAATACAGTGAAATCAGCTCTTTAAGCACTGTCAGATGAAGCAATAAAAAATTCGCATGCAAATTCTCCACATATGTTGTCCAACCTCTTCTATTTACTCGATCCACTGTGCGGCAGTAGGATTGAAAAACCAAATAGTTTGAGAAGACTCACGATAAATGGAAGTCTCCAGGGGTGCTTTTCGATGCTGTTGGTGCGCCGAATCGGAGGCTCCTAGATCGGCGAGCCGCCTGGGCATGGCGGCTTTGCAGGTGACCAACATTCGGCCGTTGATGAAGTGACTCTCTTGTGCCTTCACGTTTAGGGAGCTCGTCGACGTCATCAACCCGTGCGTGTGGTTTGCAGTCTCGAACCAGACGGGCCGCACCTGTGAAAACAGGATATTCATTTCGAGGTGAATTCGAGAGGAAATAACTGTCCTCCGTAACATTTTCTGTTGAAAAAAGCTAAAAAGCTCGTCGAAATTGCCACCGTCATTTTATTTTTTCACGTAGAAATTGTTGGTTGAATCTGTTTGAAAATTTCACTGAATTTTATCGGCTGCACTAAAGAAAATTCAGTGAAATTTTCGGACAGCTTCGTTGAACAATTTCTCTGTAAAAAAAATAAAATGGCGGCGGAAATTTTGAAACGTCGCATGGCGCTTGTGATACTTTTGGCCGGTAGGTGACGAATTTGTTAAGTAATTAGATTCGCCTTCGTTTTACAGGTTAGGCAGGGGCAAGCTATTTGGACGGAGTAAAAACAGAAAGGAACCAAGCCACATCGGGATCGAACCGAGAAAAAGAGGTTTAAAGTTTGGCTCCGGCATACGACTCAATGTAAAAGATAAACTTCAAGTTCAATTTCTGCAAAATTTGCTCCAACAAAAACTTTGAATTTTTGGCGATAGATAGTAGACTAGTGGTTGAGCTCAAAACCACTCATAACTCAATTTTTTCCAAAATGTGGGTTGGTTCCTTCCTGCTTAACTCAGTCCATTTAACGTCTGAATAGTGGCACTGATAAAATGATTAAACTAATTATCTTTGTCTTTATTATAATCCATTTATTACACTAAGTGTTAATTAACTAATTTAAAGTTAAAAATTAATTAAAATTGAATTTCTAAAAAATATAATTAAATATAGTCAAAAAAAAATTATAAAAATTATGATTTAATGATTTATAAAAAATATGATTTAAAATATAAATGTGTTGATAACAGCTAGTTTTGCAAGATGAACTATAGTACAATCAGATTTCCTCTATCAATGCTTACGGAACCTCATATTCCTACTTTGTCAAATGAAAGTGAATTATACCTCCTTCAGAATAATCCTATATATTAAAATGCAAAGTTCCGAATCTTGGGGCATTAACTTTGAGAGAACCACCGGACCGATTTGCGTGATCTTTTTTTTTAAATGAAAGCCCCTGAGCTGTAGATTTGCAGGCTGTGATCGTTTTTTCGATTTTCTCAAATTTTCTCTCATAATTTTCTCAAATTTTCTTCGATGCATTAAAACGGAGGTCCGAATCTTTGGACGTTAACTTTGAGAGAACCACCGGACCGATTTGCATGATTTTTGTTTTAAATGAAAGTCTGTGATCTGTAGATTTGCAGGCTGTAATCGTTTTTTCGATTTTCTCAAATTGTCTTACTTTTATCGACGAGTGAAGATTAGCTGGGCTCAAATTTTCTCCCATTTATTCAGGCTAAAGTCCGCATTTTGGGACATTAACTTTGAGAGAACCACCGGACCGATTTTCATAGGGTTTTTTTTAAATGAAAGCTTCTGATCTGCAGATTTGCAGGCTGTAATTGTTTTTTCGATTTTCTCAAATTTTCTTACTTTTATCGACGAGTAAAGTTCAGCTGTTTCGAGCGGTCATCCGGCCGCTTCCTGCTTGCCCGTCCCTAGATACCCCCCCTCTAGGGTCTCAGCCACCCCTCCCACCACGTTCTTTCGGCTATCTCCGTTTTCTTTCGTCTAGCTTTCCTACCACCAACCTCAAAGAAGGAGGTTTGGGTCGCATTGTCGTTCATCACTCGCCACCCACATTCCTTCGCAATCCCTAGGCTGCTCCGCTTCACAGCTTCTTGATATCCTGGCATCTTATTCTCTGCGGCTTGACTGACCCTGACTTATTAACTGTAGTATTGCGGATTGCTAACAACACGTATTGTTACAGACATTTTATTCATCATTATGAAATAGATTCAACTAATTGCTCCGATTCCAATTAAGCTACTGCACCACCATTGCTAGCTGTGGAGGGCGCCCGTAGGGTGCCCGGAGCAGCTAGTTATCTATAAAATTAGAATGTTCTCATACGAGAGGAATATAAATACAACTTTGGTCATTCTGGACTTCCACAAAGTCCGGAAATTGGAGTAGCATTTTATCTTTGAATTCTGATCCAATTTCTATGAAAGATCCAAAACTTTGGTTTAGGTCTCACAGCATGGATAGAGGGAATGTTGAGAGATCTTAAACCCTCTGCATAAAAGCTAAAGGGGTATTTCTATATTTTTCGGACATTTTCCTCGCAAAAATCCTCGCAGTTATTGGCTTTTCTCTCCTCTCGGTCGTTGCCGGCCAACAACTTGTCAATTATTTTAATTACATTTTCAGAACTGTTCCAAAACTTAATTAACTCGATATCACATGGAGTAGTGGTTTGCTTGCAACTTTAATAAACTTTCCTCTTTAAACGCGACCGGCTTTTGCCCCGTCCCGAGAGATACCGAAATGTGTGTTTCGGAGGAAAGTCCTCGAATATACATCTTGACAGTGGACGAAATGAGTTTTGCCAACATCCTAAGTTGGGTCGGTCATCTTACGCTCTCTCTATTCAGCTCATTCTTAGGCATCTCAAGAAAGCCTTCCTCCTCTTTCATTTTCGAACCTCATAATATTTCTGAGCTGCGACTTTCCCGAGTTTCGGATATAATCAGAAGTTAGTACTCAATTTACTTTTCGCTCAGTGTTTTCTCTTTTTGAATTTGGAATTCATGCATATTCAAATTCCCACGAAATGCATCGTCAAGGACTAGGATCGCAAAACCAAGAATCCAAGTCAAACCTGCTATTCGACATAAAATTCGGATTGAACCCAAAATATACTTTATGAATATCCTTAGTTCAATACACAGGCCTTGCTAGAAAGGAAAACTGAGGGGATTAGAAGACCATGGACACGAATGCAGTTTTTGCTACTTTGATAAATACGTGTTTGAAGTTTCGAAATTACATGGATCCTTACGGTAGAAAAAGTTTCACGTGACTTTTTGATGCTTAAAGATTGGAATTCGTGAGCGAATTTTTCACAGAAGCACGACTAGCTTCACTTAAAATCATTAATATCTCAATGTTTTCAAAAACTGCACTAATGCTGCTTGTTCTCCAAGCCCCTCAATTAAGCTCTTTTTTCAGGCAGAAATTTTATCCGTGGAGGAAATTTTTCTTTATTGTGAATACATCTAACAAGACGACAACTGGGACGTATTTAAATAAAAAAAGAACTATGTCCATTCCACCATGAGCCGTGCAATCCACAAGTATACATACACGGCAGGGCTCATATCACAATGACTGTAGTTCCTTTTGATTTAAATGCGTCCAATTACAAAATAAAAACTAGCAAATTGCACTCAACGCTTATGTTACCTGCGAAAAGCTCAACAATTCGATCAGTGGTAAAACATGGTTTTGGTCTGCGGGCTGATTGTTGAAATTGATAAATGAAGCTTTAGACAAAAAATACATAGGGGATACGGAGGGATTCTATTGTTGGAAGCGGGTGGTTGCAATGTTCAAAAGGGGTAGGTAATAGACTTGCTAACGGCAACCCACGAGAGACACTCTAGTTAGTCCATCATTTTCTCTCTTAGTCTATTGGAATCAACCATTTCAACCAATGGCATCGCTTAATACTCCCAATGTCTTCTTTGTCTATCGCTTTGTCTATCAATTACAACGATCACTCCGCTGTAAACTTTTTTGCTCAAAGTTTCAATTTTCTTGACGTGGAGATCCCGTTACAGAATTATTCCAGTGTCAAAATTATTGTCCTGATCACGAATATCATAACAATAATTGGAAAATTTGAAAGTTAATTTTCGATTTTTGTTCCTTTGCGATCGAATTATCCTTCAGTTCAAATCCATATTTAAACGGATTTTGGAGGAAAATACAAAAAAAGTAACCCTTTCGTGTCAGAATTAGTGTCCTGATCACGAATATCATAACAATAATTGGAAAATTTGAATGTCAATTTTCGATTTTTGTCCATGGGCTTCCGCACTGTGCGACGTTTCGAAGATTAAGTTGAGCTCAGTAAATATTTCTGACCTCTTTATCGTTGAGGAACCATTGGAGGGCCTGAGCGGGTGAGGATCTTCCAGAGGTGCAGTTCAAACTGATCACATCGCCCATTTTGTAGTGCCGATCCCGATCACCAGCTATTTGCGGGCGCTCTCTAGGTAGCGCTGAAACAGACGAATGAGCAATGGTTAGAGCCAATCTAAGTTGAACCATGAGAGAACACTTAGCAGCTTTTCCCAGCAGAAGATTTTCAGGTCTGATGTAACAAGAAAATTTTAAAGTACATACTCTAATAAATAGACCACGTTAAGCAGAAAGGAACCAAGCCACATCAGTTATTGCCAAATTTAATTGGGCAATTTAATTTTTTACGTAAAAACGTTGTGCGTATTGTGCAAATATCAGTGAATGTTCTGCAGAGTATACGATCAAATTCCTTAACTTTAAGAGAAATCCGCATAAATGTTCTCTATCAAAAAATTAAAGTGACCAGTTAAATTTGGCAATAGCTGATGTGGCTTGGTTCCTTTCTGCTAAAAGCAGTCCGCATACTTGTCAAATCAGGAATTTTGTCAAATGCCTAATGCCTGTGTAGATAGTCAAATTTTGTAGACCTAGGAAGTTTGCCGTCTCTCTGATGAAAACAGCCTCCCAAAATTTTGCCCATTTTTCGGTATTCGATTCGACCATCGAACCAAGGTTTAAGCGGAAGCTTATAATAACAGAAAACTCAGGAAAAAATTTCAAGATGAGTATAGGAACCGTTTTCGAGTTACGGGAGGGCAAAGGGGTCAAACTCCAGCCTTATTTTTCGCTATTTTCTTGTTGATTTGATGCGTCTACGGGGTTGTTATCGTTGTTTACACATGTTATACACACCGGTTCCTACGTATTTTTACACGCAAAATCGAGTTTTAATGTTGACGAGTCGATATGTCCAGGATGAGTGAGTATATGATTTTCCAGGAGAGTAAAACAACTGTCTGAATTCCTCTTTATTGTCTGTAGAAGGGTAATAATTCTTGAGGATAGCAAGAATAAGATGTTTTTTTCAAACTCCATCAGCAGTTTCAATAATTTCTCGAACTGTTGGAAAATACGGCAGAAATGCCGAGATTCGCGTTTTTGGCACTAAGAATTGACACTTCATCAGGAGATGAAAAGATGATTGTGAAAAGAGATTGTGGTTTGAAAGAGAGCAGTGGAGGTTAGGGGTCGTAGAGCGCGGGGGTGTGCTGTAAAGCGACCTATATGTATGTATCAGGAGATACGCATTTTTGCAATTAGTGTTTTAAACTTGTTGGCGGATTTGGATCATTTAAGACTGGAAAAAGGGTTTCAAACTTAAAATTCCTTATCAGATAACATTTAGTTGGTCATTAATTCTCCATCCATCCATGTTTTACGCTTTCCTAATGGACCGGTGGACAAAGTACCTTTTCTTCAATTTTGATTATTCACAGTTAATCAAAGAAAGCTCATTTTATCCGTGGGAAAACTTTTTAAATTCACAACCGTTTTTGAGTAAGTTGCGCTCTTGTAAACGGTGAATTTTCAGTTTCGCTTCAGAATACGATGACCGAACCAAGGGACTTAAAATACACAATCTGATCCAGCCGCCTGCGCTCTCTTCTTTAAATAAGACGTAGAGACCAAAAACAATCTTATTATTTTTTCGAAATAATATTCTTCGGCATTTTTCGAATATGCGGCTCGATTTAAAACCTAAAATTATGAACTTTTTGGTCAACATCATTGTACAAGGCCACTCACAATGGATACAGAAGAGCGCCTTCAAATCAATCCGTAAACTTAATGCAAAATTCTGATACCACTATTCGTGCGTCACGGCAGTCATTTTGCATACCCGGCCATTTGAAGGCGAATCATTGACTTCAGGCAACGGGGTACGAATTACAGCAGTGTCATTCGATATTCTTAGGGAGAAAAAGCTCCGGAGGTCCAAAGCCGGGGGCCGCCCACCTGGCCCCTAAGGAGCCAAAGCCGGGGGCCGACCCCCTGGCAACTAAGGAGCCTAAGGAGGGGGTTGTCCCCCTGGCCCTAAGAAGCCCAACCCGGGGCCGCACCCTGGCAACTAAGGAGCCAAAGGAGGGGTTCGCCCCCCTGGCCCCTAAGAAGCCCAACCTGGGGGCTGCCCCCTGGCAACTAAGAAGGCAAAGGAGGGGATTGATTTATCGACTCGTTACGTTAAAAATCGATTCTACAAGAAACATTTCGTAGGTGTCGGTGTACTACAGTCACATTAGGTGCATTTAGTCATTCATGAATCAAAAATGAACAATTCCAATCTCAAGAAATCGTCGATTTTCCGTAAAGAATCTTAAAAAATCGATATAACCGATCGATATATCGACGTGTCTAGCGAAAAATAAGGCCGGAGTTTGACCCCTCTGCCCCCCCCCCCCCCCGTAACTTGAAAACGGTTCCTATACTCATCTTGAAATTTGTTCCTGAGTTTTCTGTTATTACAAGCTTTCACTTAAACCTAGGTTCGATGATCGAATCGAATACCGAAAAAGGGGCGAAAGTCAACCCTTATTTTGGGAGGTTCTTTGTGGTTGTTTTAGCACTGGAAAAAGAAAGTTTTTCAAAACGATAGTTTGCCTCAAACTTGACAATTAAAGATTTTCATCATAATCTTTCAATATAATATTTCAAAATATTATTTTTAATATTTCATGTCGAGTAATTTTGAGAATGATGCTTACTCACTGCTGAAAACTCTATAGAAAGCTATTATGAGTTGACCAAATATTCAACAGAGCTTTTATCTACAAAATAATATTTTTTAGTCAGAAATCAGAAAAGATCTCGACATTCTAATCTAGGATAGAATTATCTGCTTTCTCATCAGACATACTTCCTTCTTTAACCAATAACCTGCGATATTTAAATGCTAAACCCTAACAATTTTCTATTCTTTTTGGAGGAACAGATTGCTTCGCCCAACAACATCGCTTAGATTGTTAATGCGAGGTCTTTATAATAAATGGACGTATTTCTGCCAAATGGAAGTATGTGCATTAATACATAAGCCCTGAGACCCATACGCATATGTGCATAACAGGGCTCAAAGTCATAATGCACATATTTCCGTTCGGCAGAAATACGTCCAAATTGTCTCTCTTCTTGTTAGCTGCACTACTTTTCCATGCTCCCAGCAGCACGATTCGCCGTGCATTGCGCGTTACGAGGGGTTTATCCCGCAGGGAGACTCGAGGGAAGGGGGGAGAGGGGATCGAGGTCGAAAATGCGGGAATAGAAAATCAGAGAATCGACGTTAAACGATGATTTACGGGTTACAAAGTGGGTGTTTATCCTTTATTCTTCATTCCGGAGTGAAAACTGCATAAAAGTGGCACTCGCGGGCCCTCCAATGCAGTGTTTTATCAGTGCAATAATGTGACAGGGATCAACCCCCCTCCCCCTCTGCGACAGCCCGCCCCGCCCCGCCCGCGCCCCGGCGGCGATATTGTGCAGCGTAATGAAACGACAACACTCTGGGCCGACGTAACTGCCTCCGCTGAGTATTCGACACACGTAGCAAGTCAGTAGACAGCAATTACGGAGGAGCGCAGCAACAACTTGTTAGCATATATTTCGGCTCCGTATCTTCCGCCTGATTCGCTCTTAACCCGTCTCCCTTGCCGGTTTTCCGTCCCGGAAAAAAGTGTCCAGGAGGTGTAATTATAGGAGAAAACAGTGGTCGAGTTGAAAGCTAGGGGGGCCCGGAACCCCCTTTTAATATTCAAAATTATGATATTCTAGGCGTGCGCACAACTGAACATAGGGATGATTCCGGTGTCATCCGGGCAGATATGCAGCCGTGAGTTTGGTTTAGTTGGTCGGCTCGACTTCGGTCCCCGATCTCCCTAGCCAGCTTCTGATCAAAGCTTTTTTCAAATTAGAGCCAAACCAACATATGATAGTTTAACCGCCTAGATGACCATCTGGCCGAAACCCACCCCATGTTGGGGTGGTAGTGCGAAACGGATGGAAATCGAAACCCCCGACTTTGGTTTACCACAGCCGGTGGAACAAGACGCTTAAATTGTCATATCTTCGATAAGATTCGCCACTTTTTCTCCCGAAAGAACTACAAAAAAAAAAAAAAAAAAAAAAAAAAAAAAAAACTGAACATTCCATTACTGCTGTCCAACGCAAAAACGTCGTAAAAGCCATTTTAAATTTTTTGGAAACAATGTTTCATAGCAAAGAAACTTGTATACCTTGGGACAATGTATTTACAGAATTCTTTCGCAAATACTGTCAGGAACTTAACCTGAAAATTTGAGGTGCATGGGTAATGGGAAGAAGGAGAGATTCTAAAACAATAAATAAAAAATAAATAACAGAAATAATACTCAAGATCCTCCCCGCAGAAGAAACTTTGTTTCACAGCAAATAGCAATCAGCATAATCTGAATAACGACGAGGTATTCCACTGAGCAATGGCAAAAGCAATGGTAGACAAGACCGTAGTATGTGTTATGATCTATATGTATGCATGGTTGTATGTTTGATGGACAGCAATTTTCAAAGAAAGAAACTGACCGAAAACCACAATTAAAAAAGCAGCACGTACACCGCTTTCACGGGAAAATGCGGATTTTTGCTGTCATGTCAGCATTGTGGTCAATTTTTGCACATTTACTGCTCCCTTACCGTTCTCGGTTTTTTATTAACTAGACGAAGTTTTCTATGTTAATTGAATCAGTGAGATCCTTCAAATTTAATTGGTCGCACCGCGAGGAAAACTCGATTTCGAAAATTTGAAAGATGCCGTTACTGCTCTCTTCAGTCACACGGCAGTATATCCCTCGGCATCCTATGCGATTAGATTCCCCGCAAGAGGAATAAAGTCAATAAAAAGTAGTCTGATTGTGAATCGTAGAACCACAGCTTACATCTAATAGGACATCTATCCGAAGTTTAAGCTGAGCGCAGCGCGAGCGCGAGTGTACTTTGCACGGCAGTCCGCCTTCAATTTTTGTGCACGCAACACGGACAATCACTGAGCTCGAATAGTTGCATCCAGCGCCAATCGATGTATCGCAATTCAAGCCACGCCACTGATCATTACTGTTGCTAAAACGGTAAGTGATCTTGGTAAGGCCGAGGTAAGGTTTTACTCTCACTGTGGAAAAATAATTTTCCCCCTATGATTTTATGTGTCTTTCATTGTTATTACTCATTCATTGTTTTCATTATTTTTTTTATTCTTAGTTTTCATCATCACTTCTTTTTAAATTCACGTTAACATTATTACTTTTTTATTCATTATTTCATTGTTATGTTTTTATGTAATTTGTTTCATATGAGTTTCTTCCTCACTTTTTTTAGTGTCACTTTTTTTCTGCATTGCTATTTTTTTTTTTGTTAACCTTTTCTGCTGAGACAGCAAAGAGTCAGTGCAAAAATGAAGTTTTGAGAAAACAGGCTTCGAAACGTCCGACCAGAAAATTTTATTGAATGAAACCTCAGTTCTTTGTCAAATTGCTACTAATCGTCCGAAAGACTCCTAGAAATCGTTCGGATGATTAAAAATAGACTGATTTTATTTCAATTACATGAAAAAGGTATTTTTCATTTTTTGGTAGGCTACCGTTAAGGAAGACAGCCGTATGTCGTCGGTGAAACTATCAAACCACGTATCTCGGTTTGCGACGTCGCAGACTTCCTGTCATACTTCAGTCATAAAATTGAAAACTTCTCAACATTAATTCTTGAAGACTTCCTTGATTTTTCCTCTTTGTGCGAGGAAAATTCTGTGAAAATTTTAAGGAATGATATTGATTTGATCTCCTTTAAAAAAATAAAATGTAAGCGGAGATTTTTAAACACCGCAATCGAGATACGTGGTCTGGTAGTTTCACCATCGATGTGCTATCTTCTGCATGCTTTCGTAGTTGCGTTTTGGACACAGAACAAACACATATTCAGGCTAGAAATTTGCAGAAGAGGGCGGCATTTTACTTGAAAGCACTGTTTTCATTGACTCTCTGGAGGAATAATGTCACTTACTGCTGTTTTGCCTAAAACTGCGTCATTTTTTGCGAACTTGCGGCTTTCTCATATGTCTCGTAAGATGAATTTTGCTATTTCAGGTATTTCAGTGATTTCGTCTGAAGAGATTAGACGAATTTTGAAAGAAACTCGATTTCGGAAATTTGTCAGTTTCTGCTCTCTTCGCTATCACGGCAGAAGGGTGTCTATTTCCATTTTTCCCTCTCGACCTTGTAAAACCAAAACCATGGATCTTATTTAAGGTGATCATAAAACGGCAGCACAGCAGCACACCACTATAGAATATGTCATTCACTGCGCCAGATCAAAACGCCTTCATTTCTTTGAATACAACGCGGACATTAACCGCTCAGGAATAGTTGCTTCCAGGCGCCTGCGACCACACTTGTGTCACCGCAGTATCATATCTAAGCTCTAAGCCTTGTGTTGGATAAAAAATACAGATTAAAAATTAATATTTACATTTCTGTGAGTAGTTTGACACATTTCAGCTGCTTTTACGATGAAGATTTGTTTTTGACCTTCTCTTTCAAAAATAAAATATAATATTAATAATTAGAATTTCTGATGTCCAACTTCTTCCGCTGACACGCTCTCTTCGCTAGCACGACAGGTTTTTGGTGTGTGGCTTAATTTTTTGGTTCCTCACCAAAACCCTACGCTGAGTTATTGGTTGCACGGCCGGGGCCGGCTACAGGAGCATGAAAGTGATTTCTTTGAAGAAAGGGCACGACTCTTGAATTGCGTGACGGGGATCAAAGTGAGGAAACAATTTTTCAGACGCCGGTTGGGGCTAATTCGCATTAATCACCCTTTCGTCGCCTTCGCCAGGCCCAAACTCGAGGACCCCAGCTGTTGGTAAGTCAACTACTCTCGGCTCCGACCAGATTGTTTTGCCAAGACGTTAATTAATGGAGCCCCAGCCCTTCCACGGTTCATCAAACACAATGACAACCAGACATCCGTTTCAGTTAGTTGCCAAATTCTTGTAAGTTTCAGGAAAAATCGAGTTACCTGTGATAAAACTTAAAAACTAGGCTTATCAGCAAGGTCACAATTTAATTTCATTTTTACCTCAGAAAAATACACAAAATTAAACGGGGTAAAGTTCAAAGAGGAGGACCCTAATTTTTAGAGGAACAGGAGGCAAATAACAAGGGGGAAAAACGGAAAACAAGGCTAAAATACGCAGCAATAAAAAACCCTAGAAGATTCGCCTCAAAACTGGGTGATTTTCAGTCGGGAAATAAATTAGAAAATTAAAAAAAAACATTGATAAAAAAATCTGAAAACCTTTTGTATCTATGTCTAGGGGAATCAGGATTTTGCCGCAGCTACCTCTAAGGTGATCTCCAAAATTCTCCAATGGGTAGACTCGCATGAAAATTAATTGAATGAAAAGGAGCTGTATTGCACGCAAAACCTGCATTTACGATTCCTTTTGGTTATAGGACTTGCATCTGTATTTTCGTTGATACAATTTCAGCCCCTAACATGCAAATTACACATTCAAACATTTGTATACTTAATTTATGTTAATTTAATTCCTTATTTTTGTAAAGTTGGCTACTTTTTTACAGCAAACTCCAAACTTTCAGAAATTTGGTCTAGCTCGACCTTTTAAGCGTTTTTGCATAGAATGGATTAAACATTTTTCTATGAAATTCTACCAACAGTATATTAATTTTAAGTTTTTTTCGTACTAGGCTTCATTTTTTCGTAGATACTTACATACCGTGCTTATTTCAAGAGGTTCCAAAACAACGATGGTTATTACAAGTTATTTTAAGGTATTTTCAATCAGTAAAAATTCATTTTGGCTATTACGTCTCTCATCAGTCATGATCAGACCGAAGATTAATGATGATATCCGAAAGTATATAGCTTTTATTTAAATAGGAAGCTGACTTATAGCATCGGGTTCTTAAATATATCCTGTTTTAGACCGAGATTACTGACGTCAAAGGCACTGCGAGGCAGCATTTAGATCGAAAGTACGTGGTATATGGCCCTCAAGGAGTATATTGTTTACCGTTTACAAACCCGAAAGTAAAGTTTTCTATGAATGAAGCAGATAAATGTTTTCTGCTATCGATTTTTTTTTCTTAGAAAAAATATTACTAAAAAATTTAAACAAATAAGCGGAATTCGGTCCTTTTCGCGGATCTCAATGTGTCAGTCCCTGATCACGTTTTATTTTCCTTAAAATGATTTTGTCAAGATGCTTCTTCGAAGAGTTGTGTGATTTTCTTTTGGCGGAATTAATATTTTCGGCTCATTTTTGAAACAGCACATCTTCGTTTTCCAGGCAAACGAACGTAACTTCATCCCACGGTTGGAAACTTGACTCGCACATTTCGATCTTTTACAATATGGGCACGCAAATTTTCTGACAGAAATTTTGCCGACTTTGCTTAGAATTAGAAGAGAACTCAACTTAATTTTCAGTTAGAAAGCAGACTGTTTCCGAAGGGTTGCATAAAATGTGAGTACAAATTCGCAACGTTGATATGCAGTTTCGTTCTTTCGTGAGGGAAACGACTGTATGTGCCATTAGTTCCCCTAAACAGATAGGTGGTTTTATGGATAACGCGCAATGCGTGAAGTATCCCTGTTAGGTTTGTAGGCGCCAGTGCGTCGCCGCTCCGCTTTGTGTTGGGCTCTAATATTTAATCTCGCGGAGTCAGCGTTTTTCAACTCATGATTTTGAAATGTTTGCACACTCTGTATGGATTATTCTCATTTTAATTGATGAATAAAAATATGTTCTTAGAGGAAAATAGTAATGTGTGATGTGTCTGTAAATATTAAGGTAGTTCCGTATCAAACTTAATGATTTCAAAAGCACGCAAATTTCTACACAATATTTTATATCCTTTTATAGCCAATGGCGATAGAGTGTAAAGCCCGGCGATAGGAACTGTAGCCCGGCTGAATACTTTTTTGTAGCTTCGTATAACCCGGCTGTATGATTTGCTCCGTCTTTCTACAGCCAGCTATATGATTTTCAATAGCCTTCTTTAGTCGGCTTTAAGAACTCCTATGGTATTTTGAAACGCACAGCTCCTATCGCCAATTTTTACCAGAATTTTGCAATTATAAATAACAATCCAAATCATATCCCAAATAACATCTTGAGAGTAAAGAAAAAAAGAAAAAAGAAAACAAATGTGCGGCAACCTCACGATTATAGTTTACACAGCCTTGCAGTGAGCTTAACAATGAAGTTACGTCTTTTTCATGGAAAACGAAGATATGCCGTTCCAAAAATGAGTCAAAAATAGTAGGTCCGCCGAAAACACAACACCACACGGAAGCATGTTGAAGTTTATCTTGAGGGAAAACAGCCCTTGGGTGGAAAAATTCAGGATGTATAAACTCAACGGCAGGTTAATTGAAACAGACGTTTATGGCCTGGTTACACAATCAAGTTCCCGTCAAATTCCGATCAAATAGTGACTGGTGCGCACCATCTACCTCAAATCTCTGCGGCCTGCAAAAATTTGATGGTAGATGATGGAACTGTGGGGCTCATCCTTCATCTGATTTCCACACAACCGTGCTTATTTCAATCAACACGCTGTTTTAATTAATTTTACCTACTCATCAATCTAGATAACTCTCGATCGCCATCTTGGTCATCATTTTGATTGGATTTGCGGAATTTGATCGTGTAACCAGGCCATAAGGTCAGTTAAACAGACGTTTAGAGGTCGTCGTCGCATTTCTTTGTTTTTAAACGATCAGGATTCTAATTCAACACCCCAATTTTTTCCGGTGTCTCACCCAATCAAGATTTTTATGGGTGTTGATTTCGGACCCGGGTAGAATTGATTATTGCGACCGCCCTCGAGGGAAACAATAGCCCGAAGACGGCTAGCGCCTGACCTGCTTCATAATGCATCCCGGCAGGCGTCGGCGGCGTCGGGGCGCCTGGTAATGTAAAATTATAGGCGTCGCGACGGAGGAATCGAGGATTCGGCCATAAATTCGTTGACAAGTCATTAAAACATCAGGCAAGTCGTTTGCGGCAGCATAAAGTATCAACGCCCGCTCAAAGTGATGCATAAAGCTCCTACAGATTGCCTAACATGGCGAGCAGAAGGCGCGGCGTCGGCCATCAAATATTCTCGCCTTCGGCACTGCCAAGGGGCCCGCGAGAGAGGACGAGCCAGTGCTGCCAGATTTACATTTTCGGACATTTCATAGTGCAAAGTTCTCAGCTATTTCTCCACATAAAATTGTATCTACACGAAAACACTGTACTCGCTTTAAATTTTCTTCTCTTCCCCACGCATTAGAGTGACCGGCATTAGGATGAGAGCATCGCAACGTTTTTGTCCGACTAGTCTCATCATGAGCTTAATGCAAATTCGCATGAAAACTGTGTGTTCAATAGTACACGATTTTATTCTATAAAGGGAACAAGCCCGTTCATCCAATTTTTCAGTAAAGGAAAAATGGACTGAGTTAAGCAGAAAGGAACCAACCCACATTTTGGAAAAAATTGAGTTATGAGTGGTTTTAAACTCAACCTTTGCTCTACTATCTATCGCCAAAAATTCAAAGTTTTTGTTGGAGCAAATTTTGCAGAAATTGAACTTGAAGTTTATCTTTCACATTGAGTCTTATGCAGGAGCTAAACTTTAAACCTCTTTTTCTCGGTTCGATCCCGATGTGGCTTGGTTCCTTTCTGTTTAACTCTGTCCAAGTACTGATGAGAAGTTAACTCACATTAAATAGAACTTGTTGTGGAATGCTCTTCAGAGACCTGCCGAGTAGGGTGTCCCACTTTGAGGGTCACCTTCGAATTTGGATGATGGTACCCCCTAAATCGTTGACCCCACTATATTCAAAAATAATAAAAAAAGTAATACTATTCAAAAATGTGTATTAAAAATGCAGGATTTTGCCCAAGGCCAGGGGGTAGTCTTTGGCTTTGCGCAACCCTAAGGAATTTTTTTGGATTTGTTTTATTCGCTGAATATTTGTTTTTGTAAGTGGAGTCAACGATCTGGGGGCTACCATCATCATAATTCGGAGGTGATTTTCAAAGTGGGACACCCTACCGTTGAGATATACCGTGAAAGATTTTAAATTATTCAAACAACTTCCAAAAAGTTACATACATTGTTACCTGTTAAAATTGGTTCTAAGCCAAGGTAAGTGAAACGAAGGTATGCTCTTCGTCTCTTTGGCCGAAACGCAGATTTTTGCTCCCGCCGCCAGACCCGCGGCGCGAGATTTGAATTCAACAACTTTGCGGTCCTCGCCAAAAACAAACATGACCGCCTGCTTTTGTTCAAACTTAAAGTATCATCTCACTAAACGCACATGACTTTTCATACTTGACGAATTTTTTCGCACTCGTGCTCATTTTTATCAACAACAGACGGTCATATTTGTTTTCGGCCAAGACTGCAAAGTTGTTGAAAATTCAAATTCCGCACGACAGCTCTAGTGGTGGGAACAAAAAGCTACGTTTCGGCCAAAGAGATCGGCAAGAGTACTCTCACGTTTCTTTTACCTTCGTTCCAAGCTATGTTTCCACGATCAAAACTAGCCTATCAAAAATTTTAATGGGACCCTTACTTTTTGATCAACATCCTGAAAAAAAAAAAACTCTGGCCGTCGAAACCGTACTTACGGGCCATATAGACTTACCGTCCGCGTTCCGGGCGTAACACCCAAAGCAATCGGAGCTACGGCTGCAGCGCCCGAAACGTTCGGCCTCTGAGCCCGGAACGAACGGTATATACGTCTATATGACCCGTAAATTTTTTCAGTGCATAAATCACGAACTGAGAACTAGAAGACATTTATTCGACGCGGGTGTGATGACTGTACTTTGGTCATTTGGAATCGGTCGAGGGAAATTACGGAAAAGTGATGGGAAAAACAAGAAGAATAAGTTGAAATAATGCGACGCTGCGTGTGCCGGCGGGCACGGTATTTTTCACCCGGCCTGGCGCGGCGTCACCAATGTCACCTCCTCCTCCCTCATGTCATCCCCCACCCCCCACCCGTTTAAGCCTAGGCTAAGTTTGCTCTTTACATTATTCAAATTCACACTTGCCACTTGCTCCGCACCAGCCACACCTCTGAATATTTATGGCTTTTTAACCTCTCTTACTAAATCACTTGCCTCCTATTCCGTAGAATTGGTTTCCGCTCCTTTTTTCTTCTTCTTTTATCATTTTTTTATCTCCTTCATCTTATTTCTTCCATTTGTATCTCGACCCGAGACTCTTCACTCTTGATCTCGTGTTTCTCCGGGCTGATTTCTTTCCTCGCGCCCTCGACCAGGTGCAAATGTAAAAGGACTCCGATGGACCAGTAGACAAGGTACGAATTTAAGCATTCTGATACATGTTTCTTGACCAGAATTTCACGTAAAACACGATTCTTGCATCAAAAATTACTGAAATCAACTCCTACTAAGATATCAACGTTTTAATTTTACATTGGTGACGGGAAATTTAAATTACCCAGTTACAAGAAACACAATACTCTACGTGAGTCAAATCGCACACTACAACGGTTTAGGCAGGCTTTTCAATCGAACATTGTTCACTTCCCACCCTTGTCGTTCAAAGTGTAAAAAAATTTGCTATAGCTGAGCCAAAGCGTCAAGATTGAGATTACCATATTTTTGGTTCGCGGAGACTGCCAAGGTAACGTTTAGTTTGCGATCTGCCGCACGTAGACCATTGTGTTTTCATGAGCGGGAGGTTTGAATTCACGCGTAAAGAAACATTAAATATCTTGGTTAGGGGTTGTGCTCAGTAATTTTTGTTGCTTGAATCGTGCCCCACGTTTTTTGGTTAAGAAATATGTATCAATATGCTTAACTTCGTACCTTTTTTAAAGAGTGGTCCATTGCTATATCCGTCGACCGGCAGGTTCATATCAGTGTTAGGTGGACCACATTCTGCAAATAGGAATTACAATTTCAGGCTCATCCATTGTTGCACCTCTCTGCACAGGGGAACTCATGGCACGTATGCTGTCCCTAAAGTGAGCCAGAATTTGGACTTCATTTTGCAACGAGGAACTACAATTTCTGGCTCATCCGTAAAAACACTTATGTAAATAGCAAAACTAATAGTGCATACGTTGTTTCTAAACTGAGCCGGAAGTTGTAGTTCCGAATTGCAGAATGTAGTCCAATTGTAGTTCCTGATTGCTAAGTGAAGCATAATATTTCACCGCCCGCAAATTCTTTGTAGCCATGCTTTACCGAAACTAGGCGGTGCGCCCCCCTGACCGCTTCACGGTCCAACCCTCCCCAAGTCTCCCGCAGTGATCGCAATAAATAGCGATTTTATAGGTTGGTTATCGCGATTATATCGGTGGCAATATATCGAGATATTATTGCATTAAAAATTGCGATATATGGCGATTAAATCGCTACACATCGCAATTTTTGGTTTAATAAAATCGCGATCAATTTTCGTCGATAAAATCGAGATTAAATGGCCATTTATCGCAATGTTCATTCCGAAAATATAGCGGTAAATTGCCTGACGATGAAATCGCGATTTTATCCCGATAAAATCGAGGATACTCGCTCAGATGTTGATGATCCTAGCGATTTTATCGCCGATAAAATTGCAATATATCCCGATTTTTTCGTTGAAAAATGCTACTTGGGTCCAACGGTCTCCACTCCTCAGGCGTTTACGCATCACGCGTTACCATATGATTTAACAGTATGGAATCTGATGTAAGTGAGGAAATAGCGTTATTTGTTTGCATCGATCCAAATACCTCTCCATTCAAAAACCAAAGTCGAAGCACATCGAGCACCAAACTACTTTCAGTACGTTTCACTATTGAATACTTTCCTCTGTGTGCTGAATTTTTTAAACAAATTTAGAGGTAATTTGTGTGACAGGAGGAGGTTAATTTGCGTGAAACCAACTTGAGTTGTTTATCCAACGTGTAGAAAAATTGTGTTTTCGACGATCGATTCTGATTCATTAACGAGAACCGTAGATTAGTGTGGTAATATTACTTAGGTATCCATAAAATCTTATTATCAAAATATGATTCTAGGAATGGTGCAAATACGTGCAAACGTCAATTCTTGAGAACTTCCGTGATTTTTCTTTTTTGTGCGCAGAAAAATCCGTAAAAACTTCAAGAAATAATATTGATTTGGTGTCCTTCAAAAAAATAAAATGGGAGCGGAAATTTTCAGACACCGCAAACGAGATACGTGGTCTGGTAGTTTCACCGTCGATATATAGCATTGTGAAGATAGGGAGTTATCGATCCAGGTCATTCGATACCGTTATCGATATCGAATCTTTATCGAATGACCTTGATCGATATATAGCGTTGTGAAGATAAGGAGTTATCGATGAAGGTCATTCGATAAAGATTCAACAATATCGACCAGAGGGGAGAGATTTCCGCTCGACAACCATGCTGCGCTTATTTTCCTCCTTTCAAGTATTTCCCGGTCTCACAACTTCTTTTCATCGCGGCAGCAGACGAGATTTTTTACTAGAACATAATATTCACGCTTAAGACAATGTTTTAATTACATTGTTCGTCAGTGTCTTTTTCTCGCGAGTATGGGGCTTTCGTTCAATGGCTGACTATTAAAATCATATTTCAGAAACTTTTTCAATTATTACGGAAACTTTCCCGCCCCTCTTCACCGCCTCGGCGCCAACTTGAAAAACAAGGAATCAGAAAAAAATAAATAAATACGAAAAATGAAACGGAGTGAATGTCATAATTTATTTCCACCTGCTTGCAATTAAACTTCAAAGTTTTAAATACCTTATAGGGTGTTCTTTTGCTATCTCATTTTTTTTTTGGAGCTTGGAGTTTACAACTTGTAGCGAGCTTTCGGCTACTTAATATCTGAGAGTCTCTTTGGAAATGAATATTTGAGAGAAAAATTATATCTATACAGCTGCTTTTCAAGTTCTTGGACGCACGAGTCGAAAATCTTCTGAACTTTTAGTCTCACGCACGAAGTTATTTTTCTCTAAGAGGATCGTATGTTCACTCACGGCTGTGAGAGTTTCATGACAGCCTAAAAATCATGAATTAATCAAAAAGCGGCATATCTGTCCGATTCTAAATGATTCTAAAATAACGATTCTAGCTCAAATTATTCCCTTCTCACTAATTTCTGAAGATAGTAACTCTTGAAATACATTTGAAATTGATTCATCAATATGCGTGTTGATGTGGAGACTGTGTGCAGCTAAAATGCTTAGGAAGATCGAAGCGGAGGGCTGCCGCGCTAAGCAAAAACATCGCATGCACCTTCAGACGTTGCCGAATTTCCGTTGCTAAAATATACATTTTTAGGGATACTTGTAAATATTTTTCTTCCAATTTTTCACGGGACCACATCCGTAATTTAATTTAAAGTATCTGAAAATTTCAAGGAAAAATAATAATAACTTTCCGAAAAAACAAATATATTATAAAAGGAAATTTGGCAACATCCGCATGATCATACGGCGTTTTTTCTCAGGACGGCAGAGCGTAGCAGAGCACCGGAACTTTTCGCGGAGATTAATAATGGCTGCACAATGGGTGAGTGCAGACGTCCATAAAAGGTAAAACGCGCGCATTTGTATTAATTGGTCGACTGTAACTAGACCGGAAATCCAATTTATTATTCTGACTTCCGGTCATTCTCTGTAACGTAACCACTTCAACTCAGGATTGACTTCTCTGACGTCTCAATGTTGCCATTCCCCTCGAGTATACATGAAAATCAGGGAAATCCATGACCAGATTTGACTTATTGCCGCCCTCTTCAAAGCAATGGCGTGGCGTGAATTGCGATGTATCGATTGTTCTGCCATTTAAACCTATAGTAAAAAATCGATTATTAAGGTGTTCGCTGCGAACACCCTGTTTATCGATACTTTTCCATAGGTTTAAATGGAATAACAATCGATATATCGAAAAGCACGCCACACCAATGATCGAGGAGATCCGCGGGTAGCCTCTTCTGGAAAATTTTTGACAATTCCTGACTCTTTGGGGCAACCTTGACCTATTTTTCGCCTGACCTTATCTACGTAACTGTAACTTAAAGAAAATGAAAAAAAAATACGGAATGAACTTTTTTTCTGCCCTTCCCCCCTGTAAGTTTCCGCCCCCAAAATTTCCCATTCCGAGGCACCTGCTTGTGTTACCTGTCTGAACCGAGTTTAACAGAAAGGAACCAAGCCACATCAGCTATTGCCAAATTTAATTAGGCAATTACATTTTCTACGAGAGAACTTTAGTGCGGATTCCTTTAAAATTTTTAGGGAATTTGCTTCAAACTATGGAGAATTTTCACTGAAATTTGCACAAAAATCCGCACAACCGTTTTCATGGAAAACTAATATTAAATTGTTCAATTAAATTTGGCAAAAGCTGATGTGGCTTGGTTCTTTTCTGCTTAAAATGGTTCACATACCATTAATATCGCACTGGATAAAACATATAACATCGACGGTGAAACTCCATAACCACGTATCTCGGTTTGCAACGTTGCAGAGTTCTTGTCATTTTTGATTTTGAAAAGCTTGACAGGTTAATTGAGATTTTTGGTAAATATGGAGGGATTGTCAATTCCGTGAGAGAAAATTCACTAAACCTATCTCTACACCTCTTTGGTGCAGCAGGCTTTAATTATCTTTCAACAAAATTCCATCTTTTCATACCTGAACCAAATAAACCTTTTGATTTGCCTCAATGCCTGTCATCCTTAAGACGTTGGAGCGCCTTCAATTTCGTTTGATACTGTGCAAAACCTCTGTTGCGAAATAGTTGCTTAAAGCGCCAAGCGTGACATGCTCACTGGCGCCTACAAACCTAACAGGGATACCTCACGCATTGTGCAATGCGTGAAGTATCCCTGTTAGGTTTGTAGGCGCCAGTGCGCAATGCGTGAAGTATCCCTGTTAGGTTTGTAGGCGCCAGTGCGCATGTCGTGCTGGCAGCACGCCTCACCGCTCTGTGTTTGGGTCTAATATTTAAACTCGCGGAGTCAGCGTTTTTCAACTCATAATTTTGAAATTCGCACACTCCGCCTAGATTATTCTCATTTATATTCAATTCTTAAAAGCTTCTATTATTTGTTTTTCTCGGTGCTCATAAAATTCTGTGAAAACTACAAGGAATGATTTTGGTTTGTTCTCCTTAAAAAAAAGAGCGAACATTTTTGAACATGGCAAACGAGATACGTGGTTTGGGCGTTTCACCGTTGACATAAGATCAACAGGTGGAAACTAGAGAAGCATATATCTCTACTGCAAAGTTTTAAAAAAATATCCGCCACTATCGGATATTATCGGATCCGCCATATCGGATGATTCCGAGCATGAGCATGCTCATGTATTACGGTGACCAAATGCCAGGTACATGAGCCAGGTACTGGCATGCAATAAATCGCATCGAATAGGTAAAAAATCTCGGCAGATTTTGAATATTTAGCAAAAAAAGAGGCCCAAATCGATAGATGTATCGAATGCAAGGTTTTCATTTTCACACTGTTCTGCTTTCATTTCTCTAAATTTTGCCAATTTTTGGATGGGGAATGATTCTTTAGACTTATCCGCAGCGGGCTCTCATCCTTTTTTTGGCTAAAAATTCAAAATCTGCCGAGATTTTTTACCTGATCGAATTTTTTACATAATCGCATCGATTCCATTCGAATGCATGCCAGTTCTACCTCGTCACTTGAGCTTGACGAATCACCTTAAGATTCCACACATATTCCTGTTGCACACGAAACTGACATGTTTGGCTCGAATATCGCTCAATCAAGCTTTCCATCGCTCCTGCATAGCCCACCATTGTTGGAGTAACAAAGTTGATTAACTACATCAGGGTCTTAAAAAGTTCTTAGCCATGCTATTCTTTAAATTGACCTTTTAATTTTAAAACAAACCCCCTTACCTCAAAAATTTCAACGTGATTACCTTGATATATCGCTGAAAAATCCGCGATTATTATCCCGGTTTGACTGCGGGTGCGGAAAATAATTTTTGCGCTGACGCACGCCAGTCTGCTCATATCTGGACCGCGTTTAGCAGAAAGGAACCAAGCCACACCACCAGCTATTGCCAAATTTAATTAAGAAAATCAATTATCTACCAGAGAACGTTTGTGCGGATTTTTTAAAAAAAAGTTTAAGGGCTTTGCTTCGTACAATGCAGAAAATTCACAGAAACTTCCACAAAATTCCGCATAACCGTTTTCTTGTAAAAAATTAAACTACCCACTCAGCTGATGTGGCTTGGTTCCTTTCTGCTTAACGCGGTCTCTTTAGAATCCGATTTCGCGGCTTCCTATTTTCAAATACGACCGACTGCGACCCTTCGGTGTCGTGGTCGCGAGGTTTTTCCACCCCCGGCGAGTTAGCCCTGGTACAAATTTATATCGTCCGCATCTCCTTTCGTAAAGTCAAGCATAGCGAACGAGAATTCCATCTATGACCTGTGCGACTTGTTCGGGTCGAAACGCGTGCACTTTATCCGGTGCATCGCGAGTCGCAACCAACTTGTAAACAACACCCCTACGAGTCGCTTTCTTTTTCGGCTCACTGCGCTCCTTGTCTACGGACAGCACACACAAAGCGCACTTTTTTGCACGGGAAAATTTCGCATTTCGCGGACACGCTGCGATGATTAGGTTGCGCGCACTCTCTACCGCCTCTTTGATTTATGATTCACGACTTGCAATTCATAATTCAAGGCTGCTTCCATGCATGTTGCCAAATCCCTGGAGCACCAGGGGTACGCCCCCTGACCGCTCCGCGGTCCGACCCTCCGAGGCGCTTCGCGCCTCTTATGTACAGGTTTTCAAAAGAATTAAGACCGGCGGGGTGTTCTCATCATGTTTATGAAAAAGCGGGGAGGGGAAAAAGCGATTCAGTGCATGAGTGCCAATAGGATGCACTGGAAAAAAAAAAAACACATTGGATCTAGAGTCTAGACTCTTAAAAACATTGACAAGAAAAAATACTCTCGATTCAATCGGAATTTTGCTTGAATCAAAACGAAATCTGCTTAAATTAAGAGGCTTGGTTCTTGATTTAAGCTAAATTCTGATTGAATCAAGAGTACTTTTTCTTGTCGATATTTTTAAGAGTCTGGACTCTAGATCCAATGTGTTTTTTTCTCCAGAGTGGAGGAAGGAGCGTGGGCTGCTCGTTGGAGGGATAGCTCAGGCGTTAAGCGTTATTATGCGTTAAGCGTTATGCGTTACTTTTATGATTTTATATTATTAAGTAAGTGAAGGTGAGAAAAAAACCGAACGGGAGAAACGAGATCGAATCGAACATTTTTCAAAGGAGAGTTGTATAAAGTTCTGGAGTCAAACATTAGCTCTAAAGTTGCCTTCCACTACCTCTGTATTGTCTATCAAGAATGGACTTTATTTAACAAGCATGATACCAAATTCTACGTCCTAAAGAACAATAGTCTTTAGGTAAAATCAAATCTACGCAATATTGTAGAGTAGGAGTGTATTAACAATTCATTGACATCGTTATGTTTCATTAGATCAAATTTTGTGTAATTTTGTGTCAGTATGTGTTACTTAGAATCCGCCAATCTGCGTTGTCACTATGCCAATTTTTTTGTGTTTTTGTAAGAGTATGAATTTTAGAGAATTTCTCCGTCATTATAGCTAACCTTGGTGTCTGCAGCTACGTTTACGGCGACAATTTTTTTTTATTCGGTTTCTAACTCAACACACTCTCAAATGCGTCCAGAAGAACAAGCCTGTTAATGTTTCTACTTTCTTTGCAACGACCATGCTTATGGTTACATCATTGGAAAGTGTCATGCCTTTGTTCATGTCTATTTATCTTTAACCACATATTTGTGATTTTCAGAAAAATTATAAAAAATCAAATTAACTAAAAAAATTATTTTAGTCAGGATTAGCTTTATCTAGGAATAATTTATGCAAAACAAGGGTTTTACATTAAGTATTTTAAAATTGAATTTATCTTTTCAATCCTGGTGCGACGTGGCATCAATGGAGGAGTGTGCGGCCGTGTCGTCGATTTGAGCGCATTTTGGTAATTTTAACATACCTTTCAGAGTATACCCTAACTAATGGCCATTTGAGAGCAGATTCAAGATTGATAAATCGTATTTCAACGACTGTAAAATGGATCAATGGCCTCAGAAATTCCGAAATATAGTTTTGAAATACTGAGATTTAAAATTTTCCCTCGCGAACTTTCCATTCGTGTGAGAATGTGGCAAGGGCGCTGGGGTCGTCGGGGGTGTTTTTCATGCATTGCGCATCCTGGAGAGAGGTGAATCCTGGTGAAAGGCGACAACGGTGAATGGCGACCTACCTATGATTTCCATTCTGCTTTCTCCGTGGACCGAGCTGAAGGTTGGCGCCTCGGCAGAGATTTCGCATTTGTACACGCCACTCGCTATCAGTGGTAAGTTCTTGATGTAAACCTTCTTGCTGTCCGAATATCGCGTCTGTAACAAATAATCCAAAACAAACCGTGATAAGTCAGGAAAAACGCAAAATCCCTATAGTATAGCGACGAGTGTTTAAAGGAACTTTTAAAACATTCGTAAATTTAAAAAAAAACAACGCTTAAAAAACTGAAAATTCCTTTCGGGGAACTCTTTTTGGGTATTATTTAAGTCTAACTTATGAGAGGTAACATTTAAATAAAAAAAAAGTGTTAAATAACTCTTGTGTAAATTTAAACACTAAAAGTATTCGGAAGAAAATAGCGAAAACCTAATAAAACTAATGATTTTCTTTAGATACTTCTATGGGGAAAATTTGTAAAATTATTAAATTTTTGAAATTGAAATTGAGTTTTCATTCAAATTTAAAATTCTTCTGAAATTGAATGAATTTATGAAATTGAAATTTGAAATTTACGTATATTTTCATTGGACTACAATATTTCTTAAAAAATAACCAAATTGGATGCTCTGATGCGTATCTTTTATCAGTATTTTTAAGAGTTTTCGAAAATTTCTTTTCAAATGTCATTGCCAGTAGGGATGAGTACATCATGTAATTGATAATCGTGACATTATTGTCAACAACAGTGAACAGAGTGGTTACTGGAAGTGGAATTAGACGTAAAAAGAATTACAGAAACACGTGATTTCATCAAATTTTATAAGGAAATTATTTCAGGTTATTTTCAATGAGAATCTCTCAGAGATGCCATCGCGAGTGCTGTGCAACATAATCGTCGGAGGAAGAAAAAAACGCACGGATAGAACAAAAACACCAAAAAAAAAACGAGATAAACAGGAAACAATCGAAGAAGCAAAGAAAAATAGAGGAAGGGGAAATAGAAAATGAAGAAGGCGCGTGTCGGTTTTCAGGCAATCGACATTTCGTCAATGATTCCACTGTCTACAACACTTCGTCTGACGGTGCAAGTGCGCGTCTCCAAGTGCTCTTGTGCTGATATTGGCGGAATGAGAGCTTTTGCAGCTGAACTTCTCAAGCCCGGTTTCGGCTTTCCGGACAATATAAGCACGACTGTTCCTCCGTTTTTAATTAAGGATGAGTAATCCATTTTAGGGGTTGCAGCCACCCCCAGGATCTCCTTTCCCTCGACGTCCTCCCATTGTGCGAGGTGAACTTTCCTCTCTTTTCCTCCACATATTCTCATTTATGTGCCGATAGTTGGTTTCACACTGTCTTCGCATAAATTTCTTAAGAGCCACTTTTTCACTGAAATGGAGGTCACTTAATTTAGAGGTAACAAGGCTGAAACTGAACTGAGGTGTGTTCGAGGGCTCGCGTTTAGGCCAGAATGACTTTTCGCTACCAAACATTCATTTTCCATACAGTACAGAAAGATATATCTTTGCTGAACTTTCCTTGATCGGTTTACATGTGTATTATATGTATTATGACACTCCCTTCCTCCCCCCCAAAAAGAAGGTGGATGTTAAAAAAAGGAACAGGGTTGTATCCACTGAACAGTCGTGTCGGCTGGTCGAGATTGTGCGTTTTTTTAAAGTGGACATTCGATTTTTTCCGGTACATCCTTTAATCTGTTTATTTCAGAAAAAGGAGTCTTCTAAAACAGGCACGAACAATATTCGATACACTTTTAATGCTATAGTGCAACACCGAAAGAGAACGAAAAGAAAAAGAAGAATGAGAAAAAAGGAAGAAGGAGAAGAGAACTGAAAGTATGCAATTCGCACAGTAACGAGATTTTTTCGATTCCCAGTAATTCGGACAAATGATGACATGATTCATGACAGATAATCCTAAAATTAAAAACTACTAAGTTAAATTAAAGAAAACCCTAAGAATGATCAATTATTCAATATTCAGGAAATATCGATGAATTTACGAAAATATTTGTGAAGTATGTTAGGATGCATTTTCGTGGTTCAAAAAAATATTCGCTACGATACTAATGCTGTATACGAATACTAATGCTGTATACGAATACTAATACTGTCGGAGAGCCTGTAAATCTGAAGCAGGCTATATTTACGGATAAAGATACAAAAAAGTTATTTCCTGGTTCTCGGCGCAACCAATAAAATAAAATTGAGATTTGACAACCCTCTTTGCAACAAGTAGAAAGTAGCAAAACACTGCTTTTATTGAGTGATACTGTTCGGATGTTTTGAAGCATAATGTACGTATTTCTTATCCTCAATGCATTTTAATATTGAGATAACTTTAAAAAATCAGCTTCAACGAATATGGAGGCCAATAATTTTATCAAGACTTAAAAATTTGTCCAATTTTTATGACGAGAACATTCGAAGCTTTTTCCCCTACAGTTTCTTTGCTATTCCGGAATTCAGAAATTTTACAATGAAATGTTCATAGGTAACTACCAACTCGGCAGTGTTGCCAGCTCCTTCAATGATTGTTTAATTATTACACAGATGAACTATACATGGCCATTGCCAAACGGTGAGAATGAGTCGCAATCCCCACTCTGCGTAATGGTTATGAAAGCTAGCGAAACTGAAGCGCCTTCAATTTCTCCCGCACGCAACCAGGACATCCAATGAACACGAATAGTTGCAGCCAATCGTTTTGTTGTTGTAATGTGTTTTGTATCCGCACGCAGCTGGATCTTACATGACAACACCCGTATTGTGTTTCAGTTTCGTTGAAAATAAACGCAATGATGACCTTTTGGCAATGTTGCTTGAGTGATTTATTTATTTTTATTTTTTTAAAATAAATAAATAAATAAGTAGATAAATATAAGGTTTATTAATGTACCCACTTTATTATTATATTGTGAAAGGTATGAAAACCATTACTAACTGTAATACTATAGTGTAAAAAGCTCCTTTATGATGTTTTGTTTCTCATAGTTACAGATAGCTAAAGTAGAACAAATTTATTTTAAAAGTTAGTATAAATTTAAGTTAGAATTAGTTTAAATTGTTAGGAGTTCAGTACAAAAAAGTAAAAAAAGTAAAAAAAAAATTAAATACATTCTTTTATTAATTTCCCGATCTTTTGTGCTAAGTTTTGATGCTCATTAAAATTTAAGAAATCGTTCATTTTTCCATTTACACTTCTTTGGCATAAATTTAGTAACCTCTGAGGCCCCTACTTTCGTGCGAAGCGGAAGTAATTAATCTATTTTATAAACATTGGATGCCTCTGATTCTCAACGCTGAATTTGCAGGCCTAGTGGTCAAAAATTTTGGAATCGAAGCTGATTTGACACCACGGCCGTGCTGTTTGTTCTTTTCCAGTTAAGTTCTCATTTTTGCCCTTTCCGACGCGGCGCGGTGGCGAGCTCGCCCCGAGTTTCAATATTTTACTTGGCAAAAAACCATCCTTGTTTTGTAAACAAAGTTAAATCGAAAATTTATTCCATCAATTTCCATTGAGTTTCTCATTCGTGGTCGAGTAACTTGCCCTGGCCGCAATCTGCGCTCCTGTTCTACTGTTCTGCCGCCTTTTTCTCCATTATCATAATTTCCAACCCGTGCTTTGCCAAGTCTTCCTTTCCGCTCCCACTTTTTCCTTCATGGAAAATGCCATTCTTTTCCCTATATTCAAAATTTTCCTTACTTCTCTATGGAATGTTTTTTGCTGTTTAAAAGTACTCAAATGACTTAGTTTCACTTCAAATGAACGATAACAACGAAAAACTCCCCAGGATTTTTATTTACGCTCAACTTTAAAATGGGGAAAAACGGTTGGAGGAAAAAAGAGGAGAAGAGAGGAAAAAGGGAAACAGGGAAAAAGGGAAAAGGAAAGAAGGAAAAAGAGAAAAAGAGAAAAAGGGAAAAAGGGAAAAAGGGAACAAGGGAAAAAGGGGAAAAAAAGAAAAGGGTAAAAGGACGAAAGGGAGAAGGGGAGAAGGGGAGAAGGGGAGAAGGGGAGAAGGGGAGAAGGGGAGAAGGGGAGAAGGGGAGAAGGGGAGAAGGGGAGAAGGAGAAAAAGGGGGAAAGAGGAAAAAAGGAGAAAGGGTGGAAAAGGAGTAAAATGGGGAGGGAAAAGGAAACAGGTAGGAAGGCGGAAAATGAAAATAGGGGGAAATAGAAAAAGGTAAAAGAGGAGCGAAGAGGAAAATTAAGAAGAAGAAGAATAATGATAAAGAAGGTGACAAACAGAAAAGGAATGCTCGTTCAGAATAGGTGAAACCACACGATTTTCCAGTAGGATACACTGGAAAAAAACACATTTGATCTAGAGTCCAAACTCTTAAAAATATCGACAAGAAAAAGTACTCTTGATTCAATCAGAATCTAGCTTAAATCAAGAACCAAGCCTCTTAATTCAAGCGGATTTCGTTTTGACTCAAGCAAAAATCCGATTGAATCAATAGTATTTTTTCTTGTCAATGTTTTCAAGAGTCTGGACTCTAGATCCAATGTGTTTTTTTTCCCAGTGTAAGCGAAGCAAATACAGCAAATCAGAAATGAGTACGGTCGCCACCATTTGCCCATAACCTCCATCTTGCAACATGGAATGCCTAATGTTCTTTTTTATCGCCTCAAAATTGGCAGTATATAACTTGCGAGCACTTTTTAAGTTTTTGGCGCAGTGCGTATGTGAGCCGGGGCAAGACCGAATAATGTACTTTCCTCAAAAGCGGCGAGTGATGTATGGCCCTCCGAGCTCCGAGACGTCGGATACCCCGCTTCGATAGTCCTTTTTTCGTAGACCTGCCCAGATTGAAAATGGTAATTTAACTTGAATCACTTGAATATGCGCGAAGTTAGTGACCAGTTGAGCTACTTCCAACGATGTTTCGATCGATACAGGCTCGCAAATCTGATAAGATGGTCCCTATACTTCGGTCATGATAGTATGCGACTTCCAAGGCAGGGATCACAATAACAGATTGGCAAACTTTATGGGTATGAATATGTTTTCATGAATGCGTAGTATACAGGGTGATTCAGGCCGACCACACTCGACTCGGTTATTCCACTTTCGACAGTGTTGGGGACCCCGGGATCAAAGGAGGAATCGACCCCAAGGAATCCGAATTTCATCGCTTTGCAGCGCCCGCCTGCCTCCTGCAAATCATCGTATCAAAATCAGAGAGTGCGAATTTTGACCAATGACATAGTACGGAAGGTCTGGATTACCCTGTATTTAAAAATAATGTCTTCAGTTTTGACTATTCTTTTTTTAACTGACTGGAAAAAAAATACATTAGATTTAGAGTCCAGACTCTTAGAAACATTGACAAGAAAAAGTACTCTTGATTCAATCAGAATCTAGCTTAAATCAAGAACCAAGCCTCTTAATTTAAGCAGATTTCGTTTTGATTCAGGCAAAAATCCGATTGGATCAAGAGGATTTTTTCTTGTCAATGTTTTCAAGAGTCTGGACTCTAGATACAATGTGTTTTTTTCCAGTGCTGAATGGAAAAACACAAAGAACGGTCCATAAAAGTGTCCTAATTTGAATTAACTCTCGACTTTCCTAAAATAAAATCTTTTATTTTAAATTCCGATGCAATGATTTTAATCCATATATTTGAATCAGGTGCCTATTTTTCAAGTTGTAGGACAATTTCAATATCTATTTTGTTAGTTTCATCTAATCAGATTAAAATTGAAGGGGCATCTTTGCGCGACAATAATAAGTTATTATTTTAATTGATATTCCAATTAATTTTAACATAAGATGCTTCTTCTCCATTCGTTTTTTGCGAAGTAATCTTGATAGATATGGAAGTATGTGTCTCTTTTCTATCGTATCAAATTTTTTTTTGAAAAATCACTAGGTAAGGCAGGGTTATAATATTCGTTTGTTGAGCTGTTATAAGAAAAATCTGAAGGTCGCTAGGAGGCATATGTTGAACAGCAATCTGGTGGAAAGTTCATTTTGACTATTGTCCTCGTTTTTATTCAAAGGAAAAAAAGGATAAAAAAACTGATTTACAGAAATTTTAACGCTTCCCACTCTTTTGATATTTGAAAGATTAATTTTCATATGGTTTGAATTTACTTTCAGGAGAGAGGTTAGAAGGGCCCATAGAACTTCCTCACCTTCCCACACCTCATCCTCAATCATTCGTTAGAAGTCGCGATGGGGAAGGAAAAGGGACGATAACGCTGCAGTGCTAAGGTAAAACGCCGTATGAACATCCAGACGTTGCCAAAGTTCCTTTGATAAAATGTATCTCCACTGAGGGTAATGAGTATTTTTCTTTAAAATACTTCGGATTAAATTACAAAAAAAAAAATCTTTGAAAAATTGAGCAAGCCCCTCCAAAAATTTCTCAAAAATTTTCTCCTCAAATTATCAAGTAATTGAAATATTTGAGCTTTTTTTCAATCTTAGCTTTACTTCTTTTATTTCTTATTTTTTTTAAAAAAATACTTTTATTAATTGTTAATTCATATTTGTTAGCTATGTACTATGTGTATACTAAACATAGAGGAGTTGTAATTAATTCTACAACTTACATGTTGTGTTATTATCGTTGATGCACTGGAAAAAAAAAATCACATTTGATCTAGAGTCCAGACTCTTGAAAACATTGACAAGAAAAAATACTCTTGATTCAATCGGATTTTTGCTTGAATCAAAACGAAGTCCGCTTAAATTAAGAGGCTTGGTTCTTGATTTAAGCTAGACTCTGATTGAATCAAGAGTACTTTTTCTTGTCGATGTTTTTAAGAGCCTGGACTCTAGATCTAATGTGTTTTTTTTACAGTGTTGTATAGCTATTTACTATGTGCATACTAAACATAAGAGGAGTTGTAATTAATTCTACAACTTACATGTTATGTTATTATCGTTGATAAGGTTATATCCACTCATAAGACATACTAACATTTTGTGTAATTAATTGTGTTTACTATCCGGCAACAAGTAAAGGTTCATACGGCGTTTTCCCTTAGCACGGGAGAAGGGGCGGGGGACGTTCGAATATAAAACAGATGTTTTGCGGCAGGGAGGAATGGAAAGAGAGACGAACGCTGAAATAATTGGAGCGTGGCAATGATGCCGCCTAATTTGGCCCTTTTTGCGCCCTTTTGTCGCCCGTGCTTAAATACGGAGGCCCCTGCCCCTGCTAATTACATAATGCATCAAAATGGACGTGACGTGACTTGGCTAATTTTATAACGTCCCGAGCAGCGGAAACGGCTCTCTCTTGCCGCCCCCTCAAAGACGCGCCACGCACGAGAGGGCGGGCACACGGACAGCGCCAAGCCACGCGGAAATTTCGCATTCACAGAACTCTCGCGCGTCTAAAACGCTTCCAAGTTTTCCACTCCTCTCCACGCGCTAAAAACCGATATTGTCGATGGAGGTTCGTGTTCAAGTGCGGACTTGCGATCTCGTCCCACAGTGGATCGAGTCAATCGGAAAGGTCGGACATGAAATTTTTAACTAAAATTGAGAATTTCGATGTTTAATTCGTCACATTTTAAATTTCAGGGGTGGTTCTGAAGGAAAATTTGACAACAAAACCAATGGAACCACTTTTAGGACCTTAAAGTTTTGCATAAACGGAGTTATGAGCTTTTAAAGTTTCCAAAGTTTGTCCGACCTCTCTCATTGACTCGATCCACTGTGCGTCCTCTTTTGAGAGCTATTCATCCAAATTGATAGACAAAGAATTCAGGGGATAGGGTATATGCAACCCGCACTCAAACACGCAAATTCTACATTGTGCGAAACATGAGGAAAAAACCGATACTTTTCAATATCTTTCATTAATTTCTGAAATTTCATGAAATGTTTCAAGATTTTATCAAAAAATTTCCAAATTTTATCATTAATGAAATTTTGCCACCCTGATCTGAGCTTTTATAGTAGATATTACCATTATTCAGTATTACTTTAAACTACATTATACTTTTCAGTGCATGCGGTGTTTTTGAGCTGAACTAGAAATTGTGGTTCCAAATTTCGAAATGAAGTCCAACTGAGCCACGATTTTGAAATGTTCGATTGCATGATTATTTACCCACCTCGACTCTGATTCCATCGGCAGGATAAGTGCGCTGCGTCTGATGGGAGCGAGGGCTGAAACGGTAAAACTCCTCGTTGTCCTTGTACCAGGTCACAGAATACAGGCTGTCCGACTCCATATCGTACTCGCACCACAGCTCTACGCCCTGGCCGCGCAGAACATACGCAGGCACATGCATCCGCAGGAGCTTCAAACAGCCGCCTTCTGAAAACAAAAAATAAAAGCAAATTTAGATACAATTCGACGCAAAATCAATAAACACCGGTGGAATGGACCGGTAAACAGGTTTAGAAATCAATGATCGCAAAATATCGACGGTGAAACTTCAGGAATGCGTATCACGTTTTTAGACGTTGCCAGTGGTGATTCTTGAAATTAGGCAACACTGTTTTCCCCTGCATTTATACGTGTATGTAAAAGAATCTCTCAAAATTGAGACATCTTTTGTAGAAACGATGTATACCCGTATATGTGCTTTTTCTGGAGAATGCGTCCTTTCCTCAAAGAATGTCTCAATTTTCATAACGATTTTATTGGATTGATCAAAATATCACATTCACTTTCCGTCAAATACTCTCAAGTTGTCGGTTGAACTGTTGATTGTTGATTAAACTTGATTTTTTTTTTTTTTTTTTTTTTTTTAAATTTAGTAGAACTTGCTCTGTTTCTAAATTTTGTAGCAGGAAAAACTAGGGTGAAAATAATGTGTACTAATACTCTGCAAAACTGATGTCGCTGCATGTGTACGAAAACGAACCGAATCGAACGAAGAGAGAGAGAGGAAAGATTGAAGGCCACTAACAGCTTTGTGCTTGATCTTCGTACATAACTCTCCAGGCGCATGTTAGCTCTCACCCCGACGCGAGGTTTTGAACACAATTTACTTATCTATTTTATTTACTTTCTCATCACACTCAACGTGTGTCAACGTTCTTCCCCTTCTCAAATGTTATCTACCGGCAGTCGTTTAAAAATACTACGCTCTAAAGAAGCCTCACAAGTCATTATACAACGTTATTTAGATAAAGTGGAAACTCTCCGTTCCTCTGTCCTCGTTTTCTCTATCAAGAATTGTGCAATTATTCTATAAAAAGGTACAACTTTAATCGATGCAAAAACAGACTCAGACTCATTAGCAGATTTTGTTGCCACTTTTTGACGATTCTCACAGCTTTTTCTCTTTCAACCCTTAGATACCCAAGCCGGGTTTAAATTGGCCTGAGGCTGCCTAAAACCAAGTATTCCGCGGGTTGCTTGGGAAAATACTTATACGAGCTATAGACATAGGTCTAAAAATACATCCTACAAATAACACTGGAAAAAAAAAAAAAATCACATTTGATCTAGAGTCCAGACTCTTGAAAACATTGACAAGAAGAAAGACTCTTGATTCAATCAGATTTAAGCTTAAATCGAAAGGAAATCCGCTCAAATTAAGAGGCTTGGTTCTTGATTTAAGCTTAAATCTGATTGAATCAAGAGTATTTTTTCTTGTCGTTGTTTTTAAGAGTCTGGACTCTAGATCCAATGTGTTTTTTTTCTCAGTGAATCAGACCTCAAATTGAAAAATTAAGAGACAAAAATCGAGTCTCATCACAAGATAGGAAAGGCGTAGTCGGGCCTAGTTGTTAAACTTTTCTCCCGAATCTGAGCGACACGTTGTTGGCAGCCTAACGCGGAGCAACGCGAATTCACGTCTCGCGCCATCGCGCCTTCAATTTTGCAGATATGCAACACGGACATCCATCAAGCACGAATAGTTGTATCTCTGCGCCGCGCCGCCATCACCGCACCCGTCCTTTCCTTCGCTCTATTTCCATGTTGTGTCCAGCTCCGTTTGTCTTATTTGTATTGATGCTTCAAGGGCTATGTAAGCAACACACACTGCGCTGTTATCGACGCGCAAGGAGGTGTCTCTTATTTTTTGAATTTGAGAAAATTTAAAAGTAAGTTTGCTCGGGTATTTGAAAAAAAGTTCTTTTTTGTTTATCGTCATTGTCATAGCGCCGCTGGTCATCTGGACTACATTTGGCAAACAGGAATTTCCATTTCTGTCTCATTTAAGAAACAATATATGTACCATAAGTTCCGCTGTGTAGATAGGCTATTTATGAGCCAGAAATAATGGTTCCTTTTTTGCAAATGTAGTTCATCCGACCAACGCACGTCTATAAAATAAAGTAGCCGGCTCGGCAAAGGGTGTTTACTTCAACCCAAAATTCTGAGTTGAATGTTGGTACGGTATATTAGCATTGGACTTTGTTTTAGATAGAGTACGCATGATTAAAATGTCCAGGCATTTAAGATGAACTGGCGAAAATCACGCAGTATGATGTACGCGATTCGTTAGAGACTAAAAGCGCCTATAGTTTCCAATAGCTAACACGCACACCAACAATTCTCATCAAAGAATACGGAGCAGTACCTAATTGGTTGTAAAATATCAAAGAAAATATCATGAAGAAATTACTTTTGCGATTGTTTCATACACCACGAAGATGAAAAAAACCCCGCTTAGTCGTGTAATGAGGTACTTATCTAAAGTCTCATTTTAAATGTCCGGCTATTCTCTCCTCTTTTCTCCTTTTTTTTGCAAGGAATATAAAGAATTCAGAGGGGCAGATCGGGGTTATGACATTAACCTGGCGTGAAAGTTACCAAGTTTGAGAAGTGTACGCGGGACGGAAGCGGAAATGACACCAGGCGACAACGAGCTCGCAGCGCTATCTCGCGGCGGGGAAGGGAAGGGGCCCTTTCCCTCTCCTCAATCGAACTCGAAAGGTTGCCGGGAGGAACAAAAACGTCATTCATTTGTTATTCAATTTGAATTTATCTACTTAAAACGGAAAGTCTAAGTCACCGATGGATGAATTTGTATGCAAAGCCGGTATCTTTTCTAAACCTCCCCCTGCTCGTCCCTTACCTTCCTTTTGTTGCCTTGTCTGGTAGCCTCATTCTTTCTCCTTCACTTGAAATGTTACTCTGAGTTATATCCTTTGAAGTCTCCTTCAACCATTTTTAAACATTTACGGATAATTTACTGTGTTTTGTGAGTCAGTCGTTAAACTTTTTAAATCGTTTCCCTCTTGATTCTCGATAGCGGGTTAAAATCATAATCGAACAATTTTTTCCTTTTTTATTTTGGTGCCTGTCACACTGTCACACAAGATAGCGCTATGATTTCTAAAAAATACCCAGATCCCTAGAAACGCCAAAAAAACAAATTGAAAAAATTTGGAACAAATGTAGAGGAGAATACTGAAACCGGAAGAAATTAGGCGAGGGCGATTTAAAACAAACTATACCTCGAGCAAAGAACTAGAGAATGGTCTCATGCTTACTTCCTTAGTATTTTAATACAAGAAACTTTCCAGCCTTCCCTAAAAAAAGTAGCGCACATGAAAATTCTTCTATAAAAAATGTTATCAAGATTAGGTCTGCGCTCGCTTTGAATCGCTTTTAATTGACACACATAGCAAACTCTGTTTTTCTTACTCATTTGATGAATTTAGAAAGTTGCAAAGAAACAACGCGCATTTCCCGGGTCGCCTACAAAACCTAACATGGATACTTCACGCATTGCGCAATGCGTGAAGTATCCCTGTTAGGTTTGCTAGGCGCCATTGCCGTCGCTCGCATCCGACGTTGCTATTAGCTCAGCGCCTTCATTTTTCCACTTTTAACAGCATCATGATATTTGAAAACCTGTCTTTGCATCACTCTGTATTCCGGATTATGTTCGATTTCTTAGAACACCAAATCCTCTTGAAAGCTTCAGAAATATATTTGAAAGACAGAAAATTCAGTGAACAAGATTGTAATTTGAATTATAAATTATACTCACAGAAAGTTTTTATTTCTCACTTAATGAATTTAAAAGTTTCGTTACATCCACGTATTCTTGTAAAATTTCGACGGGGAAATGCGTATCAATGATGGCCAAAAAGTAAAACCACTTATCTACGTATGCGACGTTGCAGCGACTTCCTGCTATACATTATTTTTTTTAGACTTATCTATCTAAGATATGATGACTTAACTAACTAAGACATAAAGACTTAACTATTCAAGATACAAAGACTCAACTACACTTAAAAAAAAAAAAAAAACTCCAGTCGTGGAAGCCGTACTTACGGGCCACATAGACATACGTTCACGTTCTGGGCTCAGAGGCCGAAAGTTCCGGGCTCAGTACCCAGAGAAATCGAAGCTACGGCTCCAGCACCCGGAAGTTTATGTCTCTGAACCCGGATCGGACAGTATGTCTATGTAGCCCGTAACATATTTCCAGTGTAGCCGTGTCTTTTGTGTGCAACAGCTCCACTGACGACGAATCTTAATTTGGTACGTCCTTCCGTTCACTGTGACAGTGCGTTCCGATTCGAGAGAGTCATAAAAGAATTTCCCGTATCTGCGCTTAAAGTTAAACCCGAAAGTTTATGTCTCTGAACCCGGATCGGACAGTATGTCTATATAGGTTGTAACTTTTCAGTGTAGCCGCGTAGAGAAAAAAGGAGGTGTGTGCATCCCGGGCATCTTGGATTTTTTTGATGACGTAGGTCGGTACGGACGAGTTTTCTCATCGATTTTCTTGGAAATGGTGTAGTTTATAGATAAAAAAATATATTCTATATAAAGTGTTTGAAATTGTATCATAAGTTGATTTAAGCAAAAAAATCGGACGTTATGGTCCGTTTATCATACATTGAATTCCGGATTTTGCTGGTCAGGTTGTACCGATTTACGTCACAGGGTAAACAATCCTCAAGATGCAAACACCAACCTCCTTTTTTTTCACACTGGTGTACACTGGAATAAAAAACACATTGGATCTAGAGTCCAGACTCTTGAAAACATTCGACAAGAAAAAATACGCTTGATTCAATCGGATTTTTGCTTAAATCAAGAACCAATGCGCTCTAATTTGAGCCGATTTCGTTCTTGATTTAAGCTTAAATCTGATTGAATCAAGAGTATTTTTTCTTGTCAATGTTTTCAAGAGTCTGGACTCTCGATCCAATGTGTTTTTTTTTCCAGTGCAGGGTAAACATCTTCAAGATGCAACACCAATCCTCCTTTTTTTCTCTACGATTGCAGCCGTGTCTTTTGTGCGCAACAGTTCCACTTCCGTCGAATCTTAATTTGGACGTCCTTCCGTTTTTTTCACAATGGCAGTCCGTTCCGTTCCGAGAGAGTCATGAAAGAATTTCCCGGATCCTTGCTCAAGTTCCGGGAAACTTTCTCGGCGGCTGGTTGACTCAATAGCAAGATGAGTTAAGTTCCTTGTCGTGGAGTATTCGGGAGGAGAGCGGGAAAGAGAATGGGAAAAATATCCCACCTTGAAGTTACCTATTCGCGAGGAGTTGATCAAAGCGCTTCATTCTGTTGGAGGGTAGTTTGAAGGAGTCGCGGAAGAAGAAGGCGGCGGCGGAACGGGTGTGCTCGGCTGCATGCTAAATGATCGAGCGCCCTCCGAATCGATGCGTTTCATTTTACTTTGAAGTCCCTCTTGAGCCGCGTCCTCCGTGCTTGGCGCTTGCTGCTTGGCGAGGGGCGATTTTTCGCGTCGCTGAAAGACTGAAACGTCGGCCGACGACGTCCGAGCGAGCGTGTCGCCCTCGTCGGTCTCGGCTTTTAACCTAATTTCAACTTGATTTCAAGTTCCCCGCCCGGCTCGCGGACTAACTTGATCTGTTCGACCGTAACTTTTACATTAATATCAAAACTTGGCCCCGAGTGGACACAATTCCAAAGTGTTTGCTTTGATGAGAATACCTCCGCCGGCGGAGTTATAAGATTTATTTCAGCCGGGCTGCCAACGGGCTCTTCCAGTTTTACCTAACATTTGATCCACATTTCAAGCGTATTTTCGTTGATGACCGATCGAACCGCACTGGAAAAAAAAAACACATTGGATCTAGAGTCCAGACTCTTGAAAACATTGACAAGAAAAAATACTCTTGATTCAATCAGATTTTAGCTTAAATCAAAAGGAAATCCGCTCGAATTAAGAAGCTTGGTTCTTGATTTAAGCTTAAATCTGATTGAATCAAGAGTATTTTTTCTTGTCGATGTTTTTGAGTCTGGACTCTAGATCCAATGTGTTTTTTTTTCCAGTGAATCAGACCTTAAATTGAAAAATTAAGAGACAAAAATCGAGTCTCATCACAATATAGGAAAGACGTAGTCGGGCCTAGTTGTTAAACTTTTCTCCCGAATCTGAGCGACACGTTGTTGGCAGCTTAGCGCGGAGCAATGCGAATTCACGCCTCGCGCCATCGCGCCTTCAATTTTGCAGATATGCAACACATACATCCATCAAGCACGAATAGTTGTATCTCTGCGCCGCGCCGCCATCACCGCACCGGTCCTTTCCTTTGCTCTAGGAGACACCTACTCAGTGCCACTGGGTGTCCATTCCTTTTTTGGAAAAATTCCGATTTTTTCTAATTCTAACTTTGTTTGATCTATTAATTCCTAATGACTTATCTTACGCTGTGTCGCTCCCAGTTTCGGCTCAGTCCATGCGTAAGGTTAGCTCGACTCCAATCCTTTCCCCAAAAAGTAACGTAAAAACCTGAAAAAATATTTTATTGCAAAAATGTTTATTTCTCTCAAAGTCTCTTAGCTCAGTCAAGCTCAGGCCCCCACCCCTAAAAGACTTCTCATAAGCTCCTTAAAGGGGAAGAAGTCTGACCGTTTGGGTTCTTACGAAAGGCTCCTTTATCCCCAAATAAATTTCACGTAGGACACATACAGTTAAAACAATTATCTCTGACCCAATCAGGTCTATTGGCAATCTTCAAAGCACCAAAATTCGCTGCATTTAACAAAATAGAGGCTCACCCTACTGAAAATCTTTGCCTCGGTCAGTATATTCAGGTGACATCGTGCTGTTAGGCCTTGTCCACACGAGCGCGGTTCGCGGAACCTATTCCGAGGAACTTGTTCCCGGAACAAATTTTAGCTGAGCTAAAAACTAGTTCCTCCAAAACCCGGAACTTCCCCCATACTCCGAGCTTCTATATATGTTTCTTTTTATGTGAATTTGTTTGTTTTTGTTATTTACGTCCTTTACATGTCTTGACATTTATATTTGTTACTTTGGCGGCCGTAATTATCTATTATTTTGCGATAATTGTATAGTTTTATTGAAGTTCCGGTTCCAGTTCGGGCGAACTCGTGTGGACAGCATGCCTCGTTTCAAGGAATAAGTTCCGCGAACTGCGCTCGTGTGGACAGGGCTTTTAGAGTGAATTAACGAGGCCCATGGATTCGGCAACGGTGTGTAAGAGAATGTTTGCTCAAAATTATATTACTTGTTTGCATTCTGGGGGCGAGGAGGGGGGGGGGGGTCACAGAGGAAGCGGAGAGCAGGGGCTTTGGGTTGGCTGGCACAAAATAATAACTGTGAAAAGTTGTAATTAAGCCAGGTCTCTGGGTCGGCTTCACGGCACCTCTCGAAGGACGGCTCCGAAATTATCAGCCCCAGAAGTTCTGATCCCTCGTTCCAGCCTCCAGTTTTCGGCGCAGCGCAACTCCGCACAGTGGACGAGTCTAGCCACGGACAGCATCGACGGTGAAACTTAGAAAATGCAAGGCACACTGAAAAAAAATCTCGGTGTATTCTACTAAGAAAAGGGTAAAACTACCAAGAATTTAGGGTTCTATTTGATCCCAGTTTTTTCTCGGTAAAATTACCATTTATGGAATTGGTAATTGTACCGAGAAATCTCGGTAAAATTATTGAACTTTCTCGGTAATTTTACTGGACCTTGGTGAAAACGCCAATATTTTTTATCGACTGTGGTAGAATTGCCGAGATAAAATGGCAAAGTTACCGGGAATTGATTACCAATAAAAGTGGTATTCTTACCTGAAAAAACAGTAAAAATACCGGTTCTTAGGTAAGCTTACCAGTCTGTCTTGGTAAAATTACCAATAATTGGTAAAAAAAGTGAGATGGTAAAGGTACCAACGGACCTTGGTAAAAACGCCGAGAATTTTTTTTCAGTGCAACCCCTAACAAGGGTGAGAAACGAAACACTGAGCGTATGTTTTCTCATCAAAATGCCCCGCAAAACCCGTCGAAGGTATTCAAAAATAGCAAAATCAACTCTCAAGTGAGGAGCTTTGAGGATAAGGCGCATTGGGGCAGTTTCAGAAAAAATTGAGATACTGATAATTTCAACTAAAACGTAGTATTTAAATATATTCTGTGAATAATTCGCTGCTAAAATTCAATTTTTATGCAACATAAATGAGTTTGGACTCTCTCTCTGCCACATGGCTCCGTATAATTTTGAAAATTAAAAAAAAAAAAACATTTCTTGAGATAGCAAAAACTGAATTTACGCGCCTTGTCCTTCACTTCCTCAGTGAGATATTGACGCAGACAAAACTCGTTATTTTCTAATTTATGAATTGAATTTGGAAAGTTTTAATACGTCCATTGTATTCTACATAAAATGTAGATAAGGTCACGTGGCGGCTCTTAATTTTGCACACAGTCTACGATAGTAATCTATTGCCGGGTCTCTAATGTCCGTTCGTCCTACATTTTTTTAAAGAACACTACTTTTCATATTTGTGCGAAATATTAAAAGAAAAACATTCTTTAGAGGATAAAAAAATTACACAATAAAGCGGAAGACTGATAATAATCAGACATGTTTTGAAAAATTAAAATATGACAGTAAGTATGTGACGTTGCAAACCCTGATTAAAAGTCTCGTCGTTTCACCGTCGATAGATTCTAGAGACATCGCATTAATACCTTCACAACAGTGGCGCGGCGTGCTTTGCGATACATCGATTGATACGCCATTTAAATCTATGGAAAAGGATCGATGAACAGGGTGTTCGTAACGGTAAACGAACCTTACTAATCGATTCTTTGCCATAGCTTCAAATTGGGAAATATCGATATATCGCAAAGCACTCCACGCCACTGCTTCACAATGAATAAACTATCTACAGAGGTCAACACTCATGAAATTCTGAGCGTGCATGAGTTCTGAGGCAGAATAGCTTAATGTTGCTTGATTGTCAAGTAATTTTCCACAAAATTTTACTTAAGGTGATTCGATGGACGCCATATTTTGTGTCAGAAAGGCATGCGATATATCGCATCAATTGGCTCCATTTTCTCAGCTACTCGTCATTTTTCTCCAATTTTGAGATCGCAATTCTGTTGTCAGGAGACTAAAGCACTCACTTACCAATTTTAACAAACAAATTTCAACGTAATAAAGGCGTGGTTTTTTTAGAGAGAAAATATCGCATTCGATGCAGTTATTGAATCATGCACTCGAATGCGATATTTTCTCTCTAAAAAAACCACGCCTTTATTACGTTGAATTTATTTGTTAAAATTGGTAAGTGAGTGCTTTAGTCTCCTGACAATAGAATTGCGATCTCAAAATTTGCGAAAAATGACGAGTAGCTGAAAAAATGGAACCAATTGATGCGATATATCGTATGCCGTTCTGACACAAAATATGGCGTCCATCGAATCACCTTAAGATGAATGAACGGTTGCATTGACAATCCTTGACTTTCGGGAGCTCTTTATGTGATCGCACATATTTTAAATTTCGTTAACTGTGCGAGTCCTGTCCCTCAATGCCTTTCGGTGCTTCATCTTAATGCGCTTAATAAAACATTCATCCTCGCCAACGCAGCCTATACGAAGCGCGCCCTTTCTCACCTGCGACACCCTGTGATTTTCACCCTACGATGTGATTTCAACCGCTAAACCCTTCGCATGACTTTTAACTACGCGCCATATCCATCTTCCTCTGATCATATTCCCATCCCTGCATCATACATTACCAACACATATTTCTTTCAGAAGTTTTAACCGAAAATATGACTGAGGAAACTTTCATTCTGAGGATTATTTTCACCATCAGAAAATAATCATCCATCCAAAAAATTGTATCTCGGAGCATCCTTGTTTGCCAACTTCCTTATTTTCGACAGAACTTATTTGCCAGGGCATTCAAATCTTATCAATCCTCGAAAGAGGCATTATGTCAGATTATCTTCGTTCAAGCGCCTAAGAAGTATTGTATGAAATAATAAGTTTTATGAAATAGTATTCACGAAAACTCATTTTCATTGCGCTTTGGGTTAGAAAAATTTCCACTCTGCGTTTTCAAGTTTCTTGTTTTCCCACGGAGCTTTAGGTTCAGACCGCACGCTCAATGATACTACTATGATTTTTGGTATTTTTATTCAAAGTTCACATCCATTATTAAGAGTGAAATTCGGATCATCGGTGAATTTGAAAGGAATATCAAGACCAGCGTATCTGTTCGAATGAAAATTGTGCTCGAATGAGCTTTTTCCCTCTGTTTTGGGATTTCCAGTTTTCTGAATTTTAACGCACGTTGGTTACATTTCCAACTTACTGTGCATACTGCCATACTAAGGAAAAAACCGTATGAGCCTTCAGACGTTGCCAAGTTTCCTCCGAGAAACCCCGATATTACTGGAAAAATTATGAATATTATTTTCCAAACTTTTCAGACAATTTTGTAGGCAATTTAATCTAAAATATCTGAAAATGTCATGATAAAATATGCATAAATGTTGTCAAAAATACATGTTATATCAAGGGAAATCTGGCAACTCTTGGATATTCATATGGCGTTTTTCCTTAGGAAGGTAGTATACGACTAGCGCGTCTACCGCAATCAGTTTGTAACTTATAAATCTGATTGAGGCCTGTATCATCATGAGGTCTCATTATTTGTATCCTCACAACACTGGAAAAAAAACACATTGGATCTAGAGTCCAGACTCTTAAAAACATCGACAAGAAAAAGTACTCTTGATTCAATCGGATTTTTGCTTAAATTAAGAACCAAGCCTCTTAATTTGAGCGGATTTCCTTTTGATTTAAGCTTAAATCCGATTGAATCAAGAGTATTTTTTCTTAACAATTTTTTCAAGAGTCTGGAATCTAGATCCAATGTTTTTTTTCCAGTGAACGATCAAATCCCAAAGTTTCCCGGAAAGGGAATAGAAATATATTTCTTTTGGAGGCTCTCTGATCTGACATTTACACAAACCTTTTATAGCTGGAACCAAATTATTTTTCGAATGGCTGCCATTTGACTACAAAAATCCGGGAGTTTCGCATTAAAATCTGGCACATCCAGACAGTGCCCGCGGAGGCTGAGTGTCCCCTCAACGAGTTTCCCCCGACGAAGTTTGTGAGAGAGGGAAAGATCTGACGGCACAAGGGGAAAGGGATTCCCTCGTCATAAAAGGAGTGTAATTGCTTCCTGCCGTGTGCAATTAAGTTTCTCGAATGAATCGGAAAGAACAGGGGCATTTTCGGCACGGGTGAATGAATCCAAGTGGATAATTCAAGGTAACGTCCGACTGACGTCCGGGAGATCGGAAAAATTAATAGAGCGAAAATAAAGCAACATTGTGGCTTTCGCCGATAACACGCTATAGAAAACAAGCTGGAAGCAGCCATCTACTGAATAATCTCTTTCAGAGGCAAGCAAGTAGCTTGAGAAGGTAATAGTTAATAATCTGATGGGCAAGGAAAGTATTTAAAAATGTACACCTTCGCTTGAAAAAAAGGGCCGCCCTTTAAAATTTGTCCCCGCCTAAAAATTGACTATACCCTCAGAACAGAAATGAGCGATACAACTTTCAAAATTCACAAAATTGTCAAATTTCGTTGAACCTACTTGTTTTACTTAGAACTGTCTCGATGCTCCTTCATTTCCTTGAAAAATGACGTAATTTTTAAATTCAAATAAAGAGGGCTGTAAAAATTTTTCCATCGAGAAGATTTACCAGATTATACAATTCTTTTGTTGGAATCACACGCTGAATTTGGTAGCTGAATATGGGAGTGAACAGTCAACAAATTCAAGTTCCTTTATCCAGATTTGTATCGAATATATCAGATTAGTTCAAACAAACTGATTACTGCTGAGCTCCAATCCTCACCGGACCGATGACCACCACATTCGGCTCCCCAGCGGGCGATGCCGGCATTTATCAAATTCCTCATGATTATTTGATTAATTTCCTCCGATGGGAATCAGACGATTACGTGGAGTCGCCGTCGTCTTGTTTGTTCGCTTACGGCCGTAACGATTATACACGGAGAAGAAAACTTCGTGCATGGGACCCGCAGTTGAGGTCATATGGATCTCTGAAGTTTTCGGATCACGTATCTAAAAACTTGAGGTCCAGCTGCCGAAGTTCGGGTCAGTCATCTGAAGTACTTCGATGTATACCGAAGGGTTCGGGTCGCACATCTGAATTACTCCGGTACATACCGAAGTGCCTCGATGTCTGACCTGAACTTCGGCAGCTCGACCTCAAGTTTTCAGATACGTGATCAGAAAACTTCAGAGATCCATATGACCTCAACTTCGGGTCCCATGCACGAAGTTTTTTTCTCCGTGCAATATCGTCATCTTCCGGCCAAATTATCACAAGCACCATGCGACGTTTAAGAATTTCCGCCGCCATTTTATTTTTTTTTTTTTTACAGAGAAATTGTTCAACGGAGCTGTCCGAAAATTTCACCGAATTTACTTCATGCTGCCGATAAAGTTCGGTAAAATTTTCAAACCGATTTAACCAACAATTTCTCTGGATAAAAATAAGATGACGGCGGAAATTTTGAAACGACGCGTGGTGCTTTGATATTATGGCAGGAAGGTGACGATATCAGCCTATTTTTCGCGACCAATGAGGGAGCGGATCACAAATGACCATACTCTCCCTACAGTCAATAGAGGCGCGAACGCACGTTTGAGAGCACCTTGTAGCTGGAAAAGTAATTTCGACAATAATAAGCAAAGACAAGAGACAGCCTCGCGCTGAGGGGCTGAGGTCGACCGCGATGCCCCCTCCCCACACCCCCTCCCTTCCTCCGTCCCCCGTCCCAAGTGACACTTCCCTCGTTCAGCCACGCTCAGCCCCCCTCTCCCCCGCCCAGCCCTTGCAATACATCCCTGAGCGGCTTAAGTTCTGGAAATTTAATTTTGACCCGCTATTATGATTTATAACTCGTCTCGCTTAATATACCTACTTATTTAAAAAATCCCGCTCGCCGTGGAAATTTCAAATGCAAGAGAAATCCGGCAACAACGGCGAAAATAAACTATGCGCATTTAAAGGAATCCCTGAGACCTTTTTATTTATAATTCTATTTCTTTTTTACGTAGAGATTAAGGCCAGCATTTTTGTTTCTTTTACATAATTTTAGATATATGTAATTCTGATTAGGGACCGTTCAAATAGAATGTAAACCGGTCAGGTAAGCCGTGGTTAGCGCGTCGGACTCTACGTTAGTAGATCCTCGATTCAACGTCAGGGTAGTCACACAAGGTGTTAAAATGCAAGACTTTATATACATGAAAATAGACGTATCTTATTGAAGCCAAACACGGTGCGGCCAGCGCTCAACGCGTATTGGCGCCTACAAGACTGCAAGGATACTTCATGCATTGCACACAAAATTCGACACAAGATAGCAGGAATACTTCACGCATTGCACGCATGGCGCGTAGGCGCAATGCTTGAAGTATTCCTGCAGTCTTGCAGGCGCTACCTCACGGTTAGCCCCGGCCTCACTGTGTTTGGCTATTATACTCAAGCTCGCGGAGTGAGCGTTTCCAATCCGTGATTTTGACATTTTTTTTTACAGAAATTTTAAACTAATGTTTTTGTTTTCCTGATTTGATTAATTTACCAATTTTATGTTTTTATCATATTTATGATTTAATTTGCTCGGTACTAGATGACCTGCGACGCACACGGCTTTGGTCTAGTCGTCCGTAGACGAAGAAAGAGAAGAAGCTTTTGAAATGTTTGTACACTCCGCATGGACTTTTGTCCTTTGAAATGATGATAGTTTGGAATAAATCACGTGAAATAGAAATAATTTAAAAGGAAGTATGCAGCACGCAAACCCAAAGAAAACAGTTCGTTTCAATTTAACTTATTTTTGCATATGGTAGAGTTTCCATATCCGCATTTATTTTCGGTGGCATTTTCGTGATAAGTCACTAAAATACCTATGTAACAATAAAATTTATGATAAAATAAATAAGTTGATGATTGCCCAATAAAATAACCTTTTTCTGGGAAATATTTGTTAATTTTTCAGTAACCATTACATCTCCGTATGATATTTCACGAAGTCGAGTGTTTAAACAAATTGTTTTAAAATACAGCTTCTCCGATCAATTTTTCCTAAATATATTAGTTTCTGATTACCCGCGATTTGCGATTTTCCGCGATTTTCTATTATTCGCGATTTTCGGTTTCCGCGATTTTCGATTTCCGCGATTCTTAATTTTCCGAGGTAGCTTCAGTCTTAAACACTGCGTATACTCTCCTGCAATTCTTTGTAGAACAAGTAAGTCCAAATATTATTAAACCTTTCAATCAAGAGTTGAGATTGAAAGAGATTGATAAGATAAAGAGAACGATGAACAAGAACAGGTTAAGAGGAATCCAACCGGTTGGGAGGGAAAAGAAAAGAAGAGAGAACAGCGTCCTGAAGTCCACCTCTTCTTGGAATTTTGGCATCAATGTGGCGGTCATGGTCTTGCCGTTTTGGACCCATCTTGGGCGGCAGTATAGCTGCAAGACAGAACACGGTTCTCCCTGCATCTTGGGCAGGACAACGCCATGATGCATCTCAAGAGGGCCATGAACTAACACCGGTATTAGAATCGAGGGGCTCCATACGCTCCTGCGTTTCCAAATGGCTCAGTTTCTGGTGCCACAGTAAGTTCAGCACGTGGAGGGTGGACATTCGAGCCTAGTAAGCGCCATCCGGTGTTGCTAAGATTAGGCAACTTTTTCTCTCATTTAACACGAATCTAGTGATCTAAAAATAGCAAACTAGGGGGTTTTATCACTCTGTTGAATGTCATGATTATTTGTTGACTTACTTCTTTGCTGTGGTCCGATTCTTTGCTCGTAATTTTCTTTTCTTTACACCGTGGCCATTTTGAGTACACAATCACTCATCATCAGGTGTAAAATTGTTCCCAATATAAGGCCAAAATTCGAGAAAAATCCCTCACGAGAGTCCTAGCCGTCGTCCCTCAGACGGAAGGGCGTATCTCGATTCAAAGATTCATGATGGAAGATCTTTATTTTGTCCTCGAAAAATGTATCATCACACGACTGAATCCTACGTCAATGACTTTTGAATGGGCGTATTTAATGTTTTATCGTGGAGGAGGAGCAGAGGGCGCCACTGTTTTCCGTGACGCAATGGCAACGACGTTTAAGGCGTATAAATTATTCAGGGGTCCACTCGAGTGTATCAGTGAGTCGGGTGAGTCGTCTTTGAGGGATCACGGTTGGTCAGCTAACCGTAAACCAAATTTTTTTCCCTCTCCGGCGAAGCAGGGATTTGAAACAATCCCTCCTTCCTTCTGCCTGCCTCATAGGGAGGCTAATCGGATCGGACGAATAGTCTGATTTAGTGGCTACGTCATTCGATATTCGCTTTAATCGATGGTTTCATCCGGAATAAATGGATTGGTTTGATATCGAGCAGGGCAATTCAACGGCGATACATCGATTGACGTGCCCACTAAATCAATCTATTACGCATCTTTGATCGAGTGAACGGACAGTGCTGCCGTGCTAAGGAAGAACGCCGTATGAACATTCGAGTGTTGCCAAATGTCCTCCAATGAAATGTTCATTTTTGAGGAGAGTTATTAATATTTTCTCTTAAAATTTTCAGATAATTTAGATCTAATTAGGAAGAAAATTCTTGGAAAAATTGAACGGGAAATATTCACAAGTTTTCCTGAAAATTCTTCTTTAATCGAAGGAAATTTGGCAACTGACGAAGGTTCATACGGCATTTTTCCTTAGCACGGCAGAGTGGTGTTCAGATGCCGATACACTGGCCGGGCAAACGCTAAAATGCAGTGGCGTGGCGTGCTTTGCGATATATCGATTGTTTTGCCATTTAAACCTATGGAAAAGAATCGAAAAACAGGGTGTTCGCAGCGAACGCCTTAATAATCGATTCTGCACCATAGGTTTAAATGGCAGAACAATCGATACATCGCAATTCACGCCACGCCACTGCTAGAATGTCTGCACTTATTTCAATGGAGGGCTCAGCGCAATAGTGATGTATATACTCTGATGTATGTATGATTTATTGATTTATTTATTCATAGGAAAGTTCAAACTTCCGGTGACAATGTATTTCAAAGAGTCCACGCGGTGTGCGCTCTCTAAAGAATAAAAGTAAGTTTTGGAGATCAACCTTATTTCTTAATTATGATGACGGGGGAGGGGAGGGGATGCAGGGGCGAGAGACAGAAATACTTAATTGTATTGCAACGTTGCACGGTTTTATTTACAAGTTTATTCATTTGTCCATTTAGGGCTGCAATTTTTGTGGAACATTTAATATTTTTTCCCTGGTTCTTTTAATTTAACGAAACTTTCTTGAAATTTTCGATGTAACACGTGCAGTCGTTAAGTCATGATAACAAAATAAGTTGCCACGTAAAACTTTGAAATTTTGAGGTGCCATCGCCAACTCCTCTACTGCCTGTGACATGCTAGACAACTATTTAGTAGACCTGATAATCCTTTATTTTTTCTCATCTCCTTCCATCCTCAAATTCGAGTTGTAAATGACGCACTCAGTCCGATTTTCGATCAGTCTGGCTTAACCGAGAGTAGACTGATACTTTCGGTCAATAGATCTAGGTACAGTTTTAGGTTTCTGGATGCTTCCTTTAAAATATCCTATAAATCATATGCATTGGCAATATGAAAACAAGAACTCACCTCACATTGATATGATGTTTTCATTCTCTTAATTCGGATGAATTAGTATATTGCAACATTAGCAAAAATTTGACAGTGTATGTGGAGAAAGGTGTCAGTTTATTTCAAATTCTCTCGCATGACGGGCAGCAGTAGCCTCGAAAAGAAAATTAATAACCCTCTCAAGAATGAAAGTGGAAACTTGTGTTATTTTATTCAATTTCATTCCACATTCCCGACACAAACTTGAATAAATAAAGTACTAGACTCGAATTTGGAAACGAGGTATGAAAAAACCAAGGGGATGTCGTCACTCGATCCCACTTCTGCGTGAGCAAGGTTGCCAATAGATCCATTTATTCGTAGAGTGTAAACTTGTGATAAACTTCCCTGTGTTACTCCTTTTCTCGTATTTTCAAGTTTATTTTGAGATACCTAAAATGACATTTTAAAATATAAGTTGACTCTGAACTCGGAGCATCTCTGATTTGTACTACACGGGGCTTAAAGAAATTGTGCACTTTTTGATAAAAATAAAAGGCAAGCAGTGAACTCCAACACAATGTGTTGATGAGGCGCGTCATTAACTCGCACATATCATCCCCGTTAGTTTTCATTTACAAAGATTTCAAAATAGGCAAGCAGCACAACAAGAGAATTCACGATCCAACACTGCGAGGTCAACGACGCACCTTGAAAAGGAAAGACGCTTTCATTTGGTAATTATACATGGTGAAATTGACTCAAGCTGCATGCTCGATGCTTCAAAAACTCAAAAATTTTCAAGGGGAGGCCTTCGTCCCCCCCCCCCTTGCTCAAGTTGTCTGGATCCGCCTATGTAATTTAGTAGGACAAAAGTGAAATTCGAAGACATACCTGCTTTTTGCCTAATACTAAACAAGTTGTTGATCTAAAATGAAATAAAATTCGCTAAATGATGACTGATGAATATCGGAGTGAGCATTTTGTAAGTAGTGCTTGCAAATTAGGCTAGTTTTGTTAAACCAATCGCTCAACTCTTTGATCAGTGGTGATCGCCGGAACTGAATGTTAAAACCGAACTTGTTGATCGAGGTAATTCGATAGCGATCTACTATCCAGGCGCAGAGCTACCGAGGAAATGGACTTGTTAGGTTCGGCCGTAGATCGATTAATTTGTCTTGTCCGAGACATATATCTTGCGTGGGGAAGGGAACGAGGTGGTTGCGGTAGGCTTAATAAATCCCACCCTGAATGAATTAGTCATAAAATTAATCGTTTTATTCGACGGTAATCATGGCCGACTGGAAGAAAGTATTTAATTAAACTAATTGTGTTTCGACTCTAATATGTGATTTGCATGTTTATCGGGGCTGCGTCATCTATGACTTTCTGCGCGTCGCCATGACAGCTGCCACAGCTCATTGATGCCACTGCACTCCCAATAATATGAACTTTCCAACGGAGGCTTTCGTTGTAGGGAGAGAAAAGCTATATTCTCTCACTAGATGGTGTTTTTAATACTTCGGGGAAAGTGATTATCTTTGGATTTCGATAGTCATGTTGTCAATTAGGCGTACAGTAAACCTCACATTATCCGAACTCATTTCGTCCCCCTCCTATCAAAGTATCACAAGCGCCAAGTGACGTTTCAAATTTTCCGCCGCTATTTTATTTTTTGATAAAGGAAATGCTGGTTGAATCTGTTTAAAAATTTCACTAAATTTTATCGGCAGTGTACAAAGAAAACTCAGTGAAAATTTCGGACAGCTGCGTTGAAAACTTTCTCCGTAAAAAAATAAAATGGCGGCGGAAATTTTGAAACGTCGCATGGCGCTTTGGCCGGAAGGTGACGGTTTGTCGAAACATATTCCTCACTTTTACTCGGTGGTCACAAAGAAGGATGACGCATCCCAGATTATTTCAAAGATGTCACGCAAGTCATGGATTATTTCAAATAGGTAAATACCAACTAAACTTTTATATATTAGTTAGTTTGTTATTTTATAATGACGATCAGAAACTAGGCTTTCAACTTCGGAGGCCAGGAATTTACCTTAAATTTTTAAATTTACTCGTTTGAATAGCTTTAAAATTTCAGTAATTACTTATGGACCATCAGAGCTTGAAGGATGGATATTTTGAGGGAGATAATTCTGAATTTTAATTTAAATAAAAATATTTTAGGGCGAAAATTTGAAATAGGGGACATTCTTGTCCCTTGTCTTTGTAAGACTTTGTAAAATTAGTCTTAATGCATATTTTGCGAAAAATTCTCTCCCAAATTCCAATTTTTAAGCATCAAAAAGTGAGTTTGAACTTTCTCTCCGCCATTAGGATCCATTTAATTTCGAAACTTCTGACACGTATTTCTGGAAAGGACAAATATTTCACTTATTCGCCTTGTCCTCCAAGCCCCTCAATAGCATAGACAATTTTCCTTTCTTAAGTCGTTACAGACGATTTTATTGGAGTATCTTGTATTCTTTTTACATCTCTAAAACTCAGCTGCTTTTCCGCACGGGCAGACATTTGACAGTGTGTGAGTGTTTCTGTTTTTCTCATCCTCGTTTTCAGCGAATCCATCGCTGCTCTACATGCAAATGTACTTTTTTTGCTCTTTTAAATCGCTTTATTATTCATTTGCTCTTACGAGGTATCCTTTGAGTTTGAATTTTACATTTTGGAGGGGTCAGAGAGCAACCTCATCTCAACCTGCCTGTCAATCATTTTCGCAGACAACTACCTGTCCAGATTAATTTTTTGCCTCTCTGCGCTGGCAATGCTTTAATGCATTTAATTCATAATTAATGCTATTCCTGGGTCTCCTAAGAAGAGAGGTTTGATACATACGATCCCATATCTGATCTTGATTGCTTATATAAGGCAATATAATACAGTAAACCTCTTGGGCAAACTAAAGATTTATAATACAATTCTAAGAGCAACAGTTGTTCCCATTATTTCAAGAGATCACAACAGACTTACTACAGAGAAAATATGTATGGGTATCAAGTTATATGATTAGGAAATAAAACATGTTTGTTTTGTTTCCTAATGTCAAGCAGGTGACTTTTGTTTCAGGATTCTGTTCTTGAGGAAAGACGAGGAATTAACTGGGTGATGAAAATTTTGGTAAAAAAAATTAGGGGCCAACGGAACGCAAGAATGAGTATAATTCTGCTCCACTCTACTGTACATGTGAGAAATTATATTTGTTAACGCGTTGTTAAAAAAATTTGAGCGTCCTTAGATCGAGTCAGAATTTCTTAACAACTTTTGGAACAGGTAGCAATGGTAGCACTTAAACCCACATCCTTGCACTTATCAAGCATACCTTCAAAACAAAAATGTCAAAATATCATGTATGTGCTTCATCTGTAGATTGTTGAGTAAGAGGAGGAAAATTTCGGTGGATAACTCAGATGAAAAACGTGCAACAGTAAAGTGCAGAATATTGAAACAAATTGACAACAACTCAGACATAATACCATTTGCGACTTGTTTGCAGCCTCGCCATCAATTTTCCATTAGATAAGGAGAGAGGGCCGTGGGCTGAGTACAGAAAGACAGAGAAAAAACTATTGCAGGGGGAAAGAGTCAACGGCAATGTAACTTTCGCTTAATTTAAAGTTAAATTTTTTTTTTCGAACGAAAAAGTAAATGCTCTTCATCCCTGAAAATCACTTGACATCGGAGTTTTCGCAGATAGTGAACTATATTTTTAACCCTTACATGTTCAAGCCGGGTCAAATTCGACCGAGGCTTGCTAAAAATACGCGCCCCGCGGGACGTATGTGACCGGTACACACGAGGTCTACAAGTACATCCTAAAAAAGAATCAGACGTCACATTGGGAAAAAAAGAGAGAATGTAGACTCTCAATACAGTAGAATATATAGAGAGCCGTAGTGAGGCATCGTTTTTAAACTTCTCTATCGAATCTGGGCGACGCATTCTTGGCAGGGAAGAGCGGAGCATTGAGAGTTCACGCCTCGCAACCATCGCGCCTTCAATTTTTCAGACGCAACACGGACATCCATCAAGCACGAATAGTTGTATCTCTGCGCCGTCATCAATGCGCACCGTTTCCTTCGCTCTATTTTCACATTCTATACCTTTTCATTTGTCTTATTCGTCGAGGTGCTTTAAGACGAGCTACGTGAGTACTGAAATAGTAATCTAGTCTCGTTTTATAACTGATCTTGTTTCTTGAATGTCTAAAAATCTATCTATGTTTCTTGAATCCGAGCGACGTCTAACTATCAGTATGTATTTATGTCTGCAGCACATCTTTAGTGTTTAATCTGAAAACCGAGCGAAATTAGGAATATCAGATCCTGTAATTTTTTTACATGACACGTTACTGTGTCTTTATTGCAGGTTTTAGGTCACCCTTAATTTTTTTACCCATACGATGAAAGCATATATTTTCTAAAATGAAAATAGCACGTCCTTCATAAACTGCCGCATTACGGAGGAACGCCGTATGAACTTTCAGACGTTGCCACCTTTCCTTTTATAAAACACACATTAATTATGGAAAATGTAAATGATCTTCTTCAATTTTCCAGAGAATTTGACAAGCGATTCAATCTGAATTATGTGGAAGATTCGAAGAAAAATATTCATGTCTTCTTCGAAAAAATAATACTTTATCCAGGGGAAATTTGGCGACTTCAGAATGCTCATAAGGCACTCCTCCTTAACGGGAGACATTAGCATTTCTAAAATATTTTAAATTCTGTCAGTTAAGGTAATAATGACTTAATCTGCAAGCTTTACAAGCTGTTTCCTGACATCGATCGAGGCCAATCGACCACAAAGCTAGCACGTGATGCTCGGTTGCATACGCAGCTAGGCGGAACATGCATAAGTATAACCATCCGTCGTAAAAGTAATCTGGGTTCATTATCCTCCAGAGGCATAAAAGAGAACTGCTCGAGAGGTATTTTAAAAAACAATGGGTCTATTACTGGGAAACAAAGGGCAGCAAATTAAATAAGCGAATGTTAACTTAAGCAAAGCCGCGGGCTCGTAGATGAATTTTATTGGCCATAATGAGTTCGTTTATGGCTTTTCGTTTTTTCTCTTTTTTAAATGGTTCTCGGCGAGAGCGGGTCTGCTACGCTTTTCTCGTTGGCTTGCTGAGGGGTTTGAATTTAGTCGTACCGATTTTTGGTATTGTTGCTAAAGTGTAGTAAAACTATCTCCTCATCCGAAACAGCCTCGAGATAGGAGATTTGTATTGCTATGGATGATTTAAATATACACCAGGCTTGTTGATCAAATTCAAAGTTGGTCATATAGGATTAACAACTGAGATCAATATATGTATTGAGCCGGGTGTTCATATAAAAACAATTTTTAGTCAAAAAAGATTCAAGTAGGTAAGGTTAGGGCTACGTTAAGTTTCGCTAGATTAGATTGAGGTTCTCGGCAGCAGTCATAGGCTACTGCTATCTGTACATGGCTTTTCTTCCGTTAATCAAGCGATATCTGCAGAAAATTTTACCGATTTGATTTTTTTTTGAAAAAAGGTTAAAATGTGGCTCGGAAGAATGTCCCCGATCTGAAGTACCATTTTTCAATGGAAGAGTCGCATTTGTTGGAATGAAGTTACGATTTAGTAGGCAAAATCGTTAAGATCATCACTTCAAGATATCATTTTATTTTCTTACAGAGAAATTTTTGGTTGAATGTGTTTGAAAATTCCACCGAATTTTATCGGCAGCACAAAAAATATTCAGTGAAATTTTTCGACAGCTCCGTTGAAAACTTTCTCTGTAAACAAATGAAATGGCGGCGGAAATTTTAAAACGTCGCATGGCGTTTGTGATACTTCGGCCGGAAGGTGATGAAATCACGTGACGCTTTCCTCGACCCTCCAGTGGCGTGGCTCGAACAATCGATTATCGATATTTCCCCATCTGAAGCTATAGTAAAGAATCGATTATTAAGGTGTTCGTTACGAACACCCCGCTACTCGATTTTTTTCCATAGGTTTAAATGGCAGATCAATCGATACATCGCAAAGCACGCCACGCCACCGCGACCCTCCCTCCCTCTCGAGCGTTAAGCGCTGTCTCCACTCGTCAAAATGGCATCAAAATGGAAGCTCAAAGTGAATCGATTTCAATGATAAGAGGGCTCAAAGTCAGGGCTTGATGCGATTGATGAGTGTTGCAACTCAAAATAGAGCGGCGTGACTCTTTTTTGATCAATAATCGCGAACAGGTCGTATTTATCGATTCACTTTGAGCTTCCATTTTGACGCCATTTTGACGCCATTTTGACGAGTGGACACAGGGCTCTTCGTATTTTATGAACGGCTCCTAGTTTGACGGTTTTTAGTCAAAAGTCGAGGTTACAGCGTGAAAAACATAATATTACTTAGCTTGAAAAAAATGTATTACTGATCTGGCATCCTTGTTTAAACCCTACAGATGACAAGGATTACACTCTGTGGCCGGCGCTATCCGCTTCGCCCACAGATGTAGTCAGACCCGTAGTGCAGCGACGCGACGCGACGCGGAGCGGCATTACGTAGCCGCGGAAAGGCCGCACACCTCCACCGTTGCCTAGTTTCAGGGAAAATCACAATCAAACCGCATCAGAATCCCATGGAAATCCCGACTTGTGGCAACCTCGCTTTGGATGCGCGGCGCTGATGCGTTTTGGGCCGATCCGGCGGGGGACTATTATCATGTTAAACAGTCCATGAAATAGATTGTGCAGGAAACGTGAAACCTACTTTAATACGCGTTGCCACTCGTCTCTTAGCCGACGCATTTCTCCACTTCATGCCTTGGGAGATACCGTGAAATTTTGCAACGATGCGTTCAGTGCATGCATACTGAATGCTCAACTCATACAGGCTGTTTCATCACTCTGCGGCCTACCTCCTTCCCTTCCAACCCCTCATCCCCCCGCCCTCCAGCCCCTTCGTTCTGCGGCCAATTCGTCGCCACCATTGAATCCGAGATCCGGAAAAACCGACGCCAGCCTGCTGCTCTGTAAAAAAATCCGCCGTTTTATAGGTGGCAGTACGTTCAAACTACGTGGAGATTTCTCCCTTGCTTGTATGACCTCTAGCCTTACAAAGGCGAGAGCTGATTCAAATTGAATTCGATATGTTGGCCACTACTGGAGACCATCGCAATATCACTGAAAAAAGAAAAAAGATTGGTAGAATTTACCACTCTCTCACGCTGTCTTTCATACAGCGTGAATTCAAAGTCGAGTCTGCCAGAGGAATGGTTACCTGTACCAGTATATACATATAGTAACGTTTACCTTCCTCCTGGCAGAATTGACTCTGAATTGACGCTGTGTGATATACAGCGTGAAGGAATGGTAAATTCTACCAATCTTTTTTCTCAGACTACGATATATAGGTAAACAAATGTTTGGGAAAACTGAGATCTCGGCAATTTTCAACAAAAATAGCTTTAGAGTGAGCTTCACAAAATCAACCTCAAAAACACTGTCGGATTTTCTGTATCACATTATACAGTATACACCTCCTCTCTTTTTATGACGGAACGACACCCAAAAAAAGGAGAAAAACACTAAGTGTGCGTTGTGTCACTCCCTCAGAATGCTTGTGAAAATAAGAAATTAACTACTCTGAGGAGAGTGTCATCATGCAAATAGGCTTTACTTGCTACACCACGCTTCAACAATTTGGATGTTCACGTCATTACATGACAGTAAACAACCCGGAAAGAACGGCTGAGTTCTCGTGCCTTTAGGTATAAGTCAAATGGCATCACCTATATTTCGGGTAGGCATTGGCGGATCCAGCAAATTGGCAACATTGTTTTTTTCCATTTAAACCAATGGAAATGTATCGATTCTTGGAGGGGCCAAGAGCACCGACAAGAATCGACTTTTTAGCATAGGTTTAAACGGAGAAAATCCGGTGTTGCCAAATTGCTGGATCCGCCTCTGCGGGTAGGTCCTACCACTCAAGGCTGGTGTCTGTAAAAAACCCAGGTAAAGCCATTCACAAGCTCAGCCTTTAAGTCGCGTTTCTCGTGAGCATTTAAGAAATTTGCGAGTGGAATTGCCGATTTTCATAACGGCAAGGCAATACTGATCTGAAGAACATTTTGCATGTGGCGTTACCATAGTCCTGAATAAACAGATAAAAACAGCTTGAGTTAACGCGCTCGTAGAATTTGATGGACAATTGCCTTTAACGACAACGCATTACGTTCACGAAACCGAAATAAATTTCAATCCTGTCTCTATCGATTACAGATTATCACTGCTCAATGCACGGAAGGTTTTAAAATTCTTACCGGCTAATCGTGAGAAAATTTAGGTCAAAAAGGTGAAACTATTTTTAAAGATGCACATGGGCAGTTTATGTGGCAAGAAAAGAAAGAGGTACATTTAGTAAGGTTTGTCTGTTTCTTTTTTGATCCGGAGAAAACAACGTAGAGATGTAAAATGGGCCGGTTACACTAATATTAAAGGTAATTTCATGATGATTTAAGATTATTGATCACTAGCTGATTCAGCTGGCCTCCGCACCTAGCCAGGAGACTTTGCCTCCTGGATGTAAAAACTGGGCGTTTTGACAGATTTTTTTATATTTTCTAAAAGTTTAAACCATCAAAATACGATTCTGTAACTAGCGCAAATTACCCATTTCTTGCCCCTTCATGAGAACAGTGTTCGAGACTCACCTTTGAGTTTTAGGAGCCACGTGGCGCATCAAGCCCGATTTTTAGGCGCCATTGAAGATTTTTTAGGGGCCAAATTGACTTTTTGCCTATGTATTACGGCGCATTTCTTGAAAAGTTAGACGCAAGATGTTTTAGTAACAGAACTAGTAAGTGGCTTTAACGCGGGGAAGACAAAAGCACTAAGAATGAAATCGTGAAGAATAGAAAAAGCTTTCACTACTAGTGCTGAAAATCTTGGGTTTTTTTAATACAAATAGATTTGTTTTTCCTTCTTCATGCGACTTCTGTTAAAATCCAGATTTTTAGGGGCCACGTTGGCGCAATGACCGATTTTTTAGGCGCATTTGGCGCGTTGGCGCCTGTGAGTTTCGAACACTGGTGAGAAAATAATTTGTTTTAAAAATTCTTCCACGAACGTTTCAAAATGTTCTGCGTTATTTTAAGATATTTTCATGTCAATAAAATCCGCACAGATTTGCAACGTTCGCGTGAGTCTCAGCCGGCTGCTCTCATGTAGGTTTTTGTAAGCTCGGTCGAGAGTTTTTTGTGGAATACTTGTGCGCTTCGAGGTGGCGATAATCCAGTTCACAAATCCGGGCAACATTGAGTGCAGATCAGAAAAAGCTGCCTAAAAACAGGCAGAAGAATCTGCACGGTCGAAACGGAAAGAACTGAGAGCCCGCAGCCGGGGCAGCTAGCTGCCGTGCTAAGGAAGAACGCCGTATGAGCCATCGGACTTTGCTAAATTCTTTTTAATAGAACACGGATTTTCCGGGGAATTTTTGAATATTTTTCTTATAATTTTTCATTGAATTTTATTATGCTTTTTATTACAAAATATCTGAAAATGTCATGTTGAAATGTTGATAACCTTCCTCAAAAGTTAAATTTTATCAGAAGAAATTTGGCAATGTCCGATGTTCATACGGCGTTTTTCTCAGCATGGCAGTTAGGAGGCTCTACACCCCACGCATATACATTTACTTCCACACATAAGCCTCTTGTGAGAGGGGGAAGAACAGAAATGCTGTTATCATCTATCCGTCTTGTTTTGTATTTTATGAAAACGTGGAGTAGAGCTGAGGTCTCCGAGCCGACAATTTTTTCACATCTACCTCCGTAACAGTTGTTAAGATTGCATGCAGCAGCCCATTTAATTTGCCAACTGAAATGGATTTTTGGCGGCGACCTGCCGGCATTTCGAGACGGGACCGTGTCTGTAATGAGAGAATTCGCCAGGTGATGAAGGTTGAAAAAGATATGATGCACGACGTCATGTCCAGGCAGTTATGCTCGGTATGGACATGTGCAAAGAATGTCGGAGGTGAGGTTGCCCAAACAAGTTTTGGATTGGGTACCACCTGGGGAAAGGCGACGGGGACGTCTCGTAAAGGGGTGGCGGCAGAGCGTTGACGAAGAGAGGTTATAGGACATTTCGTCAACGATTTTTTGTCCGCGCACCTGTTTTTTTTAGTAATTTACGTCCACGCGTTTTTTCGGCACGGGAGTTTTGGTCCACGTGCCAGTTGAGACCCAAAGTTAATTGGCCCACATGTAAATACAAACGACCATTGCTCACGACGTATTTGGATGAAAATGTATAATGGCTTGGAAGAATGAGGGTTTGCTTGTTTTTTTTTTGTTTTGTCTGTTTGGTCCAACGGAGAATAACATATAGTTGAGAGTTTTGGTAAAAATGGGGGAGCGTCAATTCTATGAGACAAAATTCTCTAAAACTCTCTACACCTCTTTGGTGTAGCAGGACTTAATTATCTTTCAAGAATTTCCCACCTTGTCATACCTGAACCGGATAAACCTCTATATTTGCCTCGGCGAAAGGCTCTTAGATTTTTCCTGTGTACGATAAGTATCTTGATTTATTTTGCGAGGAAAGATCTGTCCTTTTAAAGGATGCCTGTCATTCTTAATACGTTCAATTTCATATAATACTGTGCAACACCTCTGTTGTGAAATAGTTGCTTCAGGTGCCGCCGCGCCGCACGGCCGGCAGGCGGCCAGCGCGGAACGCGCATTTGCGCCTACAAACCTAAGTGGATACTTCAAGCATTGTGCAATGCGTGAAGTATCCACTTAGGTTTGTAGGCGCCTGTGAGCCTCTCGCGCTGGCAGCACGCCGCTCCGCTCTGTTAGGCTTTAATATTTATACTCGCATAGTCAGCGTTTTTTAACTCATGATTTTGAATGTTAGCACACTCTGCATTGATTATTCTCATTTAAATTGATGGGAACTAAATATGTATCAATTTTTCAAAGGAGAATAATAATATAATGTGTGCTTTTTAAATATTGGTGGTTCCGTGTCAAATTTAATGATTTCCAAAGCACTTTAATTTTTTCTTTTACATTTTGTGCTTTTATTGTGCTGCAGCGAGGTGTACGCGCAACGAAACGCTCAAAATCTGACGTATTTGACTCTAAAAGATCGATGTACAAATGGATTAAAACTAAAGATTGCGTGCTTCTTGGTTTTTTCCCCTCTTTTATTCATTTTTGCAGTTTCTATCGGCAAAACTGCGGCTCATTAAGATTGATGTCGCTTGGAAAAGGTTTTACAAATATTTTCCACGTTTTAAAAATATAAATGTTTTCAAAATGAAGTCATAATTTCGTAAAGAAAAAATTAAAAAAATAAAAAAAGTACCTCCATTCTGTTACCACATTCTGCAACGTTGCTCCCTGCAATATGCGATAGTTGCTTTGTATGGCTAAAGACGAAAATTCGTTTCCATCCGTTCCAAAAAGTTTCCTTCCGTTTTATTTTTTTTAAGTGAAAGCTAACCAGCCTTTTTGCTTCCTTTCTTCTGAGAGTTTTCTTCATTTATTCAACACTGCTCACGGCAAAGATGTGATAGTTTCTTTCCAAATGTAAAACATAATTGAATAATTTTAAAATTTTTCAATGTCCACAGTATGCCACAATTTTAGGGGATAACCCCTGGCAGTTTTTTTAAGGGGATATTCCTGATTTTTTGAACAGATTCCTTGATTTTTCTCCGTTTCCCCCTAATATTTCTTATTCCCTGATATGAATATCAGTTATCCCGGTTTTCCCTGATCATAGACACCATGCTCTAAGCAGACCGGACTAGATCGGCAACGCCGGATCAGCGTTGGCAGGTGACTGAAAAGACGGGGACGGTGGAAGGGATTGAGACGGTGAGCATTGCGTGATGCGTGTTCTCGGAAATCGAATAAGACATCTCGCACCAAGAACACGTTAAGTGAATAAGAAAGTGCTTTTATTAAAAATGTACGGAGCTCGGCAAGACAGCCCCGCAACCGCAGCCACAGCCACGGTGCTATTGTTCCGTGCTGAGGAAGAACGCCGTATGAACACTCGAGAGTTGCCAAATTTCCCATGATACAACATGTATTTTTGACGACATTCATGCATATTTTTCTTTGAAATTTTCGGATATTTTAGATTAAATTGCGCACTAAATTTTCTTAAAATTTTGGAAAATATTATTTAATTTTCCCAGTAATTTTGGGCTTTTTTTGGAGAGGAAACTTGGCAACGTCTGAGGGCTCATACGGCGTTTTACCTTAGCACAGCAGTATTGTTCCGGCTCTCCTTCCACTTCGTCTTTGCTCTCCCGAATACCTTGACGGATGGGCTCCTGTTGCGCCGAAAATCAGCTTCTGTCTGTTCTCCTAATTCCAATCAAGGCTCCTGTAAATCTTACACCGCTCGCCTGCGGGATTTCTTCCGACGCGCGAGGACGGAGGTCATACGTCATATCCAGTAGCGTGGCGTGCTTTGCGATATATCGATTAATTTGCCATTTAAACCCATGGTAAAGAATCGATTATTAAGGTGTTCGCTGCGAACACCCTGTTTATCGATCCTTTTCCATAGGTTTAATGGCATAACAATCGATACATCGCAATTCACGCCACGCCACTGGTCATATCGATGGTGAAAATAGAAACGCACACTCTTGGAAATTCTCCGCCGTTCTGTTGCTTTGTGCTGGCTGGTAACCGTGAATTTTCGAACGAAAGGGCCGTATTTATCCGTACAACCGTGTGATATTCATGGTCGTTTCTCCAAGGAAGCCCCATGCGGTTTACATTGTGATTAGGGGAGCTTTAAGAAGGCTTTTGACGAATAAAGGGGAATTCGACGGTAAAACTATCGGACGAAGTATCCCGTTTGTGGTGTTTAAAAATCTCCGCTTCCATTTTATTGTTTTGGAGATCACTCAAGAAAAGGTATGACTGTGAGACCCATGAAAAAATGGCTCGGAGATCCATAATTTCTTAACAAAGTGACTTACCGTCTACAGTATGGCTTTCTGAGCCATTATTGGTCGTGAACCTGTAAGGATGGCTCCACGGACTATATTTTATGGCTTCATGATCCATAACTCGGCCGGCAAGTCACTCTTCCCATACTTGTTTTTTGAGTGGAGGAGAACAAATCAATCCCATATCTTGAAATTATCCCAGGCTTTTTCTTCGCATGGAGAGGAAAAAACACGGAAATTTTCAAGAATTGACATTCACTAGTTTTTCGTTTAAAAAATAAAATATGACAGGAAGTCTACAACGTCGCAAACCGAGAACGTGGTAGTCTGGTAGTTTCACCGTCGAATTGCCTCATGACTGCCGTGAGTGGCGCGCCTTCAATTTCAACGGACAGCAATATGACCAGCACCAATGCCCGAATAGTTATCTCATGAACACCGTGCGTTACCTCGACAATTCAACACATCGACAGTGAAATTACCAGATCGTGTGCTTCATTTGCGATGTTCAAAAATCTCCGCTCACATTTTATTTTTCAAAGGAGACCAGATCAATATAATTTCTTGAAATTTTTACGGTGTTTTCTCTGCACGAGGAGGGAAAATCGTGAAAGTTTTCAAAAACTGACGTTGAGTAGTTTTTCATCTAAAAGCTGAAGTAAGAAGGAAGTCTACAACGTTGCAAACCAGTGGCGTGGCGTGAATGATTGATTATCGATCTATCGCCATTTGAAGCTATGGTAAAGAATCGATTATTAGGGTGTTCGCTGCGAACACCCTAATAATCGATCTTTTTTCATAGGTTGAGTGGCGTATCAATCGATGTATCGCAAAGCACGCCACGCCACTGTTGCAGACCGATTTGCGTGGTCTGGTAGTTGTAGAAAATATGAGTGGAAACTTGCAATGTTGCACTCGAAGACAGCATTTTCGACTTTATTCAGCAATTTGAGGGCATCATTACTTTTATTTGGAACATTACTTTTATTTGGAGCAATATCGGATACTGCAAAAATTACAACTCAGCTGAATTTCTGTTAGGGGAAGAACGTAAAAGTAAACACACACGGTTAAGTCCTCAAGAATGGTTTGAAAAATGCATTTTGCCTGCTCGTCGAAGGTGAATACACCCAGAGGATCCAACATCGGTGAGCCACGCACGGTGTTCGACATTGATTGTAAGCGCGTAAAAGGCCCAAGCGCCTTCATATTTTTGATAGGCAACGCGGACAGACAAGAAACACGAATGGTTGCATACAGGTGTTACTATGAACATCACTCGGTGTATACCGAACGAGATGCTAACTGCAGTCTTGAACAGAATGCTGCCGTGATAGCGAATTTCAAAATTTGTCTAAACTCTTTTAGATGAAATTACTGCGACAGCTAAAACAGCAAAATTCATCCGAATTTAATGAAAACGAGACGTATGAAAAAGCCGTAAGTGCACAATAAATGATATAGTTTTGTTCAAGACAGCCGTAGGTGCATGAGATTTGCACTTTCTCACTCTTTACGACTCCTGACCTCTACTGCTCTCTGTCGAACCTCGAGTTAGGTTAGGTTAGGTTAGGTAACCACGTTAGGTACCCGTGGGGCATTGAGCACCTTAGCATTTCTGCTTCAATCCCCTTCCTCAAACCTCTCATTGGGCAGGCTGCGCCTTCTCACAGGAGGAATCCAATCAAGGACCTTCTTCGGCAACCGGTCTCCTGCCATTCTCTGAACATGACCATGCCAAATAAGTTGTTTTGTCATAATGTACCGCACGATGTCGCAAGAGTCCGAAAGGATTAATTCGGGTAGGGCGGGATCTCAAATTTCTTGCAAGTTTTTTCAAAGTTTTTTCCCCCGGCTCGAATTTGTTGTTGTTTGCGTTTGTTGTTTTGGCTTGATTTGACCCCCCTTTCCCGTGTAACGCACCGTAACGCTGGCTCAAACCCCTCTCCCCCTAAGTGCGTTACGTAAGACTTAAACGGCCCCTTAAACTTGGTCCTAATAAACACGTAGATCCGAGCACTACCGTGCTCAGCAAGAACGCCGTAAATCCATCAAGATTTTCTCGCGTTTTGCGGAACTTAACACTTTATAAAATAAAAAAAGTTTTACCCACGCACTTCAAATTTTCAGGCTAAGTTCTTGATAGTATTTGCAAGAGAATTATGCAAAAGCGTTATCCCAAGGTACACAAGTTTTTTTGCTATGATAAATCGTTTCCAAAAAATTTAAAATGGCGTTTACGGCGTTCTTGCGTTGCACGGCAGAGCAACTGGGAATTCTTTCGTTTCGCTCCGAACTGGCAACGGCGCGGTGGGATTTTTGAAGCTCAGTCGCTATTACTCCATGCGTGCGGGTCGCCTAACTTCCCGGCGTGAAATATGGAAGTCGAGCAAATTATTATTAACTTCAGTGTAACACCTCAATTATCTATGTCAGGTTCACATGTCGCCCCGGCCCCGCTCCGCCACCCCCGCCGCCGTCCGTGGCGCTTGGAGTCCGCGTGTGTAACGTGTAGTCGTGTTTGACACGGTAGGCGCTTTAAACGCTTCATCGGGGCGATTATAATCGTAGCAGTGTCGTTCCGTGTCGTTTCGTGCTGACCTGTAATACACCCGCGCCCACTATCAATCACAGCTTCGGTCCATTTCCGCCCTCCTCGTCCTCCCTTTCCCTTTTTATGGATTACGTCGGGCCGCCTCAAGGTAAAGCTCCCATCGCACCGTGAAAACTCTCAAAGTCATTCTCCAAGTCAGGAGAATTCTAATTCCGCGTTCAGAGGCAAGGTATGTAGTCTCTCAGTCACTCTACACTGTCAGAAATGGACCGAATTGGATATCGACGGTGTAAGTCGGCAATCACATATCGACGTTGAAGTCGGCAATCACAAATCGACGTTGTAAGTCGGCAATCACATATCGACGTTGTGAGTCGGCAATCACACATCGACGTTGTAAGTCGGCAATCACATAACTCGGTTTGCGACGTCGCAGACTTCTTATCATACTTTATTTTTTAAACGGAAAACTACTCAACGACAATTCTTTAAAACTGTCGTGATTTCTCTTCTCTATGTGAAGAAAATTCTGCAAAAACTTCAAGGAATGATGTCAATTTGTTCCCCTTTAAAAAAATATTACAGAGGCGGAGATTTTGAGACACCGCAAACGAGTTATGTGATTGTCGACTAACACCGTCGATATGGCGTTCTTCCTTAGCTACAGCAGAGTTACACTCGGAGCGCGGCTCAAGTCCATCGCGCCTTCAACATTGCGTGATACTCTATGCATCATCGCGAAGTTAGTTTAGTTGCTTAACCCAACCGAACCTATCTTACCTTCGCTCTTAGCTCTGTCATGCTAAGAAAGACCACCGTATAAGTCTTTAAGAAGTGTTGAGTGGTAGGATTGTCTCTGTTTTCACTTAATTTATTACTTAAATAGAAGTTATACAGTCATCGTACTGCTAATTTGCAAAATGCAATTCATCTTTTGCTTACGGGTGAAGAACATTTGTGACTTGGAATGTCCGAAAGGAGAGAACATATTTTTTTTCTCGGCAAGGTAGAATGCGAGAGTGAAGATCGAGCAGTCTCCTGTGTGTGAGCAAGCAAGAACACTAAGGCAAGTAGACCAACTCAAGACCAGAGACGACACGTAAAACAGCGTAAGAATAAGAGCTGAGTTGCCAACGCTTCCTTCGAATCTTTCGAGATTCCTGTACACGATGAGAAGTATTTTGGAGTATCAGTGCAAAATGGCGGCTTTGCAGGGCGGTCAAATTCAAGGCCTAGCTTGCTGGTGAACGAACGATCGAAAAAGCTCCTTTCTTTGTGATGAATATTAGATGATATCTTCACTTGGGTCCGCTGTTGTCTTGTCGAAAAACATTGTTGTGTTGTTCTAGGTTCTCGGGTCAATATCAACGATTGTGTCAAACCGGCGCGAGGAAAAATTAGACTCCAAGAAAACTTCCAATTGGCACGTCTTCTTCACATAAACGTGAGAATGGTATTTTAAGAGAAAACTTACACCCTCGGAGTACCTCCTTTCCCCCTCCCTTACCCGAGCTTTGTCCTCAGACAGTCCATTTTTATTTGATGGGACTAGAGACATTTTGGAGATCCCTCATTCCCGATTCAAGCAATATGATTGGGTAAGGCAATTGATAAGGTCGGAGATCAACACTCTTTTGCGCCGAAATAATGATTGATGCTCAACCTGTCAGGTATATTTTATTAGTATAATCATGACTGATGAGTATTTAGTCGATCATTTTACAAAGTAAATGACAAACGAGATCTTCTTTACCAGATGAACTGCTCAAGAATATTTCGTCATTAAGTGAGTTTGAGCGTTTACTTTCGAAAATAACTTTTACAATGAAGATAAGATGGCAGTGCGGAGTCTCTGTAATACACTGTCCTAGATAAAACGGCCCAACATGGTGATCGGTTCAATTAAAAGTAATTTATGTGTATGGTATTTTGTTATGCAGCTTTGTTAGTAAAACGTGCTAGAAAAATGTTTATCGATCATTTTCTTGAAAAAACTTATCCCCAAAAACTCTGAATTTTCCTCTTAGTTAAAAATGAAATAAAATATGCCTCTTCACACCCTGTACTTTCAAACATAGGTCATTCATAAAGTATATAACGTTTAAGGGAAGAGGGGGGGGGGGTCAGGGAGAACGTTACGTCATTGAAAAGGATAAGACCTACGACACAAAAGCGTTATTAGGGCAGGGGAAGGGGGACCCAAAAATCAAAACTTTAGCGTTATGTATTTTATGGATGGCTCTATCGAGACCTTTTTTGTATATCAGAGCCAAAATAATTTTTAAAGATTTCTACGAGCTCTGCACAAAACTTTTACCGCGTTTTAGGGTTTTTAATTCACCCGGGAAACTCGTGCAAAGCTGAATATTTCATCATTATCAAACTTGATTATTATCAAAAAACCAGATACTGACTCTCGAATGAAGAGGAAATCCAAAGAGGGCATGCGAGGGCGGCAGGAGGGATGGAGGAGGGATTCGCGGGCGAAAAGCGGCATGAAAAATTCTAACTGCACCAGACTAAATTAGCCCGGCTTGGACATTTCCTACTTAATTATTTTATTACATGCGATTCCTGTTTGTAGCAACAAAACCCGAGCCGCTATCCACCGTTGTCGGAGAGGCTATTTCTTTAGAAATCGGACCTCAGCCCGTCTCCCTCACCTATTCTTGTCTTTGCGGATGTAGATAAATAAAATCACCAGGAATTGAATAGGTCCTTGAATAATTTAAGTTTTTTTTTTTTTTTTTTTTTTTTTTTTTTTTTTTTTTTTAAACACGTTGTTTTAGGCTTTATATCCGGGGGATACTGCGGTCTTGGAAGGGATCTGAAAAATGGAAAGTAATTTTAGTTTAGCTGAGATGATAGGGTAGAGGCATCGTAGCAGGTCTAGGGATTTATGTTAGTATTCTGTACGAGATAAAAGGATAGTAGTGAGGTTATATGAGATGATATGGGTTGTCTTGTATTGGGGTTTTTTGATGGTTAGCTGAAGGCCTGATTATTGATTATGTTCACGTTCACAGAGGCTTAACTGGAACGGCGTATATTGCTAACCTAGGACAGGGCCGTGGAAAATATATACCCAGATTCCAGGAAGTATTAGGATGTATAGATGGTATTTACAGTTGGATTTTGTCGTGCGAGGGGAAGATTGCTATTTTTTTGTAGACTATGGGTTCAGGGTTTTGTAATATTTGAATGAGGGTTGCGATGGATTTAATGTGGTTTAATGTGGTGTGGTGGTTTAAGTTTTTTCCCGGAATAAGAATTATTTTCTTTCAAGAAGATCCGGCAAATCCACGGGAGGGAATTATTAAAGGAGCTAAGGAATTTTTATCGTTAAAGAGGGATGGGCACCCGAAAAATCTGATAGATAATTGGATTTATACTGGGCATGTTGTACATCACAAGATTTAGAAAATATTTTTACGTAAATTTAGTATTATCGTCAATTTTCACAGTGCTGTAAGTTAACATTTAAAAGGTTGAAATGGAAGATGACCTCTAACTTGGAGGGGGAGGGGTGCTGAATATGAGTAATAATAGGCAGTGGCGTAGCGTGAATTGCGATAAATCGATTGTTATGCCATTTAAACTTATGGTAAAGAATCGATTATTAAGGTGTTCGCTGCGAACACCCTGTTTATCGATCCTTTTCCATAGGTTTAAATGGCATAACAATCGATTTATCGCAAGCACGCCACGCGACATGGGGAGAAGGGCGTTCAGTGCTGCATCGAGTTACGTTAGAGATGAGCGAGAAACACTGATTTTTCGAGATTTTAAGATGAAACATCTACATGCGAGTTGGCAATTTTCCATCCAAAAATCATCACAAAACGCCATTATTGTCGAACTGAGCGTGACGTAATTTTTTCTAGGGAGGTGTATAGACCTGTGTTACGAGTGCGTTAGGGGGGAGAGGAAGGGAGTAATCGGATTTTCAGCGTTACGTATTTCATATGCACGGGCCCCACTCTTAAATGCCGATGTTGGGTGAATTCGACCCGAGTCTTCCTGGAAACACCCGCACCTGTCCCGCGGGTTGGGTGCGACCGGTGCATGCATACGAGCTTTAAATATAGGTCTAAAAATAAATCCTAACAAAGAATCTGTATAAAATTTAAAAAAATATAAGAAAAAAAACAACAACATCAGAAAACTAGTGTCAATACAGCCAAAGATATGAGACACGTATTCGGGCCTCATTTTTCAATTTTTCTCTCAAATCTAACACGTCATTGGCAGCATATCGACGGTACAAGTCGGCAATCACATAACTCGTTTGCGGTGTCTGAAAATCTCCTCAACTATGTTATTTTTTTAAAGGAGAACAAATGGACATGATTCCTTGCAGTTTTTGCAGAATTTTCCTCGCACATAGAAGAAAAATCACGGCAGTTTTAAGGAATTACCGTTGAGTAGTTTTCCGTTTAAAGAATAAAGTATGACAGGAAGTCTGCGACGTCGCAAATCGAGTTATGTGATTGCCGACTTTCACCGTCGATATGTAGAGTGAAGCATTGAGAGTCCACGCCTCGCGCTTACGCGCCTTCAATTGTGCAGGTATGCAACACGGACATCCATCAAGCACGAATAGTTGTATCTCTGCGCCGTCACAAACGAGCGTCAATGCCGTTGCCCTATTTCCATATTGTGTTTGTTTCCGTTGATCTAATTTTTAGTGACGCTTTGAGGGCCACTGAGCGACCTCACGAGATCTTCGTAATATTTATAGGGTTGAAGAAGAATTACTTTTGAGTCCAAAACAATCGCGTCTTTTAAAATCGAATAATAAGAGAGGGAAGGGGAGGATGCCAACGCTGAAACTTTAAAGCGGCACGTCTCGTACACAGTTTGTCGAAGAAAGATGATCTTGGTCACAGAATTTAATCAAAATAAAATTCGTCAGTATTGCAATTCCAAACTACTGTTGCCAAATCGAAAACGTTTCAATTTTTAATTGTTCAAATTTTTGTTGCGGCATTTGAAAAAGTGCATGGAAAATAACAAATCTAAATGTTTATAAAATTAGACAATCAGACATGGTTCCTTTCTGCTATATGAGGTCCAATTTTGGTTGTTCCGCAACATTTGGGCTACTACCATAATTAAATGAAAATTTCCACATCATTCCACAGCCCCGTGTTCCTTTTTTCCCCCCGCGTGCGAAAAATGAGGGGACGGAAATTGAAATAAGTTTACATCGAGGAGCGACCCAAAACATGACAACATGGCGATTCCCATGCTCCTAATCGAACTAAACAAAAATTGTGCATGGGAATTAATCGCGTGTGATCGTTCATTTTTTAACGTCCAACAATGACCCACTATTGAGTAATCGGTGTCGTGTTGTTGCCGATCCCCGATTGGAAGGCGTCCTGCAGCGAAAGGCGTGGCGCGGGGAAGGGGGGGGGGAATCGAGGAATGATACGCCTGGATGCGCATCCCTAGACTCGTCTCGTCTGATCTCCATCTCCAGTGGAGTGTCCCCGCTCTGATGCAGTGCTCTGTGCAGTGATGATGCGATTTTAATCACTGACCGTGGTGCTCATCAATTCGCAATCAACACACGATTAATCGCTCTTAAGACTGGACTTGCTGGCGGATTTTGGCATATCCTATCCTCCTCATTCCTCTCGTCCATTTCCAGCGTTGCCATTTGATCATCACACACTAAGTCTTTTTCTCGGTTCGATCGTATGAGCCGTGAGTACGGTGTCCTATACTGCCGTGCTAAGGAAAAACGCCGCATGAGCCTTTAGACGTTGCCAGATTTCCTTTACTAAAAGCTAGATTTACTTAAAAACTTTTAAATATTTTTTTTTCAAATTTTTCAGATAGTTTTGTTCAAAATTTTGATGTATTGTATCTGAAAATTTCACGGAAAAATGTACGTAACTTACCTCAAATATTCATGTTATATCCGTACAAATTTGGCAACTGTCGAATGTTCATACGGCGTTTTTCCTTAGCACGGCAATATATGAGGTGTAATCTCTCTTCTAGAAGCCGTATTCTTGGTTCATGCAACCAAACTTTTTCGATAGTTTGGTTTGTAGGCTCGGTTGTATGAATCAAGTATACGGTGCTTAGATCAAGAGAGCGCTTACACGAATTGTAGAGTACGACCGATAAAAAATTCGTAGGTAATTACGGTGTTTTATATACGGTGTTCTAAGGTTCACATAACCGAACATTCCTCCCCGGTGCAGAATGGTGTCTCTCCGAGTTAAGTTATTCCCTGTTCTATTAAATGGTAGCAAGGTGATCGGTAAATGATTGACCAACTTGCAGTGATCACAATGAAGGTTGCGATTTGATTGGTGTGTTTTCAAGATTTTACCAATGGCGATTTATTTCGACTTTATCAAACGAAAAATCACGATGCACTACGATGGAATCGTTGCAATTGAGCGGTTATCCTCGAAATCATTATTGATCGTGTCGGAAAGTTGACATTTAATTGCAATAAAATCAAGGATAATCGCTCATATTCCAGTGATTTTAACAATTCTATTATCAATAGAATTTCAACTTGATTTTAACAAATTACGATTTTTCCTGCGACAAATGCCAATTTTGGAGAACTGAAGGAGAGGCGCCTTAAAATGAGACATCGACTTTTTACAAAAGATAGTTTTAGGTAAACATTATGAGCGTCTATCTAGGTACCAGCCAACAGGAAGCAAGTTTTTAGTTTTCTAGCTACACATAGATTCTCTCTTCTAATTCGATGGATCAAATTAGATCATTAAGGATGATGCATGTAGGAAGAGGGAGTTCCTAGACTCTTACTTTCGAACAGGGTGTATGTACAAAATTTCATGAAGATCTTGCAATGTTATCTGCCACTCTAAAATCTGTGATTGAATGTCTAAATCCTGATTCACCTGAGATGACTGATTGCAAAAAAGCTGGCTCACATCTGCTCAGCATGCAATCACGAAAATATGCCTCTGCAGCCCACAACGATGGCAAAAACAACTGTCCTCGGAGCTAAGAAAATACCCGTTTGGTATTTAACAGGTATCGCTGGCTGTATTGAAAACAACTTGCGCATTATGATAACTCCGATTGTACATTTTATGTCCAACTGTATAAGTCTCGTGAGGACCCAAGCCCTAGGGGCAGAGGTTGGCAAAGGAAAACAATGGGATAAAGACCTCACGTCATTGAGACCATTGCAATCGTGCCAGGATAAAGTGTGCAAACTCCGTTTCCACGATTTGAAGCGTTTAAGCAGCAAATATTTGTCGTGGCTAAAAATCGCTCCTTGACGTGTTGTGCGCGATGTGTAATCCCCTATCCCTCTTTCAACAAAGTCACGTACCTCATATACACAATTTTCCTCCTTTTTTACAGGTCGTGCTCAATTATAAACTATTTACAAGCTTCAGCTGCAATCGTGAGGTTTTGCCTGTGATGCAACTGAGTATTCTGCGTAATTGCCAGTGCTCCAGATTTAAAATATAACTGTTTATGAAAGCTATATTCGGACGCATTTCTATCAAACGGAACTATGTGCATTAAGACATGAGCCCTGATACCCATAAGAATTCGTGCATAACAGGGCTCACGTCATAATGCACATAGTTCCGTTTATAGAAATACGTCCATTTTAAAGTCCCAGGTTTTGCTACTGTTTTAGGATATTCAAGACAGTACAAGATGGAGTACTTCTCATCAAAAGCTGACATGAAGTACGATGAGCGTTTTGGAATAACGCCCTATGAACACTCGAACGGAGACAAATTTACTCCATAAAAGATGAAATTTAAAAGGAAGTTTTTCGAATTTCGATTGAAATTAATTTTCTTGCAACATAATTCTGGTGCTTGAAAATTTTATGAAAAAAAAAATATTAATGGTTCTCACAAGATTTTTTTTTATTGAAATAAATTTGGCGACATTCGAGGGCTCATGCTGTGTGTTACATTAGCACGACCGAATTGAACTATCGACTTCAGTCAAATAATCTCTGCTGAAAGTTTCGTTTGAAGCAAAATTTAATAATGCAAAAAAAAAAAAAAAAAAAAAAAAAAAATGAAAAAAAAGGAAAGGAAGGAGAATTTGAAAAAAAGAAAAGGAATGTTATGCTTGAGGCTGATGAGAAAAAGAAGGATCCGGAAAGCTGGTAGAATGTTTCAATACTGTTTATTCCAAGAGTTATACACGATACGACTGCACAAAAACTTAACCCCCGGCCCTCACGGCAGGAGAGGGGACGCAACGTCTAATGAGCGCATCTGATTGCGCGTCTGATAGCGCAGGGCACGACATGGGAACAAGGAGAGAAAATAAAAGAGGAGAGAAGAGAAAGAAGGAAAAAATGAAGAGAGTCAGAAAAAGAGGGTAAAAGGTTAAAGAAAAGAAAGAGATAAAGAAAAAATAAAATTCAAGCATGCTGTCTCAGACAATTTTTTACAATATTTTTGGAATTCTGAGGATTGTGATCCAAATTTCATTGGTTGGCGATAAAAAACATTGGTTTCTTTCAGAATTCTTGCTCAATTATCGATATAATTTTTATTTTCAATAATCAGCAATCAAGCTGGATAAAATGAATGTAATTTAACTGTTTTAGGGATCCCCATAAATTTTGTAACTTAAATTTTACCTCAGCAAAGTGTAGCATAAGGTGGCAATACTGGTTCGTGTCGTTTTGGCTCTTATGCAAAAACCTCGGAATCGGCCTAAAACAGACTGTTAATTGAAGGGGTGAGAGTCAGAGGGGCTTAATCGCATTGCAACGCCGCAAAGTTTCATTTCATGCAATTTATTCATATACTCAAAAAAGGCTGATGTTCTTTCGAATTTTTCTGTAAATTTTTACAGTAAGTAAGCAAAAATTCGTTGAAATCCTTACGTAAGATCTACAATTGTTGATAAATAGAGAAATGCGGGGTTGGTGAAACTGTGAAACGTTACAATTAAATTGAGACCCTCTCGCTTTCACCCCTTCAATTGGATGTACGTAAATTAAAAGAAACTATTTCTATTCTGCTGTGTTATCGAGGAGAGCTAATGCTTAAAAGTAAAACTAAAATTTTGAAAAATGGATCTAGTAAAGTCTAAGAGGGGAATTGTATTGATAGAATCCTCCGTTCTTCGTGAAAATGTCAGTAAACATCAGAAGTGCTATCGGAAATCATTTATGGTTAAAAGTCGACTTTAGTCGACTATAATGTCGCAGGCAAATAGTAAAATCAGGCATTTTGTCAAATGCCTAGGGCAAAAAGTCAAATATTCTATAACTTAGATTAAAATTCTGATTCTTTTCCTAATTTCAGACCAAATAATTCATTGCTCCTGCAAGAAAAAATTCTCATTAAAAATTTGCACACACAATAGTAATTCAAATAATTTTTAGCTCCTGAAGAGACACTGATCTTGAAATTTTCAGCATGTCGTAAAATACAGAATTTTTGAAATTTCAACATTTAAAAATATATGAAGCAATTGAAGAGGAAGAGACAAGAAGAGTTTGTAGGTTTGATGAGTTATTTTTCCAAAAATAGTGAAAAATCGTGAGCTCTTCGCCACGAATTCACAACATTTTGTAGACCGTGAATATTTGACTATCTGCCTACGCATTTGACAAAATGCCTGATTTCACTATTTGCCTGCGACATATCTACTCAAACCTTTTCATTTCATGCCAAACAAGACTGATGTTCTACAATAAATGCTTTCGTGGTAACGTTTTGGACTTACAATAAACACATTTTAAAGTTATAATCAAACAGGAAAGGGCACCATTTACCTCAAGACTACAGTTTGCTAGCGGAATAGGGTGTTCTCACGGGTGTTTTTTTCTGAATTAACTTTAATTTTTGAGCATTGGCTGCTCTCACATGGGTCTCCTTTTCATATAAATAAGTCGAATGTACTCGTTGCAGGTGAATCAATCAGTTCATTTAAACTGGATTCAACGAATGTGAAAAGAAGCTCGGTTTCGAACACCTAGGCTGCGTTACTGCTCTCATTGGTAATACAGCAGTATTATGACATGCGCCTGAGAAACGTAAGAATACATGTATGCCAGGGTCTATGCAATAATGGAGATACACGGAACAAATGTATTGCTGATTAAAAAATTAAATAATTGTTAAAAAATATGTCCGACGTGTTTCAAATGCACATTTAGCAATAAAGGGATGCTAATTTAACTACGGTGGTGGTTAAATCAGCCTTTTCTGTAATAAAATCTACATTGAAACATGCCGGCCACTTTTTTACTACAAAATTGTTAAATCAGCAATTTCATTTTTTTTCGTACCACTTAGGCGTTACTACTCTTATTGGTAATACAGCAGTACTGTGACATGCGCCTGAGATACACGAGAATACCTACATGGCAGGGTCCATGCGACAATGAAGATAGTTCCATTCGATTTAAATATGTCAAATCCCACTTTGTCATCTTGGAAATAGTGACGCTTGGCAACCTTTGTCGGCGTAAAAGGGCTCTAGACTGTCGGTGGCAGAGAGCGGGGGCGGGGAGGTGTTGAGGGCGGGCCGATAGGGGTGGGAGCAAGAGGGAGGGGGTAGAAGGGGCGGCGTGATCAACAACTATTACCGTTGCTCCTTAATCGTCGATTTAATCCGTTCTCAAGTTTCTGACGTTGCCGCTCACTGTGAGTCGGCGAGGCCGTGTTTCCAAACACAACCAACCTGAATTTGAAGTGACCTCTAATCGCCGCCACCCCCGCCTTCGATGTTCCCTTTTTTATGGCCTTCTCACGCTGCACTGCCGTGTTATTAAAGTTTTAGAAAATGGACCTTGTAGCTTCTGAGCGGAAAACACCGAGTGCCCAAGTAGCATTTCTCAACGGAAAAATCGCTATATATTGCGATTTTATCGGCGATAAAATCGCCAGGATCAACATCTGAGCGATTATCCTCGATCTTATCGGAATAAAATCGCGATTTTATAGCCCGGCAATTTATCGCGATATTTTCGAAATAAAACTCGAGATAAATGGCGATTTAATCTCGATTTTGTTGACGAAAATTGATCGCGATTCTATCGAACCAAAAATTGCGATAAGTAGCGATTTAATCGCCATATATAGCAATTTTTATGCGATAATATCTCGATATATTGCAACCGATATGATCGCGATAACTAACCGATAAAATCGCTATTTATCGCGATCTCTACTACTTGGGTGAATCCTCTACTCTCCGTGATATTGGTAGTAATCACCCGTAAGACTCTCGGAAATTCCTCGGACGATTCAAAATCGACGAATTTTGGTTTAACTCTTAAAAGGGGCATTTTTCATTTCATGGTAGCCTGGTAGGCAAGACAGATCGTCACTTTCAGCCAACGAATCAGCTTTTTAGCAATCGTTCATCAACAGGAGAATTAGAATTTTGACTTTCGATCACAGATTGTAGAATGGAAGATAGCACTGCAAGGTCTTTATATAATTTTGTACCTACATCCTATCCGGAAGTACAAGTCTAGGAACTCCATTCTTCCTAAATGCAATAACCTTAACTCGTCACCTTCTGGCCGAAGTATCACAAGCGCCATGCGAAGTTTAAACATTTTCGCCGCCGTTTTATTTTTTTCCAGAGAAATTGCTGGTTGAATCTGTTCGAATATTTCACTGAATTTCATCGGCAGCACAAAAAAAAAAAGTCAGTGAAACTTTCGGACAGCTTTGTTGAACAATTTCTCGGTAAAAAATTAAAATGGCGGCAGACATTTTGAAATGTCGCATGGCGCTTGTGATACTTTTGCCGGAGGGTGACGACTGATGTTCTGCATGCTTGCACGGTCAGGTTTTGGCCTTCGAAAATACAAATCTGAAGATTAGAAATTCACGAAAAAGGTTCAATTTGTTTGGCGTATGCATGTCGATGGTCCAAGTACGAAACCGCGTCCCTCCATTGTACAAATATGTACCAAAAAATGTATGTTTCAAAATTCCCGCTCCTACTTGATTTTTCGAAGAGAATTAAGCAAGCCAATTTAACAGCTTGCAGTTTATGCAGAATATTTTGCTGAGAGAGAAGAAAAATGAAGAAAGTTTTCTTGGTATTACAGTGACTAATTTTCGAGGGAAAAAATGTATGACTGGTAGTCTGGGTCTCAGGACACTTTGTCAACGACTTTTTGTCCGCGCACCTTTTTTGTCCAGTAGTTTACGCCCTCACGTAAAATAAGCAACAGTGACTTGGTCCAAGCGTTATATTTTAGTAGGTATGTATAATTATATTGACAATATGAAAATGAAAAAATGGAGAGAGAAGGAAGTGTTGTCATGGTTGCTCATTTTCTACATGAAATGTTATTACTTTCTCCTTTTGAATCATTTTTTTAAATTGTCATTGGTGAATATTTGGTTTTATTTCTATCCTTAAAATATTCGATGTACAATATACCTTATATATGTATAGATACTTTTTTTTACTTTTTTAATTTTATCTTTACATAATTATTATTTAACTTTGAAAACATTTATATTTTTAAAACGTGACAAATACTTGTAAAACCTTTTCCAAGCGACATTAATCTCAATGAGCCGCAGTTGTGCCAACAGAAACTGCAAAAATAAATAAAAGAGGAAAAAAAAAAACAAGAAGCACGCAAGCTTTAGTTTTAACCCATTTGTACATCGATCTTTTAGAGTCAGATACGTCAAATTTTGAGCGTTTCGTTGCGCGTACACCTCGCTGCAGCACAATAAAAGCACAAAATGTAAAAGAAAAAATTAAAGTGCTTTGGAAATCATTAAATTTGATACGGAACCACAAATATTTAAAAAGGACACATTATACAGGGTGCGGCAAAAGTCCCGGGACGGCTGTTTATTTTTTAAACGGCTACACGTAGAAAAACGAATTTTGGGGGATGTTCTTGGGTCAAAGTAAGCTACTTTTTGGCACTCCCCAAAATTTGTTTGGGGGCCCCCCTAGGGGAGGGCGGGGGGCAACTTTTTTTTTCAAATGGCAACCCCCCCTTTGTGATACCTCATTCGAAAGATAATAAAAAAAGAAAATTTTTGGCGCAAACCGCAGGTCAAAATGTTCATTTTTGACAAAATGGCGGCCGGTCAAAGTTCAAAATGGCGGAAATTTGGCATCTCCGTTGTTTATTGACGGATTGGTGTGAAACTCGGAATCCTAGGGTTTTTCGAGATGAGAAAAACGATTCTGGTATTGATTTTCCAGAAAAGTCAGTCCTTTTCAAAATGGCGGCGGTCAAAATGGCGGCCTCGAGCGGGAAGTGGATATTTAGGTTGCATATCGTTGGATTTGCATGAAACTTGGTATCTGGGGGTATTTCGGCACGAGAAGAACGAATCTTTCATTGGATATCTGAAATTTTGACAAATTCCAAAATGGCGGCGGAAAAATTGCGGGAAATCAGTTTTACGGCTCTTTACCGATGGATTTGCATGAAATTCGATATCCTGGCGGTTTTTGGCTCGTTAAAAAGGAATCTTTCATTAGATTCTTGAAATATCAAATAATTTCATGCAAATCCATCGGTAAAGAGCCGTAAAACTGATTTCCCGCAATTTTTCCGCCGCCATTTTGGAATTTGTCAAAATTTCAGATATCCAATGAAAGATTCGTTCTTCTCGTGCCGAAATACCCCCAGATACCAAGTTTCATGCAAATCCAACGATATGCAACCTAAATATCCACTTCCCGGTCGAGGCCGCCATTTTGACCGCCGCCATTTTGAAAAGGACTGACTTTTCTGGAAAATCAATACCAGAATCGTTTTTCTCATCTCGAAAAACCCTAGGATTCCGAGTTTCACACCAATCCGTCAATAAACAACGGAGATGCCAAATTTCCGCCATTTTGAACTTTGACCGGCCGCCATTTTGTCAAAAATGAACATTTTGACCTGCGGTTTGCGCCAAAAATTTTCTTTTTTTATTATCTTTCGAATGAGGTATCACAAAGGGGGGGTTGCCATTTGAAAAAAAAAGTTGCCCCCCGCCCTCCCCTAGGGGGGCCCCCAAACAAATTTTGGGGAGTGCCAAAAAGTAGCTTACTTTGACCCAAGAACATCCCCCAAAATTCGTTTTTCTACGTGTAGCCGTTTAAAAAATAAACAGCCGTCCCGGGACTTTTGCCGCACCCTGTATTATTATTCTCCTTTGATAAATTGATACATATTTTTTCCCATCAATTTAAATGAGAATTATCAATGCAGAGTGTGCAAAAATTTCGAAATCATGAGTTAGAAAACGCTGACTATGCGAGTGTAAATATTAAAACCTAACAGAGCGGAACGGCGTGCTGCCAGCGCGGGAGGCTTACTGGCGCCTACAAACCTAAGTGGATACTTCACGCATTGCACAATGCTTGAAGTATCCACTTAGGTTTGTAGGCGCCAATGCGCGTTTCGCGCTGGCCGCCCGCCGGCCGCCTGAAGCAACTATTTCACAACTGAGGTGTTGCACAGTATTTTATGAAATTGAACGTATTAAGAATGACAGGCATCCTTTATAAGTACAGATCTTTCCTCGGAAAATAAATCAAGATACTTATCGCACACAGAAAAAATCTAAGAGCCTTTAGCTGAGGCAAATATAGAGGTTTATCCGGTTCAGGTATAACAAGGTGGACATTTTTTAAAAGATAATTAAGTCCTGTTACACCAAAGAGGTGTAGAGAGTTTTAGTGAATTTTTTCTCATGGAATTGACACTCCCCCATTTTTACCAAAACTCTCAACTATATATTATTCTCCGTTGGACCAAACAGACAAAACAAAAAAACAAGCAAACCCTTATTCTTCCAAGACATACATTTTCATCCAAAAACGTTGTGAGCAATTGTCGTTTGTATTTACATGTGGGCCAATTAACTTAGGGTCTTAACTGGCACGTGGACCAAAACCCCCGTGCCGAAAAAACGCGTGGACGTAAATTACTGGAAAAACAGGTGCGCGGACAAAAAATCGTTGACGAAATGTCCTATAACCGTAGTCTGCAACGTTGCGAACGGAGATATGTGGTTTCGCACTTTGGCCGCCGATTTCTTAATTAGTCAAAAAGTTAAGTCAAAAGGATGGCTGGAAAAATTTAATTAATCGATTGTCTTTTATCCGATTCATGCCATTCTTTCAACCTTACTTTTGACAACATATTTAGGCTGATTAAATTCAAAAGTTAATCACTCACCCTTGAGTTTCTGTCAATACGAATTTTTAAAAATAACCCAAGTGACACTTATAATTAATCATGATGTGTTTGTTGAGGTGATGGCGATGTACAGAACTATTTACTATGGGTTCATCTTACAATGGCCGTGAAAGTCCTCAGGGACCATTCATAAATTGCGTTATAACATAAAGGTGCGAGGAAGTTTGGTCTTAGCCCGACAGGTGCGTTGGTGCGCGAAGGACGAAAGCGATCCAATAATGCGTATCGTTACGCGTTGATTGGTGCGTAGCTATACTTTTTTGGGGTTCCTTTTATTTAGTAGGGGTAACCTCCACACCGGTTAAATTAAAAGTTCAGAGTCCCCCTGCGCCCCATCAGAAAAGTCTCTGTGGACAACGGGACCCTCAAATTCGGATTCCTTGGGGTCGATTACCTATAAATACACATTTTTTCCGAGTCTCCACGTCAATTTAACGAACTCGAATTTTTTTGAAAGCGGGCTCTGTCCCCCGCCTTTAAGGGTCGATATTTTGGACACGGATGGGCCAATTTTGGATTTCTTGGCGTCGATTTAAGTTAAAAATTTTCGTACGTTCTGATTCCGATGAAATAATTTCAAAATGTTGACATTAACCCTGACTTTTGAAGTACGGACCCCCCTTTCACCCCCCAAGGGACGCCAGGGGGGCTCTGGGACCATGAAATTTGGATTCCTTGGGGTCAATTTCTTATGCAGTACCGCGATCCTGGACTTCGTGCGACCCAAATTAACCGAAAAAAAGGCCTGGTACGGTAGGTCTGGGCCACCCTGTAGAGTTAATAATAGAGATCTCCTCAGATAATAGTCTCATTCCACGCGTTTTAGCATAGATAAATCCGAAAAAGTTCCTCATTTTCGTCGAGAATGAGAGTCAGCTTGGTCGGAGGTAAAATCTCTATACCTTCAGGGTTGTTTGTTCCAATTTCAGTGAGAAATTTTCAATCTCAGATACGATAAACTATCGCTGGCAAAAAAGTAGCTTACAAGCTTTGCTAATTAAAGCGGAGCTGCGATGGGCGGTAATCAAATACACTGAAACAAGGAACAAGTGTACGGAAGATTATACGTGGATCCCTGCAGATAAGTCAGCAATATGGAGTATCCAGTTTCGAGAGCGCTGAAATTCTTAAGCGGCTTAGTTAGCTTCATTCAAAGTTGTCGACGCCGCAATTATTAGTATTCATCCTAAATGCTAATGTCAAAACTCCAAACAAGTTTGACGCTACGTGCACGGGGCCCAACTCGACGCCGCGCCTTCAATTGAGCGTGTATTACCCCGGCCCGCGTTTCGGTGTTTATTTTGCATGTCGCTCAATTTGAAGGCGATGTCTACTTGATTGAGTTCCTCCTTGTAATTTTAAAGTCAACTTGTATTCCCCGACGAATCTCATGATACAAGCTCGTCTTGATGTCTTACCTGACGGAACATCCGCCCTCTTTGCCACGTTGCGCCGAAAAGTAGCAAATTTGAACCACTTGTAAAAGTCCACTCCAAGTTTGGCATGATGATCCTTCAAACCGTGTCACTTTATTGAGACACCGAGAAAAAATGAAGAGTTGAATCGGTACCTCTTAATACGAATCCATGGCTACTCTAGTAAAATATCAAGGCAATATAGCGGGATGCTGTTTTGGCATTGCTACATTGATGAACAAAATTCAACTTTAATATTACTCTCGATAACTCACTACTCTCTTTCGCGAAAGATAATTCGGTTTTACACTTAACTTAAAGCACGGACAGATTTTACATACATGGCATGAAAGTTTTACCTACTATTAAAATAACGCCTGATCAAATAAACAACGCTGTACCAAACTGGACCATAAGAGGAAGAAAAAAAGATTTGTTATGCCTTGAATGCCGTTTCTAAACATATAGGTAAAATGGACCACTAGACAAGGTACGAAGTTAAGCACTTTGATGTATGTTTCTTCACCAAAATTTCACGTAGAACACGATTTGTGCAACGAAAATTACTGACATTGACTCCTAACCAAGATATTTGATGTTTCTCGACGCACGAATTCAAACCTCCCGCTCATAAAAACACAATCTACGCACGTCAGATCGAAAACTAAACGTTACCGTGACAGTCTCTGCGATACGAAAATATGACAATCTCAATCTTGACGCTTTGGCTCAGCTGTAGCAAATTGTTCACACTTTGAACAATAAAGTGTGGGAAATGAACAATGTTGGATCGAGAAACTCGCAAAAACCGTTGTAGTGCGCGATTTGACTCAAGCAGAGTACTGCGTTTCTTGTGACCGGGCAATTCAAAGGCCGTAACCATCGTAAAATTAAAACGTTAATATCTTAGTCAAGAGTTGGTTTCAGTCATTTTTGGTGCAAGAATGGAATTGTATGTGCAATACTGGTCAAGAATTGTGCATCAGAACGCTTAAATTCATACCTTGTCGATTGGTCCATTCTTTAAGTACCTATACACGAGTTTTCCATTGATATGTTGGCTGAGAACGGTTGTATGCCTATTCACTATTTTTAGTAAGGTATAAGAATCTGATATAACTAACTAACTAACTAAATAACTAACTACCTAACTAACTAACTAACTAACTAACTAACTAACTAACTAACTAACTAACTAAAAATAGTGAATAGGCATATAACAGTTTTTATATTAGTAAGTTATAAGAATCTGATGATTGTGACAGAGCGCGAGACTGCACTATAAAAGCGGCTTTATGTATGAATAAGAATCTTATATTGCTGGAATAGAAGAAAATGGTCGAGATGACAGGATAAAGATGTTAAATATCACGATACAAATGCTTACAATAGCACTTAATTTCATGTACGTCACGAAAAGGTTCGTCGGAAGCATCCCTCTCGAGCACAAGGGCTATTTAATTATACCTGCGTGCGGAGCTCCCGTCCTTTCGGGGGCAAATGGAACAGGTTTTCTCATAAATCTGCATAAAGTCGCTTCCCGGTCCGGCAGGAGCAAACTTGGGCGAAAGAAAAGTCAAAGTTAAAAGTTTAAAAAGGTCTCGCGCGGGGGATCGGGCAGGGGGCGGGGGGGGGCGAAAGGGTGAGGGAAAAGGGCGGCAGAGAAGAGATGAGTTATGGACCAGGATGTTCGACGTGGGCCGTGGTGGCCGATCGCAAGGAGCAGAAAGTTCAGAGTAAATAGAACTACCATAAATTATAATTTGTATCATAATTGTGTTGCGAGTTTGAGTGTATGGCAGCGCGGTGCAGTCCCTCGATCTCGTCTCGAGTTTGGCAGCGCGCTGCCAAATCCGCCATTTTAACCAATTTTCCTTCCGTAGAAAAATTTAAGGTGATTTGATGGACGCCATATTTTGTGTCAGAACGGCATGCGATATATCGCATCAATTGGTTCCATTTTTTCAGCTACTCGTCATTTTTCTCCAATTTTGAGATCGCGTTTCTGTTGTCAGGAGACTAAAGCACTCACTTACCAATTTTAACAAAGAAATTCAACGTAATAAAGGCGTGGTTTTTTTTAGAGAGAAAACATCGCATTCGATATTGATATCGAAACTGCCCTCGAATGCGATATGTTCTGTCTAAAAAAAGCCACGTCTTTATTGCGTTGAATTTCTTTGTTAAAATTGGTAAGTGAGTGCTTTAGTCTCCTGACAACAGAATTGCGATCTCAAAATTGGAGAAAAATGACGAGTTGCTGAAAAAATGGAACCAATTGATGCGATATATTGCATGCCGTTCTGACACAAAATATGGCGTCCATCGAATCACCTCAACTGGCCCTTACTAGAGTACCTTCATAGGAAGAGTATGGACAACTCGTATTATGTAGCTCTTAGGGCCCACAAGGGCGACAACGTGTAGAACGAAAATCACTAGAAAAGTGTCGCTGTCAATCTATGCATTTGAAAAATTAATCAATATGGCCGACATTGTAAACGGCATTGTAAACAAGCGTCACTAAGGATTAAGACTTTGGCACTGAGAAAATGTATGCGAAATCAAAATTTTACACGTGCTTTTATATTTTTTGATCAGTGTACCTACGACGGGTTGAAAGAATTGTGAAAATTAGTACCATTCGATAATTCGAGTTCATAGATTGGCTGCCCTTTTGGGCCCCAAGAACTACATGGTCTGATCAAACTTAACCTCCAAATTTTCGAGTTGTTCATACTCTCCCCAAAAAGTTACTCCATCCCTTACTGTTCCAACAGGGGAAACCAAGGGCCGTATTCACAGTCGCTCCTCGAGGTGATTCGTCAAACTCTCTGACGAGGTCGAACTGGCATGCGATATATCGCATCGATAAGGTAAAAAATCTCGGCAGACTTGCAAGGGACTAAAATTATTTATAGGTGGAAAAGAGAATAAATCGGGATTTAGCAATTGGGGATATGCAGCATTGACTCGAGACGTACTTTTGGAGTTGATTCAAAATGTTTTCCAGTCAAATTTTGTGCAGTCAAATACTTGACGTATACTGCAGCATGCTGTAACTTTCGGAAATTCTTAAAAAAATTATCAATTGATCGATCAACTTTTGAGTCGTTCTCCAAAGGACTGAACTTTATGAGCGAAATGATTACATGAAGGGCACTTATCGACGGCGAAATCGCCAAACCACGTATGTCGTTTGATGTGTTTAAAAATCTCCTCACTCATTTTATTTTTTTGAATTAGAACAAATCAACACCATTCCTTGAAGTTTTCACAGAATTTTCTTTGCACAGCGAAGAAAAATCACCGAAGTTTAAAAAAAAAGACGTTGAGTAGTTTTTCATTGGAACAAAAATATAACAGGAAGTTCGCGACGTCGCAAACAGAGATACGTGGTTTGGGAGTCTAACCGTCGATATGTGCTTGCCAAGATACCAGTCAACCCTACGGCCAGCCTAGGGTGTTCATAAAGCACCCAGGAATGAATCACTTTCCGTTCCATCTTGGCACCATGTGATTTTTGGATTCCCTCAGAACTGAAAAGTCCAAGAGCTTTGACTCAGCTGAGAAGTAGGCAGCTCAAACGTTCATCAAGAGTCTCAACGAAGTGGACTTTGGACAGACCTTTCTTGAGAAATGAGTTGAATGAGTGCAACTTTGCCCAAAGAGAGGAGGGAGGTACTTAAAAACGTAGAGATTCTCTTTTGGGTCGTTTGATAAAGAGAAGAAATTCCTTCTCCTTCTTTCACTTTCTACGTAAAAAATCTCCTCGTGTAGTTCATTAGGAAACTGAATTTTGAGTCTTGGATTTAAATATGCTTTTCCTTTGAAAAACTATCTAGAAATAGTAGAAAGATTATTTCAGAAAGATTCCACAAACTTCCCGGCGCACAGAGTCTTTGACCAAAGTTGGATTCAATTTTTTTCAAAAAGCTGACGAAAGATTGGAATTATATGTTGAAAAAAAGGAAGCAGAAAAAAAAGAAATTCCCATCCAAAATTTCAAGCAAGCGTTTTCAGCCGTTTTGCCTTCAAGAAAGCTTACGTCGTCCCTGACTTCATCCCCCTCTCTTCCCGTCATTCACCACCATAGACCCTTCTACCCCCCTACTTGGGTGACGCAGTTTATATCCGGGCAAGAATAGGTATGGGCAAAATCAGAATTACGCACCAAATAAATAAAAAAAGAAAGAAATGAAGCAAATCCTTTTGGGTTTTATGGAAATTTTGCAAAATAAGTTTTTCCATCTAAATCTGTCTCAGTCGTCACAAAAATATTGAAGTCTCGTGAGGTACGGCGTAGACCGTAATTATTTATGCGCGGGTCCAAATATAATTTTTATATGGGGAACAGAGATCAATGCAGTTTTTTTCGTACCACATAACCTCATTATATTTCTAGTTGATGCAGTTTCCTCTGATTCATCCTTTTTTTAGCTAGCAATCATAATTACACCCAATTTGAGAGAAAAATCAAATTGGTGCTTTCTTCGTAGCCAAGTAATCAGCAAGAACAAAATTGTTCTTACGTTTTTCTCATTAGCTTAAAATTGTAGCGAGTTTCGCGCATAGCTGGAGAAAAAAGTCATTTGACCCTTCCTGAATTAGATTCAACCTTCACTTACCTATACGGATGGCAATATGATTTTAAGGCTGCCCTCATTCTCCTTAATGAATCAAACCTAATTAGCATAGCTACAAATCGTTTCCTGAACTCCACAAACACTTGTGCAGAGAATACCGGATCACTGTGATCTTCGTGAGAAAGGATATGAGGGTCTTCGTGAGAAGGGATATGAGGGACAAGGGGATGAAGGGGATGTAAAAAAATAAAATAAAATAAAAATCATGGCGACGTATGACATTTTCCTGGATCCTAGACTGCTACTCTTGTAGCATACCACTCATGAGGTCTTGCCATCGTGAAGGATGGTATCGCTAAAATTTTCGAAATCAAGTGAAATAATTCGAACCTACCGATTCAAATAAAACAGCAAAATTTGTTTACTTTTTATAAAATGAGATTTGTGATAATACAGTAAACTGTGCAACTCCGACGCTACTGGGCCAAGTTTCTTAAAATTTTATTTCATGGGCTCTCTGCTCTATTCGTTAAAACAGCAGTATCGTCTCTACCTAACACAGGGTGACCCAAAAGTCTTGTACCACCCTTATAACCCCTTAGGTTTTGCCCCCTTTCAGAATGGTTCCTTAAAAGTTATGGGTGTTCCAAAAGGTCGTTTTGTTGACGCAGGAGCACTCGTAAAATTCCAAGTCTCTGTCTCAATTTTCGTTCAAAAGTTACAGGAGCGGTGCCGAATTTTGGATCACCCTGTATAGGTACCCTACGTGAAACGTGGCAACCGAGGCCGAAACTCCGGGCTCAGCGCGCCCCATTGGTGGGAGATACCGGTTGAAGAGCACACCGGAGAATTGAAATCAGAACAATTTGTCCGATGGCCGCTCTCCATACGCCACGGAGCACAGTGGGTCGAGTCAATTAGAGAGGTCGGACATAAAATTGTCGACTAAAACTGCGAATTTTAATGTTTATCTCGTCACACTGTCAATTTCATGGGGTGCTTGTAGAAGAAAATCTCACGATGAAACCCATGAAACCACTTCTAGAACCTCTAACTTTTGTATAGTCGGAGTTATAAGCGATTAAAGTTTCCGAATATTGTCCATCCTCTCCTACTGACTCGGTTCACTGTGCGGAGGAGGGGCACCATATTGCAACCCCATCCCGCGTAACGTGGGTGCAATACGACGACTTTACGCTTTGAATTTGTGCCGAGCGCAAACAAATCTGGAGCCGATAATCTCTGATACATAAATTGCTTCCGTCGGAAACCCCCGTTTAAGCCCGTTTCGCAAATCTCATGGCGGCGGCCTTCCTCATTTCACACCGATTGTATCTTCTTCCCGCGTTGCCTTGCCCACCCGTAGGCTTGTGAGCTCGTGCCCACGCCGTTAAATCGTCTCCTGGCTGACAAAAGGGCGTAACTACAATTTGAGATGAGCCCGAGAAAGCATTGGCTTACGTGGATAATAGGGGTCGTTGTCAAGTGTAGTCACGCCCTTATGTCAGGAAGGCGACGAAATGTTAAAGCGGAATAATAAGTACAACAAGAGATTCACATTTTGCAATGAGGAACTAATTTTAGTCTAATTTTACCCTGGTAAAAATTGGCAGTAGAATCTGTGTTCCAAAATACTATGTACCTACAGCCGGCTGTAAGATTTCCAATAGCTTCTATAGCCGGCAACACAATTGTGTTGCCGGCTATAGAAACAGGATCGCTTCATGTTCAGTTCGTCTTCTTTGCCTACACTGAGAAAAAAAGTTCGGTCACATGAACCGAATGTACGGTGTTCAATATCGGGCGTATTGTTCGGTTCATGCGACCGCTTTCTCGGTTCTGGGAACCGTATCCTCGATTCATGCAACCGAGCTTTTTGTGCTGGTTACACGCTCAAATTCCCATCAATTTCCGATCAAATGGTGACTGGTGCGCACCATCTACCATGCGCACCATCTCCATGCGGCCTGCAAAAATTTGATGGTAGATGATGGAACTGTGGGGCTCATTCTTCATCTGATTTCCACACAACCGTGCTTATTCAAGCTTATTTCATGCTTATTTCAATCAACACGCTGTTTTAATTAATTTCACTCATCAATCTAGATAACTCTCGACCGCCATTTTAGTCATCATTTTGATCGGAATTTGACGGAAATTTGAGCGTGTAACCAGGTCATTTACGTTACTTCTGTTCGGTTTGAATGCTCGCTTAAATGAAGGATACAATCCTCAGAACCGAGAGAGCGGTTCTGAACCGAACAATACGGCCAATATTGAACATACGGTTCATATGACTGAAGTTTTTCTCAGTGTGTCAAGTGTAATAATCAGTCCACCGGGCAGGATACCTATTAAGATTAATCGATGTGTTAAATGGACGTATTTGTACCAAACAGACCTATGTGCAGGTGAGAAATATGGGGTGTGCTCTAGAAAGCTGCATAAGAAGCAATGTAAAAGTGGGCTTGATTCCTTTTGAAGAATTGGAAAAGGGGGATATTACATTCTATCAACCATTTGAACCATAGTCCATTTCCTATGTGCCAACTGAATGCGAGACTCATGAGCCGCGGGCATGGCAAAAGAGCGTTGTGAACAGGGCTCATGAGTTAAAGCAGCCCACGAGCCGCAACGGCGTTGGTTTCTTGGCCGCTGACGTCACTGGCGCTTCATCATTCTCATTCACTCTTACGGCCAGAGAACTAACGAGCACACCCCATATTTCTCACTTGCACATAGGTCTCTTTGATAGAAATACGTCCAAGTAATCCCGAGCATCTCCAACGTGGGAGAAAAAGCAGGGGAAAGAGAGACAGTGGCTCAAACACGTGGACACTCGGTGGGGCGACACTGCGAAGCGATGCGGTGTTTCACCGCAGAGGTGCTCGAGCTTGAGCCGGCGCGGCGCTCCCATCGCTTGGCTCCCGTGTGTCAATATCAATCGATAGTTGGCGGAAACATTTTGAAATCGGCGAGAGCGTAAGGAATTTATTGTCCTTTTCTGAAGTGCATTAACAGATAACATCGCGAGCGGAGCGAGACCGGGGGGCCAGGGGCGGAGACGTTTCGGCGGCGGGGGCGGGGGTGGAGGGGGGGGGGGGCGGCGGAAAGTGACTAAAGTGAGTTTGCAAGATCCGCCGAGGGAGGCGCGGCGAGCGGGGTGGCGCTAAAGGAGTTTAATAAGTGTTTAAGGCAAGTGTTAAAGGCATCATTAGACACGGTCATGTTTGGCCGATAAATTTCCCCGATAGTTCACGCTCCCCGGGCCCTCCCTGATGGAAGCCATTGACAGGCGACTACGCAGTTCTCCGCTGCTGCCAAATATCCACGCTGAGGATACGGAAAGACATGAGCGGTGAAAACTCGAAACTTGAAGAGTAGAAGTTTAAAACGTGGCAAGCACTATCAGGTATCACCAGGATACAACATTTTACGAAGCAGCCCGAGACAATGGTAACAGGAGAAAATAATGGAGGGAGGACGGGAAACAAGGCTGAAATACAACATTAAAAAACTCGAGACGCTCAGACTCAAAACTGAGTCAGTTTCAGTCGGAAAATAAATTGAAAATTAAAAAGTATCGGAGAAAAAACCTGAGACCTACAGGTTTTTTGTCTTTTTTTCGGATCTCGGCCACCAACATGTGGGTCTTCGGTTTTTCCTTCGATATTTTTAATTTTCAATTATGTTCCGACTGAAAATGACACTGTTTTGAGTCAAAACGTCTCGGGTTTTTACTGTCGTATTTTAGCTTTATTTTCCGTTTTTCCGCCTGGTCTTTCTCCTGTGTCGCTAGGGGTTAGTATGGCATTTCTCACGATTAAACAACCTAAATCCATTAATGGGAAATTTTTCCTCAATTTTGGTCTTATTTTCCTGACAAATATTATCATTCTAGGCTTCTGCATTTTCATTAAACGAGGAAAAAATTGGGAAAATCCTGGCAAACTTAATGGCGCTTACCAGGTTTTAAATTTCCACTCTTGAAAGTATATCGGTCCACGCCAAATAAGTTCACGCGCACCGAAAGAGTGCGACAGAATATCAACGGTGAAATGCCCAATCCATAAATCTCGTTTGCGGTGTCTGAAAGCTCAGCTTTTATTTTATTTTTTTAAAGGAGAACAAATCGGCATCAGCCTTGAAGTTTTTCAGAATTCGCTTTTTGCAGTGAAGAAAAAGCATGGAAGTTTACTTATAGAAGTTTACTTGAAGAAGACTTAATTTGCTCCCCATTTGAAAAATAAAGGTTGACAGGAAGTCTGCAACATCGCAAACCGAAATACGTGGTTTGGGAGTTTCACCGCTGATACTACCTACTATCTCAATCCTTGTATTGATAAATTGACTGCATTTTGCAATTTGGAACTATAAATTCTGGCTCTTCTGGAAAAACACTTAAGTGCATAAGGAAACTAAGGCACATACGTCGTTTTTAAATGGCAGCCTGAGAACATAGATATGAAATAGGACGAAAAGGCGGAGACGAGGCTGAAAAGACACAATAATTTACAAAACACGGGACGTTCCGACTGGTCTCCCGGTCATTGGTTAACTATCGAAAAAGTATTAAAACATCGAAAAATAATAAAGGCTGAAAAAAAATGTTATGGCAGCGAGAAGACTTGTACGTGTGTTTAATGCTCAACTGAAAACAGCTCGTCCTGTCGCGCTCAAAAAGTGCGATAAATGATTTGGACTGCATTTTGCAATTTGGAACTAAAAATTCTGGCTCATCTGAAAAAAACATTTATGTGCATAGGGACACCAACGGCACATACGTTGTTTTTAAACTGGGCCAAAATTTATAGTTCCAAATTGCAAAATGCAGTCCATTTGGCGTATTCATCAGTGTGCGCCGGGTCCGGTAATTCTAAGTCCTAGTGCGCACTATTATACGGTAGCAGCCCCCCCTCTCCCCCCTCACCCAAAAAATAAAAGTGAAGACACTCGCAGATATCTTAATTAAAATCAAACGCAACTGCAGTAATTTTCACCAAAAGGAATTAAGCGCGCTCATATTATTTCTTAAACAAAATGCACTTTCAATGCTTCTATCTAAGAGGGTTAAGCAGAGGAGAATTAGTTACATTTTATGATAGATTTTCATCATTTTAAAGAGAGTAATTCATACGGAGTGCGTAACTTCATAATGGTAGTAACATGTTGAAAAACGCTTACACTGGTAGAATGTTTAATCGCGCCGAACACAGTGCCGTTGCGTCGCGTCGGCGCGAAACGCTTATTAGCGCCTACAAGACTGCAGGAATACTTCACGCATTGCGCGTTCACCACTCCTAAAGTTGGATCCTACGAAGAATACTGTTGGTCGCTGGCGGCGTTTTCTGGCTGAAGTATCAAAGGAATAAATAGTATACTAGACAAGGTAAGAATTACAGTATCACATTATATTGATTGCTAAAGTTTATGTTGCGTAACTGCATTGCTATGTTTCAAAATCTCTGATCACGTTTTAATTTTTGTAAAGAAAACTGACAAAAATGTCTCTTTAAAGTTTCTAAAAGTATTGCTGAATGTGTAAAAAAAATCACAGACAGTTTTAGCAAAAATTTGGGTCAGTTTTCTTTTTAAAAAATGGAGATTTACCGATTAAGAATTAAAAAATTAAAGATGGACCACAAAAACTTTGGTCCAAACAAAATTTGGCAAAGAGTCTGGCCACCTTCATAAGGATGCACATAGGACAGCTGTGCTAGAAACCATGTTATGGAATTTTGTGTTACACGGAGCTACACTACTTTGTCCTGAAACGTTATTATCGAACAAGGAGACTTGACGTTTGAACGTATATTATTAAATTTTTCTAATTTTCAAAAATTACCATCAAAACACGATTCTTTGGCACAAAAAACCACTGAAGTAATTACGAAAAAAGCCACACATGACAGGATAATTGATGTTTAGTACGAAAAAAATAGCCGCAGCATAGGCTGGAAATTTTGTGCTCATTTCCAATCATTCACCAATAACTTCTGCTAAAGACCACACGCAGAAAATATTATTAAATTTCAAGAGTTATTAGGTTTCTTAGGGAAGTTCCAACTGTTGGTACTTCCCCGTGTTCGGATTAGTCGATAGTTTGAGCCACTGCGTGGTTCTGTATGATTTCTCGCATAGATTAGTTTCATTTGCATTTATCTCTTACTAATAATAAAGCTCAAAAAATTAAGTAATCGCACGACTAGCGGTACGTGAAGACAAGGTTTTGATGAGGCCATTGGATTAAAAGAACGATCACAAAAACGGTCCATTGTGTAACAGCTGGCAAACGCAAAGACATGTCATTGTTGACAACTCCTAAATGCAACTATTCGTGTTCTATGGATGCCCGTGTTGCAGATTCACAAAATTGAAGGCGCGACAGCTTGCGTTGCTCACTCACTTTTTCCCACGTCCCGAACAGTGAGCTGCGCCGCGCATGTGCTAACCTAAACTGCTCGCAGAGCTAAGTATTAAAGCTCATATGTTCACAAAGACTCAATTTTTTAAATCTCAACTTTGATTTGATAAACGAGACTACTATTTTTAATAATCTCAGTTCAAATCGTTGCCCTCCGAGTATACCAAAAAGAGGTTAAAAAGGTAGAGATAAGTAATTGATACAAAAAGAGGACCACCTCATTGATTTGTGATAAGTACAGAAAAATATTTTAATGATGTGCGGAGACCAATTATGTAGAGAAATTTCAAAAATTACCCCAATCGTATTTGAAAATATTAGAACTCATCGTAATATCAGAAAATCTGCCAATCTTGATACGTGTTATTCAATTGAGGTATCCGCAGGATAAAGGAGGTGAATGACTTTTTTGAAAAAATCGAATTGAATGAAAGCAAACTTGTTCCAAAGTTTACTTTGTAAAAAGTTTGATCTCCGAAACTTCATTTTCAGTCCCCTGACATCAGTTTAAACTTTGTATGAGCCGTGGAACAACCAAATGTGTTTTTTAAACTTTTAGAAGTTTTCCGCTTTGTCTGTAAAACATTTCTCACCCTGATTTCTGAAGTCAACTTTTGTTCAATATCATACGATAAAAAATGATGGTTCATCATGATCATACGGCTGTAAGTGTAAAAACATCTGTATCGAGGATGTCACCTATCGGTTCGTTAGTAAAACGTGCTGATATGATGTATGATAACTATGTATCTATAATGAAAGGAGAAAGGAGCAAATCGAACTTTTTATTGAAATTAGGCTAAAAAGGCTTATTGAACTCAATTAATAGCTTTCCATGAAAATTAAAAGTGGTGCAAAAATACTCTCATGTTAAATACGTCTTGTAACTGTGACATTTACCAGTGGACGTACAATGAAAATGCATTTTTTTATGTAGAGCCTTATACGGAGAAACTTACAATGTAATCAAAGGTTGTTATTCTCTAATATATGGTAAAATTTTGAAAGTTTAAGAAACTTTGTAAGTTTTTACAAAGAGTTCTCGAATTTTTTACATTTTGACAGAATTCATCAAACGACGAACTATTACTAAGGTATCTTTCTGTTTAAAATGCTCCTCATATAATTATTTTCAAGCGTCAAAATGGTGGAAATTAACTACATATGTATGTTGTATAAAAAGCTGCATAATTTAAGGCACATTCGCTTTTAATGGCGCGAAATTGCTACGCACCTATAGAAAAATACATATTTTGAAAAACAATTCCTGTCCGTAAAGAAAAATGATTATTACGTCCAGAATTAGAAGACTTTCACTTGGAATGTGAATATTTGACCACTTGCCATGGGATTTGTGAAAATGCTTGATCCAACTAATGCCTGTAACATATCCATTAAATGCAAAATGAAAAGGCTCATTCTCATGCTCACCCACAAAAGTGGCAACGCGGACCCTCAAACTTGGAAAAGAGGGTGTACAATACTTCACTGTGTTTGCATTTTTTAAAAGACGACAATACCTATGTCCGCGACACAATGATCTCTTTACATATCGTCTCTTATTGATCTCGGTTCTCGTCTACCATCTGCCTTTATGCCCCCTTTCTTTATCTATCGCACTTATTCCCCCCTCTCGCGTTTTTTTACTCACCTGTGAGACCTCCTTGTCGCGTATTCCGTACAAACACTCCTCTTCCTTTTCGCCGCGGCGGCGTTAGCGTCGGCGACGCCGCGACCCCTCGTTTTCAACGCGAGTATTTATTCAATACACGTATTCACCCCTGCTGGCGAAATTCCCGGACAATTTTTATTCCCTGAATCAAATTATTGTCTCGCGTTTTTGAGCTCGTAAATTTCCAGAATTATCTGCCACGCTACGGCCGCCGCTTTTGAATTTTTCACTCTGTCTATTTTCCACGCTTACGACATGTCTTCCTGTTCCTTTGTCGCTTTATTTATTAGATTTCTTTTTTTGCGCGTTTGTTTCTCCGCTTCTGGGTAGTTCCCTCGGCATCTTAATGCAAATGAACCTCTAGACAGGGTTTGAAATTAAGAATCACGGTATGCGTTTCTTTACACTGAAAAAAAGTTACGGGCTTTATAGAGTATAGACATACCGTCCGTTCCGGGCTCAGAGGTCGAAAGTTACGGGTGCTGCGCCCGGAACTCACGGCCTTTGAGCCTGGTACACGGACAGTGTGTCTATATAGCCCGTAAGCACGGCTTCCACGGCCGACATTTTTTCTTTCAGTGTATCGAAATTTTACGGAAAATACAATGGAAACATTAAAACACTTCAAATTAAACTCATAGAATTGAGAGCATAACCATTTATGTATACGTTATAATTGGACCCACTTAAATCAAAAGGATTTATATCGATTTTTGACAGTCGGGACACGAACTTTGTCGTGCATGTGTCGGTGAGGGATCTCAGGGCTCATATTAGAATGTTTATAGTTCTTTTCTATTTAAATACGTCCAATGCTTGTTTATAGCTCACAGAAAACCGTGAGTTCACTCGATTCGAATCGAGTACTACAATAACTATGTATAACCAAGGTATATTTGACGATGAAAAAATGACTGTGTATTAACTTTTTTTTACAAATTCAAAGATACCTTGTGCGAAAATAAAAAGCCGAGGTGTGTGTGTGTGTGTGGGATCAAATTAGTAATTTGCTTAGTGTATATAAGATTTCAATTTCAAATTTGGCGCATACATTGATCAAGGTTTTTTTGCGAGCGGAAAGTTTGAATTCACTGAAATGTAAACTGCCAACGTTAAGTTCTCGCACTTCCGAGTTGACTTCGGTAGTTTCCGATACGCTCAATGTGGTTTGCATGTAATTTTAATGAGAAAACATAGCTTAGCTTAGCTGTTTCTGCATTGATTGAAAATTCGGAGTGAAATTATTTCAGTCTGCATAGGGCCCAAAAATCCCTAATGATATGGATGCAGACTAGAATCTAGATACTCCGGACGGAGTGATATATGGAGTGGAATCTACTCTTTTTGTGGAGTGTCATACACTTTTATGGTGCTAATTTCTAGTTGGATCACATTTGGCGAAAAGAAACCAGCGCGATTACAGTGTTGTAAAAATTTTGCTCCTTCATATATATCTGAAAAATCTTCCAAAGTAGAAAATAATTTTTGCTTCCCACCAAAAAATCGTTAACTTTAATGGAAAAATTTAAGTAAACTTTGATACTGTACATAATATTTGAAGTATTTTTAAAAGAGAAGAAACTGTTGCGCACGATTCTGAAAACACTGTAATTGCGCTGGTTCCTTTTTGCTAAATGCGAATCGTAGTTACGCTGGAAAAAAACACATTGGATCTAGAGTCCAGACTCTAAAAAATATAGACAAGATACTCTGGATTCAATCAGATTTAAGCTTAAATCAAAAGAAAATCCGCTCACATAGTGTCGAGTTAAGACTAAGAGAGAAACCGAACTCGGAATTTGGTCTGAAACGGCGCGGCGCAGAGAGAAATGATGACGAGAACTTGAGATGAAAAGGAGAAGCCCTCGGCGGGCAGCGCAGCAGTCGGCATGTAACACATATTGGCGCCTACAAGACTGCATGAATACTTCACGCATTGCGTCAAAGACAGTGCGGTCGCTGCGGTCAGCAGCGGCGGCGAGAAACGCATAGCGCCTGCAAGACTGCATAAATACTTCACGCATTGCGTCAAACACAATGCGTGCAGAAGCTGTCGGCATGAAGCGCATTGCGCATACAAGAATGTGGGAATATTTCACGCATTGCGCCAAACACATTGTGGTGAACGCGGTGCGGCGGCGGGAGTCCAAATTATTAAACCATATTTGTGTTTGTTCCTTCATAATTTTTTCGTTCATTTCATATAAATGGAAGGTCTTGTCCACACAGAGATAGGTTTACGGAACTTGACTTTCGCGCCAAGTTCACAGTTCACTAGAAAAAAAAACACATTGGATCTAGCGTCCAGACTCTTGAAAACATTGGCAAGGAAAAGGACTCTTGATTCAATCAGATTTAAGCTTAAATCAAGAACCAAGCCTCTTAATTTGAGCGGATTTCCTTTTGATTTAAGCTTATATCTGATTGAATCAAGAGTCCTTTTTCTTGTCAATTTTTTCAAGAGTCGGGGCTCTAGATCCAATGTGTTTTTTTTTTCCAGTGAATGTAGATGAACCTCGTACATAGATGTATAATTGAACATACCTGGCGTGAAGAGCTGGACGAGGCAGAGGGCGAACACCAGCCGGTGGATCCAGCCTCCGATCATTTCGAGGCTCCGCAAGCGGTATCAGTCAAGTCCATCGCCACATCGGTCTCAAAAAAACCGCGCGACACCACCGTGAAAACCAAAACCCCCGACAGCGGAAACGAACGAATCGGGAACGGACGCCACTCACGACTATCCGAATAGTTGTCAACTTCAAAGTTAATATTCCAAGCTGCCACACGATGAGCCCAACGCCAGTTTTAAAGTTGGCCAGTCGGTCAAGATAAAAGTGTCTTTATTCCTCGGCCGTATGGAATAAGTTACCTTCGGCGCTTATTTCAATTATATCGAAAACTCGTACAAGACATTTCAATAAACTCGTCGAAAAATTAGAGTCGGTTTCACAAACAGTTCACATTTCGTCGAGACCAAGAATGAAGAAAAACCATCACCGACACGGAGAAGTTTTTCGCGAGATTGTCTTTAAGTCGTCCTTCGATTCTCATTTTCACCGCGTTCGTAGCCAGGAAAAATAATGCGACTTTAATAAGTCCGGCTCATTCAGAATTTGTTGCAAGTCAAATCGGCTTATGTCCTCCCACTTGCCGACGGCTGGGATTTTCACTCCCTCGCGATCGATCGGGTTTGCTTCCGGTGAGATTTTTTTCTTCGCGAGGATACAATATAACTAGAGAGGTGCGCGACGGCAAACTCTGCCACCGTTGACACTCATCCGTCCCAACAACCGGCGGATGAAATTTGTTTGCAGATAACAGTAAAATGGATAGTACGTGCTAAGCCGCACCAAATTGGGGCACTACTGTCAGATAGGTCAAATTTGAGGTTTTCCCCAGAAATACAAATCTAAAGGAGCAAAGAAATCGTAAGTAAGTAACTGAACTGCGCAGTGCTCTCATTTCATGTCCGTCAAAAGTTCCGGGGTTCGGAACTTTTTTGTTCAAACTTCTCTCACCCAATGACCGGTAAAAGCTCCGGGTGGGTTTTTAGGTTTTTTTTTTATAATTTCCGAGAAACATACGGAACATTTTGGGAATTTCACATTTCCGGGAAAAATTCAATAAAACTCAAAAGTTCCGAAATTCGGTACTATAGTTCCGGGAGATGGGAGCACTGGAACCACGAGGAAGGTGGTATACGGATTGACTACGTAATTTTATTTTTGTGGGAAAAAATATCGATCTGCAAATTAAAGGAAGAGCTTTACGCAATCAATACATCGGGAAATTGTGTGAACTAATTTAGAACATCGGTAATAACGCGTCTTGTTGAGAAGAAAAACAATGAGGACGAGAATCTGTTCGTTAATTTGTTGAAAGAGACCTTTTGCAACAATTGTATCACGCTACACTTGGAAGTTTAAAATCTCTTTCACTGGCAATGCCAAAAAAAAAAAAAAAAAAAAAAAAAAAAAAAATTATATGCACCTTAAAGGAAGAGCATTACGCAATCAATACGTCGGAAAATTGTGTAAAATAATTGAAAACATCGAAAATAACGCGTCTTGTTGAGAAGAAAAACATTAAGGACGAGAATCTGTTCGTTGACTAGTTGAAAGAGACCTTTTGCAACAATTGTTTATTTGTTGAAAGAGACCTTTTGCAACAATTGTATCCCGCTACACTTGGAAGGTTAAAATCTCTTTCACTGACGAGAATCCTGTCCATGCCCCACTGGAAGAGATGGCGATAACAATTACGTAACGCTGCGTTGCGTGTCGTAACGCGGAGCGGTGGCGGTCGAGGGCGGAAATTGAGGACAGGCAACGACGGGGTGGGGGCACATGACGACTGTGGACGGGGAGGATGCGGTCGTTCAACAAGTCAACTCGGAGCGGGGATGAGTTAGGGGGCGGGCGCCGTTATCGAGTGGCGATTAAAAAGTTGGGTCCAAGTTGGAGGCTCGGCGCGACGACAACGGCGCGGGTGCGGTCGGCGCTCACCGTTCACCGCTTTCCGCCTCCGACGACTTCGCGACGATTGATTGTGAGTCCTCGAATCGATCACCTGCAACAAATGAACGGGAGGAGATTAGACAAGCTGGAAGCGCAAATACCTATGACTCATGACCTACAAATCGGACTTGTTTTGAAAATGTTTCATTTTGATGTGGATTGCATTTTGAGCGTTGTCTCCACTCGTCAAACTGGCGTCAAAATGGAGGCTCAAAGTATATCAACAAAAGATGGGGTTCTAGCTCCTGTGCCCCCCCCCCCCCTCCCGTTGTAACTCGGATATCGTTCCTTTACTCATCTTAAAATTGCTTCAGAGATTTAGGTTATCAAAAGCTTTCATTTAAACCCCAATTCGATGGCCGAATCGGTGGCTCAAAACGCGCAGGCCATTTTTTGGGAGGTTCTATGAAAAAATTCGTGCAATTATTGGCACCCAGGAAATTACCTCGTGGCTAAAATGGGCAGTATCAGTGTTCGAGTGCTTGAGATAATCGTAATTCGATTTTGGACTATAAAATTATGAACATTTCTAGTCAACATCGTTGTTCAGGGCCACACAGATAATATACAGAAGAGCGCCTTCAGCCCACTGCGTAATCATAATGCGAAATTCTGATACGACTATTCGTACGTTACGACAGTCATTTTGCATACTCGGCCAATCGAAGGCAAACCATGGACCCAAGCAATAGGGTACCAATTTCAGCAATGTGATGCGTGTTTTTTAGGGACCAAATCAGCCCTTCAGTCACTTCACTACAGAAACAATTGTACATTTGAATTAGATGCTATAGGAGCGCGTAACGCCCATTAGATCTGGCCAATAAATGTCATCAATTTAGCTTGAAACAAAAGGGTATTAAAACTAGTATACATGTGTGCTAAATCCTAGGCAATCACATTTTTCAAGAAGTTTACCACAATACACACTTCCGTGCTAGAATAATTGCGCTGCTCAGGTGATTTTTCTTGACGTCCTCTTTGGTCAGCGGGGTCGTAAAATAAAAAATATTTTTCTTTGATAAAGGCACCATCAACAGATTTGCTTTTATTAAAAAGATTGGGCAAAACAAGCTTCCATAAGCCTTTATAGTGGTAAGTATCTTAAAAATACAGTGCTTAATCAAGTTACTTGTACATGGTGTTCGCTGCATAAGAGTTTGGTCGCAAATCGAATGATGTCTGGCCATGAAAATTTGATAAGTCTACTTGTTGAAACTTGCAATTTTTCAAATGTTACCTCGCAATGTGTTGGAAGGCATCTGATTTAGAAATTTATATTGTTTTTAAGCCGAATTTTAAGTTAATATTATAATAGCGATCATGAATATTAAAACAAGACATGATCAAATATTTACCGAAACTCTGCAGAGATTAAGTCCGTGCTTCTTGTCAATTAGCTATTTTATGGCGATTTATAAGGTCTTCAAATGAACTAAAGCGCTTTGATTTTCTCCAAAATGTTGCTGAGAAACTTCTGGTTACATGATCAGGAAAGCACAGAACTTCTCGTAAAGGTCACTCACTCTGCTGAGAGTCGTTGAAGTGGTTTTTGCCAGATTCTGGGGGAACTTCTCATCAGAATTTCTTGCTACCTCTTTTTGTAACAGCTAATTAACCGAGCATCAAAGTTTAAAGTTATCCGAAAGTAATACGCTACCATTTCGCGCACAGTGTTCAAATAGTTGCCAAATACGTACAGTTACAATGTCTTTCATTGAATTTAGCAAACGTGGATAAAACGCTATTAAGAAGGGTTTTATTTGCTTTTCTTTAAGTTGACACGATCAAACTTGAGGAAAATTGTTTTGAAGCCGAAAAACAACCTCTAATTCTGCAATTTTCTCTCATTTATTCCAAGGGAATTTCACAATTTCACCATAGATTATAACGATGCAGGTAACAAATTCATGATCAATGTAGTGCGAGAAATAAGAATTCTGTATACTACTTTTGTGTTACGTGCAAATGCAATTCTTCAAGCACAAGGGGTAGTTGCTAGTGTTTGGGTATCGAGAGACCGTGAGAAAACAAGGCAAGCTGCCGCGCCTTCAATTTTGTGGATCTGCAACACGGGCATCCATCGAACACGAATAGTTGCATTTAAGTGATGTCTCCAATGTCAGGGTCGTTCTCATGGTTGTTCTCTTGACCCAATGCATTCTTTAAGATCTTGTCTATACGTACCGCTGGATGTACGATTAATTAATTATGCGTACTCTATTTTTGGTCAGAGATTGATGTGAATGAAGTTAGTCCATGTGAGGAAACAAACAAAACCAATAAGTTGGTACATATTTCTGAAACCAAATAATTCTCGAGTATTTAACATCTTTCCATCATATTATTAGCAGAAGTTTTTGATCATTCTACATGGACTTTCAAATAGCTTTTATCAACGGAAAGATCGCAAAATTTTGAAATTAAGTTGCGGGTTTTTCCGCTTTCTCGGGGGTAAAATCGCTAGGATCGTAAAAAATTGAAATATTATCTTTGATCTTGTCGGATTTTTATCTCTATAAAATCGAGTTAGATGAAATCGACATTTTATCGCTACATTTATCAGCGCTGATAAAATTTCGATTTTAAATTGCGATTTACGAATTCATCGCAATTTTTTATCAAAGTACTGCAATGCGACGTCGATAAAATCGCGATACATTATCCGATCAAATCGCAACTAATCACCATCACTGCTACTTGGGATTATGGTCCATTTTTGGCCGTGCGGGGTCGACTGCTCCACGACGAAAGTAGCCCGAGACTCATGTTCTCGTAATTTCCATATGTTTTTTGTATCTTTCACATCTTCTCGCACATTACATGAACCAAATCAACGCCTTGTAGTCATAATGTAGCTTGGGCTGTACCTTAGGAATTGCACCAATCAGCCTACATTTTGCGATAAAAATCTACAGCTTCTGGCTTCCCAATTATGAAGTTCCTTCTAAATATAGAGAATTTGTGCCAATCACGGCAACACTGATAAGCGCAAAAAACCTGTGGCTCCCTGGCCTTGCAGAGGAGGTGAGGACTGCGAAAAGCAGCTTCCGCAAAATAACCACCGGATTTACTCTCAAGTTCTAACTCCGGTTTTTCAGCGCTTAGCATAAGAACCGCCGCAGACTCTGAATTGAACAGGGTCTGAAAGAGAGGAGTTTGAGTGCGGTCTAATTTTTATCAATTGAAGCCCCTCCACCACCCCTTTCCATTTTGATTCTCAACCATCCGTTTCCGACCGAACTTCGACCAACTTGCCTTGTTTTTAGGGACGTGCTTGTTCGTGACTTCCCTCCCACGCGTTGAATTTATTCGCCGCTTAGGTTCTCTGAACCTTCAGGAAGGCTACGAAACCTCTGCGATAGTGTTTGGCCTCAAAATTCCGTGGATATTTTGGAGTTCTTGATTATCGGATATATCTTTTCTTGCCAAAAAATGTTGTGTTTTTCGACAAGATAATTAAAAATCGAAATGTTATCTATACTATGAGCTCCAGTAGAAAAACAAAGGAGAAAAACGGGAAACAAGGCTAAAATACACAATTAAAAAAAAACCGAGACGTTTCGACTCAAAACTGAGTCATTTTCAGTCGGAAATGTTACTATAAAATTTAAAAAAAAAACTATGAAAAACCTGAGCCCTACATAGTGGTGGCTGGGATCTGAGTCTGGCCGGCTCAGATATAGTTTCCACGTATAGCCTAGCCACTCATACACGGAGAAAAAAAACTTCGTGCGTGGGACTCGAAGTTTAGGTCATATGGATCTCTGAAGTTTTTGGATTGAGCATCTGAACACTTTAGGTCCAGCTGCTGCGGTTTGAATCACACATTTGAAAGTTCATCAAAAACAACTTCTGAAGTACCTCGGTTTTCACATCTGAAGTACTTCGGTTCCCACAGCCGAAAAACTTCGATTCTCACATCTGAAGTACTTCAGATGTAAGAACTGAAGTTTCAGGTGTGTGATCCGAACCTCGACAGCTAAAGACCTTAAGTGTTCAGATGCTCAATCCGAAAACTTCAGAGATCCTATGACCTAAACTTCGGGTCCCACGCACGAGGTTTTTCTCCGTGTATCATTGGATTGGTTTACACTTTCACTTTACCGTAAAATGCTACGATCAAGTGGGCATTATTTCACAAGAAGGTACTACCATAGGTACTACCATAAGTAGGCCGTCTATCATCGCCGCGACTCGAGTTCGAATCAATGCTGCGGCAGTTCCGTTTTATACGTTTGCCCGTCAGATTTTCACTCCCGCCAAAGCGCGAAATTCGCGCCGGATCTGTGCCCTCAGAGTAACAAGTAGTCAAAACAGCAACTGAGTACGCGTGAATTTCGCGCCGAGATTTTTAACTGTGATTGATTGGACGCCCCTCGCGATGGGTCTGCGAACATCGATCCACAATTGAATCAGTGAGAACGAAAACACACCAACTCGGAAAAACGAAAATAATCAAGACACACACAAAACTTCAGAGTAGATGAAGACGTTAGTTTAAGAAAAAGATTTTTGCTGCCAAAAGACATGCTTTTATGGACACTTTAAAGGTAAAAGTTGGAACAGATGCGCTAACTTCAATGACCTTCGTGTAAATTAACTGTGTTTAATGGCAATTGAGCATTTTCGAGTTACCGAGTTGGTGTGTTTTCGTTCTCGCTGATTCAATTTACCAGGGCGACCTCCACATTTTCTACCAGGAGTTGGGACCCTAGCCAGAACCTTCTTCAGCAACCTACTATCCGATTCTTTTGTCGATGACCATATCAGACAATCTACATGTAAGTAACCATCCTCCCGGGAAACTGACCGATGCCGAAATAGTATTGCCACTTCTGCGGACCGATTGTCGAAATTTGTAGACAAAGCTATAGACAAAGAAGACAAAAAGCATATGGAGGGATCCTATTGAGGGAAGTGGGTGGTTGCAATGGACACAAGAGGTAGATAATAGACTAACTATCGGCGACCGACCAGAGACCCTACAGTTAGTCCATCATTCTCCCCCTTAGTCTATAAGAACCACCCGTTTCAACCGATAGGATTGCTCCATACTCCCTATGTCTTCTTTGTCTATAGCTTTGTCTATCAATTTCAACAATCAGCCTCCTGGTGGCACCCATCGTCGTGTTGGCAACGGCAGCTGCATTTTCACCGCCGAACACTCCGTCCGGCGAGGATGAGGCCACTTACACCTCGAGGGGGAGGAAAAGCCCCCGGATCAAGTCGCAAATCGGGCGATCGTCGTCGTGCAGGAGTAAAATCTTCGCGGCGGGGGAGGGAGGGCAAATCAACAGTGTTAAGTCCGTTTCATTTCGCGATTGTTGACAGTTTGAGGGGGCAAGGGCCGGGGGCTGATGGGGGGGGGGGCAAAGGCGGAAATGCAATCAGTGCCTCGGCGACAGGTTTTTCCAGCTCGGTGAGATCACGGACCGCGCTCCGATGAATGGGGGTTGAGCTCGGTGAGAGGGGCGAAGTTGCCGATTTTGTTAAATTGGCCGCGACGCGGGGATTTTCGGAGCCCCCAAATTTGCGACCCTGGAGTGGAGGGATTAGCGCCGTAAATACCCCCGCCTCCCTTGCCAAATCAACATCGCGAGCGGTGAGTGGCGCTCTCCAATCTGGAGCGAAATTGTCAGGATCGAGGGGACGATGCTCGATGTTTTTATGAGCCGCGCGCGCCGGGACAAAAAACTTTAAAGTCCCCGCGCTCACCAATTACAATCAGGGACAAAACTTCTTACGCTACTCGCTGCGAGCGCGTTAAACTGCTCCGGGGGATTTTAGTGGATCTTTAAGTTCAGCTGTCTCCTCGTCACGACGTCAATGGCTTGTATACGAGGCTTCGAGGGCCGCAAACCGTGTCTCCCAGACGGAGGGGCCAAGCTCCATTCCAACGTTGCAAAACAGACGTATTTCTACCAAACAGAACTATGTGCGGGTCAGTGTTCGGAACTCACTCTCGAGTTTCAGGAGCCATGTGGCGCATCAAGCTCAATTTTTAGGGGCCATTGCAGATTTTTTAGGGACCAAATTCACTTTTTGCTGATATATCACAGCGCATTTAGTGAAAATTTGACGAAAGATGTTTTAGTTACAGAACTTGTAGCTGTAACTCGGGGGAAATTTCGAATAATCATCGAACAGAAAAATTAGGATTTTTTTTCTGAGGGGGAGGGGGATTCTTTAGGGGCCACATTGGCGCATAGCCTTCATTTTTTAGGCGCCATGACCGATTTTTTAGGCGCATTTAGCGCGTTGGCGCATGTGAGTTTCGAACACTGGTGCGGGTGAAAAATATAGGGTGTGCTCGTCAGTTCTCGGGCGGTAAGAATGAATGGGAATTATAAAGCGCCAGTGACGTCTGACGTCAGCAGCAACAAAGCTGCCGCCACGGTCCTCGTGGTGGTTTTTAACTCATAAGCCCTGTCCACAACGCTTTTGTCCCATGCCCACGGCTCATGAGTCGAATTTAAAATCCCAACTTTTCCATTTTATCAAAAGGCAGCATGCGCAGTAATACATTGTTTCTTATCCACCTCACCACGAGCACACCCTATCTTTCCCACCCGCACATAGTTCTGCTCGGCAGAAATACGTCCAAATGAGCCCCTAGCGAAGATATGCATTGAATCATGGTTATGCTGATAGTTTTGCTCTTTCACTAAGTTTGGCTTGAACGTGGAGAATATTGAATCCTGTTTAATACGGTCACAAGTTTGAGAACCTTTTTTGGATCAATAGTTCGTTTTAGAAAAAAATTCGTCGCATCATCTTGTTGAGAAAGTTTATGCAGAAGCAAGATTTAAATTGCAAATCTCGTGGCATATGCAAGAGTCTAATCGAGCACTCTGAATCAATTCTCAATCAATGCGTGTTGTTCACCTTAGTTTCTTGTAGGTTGATGCACGACGTCAACCCTTTTCTGTTTGACTTATCTGGAATAACACACTCATTGTCCTTATTATGTTGCCGACTTCTAGCGAAAAAGATCATCTTCATGGAAAAAGGCAATTTTTTATTTGCCCGCCGGAGGTGAACCGCATTCAAAATACGCGGAGAGGAGGGTTCTCATCAGAGGCAGATCAAGCATTTGGGCTATATACCTGATTTCCTCCATTCAAACCTATGTTAAATAATCGAATCTTGTCGGAGCACCTGGCCCCTCAAAGCATCGATATATTTCCATAGGTTTAAATGGAGAAAAGACAATGTTGCCAATTTGCTGGATCCGCCAATGGCTCTCACTGGAAAAAAACACATTGGCTCTAGAGTCCAGACTCTTAAAAACATCGACAAGAAAAAATACTCTTGATTCAATCAGATTTAAGCTTAAATCAAGAACCAAGCCTCTTAATTTGAGCGGATTTCCTTTTGATTTAAGCTTAAATCTGATTGAATCAAGAGTCCATTTTCTTGTCAATGCTTTCAAGAGTCTGGATTCTAGATCCAATGTGTTTTTTTTCTAGTGCTCATTTTGAAATGTTGGTAAAAATCTACTGTTTAATGTGACTGCAACATTAACGGGAAGTTTCGGTTGGGCGCGCGAATCAAATTAAATCGAACACTCGAGCCGACTGATGAGGGAACTTTGGGCAGGGCGGGGGTGGGCGAGCGGTCTGCCTGACGGGGACACTGATACTAGGTTATTGAATTACTAGTTGTTTTTAATACAAGGCCGGGGGAGAGGGGGGTCCTACGCGACGGGCACCGCGAACAACCTAACCAGGTTAGTGTTCATTAACAATATTAAGACGGATCAAACAGCGAGAGAGGATTCCCCGAGACAGTCCAAAGAAAACAATTAAGATAATGTAAAAGTTGGGCGGCGCGCCGCGGCGCGGCAGACGGCGTAACCAGGCAATTACGCGCGCCAATTCGCACGCATGCCGCCGCGAATAAGCGTTTAATCGCTGTTTGCGAAGTCGTTTTCGGCCGCGAATCCGCGGAGAACAATGCGGCGGCAGGAGCGGGGGCCCGCGTCCCCGCGAGCGAAAGGGCTTTTATTCGACAGGAGAAGGGACCGCCGAGCCCTGTCGTGAGAGCTTTTCGGGGAAATCGAGTTAATGCCGGGAAATTAGGAAGCCAGGAGAGTAATGAGCGAGCGAGCGGGAACCTTGTTGCGTCCCGATGTGGCAGACGCTCGCGTTGTCATGTGCCCGTGATTGTGACACGAAAACGGCGAAATGAGATAAGCCCGTAAAAATGGGCCTGTTGCTAACTTCAGCTCACTGAGAAAAAGTTCTGTTTTAGCACTGAAAAAGAACCACATTGGATCTAGAGTCCGGACTCTTAAAACATTGACAAGAAAAAGCACTCTTGATTCAATCAGATTTTTGCTTAAATCAAAAGGAAATCCGCTCAAATTAAGCGGCTTGGTTCTTGATTTAAGCAACAATCCAATTGAATCAAGAGTATTTTTTCTTGTCGATGTTTTTAAGAGTCTGGACTCTAGATCCAATGTGTTTTTTTTTTTCCAGTGCGCTTCAAGAACGATACTACGACACAGGCGAACATTTTGTAAGAGGAGACGTTCCATCCAGCCATTGCGCACTAAGACGCTACACAATATTCAACAGGTATCATGCTTCCACGCGCAAATCGTGAAGAAACACCGTGTGGTCTTTATCAACGCAAGGAAAATATAAATATCAACACGCCGGTTGATAAAATCCCGTCTCATCCCGTGTGTTTTTACGGGGTTAAACTATTCAATGATTTTTCGGGTTCATCAGGAATGTCCTTTTGTCAGCCGGGCGACGGGGAATAGCGGTGCGTAAGCGTGAGTGCATAAGGTACGGCCGTCCGCCTTCATTTTCAGCGCACGCAACACGGACGGCCACCGGACACGGATAGTTGCATCCTGCGCCTATATCAATGGCAATGTTAGATTCTCGCAACTCGTTAATACATCTGACATGTCACCCCGCATCGCATCGCCAAAGAGGTATAAAAGTGACCGTATAAATTGAAATTGTCATGGTCATATTGACTTAATGGGTCAGTTGCGCTGGTCACAGAGTCGTGTTTTGATGCTTTATTCTTGCAGATCAACTAAAAATAATGAGATCCATCCTAACCGCAACTTTCTACTTTGAATATCAACCGAGACATCGCGCTTTGAAAAACTGGATTCATGACATCATCCACCGCGGTAGCACATACCATGTTATGTACTGCCGCGGTGGATGACGTCAGAAACCCGACTTCTCAAAGGACAATATCTCGGTTCATTTTCAACGTAGAAAATTACTGTTAGGATGGATCTTCTTAACTTTAACTAATCTACAAGGATCGAGCATCAGAACACGATTCTGTCACCAGCGCAACTGGCCCATTGCATTACAACGCTGCTAAGATTTCACACTTTACCTATTGGCTCAAGAACGGATACGAATACGATTAAAAGTTTCCCAATGGAAAATTAAAGTGGAAAGGAAGTCTGCAACGTCGCAAACGGAGATACGTGGTTTCCCACTTTGGTCATCGATATTTCATCCAGATCTGCGAACAAACCGTCCTTTTTCTACACCTTTCAAGGAAAAAAAAGTGTCAAGGGTTATCCCCTAAAATTGTGGCACTACCCCAATTTGTTGGATGACATGGACATTTCCAATTAATTTTGGTAGCACCGCAACTCAAGTTATGGTAGTACCGCAACATTTGGGTTAGTAACCTAATTTATCGGGAAACTACCATAATTAATTGGGATACTACCACAATTAATCGGGGTATTACAACAGTCAATTGGGAATGTCCATATCATCCAACAGTATGGACCCCCACACTGGAAAAAAAAACACATTGGATCTAGAGTCCAGACTCTTGAAAAAATTGACAAGAAAAAAATACTCTTGATTCAATCGGATTTTTGCTTGAATCAAAACGAAATCTGCTTAAATTAAGAGGCTTGGTTCTTGATTCAAGCTAGATTCTGATTGAATCAAGAGTACTTTTTCTTGTCGATGTTTTTAAGAGTCTGGACTCTAGATCCAATGTGTTTTTTTTCCGTGTTCTTTTGAATTTCCTCGAGGATAAAACTGCCTCTCTTTCTGCGGAGGTCGAGACGAGCATGCAAAAGGCAACTGCGGTCATGTTTTCTCTCTTTAACTTACACTGTCGAAAAGGTGGTCTGCAGATGGCGAGTGGGACCTGGCAGACCTATTAATCATCTAGGATTCCGCCTTCGTCGCTTCAAAAACTCCTATCAGATCATCCGCCTTCACGTTGCCGGATCCCGAAGGAAAACGTCCCAGTTTTCCGTTGGCTCGGGTGTCTAATCCAAAATTGCACGATATTGGCAACGCGGGTTTCCTCTTCATTACCGAGCCCACAAGGCGTGGAGAAATAAATTAGCTCAGATATAAGTCGGAAATTCTTACTCAACGGGACACAAGTGAAGTTAGACTCAAGAGAAGGTGAACTACGGACATAATAATTCCCATTTCTCAGAGAAGTTGTTTGTTTTTCTATTTTCTGCTTAGTTGCTGAAAATGCCTTATCCTCTCCTTCTTTGCCGATAGGCTGAAAACAGCGATGACTATCGGTATTTGCCTCCTCCTAAAATTATTTAGGAGGCAAAATAATGTGCATATTGGAAGGAATGAAACGCTCTGCAGTTCTGGCATATTAGTGTTTTGGCATTACTTTTTAGCTTACACAATTTTTCATCCGTTAAATCGAGTTAATGCATACAAGAATAAGTAGTGACTAAGCATTAGACCTCGCCTTACTAGTTTACAGATCGAAAGAGCATGGGCTGGAAAATAAACACATGGTGGTGGTTTTGAAACCCTCGCGATTATTGAGTGATTCGTTAAGGTTTTTTAGAGATTTGTTGTTTTTCAGAGGCTGGTTTAACAGGGCCGGATTTAAGAGATGGCCACATGCGCCGCGGCCCATGGCGGCAAATTTAGGGGGCGGTTAACTTCGCAATTTTTTTGATTGTAGGTATAAAAAAAAATCTGATTCAGAAAATAAATTACAAACGAGAAAAGGTGACAAAATCTCTCATTCTCTTCAGATAAATAATTTCTAATTTTGTCGTCTTTCGGTGATACGTCGAGAGACATCGCACCTTTAATTAGTCGCAATTTAGCCTAGAGCGGCGCGGCGCAGAGAGCAATGATGACGAGGACTTGAGATGAAAAGGAGAGGCCTTTGGCGCGCCGGTCAGCATGGAACACATATTGGCGCCTAACAGAGTGCACGAATACTTCCCGCATTGCGTCAAACACAGTGCGGTCAACAGCGATCGCCGTGAAACGCATAGTTCCTACAAGACTGTAGGAATATTTCACGCAGTGCGCCAAACACAATGCGGTCAGTGCTTATGTTTGATCTTTCATAATTTTTTAGTTCATTTCTTATAAATGAAAGGCCTTGTCCACACAGAGATAGGCTTACGGAACTGAAGTTTCGCGCAAAGTTCCGTGAACTTTTGCTAGTAGTGATGACAGGGCTTACGCAAAAAATGTGACCAACACGAGTAAACGCGTCTTATGCACCCCTCCTCCTCCGGCACATTCTTTTGATGGTTTTATTGATGTTTCAAAACGTATAAGAAGGGGGCGGCAAAATACAGGCGGCCCATGGGCGGCGAGTAGGTAAATCCGGCCCTATGGTTTAATCCAGTTTGGTATTGGCACAGTTGAACTGAACATGCATAGCTTCTTCAAAAACCGGAGTAAGCAGGTACATAATTTTTTGCACGATGATTTCTTTCAAGAGAGTATTGATAGTAAGAAAATATTCGCCTTTTCAAGTTTTATATTCGATGTTCTTCAGAGTATCTTCGAACAACATCAAAAATATTATCCTGACTTTAAAATTCCTCGACCCTTACTCAAAACATAATTAGGAAAAATATCACCGATTTGATTCATTCTTATTCGTGGTGGATCTTAATCATATCTGCACCCTTGATACCTCAAATGATGCGATTTATTATAACCGACAACTGTATTTCCTCTCGTTCGGATGTCTTTTCAGTGGATTTCTTTTATTGTCATATTGGCGAAACACGAAGCAGCAGTTCAACGCGTCGGCTAGACGATCATGTTACAGTTTTTTCAAGTCGACCCTTGGACGGATGACTGTTTTCGTGACTAAACATTGGAGTTTATTTCCGTATTTAACCTCACATGCTTGCACAAATGTTTGGTTAACGCCTATTTGTATGGCTTCTTTTGCTGCGGCTTCGCCTACACACCTATAGACTTCTTTTTTGTCCTATTTCATCCTCAAACTTGCAACGGCTACTCGTTTACTCAATTTGAGTCATTGAAACCAAAAGCAGAGTTACCAATATGTCAAGATCTATTACAATGGATGTCATTTACGAGCACATATATCTGAATGGTAATCATCACCATGAAAATGAAGCCCGCGGCGCGGTGGTCGGCACGTATCACATATTAGCGCCTACAAGATTGCATGAATACTTCATGCATTGCGTCAGACACAGCGCGGTCAGCAGCGGTTGGCGTGAAACGCATAGCGCCTACAAGACTGTAAGAATACTTCCCGCATTGCGCCAAATACAGTGCGGTCAGCGTGGAGCGGCGGCGGAAGTTAAAATTATTAACCCACATTTATGTTTGTTCTTTCTTAATTTTTTCGTTCAATGCTTATAAATGGAAGGCCTTGTCCACAAAGAGATAGGTTTACGGGTCTTAACTTTCGCGCAAAGTTCCTTGAACTTTTGCTAATAGTGTTGACAGGGCTTTCGCAAAAAATGTGTCTAACACGAGTAAATGCGTTTTATGCACCCCGTTACCTCCGGCACGATCACTTGATGGTTTTATTGATGTTTCAAAACGAATGAGAAGGGGGCGGCAAAATACCGGTGGCCCTTGGGCGGCAAGTAGGTAAATCCGGCTCTGCATTGGAGGATTATTATTTACTCATTTCACCAAAATCATTTTCAATAACAGATCCACCCTTAACTTACGTATATTTTTCCTGTTGCAAAAAGAGCCTGAAATATTTCGGCAATCTTTTATTCAAACATTTCCCTTTTAATTTTTGCGCGTAAGACGTCACACGAAATGAACTCTGCCGTTTTCCACTTTTGGAGCACCTAGAAATTGCTTTCACTTAAACTGCGGTGATAGCGAGGAGAGCAGTAAGTGCACGCTGGGATAAACCTCGAGACATATTAAAACATGTAATGCACTCACTGCTCTCTTCGCAATCACTGCAGTACAGAAGGCAAAGCTTTAAAAATACCTGACTAAGTTTTGATCAAAGTAAATTGGTTTAACTCCATGAAACTATCAGAACCGCAGGAAATTTACATTTCGGGATTAAAATTATTAATTTACACTTCTGCAGTGTTCAGAAAACAAGATCGATATCTCTTGTAATTATTTCGGATGTCGCTGTAAAGTCATCACGAGCCTCGCTGCACTGATTCCGATACGTTTCGCCCGTTGCCAGATTTCCTGTGGAGATACGCGTATTGTCCGCAAAATTTCGAGTTCACCCTATCGAACGGCAACATCGTTGGCCCTTCCGACCGCTAACTCGATTTCACCCAATCAGACTTAGGTAATGAGTCCATGAATTGGGATCTCACCGAACCCTCCCGGTATTTTAGCACCTTGACCGTGTGTGAACTGCCGGGCAGGGAGGTGGCGCATCGCAGCGCCCTCTGCCGTCATGCACTTGCATTAATACATGTAAATTGATGATTATAAAAGTGGATTCAAGCTCCGGGCCTGGGCCGCATTTCGCCCAGCCCGGCTGGTCGGCGCGTCGCGATAAATTTTGAGCAATGGATCCGTGCGGAATAAACAGCGGACGAACTAAACTAACTTGAGTCTTAAAACCACTGGGGGAAAATTGTGACGGGATTTCGGAACGTTCGGTTTAAGTTTGGCTCAGGTAGGTGCCTCGTTGCCAGGCTGTATGTAAAGTGTTAGTCGAGCCTATTTCACCAGGTTGTCGAATTGTGAGAGGGGTTACTGTAATTCAATGTTTTGACATGTATGGCCGTATTCAAAATTCTCCCTGAAGCATTTCCAATTTTTTCCCTGAGGAGGCACTGTAAAATTAACCCCTTGATTAAGGAGGCCTTTAAAAAAGCAGCATTAAAAGGACAATTTTTACGAACCTCGAGTGAAACTAAAATTTCTCGGACTGAGTTTTTGAGAATGCGAGGAAAGAACTCAAATGGTCGTTCAAATCAGGAATTATGAAATCTAGGGTAGGTGAGACTTAATGAGATTTTACAGTAGAGGTTTCAAAAGTAAACAGGCATACCTTCAAATATGCTCGAGATTATTTTTCAACTACACATGAAATCAGTTGATCAAAATCGAATTGGGTGTGAGGTAAGAAAAGGACAACGACGGTGCACAAGTGACAAAGTCGATAAGTGAAAAAGTCGTAAAAACATGTGTATTTTGCGAAATTTTTCTTAGTAAAATACTCTTCATTTTCAAAACTTCTTGAGTATATTTTCTCTTTAAATTTTTAGAGCCACTGTAATAAATTGCATTCAAACCCTTTTGAAAATTTCAATAAAAAATATTACTATGCCGCTTTACTAAGGAAAAAGACGTATAAATATGTGTATTTGCAAAAATTTCCTTCGTGAAACGTTCTTTATTTTCAGTGACATCTTGAGTATTTTCTCTTGAAATTTTCAGAGCCAATATGAGAATGCAAACAAAACTTTTCGAAAATTTTAAGGAAAAATATTCGCAAGTTCTCTAGGAAATTTACATTTTATCAAGAGAAATTTGGCAACGTCCAAAAGTTCATACGGCAATTTGTCTTATTATACGGCAGTATGGTTAATATCTCAGCTGACGAGCACACGCAACGTTTGCAACGTAATGAGCGCAGCACGCGGCGATCTCAGCGGCACGGCGCTGAGATACAACTATTCGTACTCGATGAGTGTCCGTATTGCATACGCAATAAATTGAAGGCGCACTGGCTTTCCTATCGCTCACCGCTGTTTAAAGCCGCAAGCTGTTTGCAATGTTGAACAATTTGCGTTTATTAGATTGCATAAGGAGATACTGGCTAACCCATATTTTATCTTTTCACCGTGAATTTTTAAATATTACGAAAAGTTCACGCATTGCAAAACTTTGGCTAGGATAAATTGATGGCTAAAATGAAAAATATGTACCTCCGATTGCAAAGTTACGCATCTCCACTCAGGTTTTATTTCCTTTAAAGTATACCGACAACAAATGAATGACGAAAAACTCCCAGAAGATATTTTGATAGTTTTCTTTTAAAAAATAAAACATGTTTGGAAATGTTGAGATGCTGCAATCATAAAGTCGTGCGTTTTTTACCTTACTTAATCATCAAAATCTCAGTTTTTTTCCTTTCATAATATGAAATAATATCTAAATAATTGCTAAGTAGGGCCTCTAGTATTCAATATCTGGATTTAATGATTGTTCACAGGTTTAATTTTTGTTTTATTTCTTCATTTTTAAGTCAAACCAACTGTTGTTGATTGTCAATATGCGATTTACTTTCCGTCAACCAGTAACTTCCAATTTCCTAACTATCAACAACAATTTCATGAATCATTAATTTTGTAAATAATTTGTATAAAATATATAATATTGCAATTGTAATATTTGTTTTATGTTCATCAATTGAGTTTGGATTTTAAAAGACCATAAATCAATTCCTCGGAACAGCAACTGCACGAAAAATGAGCTCTCTAATCGCTGCTCGCCGGCATAGAAAAAAAAAATTAACTCATGGAACATTGCCGATTTCTTGAATAATAAAGAAGAGAACGTATTGAGACGGTCATTGGAGGCACTCGCCTAGGTTTGACATCCTTTTACTCATTAGTAGAAATAAAAATACTGTCCAGACTCTTTCTTTTCTGTTTTCAATTCTAAAATGTGTATTCTGTAAGATTTGGTTGAGCACACAATTTACTCTGAACAGAAAAAACGGAAAGAAGTGTTAAGCGCTCAATTTTTTCGAATAAATTATTTTAATCCAATAAATGCCAACTTACGGAACGTAATTCGCTAAAAGACTGGCTCCCTATTAAAGTCTATCAAACAGGGAGAATATAACGTTTAGGAGCGGATGAGCTATCTCACAACCCTGCTAACAAAAGACCACTCAACTCAACAGGGAACTAAACTCAGATTTGCGGTTTCTACACAGCGCGCCATAGCAAGGCCTGAAATCTGGCAACCGTGCAATGGGGCGATGGACTCACGGCGGAGCTTTAGCGAGGGGGAGGGGGGAGAAGAGCGGACGTAAGCACGATTTGGCTCACCCTTGGCTGGCTTTGAATATTAGATCTCGCGAAAATCGTATTAAGCTTTTCCCCGGGACTAAATGACAGGTTTGTCTTATTTTTGTCGATTGCAGCTTTATCAACCCATTTTCCGGAGAACCTCTGGTTTCTGCTACCTTGATAACGGCTTCGGCGTTTTCCGAAAGCATAAAACGCGCCATTTTTATTGCCACCCTCTTGCTACCTCGATCCCGTTCCGTCCCTTTTTAACCTCGCCCCGATGCCCGCTCGGAGAATTCTCCTTTGTCTTATTGTGAAAGGCTAGCCACTCCACTCGACAACACCTCTTGCCCTTTCTGTGCAATTTTAATCACTTTCAAAGTCTTTTTCCCCTCCTTGATATCTCCTCAAACTTCCTCAATCTTACTCTTTGGAACGAAAGTTAATTTTCGACCCGAAGTCCACCGTGACGATGATGCTGCTTAAAAGGCCAATGGGTCAGTTGCGCTGGTAACAGAATCGTGTTTTAATGCTTGATTCTTATAGATTGGCTAAACATAAGAAGATCCGTCCAAACAGCAACTTTCTACGTTGAATATTAACCGAGAAATCGTCCTTTGAAAAGTCGGGTTTTTGACGTCATCCATCGCGGTGGTGCATTACATGGTATGTACTACCGCGGTGGATGACGTCATATATCGAGTTTCGGAGGGGCGTTATCTCGGTTATTATTCAACGTAGAAAGTTGCTGTTTGGACGGATCTCATTATTTTTAGTTGCCCTGCAAGTATATAAAGCACTTAAACACGATTCTGTAACCAGCGCAACTGATTATGCTGAACTATTTTGATGTTTGTGATTTTTAAGCCTACGAGATATTGATTTTTCTACCGTTCAGGCATTACATAGAGGTAAAAAATCGGCAATTTTTTAGGTTTCTTTAATTTTGTAAATTTTATGTTTAAAATGCAACTGCTAAGAGAACTAAGCACGAGGATATCCTTGGTTTCTAAATTCAGCAACTATTGGAGGAAAAATGTAAAATGATCTATGCTGCTATGAAAAACATGTGTTTAAATGGTAAATAATGGTAATAATGGTTTAATGATAAGGACGTCACTAATTGTAAGCTGCCTATTTCCTCATTTTTAAATCTGTTTTCCTACAATTTCTGACTTCAGAAACAAATTATGAAAAATACCACAAACTTAAGTCATGAAGGACTCTCAGTGAAGCGATAAAAGTACGTGCAAATTCTCCATTCTCACAAAATCCTTTCGTAATATGTGCTTTCAAAACAGACATCCAATTTTCTCCCAAATACCGCACCGCAGAGTATCTTAGATGACGAATTTTAATGGGCTCATTTTGATTGTGGAAACCAATTTTAGACTTGTTAAACCAATGCTCAACTATTTGGTGGTCAGTCATCATTCAGCGATTCTGAGCGTTGACTTCCGAAAGTTACTTTTACACTAAAGAGAAGAGAACAGTGCGAGGTCTCTGAAATATAATTTCTCTAATTCCATTAGTGCACTTGTTGCCCGCCTAATGGGATGCATTTTTTTAAAAGAGCCTGTTCTATTGATTCAAAACCCTGAAAGCCTGCGGTGAGAGCGAATTATTCCATTCCATTCCAAATTAATTTCTTCGTTTATTGGCTAACGTCCCTTTCCATGACTTGACAGAAACACTGAAAAAAGGTATGACTCAAGCAAAATGGTTTTTGCATTCGCCATCGCAAAAGTTTTAGTTTTACTTGATTTATTCTGAATTTCTCTAGGAATAAGGAAAATAATGCTTTCTTGGGAAAATAAGTGGCCTAACTTAAGCAGCATGATTCTTGATTCAAGTGGGGAAAAAACATTTTGGCAGCAAAATTAAGATTTTTTCGAGTGAAGAAAGAGAGAGAGGGTGAAGGAGTAAGACTAAGAGAGATTAATTTCCGAGCAAAATCATACACCTCATACTTTCTACTTAGTGTCTATACCATATACTTGCTCAGGATGAGACCAATATGGATCCGCTCTGATATCTCGCAAGAGCAGCGGTGAACATAAATCAAGAAGATGTTATTATTTTTCAGGAAGTAAATGTGTCGTAATGTGTCAAATAAAGGTCACGTTACCATTTTCGGGTGAACTACTCCACGTCAGTTCTATCGAGGTTGCCAACTTGTGGAAAAAACTTTGCACGAAATTTAAGTGCTCAAAAACACGTGAGAGTGAGTGATGTACATACCATTGGCAAAACTACAAAAAGGAGTTGGTGGGTAGTCAGATATAAGACCCTTCACGAAAAAAGGTAATTTAGTCCATTAAAATTCTAAATTGAGCTATTGGTTGCATAACTGAGATGAAAAGTTTGGTACCAGATACTGAACTTCGGTTTATATTGAACACTGAAATTTTCCGGTTCAGGTAACCAATATTTTCAGTCACAGAAACCGAATTTCGGACCCCATGATCGAGAACCTCGGGAACGTAAACCCAAAAAACCCTGTTTTTTCAGTGCAAAGTACAGAATAAAGTTCTTCAAACATTTTGATTTTTTTTCGGTGTATGGTACAATAAGATTCTTAATTTTCTTTTTGTCTAATGCTATACTCTTTTCCTTAACATTGGTTTCTCGCTTGTGATTTAATTGGACGGCGAAATGAAAATCCATTAGCGAGTCACATTGTGGCAAGAAACTATTAATGACCTCAAGTCGCGCTCATTGCCTGATCGGGTTTTTGAAGGCGGATCGGTCAGAATGAGCATGCACTCAAATTGAACATTAATTAATTAATGTGCCATGGACATTGAACAATGGTCACTGTGTTTAGGGCATCAGGCGTCCCTCTTAGTCGGGCTCCATACTCACCCAAGCAAAACTATCGGTCACCTTACTCTACACATCGTGTTGTCCGTACTCCATGATAACACTGTCCCCTTGGGCAGTAGGTATTCATTGTCGCTCCTTAGTCCTTAGACGACTCTTTTCCTGAAGAGGGCTTTTTATTGTTTACACTGTGATTGAAGAAGCTTCAAACTATCATTAAATGGATAATTTTGACGAATCTCCAGTAGAAGGCGAAAGTTGAAGTTCAAAAATAGTTCCTTGCTACAACAAAATATGTGACATACAAAAGAAAAAGTAGGTATTGCGAATTTTCAAAATCCGAAAACAGGCCTGGACCTACTTCAAGATTTGTCAAAATCATGGAATTTTAAATTTTATATTTATCATTTTAAAGGTTTTATGGTTTTAAAGCGTTGTAATCCCGTGCAAGGATCTATTTTCAAGATTATATTGTCGAATTTTACCGGCGTGGCGGTTTGAAAAAAGTGTCTTTTTCATGATGCTATGCTGAAGACTTCTCAATCACAATTGAATCATTGAAAGGGCCTCAAGGAAATGAGCTGTTTACGGAGCGATTATGATTATGGTCCTCAAAGCAAGGGAATCACCCACACTCCGAGTTCTCTGATTTTGGAATTTGTATTTTCTACTTAGTTGTATCCGTTCGACCAATTTTCAAGACTTTCTAGCTACCGGCAGGTAATGATTGTTATCACATTTATCAATGTATTGCTGTCTACCTCCGATATTTCAAACTATGCCTTAGTGTCTTTATCATCATAAATTGGTCACTTGAGGGCTTAACTCGGTCTTGTTAGAGCGCAAACCGCCTATCGGTGGTTTCGCTATCGAGTGGCCCAGGTTCTTTGCAGAGCAACTGGCTATCATCAACAAATAGAAAACATCAAGTTAGTTCAACAAATCTTAAGTTTAAGAAAATGAACATGCCAACTTGGCACATGCCTTGAAAAATCAAAATGTTTCACTCGTGGGGAGAAAACATCGAAAATCGCCAAAATCTTAATCCTAATTGGTGCTGTTTTAAATGTTAAGCATGGGAGGAGAGCAGAGCAAACGTCATGATAATGTTTTACAACTTCCTCGAAAATTCTGGTTTTCAAACTCAAGTCCTAGCGTGTTTTTCATGCTAATTTAAGTATATATATTCTGCAGACCTTCCAGAGAGCCATTAATGTCTCGCGGAAAAATCCAGCAACCATCCCGTAGAAAAATAAAGTGTCCGCAGAAATTCTGAACAGTCGGGACGGAGCAACGCAATTCATACTTCCGACAGCTTTCTCCTTCATAGATTAATTTGTTTGCCTTCAGTGGTAGTTGAAGTTACTCTCTTACTTTTGAACTTTATTGCATGTTCTTCCTATTTCTAAAATTTACAGCTTAATTTCATTTTATGTGTACTTTAATTTATTTTTGACCAAGGCGGATGATTCTAGCGAAAAATAGGTGAAAAAATCATTCTGAAACTTTGAAAGGAGGGAATCTTTTTTGATTCTTTCGTATGATTGATCAACAGAGGAACTTAATCATACTACTTCGTACTATTTTTGAAATTCATTCAAAATTTACTGAAACCAATGAGGGGCTTGGAGGACAAGGCGCATAAGTGCAGTTTTTGCTATTTCGAGAAATACGTGTTTGAAGTTTCGAAACTACATGGATCCTTATGGCGGAGAGAAATTCCAAACTGACTTTTTGATGCTTAAAAAATGGAATTTGGAAGCGAATTTTTCACAGAATATGGATCAAAACTAGTTTTACTTGAAATCATTATTAACTCAGTTTTTTCAAAAACTGCTCGTACACTGGAAAAAAACACACTGGATCTAGAGTCCAGACTCTTGAAAACATCGACAAGAAAAAATACTTCTTGATTCAATCGGATTTTTGCTCACATCAAGAACCAAGCCTCTTAATTTGAGCGGCTTGGTCCTTTGATGTAAGCAAAATTCTGATTGAATCACGAATATTTTTTCTTGTCAATGTTTTCAAGTGTCTGGACTCTAGATCCAATGTGTGTTTTTTTTTCCAGTAACGTCTCTCCTCAGTCCCTGCACGGTTGTGCCTCTCAAATACTTAAATATTCTGTGCGGAAATTTTCTGGCAACCCTGATCCTGCTATGATAAATAATCTTCCTCAGAAAAGCGGGCAAAACCAACCGCCACTATCTCCCGCCCTTCCCCTTAAGCGCAGATGATAAATAGAACGCCCAAGAACTCGTGTGAATTATAAATTATTTAAAACTCCCACCACCTTGTGGGGAGCACACATGATCTGGATTCAGGTGAATCCGACCTCCACCCCTCCTCTCCGTTTCCTTTAAAAAAGAAAGGGAGAAAAGCTCCTCAAGGCCTGTTGTCCCCTGTCATCGTCTTACGAGCCCATGCGTGGCTGCTCCGGAGCTGCCACTCGGATTGTAACAGATAACGCGCGGATAAATTCATGTCGTGGAACATCGGGTGATAGGTCTCCAGATATCGAGGCGCTTCGAGGCAAAGAAAGTGGGAGTATGGCAACGTTGCTTAGATTCTCGGTATATGTGTCACAGAGGGGGCATATCAGTACTGCCGTGCCGAGGAAGAACGCCGTATGAGCCTTCAGGCGTTGCCAAAGCTCCTTTGAGAATTCTCGAATTTTCGAGAATATTTGTAAACTTTTGTCTTCCAATTTTTTAAGAATTTTATTCGTAATTTGATCTAAAGTTCCTCAAATTTCAAGGGAAAATATGCATAACTTTTTTCAGAAATTAATATTTTCGAAGAGGCAACTTGGCAACATTTGAATGCTCATACGGCGTTTTTCCTTAGCACGGCATCAATTGGATTACATTTGAATCACTAAATACAAAAAGAGCACACGTCCAGAAAACCAACTTGTTCAGGAGACACAAAAACTGTTGATTTTGTGGTAGATATTTTTTGGGAAGTCGTTATGTTTAAAAAAACGACTTTCCAAAAAATATCTACCACGAAATAAACAGTTTTTTATGTCTCCTGAACAATTTGGTTCTCTGGACATGTGCCTTTTTTGTATTTAGTGATTCATTTTGCAATTAGGAACCACTATTTCTGGCCCATTTTAGAGACAACATACATGCAATTAGTCTCCCTATACAGAAAGTGCTTTTGTGGGAGAGCCAAAAATAGTGGTTCTTTTTTGCAAAATGTAATCCAATTAGTGTCGTTTTTGGCCCCACCTCGGCTGAAATTCTTCGACTTTACGATTTTTCGCTCATTGATGGTCTATATTTTTCGAAATGCTTTATGATTTGATCATTTTTGGTCTCTTTTTGCATCTTATACTGGTCTAAACATGGAACCATGGGCCAATTTTGGCGGAAAATGCGGGGTTGGCTCGTTTGCAGTCGAATATTGAAAAATCCGCATTTTTCGCTAAAAACAACCTTTGAACCTATGTTTAGGCCAGTATCAGGCCCGAAAAAAGACGGAACATGATCGAATCCATTTCATGATGCATTCCGTAAAATATAGATCTTTAATGAGCAAAATATCATTAAGTTGAGGAAATGAAACTAGGATAGGCCCAAAAACGGCCCTTACCGATACCCTTCCTTTACCAGAGTAACCTGAGCATTTTACAGAACAGCTTAAAATTCCTCCTGTAAAAACACAATATTTCAAAGATGTCTCGGGCCTTCTTCCCAGTGCTAAAGGAGCCCACCTACCTATCCCCATTAAAAGTTTTCAGTCACGTGCATGCTCGTTACCATTGCTTCGTTAAACATCAATCTTCAAGCTCGGAAAAGCCTCCGACCCTGGTAAAAATTGACAGTAGAATCTGTGTTCCAAAATACCATAGACCTACAGCCGGCTGCAAACTTTCCAATAGCTTCTATAGCCGGCAACACAATTTCTTGTAGCCTTTTATAGCCGATGGCGATTAAGCAACAGCCTGGCGATAAAGTGTATGCTAAACGTTACTAATTACGGATGCTAGGACTTAGTGAGTTTTTGGACTACCGCTCTCTTTTTGGGCCATAGTATCTTGATTTATTTTTCGAGGAAAGCTCCGTACTTTTGAAGGATGCCTGCCATTCCTAATATGTTGGAGCGTCTTCAATGTTGTATGATACTGTGCAATACCTCTGGTGTGAAATATTTGCTTCAAGCGCCGTGGTACGCTGCAGCGCGGCGCGGCGGGCGGGCAGCCAGCGCGATTGGCGCCTACAAACCTAACATGGATACTTCACGCATTGCGCAGTGCGTGAAGTATCCCTGTTAGGTTTGTAGGCGCCAGTGCGCCGCCGCTCCGCTATGTGTTACGCTCTAATATTTAATCTCGTGGAGTCTGGGTTTTCAACTCATGACTTTGAAATGTTTGCACACTCTGTATGGATTATTCTCATTTTAATTGATGAAAAAAAATATGTAGTAAAGGAAAATATAATGTTCGTTTTGTAAATATTAAGGTGATTCTATACAAACTTAAGGATTTACAAAGCACACGAATTTCTACGCAATTTCTCATAGCCTTAATAGCCGATGGCGAAAAAGCAACAGCCAGGCGATAAAGTGTAAAGCCCGGCGATAGGAACTATAGCCCGGCTGTATAATTTTTTATCGCTTCGTGTAGCCCGGCCGTATGATTTTTTTCTACAGCCAGCTATATGATTTTCTATCGCCTTCTTCAGTCGGCTATAAGAACTCCTATGGTATTTTGAAACGCAGCTCCTATCGCCAATTTTTACCAGGGGAGCGTTAATGCAACACGGAAAAAATGAAATTGCTGATTTAACAATTACCCAGATAAGACAGGAATATTTAGCCAATATTTAAACAATATTGTTTTGGTATTTATGCAAACATTGGGCCAATATTGGTTAAATATTGAGCCAATGTTAAAATCGTACACCATCTTTCCTTTTGGCATAAATACTGTGCCAATACTTTGGCTGAGAATACTGTGCCAGTACTTCAAAGGGAAAGTATTTGGATATCAATATTGAGACAATACTACACCAATATTGAATCAATTTAGGGGTTCGCAGCTAGGGGATGGTGGAAAAGGGTTAATTGTGGAAATAATTTTAGAAACCATGAAAAATAAAAATAATGAAACCACTGGGATGTTATTGAATCGATTTTGCAGATTAGAAATTTTTCATCCACCTTGGGGATTGAACCCGGGACCTACCTAACACTAACCGACGACCCTACCGATTGAGCTTCACTAGACGATGTATTTAGTGACTTAAAACCGGTATTTAACGTCGAGTTGGACGGGCAACTAGGATATTTTCCATCTGCCTGGATTTGTCCGTGTATTTATTTTACTTTTTACTTTACTATATTTTTTAAATTTATTTTATCGTTTTACTTTGTTTTATTTCCTTGCTGACTCTATTTTTTTCTTCACTCTATTTTTTTTTTTTTTCAAGCACTTCATTTTTTTTCTTTAATTATTTACTTCTTATTCCTTTACTTTGTTTTGTTTTACTGTAATTTATTTTAATACTTCATCATAATTTTTTTGACTTCAGTTAATTCTTTAAATTCATTCTATTCTTTAACCTCATTTAGTTTTTTCCCTTATACTTTATTTTTTTCTTCATCTCAGTTTTTTTACTTCATCTCCTTGCTCCCTCTAATGTTTTACTTCAGTTTAGTCTTTGACTTCATTTTATCATTAATTTGATTTACTTCATTTTATTTCTCTTCTTTTGTCTCTGTTATTCTATTATTTCCACCATTCTATTATTTTATTTATTTTTTTCTCTTTAAATTTTTCATCGACATTCTGAGATGCATTTTGCATTTGATTGCAGTTTGATGTCTTCCTCATAAAGACTATGCAGGTGCGATTGCCATAATCTCACAGCTGCACAGCTACTAAGTGCAAGTTCTACAGGAGACCAATAAGCACACGAGATCAAGAATTTCTTCTTCAGTTGAATTTAAATGTTTCATTTGAAATTTGAAAAATAAAAAATAAACAACCAAATGTGAATGAATGATAACATTCTCATTCAATGATAATATTCACAACAGTACATGAACTACAAACGAAACAAAAAAAGAAATAAACTGAGATCACGCGCAAATACATTGAAAATGACCTCAAGGAGGTGGAAATTCAACAATTTCTTGGGAGGCAAAAAAATATATATTATATTATATTATATTAAATTTGACAACAACTGCAATAACCTTTATGAATAATAAGGTTGAAAATAATGGATAATTGTTCAGAAAGAACACATTTGAGCTACGTCTTAAATCTAAGCCTTATTATGTTTAATACTTTTCGTTATGGGCAGGCATTTAGTATGATGACTTATACCGATTAGGATATCGAAAATACTTTAAAAATATTTTGAATAGCAGTATTATTGTTTAAAATATTTTCAAAATATTTTGAAAATACTTACCAATGCATTACTGTCTTTTAAAATGTTTTTAAAATATATAATAAATATTTTGAATATAAATATTATATGTACTGATATTTTAAAAATACTCTCACGATATAAATTTTTACAGTATTGAAATACAAATATTTTGAAAATATTTTTATGATGTTTTGGGTAAACATATTATTTTTAAAAATACTAAATGATGATTCTCTAAATATTTTCTAAAAAAATAATTTTGATTATAATATTATCAAAATATTGTCAGTATTGTGTAAATATTGCGACAGTACTGACAATATTTGCCCAATATTGTAAAAATATTATGTCTTATCTGGGTATGTAGTTAAAAAAAATGTCTGATATGTTTTAATGTAGGTTTATAATAAAAAATGCTAATTTAACCACCTCCGTAGTTAAATTACGTTTCCACCATTGTAAAATGTACATTTGAAACATGCCAGACATAATTTTTTAACAATTTAATTGTTAATTTAGCAATCCATTTTTCCCCGTGAAACTGATATTTCATCAAATGTCTCACCTATAACCCAAATAAATTTAACCAAAAAATGACCTAAAATATGGGGTTCGTCAGGTTCTTTAGTTCCTGTGCCTTATCTTCGGGAAGTACAAGACGGAGCGGAAAAGGAACCAGGTATCTTATCTGCATGCATGATAATGTTGAAATACGTCGGAGCTTGGCAACGAAGAAATAACAAGAACCGAACGCTATTCAATGGTAATTACCACTGGCGTTGAAACACCTGAGCCTGTTCGTCCGGCATATCACCCAACCATCAAAGGGAAAATTGAACAGCTGTAAATGTTCAGAGATCGATTTCAGTGCTCACGTAACCAATGATCAGTTGCTCAAACGAGTGCAATCTGGTGGAAAAAAGGATGAAGTAAAACTCGGCGGTATGATAAAGTTTTTGAGTTAAGGTTTTTTCTTTAAATTAAAAAGATGCCATAGTGCCAAGATGCCTAAGTGCCAAAAAATCGCGTTTTTTACGGGCTCATATCCGTTCTCAGCAGATTTAAATTATTGAATTGTTAAATCAACTTATCTGTAATAACTCGTTCCTCTTCATCCTCACGAGATAGCTTATATCATTACTATTTCATTATCATCATTCATTACTAAAAGCTCTCTGATCCCTGAATTTTTATTTTGTCGTTATTCCTTCTACCGTTCTACTGGGCCGATTTCTATGTTTTTTGCGGTTATCGACACGTGACAGTCTGTAAATAAACCCCCTGTATTCAAATTTTTGGAAAAATGACTTCTGTTTTCTTTTTTTTTAATATTACATGATGAAGTTGTGAATTCTTTTGGAAAAATGACTTAGTTTTTTTTTCTATATTACGTGATAAAGTTGTGAATCCTCCTATTTACACAAAGTAAATTTTCATTTTTTGTCACAATTCGTATTAAAAATCTACCGATCCGATTTTCATGATTTTCGCAGCCCAATCAAGCCGCACGAATGTTGGTCGAACTTTCGTGAAACTAGTTCCACGAACCAAATATATAACTCACATAAATCAGCTAAAACTAGTTCAATGAATGCAGTTTGACGAGCTAGAACGAAAAATTTGATTGTCTGGACTTACGGCTTTGCTTTCGATTATCTCTGACCCGAGGGCCTTCCACTGCATCATCTGACAGCTTTTGAAGACAGTAAGGTTAATACAGTCTTGAAATATTGATGGGGATTTTCTGGAGGACGATGAGAGATGAGTATTTTAATATACTTTTACCCTCCGAACTTGTCGTTTGGAATCGGTGTGGCAGCAATGGGGGAGGGAGGGGGGCGCTGAAGTGCTCGCTTTGAAAGCCCCCCTGGGAATCATCGAAACTGACGTATTGTCACGCGAGACGGGTATGCGTCGTTTGCGCCAAGCTGCGCAGCGCTGCGTCATTGAGATGCGAGCAATTGCGTTACCTAGGAGTCCTTCAACACTGGTTGTCAAATCTAACGCGTTTCCTCCGAACTTCAACTTCCGTAAAATTTCCAACATCCTCAGAGAAAAGGTTTAATCTTTACTAGCCGTCACCTTCCGGCCAAAGTATCACAAGTGCCATGCGACGTTCCAAAAATTTTCGCCGCCATTATATTTTTTTATAGAGAAATTGGACGTATTTCTATCAAACAGAACTAAGCGCCAATTTGAGTTCCTTTTGAGGAATTTAGAATCCCGGATAGCGCATTCTGTCAAACGAACCTAAGCGCCATGGAAAAGCATTACGGGTATAGGACGGAATAAGCCGGACGCCCGATTCCGCCGCCAATCCAAGCCCCCCTCTACCTTCCTCACCATATGGCGCTTAGGTCCGTCTGATAGAAATAGTCCAATTGTTGATTGAATCCTTTGAAAATTTCGCTGAATTTAATCGACTGCACAAAGAAATTTTTTGCAATTTTTGGACTGCTTTGCAGAACAATTTCTCTGTAAAAAAAATAAAATGGCGGCGGAAATTTTGAAACATCACATGGCGCTTGTGATACTCTGGCCGGGAGGTGACGACCTACAGATCTCCGACTCCTCAAGTTATAATTAGTTCCATTATGGTATTGTAAGATTCATACCCAGCGGATATTCCTAATTTTTGTGGCTATATCCACCACTGATCGGGCCCACAGTTCTGCCGTGATGGCGAAGAGAGCCGTAAGTGCAAAATTTTCGAAATCGAGTTTTCTTCAAAATTCGTCTAAACTCTTTTAGATATGAAATTACTGAGACAGCTAAAACAGCAAAATTCATCCTAGTTTAATGAAAACGAGACGTATGAAAAAGCCGCAAGTGCAAAAAAAAATGACATAGTTTTTTTTCAAGACAGCCGCAGGTGCATGAGAGCCAATGAAAACAGGGCTTTCAAAAGGAATGCCACCCTCTTCTGCCAATTTCTAACCTGAAAATGTGTTTGTTGTGCGTCCAAAGCGCAACTACGAAAGCATGCAGAAGATAGCACATACGGCTGTCTTCCTTATTGGTAGCCTAGCATAAAATGAAAAATACCTTTTTCGTGTAATTGAAATAAAATCAGTCGATTTTTAATCATCCATGCGATTTCTAAGAGTCTTCTGGACAATGAGTAGCAATTTCACAAAGAACGGAGGCTTTTTTCAGTAAAATGTTCCGGTCAGACGCTTCTGAGCCCGTTTTCTCAGAACTTCATTTTTGCACTTACGGCTCTCTTCGCTATCACGGCAGAGTTTTCATATTGTCAAGTCATATATACCAGGTTTTTTTTTTTATTTCCGGTAAGTGCTCATCACGGGCCGAGCCGCGTAGTGGCTCATTAATTAATTACGTCACACACATTTTCCGTTCGCGCTCGTACCTCAAACCCAGGCTCTGTTTATGAATTACGAAACATATTGCAGCACCCCTTCCACGAATTTTCATCTAGTTTAGATGAAATGTGGTCCAAAAGTGTCTACTTCCCTCAAAATGCACGCAATTTTCCGAATATGATGGTCATTATTTAATGCGCGGCATGAAATCCGCTCAAAACGTACCGTGATGATGGCTCAAGCCCTCCTCCTTGTAAGTGCGTTATCTAATACTTCCTAATTCATTGGTCTTACTAGAATTCATGAGATATGACGCAATCACACGCTGAATTTAGCAACTGAATATGGAAGTCAACAGTCATCGCCCAACGGCTGAAATTTCGCAAATTAGAGTTATTTTTATCCAGATGTGTATCAAATCTACTCGAATGGTTCCGACAAATCCAACATTAGTCCGATGGTTGCTGAATTTTGACGCGCAAAATTCAGGCATCGGGCCGATGACTTCCACATTCAAGCCACATTCAACTCCCACATTCAGTCTGTGATTGCGGCAACAGTAAAGCACGTCTCGACTGTGCCTTGACAGAGGGAAAAAGAGCCTCTCCTAAATTTTGCCAAGCACAAGGTTGGATTATTACACCCAAGAGCAAAGTGGTATTTTAACGTACCTAAAAAATAGCAACAGCTCGGATATCTATTGACAGTTTTTCTTAAAGTTTTCTCTTTGAAATGTACAAATGTTTTAATTTGTTTTTTAAATGTCATTGGTAATAGAGCGCGTCTTGCAGGTGTAAGATCCCTCAGAAACCGAGGCCTGGTCCATTCGCTTCGACATTGGTCGAAATTTCCAAGAAATACAAGGGTCATCCAAAAAGTAAGGTTCCACCTACCTTGTATCTTCCGAACGAAAAGAGATAAATCAAATCGATAAAAAGGTACATATTAGGCATACTCTAAGCTTTAAAACAAACTCAAGTTTTTGAAAATCGGTCGAGGAGTTCGCGAGAAAACTCAATTTTACTGAGACGACCTCCTGTCGTCGGGTGCCCACCTCCGAGGTCAGGATGCGCGGAGAGTCGCTTACCTACTTCAGACTCGGCTTATCGCCTCTAAACATCAAATCAAAAAGGAATGTAAAAGAATTTATTGAGTAGGCTTTTCCTTACTTTTTGAGATAGTCTCCGCATCTTTTTTGACATTTCTAGTATCGTTACAGCAGCTTTTTCATGCCTTCCGCGTAGAAGGTCTCGTCTTGGCTCCAAAACCAGTCATTGCCAGCGGTCAGCACTTCCAAATCAGTTGCTTTCCGTGGTAAAATTTTTCCCAAATCTTCCGTACTCTCTTAAAGCCTCAGGTGATTTTCGTCTATTCCTGAGATGAAAAACTCCTACTGTGGAAAGCAATTTCCAATCGATTTAGAGGTGCAGAGCGCTGGCAATGACTGGTTTTGGAGCCAAGACGAGATCTTCTACGCGGAAGGCATGAAAAAGCTGCTGTAATGATACTAGAAATGTCAAAAAAGATGCGGAGACTATCTCAAAAAGTAAGGAAAAGCCTACTTAATAAATTCTTTTACATTCCTTTTTGATTTGATGTTTAGAGGCGATGAGGCGAGTCTGAAGTAAGCGACTCTCCGCGCATCCTGACCTCGGAGGTGAGCACCCGACGACAGGAGGTCGTCTTAGTAAAATTGAGTTTTCTCGCGAACTCCTCCACCGATTTTCAAAAACTTGAGTTTGTTTTAAAGCTTAGAGTATGCTTAATATGTACCTTTTTATCGATTTGATTTATCTCTTTTCGTTTGGAAGATACAAGGTAGGTAGGGAACCTTACTTTTTGGATGACCCTCGTATCTCGCAGAACTAGATTTAGATGCGGTTAGCTAAAACAACTTCGATGAAACGGCTCAGTTTGACATACCACGACAAAAAGTCCGACCGTCTGGATCGGGTCTAACGTTACAGTTGCTTAGCCCTTAAACGCCCAAGCCGGGCCAAATTGACCTGAGCTTTGCTAAAAAAAAACTTGCCTCGCGGGTTGTATGGAGCCGATACATATGAATTTTAGATACATATCTCTACAAATATATGTCTAAAAAAAGAATCAGACGTCAAATTGAAAATAAGGAGAGAGAAATCGAGTCTCAACAAAGCCGAAGATAGGATGGATGTAGTTGGGCTTAGTTTTTTCACTTCTCTCCCGAATCTGAGCGGCACGTTGTTGGCAGCATAGAGCAGAGCATTGCAAGTTTACGCCTCGCGTGCCATCGCGCCTTCAATTTTGCAGATGCTGCGCGGACATCCATCAAGCACGAATAGCTGTAGCTCTGCGCCGTCGTCGACGTGCGTACATTTCCGTATGATGTGTTAGTTCTATTTGTCTTATTTGTATTGTTGCTTCGAGGGCTATGTGAGCAATACAACCGAGGATCGGTTAGAGTTAGTCGGCCCTCGTTTTTTAACTTTTCTCCCGAATCTTTTTGAAATTTGAAAAAAATTAAGGTCTAATTCTGCTCCAAATGTGCTATAGCGAGTCCAAATCAATTAATCATTTTGAAAAGGAGAAGAAGAAAAAAAATGTTTAGAGTTTTTTCAAGCGCTCTACAGGTTGCACGGTCATAAAAATGGGTATTTTAGCGAAAACGTGTCATGTCAACGACCAATTGACCCGACTCTATCTTTTGGGGGAGCGGAGATACGGTGGTTAAGGAGAGAGGTGTCGGAAATCGCCAAGTCAAAATTTAAAAAAAAAAGTTCTTACATGATAAATCTTAGAAAAAATGTATACAGGGTGAGCGAAAAGTCCCCGACCCCCCCCCCTCTAACTTTTGAACGAATTGAGCTAAGGAAATGAAACTTTGGGAATGTTCCTATCTCAAAGGGGACCATCTTTTGAGGGGGTCAAAATTTTGGTCCCCCCCTCAGGGGGGGACAGGGGCCCCCCAACTTTTTTTTTTCAAATAGCAACCCCTATCTTGTGATACCTCATTCGAAAGAGCATGAAAAACTAAGAATTTTGGCGCAAACCGCAGATCAATATCTCAATTTTTGACCGAGTTATGATAGGTCAAAGGTCAAATTTGACCTATTTTCAAAAAATCATAACTCCGGTTCAAATTATCGTAAAGAAAAAAAGAAAACGGGAAAATTTACCAAATTGTGTTCGCTTTTACGTAAAAATTGCAGAAATCACTTCGATTTAATTTTAAGGGGGGGCTCGGACCCCCAAATACGTCAATTCAAAGGTCATTCAATTTTCCTGCGAAATAAGCCAATTTCCTCTGGATTTGCCTCCACATTATCTCAGTAAGGTCAAAATCAGTTCAACATTACGTTGGCAAGTCCCCAAATTTCGGAAAAAGTTGAAAAAACGAAATTTAAGGTGTTTTTCATGCTCTTTCGAATGAGGTATCACAAGATAGGGGTTGCTATTTGAAAAAAAAAAGTTGGGGGGCCCCTGTCCCCCCCCTGAGGGGGGGACCAAAATTTTGACCCCCTCAAAAGATGGTCCCCTTTGAGATAGGAACATTCCCAAAGTTTCATTTCCTTAGCTCAATTCGTTCAAAAGTTAGAGGGGGGGTCGGGGACTTTTCGCTCACCCTGTATAATACTTCAAAACTATCAAATATAATACAAATTTTGGAAAACTGAGTTGATCTTCCTTCAACACCCCTGCGTAAAAAATTGGCTCTTTTCGCTCAACCTTCTCTACTCTTTACATAATTAATTTATGGATAGTGAATACATTTTTTTTGGCTGATTCACTGTTTAAATCCTCACAGATGAGAGACTGTCATCGACAGAGTGGTATAGTCAAGAGCATTGCAATGATGCCAAAATGACATTCCTCTAATGCAAGAAAATAAAAAATAGATATATTTCACCTGCACACCCCGAAAACGTCGCGAATGAAATCAGGAATTTCTCGTGTAAATTTTTATTTTTTCGTTTTTTTTCTTGCCCTCGACAATTTTTTCGCAAAGAGAGGAAGTTGTACCATCCCTTTAGAATCCCAATGCTCTCGGCTCATTCTTACGAAGTGCAGTTTGCAGTATCTTCAAGCTTTCCTATGTGTCATTAGCCTATGTGTATAAAACCAATTCGATAAACTTCATTTTCGTAGGAAATTAATTTAAAAGGTTGGGAAGGTTTGAAATAATGGAGTCGTCAATCTCCCTGTCTCAGATAGAACTGGTAACATGAAGTTATTTGAAATTGGAGAACCAAGTTTGCATCAACGTATTTCAATATCTTTCGATTAAGAACCCGAGGTGAAATTAATAACCATTAAGCTAATCGTTCTATCCTTGTGCAACCACTCTCCTTGAATGATCGGCTTAAGAGGAGAAAAGCACTCTTGAAATAACCCCCTCTGAAACCCTGAACCCTCCTTCATCCACTATGCTCTCATTTTGCTCAACTACTGTTTCTACCTCTGTCAAGAGGGGTGCAATTTTCAAGTACATGTTGCTTCAGCGGGGGCTCCTGTACATACTCTTTTTGCCGCTGCTGTTGAATGAAAATAATAAGTAGGTTGGTTGGTTGGCTCATTATTGTCATAGTGCTGTAACTACATTCATCATATACGTCTGTGCACGCTCGACTTGTGAAGAACTACATTAAAAAACTTCGATCCTACGCAGTGGCGATTCTTGTAAATTGGCAACACTGTTTTTCCTCCATTTAAATGTATGTATTAAACCATCATTCCTAGCAGTGGCGTGGTGTGCTTCGATATACATAGATATTTCCTCATTTGAAGCTATGGTAAAGAATCGATTATTAAGATGTTCGTTGCGAGCACCCTGATAATCGATCCTTTTCCACAGGTTTAAATGACAGATTAATCGATACATCGCAAAGCACGCCACGCCAATGATTTCTAGGTGACGCATCCTATATCTCATCTACAATCGATGTATTCAATGGATTAAAATAGAGTATTGACAGGGTTGCAAATTGCCATTGCGATTTGTCGGAATTTTAAGGACAAATTTGTTGCGTCGCACAGTGGATCAAGTCATTTAGAGAGGTAGGAAATGAAATTTTTGAAAAATTTTGATATTTTTTTTTGTCATATTTTGAATTTTAAGGGGTGCTCCGCGAATATAATTTTACGAGGATTTTTATTAAACAACTTTTAGAATCTCAAAATTTTGTATAAGCGGAGTTGCAAGCTTTTAAAGTTTCCAAATTTTGTCCGACCTCTCCTATTGACTCGATCCACTGTGCGGTGGCTGGGCCACGCGCAGAAAGGGCTCACTCGGAAAGGGCGGGATTTTCAATTTTTCCAAGCTTTCAAAGTTTTTTTCCCCGGCTCGGATTCGTTACGTAACGCTAGGCTTGACTCCCTCTCCCCTTGTAACGCACCGTAACGCTGGCTCAAACCTCCCTTCCCCAAAGTGCGTTACGTAATACTAGACGTACGTTACGTAATACTGGATTTCACGCGAGGTTTGCAAAAACTGCCCCTATCTTGATGCTGTGTCGAGGATCTCCTTAAACCTTCAAAAAAAGCTCCGGCCGTGGAGGCCATAAGCAGCGGACCTGGAGCACGGACTGGATGGGCTATATGGCACTACCGTTCGCCTACGCGCCTGACGGCCGGATTGCTACGTGCGGGGACGATGCGGAGTCCTACGGACATGAAAACCGTAAGTCGCGGCCTCGAGCGGCATAGGCAGCTTGCGCTCTAGGCGCTACTTACGGGCTGGACGGCCGGAGCTCTGCGCGCCGCCGCTGTCCGCGACGTGGTGGATTTTTTCGGAACTACAGCTGAAAATTCACCATTAAAGTACATACTTAGAAAAGAAAAACTTTCCAGCAAAGTTTTAAACATTGAGTGAATTATCTTGTGTCAATTTCTGAACAAGATTTTTTTTCTTTCCTTCTTTTTAAAATAGGTATATATTTCTTTGTTGATAGTTCATAACAATTTAGTTTCAGGAAAGTGATGGATAATTCAATGTCTAAGAAAGAAAAAGAGCATATGAACGTTAGCTTGTTGATCATGTTTCAGATATCAAGAGAGATTTGAACTCCTTGGCTGATAGTTCAGCAAGTCAATTTGAGAAAAGAGATGAATCTTAGAGAAGAGATGATGCTTATTGAGAAAGAAAATCAGCATATGAATGTTAGCTTATTCATCGTGTAGAGATATCAAGAGAAATTTTCAAAAACCTAACTTTAATGTTGCAAGCCTTCGTAGAAATAAATAAAGCACTGGGGAAGCACTGGAAGGAACAAATGTAGATAGATCAAAAATTCATGCTACCTATTTTAAATGTAGAACAGACTGTCCAAGGTATGATAAATTGCTAAAACTCATTGCAGCGAAAAATGTAAATTGAAAAATCATTTTTATCACTTGGCAGCCCGTTCTCAATAAATGTAATTACTTTCACTCAATGAGAATTCAGCATTTGTCAAAAACAAAACCTGGTTCATCCCTCAATAAAAAATACGAATGCAAAGTAGGAAATCACCCAAATGATTAACAAAGGAAAAGCACAGGCGTAGGTCTAGGTACTTACAGATTTTTACTCCTTACGACTAGAAAAGCTTCAGAATCTTGAAAATGAGGTTGAGAATATTTCAAAGTGTAAATTCAGTAGTAAAAGTTGACAAAACTTCAAGATATAACTCTCCGCAATAACTACCGGATACAATTTCCACAAAATATTAGCGAAGAAATATACCACCGAAAATTGTCACACTTGTTAAAATTGTAGATCTTCCCTTCAGCAAACTGAAGCGCGATTCACACAAAATTTTACCACTATTACAGTACACTGAGCTCCCTAGAATTGGGATATGGAATCAGAGAGATATTCACAGCAACAATGTTTGCACTGGCTCTTATCGGATAATCAACGCAGGCAAGATTGGCTTATAGCTTCCGCTGGCGGACAGCTATTTTGGCAACAGAGAAGGGAGGTGTTGGATGTCGGAGAGTGAAATACTACCTACTCTCAATTGAAAACATTTAAGTATAAGCCAGAGATTAGATTGAAATGGAATAAAAAATCAACCCAATCTTATGAGCAAGCAAAGGTGGCACAATGAAGTTGCAATCGGTAAATAGACATTCTTGTGTCTACATTATCAGTATTTTAGTGTGGCGGTAATTTACTCTGTGGGAAGATGCGTGGCAGGTAATTGATTGCTTTTCTTGGATTTAAGTTCTTTCCCTTAGTAGGGGGAAAATAAGTGAATTGCAAACGAACTTACAGGAGGAGAGGATATGAGCTCAGTGTGTAGGTAAAACTGACAATTTTCACTTAACTCTCGTCGCATTTCCGAAAGTATTTGACAAGCGTTATCACACAGAACTTTAGAATCAATCGTGCCCTGATTCACAACATAAATTACATGGGACCTCCTAAGAAAAGGATCTGTTCAAAGAACGACTATGATTTTACGATAAGCTCGGTCCGTTGTCTCTGAGCGAGATCTCAAAAGATTCAGCAATTTGATATGAAAAGTCCAGAGAGCCCGACTCAGTTCAACCGCGGGATATGCAGGCTGATTGTTTAAATTAGGCAAAGCGATAGACAAAGAAGACATAGGGAGCGATCTATTGGTTGAAATGGGTGGTTCATATGTAGTCTTAGGGAGATTATGATGGACTAACCAGAGTCTCTCATGGATTGCTGTTAGTTTATTACCTATCTCCTTTGCCCATTGTAACCACCCACTTCCACCGATTCTGCCCTACTAAGGGAGAACGCCATATGAATCTTCAGGCGTTGCCAAATTCCCTTTGATAAAATAGGAATTTCCTCGTAAGCCTCTGAATATTTTCTTCAAATTTCTCAGATAATTTTGTTCGCAGTTTCACCCAAAGTTCCTGAAAATTCCAGAGAAAAATATTCAATAATTTCCTCAAAAATAAACATTTTAGTGAGGGAAATTTGGATACTCTCGAATGTTCATACGACGTTTTTCCTTAGTACGGCAGAATCGGATCCCTCTACATCCCTTTTTGTCCTCTTTGTCTACACTTTTGTCTACACCTTCGTCTATACCTTTGTCTATAGCTTCGTCTATCAATTTCAACGATCAGCCCGCTGATTTAATGAACAACACGTACGTACACTAGTTCCGAATAGGAAGAATCCACCATCCGAAGTTGCGACAACCATACTGAACTGCCGTGCTAAATGAGAACGCCGTGTGAACATTCGAGAGTTGCCAAATTTCCCCGGATAAAAAATGTATTTTTGACAAAATTCATGCATATTTTTCCTCGAAGTTTTCATATATTTTAGATTAAACTGCGAACAAAATAGTCTGAAAAATTGGGAGAAAAATATTTACAATTTCCCCGATAAATTCGTATTTTATCAGAGGGGAATTGGCAAGTCTGAGAGTTCATACGTCGTTTTCCCTTAGTATGGCAGCATAGATCGTCGCTCCGCTGACGTAAAGGCGTATCTCAATTTCCACGTGAGCCCTGTTTTACATATGAGTCCATGCTTTCCGGGGCTCATGCGAAAATCGAGACACGCCCTTACGTCAGCGGGGCGACGAGATGAGGGGCGCACCTGTTGTTTATGTAAATGAGACCGAAGGTTGTCGAGCAAAGCCGTCGATTCGAGTAAAGATGGACGGTGAGCGAGGAGCGGCGCCTCCATTACGCGCGTTTCGATTCAATTTTGATAGGCGTTTTAATGGATTTGCGGATTTAGCCAATTGCTTTTCCCTTCCGCGCCAATCCCCGACGCCCCCTCCGCCAGATAACGGATCCTCCCGGAATAAATTTCACCGCTCCAAATTGCTGCGGGACCCGAAAGAGTTACGTATGACGGTGCTTGACGCATCTCGTACCTTTTTTTCCAGGGCCCCCTAAAATCGACAGTTAGATAAGTTCGACGAACTCCTAAGCCGAGAAACTCCTAGAATGTCTTGGATTTTGCAAACCAACACTGAAAAAAAAGGTTAGGACTATGTATACAAATCGTCCGCATCAGGGCCGGATTTGCCAACTTGCCGCCCATAGGCCGCCTGAATTTTGTCGCCTCCTTCTCATTCGTTTTGAAACATCAATAAAAACCATCAAGTGAACGTGCCGGAAGGGAAGGGTGCATAAGACACGTTTACTCGTGTTGGATACATTTTTTGCGAAAGCTCCATCAACACTACTAGCAAAATTTCACGGGACTTTGCGCGAAAGTTAAGTTCCGTTAACCTATCTCTGTGTGGACAAGGCCTTCCATTACAAGAAATGAACGTAAAAATTATGAAAGAATAAACATAAATGCGGTTTAATAATTTCAACTTCCACCGCCGCGCCGCGCTGACCGCATTGTGTTGGCGCAATGCGTGAAGTATTCCTACAGTTTTGTAGGCGCTACGCATTTCACGCCGACCACTGCTGACCGCACTGAGTTTGATGCAATGCGTGAAGTATTCGTGCAGTCTTGTAGGCGCTATGCGTTTCGCGCTGACCGCACTGTGCTTGACGCAATGTGTGAAGTATTCATGCAGTCTTGTAGGCGCTAATATGTGCCTGGCAAAATACTCGCCCCGACATTCATCAGTCATCTTCGACGTATTTTATGCTCAAGGGGTTTCTCATCGATCATCGATAGATAAAAAGGTAGCGTTGCTCACTCGATTAGATTTAGATTTTTCGTGCGGGGTCTCGGAAATATATTATCTCCGACTATTCCCATTATCGTTATACGACCCCATGAGGAATTTCACACACGATTGAACCACGCTGAATTAGTGGAAAGTACCTTGAAAGGGGCCAAAGAAGGAGTCCCGATTTTGAGACGGCGTCGTATTTCTGCTCGGACTAGAACACGAACAACTGAGCACAAGCTGACGCATCAGAATTCGGGATTGGAGTCGGTAGAGGAAGCTGCAGAAACCCCCTCATGTACATAGGCTTTCCATTTGAGTTAAGCGGTTCTTCCCCGGCAGAGCAGTAAGGCTATTAACAGATTATCGCGCATTCAAATCGGCTTACACTCCGGCGCCATCTCCCGGACAAACTTTATTCAGAGCTCTTTTGAGCCACCTTCCGAAGGAATCTGCAAGGAGAGCCCGGTAATAATGTCCACCCAGCGGGTCGATTGTGGACTTGTGGAGTGACCTCAATCGATTGCTTCCTACCTTAGCGATGCTATTTATCGATCGATTTCATTCGATTTTCGGCAATAGTGCACCCAGCGGGTCGATCTGTGGACTTGGAGAGTGACCTCAATCGATTGCTTCCTACCTTACGGACGCAAAAAAATCATGGGAAAAATCGAAAAGGAAATTTAGAATGTGGACCATGATAAGCAAAAAGGAACCAAGCCACACCAGCTATATTTCAAAATTTAACTGGGCAATTTAATTTTTTACAACAGAATGTTTGTGCGGATTTCTTTAAAAAATTAAGAAATTTCCTTCGTAATATGCAGAAAATTCACTGAATTTTGCACAAGTATCCGCTTGCCCGTTTTCACGTAAAAAGTCAAATTGCCCTGTTAAATTTGGCAATAGCTGACGTGGCTTGGTTCTCTTCTGCTAAACGTGGTTCATTTAGGCTTTTTAATCACGAATATTTAAAAAAAATGTCTGTCTAAATTCTGTAAACTGCCTCTTGCATTCAATCGAAAATTTCATGGGCAGAGAAACATCGCCCACCCCAAACAACCGCTACACCTGCCGCTATAACCGCAGGCCAATCAAAAGTGGATTTCTCGGTCTAATTCTTAGAGCTAGTCCGCCACTGAATACTGCCGTGCGAGGGAAGAACGCCGTATGAACATTCGAGAGTTGCCAAATTTCCCTTGATATAACATGCATTTTTGACGCAATTTAAGTATGTTTTCCCTTGAAATTTACAGATATTTTAGATCAAATGCGTACATAATTGTTTGAACATTTTGGAAAATAATCTTAAGAATTTTCCCAGTAAATTCGGTTTTTATCGAAGGATATGTGGCAACGTCTGAAGGTTCTTGCGGCGTTCTTCCTTAGCATGGCAGAATAGCCCTAAATAGTAATTTCGACTAAACGCTTTGGTTTTAAGCGCGCGTCATAATGATCGAGAGACATTCCAATGAGTTCACCCCCCGAGCTGTTGGGGTGAACTGACAATGGGTGGACGAATTTCATTAACATCGATCAGTCATAATACATGATCCGATTAGTCTCGATTTCCGTGTAATTGCCCGCGCAAAATAACTCCTCTTCCGCCTGTAGGGAATTTCCGGTATCCTGGTATTCTTCGCTGGCACTGCCCTACCGTGCAAAATATGCTGCTCTTTGTTATTCAATAAACAGTCGATCGAAGCGGCCAGCAAGTCATGAATAGGATACAATTTTTACGTATTTCCAGGTAAAATAAATGAAAAGATTCAGAGGAACGTCAAGTGTGAAATGGACCGCTTGACAAGGTGCGAATTTTAGCTTTCTGATTCATGTTTCTTAACCAGAATTCTGCCGTGCTAAGGAAGAACGCCGTATGTGCCTTCAGACATTGCCAAATATCCTCCGATATAATACAAATTTTCACATATTATGTTGAATATTTATCTTCCAATTTTTCAGACAATTTCGTACACACTTTAGTCTAAAATATCTCAAAATTTCAAGTAAAAACGTGCACAACTTTCCTGAAAAGTGCTTTTTTTATCCGGAGAAATTTGGCAACTCTCGAATGTATATACGGCGTCCTTCCTTAGCACGGCAGAATAACACGCAGAACACGATTCTTGCATTGATAAGTACCGAATTAACTCTTAACTAAGATATGAACGTTTTTATTTTACATTAGTCGCGGGAAATTTGAATTGCCCGGTCATACGAAAAACGATACTCCACGTGAGTCAAATCGCGCACAATAACAGTTTTGGCCAGCCTCTTATTCGAGCAATTTTTCAACTCCTCCATCACTTGTTTAAAGGGTTAACAACAAGCAACGGCTGAGCCAAAGTACCGAGATACAGGCTGCCATATTTTTATACCGCAGAGGCTGTTGCGGCAAGTTCTAATGCGCGATTTGACGCACGTAAACCATCTTGTTTTTATGAGTGAAAGTTTTGAATTCACGCGTCAAGAAACATCGAATATCTTGGTTAGGAGTTAATTTCGGTATAATTTTCGTTGCGCAAATCGTGTTCTACTTGAAACTTTGGTTATGGATCATGTATCAGAATGCTGAACTTCGTATTTTGCCTATTGGTCCATTGCCGATAGGTGAAGTCAGGCAAGTAATTTCGGCATGAATGGTCTCCATTTTATTCATACATTTATTCCTATTTTACTTATTTCTTTTTTCAATTTGATTAAATACTTACACCGCCCTATTTCCGTGCAGCGACGGCGTATGAGTGCAGTGAGAGACATATTTCGTTATCACAACCAAAACAAAATTGAAGGCGCTCCGCCTATTTCAATGGATAGGTCTGGATGCAACTATTCGTGTTCTTGGGATGCCCGTGTTGCATACACAAGAAATTGCAGGCGCTTTGGTTTTCTTACGCACATCGCATGGCTGTGGTTGTTAGCTTCCAAGGGTTTTCTACGTTGCATTTCCAATCGTGTTTTCACAAAGTTCTCGAAATTTGGACGAGTCGTGTGGCATGACGGCAGCGTTGCAAAAATTGAAAATGACATTGTTCACGCCGAAAACTTTGGAAATTTATAACCGGTAATTGTTTGCAGAGACAAGTAGGTAATTAGTTCCTTTTCCCACCACGATGAAGATAAACATATCTGGATTCGACATTTTGTGTTTTTTCGTCTTCTTTACTAAATCCACTTGACGTTCCTCTTTCTCTCTCTCTCTCTCTCCCTTTTCCTCCCTATTTCTCTCTTTTTCTCCGTGTCTTCCATTTTTCTGCCATTCATTCCCGTTGTATCCTTGTTCACTCTCTTTTTCTCCCATTTTCCCCAAGTTTCTCCATTTTCTCTCTCATTTCATCTGTTTTACTACAAAAAAGAGAAAGCAAATCGAAACACTTCTTGCAATGGCGTATTTCTAGATTGGTATGCTTATCTGAACTTTCGCCAGCTTTTCATTCGGACAAAGTTTATAATAAACTCAAAAAGTTGCATTTTAAGTAGAACGGAGTTGAGAAACTGGTTTTGAATTTAACTATACTCGTAAATATTCTCCTGTGAAAAATTCAACGACGGGGATAAAATCGTTTAAAGTGAAAGTAGTTGTTAACGTCAGCCTCAATTTCATGTAGGAATAAAACTTCAAACCTTTTGTCAGTTCCAACTAGATGTATACCTCGGTGCGTCTTTTTGTGGCGGAATTTCGATTTTAGTGCCCTAATATTTATACAGTTACGTTTTAACGAAAGACTCTCCGCTACTAAAGTGGCGTGGCTAGAGGACAACCAGAACAGGAGCCCTAGCCCTGTAATTCTACCAGTTGCTGTTCAATGGAAAGCGGATAGTTAGATGTGGAGTCTCCGTTGATTGACAGCCAGAGTTTTAATTACGTTTTGATTAAAGCTTTGTAATTAGTTTTGCCCGCGAAAAGTTTTCCTCGGCGGACGTCTTCACGCATGCCGCCGGCACTGCGCGATGCGGCGCGGTTTCCTGACAAGTCGTTGCTCCTCTCATGTAAGGACGTATCTCGATTTTCGCATGAGCCCCAGAAAGCGTAGCTTTATATGGAAAACAGGGCTCACGTAAAAATTAAGGTACGCCCTTACGTCAGAGGGGCGACGAAGTTTGTAGACGAATTCAACGTGCCGGCTCGTGCTCAAATGATTCAATTTCGTGTGCTTCTCTGCAAATCGGACTCTTTTACATTAATTCGCCGTTTCTCTCACGAAAGAACGTAACTGCATTTCAATGTTGCCAAACGTCCCTTCATATATTTCATTTTTACGAGGAAAACCTGGGGCATATCTCCCTTAAAATTCCACTAATTTTTTCTCTGATCTCATGCAAAAATCAGAGAAATTTTGGGACAAAAATTGCGAAGGTACGCTCATGTAAACAATCGAATTTTTCCGGTAAATCTCGCAACTTCGGAATAAAGTTACGTTCCTTCGTGCCGGAAACGACAAATTGGCGGCACGAAAAGGTATCAAAATTATTGAGGATACTTTGCACGGAAAAATGCTAAACGGTTGCAAAAAGATTTGCTACTATCATCAGCTATACCTATGTGCTGAGCTATAATCACCGCGGTGGCGAGAAAAACAAAACAATTTGCGAAAATATCAAATTCACTTCCAGAAAATTGCCTATAACAATTTCCCAAAAAAGTAATAAATATCCTGTTTTTGCAACGTTTTTGCTTGATTCGCACACTGTTCGCTTGATTCGCGAAATGTTTGCTTGATTCGCAAAATGTTCGCTTAGTAATTGACCTTGAGTTTTGCTTTCCTTGACAAGGCATGAATAATTTGAAGCACTATGCAACATGTTTTTTCTTCAAAATTTCGCGGAAAAAAAGAGTTACACGATGGAACGTTAGCAAATCAACTCCTAAACAAGAATAAAATGTTAGTGAGTAACTTCCGTTCAATGGCTAAAAGACAAATTACGTTACATATAATCTAACTCCCATTTGACCTGTGTTGAAAGTACTTGTTAATATTTCGTTCAGGAGGTGATTTCAAATCTTCCGTCGTGTGAATTGTTTTCTGCGTGAGATTTTGAAAACAAAAAAACAAAAAAAATGTGACCGTCTTTCTAGTTTAAACCTTGCCAAGTGACCCGTTGCATTTGTGTTGAAAATAGCTCAAGTCCTCGTGTAACTATTAACAGAACCATGCAAAGTTATATACTTCCCTCGACGAAATTTTAATTTGAAGAGATTTTCCTGGGAGACAAGAGAGAGAGAGGACTTAAAGTGTTCGTACAACCTGGCATTAAGAAGAGGGAAACAGCGAAGGAAAAGGAAAGGGAGACTAAAAAAGGGGGAAAAGTTTGAAAAATAACGCACGTCCGGACCTTTCAACTTATGAAGTCAGTGACTCCCAATAGTGGCGCTCATTTAATGGAATTTATACTCAAAGGCTGAAAATTATAATGGGTTTGTTACTCCTGCGTCCGTCTAAAGTATAAATGAATTAGCACAAAACAGCTCGGGGTGGGAACATGAGAAAAATCTTAAGCCGATCACGCTCCTGTCTTGTTTTCATTTCCTATATAACCGCGCATGGTGCATTGGTGCATCCGATCCGTGGGAAAACTTTATCACTACCTGACCTGCACACAGCGTTCGGAATGCTCTAGGCACATAATGCACGTGCCGTTGCGTTGCCAAACCTCCTATGAACTTCTCATTTAATATACTGACTACATAAACCAGTGACCACGTTAAGAATCCCCAGTAGCAGAACAAATTTTTGTTTTTCTAAAAAAAGTATAAAAAAAAAACATACCTGTTATCTAAATGGTAGTTTTATATAAAAAATGTGTAACGCTTATATAAAAAAAAATCAAAGTTCAGACCTGACCATAATATATGAAAAATGAGGAAAGCTGGATACGGTATTTTTTTTATAGACAATTTTTTTACATAACGTATGCATACGAAAGTGTTAAAAGTGAACATTTTTATGTAACTATTATATAAAAAAAGGTCATAATTTTCGTGGGCTTTTTGCGAATTAGAAGATTTTTTAGTATGTTTGCAAAAAGCTCACGAAAATTATGATTTTTTTATATAATGGACACATTAAAATGTTCACTTTTAACACTTTCGTATGCATGCATTATATAAAAAAATTAACTTTCGTACATAATCTTCATCTTTTCTTACTATGGTTCTGCTACTAGGGATGAGATTACTTTACGCAAACGAGTCATAAAGTGGACTTTCGCTGGTTCGAAGTCCTGTAATTCCAAAAGATTGTAAATACGAAGGAATATCTGATTTTAGTGGGAGAATCTTTCAATCAGGAACATATTAACCATTGATCAAAATGATAAAAATTAAGGAACTTTTCGTAATTTGTAACAGTTCTACTCAGAAGAGGCTATCTGAAGCTGGTTACTCTATGGTACATCCAAAGCCCTTAACTTTCCCTTTTGGAGTTGAAGATTTTGAATCACATTAACATCTTGCCTGTAACACAGAACATTTGCTGCAGTATGGACGAAACAAATCCCTCGAAAATTTCAAAATCCCTGGAACTTTCGAGATGGAAGCCGAGCAAGTTTGTGTTCCTATCCGTAAGTTTCTTAAACGTCAAAGTGAAGGGATATTTTCACAAGACTGCTAATTTGAGATAGTTAGCTTCTTAAACTCAGTATAACACATTGAAGCTCATTCTGGCTGTAATTCATTAATTTTACCATCAGACGGCGGAACAACAAACTTATTATCTCTTGCAATTTAGCGTAAATAAAGAACTCCCATGGAATGGATTAATCAAATGGGATTTCCTTTCCTCCAACGCACAAAATGAGGAACAGCTCAATTTGTATCGCTTTGTTCGACTTTATAAAGTAAGCTGTCAAGTGCACTCTTATATCTAAGGGAGCTATGTTAGATTTACAATGCAAAGTTTTTCCCAATTGACAGGTAGACATTTTTTTCATTCTACAAAACCCAATCTATAAATAATATTATGGTTAGTACAGCGTCCATAGGTGTAAACGGAAGATTAAGTCCTCCTAGGTTTCGAGATTGCTGTGCGCTGTTAAACTTGGATTGCATTTTGCAAAAAGGAACCACTAGCATTGCAATGATGCTAAGATTGTGCAACTTCATCTTTTGCAATAAAATTGTGGAAATCGTGAAAAACTATAAAATTTAGATGGTAATTTTTGTCTTAAATTTACAGTTTTTAGCGAGTAAAATAGAAACTATTAATAGATGATCGGGGTTTTCCTCCAAAACAAAAGAATTTGCACAATCTTAGCAACATTGCAATGCTAGTGGTTCCTTTTTGCAAAATGCAATCCACTTATACTGTGAGTATCTTAAGGTTCAACAAATTTTTTTATCAAGTCTAGATGTCTCTGAATGGCATTAGAAGCCTAACATGTTCACATGAACAAAGTGAGCGCTTACATTCGGCTCTAATGGCATGGCATGGAATACAGTACGCCTCTTTCAGTTTTCCACGTTCACTCTAACCAGTTCGCCTGCAATAATCTAATTAGGCAATGTGTGCGGCTCGAGAGCAGTTATAGTCGCTTGCTAGTTTGCATGTAAAATTAAGTTTTGATTCGAATTTTTACCTAGTATTCCGTAACTTTGTAGTACCGAGCCTTATTGTGGCAAAATGAGTATAGCTACAAATATAGTGATGTTTATTAATTTTTTTAAAAATTTAGTCCATTACAGAGAAAACACGTAATATTAATCCGTGTTATTTAAATTCCGATTTTTCTTTCGTTACTTTTGATTCAATTTACATCGTTGAAAAATAGAAAGACTCATTACAAAATAATGGAGTAAATGGGATTTCAGCCGGATTCTGTTCGGAAAGCAACGTCATAGCTAAACCTCACAGCTTGCAGTAGAAACAAATACGTGAACATTTGAATGATCTATTTTAAAACGTTTTAGAAGCTAATTTAATATTCAAAATAAGTTTTTTTTTCCATTTTTATGGGTATGCGGAAAGTTACGTTAGCTGATGATGGCAAAGCCGTGGATATGTCTCCGTCTTATTTGCAAAATTAAATCCCTTTTCAGCGACTTCAATTCGCTGGTTACTATGACTGTCGGATTTTTTTTTTCATTTGAGTAATAAATATTTTAACGCCGAGAGAATTTTAATTTTTATTACCCGCATTACGAAATGCTTTGTTTTAATTAGGTTGATAAAACTTGAAAGAATTTGAATACTTTTTTTTGCGGTTAAGTGTTTCTGAGCGTGAGAAACCGCCGTAAGACAGATGAAGAGATGGTGTATTTAATTGTGGAGATGGCCTACGATTAATTTGACTATTAACACCTTATTTCTAGAGTGTATTACTTAAAACGCCTACCCCCCGACGTATACTTTTAACGTCAAACATTGACCATCTACACAATTTTGAAGGGTACTTGAATGTAGAAAAAGGTATTTATGTATATTTCTCCATAAATGATAACTTGTCAGTTATTTGAGTCTCCGCTGAAAGAAAATCCGAATCATAAATGAAAGGCTTCAGTATCTTTAAATCTGAGCTATTGAAATATTTTTTTACTTTTCAATTTTCATTGCTCTGTAATTTTTACTGTTTCCCCAAATATTTCGAAAGGATATTCGAAACAATTTCGGTGAAGAAGATGAAAATTGCGTTGATATTTCCAGGAAAAGATTATGTGATCCTTGTTTACTCGTAGCGTTTTATCGCTCCGCAAAATTTAAACAAAAAAAACATTTAATTTTTAATTTTTTGGAAAAATGTGATTTCCTCCTGTAAGTTTGAAATTTAAAGCTTTAATAATTCCTTTCCTAAAAAATTTTATCCGTGATCTATCAATTTTCATACCCTGAGCCTTAGTTTTAAAAAATGTCTCCAGCGCTTATTTTAAAGTGAAGATAACCTATTTCAAGCACTAGCCACTACTTAACTAGCCTACTTAAAGCTTCAAGAAAGCGATTTTGAATATTCATTTCCAGGAACAAGAAAAAACACTGAACACGTGACCCGAACGATAAAAAACAGGGTGGTAGAATATTGCTAGGTCCAAAATATTCTGAGGGAAAGTCTAGGCCAAAATTTCCAAAAAATTTCACCAGAGTCAAAAATATGAACTCTGACGAGTATCAGTGTAAGGTTGAGGAGGATTCATTCAGAGGAACCAAATGTATCTTAGCCTGTACATTTTCCTCATGATTGTTTAAAAATAATGAAAAAATACGCAGATATTTTTGAAATGCCTTTAATTGCAATTCACGAGCATTTGTTTCAGACAACTGCCGGCTGTAGACTTTTTTAGTTCAAATATGATACCATAATTTTCAACTTTTTGAATTGTAATAATGAATAATTAACGATCATGACTGAGAACAATCAAAGGAAACAAAAAGAGTACTTACGGGAAATGATGAAATTTCTTTTAACTTCTAGAGCACTGATCTCAGTCTTTATCAACGTGTTTAAACTTGGGAAATCTACTCAAAAATGTAATTGTTCCTTATCAATCTCAATTAAATGCACTAATATGATTAAAATAAAGACCTTTTAACACTGACTACGCCACAATTCTTAATAGCACGGAACACGTTCTAAGAGTTATTTAAATCTGAATAAATACGTTGATTGTTGAAGGAAAGAAAAGAAACATTCGAGTCCAGAAGAAAACTTTCCAATAAGGAGGGACCGATCATAAACGCGGAAATTCGAAGATAAACTGTCTTAAATTTTGAACGCTGGACTGTTCACATGAAAATGATTCTACACGACCTCTCTGACACCTGAAAGAAAAGGAAGCAGTCACTTTTTTTATAATCTTAAAAATCATAACAAATCCGAAGACGACAGTCAAAGTTAGTAAGCGAAGGTGCCCCCCCCCCCCATTTTTCTCCATAAAATTTGTCTTTCATAAATGAAAATACGATTATTAAACCGTTTAAGATGCAGCTTTACATGGATTCTCAGAGGGAGGTAAAAAAGGACTAGTTATTTGCTCAGAAACCACAGTTAGACTGAAAATCCCATTTCTTTGAAAGTAAAAATATGTATTGCACGCAGAAAATCTTCCATAGTTTTTACGTATTATTGACGTTAAATAGCTACTATATCATTGTGTCTTGATAGCTACCGACAAATTTCCAACTAAAACCTCTGATTACTGTAGCAATTTTTAATCAGTTTTAATTTTTCATTATAATTTACGTAATATAAGATACCCCGGATGGATGGCTAAATTGCAGGGATACTTTAACGGAAGGAGAGTAGGTTTCTAAAATTTTGAAAGAAAATCAGCGCAATGTAATGCTCGAAAATGTTTAATCTAGTCACGTATTTTATCATTAGACATGCATTTCAACCATCATAATGATGACATCGACCAAAAGATCCACAAATTTAGGTATAAAACTCTGATTGCTGCAATCTTTTTCGGCCTTATGTCACGTAAGAATCGTGAAACCATTTCTTCTCTTGACCACGACTACTCGATTAGCTAAAGGATCCACAAAATTAGGGTATCAAGCTCAGGCTGTTGCAGTCATTTTCAAAGAGCGTAATGTAAAAATCATGAAATATTTTCTCCTCACGTTGAAAAAAAGAAACAGGATACTGGTTAAATATTCATTAAGGTCTCGATAAATTTTATGGGAGGATTGAGAGGAGAGCCGGAAACACGTGGTCGACACGTTCGTGAGCGAGAAAGAGGACACGTTTGACACGGAAGCGCGGGAAAAGAGAATCGTGTCGGAGGCGCGACGACACACTGAGGCGAGGGTTGTACGCACTTGAAGCACCGCCACACGGTGTCCTGCAAGAGGGGGAGGGTTACAAACCCCCCAATCCCCCGCGCTCACAAGACGCAAGCGCCTTACCACTGCCTCCCTTTCTCTGTAGGTACTGCCTTTATGCGACTTTGCAGGTTATGCGCCTCATTTTTCTCGAGCAGAAGGCGCTGGATTTGGACCAAATCTTGCCACGAGGAACGACACAGTAAGAAAAAGTAACCTACTCTGGGGAAAAAAAACACATTGAATCTAGAGTCCAGACTCTTGAAAACATTGACAAGAAAAAACACTCTTGATTCAATCAGATTTTTGCTTAAATCAAAAGAAAATCCGCTCAAATTAAGAGGCTTGGTTCTTGATTTAAGCAAAAATCCAATTGAATCAAGAGTAATTTTTCTTGTCGATGTTTTTAAGAGTCTGAACTCTAGATCCAATGTGTTTTTTTTTTCCAGTGTATATTTTGTGTTTTAATAGGTAGGAGGAGAACACAAAGTGACTAAATATGTGGTTTTTGGGTTAGTTTTTCTTCGGGTTACATGACCACATCTTTATGGATTGAAAATTTGCGGGCTTTTATTTAAAAATCAGCGGGCTGATTGTTGAAATTGATAGACAAAGCGATAGACAAATAAGAAAAAAAGGAAATGAAGGGGTCCTGCTGGTGGAAACGCGTGGTTGCAATGGACAAAGGAGGTAGGTAATAGACTACCTAACGAAAACCCTTGAAAGACCCAGTTACTAGATCATCATACTTTCAGCTTAAAAGCATATAGTTCGTACTCAGGGGCAGGTACATTCTACTCCCAAGAAAACAGTTTCTTCCGACGAGAGAAAACATTTTCCTTTGGAGGGAAAACTTTTAGACGGGGGCCACAATTATTATTGGACGCAGGATCAGTTTCTACTAGAAAATTACCATTCTCGTAAGAAGCCTATGGTTCCTCTCTCCCTCACTCCGAATATACGGATGCTTGCTAATCTGCGTCACAAATATATCAGAAAAGCTCTGGGCCGATGGGGGGTCCTCTTTTTTAGATGTAAAACAGAAAAGAAAACATACGTTAATTTCAATACGGCAGTGATTTTTCTGGCGGCTACATATTCCGGATGTCTAGGACAAAAATTCCTCGTTCACAGAGACACCTTGCTCTTTCTGGTACAGATTATACCTATTTCTAGAATGAATTCTTTCCTAAGCTCCATTGTTGTTCAGGAGAGAAAGTCACAAAGTAACCGGAACGTGCAGTTAATATGCAGTTTTTGGGTGATGATAAGACATTTAGTCAACGATTTTTTGTCCGCGCTTTTTTTTCTAGTAGTTTACGTCCACACGTTCTTTTGGCAAATTATATGCTAAACGTTATTAAATACAGATACTAGGATTTAGTAAGTTTTTGGACTACCGCTCTCCTTCTGCGCCATTCCGTAGCTCCGTGACACAATGCGGCGCGGGCGGCCGGCTAGCGCGCATTGGCGCCTACAAACCTAAGGTGATACTTGAAGCATTGCGCAATGCGTGAAGTATCCCCTTAGGTTTGTAGGTGCCAATGCGCGTTCCGCGCTCGCAGCACGCCGCGCGCCGTTCCGCTCTCTGTTAGGCTACAATATTTTAACTCGCGGAATCAGCGATTTTCAACTATCATGATTTTGAAATGTTCGCACACTCTGCACGGATTATTCTCATTTAAATTCATGAAAAAAATAAGTATAAAAGGAAAATACGACTTTGTGTTTTATAAATATTAAGGTGATTCAACCCTGCTAATGTATTTGCTCTCTTTCTTTGCATGGAGAGTTTGTTTTGATGTAGAGATGGACTCTCAGGATAGCGTGGGATATTCCCTCCATTTTGGCCTCGACTTGGGAGCTTTTTATGAGCTTGGGAGTTGATTTCAGAAAAAACCAGTGGCACCATCGTGTCTCTCGCGAACTTTTACGTAAGAATCAACAGTCAAATCGCAAATTCCTCACACATGCAATATATCTCCATTGGAGGAAAAAGTCACGAGTTTTTCAAAATTTATTTCGAGCATAGAAATTTTCTTGTTGCGAATTTTCCATGAAGATTTAGTGGTGGAATTTTGTAAGTGAAATTTGGCAAAGCCGCGGAGGAGTGGGGGGGAGGACGACAGGCCGCGGGTTCCTCGGCGGTGCCTTCCGTGTTCCATGCCTCGGTTTCGCCGCCCGGCCGGCCCGGCCCGGCAGTAATAGACTGGAGCAGCACAAATTATTATTTAACCCGAGGACTTCACCCCCTTTCCCGGCGGCTAGTTTGCGTCCCTCCTTTGTCGCCCTCGCTCTTGTATTTTTTCGCCATATTTTAATTGGTCGCGCGCCGCTCCGCGCCCGGCCTTTGTTTTTTCTGGCCTCTGGTATTTTAGCGCGTTTCCCCAGCCAGCGCTAACTCCGAGCATCTGCCCTCCCTCGCGAATCTGTTGCACGCTCTCAGAAATTTTTCCTAGAGTACCTTTATAGACAGAGTATGGGCACACTGAAAAAAAATTCTCGGCGTTTTTTACCAAGGTCCGTTGGTACCTTTACCATCTCACTTTTTTTTTACCAATTATTGGTAATTTTACGAAGACAGACTGGTAAGCGTACCTAAAAACCGGTATTTTTACTGTTTTTTTACGTAAGAATACCACTTTTATTGGTAATCAATTCCCGGTAACTTTGCCATTTTATCTCGGTAATGGACCAGTAGACAAGGTACGAATTTCAGCATTCTGATACATGTTTCGAAACTAAAATTTCACGTACAACACGATGCGCACAACGAAAATTACCGAAATTGACTCCTTGCGAAGATATTTAATGATTCTTGATGCGTGAATTCAAACCACCCGCTCATGAAAACTCAATGCTCTACGTGATTCACATCGCGCGCTAAACGTTATCATGACAGTCTCTACGATATAAAAATCTGGCAACCTCAATCTTGACGCTTTGGCTCAGCTACAGCAAATTGCTTATAGTTTGAGCAACACATGGTGGGACATGAACATTGCTCGACCAAGAAGCTTGCTGAAATCGTTGTAGTGCGCGATTTGATTCACGTAGAGCTGTGAGTTTCTTGTGAGCGGGCAGCTCAAATTCCTCGTGACCAATGCGTGAAATAAAAATGTTAATATCTCCGTTAGGAGTTGGTTTCAGTGATTTTCGTTGCGCAAATCGTGTTCCACGTGAAATTCTGATTAAGAAACATGTATCAGAATTCTTAAAATCGTGCCGTGTCTAGTGGTCCATTCTACCACAATCGATAAAAAATATTGGCGTTGTTACCGGGGTCCAGTAAAATTACCGAGAAAGTCAAAAATTTTACCGAGATTTCTCGGTAAAATTACCAATTCCATGAATGGTAATTTTACCAAGAAAAAAGTGGGATCAAATAGAACCCTGAATTCTTGGTAATTTTACCCTTTTCTTAGTAAATACACCGAGATTTCTTTTCAGTGCATTCGTATCTTCTTACTACAGGAAAACTGTGCCGCTTTTTGATTGGTCGACGAGTGTTTAGGCGTCATGATGCTCTTACGGCCGTAAATAAACGAACAAGATGGCAACTCACCATAACATTGATAAGAAGCTAAAATTTGAAAAAAAAATTCATTCATACGGCGGTAACAAGTTAAACTAGCATATCTGCCAATAACACATAAAAAACACATGAAAACACCGTCATTTTGCCTTTCGCCTGTATCACAGTAGGATGTAAGATGTGTATAACCTCAAACTTGCTTGCTGATAACAGCCATTTTGTTTGTTTATTAACGGCCGTAGGAACATCGTGTCAGCCTATTTTCTCGCAACCAATGAAAAACCGGCACAGAAATGGCCATACTCTGTCTATAAAGGTACTCTAATTTTTCCCTCTAGAAGTAATGCTAATAAAATGTTATGTTTTAGTTTTTGACGACTGTCCGTTGAGATAGTAAAAAGTATTTCGACAGAGAAATTTTGGAGACTCGGACAAAGAAGCGGATCAATGAAAAATATACTTAAAAAACTCACTTGAATGTAAAAAATGATTATATTTTTTTTTTTTGACCAAGCTTCAAATAGCCTATTGGCTAATCCCACGATTACCACCAGCCCCAGCTGAGCATTGTCTGAGACCATCAAACTCAGGTCACCTGACCGGGAATCGAAGCCGGGACCTCGTGGTCACAGGACCAGCGCTACAACCACTACACAACAGGAGACAATCTTTTAAAATTAAAATTTTTAAATTGTTTAAATTAGTAAAACTTTACTCGCAAGTAAGTTTTTTAAGTATATTTTATGGAAGTTTTTCGAGTCCACGTGAAATAAGTCTACGCACCTCTTGAGTGCATGACAGAGAATCATTCATCTTCGGCTAAGCATTAACGCAGAGAAAAACCAAAAATTAGAATTCGAGTCACAAAATGTAGGTTCATAGTACTCTAATGAGTTTCACTTTCAATCTAAGACTGAGGGGGAAGAGTTGTCAGCTCAGGAAGGTGCATCGGAATACTCAGCTGTAAAATATTCCCATAAGAGAGATGTCCCTGCAAAATATTCTAGACTCAGCACTTTTTGTCGTCTCGTCACAATTTTAGTGAGTTTACTCTATCTTAGACCTTTTGAATGAAATATTTTCCACCGGCAACAAAAATTTAAAAAATACTCAATAAAAATAATTCCGGTTTTGAAAAATTGTTACGTACGCTTACAGTCAAAACAAGACTCGAGAGAGGCTAATCGAGAAGACAAGTTTCTTAACCAGTGTTTCAACTCCAATGCAATCGCGTTTCTAATATACACATTCCTTGATAGACCGCAAATTGCCATTTAAATCTATCGAATTTACGTATTTTAAATAACGTACACATAGCAATTTGAGAAAAAAGTGAAGTTGATCTAACATTCTGGATGTAAGAAAAGTGTGCGAGAACTCACAAAATGCTAAATTACCCGCTACGGCAGTTAGTTTTACATCTTGATATTGCTAAAGTAACTGCTGTAGCAGTTAATGTAGCATTTAGTAAGTTCTCGCACACTTTTTTTACATCCTGAATGTTACATTAACTTCACTTTTTTTTCAGTATACCTCCTCACTAGATTCCTCTCAAGTGCCTCTTTTTTCTTCAAAAATATGGGAGTCTGGAAGATATTCAGACGTCATGTCATCTTTGTAGTGGAATAAGAATGAGATAGAAGGCTTATTCGACGACAGGCATAACTCCACTGAAAAAAACGGACCTTTGTAAACTGCCGATAAAAGAAACGTCACAAGTACGAGCTTTGTATACTTTCGTAAGTTTGTGCCTAGGAACAGCGTGAATCACAATACTTCGCTGAGAATGGAGAGCACTTCGCATGACGTTTGAAGCATTTGAAATACGCCGTTGGGGTGAAGACAGGGTTCCGTTTATACTCGCTTAGATTCACTTTGAATTATCTGCAAAAATGATGGAACAATGGAGAACGCAGCTCCAGCTGAATAATTAAATCTTCAGGTTTGTTATTCCTCCTTTGAGTCATCCTCCCTCCTCTGTTCGCAGTTGCGCTCTCCAAAGAAAAACTCACACAATCTAACCATGCACGTTGCAAATTTTCCATTGTTTTCGGTCAATTGTTTCTTGAAAAATCAGTTGCGCGCTTCGTAGAGTTATACGTGGGTGGAAAAAAAATTTGAAGCAGCTTAAGTAGTGCTGCAGCTGCTGATGTGTAGCACGAGCGCGAGTGCTTTGAGTAAGGCAACTCGCCTTCATTTCTAGCGGATGCAACACGGACAGTCACCGAACACGAATAGTTGTATCCAGCGCCTGTATCAATGTCATCGTCAGATTCTCGCATAACGTCGCGTCGCACAGTAAATCGAGTCGATTAGAAAGGTCGGACATGAAATTTTTGACTAAAACTGCAAATCTTTATGTTAATTTCGTCACATTTTAAATTTCAAAGGGTGCTCTCAGACGAAAATTTTACGAGGAAATCAATTGAACCACTTTTACAACTTCGAAATTGTGTATAAACGGAGTTATAAGCTTTTAAAGTTTCCAAAGTTTGTCCGACCTCCCCCATTGACCCGATCTATTGTGCGTTGCATCTCACCGCCAACGAGGTATTAAAAGTGCGACCCTTTAAATTGAAGGTGTGACAGTCAGAGTGACTCAATTTCATTGCATGTTGCAGAGTTTTTCTTTAAATTTTAATAATTTCCTCGAGAATAATTGCAAATTATAATCCGAAAATTTCTATTCAAAATTCTATCTCATGGAATAATGTGGAATTACTACTGCTCTGCCTGAAATGTCGTCAAATTTCAGTATTCCCCCCCCCCCCCAAAAAAAAAACAAAAAACTTTCGTCTTTTTCTACGAATAAGACGAATCTTGCTGTTTCAAAAAAATCGGTCAGTTCATAAAATAAGAATAATCAAATTTGGAAGAATACCCGATCTCGAAAATTTGGGCGTTACTACTCTCCTCGGTAACACGCCAGTTTTTGCGAATATTTGATCCTGGACAAACGCGAGTTACCTATTTTACGAGCTGATGACGAGGGATAATTTGGACTGAATTTTGCTATGAGAGACTACCTACTAATTCTGGCTCATCCTTAAGAACCCCAATCTGCATTCAGAAACCAACGGCACATATTGATCACATTTTGCAATAAGGATCACTATCTCTGGCTCTCCCATAAAAGCACATATCTGCATAGGGAAACCAGTGGCATGTATGTTGTTTCTAAAATGGGCCAGAAATAGTGGTTCCTTATTGCAAACTGTAATCCATGTGTTCCTCCTAAAATGAGCTAGGAATGAAAGTTCCATACTGCAAAATGAAGTCCATTGGATCCCGCACAAGTCCGGAAATTATGATGGAAATCCATCAGAAGTGTATCGAATGTAGATGGCTGCAGTCTGCAAAGTTTCAGGCGAATCTGATAGGTACTTTGTCTCGCATTAGAAAGAGGAGGAGGACAAGTCAGATATGAGCATGTTGTAACTGATAAAATAGGGGCATAAAAAACAAAAGTACTGCGCGCCAGCTCAACGAGTTCATTTGACGAAATGTAACCCGGACTCGCTTGTATCGCAGACAAATTATTTACAAAGGTCCTCTGCGATAAAAAACCAGGGATTCTACGAACTCCTTTTATTGAGATGAAAATCAACGGCGAAACAACGAAAACGTTAACCTTTATTGAACTTTATCTTTTGAAGAGAATACCAATCACTAGACATTTTCGTGTAAAAATGTCGAAGAATTTCTTGATAGGGCTAACGAAAATCTCGAGACAGTGAGATACATGATTTCGTAGTTTCTCCATCAAGATGCATTCTCTCCTATTTTTGGTGTTTCTTTTGAGCGACCTATGATGCTTTACATTGATGAGTCCCCAAAAGCAAAATCATCTGCAGTCCAAATACAGAAAATGAATATCATTACCTCTTTTTTCAACGTCATTTTTGCAAGATTCAAAGCCCCGAGGTAAGAATAATTATCATGGAATTCGAAAAGGGGAAAGTTGCATCACCAGGATCCTAGTTACCAATAGTTCAATTCGATTTCACTTTATGTCAAAAAAAAGTATTGACGACCGATATCTAAGGGTTCCTCTCTCTCCAAGAAGTAACCTAGCAAGAAAAGAGAAGGATTCATATAGGTACCTGAGGAGGAAACACGGCTAGAGCTTTTTTTGGTTCTTCACATTCTCCTCTTTGGAAAGCTGAGCTCCCTCCAAATAATTAGAGTAGCTAGGAGAACAGTTTTAAAATTTAAGGGCCGTTTGTTCATTTTTTTCCAGATTCAGCCGTTTGTATTCAAAAAGTTTTTTCAGACATGAATCGTCGTCTCCAGACGAAAAAACGTACCTACATTTTAACGCGGCGAAATTTCTACTCGCATATTGTGAACCTCTACGAGGGAATTGTTGGGCATTTCTAATTGAAAATTTTACTGGTTTTCCCTTCAATTACACAGGAAAATCTGTAACATTTGGACAGGAATTGCGCTGTAATAATTTGGAGAAAAATTGAATTGAATGAATCCATTCCGCAACCTTGAGATGGAGTTATGTCCTTCGTTTGGGAAGCGACAAAATGCCTGGTAGTAAAGACTACTATGAAACTTTTAAAAAAAAATCCATATACTTTAAAACCATAGCGCATAAAATGAGCTGTTCAAATGCTTTTTTAAACCCAAATTTAGGAAACCCTTTTTAGATACTTCCATAAGTAAAATTTACCGGAATTAAAATGTAAACAAAAAAGTGGTCAACTCTCAGAAGATCTTCTGTGTAATTTTCCATCGATAAAATTTTTTGAGAAAATTATAAAAAAAACAATAAAAAATTAGATATTATTTTGAAATATACTATTAGGAAAAGTTTACTATAGACTTAGATTTGAATTTACAAAAATAACCAAAAAGGGTCTCCTGGAAAATTATTGATTAAAGTTTTTCTTTTAATAATTGTTAAAAATGGATAGTAAAAGACTTGGTCCATTTTCTCAGAATTTTATTTTCCACTCACTGCTCTTTGATAAGACGACCGAGAAGTTCGGTTTAGTTACCAGTGGCATATTCCGAGTGTCGGACACTGCAAGGGACGTGATTATCCGGCCCCGATCAAGTAAATGATCATTGCTGACAGGAATGACTAGAATTATCAAAAATGAGCTTTCCTTTCTTACAATTTCACGCAGAACTTTTTCCCCTGAAGTCTAAGAACAATTCTCTGGGAGGAAGTTTGGGAGCCCCTGGAACGCAGAATGGGTTGAACGACGGATATGACTCAATCATGCGAAAAACGGAGCAAAGCCATGGGATACAAATCAAGAATGGTTGGTTGAAACGAGACTCCTCAAAAACGGAGGAAAAAATCCGCGGCCGAACGTTACAAATGGGAGGGTTCGCCGCCCCGCGACATCGAGACGAACATTAAAGACGCATTATTTATTTCCAAGCGAGTGTGGTCATATGTAAATGTCATCGCAATCCAAAGTTGATTCGTCGCCGCCGCGCCGGGCCGGGGCCGGATAATCACGTCCCTTCCAGTGTCCGTCACTCGGGATATGTCACTGGTAACTAAACCGAACTTCTCGGCCGTCCTATCGAAAAGAGCAGTAAGTGGAAAATTTGACTTTGGTAGCAACTCACTTGTTTTTGTTGGGTCCCGAGCTATAAGTAGAATTTTCTTCTTTATACGATGGCCATTTCGGACTCATCTCACCCGTATGAAGAAGAAAAATTCACGTATAATGAAGACTCACTCTCGTATAAAGAAGAAAATTTTATATGCATATAGCTCGGGACCAAAAAAATACTAGTAAGTTGCTACCAAATTCATTATGTCACCCGACAAAATGTTACAAAACCAAAACCTTAAAAATAAATAAATAAATAAATAAATAAAAATAAATAAAAAAAATAAATTTCTCAGAAAATGGGCCTAGTCGGAAATTTTTATTAAACGAATCCTAAAGAAATTCACTTTAGGGACTTCACACTGTTAACTTTCCCGCAGTGTAAAAGGTACAACGCCGAAGTCGCCGAAACATGACCGATGAGTTTGCGCAATTAGTCCACAAATCCAGGGCCGGATTACGAGTCCGCATGGGCCACGGTCCATGGCGGCAAATCTATAGGGGGCGGCAAATTTTGCAGTTTTTTTTTAAATGTAGGTATAAAAAAAATCGAATTTAGAAAAAAAATTACAAACGAGTTGAGAGGGCAACAAAATCTATCGCTTCCTGAGAGAATAGTAATTTCTAATTCTGTCGTCTTTCAGTGTTACAAGAGAAAACACCTTTAATTAGTCGAGTTAAGAGAGAAACCAAACACGCTATTTGGCCTGGAACGGCGCGACTTAGAGAGAAATGATGACGAGGATTTGAGATGAAAAGGAGAAGCCCTCGGCGCGGCGGTCGGCATGTAACACATATTAGCGCCTACAAGATTGCACGAATACTTCACGCATTGCATCAAACACAGAGCGGTAATTGCGGTCAGCGTGAAATGGACACCGCCTACAAGAATGCATGAATACTTCACGCATTGCGGCAAACGCAGTGCGTTTAGCAGCGGTCGGCGTGAAACTCATAGCGCCTACAAGACTGTCTGAATACTTCACGCATTGCGCCAAAATCGGTGCGGTCTGCGTGGCGCGGCGGCGGAAGTTAAAATCATTAATCCACATTTATGTTTGTTCTTTCATAATTTTTTCGTCCATTTCTTATAAAAGGAAGGCCTTGTCCACACAGATATATGTTTACAAAACTTAACTTTCGCGCAAGGTTCCGTGAACTTTTGCTAGTATTGTTGACAGGGCTTTCCCGAAAAATGTGTTCAACACAAGTAAACGCGTCTTATGCACCCCTACCCCTCCGGCACGTTCACTTGATGGTTTTTATTGATGTTTCAAAACGAACGAGAAGGGGGCGGCAAGTAGGTGAATCCGGCCGACAACAGCTCTTCCTTCGTTTACGTCCGGCACGAATTCGTCCTAAAACCCAAATCTGTTTCTCATTAGTCGAATTTCTGTGGGTCCACGGTGGCGTGCGCGAGAATTTAATGAGATATCAAGGGCAATGGAGCTAGAATTCTTAGCTCGGCGAGGGCTCCATTTTGCCTGCTTTTATTAAGATTTGATCGTGTGAGGAGGCGGAAGGCTCTGGCCGTATTTGAACGACAGTGTTATGAGGTTAGCGACTGTTGACATGCGTTCATACTCGGCCGATCTCGGGAGGAGCCCGGGACTATGCTAGGTAATAAAAGCGAACAAATGTCTCTCTGAAATCATTAAAACTTCGTCCATAAAAGGTCCCGGAGAACTTTTCTGCGCCGCGCCGCGCTTCCTAGCTTGACGCCCGAGGATGTGCTCAAAACGTTATTTAGACTTCTCTCCTCACGACAATACCTGGCATCAGGCCCGCCAAATCGTGTGCGAAACTCTCGTCGACTCCTTGCGTAAATGAACGAGGATCGGGGAAAGTTTATGACGTCATCCGGCAACGCTCTCGCACTCCTGCTCCTTCACACCCTCTTCAACGAGAATCTCCCATGTTGCTAAATTTATGTTAAAATTGACGTGCCCTATCAGTAAATCCCTGTAATAGTCAACGATGCCTTAAAACCTTGATTTTTGATTGATGAATTCAAATTTTTCAATTGATCAGGCTTTCTACAACCTAAATTAATTCCTAAAAGTACAGTGCAGTTTTAGTGCTAAATTGAAATTAATGTCATCATGCATTCCTATTTGTTCTGTTCAAATTTATATTCCTATCCGTATCATCTCGACCAGTACCACAGTCGATTTTGTAAAATCTTTGTAAACCGGCCGAAAATTTTGTAAGTGGTATGCAGGCAAAGTAAAATCAGGTATTAAGTCAAATATTCTTACTTAAATTGAAGAGGTGATTCTTTTCCTAATCTTAGACAAAGTATTCATTGCTCCTGTAAGAGAGAATTCTCTGTGTAAATATGCATCATACAATAGTACCTATTTTAAACGAGTTTTAGCTCCTAAACAAGCATTTACCTATCTTGAAATTTTCAGCATGTCATAAAATACGAAATTTTTAAAATTTGAACATTGAAAAATATGAGAGGCATTTGAAGAGGCTCAACGTAGAGCGTAAGGCGTTGAGGCATTAATCAAGTAGAGCTCGCAGATTTTGCGGGTTATTTTCCCCCAAAATATTGAAAACTGGTGAGCTGTAAACTGTCAAAATTTGACTATCTGCATAGGCATTCGATTAAATGCCTGATTTGGCTAGTAACTACCTGCGACATACCTATGCATTCTTTTTAAATGTCCATGAAATTTTGAAGTTAAACCACAATCTCTGACTTATATTGAAAACATCATACGTGTCTGATAGTGTACTGACTGTGACAGGACAGAACATCGTTTTAAACATTAAAAATAATGAAATAATGTGTTGGAGAATTAGAGTGAAGTAACCTCGAGGAATTGTTGGAAATGTAGATGCACTGTCTTTAAGTAAGGCCAATCGTGAGTCAATTAAAGCCATTGGTGGTGCGTGAGCTGAAACGGGAAAAATTTGAAAGAAAACGAGAGAGGGGGTCGGGGGGCGAGTCATTTAGCCGAGGATCCCATTCACGGGGAAAAAAAATTTTTGCACTTCGAGAAAGCAATTTTCAGCTGTTTTTACAACATAATATCCCCTCTTGTGTATCAAACTATATCTATTAATGGGCCTGTTGCATGCAAGAGATACAGCCGTGCGAATAGACTTTTAAGAGGTTAAATGACACGAAAATTACGATGGTCACATTAAAAAAGTCTGAAATACAATCCTTACTGCGCAATTTGTGTTGTTAGGAACGCGCTTTTTCAAATTTCCCGCGTCTGAGGGCAGTTTTCTAACGGAAACAATTAACGGCAACTCGCGGCTATTTCCGGTCAACTAAAACTGACAACATAACCTAAAAATCGGAGCTCGTGACATCGTGAAATGAAATGTAGAAGGATTGCGTTGGATATTTAAAAGTTGATCGATTTGGTTACCGCATAAAGCGTATATGGACCACAATAGGAGATCACGTTGGGTTTGAAAACAAACTGAAGGAAAAAATAACAACAACAACAACGACTCGGCATCTTCCGGAAATCACCGAGCCCGCCGTTTGCTCGTTTCCGGTGATCAGAAAACTGCCCCCAGACGCGGGAAATTTGAAAAAGCGCGTTCCTAACAACGCAAATTGCGCAGTAAGGAGTGTATTTCAGACTTTTTTAATGTGACAATCGTAATTTTCGTGTCATTTAACCTCTAAAAAGTCTATTCGCGCGGCTGTATCTCTTGCATGCAACAGGTCCATTACTTGTGGGGGGAGGGGAGCGGTCGCCCCCATCTTCACCCTATGAACGGGCCACCACTGATTGGTCTCAATTATTGTAAATTAAAATTATTAGTTACCTATGAGATTGATCTTTTGTATTCTAAGATCCCATTTTTGTGATGTTATCAAGTCGTACAACCGACGAACATTGGAAAAAAAAAACACATTGGATCTAGAGTCCAGACCCTTGAAAACATTGACAAGAAAGAGGACTCTTGATTCAATCAGATTTAAGCTTAAATCAAAAGGAAATCCGCTCAAATTAAGAGGCTTGGTTCTTGATCTAAGCAAAAATCTGATTGAATCAAGAGTATTTTTTCTTGTCGATTTTTTAAGAGTCTGGACTCTAGATCCAATGTGTTTATTTTTCCAGTGAACTATCAAATAAGTCTCCCAGGTAAGGGTTTACTATTCGGAAGAATTCATAACAGAATATAATAATCAGCTCACCGTTCCGTTCCCCTTGAAATTCCTAAATATTGGAAAGGCGTACCTACCAATCTCATGTCGACTCACAGTTTTTATTTACGAGGAGTGATCCTGCCCAGCATTGAACGGGAAAATCCCTGCTTGTATCTTGTGAAAAAGATTATTCTCTCTGAATGAGGCCTACGAACACAATTTTATTATTTGCGCCCTTTTTAGTAACGGTAACCTTGTGAAGAGGAAAAGAATTGAGTCTAATTATGTAACAAAAAGTACCAATCAATGGTTAAATTTCAAAAGAATACACCTGCCTTGCGATGTTTTGATCGGTACTTTATTTTTGAAAAAAAATTATTAAATAAACATTATAGCTCAAAAATGTCCCTGTTTTTTCTTTATCTCTCCCCTTAAGTTTCTGCTTAGAATTGTACTGTTTGGTCTAGTTCTGATCATGGATAAAAAAGTGTCTCCTTAGATCTGGACTCACATTTTTTAGGATTTCCACTACACTGCGACCGTGACAGAACCATTGCCCCGACAGCTCCACCGCAGTTGATTTGTTTCACCCCCCCCCCTCCCCCCAAATGAAGTATATTTGGACAGTGTCTAGCTTCGTAATAATCATAACATATATGTAGGAAGGTTTTATGGCGTTTGCTTACTAAAAATTGAACGGAAGTAAAATTGACATGAAGACTGAACAGTGAACACTGAAAAAAAAGTAGCTTGGATCAAGCATGAAAATTCTTGAATTTACCGCCAAGAATTTTTTTTATCTTGCTTTGAGCTGACTTTTTCTTGATCCAAGAAAAGTAATGCTTGGGTTGAGCAAAAAAGTAGCGTACATTAACCAGCGAAATTCTTGATTTACGAATAAATACTTCTTGGCGGCTTTAAGATTCTTTTTTTTTCAGTGGAGGGGGGTACGGAGTTTACGTGCATTGTTATTTTGCCTTCAATTTTAGAGGTAGGCCAGATAGAATACTCCGTTAAGCAATATTTAAGGATTTGCGTTTTGCGTTGGGAACTAATCATACCTCGCAGTTACCTAAATTATCATCCGCGCGGGTCTACTACTGGATGATTAAATCCATATTTTTGGGCTGCTTTTCATCCATGAAAAATTTGATGACGATTTAACAACTGACCCGCTGACGGTTCAATCTTCAGCTCTACTTTTATATTAAAATCCCAATGATTGATGATAATTATGGAATAAAAAAATTTAGTAACTCAATCTCAAATTTCTACGGGAAGCATTGCGCCTCTCTAGCACATATCGACGGTGTAAGTCGGCAATCACATAACTTGGTTTGCGACGTCGCAGACTTCTTGTCATACTTTTTTTTTACGCGGAAAACTACTCAACGGCAATTCTTTAAAACTGGCGCGTGATTTTTCTTCTCTGTGCGAAGAAAATTCTTCAAAAACTTCAAGAAATGACGTCAGTTTGTTCTCTTTTAAAAAATAACATACAGGCGGAGGTTTTCAGACATCGCAAACGAGTCATGTGATTGCCGACTTACACCGTCGATATGCATAAAACTCCATTACTGAATTTGCGATTTGGCTTTCATATCCATACACCACGCCTTTAAGCCCACCGAAGGTATTTAAGATTCGAAAACTCAATTTCGAATTTTAAAGCAAGATATTGATCAAAACCAAATTTTCAGATTTCGGGGAGTAAATTTTTTTTTTGTTTTTTTTTTTATTTTTTTTTTATTTTTCGGGTCAGTGCACCCGACTTTTGAGGCTAGTACGCGCGTATCTCTAACTTCTCTCAAAAAAGATAGAATACCTACAAATAATAGAATGAAATAATTCGAGTCGATGTACTAATACTGATATGCATGTTGGTTAAAACTTAAATTTCAGTCTAGAGTTGTCAACCCTGTTCTCAATTTTTAAGCGTTTTCCCGTCAACGTTTCATTCATTTTGCATTTACTTGCGGAGTACTCTAATTTCCATTTCCCTCCTTTAAACATGGTTCATCTTCAATTTTGTGTGTGTCCTTGTTCTCTCAATTCTCGTCTTTTTACGGCCACCTTTATCTCTCCTCCTCCTTTTTACATGAATTTTTATTTGACGACCATTTTACTGACTCCTGTAACTTTTTCATATTTTTCAGATTTTCATCTTCAACCCTCCTCATAAAACTAAGTTTAGTCTGCTCGTTCACTTATCTCATACAGCCCAAACAGGACGATCTGAGTGTTAAGCTCCCCATATTTAAAGTGAAAATAAAATCATGTTCAATAGAAGTTTTCTGTCCTCTATTTTAAAGAGTTGTGTTCCTCTGATACGCAATTTTTTCCCCCAGAATTAGTGCCGAGAATTTTGAAATCTTTCTCCGTCTCCCCCGTAAATTTCAAGTGCAGTTAATTTTGCTGCTTGCGAGGAACTAATCAGTTTATTTCAATTGTATTAGTGTAGATTTGAGTAAAACTTATTTCGAATATTCGGTCGTTGCACGGCCGGATTTACCTATTTGCCGCCCATGGGCCGCCTGTATTTTGCCGCCCCCTTCTCATTCGTTTTGAAACATTAATAAAAACCATCAAGTGAACGTGCCGGAGGGGAGGGGTGCATGAGACACGTTTACCTACTCTTGTTGGATACATTTTTTGCGAAAGCCCTGTCAACACTACTGGCAAAATTTCACGGAACTTTGCGCGAAAGTTAAGTCCCGTATACCTGTCTCTATGTGGACAAGGTCCTCCATTTATAAGAAATAAACCAAAAAATTATGAAAGAACAAACATAAATGTGGTTTAATAATTTTAACTTCCGTCGCTGCGCCGCGCTGATCGCACTGTGATTGGCGCAATGCGTGAAGTATTCACGCAGTCTTGTAGGCGCCATGCGTTTCGCGCTGACCGCACTGTGTTTGGCGCAATGCGTGAAGTATTCCTGCAGTCTTGTAGGCGCTACACGTTTCACGCCAACCGCTCCTGACCGCACTGTGTTTGGCGCAATGGGTGAAGTATTCATGCAGTCATGTAGGCGCTGATATGTGTTACATGCCGATCGCCGCGCCGAGGGCTTGTCTTTTTCATCTCAAGTCCTCGTCATAATTCCTCTCTGCGTTGAGCTCCAGGCCAAATTGCGTGTTTAGTTCCTCTCTTCACTCTACTAATTAAAGATGCTATTTCTTGTATCACCGAAAACCGACAAAATTAGAAATTACTATACTCTCAGGAAAGAGAGATTTCGTCCCCTTTTCTCATGGATAATTTGTTTCCGAATCCGATTTTTTTATACCTACATTTAAAAAAATTGCAAAATTTGCCGCCCCTTAAATTTGCCGGCATGGGCCGCGGCCCATGTGACCACCCCCTTAATCCGGCCCTGAGTCGTTACTCCCCTTTTCTGCAACACGAAAGTATTGGTCGTGCACTCAAAGTTAGAGAGGTTCCTTCTTTATAAAGAACAAAGGTGGAGAGGAGATCCATTCCTTAAATATTATTACCTTTAAGGAACGAAATTACTCGGAGGTCATTGTTTAGCGCTTGGAGACAAAGGATGCAACTATTCGTGTCTATCGAATGTATGTATTGCATTTAAGAATTGAAGGCGCTGAGGCCTTTCATTAGCATTCAGAGACCCAATAGTTTAACGGCGGACTACGTAGGGAACAGGACTTGCACCAAACTCAAGATACTAATATTGTTTCCGCGCTTTCAACTGCAACACTGCGATTTCATTTTTTAGCCGAAAACTTTTCAACGAAAAAAGTTTTTGCCCGGTGAAAAAAAAATTAAACTTGAAAGCTGTTAGAGCTAACGTTTTACTCAGAGGTATCCGCACGTATTCGATTCTACCCCTCTGTTGGAAAAAAAGAAGGTGTTGCTTCCGAATCACATCCTGAGCTTTGCACGTTTCATGCGCACGTTGATTAAATACAACTTTAAATGTACGGCTTTTACCGCTTTCATAGCGAACTTTTATTGATCTTCTTATATGGGACGAATGAAAAAGTTCTACGCACTTATTCGATGAAAAACTCTTTGTTTTATAAATTTGTGTTTCATTCTCTCCGTTTTTTTCAAACATATTCACTAACATGACATTTATATTTTTGTTTCAATATAATTTAAACACCTTCAATTAGATACTTAACACCCTCGTAAAATTTGCCTCTTGGGTAATTTACCATAACGAGCCGGGCTTCTCGGCCAAGAAACCGGTATTTTACTTGAACCATCAAGCCGAGCTTCTTCAGGCCTTCTTGAGGCGCACTGGAAGTATTATGGGATCAACAATAAATTTCAACACTGCCGTGCTAAGGAAAAACGCCGTATGAACCTCCGGGCGTTGCCAGATTTCCTTTCATAAAACGCGAATTTTCTGGTAACTTTATGAATATTTCCCTTCCAATTTTTCAGATAATTTTGCTCGCAATTCCATTGAAAAGCCCAGAAAAATTCAAGGGAAAATACTCATAACTTTCCTTAAAAATAAAAATTTTATCGAAGTAAATTTGGCAACTCTCGAATGTTCATAAGGCGTTCTTCCTTAGCGCGGCAGAATAATAGGGCGAAGCGGGCACATGCTCTGCTCAAAATCAGAAATGCTCGTGCCCCTTAAATTGCATCAGGCGAGATTGAAGGAAATTTAACCCTCCTGTCACGTTTACGTGCAGTCGGTTCCGTTCATTAGCCTAAAAGAAAAGGTGCACCAATCAGGTATGGTATAGACTAATTGCGACATGAAGTAACGTTGGAATAGTCTATTTCGGCCAAAATATAACAAGCGCCTTGCGACGTTTCAAAATTTCCGACATTTTACTTTTTTACAGAGACATTCTTCGGCAAAGCTGGTTGAATCTGTCTGGAAATTTCACTGAATTTTCCTGGTGCTACAGATAAAATTCAATGAAATTTTCAAACTGATTCAACCGTAAAAATGTCTCCTTAAAAAATAAAAACGCGGCTGAAATTTTGAAACGTCGCATGGCGCTTGTGATACTTCAGGCCGGAGGGTGATGATACGTGCATTCGTATCCGAAACAAGACACACTTAAAGAGGCTATCGTAAATTATTTGCAACAGCTGAAAAGATGTAAATTGTATGCAATATGACTCAATAATCATACTGAGCGCATTGCCAATTTCTGTAAGTTCTTCCCTTGCAATGTTGAGAAGGTTTGCAATGGTTTAACACAGGCGATCCACCCGAAAACCCTAGTAAGTCGAAACCAAACTGGCCTTTATCGATAGAACAAGAGGATAAACCTCTCTTTAAGACTCAAATGAAACCAGAACAACAAGAAACTTCGTCTTATGGCAAGGGTTTACACTTTTTCATATTTTAGATAAATGGTGGTAAAAATTTGAAAACATCTACTCCTTACGCAGGAATCGGGAGAGTAATGTCAAAACCTAACGGCTAAAAGCACTCCTGCCTTCAAGGAACCGACTCAACTTGGAAATATGTCAATTAAAGGTAAAGGGGCTCCGCGTCGATGCGGCGGCGCAACTATGCAACTATTCGTGCTTGACGGATGTCCGTGTTGCATCTACAAAATTGAAGGCACGCTGGCACGAATTGCATTGCTCACGCCTTCACTTGCTTCACTTCATGCAGTTCGTGCCTCGCACTATCGCGCCTTCAATTTTGCATATGCAACACGGGCATCCATCAACCACGAATAGTTGTACCTCTGCCCCCTCATTAATGCGGGCACCTTCCCTTGATTCCCCGCATCCAGTAAGCCCAACCCGCGGGAAGCCCCACCTGGCATCTAAGAAGTCCAACCCCAGGGCCTGCCCTGCCCCATCCTACACCCAAAAGCCCAACCCTCACGGGCTGCCCCACCTGGCATCCAAAAAGCCCAACCCTCAGGGGCTGCCCCACCGGGCATCCACGGAGCCCGACCCTCGGGAGGGAGGGAGGTGCCTCACCTGACATCCAAGAAGCCCTATCCTCGGGGTATCCCACCTGGCAACCTAGCAGCCCGACCCCCGGGTCTGCCCCACCTGGAGACCAAGTGGCCCAAGCCCAGAGGGTGCCCCACCTGGAATCAAAGAAGCCCAACCCCAAAGGGCTGCCCCACCTGGCAACCAAGTGGCCCAACCCTCGGGGGATGCCCCACCGTTGCCAACGAGAATGGAGAGGCCGTAACTAGTCAGTTTTGTGACATCAAGCTAGTAAATATTTACCGAAAACAACAAGCATTCGGCATTGTGCATCGATGAGTGAGGCAGTCGCTGCGTGGACCAATCAGAGTGGCCCTCGATCGGCCGAAGTTGCGCGAAGCGGCCCTCGATCCGCCGAAGTTGCGCGAGCGGTCCGTTTGAATCTGAGTCGAGTAACGATTTTCGGTATTACGCTTATTTCATTTCTTCGATTATTAGACAATGTCACACAAGGGTTATTTTGTTATCTAAAATGAAATTTCATCCTCTTTCGAAAGGGTTCTTATGAATTTTTGCATCAGATCAACCCCCGAGAAGATATCGGCACGAAGATATCGCCCCCCCCCCCCCATAGAATATTTCAAAGAAAAATATCCGTAGCTTTCCTAAAAAGTAAATTGTTATTTTATAGAGGAATGTTTGGCAACGCTTGAATGTTCATACGACGTTCTTCTCCCTTAGCACGGGGATATGATGGACCAAAAAAAAAAAAAAGTACTCTCAGGGAAGTTTCCTTTCATTGTTTTGGACACGTGAGGTGCCGTCGTCTCAATAAAACAAAAGGCCCTTGCGCACTCCTGGCTAATGGTGTTCTAGAAGGAATGTCCCTTCCTCCTTTTGTTCCAAAAAGTTCGGATTTCCCGGCACCGGAAAACAAGGAAATAGTTTCTAAATGACATCATAATTGCAAGAGTGGTCAGCAGGGGGGGGGAGGTTGGGGGGTTGCTTGTGGTGGCTACAGACCGAGCATATAAAAGAGCAGCCCCACCCCTAAAGTTCAATCAGTGTGGATTCAGTGAGCGAAGGTGGCTCAATGGGTGATCAGGTCTGAGGGTTAGTGGGTCAGTGGTTTAGTGGTGCAGTGGATAAGTGGTGTAGTGGATAAGTGGTGTAGTGGATTAGTGGTACAGTAGTTTCATGGTGCAGTGGTTTAGTAGTGCAGTGCAATTAGCAAGCGGAAATCGCAACATGAGTTAAGCTTTTTGTATGTGAGTATAGCAGATAATAGCTTATCATTTATCATACCTTCTATCTTCATTATATTTAAACTGTATACTTTTCATTTATGAAACTTTTATTTTTCAAATTTTAAAATTTATTTTTTCTATTTTCAATTGGTTCCCACTTTTGAGTCTTAAAATTTTTAATCTTGAATATTTTATTTTGGAAATGTTGAAATTTTTATTTAGTTTTTCAAATTTTTATTTTTCAAATTTTAAAATTTAATTTTTCTATTTTCAATCTCTACTTTTGAATCGTAAAGTTATCGTAAATTATCCTTGATTATTTTGTTTTTAGAGTGTAAATCTTATTAGATTCATCCTATTATTTTCCTTTCCTATTTCACGGTCGTGCCTATTTCAAAATATTATGAATCAGTAGAGTACTTTTATTCTTCAAAGAAAGAAATTATCAATGAAATCGACAAGGATTTATATTATTTTTCCAATTTTTCTAGACTGAGAGAAATGTTTTTCCCCTCTTCAGGTCATTGTTTTGGGAGGGTATGGATTCGATCGAAAAATGAAAACGTGAATCGATCGACACCGATTCGATCGACAAATTGTTAAAAAAACCGGTGTCGATTCGATCGACATGAATCGATCGAGAAATAAAAATACGTCAATCGATCGACACCGATTCGATCGACAAATTGTTAAAAAACCGGTGTCGATTCGATCGACATGAATCGATCGACAGTTAATTTAAAAACACCCGTATCGATTGGATCGACATGAATCGATCGAAAAATGAAAATGTGAATCGATCGACATGAATCGATCGACAGTTAATTTAAAAACACCCGTATCGATTCGATCGACATGAATCGATCGAAATGAAAACGTGATCGATCGACTCCCGGGTTTGTCGATCCATTCACGGGTTTGCCGATCCATTCATGGGTTTGTCGATCCATTCACGGGTTTGTCGATCCATTCACGGGTTTGTCGATCCATTCACGGGTTTGGTCGATCGATTCACGTTTTCATTTTCCGATCGATTCATGTCGATCGAATTGATACGGGTGTTTTTAAATTAACTGTCGATCGAATCGGTGTCGATCGATTCACGTTTTTATTTTTCGATCGATTCATGTCGATCGAATCGATACGGGTGTTTTTAAATTAACTGTCGATCGAATCGGTGTCGATCGATTCACGTTTTTATTTTTCGATCGATTCATGTCGATCGAATCGATACGGGTGTTTTTAAATTAACTGTCGATCGAATCGGTGTCGATCGATTCATGTTGATCGATTCATGTCGATCGATTCACGTTTTCATTTTTCGATCGATTCATGTCGATCGAATCCATACCCTCCCAATCAGCCATCCATATACTACTTCCTGCTACATTTTTAAAAAATAAAAAAATTGCGCATGAGTTGTACTGTTAATTGGACGTATTTCTGCCAAATGGAGATATGTGCATTAAGACATGAGACCTGAGACTCATAAGAATAAAATGCATAACAGGGCTCACAATACACACAGCTCCGTTTCGCAGAAACACGTCCGATTTACATTAGATGTTCCTTCACCAGCTTTGCTTTCTTAATTTTTCTTTTTTTTTCAGATCGGCAAGAAACTAGGTCTGTGAAAGCGCTTCCAGCACTATGTGCAAAGGTTTCAACTTATTTTCTTGAATGGATTCTTTCCTCCTCTTCAAACGCTTCATACCAACTTCCTAATTGACAAGAGACAGGGTCAGAGTGGAAGCTACTTTCAGTGTATTAATCGTAAGTACGATAAAATTGCTTTGCAGCATTTTTATTTTTCTCTCAAATATCATGCTAATTTTCATCTCCATGTTAATTATATTAGTCTTTCTTTTTGTTTTTTTTTCAGATCGGCAAGAAACGAATACAGTGAAAATAGTTTCACATTGTTTTATAATGGTTTTTTGTTTTAAATACCTCGCATATTGATTTTGCTCTTTTACCCTGTTCAACTTCATTTCATTTTACTTTTCATTTTACTCTATTTACCTGAACTAATCTACTTGTGTTTATTTTTTTTCAGATCGGCAAAAAACGAGCATAATGAAAGCTGTTTTACTTCATTTTTTACCACTGTCCACCAAGTCCTACCATCAAGGAAAATCTGTGTTTTAAAGGTACCAATATAGTTGGATCACGGTGATGTGCATTAATTTGAATGATGAAGAAACCCGCCTTATTGCTATGTACCTTGCAGTCTCACTTTAATGGTACTCCTTTACAATAGGACGTAAAAATTTCGTAAGTAGTTCCAAAATGTTCAATTATTTGTAATGTTGTAAAAATTAACAGAAATGTTGGTGTAATTCACCAGAAAGCACCCGTACAGTTTTAATTAATCTCTTGAAGAATATACACCGAATAATTGCTCATGAAATCAATAGCTGGAGAAAAAATTACAAAAGTAGAGGACAATGTTGCACTATTTTCCGAATGATATTCATGAATTCCAGATTTTTTACTACCAGATGATTACAGTACTTTTAGAAAGTATCAAGTTTGACAAGGACATTCAGAGTGAACAAAACAATTTGACAACAAGCGTTGACTAATCATTCCTTTTTTTATTCTTACTGTGTTTCAGGTCTACCAAAAATGCTCCTCTACAGTATGGATTCTGAATGCCAACCGCTGCAATCCTTTTCCAGTGATTTGTGGAACCAAAATACTTAAAACCACGGTGTGCATCAATGCGGGTGATGATGTCACTCATCGTGCTTTCTAAAAGGCTATGTGCCCCTTCATAATGTCGTGCTGAATGAAATCGCCGTATGAACCTTCAGGCGTTGCCAAATTTTCTGTGACAAAACACGAATTTCTCGGTAAATTTATGAATATTTTTCTCTGAATCTTACAGATTATTTTGTTCGGAATTTCACCAAAAATTCCTGGAAAGTTCGAGGAAATATATTCATATCTTTCCTCAGAAATATACGTTTTATCTGGGGAAATTTGGCAACTCTCGAATGTTCATACGGTGTTATTCCTTAGCACGGCAGCATAGGGGATGTGAAATTTTTTTAATTGAACAAATTTCCTTTAACTGTGAATTATCATTGATGGAATAAAATTAACAAGAGATTTTGGCATAACTATTATAAAAATACATTGAAATTCCTGATTGATTGCTCATGGAATCAATAACGAAGAAAAAAGAATTGCATTCAATTTCACATAATTAATTAATATCATAATAGAGAATATTGGAAACTATCGAATTCGACGAGTAAATTTGGCATCAACAATGAAAGCCCGCAAAAGTTTCCATTTTGAAATTAGGTTAAGCTCTAACTAATCATTTCTTTTTTTTATTCTTAGTTTGTTTCAGGTCTGCAAAAAACGAAGAAAATGTTCCGCACTGGGGACGGAAGTAGTGCCCTCCAGAATGTGTATTTGTTGTTTAAAATTTAAATAGTATAAACTATCAAAAGTAAAATTTAATAGTTGAATTATCAATCCATTTTTAATTTCTTACATTTATAAAATCTATAAAAATAATTATTTTAAAACTATTGTGCAGCACTTGAATTGGATGCCATCTGCAGTTTTTTTAAAATATTTACATTTCCTTCCAGTTCTGCGTATAGTTCTCATGTATTACTATCAAACAATATTGCATCCAATTGAAAGTAAGTAAACTGCATAACGCAAAAAGGAATTATCTTTCCGGTTCACAGTAAAAAACACGTATGTTCCACAAATTTTACACACAAATAGGTGATTTTTAAAAGAACCAGAAAAGTTAGTTTTTTTGCGTTTTGCAGTTGAGTTACTACAACTGAATGCAAAATTGTAGTTGAAGCTACAAGGTGTAGTCCAAAGACAGCATGTAACTGCAATTTAAATTAAATTTTGGGAAAATAAGACGTAAATTTCATTAATTGGACGCATTTCTATCAAACGGAACTATGTGCATCATGACGTGAGCCCTGTTATGCACCTATGCTTATGGGTCTCAGGGCTCATGTCTTAATGCACATAGTTCCGCTTGACAGAAATACGTCCAATTATGGCATGTTGCCCTAACAAAAATTTTGACAAGAGAGTACTGGACATATTTATGCTAAAAGGAACTATGTGTCATGCTTCAAACTTCACGAACTTCATGTGAATACCATGTACGTGATTCCTTTTAGGATAAATACGTCTCTAATGAATGATAATGGAACAGTTTCTTAACTCTGCCGTGCTAAGGAAGAACGCCGTATGAGCCTTTAGACGTTGCCAAGTTTCCTTCGATAAAAACCGAATTAACTGGGAGAATTGTGAATATTTTTTCCCAAAGTTTTTAGGCAATTTTGCACGCAATTTAATCTGAAATATCTGAAAATTTCGAAGGAAAATATGCATGAATGTCGTCAAAAATACATGTTCTATCCGGGGAAATTTCGCAACTCTCGAATGTTCATACGGCGTTCTTCCTTAGCACGGCAGAACTATACTGAAGGCCTAATAATTAGAAGTCCAGTAGCCAGTCTTGTCCCCTGTTACAAATCACACTAATAACTCTTGATGTTTTTGTTTGTTCCAGAAGAAGCTGCTGGGCTCGGGGGGAGGGGAGTGGCTCGCTATGGGAGGAGGTTCCCGGGGAAAGGGGGGTCCGTGGGGTTGGGAAGGATCGCGGTGTAAGGTTTCCCAGGGGGAGGCTCCCGGGGAAAGGGGGGTCCGTGGGGTTCGTTGCGGGGTCGCGGAATAGGGTTTCCCAAGGGGGGTTTTCCCGGGGAGAGGGGGGTCCGTGGGATTCATGTAGGATCGCGGAGAAGGGTTCCTAAGGGGGGAGGGGCCGCGGATTAGGATCACGGGGGGAGGAGTAGGATTTTTTTTTTTTTTTTTTTTTCTGCGACTGGCTTGCTGAGATCCTCCGGGGCGTTACGTCCCGGGGTCTGCCGTCGCCGGCAGGGGCGCCCGCCGGGACCCCGTGGGTCCGTTGGGCGTCCCCTGCCCCCGACCCCCCGCGAGGGGGGTCACTTTGCCCCCCCGCAAGGGGGGGCTTTTGACCCCCCTCGCGGGGGGTCGGGGGTGGGGGCGCCCAGCGGACCCTTATGGGGTCCCGGCGGGCGCCCCTGCCGGCGACGGCGGCTCCGGGGCGTTGCGCCCCGGAGGATCTCAGCAAGCCACGAACAGAAAAAAAAAAAAAAAAAAAAAAAAAGGGAGGAGGTGGGAAAGGAACCTGGACGCCGGAAGCCGGGGTTGGGGCTGCTGGATGCCATCGTACCGGGATCGTCGAATTTTTTTTTTTTTTTTTTTTTCTTTCCTTTCTTTTCTTTTTTGTATTCTCTGTTTCAGGTGCTGCTGCTGGACGCCATCGTACCGGGATCGTCGAATTTTTTTTTTTTTTTTTTTCTTTCCTTTTTTTTCTTTTTTGTATTCTCTGTTTCAGGTGCTGCTGCTGGACGCCATCGTACCGGGATCGTCGAATTTTTTTTTTTTTTTTTTCCCTTTCTTTTCTTTTTTGTATTCTCTGTTTCAGGTGCTGCTGCTGGACGCTGGTTCCCGCAACCGAAGGTAAGATACCGTTTTGATTATTCACGTTAATCAATTGTGGAGGGCACTACTCCCGTCTCCCCTGGGCACAGCTTTTTTTTTGGCAGTGTCAAAAACGACATGCAGCAGTGGATGGAGCTACGGCAGCGTTGGTGAGTGTTTTATTTTGTTTTCTCTCTTCCATCCCTCTCCTTTCTTTCCTTCCCTTCCTCTCCCCTCTTCCCCTCCTCTCCCCTCCCCCCGTGGATTAGGGCTCTTGGCGATACCACGTTAAAAAAAACGCGCCGAAAGCTCTACCTCCGGGAGCAGTACCTGATCGGACTCTCCTAAGGTGGTGTGGAAAAGAGCTTGTCTGAAGGTATTTCCCCATTTTTCTTCAGCATTGTGGATTATAGCTAATTCTTTAAAGCTGCCGTGATTTTTCTCCTCTTTGCAAAGAAAATTCTGCAAAAACTTCAAGTAATCACGTCAATTCGTATCCTTTAAAAAAATGACATAGAGGCGGAGATTCTCAGACATCGCAAACGAGTTATGTGATCGCCGACTTACACCATCGATATACCGTATGTTTCTCGATTCAGGTTATTTCCGGTGAGAACCGGAAATGCCAAATATTTCTCGGAAATATTGAGCATTTCCGGTTTCATTAGGTGATCGCCGAAGCAGTCTCAGAATGCGCGCGTATGCATTTATTTTTTTCCTCGAGGTACATAAGGTACACTTAGTGCAATTGTCAACTGAAAATTTGTCAACCAAAACTCTAGTTCCAATTTGATCCAAGTGATGATATAGGACCTGGAGGGGGGGGGGGGGCAGGGGGCAGGGGCTCCTTAGAGAGTAGGAAGCATAAATTAATATCGTCACCTTCCAGGCAAAGTATCACAAGCGCCATGCGACGTCTAAAAATTTCCGCCGCCATTTTATTTTTTTACCGAGAAATTGTTCAACGAAGCTGTCCGAAAATTTCACTGAATTTTCTTTGTGCTGCCGATAAAATTTAGTGAAATTTCCAAACAGATTCAACCAACTATTTCTCAGTAAAGAAATAAAATGGCGGCGGAAATTTTTAAACGTCGCATGGCGCCTGTGATACTTTGCCTGGAAGGTGACGGTATATTGACGTTAATAGAATGACCGAAAATTTTAAATGAATGAATCATGTCACAACCGTCACGGAAATGTCACGACCGTCACACTTTTTTCAGAGTTATGAAACAGGCTGCCAATTTTTAAAGTTCATAATTTTTGAACAATGTATAAGATTTTTTGGAGGTGTAGGTTCAGATATTTGAGAAAAAAACAAATATGTAGATATTTTAACCTTAAATCAAGAAACATTTTTTCGTTTTCCGAGAAAAAAGCTGAAAAAGTCTGCAAAAATTAGAAAACATTATTGCTATTTACCTAATGATGAACATACACACTGGGTCACTATTTTTCGTTGTTTCACTTCTTCATAGGACCTAACAGAAAAAAGAAATAAATAAATAAAACTGCATATTTGACCATTTTTATCTTTCTGATGGACCAAAATAATCGATGTGACTGTCGTGACATCCGGGATCTACTTATTTTTAAAGCAATTTATCATAAAAAAAAGAAATGCCTGATGAGAAAAGTTACTCGTATAGAATTGTTAAGCCTGATACTATGCTGAACTAAGAAAGAAACTCTCAATCGAAAATAACATAGTTGAATTTTTAGTTTTTGGGAGGTCAAATTGGACAGTTTTCGTAGAATTACCCAAAAACGTAGTCACGGCCTCTCCACTCTCGTAGGCAACGGTATGACATCAACCTCCCACTAAGCTAATTTTTGCCACTTGTGGCTGGACTTACCGTGAGAAGAGCCGCTCATTTGCTTCCGTATTTACTGTCAATGCTAAATTGAAAACAATTCGCAGAAAATTACCTAAAATTTTGTATCACTGATTTTAGAATGCGCGGCGCCGAGTGACGGCATTGCGGCAACACTGTTGTGATCATGTGATGATGACTCAAACCTAACCTCAAATATTTGCTTGTTTTGTTTTGGTTTCGGCAATCGGGTCGGTTTTTCTAATTTTTTTGGCAAAATATTTTATTTATTGATTTTCCAGTCGCAGGAATTTTTTTCACCGCGCCACCATAATTCAGCTTCTTCACTCCACCTTTTACTTCTTGCCGAGTGCCAGAACATTAATATCCTAGAGTTAAGACGTTGATTTCAATTTCAAACTCAAAGTTGTATTTGTCAGTAAATGTGTATGAATAACGTCTATTATGTGCTTCATTGCTGTGTTTGATATGATAAAATGTGGATAAATAATTAACTTTGAGTTTATGTGACATGCAGGTAACATTGGGATAAACTTACTCAGTTAACTGCACCTACTATTTTGGTCTCCGATCATGGCCTCTTCAACATACGCTCCTGAGAATGAAGAAGATGATGACGACTATGCTGATGAACCAGACTCAGAATTTTTTAATTTTCCTCCTGAAGTCCAAAATGCAATTGAACAGGTAATTGCTCTCTGTCAGTAGTGCCAGAGTCGCAGTAGTGAGAGAGTAGTCATTCCAGTCCTCATAACTGAAGCCGATTATTTTGTATGAATTGAATTCTAATGATAAAATTATAAATTGTCTTTTGTTTCTTTCTCAAACATTTTTGGGCTTCAAATAAAGTTCAAGAATCTGGATAAATAAGGATTCCTAGCACCCTTTAGAGAGTTACTCCGTGAATTTGAACCATGGCTCGAACGTAAAGAGTGTACTTTCCTAGAAGATGCACAAGTTTCGTTCTTGACTCCAACCCTCTAGTTATAGAGATCATAGAGTGTTGCCAAAGGAGCTTATGCACTCTCACAGCGTGGGGAAAGATCCGCCTGTTGACTCTTGCATTTGCTTTCAATGCTGAACTGAAGGCAGATACTTACTCTTCTGTCACACTCTAAGTACTTGAAAAGTTTGGCAGCATGAGGGAGAAATCTGAAAAGGGAGGGTGGGGGTGGGGGGGGAGACTGAAGGTCTTTGTGGGAACAGCTTAATCCTATTGAATTTTACTTATGTTTAAATGGCTACATGTGTATTTTTTTTTTTACCTCACTTCCTGACCTATGAATCAATTTTCTAATTTTTAGGTGATTCCTAGCACAGACCCATTGGACAAGCCAGATTTCAATGCCGTGAATTATATCAATTCTTTGTTTCCAACTGAGCAATCTCTATCAAATATTGATGATGTCATTAATAAAATGGAGGACCAGATTCAGTTTATTGATGAGGAGATCAGGGTCGTTGTCAGAGGCCAGACGAATGCAGGACAGGTAATCAATTTATCTTATATCATTCTTGCATTGCAATTAAAAACCAGCACCTGCCAGCAAAACTAGAAAACATTCCCTTTTTTTTGTGTTCTAAACCTGTACTCACACTTTGTGATCATCAAAAAGTTCTTTAAGATATCTAACTTCTTTAGGAAATTTCCAAGCTGTGAAATGTTTTTAAATCATGGAAAATTGAGTCAATGTAGGTACTCAAAAAGCCCTTGAATTTAATTTCATCTGGTGTGTTTGTTTAAAACTGTTTCAGGGATCAGCCTCTCACTATATTACCTTTTACTCATGGAGACTCCCAAAAAGTTGAAATACATTGCCTAGAAAATGTCATACATTTTTTTTGTACGATTAATTACTAGCAGACATGTAGTCCATCATCCATCATCAATCATCAATTTTGACTCGGGTGATTGGTGAACTATGAAATGTTTTTATCTCATGCTTAAAATTGGATTTGTTTAACTTTGTCCTTCTTCAATGAGCATGGATTCATATCATCCATAGGACAGCTAACTTCAATAAAAATTTTAAGACTCAAAATTTCATATTCTAAGAAAGCTGTCCCTGAAGATTTCTCTAATTTTTTACAGGATGGGCGGGCAGCTCTTGAGGATGCGCAACGAGTCATTAGAAAACTCTTTTCACATGTCCGTAATATCAAAGAAAAGTCAGAAAAATCAGAAGAAACCGTGCGAGAAATAACAAGAGATATCAAACAGCTTGATTGTGCCAAGCGGAACCTCACGTCAGCAATCACAACTCTCAACCATGTGCACATGCTATTTGGTGGCGTTGAAAACCTCAAGTAAGTGACAGAATATTACAGTCCCCATAGATTTCTGTATTGTACTTAGCTGCTAAAAGGATTTGTGTAAAATGGGTCCAAATTCTCTTTCGGTAGTTCCTTTTCAGACTTGAACCATTCAATCAGAAAAAATGAGCCGTATATTCCTGAAGATTTTAGCTCCTTCAAAATTTTGGGGAGATTTGGCAGGAGGTCAGAGTGCCAAGTTGACAAAATTCTCACAAATTTACTTCGGATGATGAAGTAAGCATAGCAAAATGCGGATTGCATTTGTAATTTTTGAGTTACAAGAACTTTTAGTAAATGTATCAAATAATAGGATTTTGTCAAGTTAGGTATAACCTCTAAAACGCTGATAAAATACATTTTCATTTTACAACTTGGGAGATTCTTTGGAAAGCAAGTTTTTAATTTTTATGAGTAACAGAAATGTAGATCTTAAATCTTACTTGTCAGCTTTCTTCCCTCCCACATGCTGGGAAATGTTTTAAATAATCAGTATCAAGAAGGAAAGTGAGCAGAGTATGGGAAAAGCAGTCATCAATTCGTGTTATGTTCAATTATTTTGTAATATTTGTCTGTTTGTTTTCACTTTATGTAGGATTTTGTCAGCAAAAAGACAGTATGGAGAGATAGTAAATCTTCTGCAAGGTATAATTGAAGTCATGACTCATTTTAAAAATTATTCGGACATTCCACAAATAGCGCAATTATCTGTAGAGGTGAGTCTTTACATTTAATTCTCTTCATTTCTTCTATACCTTCAACTTTACTTACAATGTAGAGTGCATATCCAAATATTTCAAGATTTACAATGATATCTTGATCTCTTCAACGATAAAAAATGCAAAACGATAATAAGGTGGTCAAAACTTGTGAAAATATCGTTTAAAATTTAAGGAAAACTTTTTGAGCTCATTAAAATGTAGAGCAAGGCAAATTACAAAGTTGCTGATGCTTTTAAAGTATAAAATTGAGAATACAGTCATTTTGCATTCATAGGCTTTTTGTCAAAGGGTCCAATTGATGACTATCATCTGATTGTTTATTTAAATTTTAAGTTCCAAATGATAATATAATAAGTAATGATAGCAATGATAAGTTTTATTACAGAGATGTCACCTATAAATGTAATTCTTCAATTTCTGTCAATAACTTCCCATTGTAACTTTTATTTTAGATATCCACCTATAAGTATAGTCCTTTTTTTTCTGAGGAAAGAAAAAATATGGAAGAAAGACGTGTCAAGTTTGATAATCCGTGCTGCCATTTTAAATTGTGATTATTTTTTTAAGTAGGTACAGATTTTCTGTTTAAAAAGGAATCATTCTTTGGTCAGAATGATGAGAAATTGACTTTTCGGAGGCAAAAAAATGTCATGTTTTTTCTTTTTTCATGTTTGACTCTAGGTACAAGAAATTCAGGTTTCTCTGGCCAAGCAAATCAATGAAGATTTTCGTGAAGCTTTCACCGGCCCAAATGCAAAAAATTTCATTCCTACTAAACAATTAGCTGAAGCATGCCGAGTTGTTTCAGTTCTAGATTCAAAAGTCATGTAAGTTTCTACAACTGTCAATTAAACTAGGAAGGAAGCAGTTAATGTATTGATGCCATTCATACCCACATCGACAAGTCTCAACATTTTAACAATGGAAATATAAAATTTTGGTATCAGAGAAAATCAAAAATAGTCAGGGAAAAGTCAGGGGATTTAAAAATGAAGAAATGATGGCAACCCTGTTGAATGGCAAATGTAGATCTCCTTACATAATGCCCTCGAACTCTCAATTTTTATCTGGAAGGTGTGGCTTGCGAAAAGAGTATCCGCTTACCGGAAAACCTATGTTTATATGCCTTGGTTTGATCTGCAAATCTAGGTCTGCCTGACTATCAGAGTCTGCTGATCGGAAGTGCAGAACCTTTCAGGCTCCTAAATTGTCACTGCTGCCCACTCGTTTTCCACATTTGCTCATCAGTTTTTCTCGAATTGCTCACTGATTTATAAATTCATGATCCCTCTCTTTTTTTCCTCAGACTTTTATCTTGCGGCTTTGGAAAATTTTCCCTCACCCCACATTTTCAGGCTCTGTCCGCATTTTAATGTGCCTGCCCAGGCGTGTGATTTTGCACTTTTTGTACCTTTGTACTGATAATATATATCTATTTCATACAGGGTTATTCAAAAGTCACGCACCACTGGCCATGAGGAGGGTGGTCATTTAAAATTTTTGAGTTGCCCCCCGCCCTCCTTCCCCCAAGTGGATCAAAAACTGGAATGTACCTCAAAAAGTTTCCCCCTCAATATATGGAAAAACGTCGTAAACCGCAAGTCGATATCATAATTTGAACTTAAAGTTATAGCCAGTGGTGCGAGACTTTTGAATAACCCTGTATACTGTTTCATTTTGGTTCTCCTTCTTTTTTCAGGGAAGATCTATTAAAATGGTTCATCTCTCTTCAGTTGTCTGAGTACAGCCATTTGTTTCACGAAGCTGAAGAAGGAGCCTGGATCGACAAGTTAGATCATCGATACATCTGGTTCAAGAAACACCTCCTGCAGTGTGAAGACAAATTTGGTGCAATGTTCCCACCTCATTGGGAACTTTCAGAACGGATTACTGTTGAATTTTGCAACATTACAAGGTACTGATGATTTTCAGCTTCTTTGCACTCTGTTGTCTCCATTTCCATTTTCAGGGAATTTGATTGAGATTCAATTCGAAGGACAAGGTTTAACGACTATTTTCATAATCAAAATATTTTGTCTCCACTTTGAAGTTTTCACAGGCAATTTCATGACACATTTTTGTGATTTTTTTTGAAAACCCACCCATTGAATTCCTGACTCATTGAATTCTAAAGCTATATTTTCAGAATGTGACTTTGTGCATCGCACGAAGTCGCATTCTTTGTGGTCCAATTCCATGTCCATAATATTGTGAAGCTGGCCTTGCAGCACTAAAAATGTATTAATAAAGACTGTGACCATTTGATAAAGCAAGACATATTCCAGTTATCAGTACTCTTCCTTGTCTGTAAAACCCAGGAGAGGTTCATCTCTGATCAAGCTGGTGAGATTCGTATTGCAATGGAAATACAAAGCTCTCATGCAACTGTTTTTATCCAGATACTCTGCCATTTCGGTATTGTATTCACGGCTTTTGTAATTTTTATTTTATTTTATTTTTTTTTTAAATTAATAATTGTTTTTTTCAGGAATGAACTGACGAAGTTGATGACAAAGCGGAAAAATGAGTTGGATGTGAAATTACTTCTGTATGCCATTCAAAGGACTGACAATTTTGAGAGTTTATTAGCTCGTCGATTTAGTGGCGTCACACTGACAAACAAAAAAACAACAGGATCTAAACATGTCTCACAGGTAATTGAGTCTCATTCATATCTGTCACTAAACTCTAAACTGAGTAAGGTATTTTTTCGTTAACATCATATATTACAAAGAAAAAAATTGCACGAATTTAACCAAAAGTAGCCTGACTGCACTTTTTGTCGGCTAATTTTCTCTCATTTTTTATTATTTAACAGAGAACTAAACTCGGTACTTACGGCCACTTAACTTTCTGTGAATTTTCTGTAGGTATGAAGAATATACTCATAAAATTTCAAGTTTCAATGTTAATCATTTTTTCGTTCCAAAAATGAAACAGCAGAGAAAGTTCGGCAACATTTGATGTAGTTAGGCTGTTATGATTACATCCGTCCAATTAAGCCTGTGTGAATGCTTTAATTCCAAATAATAATAAGTCAGACCAAAATTCAGCACAAATAACCAAACCATAAGTCAGGAACTTCTTGCATGTTTTTAATTTTTCCATGCAATGGTGTCCCTCTTTTTAGGGTTCTTATAAGTGCCAAACTATTGAAACTTATTTCTCCTATCATGCATTTTATAGCTCGCATCTAGTCAAGTTATTTTCTTACTCTATATTTCAATATTAAATATCTTCTATTATTAGAATACTGCATCTGAGGATTCGCTAAAAAATGACACCGAAGAGACTACCTTTAGCCCAGATTCAGAAGCATCTGACAGCGCAAAAGATGCTTCACCGAATTGTGACTCAAAGCAGGAAACCACTTCCCCATTCCATGGAATAATAGGACAATGCTTTCAGCCATTCTTGTATATATACATCGAAAGTTTGGATAGGTAAGTCTTCTTCATCGCAATACCTTAACAGTAATCCAAAACTTGTCACTTTAAAGAATCAGAGAGTTTGTTACCTTCTTTCCAAAGAATTTTCCCCTCAAACTGAAAAAAAAGGTTTTTCTAGTGTGAGGATTCCTAGTAATGGGTTGCCTGCCATGCTGGTCGTATTCAACCGGCAAGGGTTCTGCGAGAGTCACATCGTGTGTTTCAGAATTCAGAACCACCCCAAGTAAAGGGAGCGAAAATGCCACAAAACGAAACTACAGAATCAATAACATAGTTTTAAAGAGTGGAGCAGAGCATAGCTCAAAAAGGACTTTGAAGCCTGTTTATAGTTTAACACGAGGTAAATCACCAAGTGATTACAGTGATTACATCACAGCAGTAGGATGTTAGGAAAACTCCATTCATTTTCTTTTTGTCCTTTTTTCCTCTTAATGAAAATGCATGAAAGTTTATTCAATTTTATCACTTTAATATGATTTTCCTATTTTTATTTTATTTTTTCTCTGTATTCTCGGGCAATTTTACCGCCACTTCATACTTAAAATTTGAAAACCTCAGCCAATCAAATGAAAGAAAAATGAGAATATTAAAAGTAGAAAATTGTTCTAACTATCATCTCAATTAATAATCCATGTTTTTTGTTGTTCTTTCTCTATTTAGAAATCTGTATGAATTAATGGAACGATTTGTTGCTGACTCCAAGGTAGAGCTCTCCAAAGCAGAAGCTACTTGCGAGACAAATTCAGCGGCTGTTTTACCTAGTTGTGCCGACTTGTTTGTATTTTATAGAAAATGTTTAGTTCAATGCACCCAGCTAAGCAATGGGCAACCAATGTTGTCGCTGGCAGCCACCTTAAAGAAATATCTTCGTGAATATGCCAACAGAGTTTTACAAAATAATTTGCCAAAGTAAGTGAAGTATAATTATATTAGTGTAATAATTTAAGCCAATAAAGGAGTTCACGTGAAGAGTTTGGGTGCCAGGCTTGACAACGTTTCTGCTCACAGTCTTCGTGATTACTTTTGAGGATAATCTTTTGTTTCTTGTCTGGTGTGATGTGCTTTCAAACTTCCTTCCTCAGAAATTGCCGACCGTAATTAACTTAGAATTACTTGAATTTTAAAAACACAGGCCCATCAAAAAATAATTTAGAGACTCTGAGCATTTGAGAATAGATTTTAGAGTACTTTGCAGTTCTAAATCTAAAAATTATCTCAATTTCCTCCTCCGTCCACCAATTTCTGATGAATCAAGATTTTCTATGTAAAAATGATTGTTCCCGGAAAATTTGACTTTTCCAGGAAATTTATGCACAATAAAGGAAAATCAAAATTATTTTCATTTTCTACAATTGAAAATTTGTAAGGTAACATGTATTGCGTACTTAAAAAAATATTCTCTGTTATTCTTGATAAAAATCTTTTTCCGGTCAAATGGCAGAATCCGCCCAAATACCACAATTTCAAACTGTTCCGATTGTTTTTTGTACGAAACGGTAAGAAAATTTGATTAACCCAGATTTTCGACTGAGCCGCCCCCCCTCCCGCTCTTTTTTTCACTGTGGAAGCAGAAAATAACCTCAATTTTTCCATGAAGTAATAATTTTTTGAAAATGACACAAATTGCAACCATAATACCAATTTCTGAATGAGTGCATTTCCTGAGCAAAGGAGTTTTTGTTTTAAAGCAATGCAAAGCATTTGAGCTCGGCTCGGAGTGCCTACCAGGTGATACCAGTATAAATTTGTCTTGTCAACATAGTCTTTAATTTCTTTTATGATTTAGTAAATGTACTTTTTATTACACTTCTCTCCTGTTTTTATTTTGTAGGTTGGGAGGAAACGTTCCATCTCTAACAGCAAGTGTCAGCAATATAACTAGGGACCTCCGAGACTTATCTTCTGCCGCTGTTCTCATCCGAGATTTTTCCTTAAGGTCTGGTCAGTCTGAAGTCAGCAGGTACACACCTCAGGAGCAAGCGAGGACGTGCTTGTAAGTTTATGGACAGACTTTTGTATAACCTCTACCGCAAAGTCAATTCAGACTGTCTTCCTAATTTTATCACGAAGCCTGATGGTTTGGTCCAATGAATAGTAACGATGTGCGGTTGATTGACATGTTAATAGCAATTAATCCGTTAAAAAATAGTAATTTTTATGCTATGGTTTCATTTAGTTCCATTTAAGATATTATTTTGATAAATTTTAGAGCAAAAAAATTATCCATTGGGCCCTAATATATATGGTAGTCGAATCAAACTCAATGGTTGTTTTAACAGTTTCAGTTACAGATACTCTTGAAGTTTTTACACCTCATGTACTGTTAATATGTTTATTGTCTTGTCTTTGTTTAGCATTTTAACATCTGCAGAATATTGCCTTGAAACTACGCAACAGCTGGAAGAGAAACTCAAGGAAAAAATTGATCCAACTCTTGCAGATAAGATAAATTTATCACAAGAGCAAGATATTTTCCATAAGTGAGTTTTAACAAAATTTTATTTATTTATTCCTTGCTTTTATTTTCCTATTCATTCTACTGTTCAGGTAATTGTTGGCATGGATATTTATGAAATGTGCCTGCCGTTATCTTTGTACACATTAAACTGCCTTTCTGCACTTTAAGTTGTGAGCTCTTTTGATTTTTAAATTCATTTCAGTACCTGCTGAATTGAATGAATTAAAATCATGATCAAAAATAAAAAATCATTTGATTATTTTGCTTGAATGATATCGTGGAATTTTGAATAGTTGTAAAATGATCTGTGATAATATATTGATTTTCAGTGACATTTCTGCGGTGAAAAAGTTAATTTGGGGGGGGGGGGGGTAAAAAGGTTTATTTTTTTATTTATTTCTCAATTTTTCTCCAAATCCATTTCGATAAACATTTGGGGAGAGTTAATTGAAATTTGGGGAAGGCTCGGAACTTCCTGCACCACTGTTTCAATGTACATTTTGCTATTCCTCACTTTATGTATTTATATAATATTGTTGATTTCAAAGTGTTCAGTATTACAAAACTCTGAATGAATGATTCTGATTTCAGTGTGATATCTAATTGTATCCAGTTACTAGTCCAAGATCTGGAAATGGCATGTGAACCTGCTCTCATTGCCATGAGCAAGGTAAGGTTGAAAATTCGATTGTTACATTCTAGTTTTATTTTTAGTTTCAGTATTCTATTGTGAAATAATTATGGAGAACCGCACAAGATAAAGTTCAGAACAGCTTAAATAAGTACTCACTTGTGTCTTGTACTGGTACTCATTAGTGCTCAAAATGTTTGACTCAATCGAAATTTTTGGCCTTGATTTCCCCGTAAAATAGTGCGTAACTAGCACTATTTTACCACTTTGTTTCTAACAGTTTAGGGCTCGTTTCTGAGTGGTTTTTACTTGGAGTAAAATGTCACCATTGCATACGAGTTTCGCCAGCTCCGCACCCTGGCATCCTCGATGCAATTTCTGAGTTGCTGAAATTCTTGCTGATGATGCTTGAGTATTTTCCCTCGTCTCCTTTGTCTCTCAATTTCACTAATCTGACTGCTGAAATTTTATGCATTCATCTCAATTTTTTCATTTGTTTGTTGTTTGTGATCTTAGTTTTTGCATCCATTTTGCTTTTGGTTTCAGATTCAATGGCAAAACTTTGAAGCAGTCGGAGACCAAAGTGCATATGTTGGTGCTATCACAACTCATCTAAAAACTACTGTGCCTATTATTAGAAATAATCTTGCCTCTTCTAGAAAATATTTTACCCAATTTTGTATAAAGTTTGTCAAGTAAGTTTCTATTATTTTTTAATACTCCTTCAAATTATAGTAACTAAATGAAGTATAATGGTCAGGAATGTTAGTTAACAATCTTACAGTGAAATCTCAATTGTATTTCACTCTGGATTACACACAGCTGCTAAACAGCTGGAATGATATTAATGCGAAACGGAACGTTCTCTTTTTGCAGAGTGGAATTTACACTAATGGAACATTTATCAGGGTTGCTAGAGTCAGGGAAAATGTCTAAAACATTTTAAAAAGTTTGGAAGAGGTACATTCACTTCAATTCGCATCGAGATCAGGTTTTAACGTACGTACGTCATTTTTTATGAAAATTCTAAGGTATGATTTGCTCCTTAGTCCGTATCGTATCAAAACTAGTTGAACATTCTATGTAGTTGAATATTTGTATCGCAGCAATGTTCGTACAAAGCATCTCAAAGTGCATCTCTTGATTCAGATTGCAAAGTACATATTCAGCCCATATTGAAAAGTTCGTATGAACAAGGCTACTGCAGCATTTTCCACCAAAATTTGATGCACCAAAGTTGTTAAAACTGTGTCAAGTTCTCTTGTACTTCAATTTGAACCACTAATTATTTTTATGTTTCATTTCCTTCTAGCTCGTTTATTCCAAAGTTTATTCAGTTCCTGTACAAGTGCAAGCCCATGTCCACTGTAGGTGCTGAGCAATTGCTGCTTGATACACATATGCTGAAAACAGTATTGCTAGATTTACCCTCAATTGGATCCCAGATCAACAGGAAAGCACCAGCTAGGTAAGTACATGAATTGCTGTTTTCTCTTATAATTAGAGGATGAATATAGTTGATCATTTTAAAAGGAATAACATTTAAAACTAAACTAAACTTAGCTATAAACAAGGGAAGGATCCTATAATTGCTTGATCAAAGGAAATCTTCTGTTTTAATTATCAAAGAATATCTCTTGTTTGCCATCAGTAACAGAATGAAATTATTTTGCCTCATTATTGCTTGGTTTGAATTCAGTATGGGAGTATCACATCTCTGTAAAATCATGAAGATTAGGTTTGGTCCGATTGCTTAATGTTGGCTCAGAAATTTAGAATTTTCAATGATATCTGTGTTGATAAATTTTTTTTATGAGCTACAAAAAAAAGGTTCGGTTTAAGGTACAGGTTCTGGTTCAGAAACCATGTTAAAGGTTTTGATCAGGAATGCAGAAAGTTCTTACTTAGTCTTAGTCCCATTTTTCAAACTAGCCTTCTCATTTTAAAAACTCATTTTTCTAAAAATTTACAAAGCTCTGACCATTTTGTCGTCTATTCTTAAATTGCTGCAATCACCTAAACAGCCTGAAAATTCCTCAACAATTCTTCAGATAACAATTAAAGCTTACTGCAATATTCGAAAAACCGCGAGTTTTTAACACATTTGCAGGCATAGGTACTTCCCAATTCTTACAGCCCTCCTTTTTTTTCACGCAAGCAGTCTTGCAATCAAGATTGAGGAAAAGGGAAATATCTGCATCTCTGGTTTGAATCATAAGTTCAAGGTTTGCACAATCGTATTATTGAATTGAACCACACGGATCAGTAACATTAAATCATAGCTCTTAATAATCTCAATCTTTATTTTGGTTACTTTCTTATTTTCACAGTTACACCAAAGTCGTCTTGAAAGGAATGACAAAAGCTGAACTAATTTTAAAAGTAGTAATGTCCCCTGAAGAGCCGGAGAGTGCATTTGTTGATCAGTTCTTGAGACTCTTGCCTGAATCTGATCTACCGGAGTTCCAGAAAATTTTAGAAATGAAGGTAAAGACATTCTTTTTCTTTGATACCAAAAAACAGATGCATATTTATGTGCTATTGCAGTCAGTGGTTTCCAACTCCTGTGGGTATCAAGAACAAAAATTGTCTGTTTTGTACACATTTTATCAATGCATGTAAGTAATTTTGGGAAGGCAGCAAGTGTTGTTTAGTGGTAGATTAATGCTGATCAAAAGGGCAAATATGTAACGCTGAAAATTGGATTTTTCAGCTTCCCTCCTCCCCCTTGTAACGACCCATAACACGAGTCCACACCCCCCTTGATACAATTATGCAATGCACTGTATGCCCTCTCCCCTCTTGAACGTTTTAGAATGAATTCAAGATGAAAAATTACCATCTCAGTTTTTTTAAAAAAAAGTTACCTTACTCAGCCATGAGCCCCCTCCCCTGTATTTCTCAAATGCAATGTGGTGCAATGCCCCCCGCCCCCTTCCTCCACTAGTTCATTACGTACATAGGGTGTCCCAAAACAACTGAGACCAAGTCTGTAATTCGGAAAGTATGATAGATATCGAAATGCGGTTTGTGAGAGGTTATAGTCCATACTATTAGCTATCAAACCTCAAAATTTGAGCTTATTCGCTTGAAAACTCACTGAGTTATAACATTTTTTCAGGGACGAGTTGAACAGAACCCTCCACTATTTTCGAGTAATATTTTTCATTTCGCGAACTGTTCGTGAGTGGCGCTGCAGATCGCGACGCTGTGGATCAGGTGGAGGGATGAAGTGGTCACTGTTCTGGATGCAGGTTTTATCCTTTTAACATGTGTTTTCATCGAAAACGTCCACGGGAAAGCTCAGTGCAGCCGAAACCATCAAGCGCGACAGAGTGTTTTCTCGCGAAGCGCAATGAGTTTGCCCGCTGAGTTGAAAAAAGAACAACGTTATGCCATTCGCTATTGCGTTCGCCGTGGCCTTTCTGACCTCGATACTTTAAATGAGATGACAGTCGCTTATGGACTAAATCCACTTGGGAAAAGTACCATTCTTCGTTGGCATAAATGCTTTTCCGAGGGTCGAGAGTCGGCAGCTTGTTTCAACTCAGCGGGCGAACTCATTGCGCTTCGCGAGAAAACACTCGGTCACGCTTGACGGTTTCGGCTGCACTGAGCTTTCCCGCGGACGATTGCGATGAAAACACATGTTAAAAGGATAAAACCTGCATCCAGAACAGTGACCACTTCATCCCTCCACCTGATCCACAGCGTCGCGATCTGCAGCGCCAGTCACGAACAGTTCGCGAAATAAAAAATATCACTCGAAAATAGTGGAGGGTTCTGTTCAACTCGTCCCCGAAAAAATGTTATAACTCGGTGAGTTTTCAACCGAATAAGCTCAAATTTTGAGGTTTGATAGCTAATAGTATGGACTATAACCTCTCACAAACCGCATTTCGATATCTATCATACTTTTTGAATTACAGACTTGGTCTCAGTTGTTTTGGGACACCCTATGTATTTTATGAACAGCTCCAAACTTAACCAACTGATAGTAAAAAGAGTCATCCAGTAAAACTAAATAAGTAGAAGAATCTTAACCACTGTAAAAACATCTGAATTGCCAAATTTCCAAAAAACGCAATTGAAAAAGCTGTGCTTGCTGTCAATTTTCAAGTGAACCTTGATTTTTCATTCTTCTTTATTCTTTTTTTTAAAATTAGAATTTGTACAAAATATTCAGAAGCAAACCAAGAGTCTTACTGGTAGACCTAGGTTAACCATGGCATATTGTTGTTTACCTGACAATCTACGTCTAGGATTGATCCTATGCACTCGTATGAAAAGGTGTGAAGTTGCAGAGTACCTACAGCATTCTGTGAGATTGTTGAATCTTCCTAAGTCAAAGGTTTTTTTTTGTATTTTTTTTTTTTTAGTTGAAGCTTGCTGTGAACTTGCTAATCATTGATGATTCATAATTAATGCTGTAATATTATAATTTTCAGGGACTAAAAACAGCGGAGAAGAATAGCTTGCTCAGTCTTTTTAGGCCACGCAACACAAATTCCTTCGTCACTGGAACAACAAAAATGGGCAGTCCGAAGCATGATATGAGCAGTATTAGAAAACTGAATAACCTAATCAAAATCAATTGACACCTTTTTCTGCCTAGACAACTCGTCTTAAATTGGCTGTGTACAGTTTTGAGTTGTATGCAGATTTCTCTTTTTCATCAAAAGTCAACATGCAGGGTAATTTTCTCAATGTAATGATGCTCTAAAATTCAAAAATTGTATTTTATATAGGATGGATTTTTTTTTTTTTTTTTTTTTTTTTTTTTTTTGGAATGGACGGCTTCAGATGTTTGCCATGTAGAATTAGTTATTCCAGTGATCATTAAACTGAAATATGTCCTACCTTGCTAGAGAAAAATCGTTTCAGTTTTATGCTGGCTTTTTCTTTGAATTTCATTAAGTTGGATCAAATCAAAATGTGAAATATATTAATAAAATGTATTGAGCTGTATTAATCTGATGTGCGAGTATTTGGATTGAATTTAGCCAAAGGGAGCCAAAGCATCTACATTGTTGTGAAAATCATGCAAATTAATATCCATCTCAAAAAACCTGAGAGCTCACATCCTTTTGGTTTTTCTACCAAAAAATTGTCAATTTTTTAAAAAAAATAAACTACTCCGTACAAAATTTTATCTGAAGAATATGCATTCAGTTTTTTTAAAAGGAAAGAAAAAGTTGCATAATTTTGACAACACTGCGATTGCGTCGGTTCCTTTCTGCAAAATTCGATCCTTTTAATCACATAACTACTCATGAAAGGAAATACCCTCTGTTTTCACCAGTAGTAGTTATTCAGTATGATAGCGGCTACATTGTCAGTCATTGCGGGGTTTCAAGGTTAAACGCCACTATTGAAATAGCAGCATTCCATGACCATCAGTTACCATCTTTGAAATTGCAACCTCCCATACCAAACCAGGTTTTAATTTTGATTTTAAAGGGAATCAAACCGACAGGATTTGTGTTTTTTGATTTTTTTTTTTTTTTTTTTTTTTTTTAACGTAAAACAAAAAAAAAAAACAATAACAGCATTGTCAAAACTGAGCTTATCAATTAGACTGTTTGATTGTAGGCCTTTTTTGCATGGCGCCTACAATGCAAATGTTGCATGTGAGCTGAAGAAAAGGACTGTTAATTTATGAAAAGTAACCAGACAATTATAGTATTTTTGTTTTCATTTAATTTTATTTTCTTTTGAGTACAAAGTGTACAAAGTGTGTCAAGTAGAATATCGAAGTGACATTTTCACTTCATTTAATGCATCATACATCAGGCACTTTTTAATCTTATTGGCATAAATCTTAATCATGAAAAGTAAATCTTGTTTTGATTATCATTAAGCTGAGGTTTTCTCAAGGTTTAAAATCTTTTGTTTAGGGGTCATTCAAGTATTACGTAAGTCATTTTGGTGGATATTTTTACCTCCTTTTATCCCTGTAATCCACCCTTAAGCCAACCTGTCACTCGCCTCTTTTTTCAGTTATGCAAGCTGGCTTGACCTCCCCTCCCCACATAAGTGGCCTTTGTAATACTTGAGAGACTTCCTAGTTTTTATGTATGTTTTCATCTTGACAATTATGTTCTGAGTGCAATTGCTCATTGTTGCATTAGCTCTTTTTCCTTTCAAGAATTCAATGTCTTTCATTTGTTTGAATCCAAACAATGTATAAAGTTAGCTTTTTACTTTTTTAATAACATTCCATCCGTCAACAATCACAAGTTGAAGCAAAGTCAGGCAGTTAAGTACATTATCAAATTGTTTATTCCCTCAGCCCGGTAAGGGAAAATCTTGTATCATCTTTTTTGTTAGTTTATTTTCAATATTAAAGTATATTTATTGTTGTTATGCATGACCAAATTTTTAAGAAGGAACCTATTTTCCAAGTGAATGGTTTTCCTTAGCGGTTTCTGAGTCATTAGAAAAGAAAATGAGTGAAATTGAGTTTCTGTCCAGCATTATTGGAAGTAGAGCTCAGACTCTTTTAATTTGTATTATTTTTACCCTCTAAGCAAACACTGAATTTAGAGAATCCTTGTAAGTTATTGCATGATTATTAATTTTTTCCTTTTATTTAAATGAAGAGGAAAGAAAAATATGTGTTAATTATTACCAAAAAAATCTCATCACTGTCGTTTTTCAGTCTTTTGGCAAGGTCTAATTTAAATTCAAGTAACGATTTTCTTATATTCTTCCACCAAAAAGCATTACCCAAAAATCTACCCATTAAAAAATAACTCGGCCAATAGGAATAAGCTTCTGAACAAGGTACGAACCACAGCACTGTATTATATGTTTTCTTTTCAAACTTTTACAAAAAATATAAATCACACAACAAAAAGTCTGGAAATCAACATTGACGAAATGACAAAAATACAAATGGTGTCATTTGTATAGTCTAACCCTCTTTTAATAATATTACATAATGTTTTGTTCAGGAGTTAATTTAAGAATTTTCTGTTTAGTGAATTTGCTGGAAAATTTCAGTGTAAGGGAAAGTTATGAGTGACAACTTAGTTTCTCTTCACATAACAAATACTTTTATTGAAAAATTTTCGTCTTTAAAACTCGTGTAATTAAAATATCTGATCTACTCAAACATCTGTCATACTAAGTGTGTCCATCATTGTACCGTCTACGTTTTGTTATTATTTTGAAAATTTCTTTGGTGTGAGAAGATAATTTCTTAATAAAATATTTCATTGTTGAAAGACACATAGTAGGTATTCGATTTTAATTCTGATCCTGTCGTTTAAAAATTACATCACTGACGAATGAATGAGCCGTCAGAAAGGAAGGTTTTCTGCATTTTGATGACTGAAGTCAAAAATGCATAGTTCAGATTGCAACATTATAAGTCCCCGCTCATTTTTATTTCTTTACAAGAAAACTAACCAACAGTTTCTCTCGATATTTTCTCAGAATTTTCCTCACTTATCCCAAAAAAATCTCTCAAAATTGCAAAGTTATATTTTGATTAGTTTTTCTTGAAGAAATTAAAATATAATCAGAGATTTTTAAACGTTGCAATTGAGGTACCTACACATTTTTTGCATTTAATAATTGATATTCCTTTGCTTATGACCTCTCTCTTCTAAAAAATTACTTATGCTGAAGTGTAGAGGCTGAAAGAGATACCAGTGTTCTCTGTTAACAAAAACACACTTGATGGGTATATCAAATATTCTTTGCGAATATAGGGGTCCCAAATCTTAAAGTTTGAGGGCCCTTATGACACCCAAAATTCCAGTCTTAGGGCCTCTTTAAATCTGCCTTTTAAACTTCAAGGACCTCCAGAGGATCTGGTCGGATTTTTCGCTAGATAGAGAGATAAAAAGACAGTAACATTGAAAGGAAAAAAAAATCGCCCTTTTGCGGCCCGACTATTGAAATTATGTCAGCCCGATACAACAAGACATAGCCCTATCTTAACCCTGCAATATATCGCAATTCGATGTCTTATCGGGCTGCTTTAAACTTTCAATAATCGGCCCGCAAGGGGCTTGTGGGGTCTGGGCTTGTAGTGCCACAGTACCTACCTCGCCATGTACCTCGCCTACCCCGGCCTTGTAGTTGTTAGCATTCTTATGGAATCATGTGTGCCTCAGATAATTCTGATATTAGACTCTTATGTTACGTCTTCAACTTCAGAAGATGTGACTAAAGTTACGACCTCGAGAAAAAGAGTAAGAGTCTCCAAGTCGCCTTCAAAACTCGAGGATGCGACTAATCATACACTAACTTATCCAGCCGAAGGGGCATGGAAAATACAGTTTGCCAACCATACAGTTCTTGTATTGGCAGTAAAATTTGTTCGCTCAGGTTGGTACAAACTCAAGTGAGGTGTGCGAGTGAGCATGTGTGAGTGAGGTCGTCCTCTGGAGCGCAACTGGACAAGTGAATCTCTTCCAATTTTGTTTTTCATTCCGGCCTTTATTTTTTGATTAATTTAATTGTGTAGTGGAGGAACAATTACAAAAATGCCTGTTTTTCATACGAAAATAATCGAGAGTATTTTGGAGCCTGTTGCTCAGCAGGTAAGCAAGTTTTCTCGTCTCATACCGTGGCTGCATTCGCCACGAACTTGTGCTCGAATGATTCTGAAACTAATCATCGAAACTTCTAATCTTTATTAATTTTTTAATATAATCAACAGTTTAACATGAGGATTCGACTCTCTCTAATCTCCTTGAAATCTATGTATGTATCTCTTCGTTGGTGTTCCTCCACGGTTTCGTGGCCTCTGATGCAAGCTCCAGTTTGTTTACTTTTGGGCGTGATATGATAAAGAGTATGAAATTTGTCATCACTCACGTATTTGAATTTTATTACGAATTGGATGACTCACTCTTTTGCTATTTCTGCGCCGATAAAAGTGTTTCCTCTCCCACTTTCTTCCTCTTTTGTTTCACTGGAAACGATTCTGTCATTATCCAGAGCAACCAATGAAGTTTACCTCAAAACACTTCCTCTAACATTCCCTTTTAAGGAGATGATCCTGAAAATGAAAATGACAAAAAGTCAATGTATTTCCTCTTATTACCCTTAACTTTATTCCTCTATTTTCCCCTGTTGTATGCAAGTTTAGGTACTTAATTAAGTCTCTGACCAAAGTACTGTAAACTTGAGAGTACTGTCTCAACTTGATCACTATTTATACGGCTCTAGACCATACTCACTACTCTACTCTGCTCTATTTTTATACCTGTTGTCTTATTTCAAAACAGTTTTTTGGCAGGCTTTCCTGATACTTGTCCCATTGAGTTGACTGTGCTTTCTGAGTTTTGGAAATGCTTTGTTGTGAGAACTTTCACAATAACAGACGTCTGTCAATATTCTCTCGTCGCTATTTTTAACTTCCTTAAACCCTGAACTGACTTATCAATTCAATTTCTTTTCTTCTTCTCTGTAGTTTACCCCAAGCAAAAGATTGTGATCACATGGATTTCATCATTTAGACCTGCTTCATAGGTTTAAGCTGTCAAACTCTATATATTTTTTTCTTCAATAGAAGTCTAATCTTCAGCAGAGGAGCATTTTAAGCTAAAGTATCAATATTGTTACTGCGGATCAGATGGAAAATTGAAAGGAAGTTTTATGCGACATAATATTTCAAGTTTCAACTTAGTTTGTCATCTGCTTTTGATTTTCATTATCATTATCTTGCGATACTTCAATTTTTTTGTGCTACACTTACTGAATGCTGGATGAAAAATTGACCGGACAAATTGGGCTCATGCTATGAGATGTAAAGAATAAATATAAGTACTTATTGATGTTGAAACTACAAAATCATGCATCTCAATTTGCAGCATTGTGGATTATCTGTCGCATTTTACCATTTTGAAATTTTATCGGTCATTGGCACCGATCAAGTTCAATAGATCAAGTTAAACAGATATTTATTTATTTTTTTTTCTTTCTTTTTTTTCCCTTCAAATGTCTAAATGCCTGCCATTTTAAATCAAGGATATTTACATGCCAAAAGTGAAGGAAGAAATTTTTTTTTCACTTACTAGCTGTGCCTACAATATGCCTAGGTGGTAGTTTCTCCTCTAAATGTTATCCCTTCGACTTTATGAAGTCGATATACTTAAGTCAGACTTTAAGGTGCACTGTTCCAAATGCATATTCTGCTGGATTGTTGAGCATTCATTAGAACTTTTGAAATTTTCTAAAAAAAATTCCTGAACGTTTCTGTTATAGTTTTACCATTTTAATAATTTTTTTTTTTCCATGTGTCCGACAAAAATTGAAAGTAAGTGTCTGTAAGGAGCAGGTTACCTCCCGAAAACTAGCGGACCATTCAAATTTTTCAGAGGAGTCTGAGTTACAACCCACAAAACTAGGAACTATCCGAGGTGCTTCTGTACTCTAATTAAAATCAACTGTACCCCCTTGGTTTTCAAGATGGTGTTCAATCACTAGATATGCACCTGAGATACTTAGATGAATTTTAAGAAGGGAAGGTCGCATTTTATCAAGAAGCAACAGCAGCAGAGCGTGTAATGAGGGTTTTAAAATATTTTAAAATATGGAATCACAAGCTTGGCTCCTGTTTGGGCAAGTTTCCAAATGTCAAATGAAACATTACGTTCTGCTCTTACCGTGTCACTATCTGGCTCCTGTAATCAACTCATGAAATCGTAAGGTAGGCGGAAAGAAAAAAAAATAAATTCAAATGACCCACATATGTTGATGATGAAATAGAGTAATCTCACTGCCAGATATTCATCACGAGTCAAGTATCTTTGACTGAGAAGCTCTCTTTTCCCTCTCTACATCTTGTATACCACTGGATGCTCTTATGCTCAGCTAATATTGGTACCAATACTAGTCCTCCAAGGTAGGTAGATGAAAGCAGATGCAACTTACTGCTAAAGAAGAACGCCGTATGAACATTGGAATGTTGCCAAATTTCCCCTGATAAAATATCTACTTTTGAGGAAACTCATGTATATTTTTCCTTGAAATTTCTTGATATTTTTGGTGGGTTGGATTGCAAAAAAAAATTGTTTAAAAACTGCTAGGAAATTATTCACAATTTTCCCAGTAAATTTGGCTTACATTGAAGGAAATGTGGCAACGTCTGAAGGCTTATATAACGTTTTTCCTGTGCATAGCAGTACTGTTTACACAACTTTTTTACAAATAAGTTGCTAAAATATTATTTATAACACACATTTCACTTGATGATCTTGAATGGTAATCCTTTTTTTTTTCATGTAGGTGTCCGGTCTAATAATCCTCCATGAAGAAGGTGAAGATGGGAATGCAATGCCGGATCTGGAACGGCCAGTTTTTGCTGTCAGCAAAGCAGTCACAAATCTTATCAAAGTGAGTTAAAATTAAAATGTTTTTAAGCTGCGATGGTGTCGAAGAGTGGCAAAATTTTCAATTTTGCTCGGCCCGGCAGCTTTTGTTATTCAACCACTACTGGCCACAGCCAGATTGAGACTAGACCTCAAAGAGCAATTAAGAACAAGGCAAATGAAAAACTATCAATTCTTAGTCAGAAAATGAGATATTCTGATTTCTTCCACTAACTGTAAGAAGGAAGTAAAGGCCCCTTAGCTTCCATTCTTAATGTAGGAACTCAATTAAATTTTAAAGAGCCAAAGATACCATGTTGTTTGGCTCACTCAAGCTTGTTAGACCAATCCGGTTTCAACCGAAAAAGATGGCAAAGATTGGTGTTTTACAATGACAAACTGTTGGTAATAATGACTGTCCTGGCACATGTAAGTATAAGTTAACCAAAAAAAAATAAGGCGTAGTGACTGATTCAAGGGAAATTAATCACATATTGTACAAATATACCTCAGAGATATGATAGTTCTTACAAGAATAAGTGAGTAAATTACTTGTGAGGTGACCCTTTCTGCTGATTTTTTATTTTACCCTCTCTATTTCATTGTTTTCTATGCCTCAGGTTGGCAGAGAAACCATCAACAGTAGTGACGATCCAATCCTCAAACAAGATATGCCCGCATCTCTTCATAGGGTGGAAGGTGCTTCCAAACTATTGGAGGAAGCTTCAGGAATGCTTAAAGTTGACGCTTACTCTGGACCTGCTAGGTAATAATGATTCTTTGAGCTCATTGAATGAAACCAGAATCAAGATAAAAATTTAAGTATTTGTCATGCATCTGTACTACTATATTGGTGTACTTTGTTTCAATTTTTTTACATAATTTTTTATTTCATTGATTTTCTGTAGCTCCTAAGAATCAGCATGTATTTTGTAGTCCTGAGACATAATATTTCCTCATTTTGTATCTATAGACATGAAGTTAAATCTTCTTTCAATCTTTAAAACTAAAGGCATGTTTATTATGCCAGACTTCTCTCTCACATCCAAGTAAGAAGTTTCCATAGTTGTTCTGTTTTCGAATGTACCTATTCTAAAGAAACAAAAGTGACATCCTGAAAAACATTATTTTGACAGTGAAACTGCAAAAATATGTACCTCGGTTATGATGTTTCAAAATCTCCACTTTTATTATAATTTTTGATTATAGACCAAATCAACATCATGGCTTGAAGTTCGTACAGAATATTCTTTATGCAGAGAGGAAAAATCACTAGTTTTCAAGAAATGATATTAAATATTTTCCATGTAGAAAAGAAAGTATGACAGGAAGTTTGCAATTCCGCAAACCAAGATTTCTGCAGTTTTTTCCAGTATCTCTGCAGTTTTACCATCCATATGCTGGAGGAGGCAGATAAGGCAGTATCTAGTGAAAGGAAATCAAATGACTTTTTTAAAAGAAATGAAGTCATGGATACTTCCAAGCTTGTGTAGAAGCATATCTTCTCCTGCCAAAAATTCCAGGCTACTATAAATATTGAGTATGCAAAAATTTAAGTTGAAAGATAAACAAAAAGAGGTCAGAAAAGTACAATTTACAGTTCAAATTTACAACTATGAGTTTTGAAATGATTGGTTTTTCTACCTCAGCCCTCTCATTATTTTCGTTCTTGTTTTTTCGTTTCATGTATAAAAAGAAGCGCCAGGAAATTATTTGAAAATTTTGATTTTGTGAAGAGGTTCAAGCATCAAATTCTGAAACAAAAGTTAGTCAACAAGTCAACAGTGCCATTGATTGCTTTAAATTATTTTCAGGAAAAAGTTAATTGAAGGTTCTCGGGGTATTCTTCAAGGAACATCTGCTCTTGTCTTATGCTTCGATGAATCAGAGGTGCGCAAAATTATCAGAGAATGTAAAAAAGTGCTAGACTATCTTGCGGTTGCTGAAGTGATTGAAACAATGGAGGATTTAGTGCAGTTTTTGAAGGATCTTAGTCCATGTCTTAGTACGGTAAGATTCTTCCCAATTCTCTAATTTTGGTAATCATTTTTTTTTGTAGTTGATTTTTTTGCCCAAAAAATTAATTGTAAAGTCTCCTACCCTCCTAGGTATATCCCTTTGTATCCCTCTCTCACATCTGTATTCAACACATTCTTCTTATTATTATCATGCAAGTCCAATCATAGTAGTCTCGATAATGAACTTGTATTTAAGTAAAAGTTGGGTTAAAATCATGGCACCAAGTTTTTTTAAACAGATGTGTTGTTTCATTACATACCAAGTCAGTGCAGATCCAATTAATTCAGAAAGTGTCTGAATGAAAATAATCATCCTCTTGCATTTTTTTTTTACAAATTCAATCTAATATAGTAATTTAATGGCTATTTGCAGGTTTCAGCCAAAGTCAGTGCTCGAGAAAAAGAGCTCACGCACCAAGTTCACCGAGAAATTCTTGTTCGTTGTTTGGACCAAGTGAAGACTCTTGCTCCAATTTTAATTTGCAGTATGAAAATCTATATCCACATCCTCTCGTCAGGTAATTTCTGTGGAACAATGATTTTTATTTTTATAGTATTATTAATCGTTTTAACATTCTTTTTTTCCCACCGTAGCTATTGTGTACGCTATTAAGTTAGGTAGCATCAGAAAGATATACTCAAGCTGGCAGTATACATCGGAAGCTTAGAAGCTTCACAAAGCTGAGACAGAGAACTCATATATAGGTATTTTTTTTTCAACAACCATATGGTTTGGTGTAGTAATGATTTAGTGAGGAAAGAGATGACTGGTAAATTGGATTTATCCATGTAACTTTCCGCAAAAAAAAAATTATTTTAATAATCTCTGACACAAAGGTGATCAAAAGTTATAAATTAGAGACTTGATTACTATTAAAATTTTGTACACAAGTATTTCAAAGTAATAGGCTTACCACTCTCAATGAATTATAGATCAAATTTGTAGGTAATAAGTTGCAAAATATAGACCAATAGAATAAATTATTTTCCCCTTAAGAAGTAACAGCTTAAGAGTTAGTTCTTTTTTGCAGGAACCTGCTCAAGAAAATTAAAATTGAATTGCTTCACTCAAAATAACCAGTCAATGCTTTATATATGAGAAGTTTAACTAAGTGTGTAGATTCATTGATTTTGATTGGATATTCCTAAACGAATTTCAAACGTACGCTCTCGTGTGTATCATAGAGCGAGTAATTGAACATTGATGGACTTCTTATGACATATTTTTATTGCATATTTACAAAACTCAGCTCAAAGTTGGCAAACTCCCAACTTTCAGATCTATTTGCATTCTGCTCAGTGTAACTTTTACCTCTGTGCTCGTTAGAGGTGTATTATCAACCTGTGATTTCATCATCGATGAATATTTTTTTTTTTTCATTTTGACTCTCCTTCGTTATCACCAAGTACCAAGATTTTACGCCAGTTATATTTTTCTCTCTTGAAAATATCTACGAGCATCAGTGTCTAAATTCATTACTGTGATTTGTGCGATTGTTTGATCCAGAAATCTGTGACAGGCCTTTGAAAAGAGTTACTCCAGTCTTTTACAAAGAAATGGAAGTAACAGTCTTGCTACCATATGTCCCTTTTTGCTCAGGGGTATAAATATGCTGTCTGTTCCTGGCATTACATATCCACTCTCCTTTTCTAATTTTTTAGGAGGCAAAGAAGCATCAGAGGCCGCTGAAAATCGCAATTATTTAGTTTCTCGTATGACCGATGAGCTTCATGAAATAATCCGTGTTCTTCAACTTACAACTTACGATGAAGATGAATGGGATGCTGACAATTTAACAGTCATGAAGAAAGCTCACAGTGCCATTCAGGCCAAAATGAGGTCTGCCCGTGATTGGCTCGAGGTAAATTAATTTTTCCTCCTCTCTTTCTAATATTTTCTTTGAAATAGTCTCTAGTTGTGTATCGCTTCCATCAACTTTGTAGTATATCAAGCACCCCAAGGAGAGGGTCTTGCGATTATTTTAATCGGAATTTTGACACATCAGGCACTTACCATTTGATAAAGAAGTCCTTAACATGTTGTGAACGGAAATAATTTTTGATTAGGGTGCCTCAAGGTAATGGACAAATTTTTAAATTTTGATTCTTTGGGTCAAAAGGAGACTTTTTTGTGTCGTAAATTTTCATGGTTCATGAAGCATTCTTCCTTAACACATTAGTATTGTTTATTAGGCAGTCACCTTTTGCAATCCAAATCACATTTTATGCCTGCAACGCTGGATCATGTTGAACATGATTTGGAAGGTATGTTTCTGGGATGATCTGCGAAGTTAAGTCACGATAACTTGTGAATAAATTTATTGATCATTATGGGAGATATAAGGCACTTAAGGTCAGGATCAAGAATTTGATGCTGATGTCTATATCTTAAGAAGCACATGCCTTCAAGGAGGTAAATATTGCAGTATTTTTTACAAAAAAAAAAAAAAAAAAAAAAAAAAAAAAATGCAGCCCTACCAGCAGCTTCCAAGTGTATCTAGACATGTGTATTATACTCATAATATTTCAGAAGGGCTTATAATTACCACATATTATAATGCAGAATATTCACCATACATCAGTAAAAATAATAAATACATATTGCAACTAAAATTTTTCTTCTGTCATGTAATATTCAATAATTTTTTTATTTTTTGGGATGTGCTTTTAGGATCCATTGGCTCTGAGAGGAGGTATCGGTGAGAAATCAGTTCGTCAAATCATTGAACACTCTTATGTCGTAGCAGAAAGATCTTTAACAGGCGACAAAGAAATCATCAGAAAATATTGCTCGGAAGTCACAACAATGACAAACGCCGTTTGCGAACTCCGTGGAGATGGCAAAGGAACTTCACCTCAGGTTTGTTCACATGTCTGCAGACTATCACTTTTTTCATTTTCATCTGTTTTATCACACGCAGATAATCCAAAAATTTCATAATCTTGTCAAATTCAATTGTGAAAAAGCATTGAAGTGATTCGGTTCATTTCAGCCGAATTAAATTTACTTTATCCAGTCGGTTAGTGCTCAAGAAAGAGAGTGCATTATTTTTCAGCTTTTTTACAACCTCATATTGTACAATTATTTTACATCAATTTTTCATAATACATACCTTTCAAAGAAAAAGAAAAAGCTGCTTGCAAGCACAGCAAGAAAGTGCTTCCAAGATTACAAAAAGCATGCTTGAGCTATGTCTGCAAAAAATATTGTTAAAACTATCCGCTGGTTTCAATGTTTTATTCCAATTTTTAGCTTTTTCTAATGTTTAAGTTTCGTTTTGGACTGAATATAATGGTTTCTTTTTTTCTTTTCCTCAGGCGGAGAGCCTTTCCAGAAGTGTAGAACATAAGCTTGAGGATACAAATACAGCTGTAAACCGGGCTGTTGTGAACATGGATAAGTATGGAGGTCAACAACCTGCTCATACTGTCTCTGGTAGATTAGAACAAGCACTCCGCTGGCTGCAGCACCCTGATTCCGATGATAAAGGCCTGGGTCAAAGGGCCATTGCACTAATTGTTGATGAAGGGAAAAAGGTAGGATGAAAAGTTGCCCCTCATTTCATTAACGCCATACTATAGTAGGCTGTGTCTTCTACCTGACAATGTTTAAATAATTATTGGATCAGTTTTACTCTTTTTTTCGTTTCATCTAAGAATTTTGTTTTATTATTGGAAAAAGTCAAAATTTGAGTTTAGTAATTTTAAGTTGAAATGAATGGGTTGAAAAAGTTCTCTTTTAATCTACATATATGAGGCCGATTCCAGATAAAATGTTGTAACTGAACTGTGAGCAGTTTTTTTTCCTTCAAAATTTGAACTTATCAAAAAAATCAAAGAGGCGTAGGTTGAAATTTAAAAAAACGTGATGTTGTTTAAGGTTATAGCTCTAGAACAAGGGAAAACATGAACAAGATATTTATCTATCTCACCTTCAAATCTATTTAATTAGATTCTGAACTAGGTAGTATAAAACTCGCATACCTTGCACATAGGTAATTAATTCTGGCTTGTTCTTAAAAAATTCCCTCTGTGTAAAAGAAGGCCTTTTTGTGAATACGTATAACATTTCAGAACCTGTTATATTCCTCTTTGCCGTGTCTCTACATAAGAGGCTCTAATTTGGATTTTATGTCACTTATGCTTGACGACGCAGGACCAAAACAAGAAGGTAATTTACCAATACAATCCCTGGCACAAAAATTTTCCACAATTGAATCAGTGGTTCAAGTTTTAAACCACTCACAATTTCTGTTGTAATTTTTCAACTATGTATCTTAAATTTTGCACGGTTTTCTCAGGAAGTAGACTTTTAAATAAAAATCTGTTTCTGTTTTATGTTCAAAGCTAAGTTAGAGGGTAGTTTTTTTCTGTACTATTATCCAGTGGATTTATTAGATATTTCGGGCATCCTCTTTTAGGATCAGTATGAAAGTCCTCACAGCAAGACACAACAGAGATTTGAAAATATGAGATCGCTTAGTTCAAAATGACTTTTTCTGGCACCTCCTTCTGCACCAGTAAAGCAAAGCAACCCAAAAGACACTATGAACTTTTTCACTTTTAATATGGCTGTGAATTTAACCACAAATATGTGATCGTGAATGCACCCACAGCTGTAACTGATACACACTCCTAATACACGATTGTGCACATGATAGAATTATGATTTGCCTCCAGACTACTTCTATTACGCACTCAGAATGTATCTTCAAACTTGTAGTGTTTGAAAATAATTCATCCAAATTGTTTAATCAAAGGATAAATTAATTCAAAGTAAATCTACCTATAGCTTTTCAATTTTTCCCCCTTTTGGGTTCATTTTTTTGTACTTGCCAGATTGAAGTTCAGTATCCTACGAGTCTCTCATCAACACGTTCACTAACAGAATATCTCAGATAGCTTGGAGGCAGCTCATCTAAAATAATATTTTCTTGCTTTTGATGCGCAATTTTTTTTCTCTTCAAATATTTTGAAATCTGGTTACTAAATTGTTTGCCTCCAGAGTCTCCGGCTGTTTGGAAAACCTGGAAAGTCAGAAAATTCATAGCAATCTTGATAAGTTGGGGAATTTGTAAGCAGTATCTTTCAGAAGTCAGTGTAATTTAAAGGAAAAAATCTAAGTGGAGGTTTTTGTTCGAAGGTCAGGGAAAGTTAGCTAATTTAAAAATTTTGGCCTGAGGGAAAAGTGGAAGAAGTCAGGGAATCGGAAAATGAATACATTATGGAAACCCTGCTCTCTCATTTCTAAAATCTTCTAATCATTGATTTTGGTTTTTAGGTTGCTGAAGGTTTACCTGGAGTTCAAAGGGCTGAAATTTTAGCTCTTTGTGATGATGTTGATCGTTTGTCCCATCAACTAGCTGATTTATGTCGTCGTGGTCTTGGGGGCAGTCCTCAAGCTCAAGAAGTAGCCAAGTAAGTTTAAAGGTCATTTTGAATCAATTTCTATCAGGATTGTCTAACCTAAATCTATTTTATCGATTTTTCCTATAAAATTAGTGATGACCGTGATGCCAAATTGCCTGCTGCATGTATTTTCCTCTTTTTTTAAGTGGGAATGTTGACCTGGTGGAACAAGAATTTCCACAGCCATGACCTCTGCCGATTATAGTGTTTTGGGCTTATCAAGTACATATCCTGTATGCTACTTAAGTTTGTTATCGGGGCTTCCCAAGGGGCAGGAGAGGGGTCAAGTCTAGTTTTACGCAAGCCTCATAAAAAAAAAATTAAAATATAATATTTTCTCATGAGAAGAACTTTGCAGGCCAGTCTCGTTAATTCCAAGGGAGGGGTGGGAGGTAAGTGGTTTTTTTACAGGTATCTTGCAAGAGGAGAGAAAGAAAGGAAGGAGGTCAAAAAGTCGGCAAAAATGCCTCATTAATTTTTTTATATTACACTTGAACGGCTTCTTTCATGTGTTTTTGTGTACTGCTGAATACCGTCATGGTGGGAGAAAAAGTAAATCCTAGGTGTGGAACATGTTGAAAGTCTCTTTGTAACTAAGGATGCAGTTGGAAGAAGGGCTTATATTCAAGGCATAGCTTTTAAGGATTAAGTGCTGTTGAAGTTTGAAATGGTGTCCCGGCTGAGGACCAAGTAACACATATTAGTCGGATACTAATTACACAATGCAGATTTGCCTCCTTTCCTTTCAGCTTGATATTGTGTTTAAATCTTTCCTTTTTTTTTTTTTTCCCCCAAGATTATTAGTAGATTCTATTGATCCTCTCTATTCTCATCCTTTATTAATAACTAATCTGTTTTTGCAGGCAACTTTCACAGAAACTCCATGAACTGAAGGATCGTATTCAAAACGCTGTTGTCAATCGAGTTGTTGAAGATTTTGTAGACACTCAAACACCCTTAAAATTATTCACAGAAGCTGTTTATGCACCGATAGGTAAGTCACAGTCACTATTCTGACTTGAAATTTTACCTGATGAAATGAGGAGGTGATTTTAAATGGTTTTGAATTCCAATTCTTCAATAGACGATGTAACTGTTGAGTGCACCGATGCACCAAGTTCAAAACAGTACCAGAACTTTCATTGCTCCTCAGAAAGTGGTTTGAAGAATATCTTCTTACAAAAGTGAATCCTAGTCGTGCACAACTGACCACTTTTCTGAAATTTTAGCGCTGTACTGTCACCTTATTACAGGGGTGTAGAAAGTTTCTAGCTTTCCCCAATTTATAATTTGCCTTCTCCAAAATTTGATATATTGTCACAATTGCGCCTGTATGTTAAAACAAGGAGCTCAACAGTTTCGTTCCCCAAAATCGATCAAGATGGGTCAAATAAAATAAGACCCTCTCCAATTTTCACAGCCTCCCCCAATTCTCACCCAAGAAGCCACAAAATTATGATCGTATAACCGAGAAAATTCTTCACCCCTGCTTTATTATTGTTTATTTTACCTCAGGTCTTTTCCACAAGATTTTGGGACTTCAAGGTGCCGATATTACCAAGTATAGTGTATTCACCTCAGATTTTGAAGTTAGTCTCTTGAACACTGAAGTCTAAAATTTTTAGAATAAATTTATGTCACAACCGGTAATGATTTGTTCTTAAAGCACCAATATCAAATTCAAACTAATCGGGCTCACCAAATTTTAACCTTCCCTCAAAAAGTACCATCACAAGTTTATTTATTCTTTGTTTGTTATTAGGAATGCCTGGAAGAGAGGCCAATTTCACAGACCGTGCTAATCAGCTATCTGACTGGTCAAAACGGGCTGCCAAGACCGGTCGCATGGTCGCAGCTGGTGGAAGTGGTGGAAACAAAAAGCTGGCTGAAGCTCTAGTCAACTCTGCAGGCCAGGTAGAATCCCTAACTCCGCAACTAGTCAATGCTGGGCGAATTCGGCTCAACTACCCAGAAAGCAAAGCAGCTGACGAACATTTCAACAACCTGCGGAATCAGTACGCCGACCAGGTAGCTAAACTTCATGCGTTGTGTGACGAAGCAACTGATTCAGCCCATTTCATAAAAATTTCAGGTGAGTTTTTCTGAATTTTTTTTATCTAATAATTAATTTATTGATTATATACAGGAGGGGATAGGGGTGGACAGATCCCTGCCTGAAAACCTATGTTTAAGTTTATGTTATATAAGATCCTATCGCTACATTATTTATTGCGTTTCCCCCTGTAGAGTCTTTCTGAATTGTATCCATAAGCTGTCTTAACGACACCAGGAGATACTTGTCCTCTCCTCAAATTGTTGGACTGAATTAATTTTTTCTATTTCATTTTCATTTTTCTATTCTTACTTTCTGATCGAAAGTTTTATATCTCCATGTTTGCCCTATTTGTGTCTTGTATAGTTTCACTTTTACATCAGCAAAATAAACTTACCCAACCAATTGTGACTGGTCGGGTCGAGTAATCACGAAGCTTTTGTACCCTGAAGTATGACATGGCCCAAGAAACCTAAAGATTATGATAACTTAGCATAAGAGAACTTTTTTCGGCCGTAGGTATTTATCAATTTTTTTAAATTTTGTTTTCAGAGGAGCAAATGAGAAAACACACAGTCCTGTGCGAAGATGCAATTAACAAGAAAGATCCTAATAAAATGGTGGAACATACCTCCGCAATTGCAAGACTAGCAAACCGAGTTTTGCAAGTGGCCAAGCAAGAAGCGGATAACTCTGAGGATCCTGCATTCATAGCTGCCGTCAACAGAGCAGCAGATGGAATTCAAGCTGGTAAGTCTTACATGTTTTCTTCGTTAATCAACAAGATCCTCAAATCTCCCAAAGAATTTCTGAAAAGTTTCCGTCGCCTTGTATAAATACTGCTAATACTAACACGAATGGATCTTGAAAACTGCGTTGCGTTCATGAAGTTGAAATGAAACGAAAATTGGATCTTGAACGTTTTCCTACGAGTATCAATAATAGAATTTGGACCTTGAACGTTTTCCTACGAGTATCATTAATAGAATACAGTGCTTTTTTTGCTGTTTTATTTGATCTTAATAGAATCTGTTTGTATTTTAGCTGTAACTCCAATGGTGCAGAACGCGAAATTAGTTGCAATGAATATTAATGACCCAGCAGCTGCCTCAAGGTGGCGCGAAGCCAACAACAATGTAAGTATTTTTTCTGGTCGTCCTCAGTCTAACCTAAGACCATTTACTTGTCTTTTTGAGTTTCTTGATGTACTATGAAACCAGTAGATCCAAGGTTTTAGTCATACCAAGTGCTGCCTGAAGCAGGTTTAAAGAAACAAAGTGAGAGTGAAACTGCAGGAATGCGTATCTTGTTTGCGGTGTTTCAAAATCTCTCCTCCCATTTTCTATCCAAAAGTACCCTTGATTTGTGTTCAGTAAACAGAAGAACTGAACAGAATGGGATGAGTTTAATTTAACAACGCACCTCACTTTCTATGTTATAAAGTGGATTTTGTATATTAGAATAATATTTATCAACTTTGTCTAATAATTTTTCTCTGATTGTAATCTGTCAATTTTTACCCGCAGTTATTGCGAGCTGTCGGTGAGGCAAGAAAAGCAGTTGAGGTTACTCCAGACATCAATAGTTTACATCTAAACGGTAATTTTGATCAGCTCCTAACCTACTCTCCTGCTTTTTGGTTTATTTTTATTCTATTAACTGTTTAAGTAACTTACAATCCGAATTATTTTGTCTGTTTTTATAAGATTTCAATTTTCTAATAGGCTCCAGAGGTGATTTATTTTAACGACTTTCAGTTTTCTTTACTTTTACCTTGAAGAGGCTTTTGCTCCAAATTTTATTCAGCACAAGAAAACTCCAAAACTTCAGCAAAGAAGTTTCAAAAAATTAATGAGAGTTTTAGTGGTACTTGATCATTCAGTTGCAAGGCTTCTACCAGTTTCTACTATTCATAGTTTTTCATAATTACAAGTAATAATTAATCTGAATTAAGAGCTGTGATTTTTATTTTTTATTTAATTTTTTTGCAACTTTAAAGTTTCTCTTTACTATTGCTTGGTAACACAAGGGTTTTTCCAAAGTAAGACGTCCACTTTTTCACTATACAGTAGAAACTGTTTACATCAGGACACATCCTAACCATCAAAATTCTGCAATGTAAGCAGTTATGGTAAAATTGATTTTCATTGAATTCACGAAAATGAATTTTAGGTGAAAATCCCATTTACCTAAGTTGGGGACCAAAAATGATTCCCAATGTAAGTAATATCAATAGCTAGTATTTTGAGTAAATGTTTTTAATGTGCGCAGAAATTTTTCGTATTGTTCTTATGGACAGAAGAACATGACTATGCAAAAATAATAATATTGTGAGCGATTTTTGACACAGGCAAATGAAGATGTAAACAGTTTCCTCTGCATCCGTAGAACCACTGCTTAACATTTATACTGAAAAATGCATCGTGTTTGTATAATCTCTCGGCAAATTTTAGATTTCTAATTTTGGCTCTCTGAATTGGCATTTAAGTAAATGCTTTAGGAACATCTCTTGTGGCCTTATAATATTTTTAACGCTAATTTGATGCATATCTATCGTTAATCTTTATTATCTCACTGAATTTCTTTCTCATAATTTTTTCTCTCTCTCCTATTTTCTCTTAGCGACTAACCTCTTAACATGCATCAATCTGATTTTAGATGAAGCTGATTTACTTAACAACGCTCCAATAATCCCAGAACGTCCATACTATCAAGGTAATTTGGGTTTCCCAGTAATTATTATCCAAAGATAATTTCCTCTCTGCCACAAATTTATAAAGAATCTTGAAGGCCTTTTTTGGTTGATCTAGTTTCAGTTACTTATTTTCTCTGAATCTGTTCAAAAAAATTCAAATTTTATCAAAATTGATAACATTTTTGCATTATATCTTCGATCAACCAAACGCTTCACAAGGCTAAAATTAAGGAGTACCATTTGGTGAAGCATTGGCAAATTTATTCATAAATTCTGTAAGTTGCGATATTTACGAATTTTTCACTTAAAGTTTGCCAAATAAGGAGGGAGAAAGCTGAGATTGGGAGAGGTTAAACAGGAAACAATCTTTCTGCACCACTGGTTAAACCAGAAATAACTTCTAAATGGCCTCATAATTTGGTTCCATGTTGCTTTGTAATTGATAGCACCATGATTGATGGACTTTGTCCAGTGGAATTATTTGTTCGAAGGGAAAACATCAAAATTTGCCATTTCCCTCGAAATAAAGATAAAAATTAATTTTTTTCCTTCTAGGACATAACATGAGAAGTTTGAATTCAATGACATTTTGAGTATTGATTTAACATTCAAGCATTATAAAATTATTGTTGGTATTTGACTCACTAACATAATCTATAAGTAAAATCAGCACTGAGTAAGAGAAGTTGCACAGTATCTTTGATAGAAAATTTTCATTGGATACTGTCAACCTCTTTCAGAAAACACCATTCTTAGTATTTACTTTATTTCACTGTTGATTTAATTTGAGTTTAATTAAATTCAACAGTTCAGGTGCAGCAACGGTCTGTTAAAATTATTTGTGAATCAGGCAAGTAAGATTTATAGTGAGTGTCTCAAGAGCATGGTTTGGTTATCTGTGAAACATCTTGTAGTAAAGGTTTCTCTCCTGTACATTTTAGGGGAAAATGATCAATTTATATACAGCAGAATAGATCTGTTCCTCTCAGATGATTTATGTGGAAAGCTTTTTCACAGAGAATCTAGTATTTTATTCACCAAATTTTACTAACAAAGTGATCAAATGAAGAACAAATTTTAGTCTCCAGAATAATTTTGACTTTGAAAAATAGTTTAACCATTTTTATTATGTATATACGTATTTTTTAAATTAATTATGCATTGTACAAAGTTTGATTCCCTGATCTGTTTACTTAATGATAAATGAGTGTGTTACTTTCTTATCATTAGGTACCTAGACTCTTTGCACCTATCTCTGTAAAATTCACTGATTTTCGAAAACCTACTACTAAGGGACGACTAGCTGGAATTTGACTGTAGCTTGGAATGGCTCAAAAAGTTCTGAGCTCCGTAGCAATGAATTGTCTTCAGGTGCTTTGTAGATTTGCCTGATCAAATTTTGGAAATGTTGTAGTATGTTTTGTATTATTTTGGTGAGACTTCATGTGAGCAGTATTTTACGATCGGCTTGATTTTTGAAATGGGGTCATTTCTCAAGCAACTTTTGCTGCTCAAGTTATCTTCTTGTATGAGGTAACAATGCACCTAATGTTGTCAACCTTTTAAGTGTTTCCTATGATGAACATGCTGTAGCAAAAACTCAAGTTTTTTAGTGGTTTTCTTCCGTGGTCAGTCCGGTTCTAGATGACCGCCAACGGCTAAAACGGATGGAAACATGGAAACCATTTGCCCTCTCGTGATTGAAGATTGTCCAGGAATATTCGATGGCAAAATCGACTGAGTTGTTATTGAGAAATATTCAAAACATTGCTGGGGATAAAATGAATTGCTACCAAATTGGCTCCTTTTTTGCCAATCATTTACCATTCTAGCTGTTGACGTCAACTTGAAGCCTGGCGGACAGTGAGGTTATAAATTACACCCTTGAAATAAGAAAATCATTCGAGCGTTTGAGTTTTCAATGAAGCATGTTCTCTACAAGAAGTAATTATAGGGTCGGCAGCGTAAGCTATGTGTCGCTTGCGAAAATAACCCATCTTTAAAAGTGAGACACAATTGCCCGATTCCCTACACAAAGTTTTGGCGAAACAAAACAAAACCTGCTTGACATTGAGACTATCTCGTTGTTACACTTTCTGCTATTGGAGTTCGGAACTTTGAACTATTGCCAAGTTCTTGCAAGATACCCCCTTTTTGGGTAACCTCTTGTACATTTTTGCATATCCAACTAGCCAGCCCCTGATACTTATGTGCTGAAGCTCTCACGCAAACATCCACATAAACTGTAAATTTGGTAAACAGACATTTAATTACCTTGACTTCTACGCATACATGGACGTAACTGTAAATTTGGTAAATGCAGACAAATAATTGCACCTTTATTTAGTCATGCCTGCTGTAGTCTTCAATCTAACTAACATAGTATGATTTTTGCATTGAATTTGCAGATGTCTCTCACTTACCACTGCGGTCACCTAATGTTTTTGCTCCTAACGTGTACATAGAAAAAGGTATACCTCAGTTTTTTCTCCAGTTAATCTTAATTTTCATCTTAAGGAATGTCTTAATTTTGCTAACCAGCAAATTCTTCTCCTTTTTTGAAGTCTCACCATTTATAATTTTCAGACCTATTATCATTATCCATCTCATATAACAGTGAGAGGTTCTTTGTCAATAAATTTAGAGCTGTCTTCAAAGAATAGCAATTTTTCACTGAGTCTTCTTGTTGAATATAACATGCAATGAGGCCTCGATTTATCAGATTTCACAAGACCGGAGGCCGAATCCGTTAAATCGCAGAATCCATTAAATTGCGCAAGTGGGTCCCGCTGAAGGAACCGGAGGATTGATGTGTTAAATCGCGGAATCTGCTAAATCGGGATCTGTTAATTTGAGGTCTTACCGTATAATAGACTTAGTAGCAACTTGATCAAGTAATCAAGAACGTAAAGGTAGTACAGCGAGTCCAGCTATTTATGATTCATGAACTTTTGCATAGTTTACTCGACGGTGGAACTTAGGATGTTTAAAAGCTATAATAAAAAAGTATTAGCTTATCATCCTCTCAGCAAGATGTCTTCAGGAATCAACATCCAAAAAGTCCTTTTGAATAGGATGGTTTTTCTCAAAATCTGAAATAATCTGAAAAATGGAAAGAGAGAGTAAGAGATGGGGAAGTCTGGTCTATAATCTAGTAGATTCAAACCCTTGACTTAAAGAATGTTTAAAATCTTAACGTATGTAGTTTCGTTTGAGGTTGGTTTATCAAGTCCATGTTCAGCCTCAAAGAAGCTTAGTTCAGGGTGGCAAAATTTCATGAAAAATAAAATCTTGAAATTTCCCGTGAAACATTTTGTGAAATTTCAGGAATTTATGAAAGATAATGAAAAATACTGGTTCCTTTTCATGTTTCACAAAATGTAAAAATTGTGACTTTCTTTTATTTTTGTGTGTTTGAGTGCGGGTTGCATACTCTAGCCCCTGAAAAATATGAAATATTTTACAGTCTCGTGAAATATTTCACTGAAATTTCCAATCTTTCATTTCTTTCTTACGTTTCATGCGTTTCTGAGCTTAGTACCCTCTAAAATTTTCTGGGAAAACAATTTTAAATGGACTGAAACATTCTATGGGAAGCACAATTCTTAAAAACTTTAGATCCTAATTGAATCAATTTTAAAAAGTGTATACCTAAGAGTGATCGTTCAGCAAAGTCTGTGGAGCAGAGTTGAGATGAGGCCAAAAAAATCCTACCGTTTGATCAAGTACATTTTAATTTTGCCTTTGGAGTGCTTACCTAATTTTGAGTTTTATTTTAAATACATTTCAAGGCTTAGTACCTCATCTACAGTGGTATAAAATACACGGTTTTTACCACGGAAGGCAAGGTACTAACAATAAGCCTTAAAATGCATTTGGAATGAAATTCTATATTAGATCAGTACTCCAAAGGCAAAATTAAAATGTACTTTATCAAGTATCAAAGAGAACAAAATGCTGTTTGAAATGTATCCTAATGTTTCATCAAAATATCTGCACACATTAAATCTAGTGCGAGAACTTATCAAAGCAAACATAAAAAATCTCTTAAAATAATCATTCAAACGTTTGAATATTCCAAAAATTTACTCTTTCTCACTTCCGTCTATTTTCTACAGAAGTAGCACCTCCGCGGCCACCTCTACCTGGAGGAGAAGTTCCTCCACCTCGCCCACCCCCTCCAGCAGAAACTGATGATGAAGATGACATGTTTATGCATGCACCGCAACCAAACCAGCCTATTATGGTAAGCAATTACTTATTTCAGCTTGGTTAAGATAACATTCATAAGCTAAGATTTCTGTATGAAAATGATTTGCATCTCTTCCAACTTTACATGAATTTAATAAACAACATTTTCCTGTTAAAATTTCATAACATTTTTGGCAGAATTTTAGTATGTAGTAGATTCCTTTTTCCATCATTGGGTGGTCTCAAACCTCTATTTTAGGAAGTTCTACTACAGATAAATTGACCAGTCTCCAAAAAATTCACATTTTTCTTACTCTAAAATTAATGAAGGTTTATTTTTTAAATTCAGCATTTAACTCACTCTCTTCGCTTTTTCATTCCTCTATCTCTAATTTTTATATTAGCAGAAAGAAGATCCAAAATCTTTGCATTTTATCATAGCTGAAGGAAATTACAATTTTTTGTCGAAAATTATTAAGAAAATTAGGAAATAACACTATCACTAACTATTATTTCAATCATCAGGTTGCTGCACACGGTTTGCACCAAGAAGTACGTCAATGGTCAAGCAAAGACAATGACATAATTGCCGCTGCCAAAAAGATGGCTTTGTTGATGGGACGTTTATCGCAGTTAGTACGAGGTGAAGGAGGAACCAAGAGAGACCTTATTGCTTGCGCCAAAGCCATTGCAGAAGCATCTGAAGAAGTCACCAGGCTTGCCAAAGAGCTCGCCCGCGAGTGCACTGACAAGAGAATGAGAACGGTGAGTGTACCAAACTTGTTTCCTTTACTAATGATCCTGGAAATGAGACAAAGATCAAATAGGTATAGGAAGTGCAATGCGCCAGAATGTTTCTTGGGATCTGGATTTTTTCCTCATTCGCTTTTACAAAATTTCCTCATATTCTCAAATTTTTAAAGCGATTACCTTTTTTTGTTATTCTTTGCGTTTCACCTTTGAAAATTTTCTCATATACATGTAATGAGATTCCTGAGTGGGATCCATCGGCAGGAATGCTGAGAATGTCTCTTGAAGCTGGAAAGATCAATAAATTGTTGGGATCTCTTCCGAAGATTTTTCCGGTGTCATTCTGGCCAAAAATTTCCTCATTGATCACACGATCTGCAGACTGCATGATTGAACAGATTTCGAACCCCAGAGATCAAATGAAAGACTGCTGATAACATTTCATACCCATCATGTTCAGGAGTTATATCGTTAGCTAAGGTCAGAAATTGTGTTTCCCAGATTCCAAAGTAAATCTTCACTCAAGTTTTATTCTTTTTAAAAAATTTTTTTTTATTGATTTGAATTTTTGTCTTTCAGAGCTTGTTGCAAGTTTGCGAACGTATTCCTACAATTGGAACCCAACTGAAAATCCTGTCAACAGTCAAAGCTACCATGTTAGGAGCCCAAGGTAATTCTTATTCCAATAAACACCCATACTCTAATTATGTACTAATACTGGGATTCATTTCATCATAATCTTGCTCTTCTCTTAGCTTTTTGCTCAAGTACTAAGTACAACTAAAATAATGTGGTGTTTCACACTTAAACCTGTCAACATAACCAGGTTTTAAATTAGGGCAAATTTTTTTCTGTGGAAGAGCAGAGTTTTCCTTTTTGTGAGGCAAAGGAGAAGCACTGCAATGCCATCTAATCTTAGCTAAATTATTTCGCTGTCTACTTTGAAACTTTGGAAAAAGAAGTTTGCATTCTCTATTTCTCTCCCTCTCTTGCTCCGTACTTTCTAAGACTCTATATATAGTGAACATTTTATCCTTAATTTTTGTTGGTCCAATGAACAATTTTATAAAAGCAAATTTTCTGTTAACTTTTAGTTTCATATGAAATATTTTCCGTTTTAGTTTGATGGCATTCTTTGCCGGACTTTTTGGGTTGTGTGGGTTTGCAAAAGGTTCTAACAGAATCCTCGGTTCAAGTTTGGTTTTATCTTAAAATGGGCCTGTTGCATGCAAGAGATACAGCCGTGCGAATAGACTTTTTAGCGATTAAATGACACGAAAATTACGATGGTCACATTAAAAAAGTCTGAAATATACTCCTTACTGCGCATTTTGCGTTGTTAGGAACGCGCTTTTTCAAATTTCCCGCGTCTGGGGGCAGTTTTCTAACGGAAACAATTAACGGCAACTCGCGGCTATTTCCGGTCAACTATAACCTAAAAATCGGAGCTCGTGATATCAAGGAAATGAAATGTAGCATGATTGCGTTCCATATTTAAAAGTTGATCGATTTGGTTACCGCGTAAGCGTAGGTATATGGACCACTATTATAAGAGATTACGTTTGGTTTTTAAACAAACTGAAGGAAAAAATAACAACAACAACAACGACTCGGCATCTTCCGGAAATCACCGAGCCCGCCGTTTGCTCGTTTCCAGTGATTAGAAAACTGCCCCCAGACGCGGGAAATTTGAAAAAGCGCGTTCCTAACAACGCAAATTGCCCAGTAAGGAGTGTATTTCAGACTTTTTCAATGTGACCATCGTAATTCTCGTGTCATTAAACCTCTAAAAAGTCTATTCGCGCGGCTGTATCTCTTGCATGCAACAGGCCCATTCCGATTCAAAAATTCCAGTAGTTTTGTGAGTTTTGTGATTTCTAGCGGTTGCTTGCCGTTTCAGAGCTTTTTGGCAAAATCATGTGATATTGCAAGTGCTCTCTTGTGATTTTAATCCTCAAGAGCATGCTCTCTTGTGATTTTAATCTTCAAGAGCGTTTGCAATGTTTTGGGAAAGTTTACAGAATTAATTCAGAAACTGTCTACTGCTCTGCAAATGTTAAAAGTTTTTTGCAAGATTTCTTAAGTTCATAAGTGCGTGTAATCGCCATTTCTGTGCTCTCGAACTACCTCTTGTCCTATGATTGTTTTTCATGGACACTCTGGGGTACCCGGCCGCAAATATTCACTAACAAGTAGAACTTACTTAAGTTCAATTTACCTGCATACTTACTAATGGAACAGAATAAAGCAATGCAGAGCAAAATAGGATGCCTGGAAATTTTGCTTTTTCCCTGGCACTCGCTGTTGTCTGTCTGTGTCTGATAGCGGTTATTTTCCATTTTTTCTTGGTTTTGAAGATGCGCATTTTGTTTTTCTATGCAGAAAATTCACTAAAAATCTTTGGGGCGGTAGTGCCTTTGAATTTTCAATATTTTTCTCTGGTCTTTCAATGTTGCTCTTCAATTAATATCATTAATATTTGTATGATTGAAAGACCGTTATGATTACCTGACCAACTTAATGAGTAATCTGTATCATCTGATTTTGTTTAAACTCTAAGTTGATGGCTTTCATTGATAAAAGATTCGTTCGAAGCTTGGGTTTGGGTCTGGAACCTTTTCAAATATTTATTTCTGATTTGGTTTGATCCCAAAATTCAAGCTTCTTGCCGTCCCTCTGATTTTTTCTTTTGATTTTCATGTACATCAAATCAGGTAGAAACCAGAGGTGTAAGGAAATTGTACATGGATAATGCTCTTGCAGTCGATGTGTTGAATAATTTCAGAATCATAGAGAAAAAAAAGGGGGCATATTGGCATCTTAAGGATTGTTTACCCTGTGATGTAGGTCGGTACAACTTGGCCCGCAAAATCTGGAATTCGAAGTATGGAAAGCGGACTATAACGTCTGATTTTTTTTTCTTAAATCAACTCATTATATAATTTCAAACCCTTTATATAGAATGTTTTTTTTCCACAAGTTACACCATTTCCAAGAAAATCGATGATGAAAGTTGTCCGCACCGACCTAAGTCATCAAATAAGTCCAAAATGACCGAAATGCAAACACCTCCTTTTTTTTCTCTGTATATCGGAATATTAATTTTTGAAGTGAACACTTAATGATCTCTTTAACTTGATGCCATTGTCTGAAAACATTTGGTGGTTGTGTACATTCAGTATACTTTTTCTGCTTCAGTCTCAGGGTTTTAATTTTCTTGGGTAGCTTTTGGTATTTTCTTCTCTCCTGCTGTATTATAAATAACAACCAAAAAGTATTGTCAAGTTTGATTCTGCTATTTTGCACAACAGTGTAGGATAACTCTTAAAATTTTGAATTGCGTTTGAGTAACCTTGTCAAGTTCTAAATATCCAATACATTCAGTTGCTCAAATGCCATTCAGATTTTCTCTACCCCTCGATCTTCTATGCTGCCGTGCTTGGGAAGAATGCCGTTTGAACATTTTAATGTCGCCAAATTTTCTCTGATAAAATATTTATTTTTGAGGAAAGTCATGCATATTTTTTCTTGAAATTTTTAGACTTCTCATATTAAAGTGCAAAACCAATTGTCTCATAAATTGGAAGACAAATATTCTCAATTTTCCTCGTAAAGTTGATTTTTTTAAAAGAAAATATGGCATCGTCTGAAGGCTCATACGGCGCTTTTCCTTAGCACACCCATATGCTGTAATGATCTAATCAGGGGTCTGAGAACCTTCTCTGTGTGAATACTCTTGCTATATTGTGCTGTAATAATGGCTTGCCTGTGTATTTCTCTAACAGAGATTTTGCCGCGGATGGAAATGGCTGAGTTACAAGGCGGTAATAAATAAAAAACATTTCCAGTTATATGAATGAGACTTATGCATGCAGGTTTTCCCCCCTCAAATTTCATTAATTATTTTCAACTTCTGTAGACGTCTGCAGATAACCCTTACCGACTGATAACCAAGTTTTGCTTCCTGCAGGATAAATTTACCTGTACCCTTCACCATGAAAAATTTCTGTGGAACATTCGCAAAGTAATTTTCTGAAGCAAAATATTGGAAAATCGGTGCAGGTCATCTGTGAACGCATACGGAATGTATTTCTGTGGTATTTTGATACGATCATCTTTTTTCATTTAATTTATTACTGTTTTCCTCAGTTGTCTAATGCTGAGTTCATGTAAATTGAGGGAAAGAATATTGTCATTGTTTTCAAGCATTTTAGCCTGTATGTAAATTGTATCATTGTTGTTTTGTCCTCCATGGAGGAATTGGTTGTTGATGGAGTTGTCTTTGGCTTTTGGTGTCCCTGGCAAGAAATGGCTCCTAAGTTGTCATTTCTCACCAGATCCTCAGCATGTTAAAATTTGACAACCCCACTAAAAACCGTTTCCTCGGTGCACCCTCAAAAATTCAGTTTTTCCTGGCTGCCCAATCTTTACATGAAGAGAAGATTGCTGCAGTCATGATATGACTGCGCCTGTGCTAGCATGATGCGTCTGCAGAGCTTTTGACTCTCTTTTGCCTGCCTTCATGTAATCCCTTGATGTGCCAAGCTTTTCATGCCTAATTCATCCTTTTCTTCAGTTAGAAATGTGTGAATTAAAATTTCACATAAAACACGATTCATGCCTAAAAAATTACTGAAATCAACTCGTTATCAAGATATTTAATGTTTTTGATGCCTAAATTCAAATTGCACACTAAACGTTTCCGTAACAGTCTCTGCAGTATAAAAATGGAGCAACTTCAGTCTCGCTGCCTTGGCTCAGTTGTTACACATTGTTAACACTTTGAACAACACAAGGCAGGAAAGGAACATTGCTGAATAAAGAAGCCTGCCAAGACTGTCTTAATGCGTGTCTTAATTCAAGTAGACTAGTGTTTTTCTTGTGAGCAGGGAATTCAAAATTTCTGTAACCAATCCTAGATAGAAACGTCACCATCTGGAGTTAATATCAGTTATTTTAATTTGAATCGTGTTTTTCATGAAATTTTGAAGAAGATACGGGTATCAGATTGCTCAAATTTTAACCTTCTTGAGTGCTCCATTTTAGGTCCTTGTGGTTAGGACGGTGCAGGGGTTTGTAATCCGAGGTTCGTGTCTACTTAGATGCTGCTGTATGCCAAGCATGCCTTATCTCATGTCTTTTGCAGCTGCGTTAAGCTGCTAGAGATAGAGATTGCAGTTGTCATTAATGCTTTTTTATCCCTGCTTTTACATAAAATAAAATTCATTTGAAGTCCTGCTTCAATGAAAAATGTCTGATACATTCAGATAAAATTCTTGAACTCTCAATATTCTCTCTCAATTATTCAAAAACTATTATGAGGATTTTATCACAGCTGGAAGCACTTAAGAAATGACGTTAATGCTCCGAGCTTATATAATGACCTGAATGATTTTTTATCCAACACTTATTTCGGCTTGCATGATTTCCTCAGCTTCATAGTAAATCACTGTTGATGTTAGGGGATATTCAAACGTAAGAGAGCACAGTAAGAAAAATCGTTCATAACTGAACAGTTTTTTCACTAAGGTCGGCTTCTTGTTTCATTTCAAAATCTTTCATGAATCTCCATTGTTTATTCTTTTAATTATATTATCTATTTATTTTTTTTTGGAAAGCTTTTACCTCCTCTTGTAGTATACATCATCGTCTCATTTATTTTTTTTTATTTTGCTGTACATGTTTTTTGTCTCTTTTTGCATTAATACGTAAATGAATGCAGTGAGCAAAGTCTTTACAAAGAGAGAGTATCCGTAGACTCTCGTAAATTTTTTGATTTATTTCAACTGAAATCGCTGTCTCCTCTTTATCACCTACTGTCAGTACTGATGCTCTTGACCTTATGGCGAAAGGAATAATGCTTTTTTGGCATCAAGCTTGAAGTCTAATCATGTTTTGAGCCTGCGGGTATGCTCTTGTCAGACTGGGAGTCACACCTTTCACCTACAATCAATCATTTCACAAGGTTGCGTCTCTCTGTTACTGCCAGAGAATTATGAAAAGATGAGAGGAAGAAGGAAATTAGCTGAGCTTTGAGCTTCCTAAGAATGTTTGTTGCACAAGATGGTGGCTATAATATTCAGCTTTATTTTCCTGTTCTCTCTTTAGTGAGACCATGATTTTTGACAAAACAATTCAATTGGTTCGAAGGCTTTTGTACTTGGTAATTAGTATTCTCTTGAATGTATAGAACTTTTTGCCTCTTTTGATCCTGAGGTAGTTGATAAAGTGAAGAAGAAGTGGAATTTAAAAACGGTCGGTTCCAGTAAAGTTGTGAGAATTTCACAACCGAAACTGGATGTGTTCACTAGACCACAAGAGAGTACTTGAAGCAAATCTTCATGTTCTCTAAGATTTATGAGGGACATTGTTGATGGTGCTTGAGAACTTTTGATGTAAACTCTTGAATGATCTTATCCCTTGTTTCCTGCTCTTGTGTTCGTATTGAATAATTTAGTGTACTATTCTTTTTTTGTGTGTTTTAAAATGGCAGGTCTGATGATTGGTGCCAGTAAGTCATTGTTCTTGACAAATATCTGTGTATGTCTTGCGCACATTAGATTATTTTGCACAGAGCTTGTATTTTTTATACTTATTTTACTCCTTTTCAAACTTTTTTCTAAGCATAATACCAATTTTTACAAGTATTCTTGAATAAGATAAAGTTTTTTGAAGTGTACCTTTGACCCAATTTTTCATGTAGAACAGCTCATTTGTAGTGAATAAAATTTTTTCAGCCGAAAATTCACTGAAAAGAAGCTCTCAATTTTCAGTTCAAAATTTTCTCATTTTATAGATTCTTTCTCTTTAATTTTTTACAGTGACGTGCCGATCTTTTTTCCTGAGTTTCTAAAGAATGTTTCCCAAATTTTTTTTCCCTGCATTTTTCTGAAACTGTTTTTTATACCTGTGAAATTCATTTTGCCACAAAAAGTCTTATTCATCGGTGTAGCAGGAGAATGCATCAATGAAACATTTTTTGTGAAAACTATTAGCTTTTCTTTTTTTTATTTAAATATTTTCTACGCAAATCAAATATTGGCAAAGATAGTTAGTTATTATCTTAAGTTGATTTCACTGTAGCATAAACGTGTAATTTTTTCCTCCCCTCTCTATTTTAAACTAACTCACTACAAACACAGGCGAAATTATCAGGTTATAATATCTACTCTCTGACTCTGAACACTTATTCCTTGTTCAGGAGTTTATTTTTAGACTTCCTGTTGTATAATTCATTTTTCTCTTGAAATTTTGAAGAGGAAATTTTCTTTCTAATCCTTTAATTCATACTTTGTCTAGAGACTGTGGACCAAACCAGCTTAAAATCCTACTCTAATCCTAAAATCCAATCCATTCATAAAACAAGCCAGCTCCCTCTCAAATCTTTCCATATCAATAGATTTTAGCATTAATGCGCGCAAAAGATGCAAAGTATTCCTAGTGCTGTACATGTTAATGATGTGAAAAAAATTTTTTCCAGGCACTGAAGAAGATCAAGAAGCCACAGATATGTTGGTTGGTAACGCTCAGAACCTCATGCAATCTGTCAAAGAAACTGTAAGAGCAGCTGAAGCTGCCAGCATCAAGATCCGCACTGACGCCGGTATCAGGCTGAGATGGGTCCGCCGCCAACCTTGGTACAATTATTAGATTCTTTTTATGAAATTTATTGATCTGTAAATTAGTTTTAATCCGTGACTAAAACTGGACTAAAACCGAGGGTCTGACTTTGCGTTGTCGGGCTGGCCTGGATTTTCTTAATTTAGTAAGTTTGACATTTCATCAGTAGCCATATTAAGACACGTAAATAATCTTTAGTATTGTAGGACCAGGATTGATTAAAAAAGGCCAAGATTCTATTGTAAAAATTAAAGGATTTATTTGCACTTCTGCTTTTTAAACCATGAGGTCCATTATGATAGTCAGTTTAGAATACAAGAGTGTTGGAATCGCAGTCAATTTAAACTAAGTTAACCAGGCTGATATTGAAGTAAATACAAGTGTATATCTGATGAACACTTATAGTTACTTTAATATCAGCATTATTACCTAGTTTAAATTGACTGTGATTCGAACACTCTTGTATCCTAAACTCACTCTGTTGTTGGACCTCATGGTCTGAAATGCAACTGTGCAAATAAATCATTTTATTTATACATTAGTTTCCAGTACGTAATTGATGATCTTCCTACAATATTAAATACAAATACTCAGTATGCACTTCAGATCTTATCTAAACTATATTCGTTGCTATAATGATCCTAAAATTTTACCAATTCTCCGCTCAGATCATTTTTTATTTCTCTGTTTGAATTCTCAACAATCATAAACACCACCGTTTGTGAATCAGACCTTTTTTGATCACTCTAATCATTCAGAACCGCATCAACTAGAGAGTCTGCTCTAACTTAGTGAAAAATCTAAGTTTAAGTAATTTATCAATTATTTATATTAGTAATTGCTTGAGTGCAGGTTCTTCTCTTCCTCTGTTGTTAAGGTTAGGTTGAGGTTAGGTTAGGTTAGGTTAGGTTAGGTTGTGCTAATTTTAATGCTTGCCTTAATGATTTTTGGTCCGTTGGCATCCATTTGTAACTGGATTCCAGCCACAAGTGGCTGTCGAAAAATCTTGCGAGAGGTGTGACCGCCGAGCTCATGATCATTCCTAGGATTGTCTCCCCTTTGTGTTGCCTCTGTTGCCTCTGTCCGCTTTGTTGTCCGATGATGTCGTCCGCGCCACCTTCTTCTCGGTCCCTTCTATTTCTGATATTTCTTTCGCCTTCCGATCCAATATGCGCCTGATTGTCAGCAAGTCCGGATCCAGCGGCGAGTTGAAATGTACGAGCGCCCTCGTCCTCGCGTTGCGCCACCAGTTCAGGCGATCCTCGTTGACCACTTCGGCGAAGGGGTACACCTCGATCTTCGCGACCTCGTACCCAATCTCCCCCGGAGTGGTTAACCTTAATGATGTACCTCGTTCCTGATGAGAGATATATTGCGATATTACGCCATCTTTGGTAAGTGATGTTTCTAGTGCTAACGCTTGTTCGAGCCACCCACCTTCCGAACCGGCTGCGGATGACTTTTGTGATGTAACATCTGCACGTCGAGTTGAGGTAGTCGCACGTGTGACAGACGTGGATGTGGTTTCCGTAAAGAGGGCCGAAAGAGGCGCCCTATCCGTCCGGATGGGCCCCAGCCTGTCCCGTCTGCGGCCCTCCAGGGGTGGGATGGTGGGCAATATAACCTAACCTAACCTAACCTAACCTAACCTAACCTCTTCCTCTTGTTGTTCCTTCCCCTTCAAACAGTTCCGTAAAAGGTGTTCCTTGCTCAAATTGAAAATCCAGTGTCGCCCAGCAGGTCCAGTCTCTGTATTTTTAAGAATCAAAACAGTATAATACTTCCTTTATTCTAAGCATTTGTTAGCTAATTGCCTTACTGGAGTGCCATTATTAATTTTATTGTTTGATATCTCTTTGTGCAATATGTACTTGCCTTTGGATGTTTAATGGTTCTCTCCAAAAAACTAGATTGCAATGAAGTTTTATTTTGGTACTATTCTAAACTCGAGGACTAATCCTATGTTTTGAATCAATCGGTCATTGATTTTCTTCTTGCTATAATCATTTTCTCAACCTTATCAGTATTTGTTATTTTTACGTCGCTAGGTTAACCAGATTGCAATGGAAATGTTAACTTCTCTGCATTAATTTGTGTGAGGGAATTCCAAACATCCATGTTACTCCGGAGAATCCAATCCTGTCATTTGCATACTACTGAGACTGTTTTTTTTTTTTCAGTTTCTTCCATTTGCCCTCTTTTTATTTTTTCCTCTCAAGCCCCTAATTATGCGAGCTCATGGAGAAAAGAATGAAGTAATAATTATTCAGTTCCAACTTGTCCTAAATTTTACGCAGCATAATTCTATCTTTTGTGAATGAACAAATATAATTTTCTACCTATACTTAAAAGGGCCCATAGTTCTATGATGCCCATTTAAATGTGAATTTTTTCAGTGGAGTTGATTTTTTAGCTCTTACTGGGCTAGTCGTAAGAATCTAAAAAATCTGTTAAAATTTAGCTGATTCTTATCAGTGGTGTAACTAGAAATCTTTACTCCCCTCCTCTTTTCCAATCTAAGGCCTGTCTATTTTCTTCTCCATCTTCAATTTGTGCGCAGATCGGAACGCCAAGCCTCCGCCCGAGAGGGAAGGCTGGACGACAGTTACGCCACTGGTTCTCATGCTTCATAATGTAACATTCCCTAAAACTAGAGGATAATTTTCCTTTGTAATCTGGAACAGGTATATTTTGCATAACTTAATTTTTTGCCTTTCCTTCTTCTTGTTCAACCTTTTTCATTGCTGCTCTTCTCTGTGGAGGAATAATTTTGAACAAGAAGAAGGAAATCTTCAACAATTAGAAAATCGACAATATGTATGATTGACTCCATTTATCAAACAAAAATTAAAAAGTGGCAGATTAGAATAATTATTTGCACGGCAACCAGTAATATTAAAACTAACTTAGTTTGATTGAAGTTTACCTACCAAAAGTTTTAATTCAGTGATCAGTTTGCCCAAATTTCTTTTTATCTTTAACACAAAATCTAATTTTGGTACACAGTGTATTCATGATCTCTTCAAAATTTCATGAATCCTACAAATATTTCTAATTCTACTGCAATCTATTCTGTGAACATGCTCTTTTATTAATAATTAGAAGTCATTGTGCTTGTATTTGTTACTTTTGTGCCTCTGCTAAATTTTCAAGTGCTTTATATTGAGCTTTTCAGGAAATCAAGAGCTAAATTTTTTACTTCATTAATTCGCCCATCTAAATGTACTGTTGAATTTGATGAGCTGGATGCTTTGTTTTTTCATTGCACTTGCTGAATGAAACATTGCTGTACTTATTTTTTATGATGTTGAACTCATATGATTCTGATAAGGAGAGTTAATAGCTGAAAAAAACATCGAAAAATGTTTCTTCAAAATTTACCTTCCCTGGAAGGTAAGAAATATGTGTACTTGAAGTTTAAAATAGGTCGAACAAATTTTGTTGAATTTTCCATACGGAGAATTGGATCTGCAAAAAGCTTTCCCAATGTAATGTAGGCCCATCAGTTTATTTTATATAATGGTACCACAGTACCATGCATATGCATGGCCAAAGTGCAAAACCAAGTATCTCCATAGCGGCGTTTTACAATATCTGCTCCTATTTTCTTTTTTCGAAGAGAAACAAGCCAACCTTATAGCTCGACATTTTTGCATAATACTCTGCTAAAAAAGAAGAAAAATCAATTCTAAGTTTTCAAGAAATTACGAGGACACGTTTACTATGGAAAAAATAAAGTATAACAAGATGCCTGCAACATTGCTGGCGGAGACATATGGTTTCGCACTTCGGCCATTGATATGGTATCACAAAAAGGTTGCATGCCAGCAACTGACCGAATTCGTTCTGCTAACCTCATCTGGGCGGATTTTTAGTCGTATTTTATGCAGTTGTTTATGAAGTATTTTTTTCTGAAAGCAATAGGAAGTAATTGCAGGACCAATGAATATGCCAAAATAGTTTCTTCCATGCATTCATAGGCTCGATAAGTAGTACAAAATACATACTTAAGTTATACTTTAAATGCATTTTAATGTGCTGTGAAACAGCAGATTCTCTCATGTAAGAATTGTCAGTTAGTTGATATTCTAAGTTGATTCAATCAGTATTCTTCCCTTTCTTCTTCACTGGGGGTGTACAGCAATAAATGTTAATTAAGAAGCATAATTAAGAAGCATAGTTACCAGGTGGGACACTAAAATAGTTCAGTTTCAACCTTAAGTAGGAGACTTTCCGGTGCTCACAAACATGTTGTGCAAACCCATCGACTAGAGCTGTGAATTGCTGATCTAAGCTACTTCCATTCAATCTTTTCCTCTCTTTTTTGCTGGTCGCTTTATCATTGTTTTGTGCCTTCGTTGTTCGTCATTTTTGTCAGATATAAATTTTTAGGCTTTTAAAGAATATTTGTTCAGCTTTTTATAGCTTTTTTTCTAATGTCTCAGCTCCAATTATTTTGAGCTTCCAATTTTTGAAGGGTATAATCCTTAATTGCAATCGTAATCAATGGAATTAGAACTTGCGTTTGGTAAGTTGGCAGTTTGTAACTTCCGGTTGGCACATTCCGTTTGTAAGCAATCGCATGGCAGTTGTCCAATAGCCATGGAGAATTGACTGCGTGCAACAATGCTGTTGTGTGCAGAATTGTAAATCAGTCTACTGCATATGACAGCGGAAAGTAAGCAAATGCCAACCTATCTCACATGAGTTCTACTTAATTTATGTAAGAGTATCCAAGTTTACCTGATAATTTTTTTTATCTTATTGACCTTTATTTATTTGATTGACTTCAATTTCATTTTGAGGTATGGCCTCCTCTCATGAATAAAAGTTGGCCTTTTTTTAATAAACCCTTCTTTTTTCTCAAATATCTATTATTACAGTTTACTGATATTGGTGCTATCTATTAATCATAATTTACATAATCTACTTATTTTTCTGAGCAGAGTAACCAATATTTATTCCTCTTATATTCTGTCGAACCTGAAGCACTGAGCTTGTCCTTTGCCTGTCGTGAAAAATATTTAAATAAAGTTGCAGTCCATGTAGCCTGAAACTCTAAGGTTAAAATGTTTAGTTTTGTTAAATTTTCACGTATGTATTTTCATCCAGATTCTACACGCACATACTTTTAATAGAGTGGCAATCAGTTGTCATGATGTGCTGGCTGTTTTTTTTCCTTTAATTTCTTTCTAATCAAATTTTAACAACAAGACTAATATCTGAGTGAGAAATTTAACAACACGGGTGTAGGACTCACAAACGGCGAGAAATCTAATCAAAATTTAAATTACCTCTTAAAAAAAACTTATTCTTGCTAACAGCCTTAATTCTTAAAAGTCTATCTCTACTTAAACCCCTAATTTGTTTTTAAGATCTTCTCAGAGAAAAACTCCTTCCAGAAAAGTTAAAAATCTTTTTTAGAAAAGTTCTGCTCGCTTGTGACTTAACGAAAAGTTGTTAAGAAGTAAATGAAACCCTTGTAGACCTGCAGTCTAGATAAATGAAACCTGTAGACCTGCAGTCTGTAAGAAATTCATTTAAAAGTTGTTAAGAAGTAAATGAAACCCTCGTAGACCTGCAGTCTGTAAGAAATTCATTTGCAGGATGTTACAGTTTGATCAGTCCAAAGGATCTAATAGATCTAGATGAGGAAGATATGTAAATAATCATCATATATATTCAGTGTGATGACAATCAAGTTATGGTTTAATGGTGATTTTATTTTTTGTCAAATATATCAGATTGAAAACTTTGTATTTCCCATAAAGATGGCCAAATGCGAATATTCGTATCTCAGTTGCATTGTCTGAAAATCTTTGAGTACATTTTACTCTCCCGAGGAGAGCTAACCAAAATGTTTCCTTGAAATTTTCAGTTATTTGTTTTGGAATAAAGGAAGAGATTTCATAGAAAATTTCAGTAGAAACGGTTGATCAGTTTCTCTACAAAGATGTAAAACATGAGTGGAGACTTACAAGGTTAAACGTTACACGTTAACAGCTATAACGTTGCTATCCGAGATTCCTATTTTTCGACTTTGGCCATTAATATGAAACTTTAAGTTTGCTCAACTGAAAGACCGAAGTGTTCAACCTGAATTGAACCTTAGGTTCTGGTCTACTTTGTTGCCTAAGAATGGTTCAATTTCCTTTTTGCAATGCTTAAGGTGCCTACAAGTAATGTGTCTCACAATGTAAGCATAGAACATCTAAAGTCTCTGCAACATAAACCCCAGTTTATATTCAAGCCCACCTGTTCTTTAGTATAGTTATAATGACTCTACCTATGTAGTCATATTTTCAGAACTTGTTTTTCAGGATTTTCTATGTTCAAGGAATCTAAGTCCGTATACTTTTAGTTAAATAATAATTCACACATTTGCAATGTACATAAGTAAGTCTTATATTGGCATTGTCCAGTGGAAACTGCCAAATGCTTTGAACGTATCACTATTTTATTTTTATGCTTCTCTAAAGTTCATCTTCCACTCAGCATCGTTGTGTTCAATATCATAACTGATCATTATTCATTTGACCTTTTTCACATTCATACATAGTCATTAAGCAAGAAAAAACACTAAAAAATGAACCTTAAGCATACCAATATAATTAGGCTACCAATTTTTCGGAAGAAACCAGGATTTCACATAGATCATTTAGATCCTCAGACAAATATACCTCCATTTCTAATACTTATTAGACAGATTCCTTTTAAATTAAACTATGACTAAAATCAAAAACTCCCTGTTGAAGGTGGATCTCCAGTTTTGGCAGAATGCATCACGGGTACGATTGATTTATTTCAGATTTTAATCATTAGGAGGATTATTTTAGAGAAATCTCAATTTCAGTCTCCAGATCAATCATTAAGGAATATTCGATGATCACTTTCCAATTACTGAAAATATAGTCAAAAATACTCTTTTGAGCCATCGATATCTATAGATTGAAATCCGTTAAAAATTAAAAAAAATTATCTCTGATTTTACTTTAAGATTTTAGAAAATGACTCTCAGGACAAACATCCCAATGATTGATCTGGAGGCAAACATCATTCCTTGTATATAAATCAAACCTCATGAACATTATCACAAACTATTTGTTATCAATCTCTCTTATATGAGATCTCTGTCATCTTAAAGCATTCATTTTCTCTTTAAATAGACAAAGAAGACAAAATTAAATGCTCCATAATGATTGGAATCATACACACAAAATATTGAAAACAGATTTCAGTTTTTTCTGATCTCTCTCTGGGCAAATCTGGTCTCATCAATGGAGACCTGGATGGTACTCCAGAAAGAGTGTATCCATCAACGTTGAAATTAGGGTTGTCATCGTGCGCACTTACTAGTAAGGTTTTCTGAAAGTAGTTACACTCAAGATAATTAAATCAGTTGAAAAGTCCACATAGGCCATCATCAAATTACTTAAATTTTTGATGATTGATCTGGAAGCTGAAATTTTCCCAAAATAATGTACCTAATGGTTAAATTTTGAACTGTATTGTTCAAACCCAAAATGCATTGCTCCATGAATCTGGGTCGCTTGTAGCGAATTTATAAACAAGTTCTTTTTCCATCACACTTCTTGTTTTGATTGTAAGTGTACTTCTTTTTAATTTTTCCGACAATGCTGGTTGTTTTTAATCAATAATCCTTAGTCTCGCGCATTTATATATTTTTTAGCTAGTTGTTATAATTCAAAATTAATTTATTTATTTATCCCTTGTTAATACTCTGTTATTTAAAGTTTGTTTTTTTGTTGACACAGTCATTATCATGGTTACTTTTATGCTCTACATATTTTCTTAAAATTGCTACATGTAGGAAATTTTATCCTATGAATCCATACTTGGAAACATACGACTCAGTTTTTCCATGTAAGAATTGATGAACCTAAACAAAGTTCCATCTTTTCTTCTTTGTGTGCTCTATTTATTCCTTTTATACTCAGTCAACGTAATTAAATTGCTCCATTAGGGCTTTTTCTTTAATCCAAACCGCAAGGGATTGGGACGAACCAAGTTACTTTTTTTTTTATCATAATCCAATCAGATCTATGCTTGTTCCGAAGGAGCGCTTTGATTGCCCTTCCAAGGTTAGGTCCAATCTCAACCTCAAATTGAACCGGTTTAAACTGCAGGTAACCCAATCCATCCTGTTTCATGCATTCTCTGGATTTAAAAAAACAACTATTAACTGTAAAAACTGAAAAACCCACCCTTTTATCTTTCAAAGGCTGATCTGAATTAATGCCACATTTATACCATCAAGTATTTTTGTGTTATTTGCCACCAAAAATTTGACAGATTTTTTGATGAAAACTGATGAATTTATCACAGATCATCTCCACCTTTCTGCGAATTTCCAATAGTATTTTGTGTAAGCAACTATTTACCATTCTACTTAAATATCAATGACTGTATTAAGTCTTTTATCTAATCACATTTCCAAATGATGGAAATTCATTAATTAATGTTGTTATATCTGCAAAAGTATTGCCCGTATGTCTCTTAATTCTCACTACAAAATTGAGTCTTTAGAAATCAAAATATGTTAGAAAGTTTACTAAATCTGGTCAGTTTTAGTTTTCACTTCTTTTCTCTCTTTTTTTTTTTTTCGCACCCCTCTTTTTTCTCCTTGTACTAATATAGGTTTGAGCGGTGATTTTTAAGAAGTAAAAAAACTGAATGTTCTTTTTCATTGAAACACATGTTTCCTGTAACTTCTATTCCAATCAAGAGATATTCCAATTATATTTTTTAGTGTTTTAGCAGAAATCGCATCAGTTTTTCAGGGTAGTAAATCAGATTTTACATACAATTACTATCTTATCTCAAATAACTAAATTAGTATCACAAGATACTCTGACAACAAGGCGGTGTGTGAGTTTCAGGCTTACTTCATTGTAGAAAGAAAAGGTTCATTGGGGAGATATAATTTTAAATGTCATACTTGTAAAGCATTACGATAAATTATACCTCCTACACAATTCAGATGCATTTATTTTAACCATACGGGCAAATGAATAGCAAGATAACTCTGTAAATATGTCACTTTACATTTTAGAAGAGATCCTCAGTTCGTAAAATTTATCTCAAACCCAGAGAAAATAGTGTAATCAGTGTAAGTTGAAAATTGTTTTTTTAAAGTAGCCCAGTTAATGTTCTTTTCTTGCATGTTGTAAAGTCTTTATTGATTTTTAAATAGCGTGAGATCTGGGTTCTATTTTAATTACATTGAATTATTAGGTTTTGGTTGTCCAAGTATTTCTTATTTCAACTTTTTTGTTTTTAACTTTTAACCATTCATTGTTTCCTTCATTTGTAACCAGAAACAGTTTAAAATGGATCCGATGGTCAAAGTTTTCAGTGTAACACTTTAGTAGGTGTAAATTAACTAATTAATTCAAAATTGTGTTGTATTTATTGAACATACTCAAATAAAATTGATTGTATTTTACTTACAAACATTTTCTCTGAGTTGTGTTTTCTTAAAATCTCTGAATAAGGGATCCCCCCGAAACAATAATAGCTAGAATAATGCATGTGACTAATCTCTTTCAATTTCCGAAGAGTAGTAAGTAGTACTACTGTACCACTTGAAGTGTTTTTAATTAGGCTCCTTTTTTTGAAGTGAAATCAGAGTTTTCCAAGTGCACTTTAACAATCTAAAATTTTATGTAACCATTACTTTTTCTTTTCTCTTTCCTTGTAATATGCAGATGTACTCACAGAATCAAAAATTTTGAAAAGAAATTTTTTTTTATTTAAAAAAAATACTTCCATACCTCATACATTTTATTTTATTAATGTTAGTTAGATTTTCTAACAGTGCACCAAAATTTGGCAAATGAAGGCCTGGAGCGTATGTACAAATATAACTAAAATAAATGTAATGCACCGTATGAAGGTGACTCTTATTTTACAGAGAATTTGGCTAATAAGATCGAACAAAATGAGACACATGTGTTGGAAAAAAAGATGAAAGAAAGCACTGGAATTGAACAAAAGTTTTAAATGCTAGGATGATTGCCTTTAATGAGCATATTTTATGGATTTTGGAGAAAAAAAACAAGGCGAAGAATTTCCCTAATCAACCTTCCTGGAGTTCGAATTTGTAGAGCATGAAAGATTGCTCAGAAAAACTCCATTTTATACTGCAAGCAAAGGAATAGGAGGAAGGGGGGGGGGGAGGCAGTCTGCAAATGATACTAATTCTCCTGAGTAAGACAGGCCAAATACTAATATTTTTATTAGACTAATATGTATCAGTCTAGTAGTTGCAATACGACAGTGAAACTACCAGACCACGTATCTCGTTTGCAGTATATTTAAAAATCTCTATTTCTATTTTATTTGTTTGAAAAAGACACAGCTTGAACTTTTCACAGAGTTTTCCTCGCGCAGAGAAGAAAAATCACGGACGTTTCCCAGAATTGACGTAGGGATGCTTTCCATTTAAAAAAGAAAATATGACAGGGGGTCAACAACGTCGCAGACCAAGATACCAGGTCAGGTAGTTTCACCGTCGAAAAGTCAATGAAATTTATATAAGACCAAGTACGATGAGTACGATCTATCAACGTTATTCAAGAGACACCCCTCCCCCCCCCCCCACCACCATCAGTAGGTACCCTATCATTAAAATTTCTCATTTCTCAGGAGCTATGAATAAAGTCGGCTGTTTTTGAGATTTTTCCGTTTAAAGTTTAAAAAACCTTTTTAAATGTATTAAGTCAGATATTACCTAATCATTACAGAACAGCGTACACGTTAATTTTCTCAAACTTTTAAAACGCGTGATTTCAAACTTCGCGGTGATGCACTCTGCGCCACGTCTGCGAATCCACCCCGCACAAGAGATGACGTCATAATTATAACCCTTTGCCGAAGCCGCACATACCCTGTATACTTGCACCGTGGGTAGGGAAAAAGTAAAAAGTGTTTACTCCGCATATCCAGCTGTTAGCTAATCATTTTTGACATTTCTGAACCTTTGATCCTCCTAATATGTTCTGTATACCTCCTCCTAATTAGCCGATTTTCTTTTATGCTCTAGTTTGTAACGGAAAATGTATTATTATGAATCTAATACATGATTATCCAGTCAATGTTTGTAGATGCCTAACATGTATTAGGGCTGTGCTCGTGCCATGGAAAAAGTGTTAGGAGCTTTTTATCGGTTTTCAATACCTTAGTGTGCACCTAATATCCTCTGAAGGGAACGTTGTCCCTCCAATCTATTTACCATGGCTTTGAAGAAAGTGAAAGGTAACCTGGAAAGGATGTTTGATAAGAATCTGACTGACTTGGTCCGGGGCGTTCGCAACAACAAGGACAATGAAGTGAGTACATATCTTCAGTCGCATGGTCTTGTTATCAATCTTAAACGGGAACCATGAGTCGAGATCGCTCGTTTTTTATCTCAATAATTTCTAAATGTAATTGAGAGGTAGGTGACACCTCCTCAGCTGCGTACAGCGCAATGTTCCTTTTCTTATACTCATTCCTATAATACAAGGAGACAAAACTAACTTAAAGCCCTGATTAAGTATATCTTCATATTATGATCTGCAGGTCCCCTTAATTCTTAGTTGTTATTTTCTGCTTCTATCTTAGAAGAAACGTTCTGCCTGCTCTGCTTTACCTTCCTTGTAATTTTAGGTTAGCTGTGTTGATGTGTCATGTCACACGGTTTCATTACTTTTCGTTAATCCTGTGAAGTTCAATCATGAACATCTAAGTAATCACAAGAGATAGGTCTTTCCTGCCTTCCCATCATAGAATAAGGGATAGATTGCATTGAGGAATGCCTCTCTAATCAGAACACATCCTCATACATAGATCGGAAAGAATCTACCTTTTTTGCTACTTTCAACTAATGCTTGTAGTGATACAGAACTACTATTTTTCACTTGGCTTACCTCCTAAGTTACTTAAATGGAGACGCAAGAGATTCATGCAACTTTTATCAGTATTTTTTCTCTGTGGTCATCATGAGGGCAGGATCTCCAGATTACTGAAGGTGAATCCAGGCTCCGAACTTCACGATTTGGCCACCATGTCACGCTGTTCAGAATAGCCGTAAATATTTGCTAAAATAATAAAAACGGCAATATTTATTCAAGTTTGGGGGTCCAGGAGATATAGCAACATACTTTAGGAACACCTAGTAAAAAAATCTTCTCAAAATTTCCAAAATTAAAGTCGTAACTACAGCGGGAAGTAATTCCCATTGCGGCAATGGGAGAGAGAGACAGAAGATGAAGGATTTGGTTGCACGCTCGGCTGCCGCCGCTGAGCTGAAAGTTTCAGCCGTACTTTCTCTATGCTAGTAATTCTAATTGCTAATATTTTTGGTTCTAAAAATCAAGCAAAAAATGATCTATATCTTGTGGATCTGCTTTTTGTTATTTGAACAATATTATTTCAGTAATCGTCGAAGGAAAGTAAAATTCTTAGTGGTGACTGGTGGCACTATCTCTAATCTTGAATTATCCCTAATCGAACCCTGGATTCACCTTAATACATAGCATTAGGTACCTACCTCTTTTTTGGGGATTTAATGGACTTTTAATTTTCAGGCAAAATATATCGCTCAATGTATCGAAGAAATCAAGCAAGAACTCCGGCAAGAGAACATTTCAGTTAAAGCTACAGCTGTTGCCAAGCTGACTTACGTAAGTCCATTATGTTTATGAAATCAAAAGAAAACTTTTTATGTGCAAAGTCTCATTTCCAATCTCTAGATTGTTTCCTTGAAATAAGGTAACACTAATAATTTTTTCTTTTACTTAAATTTTTTTCATTGTTGAATTCTATTTTCTCCAAAGATGGAAAGGCATCGATTGCCCGATGATCTGTGGGGAAATAGATTTTGATGACTATCAGGAGTTGCAGAGCGCTCTAGTTTACTTAGATATTTGCGTGAATATTTATGTATATTATATTCTATGATCAATTATTTAAAAAATTATATTCTATATTTGTTTTTTCACTCTCATCTCTTACAAAATTTTGAAACCCCATTCATATCACAATTTTTGGCGGCCCCAGTTATCAGTATATTGATGTCCAAAGTGGGAAACCTTGTATCTCCATTACAGTGTTTCAAAATGTCTGCTCTTCTTATATTCAAGAAGAAGTCAACTTCGAAGCTGAGAACTCATACTTAATATTCTACTAACCGAGTAGGAAAACCGAGGAAGTTTTCAAAAAATTACCCTGAAGTTTTCCAAAGAAAAAATAATGTTTAAGTAAATAACAGGAAGTCTGAGATGTCGCAAACAGAGAAACAAGTTTTGGCACTTTGACCGTCAAATTATGTATGGGTTTATTATAAATTAATTAAAACTGAAGTAGATGTTTAATTTATTCTTGATACTTATTTATGTACATCCTGACTATTTTAAAATGGCTCACACACTTTCAGGAAGTGATTTTGGGAAAGTGAATCATTGTGAAGAAGTCCCTAATTACCTTGGCTACCTAAGTAATTTAAGATTCACTGAATTTAAAAAAAAAAAAAAAATTAGTATTTTTAGTTTGTTATTTTTAACCCTGCCACCTTTAGTATGTGTTTATTTTTTCTCTTTGTTCACAGCTTCAAATGCTGGGCTATGATATAAGTTGGGCAGGTTTCAATATTATTGAAGTCATGAGTTCTTCCAAATTCACGTACAAACGAATTGGATATCTTGCTTCCTCTCAGTGCTTTCATTGTAACACGGAGGTGAGCCCTTTTATCATTCTACCAAGTTAATTACTCCACTTATTGCAGCCCGCAAAATTTCATGCGTATGTTGTAATAGACTGTCAAAAAGATTGGTCAATATGGGTCCAAATTAAGGCTACCTCAAAATCGATTTCTTTCTGTCATTTTGAGTCAAAAAAATTCAGAAAAAGTAAGCACTGGGAGCTCTATTCATCCAGTTTATGAAGAAAAGAAATAAAAAGAAGTAGGCTTCACTAACCAATTCCTGGAGCATGCAACAACCCCACCAGGGTAGAAAAAGTGGACTTAGAGTACCCACCAGAGATCATTCATACACGTAAGTTATTAGCTGTTTTGATCATTTTTGTATGAAGAAAATGTAAACGTGCTGTATTGTATTATCTGACAATTTTAAGTCTCTTTCTCTCAGTTTGATCTTGATGTGACTCGGTTCCTCTCTGTTGAACTCAGTCCAATTCTTTCCAATAGAGAATATTATCAATAACTTCTATTTTAACATTGCCAAATCTCAAGAAATTTCAAGTATCTTTGTTAAGTGTGAAACTTACAATACTTATGTTTAATGAGAAATGTATTCGCATTTTATTTTAGCTTCTTATGCTGACCACGAATATGATTAGAAAAGATTTGAACAGCCAAAATCAGTACGATGCTGGTCTAGCCCTCTCTGCCTTGGCCTGTTTCATTAGTGCAGATCTAGCTCGTGATTTAGCAAATGACATCATGATGCTGGTAAGTTTTTTTTTTTTATTTTTCGTTAAAATCATTGAAATGTTACTTAATATTTGGGTTTTTCTATGTGGGACAGGCTTTGATCGGTTCTGCACCTTTAGCTCTACCAAGTTGGTTAAAGAAATTCATTTCACAATGAAAAGCTTGAAAAACTATATTATTCACAGGTAGTTGTAAGTACAGTAATACCCTTTTTATCTCTATGGATTGTGACCGAAACATGAGCTGGATACTGAAAATGCCTAAAAACACATGAAACAAAATGAAATATGTCTCAAAAATTGCATGATCACACATTTGGTGTTATCAGCTCAAAACTCTTCATCTGTCACCATCTGCTTGTTAGCCTCATAGTTACGCCCTTCTTTAAAAAAGCTGTCCAATTGAGAGATCTTAGAAAAGCAAGGAATCCTCATAGAAAATTCACGAAATTCAAAAGTTTGGAAGAAAATGACAGCCCTGACCATATTCAATTTTATGTGTTTTATTTTTATCCAAGTCTTGTGTTTTTCAGCTTACTTCAACAAAACCATACCTGAGAAAGAAGGCTGTTCTCATGATGTACAAGGTTTTTCTTAGATTTCCTGAGGCCCTTCGACCCGCTTTTCCGAGACTGAAAGAAAAATTAGAAGACCCTGATTCTGGTAAGTAAATAGTTCCACTGTGATTTTAGAACAAAGAAAGCTGTGTCATTGGTCACTGGCCCCTTTGCCCTATAAAGTTTTTCTCAGCCAGTTTTTTGGAAATTGTTGACATTATTCTAAGGTGATGCGAAAATGGAAAACAAGGAGACATCTTTTCTCACCATTTTCTTAATATTATTCAACAATTTCGTTCCATCAAGAAAAGCGTCTATTAGTCAAAAATCAGTGCCTACATTTTAATTGATGTATTTTTATTTTTTTGTTTCATTTACAGGTGTTCAGTCTGCAGCAGTGAATGTCGTGTGCGAGTTAGCTCGTAAAAATCCGAAGAACTATCTCAGTTTAGCTCCAATTTTCTTCAAACTCATGACTTCTTCCACAAATAATTGGATGCTAATTAAAATAATTAAACTTGTAAGTGTTGAAAAAATTTAAATTATCTCCAGGATGATTCACATTAGATCTTAAAATATTTATTTTTTTCACCCTGAAGTAAAGAAAAAATAAAATTCCATGACTCTGAGGGACATAAAATTATTCAGGAAAGTCGTCTATCTGATTCAGCTTACATATTAAACATTGATGCATTCATCCAGGTTGTGCAGTGAAGGCACTTGAATGAAAATATAGTGGACTGTTTCAGGAAACTCACACTGAGTGTCAAATAATAATGCATACTGTTGTTAAACTTTAACTTTGTGTCTCTTCTGATGTTTCTCTAAAAGACTCTGCACAGTAAGTCGAAAAATTCAGTGTCAGCTAAGTATTGTTAATATTGAACCTGATATTTTTCTTATTTTTATGATCTCCTGAGCTCTATAAGCATAAAAATCAAAATAATAGTAAAACAAGGAAAGTACACTTTAAATTAAGATTGGTATCGCTTAAGATTTAAAAACTCAAACTTTTCTTATGTAATTTATTTGTCTATAAGTAATTATAATGTTGAACAGATAAATTATGTAAAGAAAGTTTGAGTTTTCTAATTTTTAGCGATTCTAATCTCAAGTTAAGAATCAAATTTTCCTTTTGCTAGTTTCAAGAGGGGACAGTTTTAGGTACCAGCATTATCTCGTCAAAACGTCAACACAAGATCGGTGTTCAAGGAAACCTTTTCTCTCCTCTTTGGCCAGGAAGATAAGATGAATAAATACATTCTCCCTCAAAAGGAAAAAAAACAGGGCAGAATATATGAAGGGTTGAAGTAAAAAATTTCGTATTTCAGATTGAGATGTTGTAAGTCTCCGGTCTTGTTTCGTTTTTTGAAGGAATATACCTAACAGTTTTAATTGAAGCTGTCTAGGAATTTTTTCATTCCTTCTCACAAAATTGCTGGAAAAATTGTGATTACCTAAAATAAAACATAATTGGAGATTTCTAAAAGCTCCAGTTCAGAAACTAAGCCATCGAAATGAAAACCCTCTCCTCCTAGCAATGCTGACTTATTCATCCCTGTCCAATCATTGGCTTTTGTTCTTTTTCTGTATACCTACTTCTCTTTGGATTGAATGGAAAATGTTTACAGTTTGCAAGTCTAACATTAATTGAGCCACGAATCGGACGTAAGTTAACGCAACCTCTGATTGAACTCATCTCAAGGTAATTGCATAGTAATGTGAGCTCATTGAATTTATTTGTTATAGTTTGGTGCTTTGACCCCGCTTGAGCCTCGGCTTGGTAAAAAACTGATAGAACCCTTAACCAATCTTATCCACAGGTAATTGTAGACTAGTTCATAGTTTCCATTTCTTTAAATTAGGCTTTTACATTTATTCTATGTGCGCAAGGCCACACCATACATAGGATTTCCTGATTTCCAGGCACCCAAAAGTGAAAAAATAAAATTCCCGTGTATGATACGCACCTGTATTTATACCACGCATTTTTATGAAGCACCTCAAGAGCCAAGATATGAGCCATGTTGCTTAGTTAAATGACCTCATGCAATGTAACAGGAAAACAGTAAAACTTGGTCTGTCAAAACCAAAGACCATAAGAGCCTAATAATTTTATCCCATGACTTTCAAATATGCGCCTTGTTTTTCATTATTTCCAAGTCTTACTGAATAAGGCGAAGCATTGATTGAGCCTTTTTATTTTTCATCTGTGCATCAATTTGAAGTTTTGTATCATTATGATTATTTTTATTACACAACCTTATCTCAACAAGAAGTTATTGAATTCTGTGTAGATTTTGTTGAATGCCTGTTAATACATAGTTTCAATATTCATACCATGCAAGGTTTTAAATTAGACGTATTCCAGCTAAACGGAACTACATATGTGAAAATTAATTGAATCCAAAGGAACTATGTGCATAAGTTTTACAACCAACATAGCTCCTTTTGATTTTATTCATTTGCACATGGTTTTTTTTCGCGTATATATTACCAGTTTGAAGTATAAAAACGGAAATAATATTTTTGACACCGATTTGTAGCAAAAGTGTGTAGCTGGAAAGCTATTTAGTATGTGGAGTGTAGCCAAGTGCTAGATATAATATAACATTTTTTGGAAAACGTACATTTCATTAATAAAATTTGACCGAAGCTTTTCGAAGCAAGCGCTTCATCGTCAGGGTCACGAAGTATTAATTACAAAAGCCATAACTTAATTTCAGACAGTGGTGACAATTGATAACAATTAGTTTTTTGTCTATTAGTCTATTAGTAATTTAGTCTATAGTCTAAGTTATCAATTGTCACCACTGTCTGAAATTAAGTTATGGCTTTTGTAATTAATACTTTTTTACCCTGATGATGAAGCGCTTGCTTCGAAAAGTTTCGGTCAAATTTTATCAATAAAATGTAAGTTTTCCAAAAAATGTTACATTATTTCTAGCACTTGGCCACACTCCACATACTGATTTATTTCAATACTACTACCTTTTGGACATCGTGTTAATCATACAATGTTCGCTGAACTTGAAAAGCTATTTTAGGCTTCTTTTTTTACAGTATAGTTTGTTGCTATATGCTAAGTAAATCAGATAATCTCTGTTTTATTTGTATTTATTTAAACCACACAGGCTTGTTTTCAAGTTTTATTAGTCTAGATCAGATATCTTTAGTAAAAGTTTCATTTAGTAGTTGCAATATACAGTTCCTGCACAGTTTTTTCGGTAATATACTCATTGACAGTCTTTAATGCTATTTTGCCATGAAGCAGATTCACTTGAGTTTACATAATTTTGTATTGTTTATGCAATTACTTTGGCTTTCATAGCAAATTTGTAAATTTCACTGGCTCAAGGCATCATTTTTCAAAATTTACCCTATTTTGTCTTAAACGGGCAGAAATTTCTTTGAATGCTGATTAGTATAGGAGTAATTTTATGCATAACTTATTCCCAATCTTGTTTACTCTATTGTCATATGATTGAGGTATGTATGCAACTAGCAGATTTATTGGCAGTTGAAATCTAGCAGTACATAAATTCTGATCCTTTGAAGTATAGTTTAGTCATAAAGGACCCTACAACAAAACGGCCAAATCGGCCTAAACACGGAATCGTACGATTTTCTCAGGGATGATAGAGGGTCTTCCCAGACACTCAAAACTGGTCATATTTTTTGCCTAACCCCCAGGGAAAAGGGGGGAGAGGGGGTCAAAGTCAAAACCTTTAAATTAGCATAACTTCTCAACGGTTTGTCGTAGAAAGATGATCTTGGTGTCAAAATTTCCAGAAAAATGAGAGCTTTCAGAATATATGTATGAAATTAATTAAATTTTAAAATTTGACCCACTTTTGGGGCATTTTACAAGGTCCCCCTTTCGTAAATTTTCGTTTTTTGAGATTTTCGGTTGTTCGGTTCGCACGGATCAAAACAAAAACAATTTCAAATGAAAGTAGAGCGTTTAAGCTTTAAAACAAGCCCAAGATGATCTTGGGGAAACGATTAGAAGCGGAGTTATGAGTCTTCAAAGTTGACGCGGCGCGCGGGAACCTTGTATGTTCCGAGTCTCAAGGTCACCTGCGCGCCCCGGATTGCCTGCAGGTTGCAAGTTTTTGTGTTTTTATGCTTCTGTAGGTCATTTTTAATGTAAATCATTCAATGAAGATAGAATAATCGAAATTTTTTAATTTTACGGGAGGAGCGAGAGGGGGCTTAGAGTATCAACCATTATGTCCATCATACCTCATTAAACATTTGCTGACGATGACGATTCTGCTCTTATAATTTAGAAGAAACCATGGACCCTCAGTTCAAATATACATATGCTCCATACAGAACTGAACCATTTAGAAATTATAACCCATTGATGCCAAATTTTGGGGTACCCCTAATTTTAAAATTTTTTAATTGAGCTATAAGCTACAGCGCTTGACGGAACTCACTTGGTAAAGCCAAATAGTTTCTCGTAGAAGCAGACGAGCTTTGAGCTTCAAAACAAGTCTCAGTTATTCTTGAGGGGGCTATTTGAAACGCAGTTAAAATTTTTTGACGTTAATGTGGTGTACCTCGCCGAAGGCCCATTGTGTAAAATTAAAAAATTCTGATTAAACTATCTTCATTGAATGATTTACATTAAAAATGACCTACAGAAGCATAAAAACACAAAAACTTGCAACCTGCAGGCAATCCGGGGCGCGCAGGTGACCTTGAGACTCGGAACATACAAGGTTCCCGCGCGCCGCGTCAACTTTGAAGACTCATAACTCCGCTTCTAATCGTTTCCCCAAGATCATCTTGGGCTTGTTTTAAAGCTTAAACGCTCTACTTTCATTTGAAATTGTTTTTGTTTTGATCCGTGCGAACCGAACAACCGAAAATCTCAAAAAACGAAAATTTACGAAAGGGGGACCTTGTAAAATGCCCCAAAAGTGGGTCAAATTTTAAAATTTAATTAATTTCATACATATATTCTGAAAGCTCTCATTTTTCTGGAAATTTTGACACCAAGATCATCTTTCTACGACAAACCGTTGAGAAGTTATGCTAATTTAAAGGTTTTGACTTTGACCCCCTCTCCCCCCTTTTCCCTGGGGGTTAGGCAAAAAATATGACCAGTTTTGAGTGTCTGGGAAGACCCTCTATCATCCCTGAGAAAATCGTACGATTCCGTGTTTAGGCCGATTTGGCCGTTTTGTTGTAGGGTCCTTAGAGTGCATCAATATATTTTTGTATCGTCTATTTTGTAGGAATATGTAACCAAGGTTTTGCTTTAATTGGTAAAAAGATTTTGCAAAAACTCAGTAGAAAAATTAATATTTATTCGCGTCTTATACAACCTTCTTGCATTTTATTGTAATATATTCACCATGAAGTGTTGCTGAAGGATAATAAGAGGGAAGCATATTTTATTTATTGTCTGAAAATATATTTTGCCTTGCCAAGGAAAATAAAGTAACTTCAATATAACGGTGACTGTTACTTGTAAGTTAATATTTCAGTTGTCATCAAGGATAAGATGTCCTTTGTGTTAAACTCATCCAGCATTTGTGTAAGCAAGTGAATGTGAAGAAAGTATTGACCCTCTCATAAGATTTCAGGTTTCTCGATTGCAGTAAATATTGTATTTCGAGAGACTTTTTTTTTAATAGCATAGAAGTCTAAATGCGTAAGCCTATTGTTTTAATATAATCTCTTGCTTCTCTAATGCAATAATGCACCTTTTTACTGTTTTTACTTTACTAATTCTGAATTTAGTAGATCAGGCCAATCTTGCCTGTGGCAACTTTTTTTTAGTCTGATTCTCATCTCATGTATTTTTCTTCTTTCATTTTTCAGTACTTCCGCAATGTCACTATTATATGAATGCATAAACACTGTCATTGCAGGTAAAACAATTTTTCCTCTTTTTCATGCTTTGTTTGTTATTTTTTACTTAAGAAAACAAAACACTAAATAGCCCAAACATCAAACATGATAGAAGAAAATGGGCATGAAAGGTTTAAAGGCTCATCTAAAATTTCCACTCACGTTTGATTGATGTGTCACATCACATCAGTTTTTGAAATTAGCTGGATTTTAAGATCTTGGCAAATCATCAAATTGTTACTCAAATGTGTAAAAAAACTCAATCATATCAAATTTTTTGCACGCATGTGTCAATTCCATCAAGAATTAGTGGAATGAGTCGCTTATCCTTCAATTTTGTGATGGGGGGGGGGGGGGGGGGTTTGCTAGTCGGAGTCAAAACCCACTTCTGCGATGCGGACCATTGAGCATGCCTCAGTCTTTTGTATGCTGGTTGCGGGTGGCCTTCTCGATCCCCTGTCAGTTCCTTGCAACTGTCAAGGGGTGGGGCTGTCTGCTGACTTCTTTATGTACTCAATCATTGTTTATTTTTTCTCCCCTGCTAGTCACTGTTGGTAAGCTGTGCCTGGCCAATTTTCTAATTTTGTTCTATTTTTTAATTTTTTTCTGTTGTTGTTTTGTTGCAGTGTTGATCTCTATTTCATCTGGCATGCCCAACCACAGTTCCTCTATTCAGGTAAGTCAGCCTCCTCAGTCTGTTCAATTTCAATTCAAATTGATAGATTCAGCTGGAATCAGCCTAACTTCTTCAGACATCGCCGAATTTTCTCTGATGTTTTATTTTTTTAAATAGAAAACTGAACAATACTAAAACTTGAAATCGTGTGGATATATTCTTTATAATTTAGAGAAAATTCACTGAAAGTTGACAGCCAGTAAGTCTCTGTTGAAAAATAAGACCTGAGATGCACTTAGGAAATGTGAAGTGTTGCTTGGCTGATTGCAGTTAAATCTGTCCGAATACTAGTCTCCCAATCTTCAATGTATTTCTGATTGCATATTACTTAACTTTTTTCAATTTAAATAGGAGCCAAGAGGTTTGAGATAACTTGCTCCACATGATATAACTTATGAAAGTCTTTTAAACATATTTTTAACCTTTCTGTTTCAGCTATGTGTCCAGAAGTTGAGAATTCTCATCGAAGATTCCGATCAAAATTGTGAGTTTGACTGCCACATCGTACTTTGAATACTAATCTAAGTGATGAATTGGATACTTATTTGCTGCTGACCATCGAGCATGCCTCAATCTCGTGTGTGCTGGGTGCGGGTGGCCTTCTTGATCCCCGTGTCAGTTGCTTGCGGCTGTTGGGGGGTGGGGCTGTCTGCCTGTTCCTGGCACGTGCGAGCAGTAGTTGCCCGAACTTTGGTGTTCTCCATTCTTTCAAAGCAAAAAAATCCTCCAATTTAAAAAATTTCATGTAGAACACGATTTGTGCAACAAACATTAGTGAAACTAACTAAGATACCTGCCAACATTTTTTAATGCATAAACTCAAGCTTCCAGCATGCATAAGTTCAAACTTCCAGCTAATTAAAAAACCATAATCTCGAGTTAAATAGCGAACTAAACATATTTGTGACAGTATGATTCGTTCTCTATGTGAAACTAATTTTAAAGAAGAACCACTTGCCAGTATGCTTGAATTTGTACTTTCTTCAGTGGTCCATTATAAAAATTGGCATGAAGATCTTTTTTTGAAGCGTGGTCTAAAAGTGAAAATTTTGCAAATCAGAGCTTTTAATAATGATAAAAAATAATTTGAGTCATTGTCCTATTACCTGTTTAAAATTACTTGAAGTGTTGTAAAGGAGCACAGCTTATAGGCTACTATTCTACACCTTGGGTTTCTTTATGTTTGACTTTTTGACGCCTTTTGTGGAAGAGGAAATGATTTTATTTAATACCATTTTACTCATTCTTAAAGTTCACTGAGCATTTCTGTTCTTTTTCCCACCAATTTTAGTGAAGTACCTAGGATTACTTGCAATGTCAAAGATTTTAAAGACTCATCCAAAATCAGTGCAAGCACACAAAGACTTGATAATGCAGTGCTTAGACGACAAAGATGAATCCATAAGACTTAGAGCATTGGACCTACTCTATGGAATGGTTTGTAATATTTTTATCAATTTTATCCTAACATTTTAGAATGATGTATCTAATGAACTCTTAATGTGGTCTCAAGTGGCCGGAATTAAGGGTTCTATGAACATACTGAGTGTCTCCGATTCTCTAGCACCATATTGAATCTACATACCTAATTCTCTCTAAGTAATTTAAGTTTTTCCTAGATTGATAGCAAATTCATAAATTTCTATTCATCTTGTCTGAAACGCTCTCATTTTTCTTATAAGTTTGAATTATACCCAGAGAAAAATTATCCTGGTTATTAATTATTGACAAATGAAATAGTCAACATCAATCTTTAAATGTGACCAGCTGCATTGAAACCAAAGGTGCAAAACGTCATATGTTTGCCATGATCCAACGTTTTTGTCTCGCAGTCATGTATCTGAATTATCTTTTGGCCAAATGTCCAAATTCAAGAGAAAATGTGCAGTTTGCCCCACATTTTCTGAAGTATAGAGCAAGAAAAACAAATTGGAAAATAAAGTCAATTTTTTTTTAACTGCCTCTTGCCTTGAGATTTGCTTTACATATGTTAGTGGTGATCCTAAGATTGATTTTAGGCATCTTCTGCATGCCTGATTGAAACTTTTATATTCAGAGAGCTTCTTTATTAGTAACTCTTCACCTAAAGTACTTTCATAATTTAAGGTTAGCTTTTTTCTAACTTTAAAACTCTTCTTTCGATTTTAACTTATTCCAGGTATCCAAAAAGACTTTGATGGAAATCGTGAAGAAATTAATGGTACACATGAATCTGGCGGAAGGAACAATGTACAGAGATGAGCTTCTAGCAAAAATTGTTGATATTTGTTCCCAGAATAACTATCAATATATTACGAATTTTGAATGGTAAGGCCTTCACACATCTGACGTTGGAAATTCTTTTTTCACTCAAAAAGGTTCTGGGACTTGATTAATTCAATAGAATACTTGATCTTTACTTTCTGACACCAGAAAGCGCAAGGAGCACTGTTTTGGCGTGTCTCTAGCCAGGGTTCAGCCTTCTCTTAAGTTTAATGCATCTGAGAATGTGCTCGCTTTAAAGCATTTGTTCAGCCAAGCTGCCTGGTTATTTTCCAATATTGACAAAAATGGTGATGGTGCTGTTGATTTGGCTAACTCCTTAGACCTCTTTATATGCTTTCCAAGTGAATTTTTTGCCAGAGAAGCTTTTACCGAGCCTAAAAAAATTGCAGTTGATATTTTGTCTTGCTTCTAATCACCAGTCAATGACAAATTTAAATCTGTCATGATTAAAAAAAAAAAAAAAACTAGTATCCTTAAAGGTCTCAATATTAATTACCTCCGTATCAATTGAGAGAATGTGACTCTGAGTGGTGTTACTCACAAAGAATGGTTGAAACAGAAGGAATGCTGTTTCTGTAATTTTTTTGTTCTGAAGAATTATAGTTCAAAGTTTTTAAATGAATGCTCATACTTTATCTCTGGTTTTCAGGTATGTTAGTGTCCTTGTAGAATTGACAAGAATGGACGGAACGCAACATGGACCATTGGTGGCTCAACAGATGATGGATGTAGCCATCAGAGTACAAGCGATTAGAGCCTTCGCAGTCCAACAAATGGCACTTCTTCTTGAAAATGCTCACATTCTCACGCAACCTAGTTCTAAAATGGCAGATGTTCTTTATGCAGCTGCTTGGATTTGTGGAGAATACGCTTCGTAAGTTGAATTTATTCTTTTACCAATAAAATGATGAAACAAAATCTCAATTCTTTTAAGACTCTGTAAGACTAAAATTAGGTCATGAAATTGAAAGTAGGAAGTAATTATTCCAAAAGGAAAAATTATTTGTAATGCTGCGCTCCCTTAATCACACTGTGCGGAATGATGAACAATTATCAGTTAACAGGAAGGACGCATGTGTAAATGCTCAGACCGTATGGGTAGGTGTTGTAGATTGGCTCCCCTAACTTTTATCTTTTTGTTGCACAAGCCCAAAAAGATTTAACCTTTTAGTTCGTTCAATGTGTATGAACAGCTCCAATTTTAAGCTGAATTGTTAATACCAATGAAAGTACAATTTGAGTGCAACGGAATTAGTTTATTCATACACTCAATTCACTAAAATCTTCTTATGCAGATTTCGTACTCAAAGAACAAAATAAGCATTTAACAGAAGTGGCGACTTCAAGGCACATGGTAACTTAAAATATATGAACTTATCATGTATATAACTGGAAATAAACTGAAAGTTTGAGAAAACATAAGCTTTCGTGATAAAGTCTATGTCCAGTAAATCGTGATTGTTATTAAAGTACCTAAAATTAAGGGCTCTCATCACTTTGCCAAGTAAGTGTCATGTTCCGGTTTTAACAGGATTTACCTCAGTAAATTTTTCAATTATCTGCAATGAACTCAAAACCTGCGTGTTTTTATCACTGAACTGGTCTTATTTAAGGAAAATTTTTCGTTTCCAAAACTGAATTTTTGACTTTGTGCCCTGTAGGCTACTGCCAAACAGAGAGAGCACTTTATCTGCCATGCTGGGTGGTCGTGTCAATGCTCTTCCCGGTCATATTCAAGCCTATTACGTTCAGAACATTCTCAAAATATTTGCAACCGAACTTTCGAATTCAGATCTGGAAAATGATGAACACTGGAAGGAGGTAAGTGACCAGAATTGTTGAACAATATAACTATGAAAAATCTTCCAAATGTCCATCTGCATTAAGTTTTTCAGTGAAATTTTATGCAATTGTTAGCATTGAATCATAGTTTGGAAGAAGCAACCATTTTTTACATCTTATCAAGCTATGTTCAAACTTGCTTCCAAGAACCCTATCTGCACTGAGTAATTTCAATTTCCCAGGAAAGTAAGTGTATGATGAATTCAATTGAAATGCTTAGTTTTAAAATTGATCCTTGTAGTCTAGTATGTTGCCTGCCATGCTGGTTTCTTTGACTGGTATGCGGTCGCTCACATCAAACACCTTCATGAAGCCAAGCTGTTGTTAAAGCCGTGTATAGACTTACGACTCATGATCGATGTGGCTCCAGCAAGAGACTGCTCCACTGAACTTTTATTTTTAATTTTTTTTTGGGGGGGGGAGGGGGAATGGTGCCACAGGGCGGTATATGTACCTAAAGCACTGTGTCAGGCAACATGTGAACCAATTTTCCCAAATCAGCTTTTCTCTAGAACAAAATGCGTTTTATTTCTAATGATTTTTCCCTGCTCTTCTTTTATTTCAGATCTGTAGCCTTATAATTGAAAAACTGCCTCAGCTCATAGCTAGTGCAGACCTGGAGGTACAAGAAAGAGCCAGCTCTGCACTTCATCTTGTTAAATTCGTTGAAAAACAACTTATGGCAGGAGAATTTGAAGTTGCTCAAGAATTATCAGCACTCTTTTCAGGAGAACTGAACCCTGTTGCGCCTAAAGCTCAGCGGAAAGTTCAAGTACCGGAAGGGTAAGTCCAAGTCAGGAATTTATTTTCGCTACTTAAGTAGATTGAAATTTACTTTGGCTCAAACTAACTAGAATAAAATATAATAGACAACAGAAGATTCATGAAATAAGTAATTACATTAGGGTCGGGCTAAATTTCTAGAAATTATTAGGTTTGCCCAATTATCTAAATGGATACATCTTCAGTAGGTATGCAGACCCAGAAGTTTAATTTGACCTATCTGCTGTCCAAACCAGCACATAGCTTTTTTGCCGAGAAAATTTCATCAAGTATTGTGAATTTGTCCTATTTTTCAGTTTAACGCTTTATATTTTTATCGGAACTTTCAACTGGTTAAGTTAATATAAATGTTCCCAATATTTTTGCCTTTAAGTATTTTCTTAAAGATTATTTGAATGTCTCTTTTTACAAGTTACTGGCACTTCTATTTCCTGAAGTTATGAAAAATATATCAAGTAAAATCACCCGTTTCTTCCTTATTTTTATCAGTTTGAACTTGGACGAATGGATCAATGACCCCTTATCCTCAGACAGTGAGGATGCCCCTTCAGATGAGGAACCTGTATCAAATATTTTTGCCATAAACGATGACGAAAGACTGTCCGGTGAAGAGAAAAAAGCCCCTAAGATCACAGAAGAAGATATAATGAAGGTAATACCCTGTTAATAAAATATATCAGTTAAATGCCATATAACGTTCAGCTCATGTTGTCACTAATTCCAGTGTAATGTCCCTCTTACTCTCACACGATTGTTTTGTATCAATTTTTATTTATGATGAAGAACAAAGAAAGTGCATGAAATTTATTTTCACAAGAAGTCCAAGCACATAATGGACATTAATGATCAAAGAATGAATGCATCCTTACTGTTCTTCTTTTAATGACTGATTATAGTCGAAGTATTCATCATTGTTAATAAGAATATGTATGTTGAGTTGCTTAAAATTTTCAAGGAACACATAAAAAGTGCTCTATATATCCTGACTGAGTTTGCTACGCGCATTTTTTCAATGGAGTACCAGACGGCATACAAGAGCTTCAATATTTGTTTTCTTATCGAAATTTTACGCCAAATACAAAGGACGTGTTGAAGCTTTCCAAATTCAACTCATAAGTTAGAAAATAACGATTTTTATCTATATCAGTTCACACCGTCTGCTCATAGAAGTAGTGGAGTCTACTCCACTTAAATCAATCACTATGGTTATTTTGGTATTCTTTACGATGTAAGAATATTCGTGTGAACTAGCTTCTTTTTGACAAAATTAAAGATACCTTGTATCAGAAGAGGAAGGAAATGTGTGTAAAACCAAGCTCTATATTTGCCTAATGTATAGGCTGATTTCAATTCATGGCTTGAATTGATTATGGTTTCTTGCGAGTGGGAAATTTGAATTTACCAATCATATTTTAAAAATAGAACTTTTATTTCTCTCTTATGAATTCACTCTAAGATTTTGATGTGTTCAACGTCTTCCGCAGAAGAAAATTTTGATGAAGAAATATGCAGAGAAATGCTTAATTTCTCTACCTGTTCAGTGGTCTATTTTCTAAAATGTTTTGGTTTGAGGTTTTCTCTTTTATTTTTGTAGTTTCAAAACCTCTCTTACCTTTCTTGTTGTGTTTTAGGCCAGAGAATCTCGTAAGATAGAACAAGCAAATAATCCTAATTATCTTAAAATGGACAAAAACATGGATGTTGGAGATATTCCAGTGGCTGCCATAGATTTAGCCGTTCCTCTCACAATTCCAGGTATTCATAAACAATTTATATTTTCAGCTTTTCCTGAACCATGGTATTCAAGATTTTAATCAATTCAACTTGGCCAACAAAAATCCATACACAACGCAGATTTACCTACTCAGAGGCTGATGTTCAACTTTTAAATTGTAGCACAAGAATTGTCTGCAAGAGCGTCGTAGTTAAAGGCGGTCAGAAATGATGTTTTTTTTGTTTGAAACAAGATTGACTATCAGGAGGTTATTGAAGGTAAAAAAGAATTGCATTTTTGAACTTTAAAATCAAAGTTCTACTGTCCCAATCTCGTGAAAATCGGGTTTGAAGAGTGTATTTTTAGGCAGTCTTACGGATATTATCAGATGATAAAATGTAGATGATTGAGGAGTGAGCCTATCTCTCTTCATCTCTTGCCAGCCGGAGAGATAGATAGCCTGTCAACTCACTTCAAAACAAAAGGTCTCACATCTTTGACAGGGATGGTGCCACTTCTCCGTACAATAACACTAATTACCAAAAAATGCATTTTTGTGACCCAAATTTCTTGATATTGGCACAAAGAAAGCTCGATTTTAAGAGGTTATAGAGTTTACTTTTGAGATTGTGAGTATATCATATTAAAAAATCTCGAAATTTATCTTGTGCCGATCTTCTTGGTATTCTGTGCGTAGTTTTTTTAACTTCGATTTACTCCAGAATAATAAAATGAGGTGGAAAAGCACATTCATTTTTACAAATTGTTGTCTTTTTGTTGCAGGTTTAGCCTCTTCTGATAACTATCTAGTAAAGAAATCGAAAAAGAAACAAAAGACAAAGAAAAAACGAAAATCAAAGAAAGAAATAAGCAGCGAAGAAGACATCGAAGAAGCGACTGAGGAAGTATTAACAGTTGAAGTAAATCGCGGCAAGGGAGAGATGCCGGAAGGTGCACAAGACTCAGACAATGATACGGAAGAGAAAATTGATGAAGATGATCCACACAGAGCTCTCGACATCAATCTAGATGAGTGAGTACCGAATTTATGGTGTTCTAAGTATTGTGAATGATTCTAAATAATAACTATGCAAGCAACTGAGATTAAAGAACCCCATTCGCAAAGAGAGCCAAAAATTTTTACTTGGTGCATAATGCAATTACGTTACCTCATTCTTGCTGTATTTTCATTTTTATAGATTTTATTTAGCTTCTTTTGTCCCTAAATTTTTGCTTATCCTAGGAGTGCAGGGACATAGGTCATGTGCAAGAAATAGAAGGCTGTTAAATGGAGTAGTGAATTGAACTCAAATTGAAAATTTGTTCCTTGCTTATTTGCAAAACTTTGAGAGCCAAAAGATAAGGTTTTCACTCTGAATTCTGCACCTTTGAGCTAGCTTGTCTATTGGAATTGAATTCCCCTAAAGCCTTCAAATACACTGCAGGGAAGAGGGAGGGGAACAAAACTTTCTAGCGTTGTGCCTTAGCAAACATGACAGAAAAAACAATAGAGATGCATGCCTTTTAAAATAAATTCTATGACACAACCAGTTTGCTGAAATCTTTGAATATAGTGTGCTCCGCACAGCTTTGCTGAAAGAGAAGAATCAATTGTGAGAATGTGAAACAACCTAATTCAATAAAAAACATAATTAAATATCAACTCAAAATGAGGAAAAGCTGCAATAAAAAACAAAAGATTAAAAATTCCAGGATGTTTCGAAATGATCACAATTTCATTTTCAATCGGAAAAACGCCAAAAATGAGTCTTCGATTTGCTGCTTGATCTCTCAATAACACCTAATTGACAACTCATTTTTCGTTTTTTCCTGGTCGAAAATAAGATTATAATGGACCACTAGACAAGGTACGAATTTCAGCATTCTAATACATGTTTCTGAGCCAAAATTTCACGTAAAACACGATGTGCACAACGAAAATGACCGAAATCATCTCTTTACGAAGATATTTAATGATTCCTAATGCGTGAATTTAAACCACCCGCTCATGAAAACTCAATGCTCTACGTGATTCACATCGGGCGCTGAACGTTATCGTGACAGTCTCTGTGATATAAAAATCTGGCAACCTCGATCTTGACGCTTTGGCTCAGTTTTCAGCAAATTGCTTATAGTTTGAACAACACATGGTGGGAAATGAACATTGCTCGATTGAAAAGCTTGCTGAAACCGTTGTAGTGCGCAATTTGACTCACGTAAAGCTTTGAGTTTCTTGTGAGCGGGCAGTTCAAATTCCTCGTAACCAATGTGTAATGAGAACGTTAATATTTTCGTTAAGAGCTGGTTTCAGTAATTTTCATTGTGTGAATCGTGTTTTACGTGAAATTCTGGTTAAGAAACATGTATCAGATTGCTTAAATTCGTACCTTGTCTAGTGGTCCATTATTTTCAAACGTCTCTGTTTGTTTTTGATCTTTTGTACTCTATTGGAGCCTTTCCCTAGATTAAATTGTTATGTTATCAGTGAGTTTCGTTTAGTAGTCATTCAGCCCTCAGTGAAGGACAATATGAAATAGACGAACATGGCAGCAAACATGTGGACTCAGGTTTTACTTGATTTTACTTCTATCATCATCACTCTCCCATGATCGGCTTGTGGAGTGAACAATTTGTTTCATAATATTTTGAATTCTACTTTTAATTTGTTCTTTCAGGCCTCTGCGAGATGAAGAGAGACTAACAAAAGTCAATTTTAACAATTTAGATATACGGCCTAAATCTTCCAAAAAGACTGTCAAATCACAGGTAAACATTTTTTTTTTTCACAAGGAGGACGCATTAATTGTTTCTAAATTTTAATTTTTTTTTTTTTTTTTTTTTTTGTGATGAGGGGAAAAATTCGCTACAGTGCCCCCATCATGAGGGTTGCCAAGACGCCCCTCATGAAAGGGGCCCACTGAATACCGGGACGGCAACGACCATCAGCTGGTGAAGAGCCGCCGAAGCGACCCCTAACCGACCCGACTGCTGTTAAATTTTTTAATTTACAATTGAAAATCTGAGTGTCAATTTCTTTATGCCACAAAATACATGCATTGTACAAATTATGAAGATTGAGTGTTTTAGCCTTTGCTCTAGGCAAATAAATAAAAGTACATAGGTATTAAAACAAATTTCTGCTCAATAAAGCTCTGGAAGTCTCAGATATCACTCATGCATTTTCTAACACTGATAGTGAGTCTGGTTTGATTCTCGATTGATTTATTTTATTTCAAAGAATTTGATCTCTCCTTATGTAAAGGAAGAATGGGAAAACAAATTCTTCATAATTACTAAAATTGTACTTGGAAAAGATGGGAAACAGTTTGCAGCATTTTTGGAATATTTAGATTTAGTCTGCATACATATTTCTTCAAGCAAACTTTTTTGCTAATGAAGGAGTAAAAAGTGCTTGTGGACTCTTGGAAGCTGAAAATTCGCGATACCAACTTTTCTTATTGTTAATCCAAGAGTAGATTTAGACTTTTCCAATGTGCTCAATTTGACTCTTGAGTGGTTCATAAAACTTAATTCATTTTTGTGCACCTTATATAATAAACAGACTCATTTTAAAGTCGTAAGTTAGATCTTAAAGGCAAAATCATTCCTTCCATATTTGTTTTAATTTTTTCTTTTTCATTCCGTGATATTCATTATATGTATGAATGTTTTTCAATTCCATAGAATAATGTTACATTGATAACTCCAAGTGGATACGAAGAGATGGAATCAGAATTAGCCAATGGTGACACAAAGAAGAAAAAGAAGAAGAAAAAAGCTGAGAAAGAAGAGAAGACGAAAAAACATAAGCATTCCTCCAAGAAAAGTAAGTCAAAATCTGGAAGATCATAATTTTGTGAGATTTTTCACTATTTTTTGTAATTTCTAAAATCCGAGACCAATTTATTTGCGTTTGGACTAGAGACACAAGATAGCAAATAAGCATTTTAAAAAATATTCTATGAGTCTTCTATCTTTTTTGCTGTCAGAACTTAAATAACATATTAATGAATCGAGATGCAAGGGTGTCCTCCGAACCAGTAAGCGAGTAACCCTCTGTATCCCATTGTACCCTCAATCATTCGTATTTCAGGTGACTTTAAACCTGGAAGAGACTTATCATTGTGCTCTGCACATTTATATAAACTAATCGATTTTGCAGGGAATAATCCTGAGATGGATGAAAAGGGATCGTTCCAGACAAAAACGTAAATTTTGAGTTTGACAGAATTCTAACAAATGTTTTACTTTAATATACTTAGAAGAGTTTAATTTTTCAGGTAAAAAATTGAAGAGTAACATCAGTGGTATGGATGAACTTTTGCCTGAAGGAACAATTCATAGTAAAGAGGACTATGAGGAAGCGTTAGGAATTTCAACTCCTTCAAAAGAAGTTGTGACAGTCATTCCCACCAACCGTCAACACCAACTTGTTGATAGTAAATTACTATCAGTGGTATGTATTTCCACCTCTGTTTGACAAAAATTAGCGGCTGTCTAAAATTTACAGTTAGCTAATTTTATTTTCCTTTAACATTGTATTTCCATTCAGAAGTAAATTATCTACAAGCAAGTGAAAGTGGACGATGTTCACCATAGAGTAACAAAAAACTGATTCTGGAGCACTCTGTTGGTCAAGAAGTAATTGATTCCAATAAAATCATCAAAATCTAATCATCAATTTTAACTTAACCTTAAAAAAAAAAGACCAAATTAAGGAAAACATTGTCGCCCGTTTCATAACAGACTTCATATCTTGTTCTCTTAGATTTTTCCTAAAATTCCTGTCTTGCGTACACTTGTAGGTGAAAATCTTCTTATTTTGGTAATCATTGAAATTGTTGCACATAATATTGAAATACATCAATCTGTACATTTTTTATTCTTTTTAGGAATATCTGGTGACGTTAGAATCAAATGCGAATAATCGACTGGATGTAAGTTTAACAGTGCATAATAAAAGTGCAACTCCCCTGAAAGAAATTGAAATGTCCGTGGCGAATTCTTTGAATGTTCAACTAATTAACGAGGTATGTGTTAAACTCTTCCTATTATATTTTACAAAGACTTGTTATAAAGTTTTTTTTCAATCTTTTTTCAAAGCTCTATATTAATGAAGCACGCAAAATGTAAAAAAAAAACACCCTCAGCCTGTTATTTATTTTTGTTTTGTTTCCAACATTACAATTTTGTTCAACATTACAGTAATGTTCAAAATATTTTCTTTTTATTCAGACATCAATGAACATTTTTCCTGGTTTCTTTACATTGATGTGAAAAACAACCCAAAGGTTCTAAAACTGAAAGTGCATCAATGTTTCGTTTACTTATGCAGAATCATGAATATATTTAGAGATTTTGGGACCTTTACATCGTTATAATGCTTTGCTGCGCAACACATGATGGAGAAAGACATACTTTTGTTGTTTACTCTTCTCTTATTTTGTCTTTTTTTTTCAGGGAAGAAAAAAGATGAAGTTAAACCAATGTACTTAGGAAAAATACATTTCTAGAATGTGATACATTTGTTTAAGAAATCCTTGCATTCAATATTAGCTTTAGAAGTAAAAATCTGTTCTAAGTGTTAAGTCGGCATGATGAAGAAGAGAAAGACTAAATATGTTCTTGATTTAATATTAATTTTTTTTGTTTGTTGTCAGGTCTCAGAAAGGATAGACTCAGTAAAACTTCTTCGAGAGCTTAGTTCAGAATCAAGTACAACTATTTCAGTCAAATTGCAAGTAGGAGATTCAACAATAGTACACCGATTAAGAGGAACATTATCGTATAACATAGAGGTGAGGAGTTAGGGTTTTCATCTACGTTTTTGTCGTCATATTAAATAGAAAGAATTCCCTAATTAAAAATTTTCACAGGGTTTCTCTCACAATAAAAATACCATTCACAATCAGTTTCTATGAAAAAAAGAGTACCATGCTGTTGCTGATATGTTGCTGTTGCTGCGGAAACTGCGAAACTCAGGTTGTGATGTTGAACATCTTCCCTCATACTGTATTCTTTTAAAAGAAAACCAACCAAAAATTTTTATTGAAATTTTTCTGAATTCTCTTCACACATTCTAAAAAAATCACACAAATCGCAAGAAAATATTCAGATTAGTTCTCCTCGGAGGAAATAAAATATAATCAGAGATTTTCAAACATTGCAATTGAAATATGCATTTTTTGCAGCTAGCTATTGATATGTATTAATAGCTGTAATCAGATAAAAGTTAAAACCTGAAGACCATTGAAGCAACTATGACAATATGATATGGTAAATCATTTTGTGATCCATGTGCATTTTCCCTCTCTTTTTTATCGATACAGTTAATACTAATAAAATAAAAATTAATCCAAAGCCCGTATTCTTTTTCTACATTTTCAGCTTTCAGATGGGTCAATGTCTGTAGATAAACTAGATTTTTGGTTGAGGATCCCTGTATCTTCATTCCTTCGACCGGTGCAATTGTCCAGCACTTCTTATGCAGAACTTCTTGCCGGTAGTGAGCTTGTGCATAAGTCTTCCGTAGTCATTCAGTCCAAAAATTTCAACAAGGTAATTGATTTAGTCAACAATATTTCATGTCCTAGCGAAATCTATTCCTCGTTCTGCAAGTGATCTCTTTAAGCTTAAAACTGCACCTCTTAAGGCAAGCAATACATACTGTTAAAGTCGGCACTATGTAAGGTGCATTGTTGGCTCATTAAATATAAGAACACATCCGTTCGTAATAAAACCTAGACTCATTATGGAAAATTAGACGAGCTCCTGGATTGTCAGTGAATGAATATGATTGCAGTATAAAATTAATACATGGGTAAAACAAGGCTGAAATAAGAAAACTCTAAAAAGGCAGGAGGTTTTCAGCTGCAAAAAAACAATGAAAATTAATAAAGCGAAAGAAATTACTTTTTATTCTGAAGAAGGATCATTCTGTTTTTCATTACCACAAGGACCGCTAACATATCTAACTTTCATTCATCCTCACAGGTGCTTGAGGAGCTGTGCAGTAGATGCAACTTATCCGTCATAGAGAAAATCAATCAGACTGCATCACTCTACAGCCAATCTGCCGGTGGATTCCATATTTGCATCTTATTGAAAACAGAATCAAAGCATATCTCTGTTGAAACTAAGAGTAATTCTCAAGGCCTGCTCTCTAACTTGATGGAAGAAATTCAAAGCACCTTTGCTTCCACTTGACACAAAATGATCAAAGAACAAACTGTTAATATCATATATCGTTATTTCCTTATATTTTTATTAATTTGTTGTATGTAATTATTTTAAATTTAATAGAAAATTCTTTATTTGAATACCTGAGTCCTGTGAAGAATTTATTTTATCCGTCCACCAGCAGTGAAATTTTAAAGGGAGTCCGGCAGAAACTTGGAGAATAGGGAAACAGAGGTAAAAATCAACGCAAATGTCCTCTGATGAGAGAAATTAGATATCATCAAAGTACTCAAGATGACAACAGCAGCCTGATTATGCAACCTGTCGCAAATGAAGGGATTCAATTGGTCAATTTAAAATGTTTTCAGGCACTGAAGACTCGAGAAGGTTTTCGACCAAAAAATCGAACTCCTCGTGTCATGTCTAAGAGGACTAGCTTAGTTTCAGCCTGATCGGAGAACTTTCGATGTTGACCTCTTTTTCCATGGTTTCACTCTTGTCAATTTCGCTATTAATCGCTATTAGTGTCGAATCCTTTTTTAGTCAAGGCGAAGAATCAATGTCCCAAGGCTCCCTGGGTCGCTGCGGCTTAATGAGCCGAGAAACGGATGTTTTTGAAAGTTAACCCATGAGCATTATTTGCGACTGGCTGTCCAGCGGACTTGTGGAGCGAGACTGGAAACTAATTCTAAATGAAAAAAACAAAACCGAATTATAAAACTGGAAATTAAATCTTACAACAATTTAATGGTGCATTTAATTACAATAATAATTTGATTACCTACAATAAGTTTACACAAGTTTAACAACTTAATTTGATTACCCCAAAAAACAATTTGATTTAAATTGTTGAAAACAATTTGATTCAAATTTTTGAAAAAAATTTTGACTGAAAAATTTACAATCTAGGGTTTCTAGGGAGTTAAACAAATTTGAAAATGAGACTTCATTAGGTACCAAAGAAAAAAAATAAATTAAACAAAGTTTGATGGTGCAACTTGATTACTGAAGAAAAATAATTTTCTCCTTTCCTGCACATTTTCCTAACTGGCTGCTTCAATTGTTACAGATATTATGATGTTACTGCACGCTTTTCTCACTGACTGCGTACTTAATTTGTTAAAGAAATAATGACAACCAACCATAAGCAGTCAGTTTCCTGCCCCCCCCCCCCTCTTTCTTAAAGATCCTGTATCCTCATATTTTCCAAAAAAGGTCATTGCTTGCTGATGATGCAATCTAAAAGATCCTTGTACACATGCTTATTCTACCATGTTCAAAAAAGTTGACAACACTGAGACCAATCTTAAGTTGAGTGGTTTGAAAAAGACATACTTGAACGGCAAATTCCAGAAATAAATGATTTCCCTCTCAAGCCTCTCCTGCTGTATTTATTTATGGCTAGTTTTCAATCACTTGAGTAAAATAAAGCATCAAGTCTAAGAACAGTTTTATTTGTGCCCTGTGAATAAGCCCCATAGGTAGAAGACATGATATTGAAGTGGTGCTCTTTTTTCACCGTACGTCACCACTGTCGTCAGGCTGTGTGAGATTACTTGAGAAATGTGAATAAAGACTGATAATTGGGTTATCATGTAGATCAGTTTTTTCTGGAAGGATTTTCCGCTTACACCTGATTAAAACCCAAGAAAGAAGTTAATTTTTCATCATCTCTTATGTAACCTATGCAATTTTTTAATGCTATTTAAAGATGTTTGAAATCAAACGAAATGTTTCATACCCTCTGTTAAGTGTCTTTTCTGTCATTCTTTGGATAGTACGTTCAAGAGGCATACTATATATTTAGTGGTGGGATCCGCCGATTCTCGTTTTGAAAATTTTCAACTTTGAAGCCCTCTGCATTAAAATTGTATTGCGTTAGTTTCCAATGAGAAGACATCCTACGATTATAATGCCAAAAAATTGCATTCATTTTGGAGAAAATTATCAAATTTTTCAAAATGAATTCAAATTTTTTATAACCGGAAGTAAAATTAGGGGTCTGTTTTCACAGAAGAACCTCCTTTCCCTCAATCAATTTTCATTATCTGTTTAAATTTATTCATTGTCATTGTATTAATGTATTTTTTTTTTAATCATTCGAATTCCTCTGTACACAAATGTAGCAATTTTGGATTCTAATTTCGCCGAACAGCGATTTCCAAATGAAAAGCAGCCAAATATCTCGCAAGAGTTATAAAAAAATACGAGGTAAAATCACCGCTCACCAGGGGCGGACTGGCCATAGGGGCGGGGAGGCGATCGCCCCCTAACAATTTGCCGCGGACGTCCCGAAGGGGCCCCCGCGGCGAATTTTTTCCGAGTCATCGTTTTTTTCCCGTAATGTTGTTATTTTCTTATCCTTTTTAGTCACTAAAAGGCCCCGAATTCCTTGAAAATTTGTCTCTAAGAGACATGGAAGGTCGCCAAAAGTATTTGTGATGAAGGGACCCCCGATGAACCCTGAGAATGGGTTATTTTGAAGTTCAAGTACTGTAGAATCCAACTCCAATAATGCATGCATGTTTAAAAAGTGTGAAATTTTCAAAATTTACCGGGGGAGGGCTCCTGGACCTTCTTAGAGGGGCCCCCGAACGACAGGAGGGGCCCTTACATTTAGGTCTCCTCCTAACTTTTTGACTACCAGTCCGTCCCTGTGTGCCGCTACTGCAGTTTTGACCGTTCAGGCCGTAGTTTAAGGGCGCTAAAGCCAGGATTGTGTTTCGCAAACAGATAATTTTTTCAGAATAATTAAAAATTAAGAAGCAGGAATAATTTAACTAAATAATAAACGGAACTCAAATCTACAATATAATGCAAAAAAAATTGGAAAATCTCGTCATGTAAATACAGAAAATTCGAAAACGCCATCAATTGAAGCGTCATACCTCACGCGTCCCGGAGAGTTCAAATAGTTGTATTCCTGCGCCTTAGCAAGGCAATGGAAGCTTAATATTGAAGTAGCGTCCCCGCGTTGTTTTTCGGTTTTCCTGTGCCGCTACTGCAGTTTCGACCGTTCAGGCCGTAGTTTAAGGGCGCTAAAGCAAGGATTGTATTTCGCAAAAAGATAATTGTTGTAGAATAATTAAAAAATTAAGAAGCAGGAAGATATTACTAAATAATAAAAGGAACTCAAATGTACAATATAACGCAAAAAAATTTGGAAAATCTCGTCATGAAAATACAGAAGATTCGAAAACGCCTTCAATTGAGACGTGATACCTCACGCGTTCCGGAGAGTTCAAATAGTTGTATCCCTGCGCCTTAGCAAGGCGATGGAAGTTTCATATTGAAGTAGCGTTCCCGCGTTGTTTTTCGTTTTCCTGTGCCGCTACTGTAGTTTCAACCGTTAAGGCCGGAGTTTAAGGGCGCTAAAGACAGGATTGTATTTCGCAAATGGATAGTTTTCGCAGAATAATTAAAAATTAAGAAGCAGGATGAATATTACTAAATAATAAAAGGAACTCAAATCTACAGTATACCTAATGCAAAAAAAATTGGAAAATCTCGTCATGTAAATACAGAAGATTCGAAAACGCCATCAATTGAAGCGTCATACCTCACGCGTTCCGGAGAGTTCAAATAGTTGTATTCCTGCGCCTTAGCAAGGCAATAGAAGCTTAATATTGAAGTAGGTAGTGTCCCCGCGTTGTTTTTCGGTTTTCCTGTGCCGCTACTGCAGTTTCGACCGTTCAGGCCGTAGTTTAAGGGCGCTAAAGCCAGGATTGTATTTCGCAAAAAGATAATTGTTGTAGAATAATTAAAAAATTAAGAAGCAGGAAGATATTACTAAATAATAAAAGGAACTCAAATGTACAATATAACGCAAAAAAATTTGGAAAATCTCGTCATGAAAATACAGAAGATTCGAAAACGCCTTCAATTGAGACGTGATACTTCATGCGTTCCGGAGAGTTCAAATAGTTGTATCCCTGCGCTTTAGCAAGGCGATGGAAGCTTAATATTGAAGTAGCGTTCCCGCGTTGTTTTTCGGTTTTCCTGTGCCGCTACTGTAGTTTCAACCGTTAAGGCCGGAGTTTAAGGGCGCTAAAGCCAGGATTGTATTTCGCAAATGGATAGTTTTCGCAGAATAATTAAAAATTATAGAGCAGGAGTAATTTAACTACATAATAAAAGGAACTCAAATCTACAATATAACGCAAAAAATTTTGGAAAATCTCGTCATAAGAATACAGAAGATTCGAAAACGCCTTCATTGAGGCGTGATACCTCACGCGTTCCGGAGAGTTCAAATAGTTGTATCCCTGCGCCTTAGCAAGGCGATGGAAGCTTAATAGGTATTGAAGTAGCGTCCCCGCGTTGTTTTTCGGTTTTCCTGTGCCGCTACTGCGGTTTCGACCGTTCAGGCCGTAGTTTAAGTTCCTCAATAGGAACTTAAACTGGCGCCTAGTTCCGTTTAATAGAAATACGTCCAATTTTAAAGGACGAAGAGAAATGTTCGTCATTTTCGAGAGGCTATTCCATACCCCCACCCCCATCGGAGTGGATCCCAGGCCTTCCAGAAGTTTATACGCCGTCCGGGCTTTTTTCCATCAGTCCTGCCCTGGCCTTTTTTAAAGGAAAACTCAAATTCCAACTTTTTCAGAAAATAGCGTAAAACACAAAATTATCATCTCCCAGCAAGATTTATACTTTTGAAGTTGAATTAATCAAGGTAAATCTTACAATTAGTTGAAAGAATATATAAAGTGATCCTTACGCACGGAAAGCATAGCTTATTAGATAGTTGTTATCAACTCTGATTCGCCTCTATCTCAAGACTTTATTGATTCCCAATTTTTTGTACATACGTATGCTTACCTACCCATTTTTATCAGAATGTTAATTTGCTTTATTAGTTCGCTTTGGATTTCTTTCTCCTTTACCTCGGAGACTCGCGGTTTATCACCACTTACCTACATTATGTACACACTTGTACATTTCCTATCATTTTTGTTTCGCGGACCTATTATTCATATAGTTTTATTATGATAATCAATCGACATTTTTATCATTTTGATGGCCGCATCAAAGACTTTTAAACAGAATCAACCTATACCTCTACCAGGTCTTTGTTTGATGGCCAAGATGTTCAAAAAGTGTAAGGAGCAATGGGTGAGCCCTTGGAAAGTTCCTAAAAGAAACGCAAAACGTAAACAGTATACTGAAACTCCTTTTTTGTCCATACATACATCTTCGTTCAACATTAAAGGGCCATTGAGGACAGGCGCATAGGTAAGTGCAGTTTCGACTATTTCAAGAAATACGTGGTTTAAGTTTTAAAATTACACGGAGCCTTATGGCGAGAAGAAAGTTCAAACTCGCTTTTCGATGCATAAAAAATTGGATATTGGAGGAGAATTTTTCATATTTCAAGACTAGTTTAGGTTGAAAACATTCATATCTCAAAATTACACTTATACGCCTTGCTCTCCAAGCCCCGCGTTAGTCCTTTCCTTCATCAAATGAAATCAACAAAATTTACTTCCTCCATGTCATCAAGAGCTAATGAAGACGTCAAATGAGTTCACAGCTGTAACAGTTCACAGACCCACATACTTAAATAGGTATTTTAACATAATTTCTCAGTTTGTCCAAGTGCGTTGACAGTAGGCTTATCAGTTCATTCATTTTCTTGGTGCACTTTTTTGCACCTTGACTGATATTAACTGTTTTATCCTTGGTCCTGGGATGAAGTTTTCAATATCTTCCTCCCAAAATTTCTCGGATTTATCATTATTTTTCCTGTACATACTATTGTCTTGCTATCATAAAGCGTAATAGTTGTGTGTACCTACCTACATCGGATAGATAGCTATACGCGCTCTTCGGTACGATTGTTGCCTATGCGCCGTAATTGAAGGCGAACCTGAAGCGATATATCGGCCAATAATTTACGCGTGGTCTATTGAATCCATTGAAGTGTGGAGCGAGATCACTGTGTGGTTTTTAAATAGATAACTAGTCGCGCTCCGCGGTAGTACCAAATATTAAATAGAATAAAATAAGATGTTAAAAATAAAAATCTTAATAATCCAAATTTAATAAAATTGATGGTATATCATTTTACCCACCTACTAAATACCAATATAGCAAAGAAAAAAAGCTGTAAATAAAAATAAACTGCCAAAATCGAAGCTGTAGCTTATGCATAAAAATTAAAGGCGAGAATCAAGTCGACGATACCCACCAACAGAATCATCGTTTACTACTGGTTCCGTCAAAGCATGCAACAGGTGCTGGGCGACAATATTCTCGAATAGCTTGTGGATTTCGTTCAAATCTGTCACAAACAAAACTTCATGATGAGGAAGTCTTCCAGCGCAAGTTTTAGCTTGAGCTTAAGGCTCATTTTGGCAGTATAGCATTGCAAAGTTTATATTTTTAAATATTAAAAATGCTAATATCTCGAAGTTGTTCGGTTAAAGGAACAACTTCAATCGATCTTTCTTTTACTTAATCATTTATTTATTTTATTTATTCCCTGTGGCAAAATTTCATCAGTTGATGTTACTTGGGGATGTTGACCCTACAATCGGGCAGGGATGGTTTGGGATACTATTTGTATGCACATAATACTATATTACGACTGATTGCTAGATGGTAGTGTCAACAACAGCCTTAATCCCCTAGTAACATTAACTGATGAAATTGTGCCTCTCAGAAAATAGGAAAAATATCGATAAAGTATTTTTCTTAGTCGAACAACATCTAAATATTAGTACTTTTAATAGCAGTAGAAAATACAAACTTTGCGAGACTGTTTTGCCAATACAAGCTCTGAACTTAAGCTGAAACTTTAACCGGAGGATTGTCGCATCATAAGATTTCGTTTGAGGTAGATTTGAGGGAAATATCCTCGTTCCCCCAAAAAGGCACTTTTTTAGGACTCTTTCGGTATTCTGCTTTTGCTTCGGTGGGCATCTAGGCATCGGTATTATCCAATTTTTATCATGTGACACGCCTAATTCATTCTAGATTTCCCTCTAAATTTCCGGGGAATTTCCAGAGGAGGGAAAACACTTGCAGATGTCGTCTAAATCATGAAGTTTTTCGTAAAATTTTTCGAGGAAGTGGACGCTGCATGTCCTCGAATCCTCCATAATTAGCGAAACTGATTTTCAAGTAGCAAAACGGGTGGATGGATTCATACTCCAACCCTCCTCTAATTAAAGCAGCTAGTATATTCGGTGGATCTTTTGGACGTATTTCTGTCAAACGGAGCTACGTGCATCATGACGTGAGCCCTGTTATGGATATATTCTTATGGGTCTCAGGGCACATGCCTTAATGCACACAGTTCCGTTTGGCAGAAATGCGTCTTTTTGAAAAAAAAGAGCAAGGAAAATCACGAAGTATTGAAAATTTGAAAATTTGAGTGACCATGTTTCCGCGACATCATGTATAATCCCAATCGGTTTTCGAGATCTTTCACCGAGTAGGTCAAACCCGACCTTGGAGAATTTTTAATGGATAAGAAGAGCCCTCGTATGAAGAGAAAAATATACATGTATTATTCCGAGATGCATTTCTTTTGAAAAATCACAGTGAGAAATTCAGCTCAACGCAATAACCCCGACGGTGGCACGTTAGTAGGATCTTATGTTGCACACGAAACGACTAGAGAGCTTAGAGAGCACTTTGAGCTGATCGTTAAAATTCCAAGCAAGAAAATTTCTCCGGAAAATTGGCTCCCTTTCAAAGGCGAATCCGGCTGCTGAAACAATTTGTATGAATTTATATCCACAGTAATTACCTTGGCGAAACAAAAAATTTAGCCTGCGTTAAGGAAGGAAGTTGATCTTGGGGAAATTTGAACGAGTTTCCGAGCTGTATAATCGTGCGACGAGAAAAAAATGTAAATTATTTTGAAATACGGCTCGTGGCATAAATGTATAATATGTATAATAATTCGTTTCGTTGCGTTGCGGTCTATTGAGATATTCGATGAACAGGGAGGGAAACCATGTAGTGACTCTCTCGTTTAAGAAATCAGGAAAAAGACTTCAACTCACCTACTTAATTCGATTACTTTCATTGAAATACCTGCCTTAAACATTCCAGAAGCTGATTTAAAGCTTGTACAATATCGAAGTTTCTTTAAAACTCGTTTATATTTCATAGGATCTATTGATTAATTATTCGTATGATGCAGACAAAGTGCTTTGATAACGAGAAAGCGAGGCTCCCCTATTTCAAATAGCATCCCCATTATTGACTTTCCATCGCATTCAATGGCGTTGCGAAGGAGGCAGGGAGTACGTATGACTTGAAAATTTTCCCAAAAAACTGTAATTTTTCGTAATTTTCAGGATTTTCTTACCTTAGGCCCCCGCCCTCCCATAAAAAATTCTGCACTGGAAGAAAAAGTAGCTTGGATCTAGAGTCCAGACTCTTAATAACATGGACAAGAAAAAATACTCTTAATTCAATCGGATTTTTCCTTGAATCGAAGAACCAAGCCTCTTGATTTAAGTGGATTTCCTTTTGATTCAAGCAAAAGTCCGATTGAATCAAGAGTATTTTTTCTTGTCAATGCTTTTGAGAGTCTGGAATCTAGACCCAAGCAACTTTTTTTTTTACCAATGTGGCTAAGAACTGATCTCAAACTTAGGAATGAAGCGATGACTTTGTAATTATAGTGCATCAATTAACAAAATAAATAAAGGTACCTTTTCTCGTTGGTCGCATAAAAATAATTAAGAGAGGGGCAGACGGAGGTAGCCTCCCTTCCATTAATTTGATAAATTCCGGAAATGGAGGATTTTTATGGCGTCGGTTCCCTCTGGAAATGTATCTAGCTATGGCAATAATTTTTCCTCTTCTTTTTGCGATTTTCTCGCCTCCTCTCTATCTTGCAGACTGATTGTTGAAATCGGTAGATACAGCTATAGACAAAGAAGACAACAAGGATATGGAGGAATTCTGTTGTAGTATGCTGATAATACAATACTTCACGCATTGCGTCAAACACAGTACGTTCGTTCAGCGGCGGTCGGCGTGAAACGCATAGCGCCTACAAGACTGTAGGAATACTTCACGCATTACTCCAAACACAGTACGCCGCGGCGGAAGTTAAGATTAAACCACATTTATGTTTGTTCTTGCATAATTTTTACGTTCATTTCTTCCAAATGGAAGGCCTTGTTCACACAGAGATAGGTTTACGGAACTTAACTTTCGCGCAAAGTTCCGTGAACTTCTGCTAGTGGTGCTGACAGGGCTTTCGCAAAAAATGTGTTCAACACGAGTAAACGCGTCTTATGCACCCCTCACCCTCCGGCACGTCCTTTTGATGGTTTTTATTGATGTTTTAAAACGAATGAGAAGAGGGCGGCAAAATACAGGAGGGCCATGGGCGGAAAGTAGGTAAATCCGGCCCTGACAATAGAGAATTTGTAGGTGTCTGAAATTTGACGAATTTCGTGTTTAAGTGGAAACTATTGAGTGGACTGAACACGAGGATACCCTTGGTTCATAAATTGAACAATTATTGGAGAAGGTATGGCAAAATGAGCTTATCTACTAAAATACGAGGTTTAAATGGGAAATGCCGCCAGATGACGTCACTACGCGGTGCATTTTCTCACTTTTCAATCTATTTTTATACTATTTCCAATATCAGAAAAAAAGTGTAAAAAAATACTGTGAAATCAGCTCTTTAAGCACTTTCAGATGAAGTAATGTAAAATTTGCATTCAAATTCTCCATTAAGACGAGAATCAGATTCACTCGAAATTTTTGTTGCTTCTTGATGCTATCACCGAAACCAAGGTCTGAAAAACCGAACGAGGAAAATTTTAGGGGATTTATTTAAACATTCATTAAAAAATGAAGCGACTGATACGAATCCTTAATTCATCAGAGTCAAAATGCGTTTATCGATGCTGTTACACCATCGTGGAATCTTCCGCAAAAATCTGTTTTCACTCGTGAAGCGGTGAAATTTGCCATTTTTGGAATGTGAGCATCACATCCACCAAACTGACATTTTAAACATTTCTTACTACCTACCTTAAAATATCAACTTTTGCAACGATAGACTTTTTTAAAGAATTATTTTCTTTGGATTTCATATTTTCCTGGGCCAGTTTTGAAAAGAGTGAGATTATTGTAACTTTCGATTTTTCCACTTTAGAAAACAAGCACATAGAAAATTGAAATTTTTCATAAAAATTGTTTGGAAGTATGTAGCTCCGATTTAGTCGTAATTTTAATCAGCATTTCGTGGGAAGTGTGCACAGTTGCTGCTAAAATTGCAAATTTTCTTGCTAAGTGTAGAAACGATTACCTATAACACAAAAAGCCGCTCAAATCGCTTCGATCCCTTGAGATTTCATATATTTGATCTTTAACGGTGTATGAGGCCATCATCAGCTTGGTGAATATAAGGCATAAGGCATCGTATCGTAAGCGGGAGGATTTTTTCTGTGAGATCGTCGGCATATGGGAGACTTTTTTTTTTTTTTTTTCATTCCGCGCATTTACTTCGACATGAAACTATTTTCCAAAGAGTTTCTACTTAGGTGTTTCACAGGTGAATGTTTCATTTTAGTTTAAAATATTCGTTTTTACTAAAGTTTTTGCCCAACTCCTCTGCCTCTCTCACCCATTAAAAAACTGCTAGTAGCCGCCGTTACAAAAGTGTCAACCGATTTTGCTGAAACTCGATTAGAAAGCCAGTTTTTGTAGACTTCCAAGTTCCATCAAAATTTCAGTTCAAAGTGTTTATTTTAGCTTGCGTCGTATAGCGTGACACCTTTCTAACCACCATAAAAACTGTAACAGCCGTCATTGAGAGATGCATAAGAAACCATGACTACCGTTAAAATATCAGCTTAAAATATCCGTTTTAACTCGAGTAATCACGCGGACGAAATTGACCCTACCTCCCTTCACTTTAGCCCCTTGAAAAGTAATCAAAATAGGATCTAAGTGTATATGTATATTCTATTAATTGTTTAAAAAAAAGAAAAAGAATACAGAAAAAAATATTTATGAACATCTGAAGATGGTTTGTTAGCCGAATATAAGCATTGGAAGCTCATTTTAACAGATGGTGAAATGGTGCTGGGTTCACACTAATTCGCGGGGAAAACAAAGCCAAAAAGTTCAAAATTTTCAATTCGAGTAAAAAAAGTTTACACTGTACACTCTCCTCCCTCGATCTTGTACTGGTACTCATTAGAGCTCAACAATTTCTTACTCTTATTGAACATTTTTGGAACTTTTTGGCTTTGTTTCCCCCGCGAAATGGTGTGGACCTAGCACCATTTCACCGCCTTGTTACAGCTACAGTTCTGGCCATTTCTCAGTGTTTTTTCTCGACGCTCATTAGATGTATACACTAAAACAAGGTCAAATAGTCTCAATTTCAGTTAGATGTAACATCTTTGTACATCTGCCACTTTGACACCCACATTTTTTAACTCTTATCTCTGCACTTTGTATCTGCAATATCTAAGCTAAACCCTGGAACACTGTCTCTTTTCATCAACTAATTCATTGTCTGAGTGAACTCGTGCGGTGAACTCAGGAACGAACCACTTCACAGGTTTTTTCTTATATTTCATCGTCATGAGATCTTTAAGACAAAATAATTAAAATGTTAATGTTTGCACGTCAATTGAAAACAGCGCGTTACGTAAGTACAACTGCGTGAAAGTGGCACAAATTATCGTTAACTTCTAAGCTCAGCATACAACTAATTGTTAGCAATGTTTGAAGTGGCACATTTTTCCTGGTCGATTGTTGAATTTCTTTGATTAGGGGTGGTTCGGATTAGATTAGACTAAAATTCCGCGCAATACCATTGGCTGGTTGAATTGAGTGGTTTTCATAATCGCAGCAATAAGTTTAAAGTTTATAAAAATCCTTCATTTCACCGGAGAGCCACTATAACTTGCATAAAAAATGTACCTAATTCAACTGACTAGCCATGTTATCAGGATTCAATACTTACATACTAAAATACACGGAAAATAATGGATTGCTGATGTAATAATTAAATTGTTAAAATATAGGTAAGTCCGGCATGTTTCAAATGTGCATTTTACAATAAGGGACATCTAATTTAACTACGGGGGCGATTAAATTAGCATTTTTTAATTGTCAAATCTACATTGAAACATGCGGACACTTTTTTCAACCAAAAAATTGTTAAACCAGCAAATATAATTTTTTCCGTGTATTTCTTCAAAAGCATCCCGGAATAATTATTCATTAAAAGTATTGCAATAACTCGCCTAATAGGACGTCATGATAAGTTTAGTATAAAGGAACCAAATCCTCTTCAGTAGTATGCACCGTGCAATCTCGCAATACACACCTGCAAGTCCGTGTAAATTCAGGAATCTTTCTGCGATTTCTCGAGGTCTAATATTGTGCAAAACACGCTGCACAACTTTACATGAAAAATAAAATTTCATTGTGCTGAAAAGTGAACTTTAATGTTTCATGAAATTTAAACGATTTCTTAGGAGCTGCGTATGCAACACGCAACACCTATCCGAGAATTCCATAAGAAACTTCGAAATACTCGGATATATTTTAATGTAATTTTTTTTTTTTTCAAAATTAATATTTTAGGGTTTCTACGCGTTTCGTGGCATACTGAGCCCGTCGCTAGCGTTTTAAAAATCTCATTTTCCAAACTTTTATGAAAATCTGCCTCTCTGACCAAAAGCCTTGCTCATATTTCACTTCGACTCTCGTGAGTCGCGGCAACGTCACAGAACATGGCGCATAAATTTTCACACCGGTTCGTCAAGATGAGCACAAAAGTAGTTCTTGCTCCCCCTCCATCCCTCTCTCCTTACGACTTGTTCTCCTTTTTCTCTCCTATTTAATTCAAATGAAGGAAAACTGCGGAAGCTATCGACGTATAATTCTGATCGCAAAATTATTCAATCAGCTGACAATGAGCCCGGGGTTTCCCTGTATGGATGAAAGTACCTAACGAAAGGGCGTGAGCCTTGGCCGGCCGTACATAATCCTGAGTCACTGATTAATTTATATTCATCGTAACTCATGATCCAAAGAATGGTCTCGGAATTCGGTCACTCGAATTTTCAGTTTTGGGTTTATTGCTCGAGTCTGAAAATTATGATTAGAAAGGAACGACAATCTTTGAGGCCACCATTTATAAGAATTTTTTCGTTTAATATTGTTCAAATTTTTCGGTGTGGTTGGTGTTTTAGACGCTTGAATTGCAAATAAGACAGCTCGGATTCTGTATGTAATCGTCATAGAACATATATTTTAGAGACTCCGCACCAACAATCAGGGGCGGATCCAGAAATTTGGCAAAACGGATTTCCTACATTTAAACCTATGTTAAATGATCGATTCTTGTTGGAACACCTGACACCTCCAAGAATCGATACATTTCCATAGATTTAAATGGAGAAAAGACAATTAATGTTGTCTACGGAGAATTTGCACGCAATTTTTTTTTTTTTTGCTTTATCTGAAAGTGCCTAAAGAGCTGATTTTTCAGTATTTTTTATAATTTTTTTCGGCTATGCGAAACAGCATAAAAATAGATTTAAAAGTGAGAAAATGCGCCGCCTAGTGACCTCATCTGGCGGCATTTCCCATTTAAACGCATGTATTTTAGCAGATTAGATCATTTTGTCATGTTTCCTCCAATAATTGTTCAATTTATGAACCAAGGGTATCCTCGTGTTCAGCTCACTTGGTAGGCGTCCATTCAAACACGGAATTCATCAAATTTCAGACACCTGCAAATTCTCCATTTCCTGGATCTGCCAACGCTAACAATCTCTACAATATAATCGGGTGAGGCAAACTAAAGTACGGAGGTCAACGCTACTTTTCGCACAAAGATGATTGATGAGCAACTTAAATTGAGCATAAAAAATCAAATAAAATTCGCCTAATGATGACCGATGAATGTCGGGGTGAGCTTCTTCTTAGGCAAGTCTTTGCAGATTTCACCAGGGATAGTACAGATCCTTTTGACACGATTTTACGTTTTTTCCTCACGCTCATTTCTCCGATTTATCTCACCGCCTTTTCAATCTTATGAAAAAATGCCTTATTCTACGAGAAAATGTGCAGTTTGCCCCACTTCTCTAAAAGTACCTACTGAGGTAAAAAGAAAAAAAGGCATAATTTTTAAATCTGCCTCAAAATTTGCCCCACTTTTGCCTTGATCCTGGGATTGCGGGATCAGACATTTTCTGTTTTACTTCGTACAACGTTGTAAATTAGTTTTTTGTTTAATGTATGCAGTTCTCTGTATTACTGATCAAAGGTAATTCGGTTAGATTATTCCACCTGTTCTTCATCGTTGTAGATGACCATGAATCTATGTTACACTTAATAAATCCATCGTCGCTAAGTTATGAAAATCGGCTCGCTAGGGGTTTTTTGTTCTTATTCTTCTTCAGTAACACACGCCCAATGACAGACACGAAAGTTCAAACGACTTACTGGAGATTCTCTGGCGCGTGGATTTTAGATATACATTAGTGAACTGACTTAATCCTTTATGTGGTCACAATGTTTAAGGTATTCCTGTCATGACGATGATGACGATGATGATATAATCGTGAATTTATCTCATTTTGGATGATGCCTGAATATCTATTCTACTTTAACATTAGAGAGCAGTGACTACCAGTGTGCGTGTAAAACAGGCATATAGGTATGCAACTTGCTCTCAAAGCTATTATACATTTAAGCAACAAAACCGATTGCCCGCAGGAAGTTAAAAAAAATACGTAAATTTTACTTAAAATTTAGTTAAAATTTTTCTTCAGATTTATGTAAAAAAAAGCCCCAAAAAGGGTTTCCTAATATGAATATTTCAAGAGTTTTTTTACGTAATATTCAAGTGGTTTTAAAGTAAATTTTAAGAGATCTCTTAAAATTTACGAATTTTATACAACTTTCCTCAACAGCCACTGCTACTAGGGTTTGAAAACAATTGATTAATTTGTTTCTTTTACTACTTTTTTCTAGTCATACACATCAAATTATGAACCTGATACTAGGTTGGAGTATCTATAATCGCAGGATAATAAATCAATTTCGGGCTGTCTTTCAAATATTCTTGTCCAGTTAAGAACATTGGGACGAAATTTTTCCTTGATGAAAATTTACTTTCTAGTCATGTAAATCCGTGCGAATATATGATTCAGCGGAGAAAATGTTTAAGCTCGCTTATTTAGATTTCTGATCGAGGCCGCGCGCCTTCACAATGTAGGAAGTGTAAAATTTCTTGAGAGGATTGGAAAGAAGTTTGACAGGACATTGGTTTGAATTTTACTTCAGTTCTGATTGCGTATGCAAATGATCGATTCAAGTTTTTCCTCTTTAATATTAAAGTTCGATCTCAATATCTGAGTCAAAGGAGAGCCTTTGATACATTAGTTGTCAGTATCTGATACCTGCAGTTTCCGAATGAGTTTGGTTTAAGGAAATAGGAGCACTAGCTGGATTGAGAGGACATAAGAAAATTTGCTTAAGCAATTATTTAGGCCGTCAAAAATCAAGTCCTTACTTTTCCTCAGTTTTAACGACACTTTTTCTTGTGCAACATAAAAATGGACGTATTTCTGTCAAACGGAATAAGCGCCATTTGAGTTCTTTTGAGAAATTTAGAATGCCGGATAGCGCGATCTGCAAACGGAACTAAGCGCCATGAAAAGCATTGCGAGTATAGACGAATGAGCTCGACGCCCAGTTCCGCCGCCAATCCAAGCCCCCTCTACCCTCTTCCCAATGGCGTTAGTTCCGTTTGATAGAAATACGTCCAAATATCACTGCAATAATTTTCTTGCTGGTAATGTGTGATGGAATGTACGTTGTAGCAACATGCAACATTATTCTAATGTTAATGTTACTCAGCAATATTGCAATTACACCTTCAATGTCACTACAATATTCTAGCAACATACATATAGTTCGTCGGATGGGCTTTGATTGACCAATGCTGCAGTATTAGGTTGTTGATCCTTATTTAGTTAGTGTGATATAATCAAATGAAAAATGCTGAAGTCAACCAAAACTGAGTCTCTTGCGCGTAATGCTCATGTAAAACTTGCCTGATCCCTAATGTTTACTTAAAACCTCATTTTTTCTCGTAAATCAATCTTTTCCGCTGGAATATGTTTAAGCCTTATGTTATGCCTCTCTAAATTTTTTTGAGGAGGATCGTTCCCAAAATCATCTTCTCACAGAGAGGAGTGTGCTCATCGGGTCTCTATGTGAAACCCTATGCCGGAGATGAAAGCAATTTGTCCGTGCTTAAACTATTCAAGCATTCGAGTCCTGGGGTTGCATACTCATAATTTTGAAGGCGATTTTCCAACGGCGGCAAAGAAGTACCATTCCTCTGTATTTATGTTCGGCAAAGCATTAATTTTTACACCACAACATCCAGTTTTAAGATACATGATGCTGCACTGCAGGGCGACGCCCCTTGGCTACTTTGCAGTCTGCTCCCGTGGCCCAGTGGGTCAGTTGCACTGGCTTAAGCTATTAGTATATTGTCACTTTCCGGCCAAAGTATCGCAAACGCCATGCAACGTTTCAGTGAACGTGAAGGTTCAGGTCAACGTGAAGTATTCACGCAGTCTTGTAGGCGCTATCCGTTTCACGCTGACCGGAGTGACCACACTGTGTTTGATGCAATGCGTGAAGTATTCGTGCAGTCTTGTAGGCGCTTATATGTGTTGCATGCCGACCGCTGCGCCGAAGACTTCTCCTTTTCATCTTAAGTCCCCGTCATCATTTCTCTCTAAGTCGCGCCGTTCCAGGCCAAATTGCGTGTTTGGTTTCTCTCTTAACGCGACTAATTAAAGGTGCTGTTTTTAGTATCACTGAAAGACGACAAAATTAGAAATTACGATACACTAGAAAAAAAACACATTGAATCTAGAGTCCAGACTCTTGAAAACATTGAAAAGAAAAAGGACTCTTGATTCAATCAGATTTAAGCTTAAATCAAAAGGAAATCCGCTCAAATTAAGAGGCTTGATTTAAGCTTAAATCTGATTGAATCAAGAGTATTTTTTCTTGTCGATGTTTTTAAGAGTCTGGACTCTAGATCCAATGTGGTTTTTTTTCCAGTGCGGATACATTGTTAGTTGAATCTACTTGAAAATTTCACTATACGATATAGATATTCATCAATAGACATGCTGAATGTTTTGATGCTCCCTTTGTGGCGATTTTTGCAAGTTAGCAGCACTGTTTTTCTTTCCATTTAAGTGTACATAAAACAATCGATTCTGAGGCAGCTTGCATCACCTAATATCGATATTTTTAATGGATTTAAATGGAGAAAAAACAGTGTTGCCAACTCGAATCGCCAATACGATGCTCCCAAGGGCGTGACGACACGAGACACGATTTACACGAGCACTGCACGAGATCCAAGGCGGCTGGTGTAACTGCTTTTACCGATAGATAAGGCACAAGCAGTATCAAGCCGGAGAACGCTAAATTTCCAGACAATAGCAGCGACGACGTTATCGCTCGCTTTTAGGTTTGCAAAATCAGTGAGGTTTTTTCAGCGACTCTATCACATCGCCCGATTGTTTATGAACAATAAACAGCGCCACTCTTTCCTTTTTTCCACGGACGCAGTTTTTAATTCGCTCATTGTTTTGTTTGATCGTAAAACTGCACTCTGCAACCGAGCCGCGCGCCGCGCCACGACAAGGAAAAATCCGGAAACGCGCGACTGCAGAGTGGTTCACCACCGAAAATCCTACTGAGCATATTCTTGTTAACGCCGTTAATCGGGTGCGTTATCTCTCCCGCCACCACAAATGGATATTCCTTGGCAAGAAGTAGGTCATTCAGTTAAGGGTGTTGAATACTCTGCCAGCCTAAGGAAGAACGCCGTGTGAGCCTTCAGACGTTACAAAGTTTCCTGCGATAAAAACCGACTTTACTGGGAAAATTGCGAATATTATTCTCCAAAATTTTCAGACAATATTGCACGCAGTTTAATCTAAAATATCTGAAAATTTCAAGGAAAAATATGCATGAATGTTGGCAAGAATACATGTTTTACTAAGGGAACGTTGGCAACTCTCGAATGTTCATACGGCGTTCTTCCTCAGCACGGCAGTATAGGCGATGATATGCGTGCCAAGCCAACCAAGCCGACCGGACTGCGTTTGGCGCAATGCGTGAAGTATTTCCACAGTCTTGTAGGCGCTGATATGCGTTCACGCCGACCACACTGTGTTTTGAGGCTCCTGATGTTGCGCAATACCTCCGAAAAATATCCTAGCCCTGTTTGAAGTTAAAGCTTGATGTTTAATGTTTGACTTTCGTACTTATAACATTCAGAAGACGATTTCCGAGACATAGCCAAATCCACTCCCTTGATCTAAACGGTTTTATTAAATCATTTCTAGGAAGGACACACAGAGGTTTGTCTACCGTTCTCGATAACTTACCGAGAAATTTAAGTTCTTTTTTCTTAAAATTTGAACTCATTTTTTTTTATTTAAAAAAAAAAATAAAAAACATTTTTGTATTCAAAAAGGAAAACTATATTTAAGAGAAACGCACGTTTTTCGCAAGAGTTCGGGCGGAAAACGCAATAAAAACTTCGATTGGAAAAAAGTCGTTTTGTTCACGCGACTAGTCTCCCCCTCTCCATGGATCCTTCATTCCTTGAAAACGATTCGCATACTCAGGCTGAATAAAAAATTACAATTCGTTCATTTTAATATTCGCGGAAAGAATATTATGTTTTGGAGCACGATGTTAAAAAAATGCGTTTCCGCTGAATGAATCTCAGGATAGGAGAGTAAAAACAAGAGAAAAACCTCACCATCGCCTTCCCTACTCATAGTAAAAAATATATCTAAATTTTTTGATTTAAAAAATGAACCTAATGAGAAAAAGTACTATGAATACTGACATTATTGAGAATCAGGATGGATAGTTCAACAGAAATTACTGCACGACTTGAGCGGCTTCGCTCGCAAATCTTTATTACGAAGTTCATTGAAATTAAAGAGAGTGATTTTTCTAGTTTTCTCAGATCAATGTAAAAAAATTATCTATTTATGGCGAAGCATGCATCACAGATTTAGCGCGTATCCTTTGGAAAACAACATTTTCAGGAATCCTCGGGTGACGTAATTTTTTTGCGTGAATGAAACATAAATGCGCGCGGTGTTAACGCTATCCGTGAGTCCTATGACGCAATTTTTTTACCGCATGCTACCTGCTCTTTGATTATTATTGGTAGGTTCGTCATTGCAGCCCAGTGTGCGATGAGACCCATGTCATTTTGAGGCACGCGGTGCGGTACCGCGCGACAATAGACATCTTCCCGTAAAAAGACTGGCGTGTTCGCGAATAACATCAAAATGCGAAAATAAATACACAACGCTTTCCAGGTCGGAGCTGTCGATTTGAGTGAAAAACTTCGTGTTGCCTGGTACTTTTGCGTCATCTGTGCTCTTTACGCAAAATGAAGATCTGAAACCGGCGTATTTTGGAGTGTGTTTTCAGCTTTTTAAAGGTCATCGGAACAAACACCAAAAAGTTTTGCAATGCCAAGGAAAAACGACGAATGCAAATTTAAAGTCCGCCAATTTCTTCCCATAAAATATTTATTTTCGAAGAAAGTTATGTTTGTTTTTCATTGCAATAGTCTAATTTTTTTTTTCATTGACTTATGAAATAAATTTTCGGAACAATTGGTGGAAAAATGCGTATTCATAATTTCTCCAAAAATTTAATTTTATCACAGGAGAATCGGCAATGACTGAAGGCTCGTATGGTTTTCTTCCTTAACGGATTCAATCACTCTCCGCTCAGCTTTCCATCCAAATTTTCGTTCCATTATATCGGATGAAAGGTTTGACAGTGTGAATTGGGCTTAAAGCTTCTCAAATATTGTGTCCCAAAAGTATCATACCTACACCGAAGATTTCATGTTTTAACGAATTAAAATTAGGCAAAAAAAAAGTCCAAACTCCCTCGGTGTTGAAATTGGACGTATTTCTGTCGAACGGAACTATGTGCATTATGACATGAGCCCTGTTTTGCATGTATCCTGATGGGTCTCAGGGCTCATGTCTTAATGCACATAGTTCCGTTTGATAGAAATACGTCCAATTGGCCTACTTTCTCTCTATCAAACGCCTTACATGAGAACAAAAGTCTTCCTCTCCTCAATTATCTCCATGAAAAGTCGCGTAAATGTCTAGGCTGCATACGGGGGTTAGGAATCTTACAGGTGTAAATTAGGTCCAGAGATTTCCATACTTCATCGGACCAGAAGTAAGACAACCGAAAAATCAAAAGGCCTCTCTGGATTAAATATTAACTAAAATGCCAAGCTGGTTCTGCATCAGAAGATTCTCCTACAGCACGGACGTCACGTGCAAATTCGGATTTAATTTGCCATAGAGGGGGAGTAGAATTCGCTACCTGAAACAGAACAGATGAGAAAGGAAAGTGAGCTCGAATTGAAATTTTAAATTTTTACGATCGGAGGACGCATACATCTTTCTGAGCTACTTTTAAAATTCATCCTCTCGAGGCGAAGGCCATCTAGTCGCTTTGGAAATTTCATAAAATTGACCGCTTTTGGAATCCGAAATTCGACTGCCTGCATTTTTAACCATCATCGATTTTGAATCTTTTATTTATGTATTTATTTATATTAGTATTAGTTCTTCATTCTCCTCCTCCCGCGGTGCGCTGTTCACGTGTCGCCATTTGGTCCTGCCTTTAAATGATAATGCTCTCGGTAATATTTGAGATGAGATTGTTTGAGCGATTAACTTATAAGAATGGTTCAATAATCGTGTTCATACCGAATTTATGAAGGACATTTCCACACGCTCCTCGTCATCTGCAAGAGTCTCTCTCTGTTCCCGCTTCCTCACAGCGTTACACTCAAGCATGTTAATTGACTGTATGTGGAATTTCAGATATATGCTTTCCACTCCCTTGCTCTTATCATTGATACATTTTCCCCGAATATGGCGGTTACAGTGGCCTTTCAAATATTACTAGAGCCATTTTGGCCGATTTTTTAACCCCCTCCGACCGTGAGCTGAGCTCTCACTCCCCTTCCCCCCAATTTCTTTTATATAAAAATAATAAGACAAAAAGAAGGAAAAAAACCCAGAAAAATAGCATGAAGAGTTACTGAAAAAATATTTTTAATGGAAAATATTATTATTTTTATTCATTTAATTCTTTTCAAAAATAGTGGGAGGCTCATATAAGCCTAGATCCAACCCCCTTCTCCTTATGTATATTTTTGCCTGGACTTTTTTTTAACTTTTCCGCAAAAACAAAAACGTTAGGATACGCGCTCAAAATGTTTCTATTGAAATGTGCAGGGCCGCAGCCTACATTTTAGAAGAGCCACAGCGTTGTAATATATGAAATGTATACATTAAAAGAATTCTATCATTTCCCAGAATATTTACAATGTTACGATAAAAATCAGTAATATTCTAGTTAATTTCATCGGCGCAATGGGCGACGTGACGCTGAAATTAAGTTGAGTTGTGAGAGAAACAAGCTAAGCAACGAACACGAAGCGAATTTCAGTACAACGCCTGAATGCAACTATTCGAGCTTCACAGATGTCCGGGTTGCATATGCACAGAATTGAAGGCGTTTTGACTCGTGCAGACACTCACCACTCACCACTTCATTCGGCGCGGCAGCAGGTTGTACTGCTAGAATCCAAAATGACAGAATGCCTTCAATTCTTCGTTTTTACTACAGAGACATCCATCACGCTCGTTGCAAAAAACGTGTGGGATGTTAGCACTTTTTCTTTTTCAGTTTTGATAAAATGATGTGTTGAGCATGATTTTTGGGGCAACTATTCGTAACTAAGAGGGATCCCCTGGTAAAAATTGGCGATAAGAGCTGCGTTTCAAAATACCATAGGCATTCTTATAGCCGGCTAAAGAAGGCTACAGAAAATCATATAGCTGGCTGTAGAATGCGGAGAAAATCATACGGCCGGGCTATACGAAGCGATAAAAAATTATGCAGCCGGGCTGTAGTTCCTATCGCCGGGCTTTACACTTTATCGCCTGGATGTTGCTTTTTCGCCATCGATTATAAAAGGCTATAAGAAATTTTGTAGAAATTCGTGTGCTTCGGAAATCATTAAGTTTGATACGGAACCACCTTAATATTTACAAAACACACATTATATTTTCCTTTAATACATATTTTTTTTCATCAATTAAAATGAGAATAATCCATACAGGATGTGCAAACATTTCAAAATCATGAGTTGAATAACGCTGACTCCGCCGGATTAATTATTAGAGCCTAACACAAAGCGGAGCGGCGACGCACTGGCGCCTACAAACCTAACAGGGATACTTCACGCATTGCGCAACGCGTGAAGTATCTCTGTTAGGTTTGTAGGCGCCAATGCGCGTTCCGCGCTGGCTGCCCGCCTGCCGCGCCGCAGCGTGCCACGGCGCTTGAAGCAACTATTTCACACCAGAGGTATTGCACAGTATCATACGAAACTGAAGGCGCTCTAATATATTAGGAATGGCAGGCATCCATCAAAAGTACGGAGCTTTCCTCGCAAAATAAATCAAGATACTACGGCACAAAAAGAGAGCGGTAGTCCAAAAACTCACTAAGTCCTAGCATCCGTAATTAGTAACGTTTAGCATACACTTTTCGCCTGGCTGTTGCTTAGTCGCCATCGGCTATAAAAGGTCATACGAAATTGTGTAGCCGGCTATAGAAGCTATTGGAAATCTTACAGCCGGCTGTAGGTCTATGGTATTTTGGAACACAGATTCTACTGCCAATTTTTACCAGGGTCTTCGTATAGACGGGTGTAAAGAATTGAAGGCGCCCTGTCATTTTGGATCCTTGCATTTCAGCCAGCCGACGCGGGTGAAACGGTGAGTGACGAAAGATCCAAAACGCCTTCACTCTGGTGCTTATGCAATACGGACATCCGTAGAGTCCGAATAGTTGTATCCATGCATTATTATGAAATTCGTCTAGTGTTTGTTGCAGGCGATATTAACTGGGGGTGCTATGCTTGTTTCTCTTTCACCTCAACTCAATTTCAATAAACAATTACTGAGTTTTATCGTTACACTGTCAATTTTCCGAAAAATGCATTGATTGTTTAGATTTATTTTAACCTTGCCAGTCCTCGAAATCGCAAAAAATGTAGGCATTTGAGCATGATTTGTAGAGCTTCCTTAAACCTACATTGACGAGTCGTCGTTTGTTTGGAGTTTTCTCCTCTTTTTGAAAGAATACTTTTAACATTTAAGTGCAAAATTTTTAATGAGTAGTCATCGAAAACAGGCTGAGGTTCCGGGAACATTCTCTAAAAGCGCGCGAAAGTATGCAGCGTCAAAAGAATTTTCGTCGGAAATATTCAGCGTTTTCGGTTCCATCAGCTGATTGCCGGAAACACTCTTTGAATGCGCGCAAAAGTATACAGCCTCGAAAGAATATTCACCGGAAAAATTCAGCATTTCCGGTTACAATAGTAGATCGCCGGATGCACACGCTGATCAAGTATAGCTGATCGCCGCTAACAAAATCTCATTGCGCGTAAAACTATACAGAGTCAAGTGAATATTCGCCGGAAATACTTAGCATTTCCGGTTACATCGGCTGACCGCTGGAAACACCCTCTAGCTGAATTCTCGCGAAAGTACACGGTGTCACGAGAATATTCACCGCAAATGCTGAATATTTCCGGTGAATATTCGGTCACAAAGTCTGAACTTCACCACTTCAGATCAGATAACCAGGGTTCTTGTCAATCTTATTGACAACGAGACACGCTTTCTTTTCACATAAGAAAGACATCGGTCAATGAAATATAAGTTGGGTCTATGAGACTGAAGACTTCGGTGTGACCCGAACCGAAAATGTTGGTGTACCGTATGGCCTGAAGTGCAGTCTTTGAAAATGAATTTTTTTTGGACAGAACTTAGAAAGCTCTTCTGCGTAAGCCATTGAGGGGCCAACTGACAATGTAGCAACTGTGTTTTCGGTTGACAGGGAGATACCAGCAAGCAAGCGTCAACAACCCAACAGGACGCACAGTAATGTGTTTCCTCGCGAGTGCGTGCGAACGGCGAACGGGTGTGACGAACGTTGCCAAATCTCGCGACGACACACAGTGCTCCCCGCGGGCCGACGCAGCGTACCCACGCGCCGCGGCAACAGCGCGCCGAGTGTTTGAACTGCGCGGGCCCGGCCCGGCCGGAATGAAAAAGCAAAAATTGAGTCTTGAAAATTAAGCAAGTAAATAGAGGAGCATAATTACTAAACACAAAAATAGAGGATGATTAGGAACAAACTTTTTTTTTCCCCGGGTGTCCCGGTCGTGGCCGCGGCTACACATTTCACTCTGCCTTCTTTTCCCCAATTTTGTAAACACGCGGAAAGGAGAGCGGACGCCCGGGCGAGGCGGACGAACAAACAACAAAGAGAAGGAGCCGCGAGTGCAAAGAGACGCGCGAGAGAGAGAGGCGAACCACGTCATACAGCAAATAAGTAAATAAACAAACAAAACACAGAGCAATCAAAACATGTGTTCCATTCGGAGCAGCCAACCATTATACATATGCCATGTTTATTTATTTGTTTTCTAACAGTCTGTGTGAGGAGGGCGCGGGGAGGGGGCGAGGGGCCGCGAGAGAGAGACAGAGATGCCGCGCGCGTCTCCGAGCGAGGGAGAAACCCGGGCGCGCGCGACAGAGAGAGCGAACAACTCATATTTAAATAAATAAACCTACTTCCCCCGCTATTGGGAGTGTTTACTTTAACTTCTACGGCTCCTCCGAAGCGAGCACGCTATCCGCGCCGCAGCGCACCGTTCGGGAAACAAAAAAAAACCAAGGGATGTGTGCTGTACGGAATTATATTGGCTCTCCTCGCCTCAGACGGAGTCGTGCATTAATCGAACGTCGCGTGCGTTATCTTCGATTGAAACAATAAGTCATTCCAGCGCTCCGGGAACAATTGTTTAACTTTTGATAAACTTAATCTCCGGTGTTAATTCGTCGCTTTAATGAAGCCAGCCCTGGCGTGGCAGTCGCTCCGGTCCCCGATCGCACAATTTATTTCCTTAATTAGCCAATAAATCCTATTTTTAAGTGTTCTTTAAGCCGCGGAGGAACCCGCGACCCGAGTTTTCGCCGACGCGTTTTCCTCACGTGAGCCCGCTGGGTGCTAGGTGAAGGTGTTCCTGCCCGCTCCAGCCGCGCGCCGCGACGCACACAGTGACACAAGTACGCTAATACATACACGCACACGCTCGAAACGAAAATCAAAATTCGAAATGTCTACAATCGCGACCCGGCCTAGCAGTGCGCTAGCAGTCGCGAGATCGTCAGTGCTCTTCAGTTAGTTGTGCGGTAACGTTCATCAGTGCGAGCTCGCTCGTTTCAACCGCGTTATCTCCGATATTTTCGAATAAATTCGATTTTCTCACGTTTCCGAATCTCTTCATTCTGTGCTTCGACTTTTCAGTGCGCATCGGTGGAGTGTTTGTTTTTTTTAAAAAAAAAATTTCGATGGTCGAAACCACGTGCTTTTTAACATTACTAAAATTCCTGTTTAACGGAAGTGGACCGGCGTTGTGATTGCGCGTTCCAGCCACGATTTCCGTTTATCTTAATGGTGCTTCCTGCCTGATCTCAGTTTCCTGTCTCTCATGGACCTCAGGGTATTGTAACGCGCCGGGAAAATTCGAGACTGTCAGGTTGTCGCGAATATGCCGTGCGATCCGTGACAGCATGTTACTCAGCTGACATCGGAACTTGGGTTTTTTTACTGTTTAAGTTATTTTAAGTGATAGGATTTTAAAATGAACCACAACGAGGAAGGCCCGATCCTGGGGCCGATCTCCGGGGAGCTGGCTGTGCCCGGCATGAACCACATTATCAACAATAACTCTGTGATACCTATGCTACCCAATCTGCCCTACGCGGCGGCACACCTAGGACTCTATCATCAGCATCTCATCCAGCAAATGAGGCTCATGCCTTATTTCCATCAGTATTTCCAGAGTCTCAGCATACCAAAGTTCTCGGTGAGTGATCTTAGCTAATTTTTCAAACTCTTGCCATGGTTGAACTTTGAAATCACGTGACTCAAGTTTCGTCGAGTTTGGCTATAGTGCAAAACCACATATCTCCATTGCACTCAAAATGTCCGCTCCTATACCATTCGAATTACATTTTGCCAAAAGGAACTACTATTTTTGGCCCATTTTAGAAACAACATACATGCCATTGACTTCCCTATGCAGATATGTGCTTTTATGGGAGAGCCATAGATAGTGGTTCCTTATTGAAAAATGTAGTCCATTTTTCCAAAAATAGACAAGCCAACTTAACGGCTTGAAATTAATGCAGAGTATTCTGCCAACAGGGAGGAGCAATCAAGGAAATTTTCCAAAAATTGTATCGACTAGTTTTCTAAAGAAAAAATTAAGTTTATCAGGAAGTCTAAATGGAGATAAATGGTTCCGCACTTTGGTCATGTGACCAGAAAGAGGGAAAGCCGAGGGGCCGCCCGCCCCTTCCCAGACCCCGAAAAATCTACCTAGTCCCCTACAGAAGATGTGAGTGATTTTACAACTAAGTCCGTGACTATTGAATGTTTCATCTATCATCGTTTCGGGTAGAGTAGCTAAAAATTGCTTTAAAAACACTCATGTTTTCAAAATTTTCCCGAAGAGGCCCCTTGAGCCCCCCTTGAAGCTGAGGAAGTCCCTCCGAACCCTCTTTAGAAGCTGATGGAGTCGTTTAAAGCCCCGTTGATGGGATGTGCTTCTGTGCCCCCCAGGCCCCCCTTCTATGAAATGCCCTTGTGCCCCCCAAAAGTTCCGAGGAACGCCCATGGTAGGGTTAAACTAATTACCTATAAGGCGCCAGCAGCGGAATACCCGGTTTTGGGTAAAAAACCATCGATTTTCAATGTTTCTTGCCAAACAATTTCTAGTACTCTCGCAAACATTGAGTCAAAATTTCAAGCTATAATTTGCCTGATTAACGATGTCATAAAGCGTTTTGAAGTAGAGCGTTTTTAAGACCGGCAACAGCGCCGACAAATTTAAGACCGGTTTTCTCGAATTTTAAAACCACAGGACGCAAAAAACTACCATTTGTAATGAGGAACCTTTATTTCTGGCTCATTTCAGAAACGATGTGATAATAGTTTCCTAACGAAGATATGTGCTTTCATGGATGAGCCAGAAAGACGGACTTCTTATTGAAAAATCAAGTCCACTTTGCTTTCAAATGGTTGACACGAGCGGGTTTTAAATGTTAAAATTGCAACTTTTTTTTCGACAAAATTGCCGTCAAAAAAGTGAAGTCTCAATAGAAATGAAAGTTTGCAAGCTCAGGAACCAATGCATTGAAAAGAACATGTAATATCAATATTGAGCGTCAGTTAATTATTTCCGCGTTTGTAATATTCTACGGGGGAAAATGAATAACTACAGTTTCAGTGGTTTCAAGTCACAAGTTTAAACTTCACCGTTTTTCGAGGAGAGGCGTTTTAAACTTTCACTCTTCTGATCTATTCAGAGGGGGAAAAATACAAATTTGGCCCATACTGAAAGCATAACAGGATTCTAATTTTTTGTATTTCTGACTTTGTTTTGTCCTCAGAAAAGTAAGGATCCAGCACTATTATATAACATTCCTTCACATACTGAATTGATTTATCATCAACAGTTAGCTAATTAAACTATGTTTCTATAGGTTTTCTGTCAGCAGAACCTCGTTCTGCAATATGTCGGCAAAATTTTAAATTTTTCTGAAAATTCATAATGGAACGAAGGTTGCTTGATCCTCGTGGGAAGGTACATTTTATAGCTCACTTAGGCTCCGTAAATGACATGTCTGCAAGAACTGAGCCTCTTCAGAGACCAAGACAAATGAGTTTAGGTACCCTCTTTTAAGGAAACAGAAGGACAAACAGACAGACAGAATTTCAGATGTCAACTTGATTTCTGCATTTAAATGCTGAGCCGAATATGGCAGATCCTCTGTTGCACTCTGAATATGTGAAACCCTATTTGGTGTGGACTGTAATCGTATAACAATCGTAAAACTTGCCATCTCACTTCACAGGAAATTGTGATGAAAGTTAGACAGTTTTAAAAATTGAAGTTATACGTATATTATAAGAGGTTATACCCCCGAAAAGGGGGACAAAAGGAGACACACAGCATCGCTTTCGTGCTAACAACCTCCCCCCCTACCCCCACCCCATTTGAGCATTTATGAGTCATGATCCGTGACAGCAAAACTGAATTGGCACATCAAACTTCGTAACTTTCATTAAAAATATAGTCCGTTTCGGCGAAAAATCATTATCTTTTCGGTGCCTGCGAGCTAGCAAGCTCTAACTGTCAATGCAGTGCTCTTTTTTCCCCACAATTTTTACCGGCTTTATTTGTAAGCAGCCAATGTGCCGCTTTTCGGCGGAGTTTTTTTTACATTTTTCCTTGTGTATTGTAATTACTATAGTTGGAACATTTTCTTGTCGTGCGTGCGTCTGTGTGGGGTTTTTCTTTCTTTTTTTAAGTAAGAGTGCGTCCGTGTATCTGTTTCGCAAGCGCGCTCGCGTAAATGAAAGTACCTACGTGCGAAAAAATGATGGATGGGTAGATAACCAGGAAAACCTGCATCATTTTCATTGTGACTCTTGTAGGACCGAACGCGTCAATTGATCAAGTACAAAATTGCGTGATTTCGAAATTTTAACCTCCTAGGACCCGGAGATTTCGCAATTTTCAGGGTGCTTCAGTCTTCAGGCCATTTTAACTTTTCGCATTTTGAGTTTTTACACCGTCAAACATTGCAAAAATTCAATCGCCCTTTTGCATTTTAAAATAGAGCATTAGAGTTCGCGAAGAAGTTATCCAATGATGTCAGTGTAGCGTTCTGGCGACTCAAATTATAGAACTTGAAATGGAGAGTCGATATGCACTAGTTCTATAGCACCACTATAAAATAAATGTTAAGACATCTTGCTTTGGTTACTTAGGAGGTTGAAACCGAAGAGAATCACTATAGTAATATTTCAATTGATACCAAGTTCAACCTTGGATACTTACCCTTTATAGCATGGCGTTATGTGAAAGCAACAAATAGTTGCAAAAGTAGGTTTAATCTTTTATGGCCTTTTGTTGCATCGAGGTAACGAATGTTCTTTTCTTTTGGAGGGGAGTGGGAGTGTTGGGAGCTTAATATCCAAATTGAAAAAAAAGCAGAAAAGAAAAGAAAGATACTCTCTTTTTCCACAATCCTAATAATGATCCTGTACAACACCGATTTTTTCCTCCAAACTCGGTAATTTGCTCATGCAATGAAGGGTCACCGCCATAATAGCTCCATCGTGGATCTGAAATTTTTATTGTATCTTTCAGTGAAAATATGATCCGTTTCGAAGAGTCAAACGGGGCAGAGACATGAAAATTCAGTTCAAAAATCTCTTTCATAACTTCAGCTTGAAATTTTTCCTGTGAGTTTGTATGAAATCAGTGCGAATATGTACAATCTACTTATAAATGAACTTGCTTGATGATGGGCAACCCTTTTTCCCGAAGGAAGTTTGATCAATTTTACTCATAAATGGAAACCGTCAAGAGGGGTGAACCCTAGGAGAGTCGCGATTTTAAAATTAGGTGAATAGGTCTTGCGAGAAATACACTTTTTTAGACGGAAATATTGCATATTGACGTCATACAATGTATAACATATTTTCCTCTTCCATATCTATTTGTTCCATTTTCCGGCCGGTAACAGAATTTTTTTCTTTTTTGCTGGCGAGACGGATTTATTGTTGCCACCCTTCGACGTTTATCACCTGCTGCGCCTGTCACCAACCTTGCCGTAGTAGAGGTTCATGCTGAAAAGATTTTTTCAAATAAGATACACATAATTTGTTTCAAAACTAAGTAAATACGTTTAATCGTGTGATTCGCGTAAAAATCATGGCGATACAAGTAAATACAACCAGTGGCGTGGCGTGAATTGCGATGTATCGAGTGTTATGCTATTTAAACCTATGGAAAAGGATCGATAAACAGGATGTCTGCAGCGAACACCTTAATAATCGATTCTTTATCATAGGTTTAAATGGCGTAACAATCGATATATCGCCATTCACGCCACACCACTGATTGAATCATATGCATGCATCGTTGTCCGCCATTTCTTTTATCATGAGAGTGCCAATCAGAAGTGGATCCTCTAGTGGCCGTACTCTCCCTATGGAATCACTGCTGTATTTCGGAGTCTTGACATACTCTTCTGATTCTGAGTAATAAATATGTCGCTTGTACATATGGAGTAAAATAGACTTTTAAAACTCAAATCTAACCACTTTAAAAAGAAGAAAGAAACTCATCATTTCCAAGTGAGTAGGCTCTTCTGATACGAAAATAACGCGTTGTTCGTAACGCGTCTATTCAGTCCAAACGCAGAAGTCAAGATCCTTACGCATGCAGTAAGAATTATTGCGTCAGTTACAATGAGGAAAGAAGAAAGAAGCACAAATGGACCGCGTTTTGCAGAAAGAAAGCAAGCAAACAAGCCACATCTTCTGTTACCAAATTTAATTGGGCAATTTCATTGTGTACATGAGAACGTTTGTGCGGATTCCTTTGAAAATTTCAAGGAATTTGCTTCGTACTTTGCCAAAAATTCACTGAAATTTGCACACGCGCAACCGTTTACGTGTAAAAAATTAAAGTGCCCGATTAAATTCGGCAACAGCGAATGTGGCTTGATTCTTTTCTACTTAACATGGTCCGAATTCACGACAACACGAAAATATCATAATTTTTTTTGTTGAATTTGTACCTGCGAATTATGACTAAAAAATATCAAGTTCATTAAAATTGAGACGCGATGCATCAGGAATCCTACGTCGTTGGGTCCCGTTACGTCATTGCTCTACTTTGCTTACTGGGTTGTACACAATTTTTTATCAAACTCTAACTCACTGACGTCACCAATTTTCCAACTAACCAACCACGTTGTCCGTTGACAATAACGATATTCAAGTTTTCTTAGCGCATGATTTATGTCAAACTGGCGAAGTAATCGGACCACGGTGGAATTCAGCGATATCAATGAGCGTTGTTACGTGCGAATCAGTTTTATTTACTTTTTCTCTCCTCGAGATATTTTGCCCCACAATCTGTTGCCCTGCGTGACGCTGGGATAGGAACTGCGAAAAAGTGACGTCAACTAACCACTGTTCGTGTCTGATATCTGTGTTTAGGCGAGGTTTTCACCTCGTGTCCATTTGTTTCATAACAAGACGTGAGAGTGAATAATAGGAGAAAAATGAAAGTAAGGGTAGATATCCTAATAATCATAAGGTCGTTGAATTATTTTCTTGATTAAGTCCTGGCGGAGAATTTGAAAGATACTACTGGCAATGAGAACAGTACAGCTATCACGAGGAAACGATCGTGCAAATACGTATAGCTCACGCATAAATTAATTGAAGTCACTGCTTACGTCAGTGTTTTACCATCTTTTTTACATGTCCTATATAGGTAATCTGACAATTTTTCACAGTCAATGTGCAAAGGACAGGTTTAATATTTACATTGTAAAGGTTGAATCACCACACGAATGAAGTCTGAACCTAGCTACAAGTGAAATTTTACATTGTTCATAGGTTGAAATTTTCTGTACCTAGCTTTATCTGCGATCTTGACCCACTCGCACATCGCAGAAACATTAATAATAACATTGCAGAAATACCAAAGGAATTTTAATCCCAGTATTTTTGCACCTATCGCTATAGCAAAAGTAACTTTAAAATTAATTTATGTTTCATACCTCAAACATACTTTTTTATGGTTTAACGCGGTTACCCTTTCCCCGCACACCTGTCAATTTTTTCCTGTTTATGAGTTCCCGATGATATCAGTACATTATTATTGCAATATGATATCATTAGGACATCATGATGTGTAGTTTCGATCTGTGGGATATCAGTATTTTATTGTAATGATATCTCCTTAACTAGAAATGATATCAGTATGACGTCATACAGGAAGGCGGCCAAAATAACTCGAAATGACTAACAGAAAAATCAACCTGAAAAGCCTTAAAATAATTTCAAGAGTATTGCATCCAATTGTAAATAGATTTCGATTTAAATATCAATATTAATATTTATTGGAAATTGTATTCAGGAATATATTTTCAGCTTTGATGAGAAACGATTTTTGGAATGGATGTCCCACATCAGAGCCGGATTTACTTACTTGCCGCCCATGGGCCACCTTTATTTTGCCGCTCCTTCTCATTCGTTTTGAAACATCAATAAAAACCATCAAGTGAACGTGCCGGAGGGAAAGAGGCGTATAAGACGCGTTTACTCGTGTTGGTCACATTTTTTGCGAAAGCCCTGTCAACACTACTAGCAAAAGTTCACGGAACTTGGCGCGAAAGTTAAGTTCCGTAAACCTATCTCTGTATGGACAAGGCCCTCCATTTATAAGAGATGAACCAAACAATTATGAAAGAACAAACATAAATGTGGTTTAATAATTTTAACTTCCGCCGCCGAGCCGCGTTGACCGCACTGTGTTTGACGCAATGCGTGAAGTATTCCTACAGTCTTACATGCGCTGTGCGTTTCGGGCCGACCGCTGCTGCACGCACTGCGACGCAATGCGTGAAGTATTCATGCAGTCTTGTAGGCGCTATGCGTTTCACGCTGGGCTGCTCGCTGCTGACCGCAGCGACCGCACTGTCTTTGGCGCAATGCGTGAAGTATTCAAGCAGTCTTGTAGGCGCTAATATGTGTTACATGCCGACCGCCGCGCCGAGGGTTTTCTCCTTTTCATCTCACGTTCTCGTCATCATTGCTCTCTGCGCCGCGCCGTTCCAGGCCAAATTCCGTGTTCGGTTTCTCTCTTAGTCTTAACTCGACTAATTAAAGGTGCTGTCTATTGGATCACAGAAGGACGACAAAATTAGAGATATACTCTCAGGAAGTGAGAGATTTTGTCATCTTTTCTTGTTCGTAATTTTTTTTTTTTTTTTTTTTCTTCTGAATCCGATTTTCCTTTATAGCTACATTTAAAAAAATTGCAAAATTTGCCACCCCCTAAATTTGCCGCCATGGGCCGCGGCCCATGTGACCACTCCCTTAATCCGGCCCACATTTTATCTATTGATCTAGAGACTGACATTGGGATATTTTCAAGATAATCCCCCTAGTCTCAGATTGATATTAATCGACTACTTATGTGCATCTTGCCAAAACAGCAAATGTTATTTAATCCATCTTTGAACGGAACCTGAGTTTAAACTCTAAGATCTAGATGCGCACAGTGGATCATGTCAATGACGGACATGAATTTTTTTAGTAAAACTGCAAATTTTGATGTTTCTTTATTCAAAATTTAAATTTTAAGGGATGGATTTGGAACAAAAATTTACGAGAAAACCAGTGGGATCAATTTTAAAACCTCAACGTTCTGTTTTAACGGAGTTATGATTGCCTTTAAAGTTTCAAAATTTTGTCCGATTTCTCCGGTTGACTTTTCCCATTGTGTGGCGAGGAAGCGCAGAGTCTCTCGGACGATGGACCGCGAGGATCGAGTTCATGAGTCCGATCGGTGATCACCGATCGATCAATGATTGCGGCAGATCGATACTCGAGCAGAGAACTTGAAATTTCTGGCTCCGCTATCACGTGATCCGAGTCTCAAAAAAGCAACGAGAGGTGATTAACGCGAGAAAAAAAAAGACTTCGAGTGCACGAATCGAGACACAAAGTGAGAATAAAACACTCATAATCTGATCATAAACCGGGGAGATATGGATTTTCGAGTGTTACCTTAACAGCTGTACCTCGTATGCATACACGCTCTGACAGAGTTTCTCTCTCCGAAGCGGCTAGCAATCATGTGTTCCTGCTTTCCTTTGAAAATGCACCGGCTCCCACAGAAAAATCATGTTTTCGAAAACAAAAAAAGTCTTAAAAGAATAGCGTTTCATAAATTACGTAATTTTCTGGGGGGGGGGTGGGGGGATCCTCATAATTTTATAACCGAACGTGACAAGGGGTGGAGGGTCAAGCCTGGCGTTACGTAACAGTATGTACACTAGATTTCAACTTTTTTTCGTTTGGCACTTGAGTATTTTTCCCTCATATCAATTGGATTTAATTTATTAGCCTTGCCAATTTTTGGAGGTCATGCGAACGTAAGCTTAAAATCCACCTTCCGGCGTTACAAGTCTTCGGCCATGTGAGACTTCCTATCCTGTTGCCTAGAATTAGAATTGTAGTCGAGCTAATAAAGCCTTAAAGTTACGGTGAGCGTGTCATTTCACGATGATACCACTATTCGACCACGTAGGAGCTCATGTTGCCTACACTAAAAATTGTAGGCGAACTGCACATGCGTTAATCTTACCTTCCCACATTTAGTGAAAGGATATTATTTGGACGTATTTCTGCCAAGCGGAACTATGTGCATTCAGGCATGAGCCTTGAGACCCATACAAATATATGTATAACAGGGCTCACGTCATAATGCACATAGTTCCGTTTGGCAGAAATACGTCCATTTGTGTCGTGAATAAGTATGGTATTCACGGTGCTATACATGTGTTGCCTACTTTTGTTGCCAACAATGAAAATTTTAGATAGTGAAAGTGTATAAACCCTGAAATCCACACAAAAGGCATTTAAAGTCTTCCTCAGTCAAGAGGCTAAAAGTAGAGGGTACGATTCAGCCGACCCTCAGAAAATAACCACTCTTTGCTGTCAATTGAAACCGGAAACTATCGATCGATTAATTTGCACATTAGGTGTATCAATGTGCAAAATGTGCGGACTCGGACTTGCTCCCCCATCCCCCGTAAAAATTCTCACAATCAAATTGGGCTTTCTAATTATCAAATAATTTTAGCCACCATCTTCCTATCTCTACTATCAAAAACGGCTAGCTGTTCATTACATCGCTTTCAAGAGTGAGCGCGTTTGTTTTATTATTTCCCTCTTTTACAGGCGATTGTAGTTGTCACGACATTGCTTTTTACACGTATGATTACAATATGTACTTACGTGCGTGACTTAAAAGTTCTTTGAGTTTTCAGTAACGAAAAAATGTTCAATTTTCCATCAAAGCACGGATTTTCCAGTGCTCAAAACTCATTTAGAACCTCGTCGACGACCATCCTATTCGCAATTTCCTCCTCTAGCAGTTTTTTTTTTTTTGGGGGGGGGGAAGGGGGAGCGAAATCGTGTATAGGGCTACAACCGCAAAATAAGAATGAGATAAAAAAAAAATTGCTTTTCCGAAAACCCCATCATTGTGCCTAGTTTTTATTTTTGAAATCTTACTTTCCCATTTATCTGCAAACAACACGCAAACAGGAATTCTGTCAGATCTAGTTGTTGAATTTTTTGATAAAGGTGTACTTCGGGGAATAACATATTGAAAATTGCTCGACTTTTAGAGGAGGAAGGATATTGGTCCTACCAAATAAAATCCTCTTTTGAGAATGTCTGGAACCGAAAAGCACGAAAGTTTTACAAAGAAAACCTATGATAATTAACCAAAAATGGAATGTACAAAGAAAAATGAGAGGAATCGTTGAAAAGAGCAATTACCTTCCACTTTGGTGAGTCAAAGCAAGTGAGGGGAATATAGTTTTTTTTTTTTTTTTTTTTTTTTTTTTTTTTTTTTTTAATTAATTGTTTAACTAAAACACATTTCTTTAGGTTTTTTTAACATTTCAAAAAGTCCGTGCTACCAGAGTAGAATATATTAATAAAGGAAGGGACATAGAGTTTAAAATTGTGCCCGACGCAGTGGCGATTTTACAAGTTGGCAACGCTGTTTTTCCTCCATATAAATCCATTAAAAATATCGAATTTAGGTGGGGCAAGCTGCCACCTCAAAAATCGATTTTTGTACATACATTTAAATGGAGGGTCCAACGATACCGATTTAAAACTTCCAAAAATCACAAAAAATTAACATATCTGTACAAAACTTTACAGGAGGCCAAACCCTCTAGAGACTTTTAAGCCACTACTCACGACTCGACCCCTCCCCTCAAGTGCTTTACGTAATTTAGTAACGGTCCCTTACAAGTGCTGGTAGGCGCCTATTCCCGACCTATCCGATTTCTGTCAGTTATGAAGGCTTCAAGAAGGCCCGGTCCCGACTTGTCAACTCGGGGTTCAATTGGACTGAGTTAAGCAGAAAGGAACCAACCCACATTTTGGAAAAAATTGAGTTATGAGTGGTATTGAACTCAACCACTGCACCACTATCTATCGCCAAAAATTCAAAGTTTTTGTTGGAGTAAATTTTGCAGAAATTGAACTTGAAGTTCATCTTTTACATTGAGTCTTATGCAGGAGCCAAACTTTAAACCTCTTTTTCTCGGTTCGATCCCGATGTGGCTTGGTTCCTTTCTGTTTAACTCCGTCCAATTTTAAACCACCTGTTGGCACGTGGTTCATTCGTGATACCCACCCTCACTCCTGCCAGACTGTCCCGATTCCATATCACCGGAAAGCGAAGAACCCATCGATCCAACGCGAAATCTTGCAACCCGAAAAAATCCCGCGATGAGTCAAACTGCAGCGCCGTGCACGCATTAGCGCGAACACCGAGTGCAGTGCATTAATTTGTCGCCGATTCACAAGAAAAATTTGATTTTTTGTTTCGTTCGCGAGACTTTATATATTTTTTTGCGTTTTTAGGCGCCAACGAGGCCCAGACACGGAGCCTTACAGATCAGGTACGTGGGGCAATAAACCCGAATACTTGCCCTCTTGATGGGTTGACGTTTTATCCTGCGCAATTTACAGGCTGAGGTCGTCCGTTCGTCGTGTGAAGGCACTATTTTTTCAAAACTTTTCAGGAAAATTTAGACACGCTGACGCAGTCTTTTAAGGACACTTGCGCGCATTGCACCAGGCGACGTGTTTCAGTGATGCGGTGCATTTCACTTGCGTGTACTGCAATCATCTCCGCAGCCATGATAAGCGCAAAAACGTCGTATGAACCCTCGAGTGTTGCCAGAACATTGCTTTTCGGGTAGAGCTAAGAATATTTTCCCTCAATATTTTCAGAAACCAAGATTTTTAATACCAATTTCACCGTGTAACGCCGTTTGCTGGTTTTTATTTTAATTTCTTTTTTATTTTTAATTCTATTTTAGCAGTTGATAATAGTGCCGTAAGGTACCAAAACGTCCTGCCTTTGTATTTTGTATTTTAGCCTTGTTTCCGCATTTTCCTGTGTTTTCGATTATTTTCAGAAACTTTAAATCGAATTCCGAAACAAAATTCTGTAGAAATTTGGAAGAAAATCATTTTCAAGTTCTCCGGGAAATTCGTGTTATCTCAGAAGATATTTGGCAACGTCCGAAGACTCATACGGGGTTTTTCCTTAGTGAATCCTCTACACATTAAGCATGAGAGCACTAAGCACGAGAATTGAGGTCGCGTCATGACTGTATTCTATCCTTTTTTTCAAAACTAAAAGTGGGCAAAAAAATAATTCCATCTAGGTTATTAGAAGGTTTATGCGCCAGTAAAAATTGCAATTTGTCGAGTTGGGAGGTACTCTCGGAAAAGAGCGCACCATGAGGATATGACAATTCGATTTAATTTCGATGGTTAATGAATCTGCCATTCAAACCCGTGTAAAATGATCGACTATCATGTTGTTGGCAACAAACTCCTTGTAATCGATTCTTTACTATGGCTTCAAATGGAAAAATATCGAAAACCGATGATTCACACTTCGATATTGTTACCCAGCGATACCCAATTTACCCGTAGTTAAAAATGCTCGTGTTTTGGGGTTTATTTCCATGAGGTTAGATCAAACAAAATGGCGTGATGAATCAATTTTTTGGTTGAATCAACCGAAACCTACTCCGAGACCTCTTACAGGCCCTTTGTTCTCACAGGTTTGGGGGTTTTTCAACGAGGAGATTTGGTTAATTTAACCGAAAGAAAAACTAACCAAATAAAATTAACCTGAAGTATGATTTACTGTGTGTTCTACTTCCCATATTCATACAAAATTTAGGTTAACACTTCACGTACTCTACACCCGACTTTAGCAACAGAATCGGATTTGAACATATGCTACCGGCTCTCAGCAGAATATTCCGCTCTGCTGCTTAATAACTTAGAATGAAGAGACGTAAAACTACTTCTCTATTCTGCAGCCGGGATCGGCCTTTGGAGTTTCGAAAGGTTACATGAAGGAAACTCTACATGGTTTTTTGTGTCAAATTCTCCGAACTCACAAGTCGTTTAAAAGTAAAATATTGCGTGAGTTGATCGTGACTTTTTACTCTATTGGTGATGTGTTATTGCCCTCGCAAAAAATATCATTACGAGTGCTTATCGAAAACTCCCGTGATTTTTTTTTCTTTCTTTCTGTTTCTACTTCGATGGAATGATCTATGAAAATTCGTGGATTCAAATCCAAAATAGAATGCAAGAAAAAATGAGTTCATTTAACAAAGGCGCATTACTTGAGCAGTGACAGAAAAAATGAGGAAAAAATCTACTTTTGAAATAAAACTTTAGGATTAGGAATAAAACCCTCGGATCTCAACGCATGGACGCAATGCGCTTGATACTGACGCACACATACAATTATTCCTGCCCTATGACTACGCAAGTTCGCATATGCAAAAAATAATGAAGGTGTGATGGTTTACGCCAATGAGCGCAGCGTTGGACTTACCATTCCACGTCATTAGAGAGAGGCTGAATCAATGATCTCATGGGTTGGTATTTGTTTGAAAGTTTCGATTTTAACTTTTTCGGCGGCAAATTTTTAGTACCTCTCCATTAGGTTGTTTTGAGATTTTTGGCTTGCGCCTTTTCTCAAGAAAATGATGGGAAACCGAGACATTTTTTAGCCAAAAGCCAGCAAACAGACCGTGACCAAAGTATCGGGTCTGCATGCTTTGCAATCAATTTTAACTTTAATAATGTATCACTTCAACAATAGAGTAATTTACTGGAATTTACAGGGACAGTAAACCGAGATTGTTTTGATCGACATACTTCGATCGAAAGATAAAATCGAGCCTGTGTTTTCTACTATATATCATGCCTGATTATTAAACGGGGGTTGATACCACTATTCGACCACATATGAGCTCGTGTTGCCTGCACTAAACATTGAAGGCGAACTGATATAGAGGTAAAGTAAACTCTTCCTGTTTGGTAAAAACTTCTAGTTTGAACGAGTTCCGAGTTAGCGTGTTATTTCATAGCGATACCACTATTCGATCACGTGGGAGCTCGTGATGCCTGCACTAAAAATTGAAGGCGAACTGATATGCTATATTAAATTGACCACTTTCTGTTTGGTTAAAAGCTTCTTTTTCCGGGTAAGCGTCTTATTTCATTACGGTACTAGGTACTATTCAATCACGTGAAATCTCGTGTTGCCTGCACCAAAAATTGGATTCGAACTGATATGAACTTGATATAAATTGATTTATTATTCATAAGTATAATTGTGCACAAAAAAGAACCAAACCCTGAGATGCGCTCCAGTGTTATCAATGAATGAATATACTCTCATAATGCGCGTGCATACTATGCTGCCGTGCTAAGGAAGAACGCCGTATGAACATTCGAGAGTTGCCAAATTTCTCCGGATAAAACAAGTATTTTTGCGAAAAGTTATTCATATTTCTACTTTAAAATTTTCAGATATTTTAGATAAAAATTCAAACAAAATTGTCTGAAAAACTTGACGAAAAATATTCCCGATTTTCCCGGAAAATTCTGGTTTTATTGAAGTAAATCTGGCAACGTCTGAAGGCTCATACGGCGTTCTTCCTTAGCACGGCACTATGTCACCCTAACTTCATCTATTTTGTCCGTAAATTCAAGCATAATGCATTTCGAGCATTAAAAAAGTGGGTTTGAAGTGAATTTGAGAGTTGAGTCTCTCGTTCACGTTATTTATGTAGAGCATCGGAAACCGTTTCAATTCACTTGTTCCTGTCGAATGAAACTCCCGTTTGCAAGGCGTTGAGGAGGTGGATGTTCAATGCACGGGTTTACTGTTTTCGAATGGGAAGATGCTGCTGGAACTGCCTCTGTTTATGTTCGACTCTGTTTTGATGCCGGGGATCGATTTTGCCCTCTATATCATCTCCCTCGCTCCACTTCGGTTTGGATCTTGACGGTTGTTTGTTTCTTATGGTGTTTAGTTTTTCGCCAGTTGTTTGTTGTTTGCCTGCCTGGAAAACTGTTTCCTCCCCACTATAACTTTGAGGCTGCGTCAACCCGGACCGATCGTTAAGCGGATCGGGCGTTCCAGTGGCGTGGCGTGAATTGCGATATATCGATTGTTATGTCATTTAAATCTATGGTAAAGAATCGATTATAAAGGTGTTCGCTGCGAACACCCTGTTTATCGATCCTTTTCCATAGGTTTAAATGGCATAACAATCGATAAATCGCAAAGCACGCCACGCCACTGGGGCGTTCGTTTACTTAATCGCTGGTTTGCCCGCTGCAAGAAGTCTCCCCGGCGTTTATCTAAAAGAAGGAATCGAAAACCACCGCTGGCTACCCCACTTACTGCAGTCCAAAGTAAAAATGCCGTAGCTCCGTTCAATACTTTTTCAATTTTTTTCTGACAAATGCTGTTTCGCAGAGAACCTAACAAATATTCAGCCTTCATTTTTTCGATACATGTCCGTCACATCATTAGAAAATTAAAATTAAAAAATGGAGCCTTGTGGCAATTGAATTTTCTCATTAGAGAGCAGTACGTGGTGGAGAAAAAAACAAATTTTATGTGGAGTCGAGGAGTTTTTGCTGTGGACGGAATCGTAGGCTACGCAAACGCAACTTTCCTTGCAATCTATCATTTTAATTCCTTTAATTTTGCTGACTCGGGGAATAGTTAACTACGTTAACCTACAAGCCCCAACAAATGTTCCAAGTGCAAAAAATCGGCAACACTGATGATTTTCTTCCATTTGACTCGATTATAAAAAAATCGATTATTTTACATAAGTGCACTTAACTGTCGTACTAGGCAAGTAAGTTACAAGTGCAGGGGTTCAATTTTAGAATAAATTGCAAATAAAGTACACGGAGAAAAATCTATGGCTTTATAAACCAATTAGTGGTTCATTATGGAACACCACTAAAAGTCGTAAATGAACTAACGATTCTCAGTCTGTGGATCATACTGAGATATCTCGGACCATCACTGAGGCATATGTGCTATTATTATATGTTGTCTTTACTACAATTAGTGGTGTTCCATATGAACCACTAATCGGTGTATAAGCCATAGCTTTTTCTCGGTGTGTGTTTTTTATCTGTGAGGTTTTATGGGGAGGTCGCAACTTTATCCGTAATCATCGGCGTGAATTTTTAAATTTTAGCTTTTACGTAGAAAAAGGGTATTTCATTCTTAGAAATTTCAATGATTAGAGTTATATTTTGCAAGTAGTAGACTTTAGGAAAAATATGGATTTCTACTCTTTGACTTATTGTTAGCACGGTAGTTAATTAGTCGAGGCCATGTCTTGCCAACTTTCAAGGATCGCCATGAACTGAAAATGGGCGGTCGAATCGAAAATTCTCGATGAACAAAGTCACTCTCACATCGTATTTTAAGAAAATCCTCTTTGATTTTAACACTAAGACTTTAAACGTAGAAAGATGATCATTTTTTTAATCGCATTGCCAACCGGGAAATATCTTTGAATGCGCACAAGAAATTCGGGCTCATATTGTTTCCTGTAATTTTTTGCCGCTCAAGTTATTACATACTGAGATATTAAACGAGCGCTCTAAAGCCTCTTGACCTCGTCCAATGCCCATATTTTAAAACGACCCTCAGTGCCAATTTAGCATATTTCAATGCAATTTTACATATTTAAAAGTCTCCACCGAGTATGATGGAATCATCGATGGAATAATCGAAATATCGAATAATAAGCCGAATATTCCAAACAAATCGAGCATTAAAATTTTCGACACCCACGTGCGGTAATTAGAATAGCTTGTCCCTGAAGTCTCATGTTTTATTTCTTATACTCCAACCCCCCTCCCCCCCCCCCAATTTAAATGTATACCCATGAACTTAACAGCTTCAGTGCGAGCATCTAACAGAGGATTTGCGCGAACTTTGAATAACTCCTTTTGTCACACACATTTCGTTAGGCGCAGTTGCTGAGTTTTCAAGATATTTAGCATTCTCATACAAGCCGACGTCGCTGCCAGATTTCCCGTTAGTGATTTATGTCCGGATAACTTTTCAAATTTTGCACCGAAGATCCATTTTGCCCGCGAAAGATTCAAACCGTGAAATAGACAGATTCACTCAGAATCAACTGAATTTCATTGGACGTTGTCCAATTTCCTCTTGTTATTTTATACGTTCGTAAGAAAAAGTACAACACTTCCGACCTAAGTTTTTCTGAGTCTATTTCTCTATTATTTTTGAAAAATGCTCAAAGTTTTAAAGCATTGTGTCCTTTTGATTTTCCATAAAAAAAGAAACATGACGTGAAATTATGCAAGAAATAGTGGAGTCAGGTTGATTCTGGTGTAATTCGTCCAAAAAATACCAAATATTTTCAGCGGTTGAGATTTTTTACGGGTTTCAGACAGTGGCGAGGCGTGAATGATCGATTATCGATATTTCCTCATTTGAAACTATGGTAAAGAATCGATTATTTAGGTGTTTGTTGCGAACACCCTGTAAATCGATCCTTTTTCATAGTTTTAAATGGCAGATCAATCGACATATCGCAAATCATGCCACGCCACTAGTTTCAGAATAATTATTTAAGAATTTGAAATCGAAGGTCTCGTCATTTGTTCACTCAGCAACCTACGCATGATCCCGAAACCGCAAGTTCAAACTCGTATTTACAGCTTTTTAATTTACTCGGTAACATTCATAATTCTTTGAGGTGTCCTCATGAGCCTCAAAAAAACCGCCACCCCAACCCCCACCTTAGAAATTTCCCCGAAGAAATGATCGTATGCGGCACCTCATCACCGAAGCTGGATTCCTCCAAGCATTCGTTGTCCCTCCCCCCTCTTTCCGTCTAAAAATGAAAAAAAAATTGATGATATATCTACCTTATAGCGCGGTCGGTTTTGTTATCAGCTCAATTTTGCTCTTTCATCGACAAGTTTTTTATCCAGATGACCGAGAGCTAACACAGTTGATGAATTAATTAAACCTTGTTAAGTAATCTGAGCGAGACCGAATTCATGCAAAGTACTTGATTTCGTATACACGCAAGCATCCATACTCATTAATTTCCTTTCTTTCTGTATTCTTATGTCGAGCTATCCTTTCGGGTGTTCCAAGTCAAGCTAAAAATCTACGTTGCGTAAAAAAATTGAGTCTGATCTATCTCACATGCAGATATAGGAGTCAAATCTGTGTAAGCTCTGATGACCAGTCAAACTATGATACCCTTATTAATGTGGAGAAATCCCCGTCCAAACCACACCATAGTTGTCAAAAAAGAATGATTTAACGCGACTGAATCATTAACTCGGTGAAATGTATAAAAAGTAGCAACTCTGAAACCTGTTCTTCACCACGGCAACTATGCTAGCTCATAATCGGAGTTAGGTATTGATCTATATAAACCGGTCCAGAATCAAAATTTAATATCATCTTTTTTTCAGAATTATTAACAGACTGACCAAGGTACAACTTGATCTAAGAAATTCATGAAATTAGGTAAATTAGGTAAACTTTTAACTTGATAAATTGCAATATGTTAGGCACATTAATTACGCTTGGAAAAAAAAACCCCTAAGAAGTGGCCCGAACTGTATGTAGCAAGGTGGAGAAATGGTGGAGTTTTTGGAACGTCTTGGCTTTGTTTTCCCCGCGAAATGGTGTGGACCCAGCACCATTTCTCCACCTTGTTACGTACATTAATTACTTGTTATTTACATATGAGTGTCATTTTTAATCATATTTTGTCCTTAAAAGGATTTTCTGATTTTATATATCTACCGTAGACGTAAGTGATAACAACTTTTGAACCCAGGAATTCCAATAAAACTCACAATCAGTCCACTTGCAGTTAACGTAGACTGATTGTTCGATAGCACATCGAGTTAAGAATGTTCGTGTCAAACTTGGCAACGCCTGATGGTTCACGCAGGAGTCTGCAAATTTTTAGTTACCATAAAATTATCATATTCAAGATCACGGTGACCCGGTGACGACAATCCGATCCGGTTCTGAGTCACGAAGATGCCCAATCGCGAGGATTCTTAAGCACGGTGTCAGCGCAGACCTAGCTGTGTGGCAGAAATGTGGCAACATTGTCATAAGTTACATTTTCGGTGCGGAAATTCGTCTACTATAAAATGTTTTCAATTGAATTTTTGCAAGTTTCTCCCATTGTTTGGCAACATGGCTTGTGTCAGAGTTGCTGGATATTGTAACAAGTATAAAATATCGATCATTTTTACGCCAGAAAAAATTGGTAGGTGAATTGGCAGCTTCACCCGCTGGATCATTTCTTTTATCGCGTAACTCCTAAAAGTCCGTGTGCAAAAATGCTTGAATTGTAAGGAGCAATATTGTAAAGAGATGGATGTAGCAACTTCTACTTTTGTTTTTTTTACTTTATCCGAAGTAGAGAGAGAACAGAATAATACCCTGCGCCAAGGTATTTGCACACAAAATATAGCCTAGAAACTCATATATTCTTAAATATATATGCATGTATATATACATGTTGTTTTATAGCACTCACTATGACGCATTGCCTCTTTTATAGTCTTAAATAAATTTTGAAATCCATTCGCTTTATATTATAGGTAGTTGAACCTTAACTTTGAATCAAGGAATGACTTGCTGGGACAACCATGAAGTGCATATTTTAGAGAGTATAATTTTCATATCTACCTCATGATGGTATTCAGTACTCATTTGGCGTTTCTCGATTTTTTTTTGTTTTTTTGTTTGTTTTTTTTTTTTTATGTTTTGAAAATCTAATTTTGTCTCACTTGCGTAAAATTAGAAATTAAAATCACAACACATTTGTTCGATTCAGCATGCATGGTACGTGTTGAAGCCTAGAGTGTCAATCTGCTGTTTCCATGAATTTGAACGGCCTCGATGTAGTGTAGGCGAAACTCGATGAGTTAAAGATCCCATTTAAATTAATGACAAGGCAGAAGAATGTTTTGAGAAAGCGGTTAAAACAGAAAACAAAATAAACAGTTGACAGCGGTTTTTTTAAAAGCGTAAACTGTCGATGCGGTTGTTTCAGAAATTTTGAAGCAATTGACTTCGTCGTAAATCCGATTTCTTCTTCTCTCCTCTACGCTCATTAAATTTCCTAAAGACAGAATTTTGAACAAAAAAAATTTATACAATTTACTATTTGGAAATGTGACATTACAAATTTTGATGTATCTCTAAAGTAAAGGTAATTAAATACATTTCTCAAACATTTTATAGCGACATTTTAGACTGAACAAAATTGTATTAATTAAATACTGTAATAAAAGAAGAAGGCTAATCTCACGTCTATCTTTCTAACTCATACTACTGCATGCAGTCAAATGCAAAAATTATTCCATGCACACGTTTTCCTTTGAAACCTTAAACGCATGTGGATGGATTAAGTTTGCCTTGGACCCGTTTGGTTACTTATGGTCAGTATCATAATGCTTTGCAGAGATTAGAGGACGTTGCCAAGAAAATTATGACGTGAAAAATCAAAACGATTCTCGTAAGGATATTAGGTATCTGGGGTTGCATCAGTACAAATTCATCCATTGCTGGATAGAAAAATGAGGAGAAGAGTAACAACAGGCTAAAATACAGTTTTCGACAATAAATGGGTCAATGGCACTTTTTTTTTTTTTTTTTTTTTTTTTTTTTTTTAATTCTTATGTTGAAAGTAGGGAATTAACTAAGCCTCGAGGATTTTTCCAGATTTGTCTTAACCCCTGAATGGCAAAGAAAACCCTTTTCGAAAATTCCAAAAATGGGACCTGTTTAAAACGATATGATATTTTTAGCGGGTTATTCTGGTGACGTAGGGTGGGGAACGAAGCTTTCTGATTAGCTGAACTCGGCTTCAAGCAAATAATGTCGGCTTTTGACTGGTCGGATTACGATTAGCTTTTTCTCATAACTGGAACGTTTTGAACTTTTCACCGAACTTCTTGGTTTTTTCACGAAATCTTACTTCAGGAAATTGTACTGTAACCTTGCAAACATTCCTAGCCTGCCATATTGATTGATTTATCAGTTTATCGATGCAAGCGGTTTTGGGAATACTCATCTGCTCTTCTGCATTATCAATACATTGACAATAGTAATAAAGGGGTGGTAAAAAGAGAGGAAGAAGACATATAATAAAAAACTTTTATCAAGATGGTTAGTCCTCGAACACTAGTTGAATGCGTGTAATAGGCAATTCAATCATATTTCAAATGAGTTTGGTGGCTGGACTCTCATTTGGCGCTAATTTAACAAACGCATACAGCACTTAAAATAAAGAAGCGGAAAAAAGTAATTAATGGACAGTTTTGGAGGCTCTTTGCCGCCGTGCATTGCTTTATCGAACTGTTTATCAGAGCGTGAATAAAATTGCGACAAATTAAACCGAAAATTTCGCCTTAGTTACTGCCACGGTGCTACCAAACTGCAATGAAAAAGTCTCGGATTTTTTCAAAGACTTGGGTAAAGACTAGAGTACCGTCATAGGGAGGAGTTGGTTGTTGGGTCTTGAGGTGACCTTTCGGATAAAAAAGGCGGCAGCTCTAGGTGGGAGCGGGTGAGAAGGATTCGTTGCCAACCTTTTAACACGTAACACCTGCTGCACCTGTTAACAACTTTGTCATTAGATTTTTTCAAATGTCATGCACATTTGAAAACTAATTAAGGGGCTTACAAGGAATACAAGGCGCAAAAGTGCAGTTTTTGCTATCTTAAGAAATACGTGTTTAATGGTTCGAAATTACATGAAGCATTATGGCGGAAAGGGAGTCCTAACCCACTTTTCGATGCTTTAAATTTGGATTTTAATCGCGAATTTTCCATAGAATATAATTTCAAACTAGTTTTAGATGAGTTCATGAATATACCTCAAGTTTTCAAAAACTGTACTTATGCGCCTTGTCCTCCAGGCCCCTCAATTATAGCCGCCTAACTGTGTAATTTGAGTATAGTTCACGACAATACAAGCAAATAATACCTCATTATCTGCACATTAAAATCATCTGCATACAACTTCCGCCATTTTTCTTTTTCGTCCTAAGAGCTCAATGAAGGCATGGCACCATTGCTAAGCCAATCAGAGGTGGGTCCATCTATGGGCCTACTCTTCCTAAAAGGTACCCCGAGACAAGATTTTCGAATAGGTCATAGATCAAATTAATGTCGATCGTAAAACAAGAATGGCTGCTGGATAGCTTAACAGCGGGGACTCTAAATTTCATATTTTACCTACATTTGATTTTTCTGGAAGATATTACTCGTACTTGATGTTTGTTCATAAAACTTTCAGCTGAACTATTAGAAGAAAATAGACGACGACATTTTGAGCAATAGAAATACGTTTTTTGAAAAGACAAGCGTCTCAGGTGTATTTCATATGGGTTAAGTATGACTGAAAATCTGTAACTTCGTAAAGCGGGATTAAAACTATTCTATTTCACAATCTGTGTGTTTCAGTAAGTTTTACAAGTGTGACATTTGTTTCAATTTTTCAGAGCTTTTTTTTTGTTTTACCACACGAAACTAGTTGAAGCACATCAAGTGGTTGAGAAAATGAGTCTTCGTGAATGGAGTTTAATTAGATAGGAATGCAATAAGAAGATCAAGTCTAATCGAAAAATGTAGACATGAAAACATTAAGCTGACTCAGGGCCGGATTAAGGGGGTGGCCACATGGGCCACGTCCCATGGCAGCAAAATGTAGGGGGCGGCAAATTTTGCAATCTTTTTGAATGTAGGGATCAAAAAAAGAGAGAGAAAAATCGGATTCAGAAAATAAATTACAAACGAAAAAGGCGACAAAATCTCTCATTTCTTGAGTGTGAAAGTATAGTAATTTCTAATTTCGTCGTCTTTCGGTGATACAAGAGACATTACCATTAACTAGTCGAGTTAAGAGAGAAACCAAACACTCAATTTGACCTGGAACGGAGCGGTGCGGCGGTCGGCCTGAAACACATAGCGCCTACAAGACTGCATGAATACTTCACGCAATGCGTCAAACATACTGCGATCAGCAGCAGTCGGCCTGAAACGCATAGCGCCTACAAGACTGCATGAATACTTCACGCATTGCGCCAAACAGTGTGGTCAGCAGCGGTCGGCGTGAAACGCATAGCGCCTACGAGACTGCATGAATACTTCACGCATTGCGCCAACACAGTGCGGTCGGGCAGCGGCGGAAGTTGAAATTATTAACCACGTTTGTGTTTGTTCTTTCATAATTTTTTCGTTCGTTTTTTATAAATGGAAGGCCTTGTCCAAACAGAGATGGATTTACGGAACTGAACTTTTGTTAGCGTTGACAGGGCTTTCGCAAAAAATGTGGCCAACACGAGTAAACGCGTCTCATACACCCCTCCTCCACCGGCACGTTCACATAATGGTTTTTATAGATCGTATTCGACAGATCACACAGGTGAGATTATATGGATATCGATTGGGTTAATATGTAACCACAGCCTCAAAAGTCAATTTAGAAATCTGAGGTAACGGGTCTTATGTGATCGAATTGTTATTCTTTCGAGTACCAAATGGCAATGAAAAGTGAAATTGTTAGTGATTTTATCATATTCAGCTTTTCCGAATTAAATCCTAAAATTTTTGTTTAAGGGTATGTTCTATTGTTTTGAACCCAACGATACATCGAACCACTGTCGAATACGATCTATTGATGTTTCAAAACGAATGAGAAGGGGGCGGAAAAATACAGGCGGCCTATGGGCGGCAAGTAGGTAAATCCGGGCCTGAGCTGACTAGTGTCTCTTTGAAACAAAATGCACAGAGGAGCAGCTGTCAATTAAATTTGAATTTCGATGGTACCTTTAAAAAGTTCGGTTAAGTTTAGTTCATTCGTTACGGGTAGCCTCCCATTTTTAATTCTCGATTTTTAATTTTTCTTTTCTCCTCATTCTTTTTTCTTGATGATTAAAAAAAGAGAGCGAAAATGTTTATGTACTATTTGGGGAAGGGGAGTTATGGGAGTCACGCATACGTGAGACGAGAGGAGGCGGGAGACGTTGACATTGAACATAATTTGACTCATCCTCCCCTTGAAGAGTTGCTTTTTCAAACTTGTTACTTTGACATGAACATTTGAGTATGACGTGACTTCGTTTCCACTAAATCGACTATCAGGGCTACAAAACTCAACTCACTGAAACTTATTGTTTGTGGAACTGAAACGAATAAAAAAGAAGAAAAAAATCAGCAAAACAACAATTACCTCTTATCAAATCAAAAGAGAAAAATCTAGAAAAAAATCATGTTTATAATAAGCTCGTGCAACTTGAAAACAATACAAGTATTATTTAGTATAAAAAAGCAGTTGTATTGTCGATATTTTTGAAACTAAGACCGTTTAAATTAGACAATTTTTTCAGTGCTCCCGAAGAAGTGATACTCTTAATAACTAGTTCCAAATCAACAAATTTTAGCGTTGAACTTGTCCTCTCCCTTGTCCCCTTCCCCCTCTCCCGCAAGATTCTAGAGGACTGAGAGAGGAAGTACTAACTTTACTTGTGGTAGTAATTTCCTTCCACACTCTTCCCCCGCAGATAGCTCCAGCGAATTAATGCTTCAAGTACGAGAGTATTTCAAAGTACGACTTTCAGTACTTCAAAATTGACAAATCCAGTGGCTTGGCGTGCTTTGCGATTTATCGATTGATCTGCCATTGAAACCTATGGTAAAGGATCGATTAACAGGGCGTTCGCACGAACGCCTTAATAATCGATTCTTTACCACGGATTCAAATAGGGAAATATCGATAATCGATCATTCACGCCACGCCACTGAACGAATCCGGATCCGACGCTTTCGTTACAAGCCAGTATTCGCCGGTTTAAGCCACCTCAGAGTATCGCGCCATAGCATATATATTGAAGGAGGTTTTTTTTACTTTAATTGAATTTTTTTTATATTAAAAAAAAAAAAAAAAAAAAAAAAAAAAACCTATTCACGCATGTAGCATAATTAAGTGTGACTTCTGTTAGAAAATGAGGGGAGAAATATTTCGTGAATAACTATTTAATATTTCAGCGGATACTCCATTATTTCGCTCCTCTTCACGGGCAATAGATTTCTTTCTTGCGGACGCACGCTTCATCGTAAACAAGCTTTCAACTTTTGAGCGCACGCTCCGAGTATACCGAAAGCTGAGTAGCAAAAATACGCATTCCATTTCTAGAAACAGAAGTTAGTCTCTTGCTATATTAAAAATTTACGTCGAAAAATGGTTCGGTATATTGAACATTGAACACCAAAGTGATTTCAAAGTGATTTGGTTCAAATAACCGAACTTTTGGGACAAAAATTGTATATATTTGAACTTTTAGATTTTTATTTTGCACGTCTATTTTGCAATTTGTTCTGTGCTTAGCATCAATAAGAGTGTTTTTTATTTTACCAGCATTTTGAGGCTAATTTTTTAGACGTTTTTCACGTCAATTTCATTTAAAAAAGAAATGAAAGAGTTTCTCAACTCGTACATTTAAAAGACTTTTTCTACGTTAGGAATTTTAAAGTCATTGAACAGTCAATGCTACAAGAGTACACGGGATACGCAACTGGCAAACTTAGATTTCATTGAGACCTCGTCTAATTTTTAAATTTTTTTCATGAAGATGATGAAAGTCGAAAATAAGGGGAAAATCACCTCCCGAGCTCGATAATTCTTTCTTACACAACAAAATTATAAAATACGAACCTTAAGATAACTTTAGCCTTAGAAATCACTGGTTTAGAAAGCAAGTCTTGTCTCTGGAAAGAGGATTTTTTTAAACCTCAGTAAAGGCAATAAAAAACATACGCATGCCCCTCTCTCAATTGTTCTCTTTTCCTGTTTTTCCTTTATATCAAAAGTATTTCTTCAATACATCAGTCGTAATAATAATAATCAGTATCAACCATTATCAGGCCACACAAATAATAACCTGCCAGACTTGGCGATTGATTTCCGATTATAAACGGTTTCAATTGGATTAATCAGTAATTAAATGCAGTTCAATGGCAACTTCACTTGTGCGGTGTTATTGAGTCTAGGAATTGAAGCTATTTTCTCCCGTTGTTCACCAACGGGATGGACGATCACTTGGCAACGGACAGATCTGAAGCCAGGCAAATATTTTGTTTTCGGGAAAACACACAAGCTGCACTGTAAAAAGAGGCCAAAGGTTACAGGAATGACATCTTTGCGCCTGTAAACATAAGTATGTTATAAAAATGTAAGGTTTTTACGTGTGTGTTGGTGAGATTTGTGTTGCTATGAATAGCTAACAAACGAAAGTAAGATAAGGTTGTTTTTACACTGGAATCAATTGTTCTCATTAATCGTATCTCCGCGGAAGTGTCGATTTAAAAATAAACAAATATCTAGAAAGAATTGAGCCCGCGTACGAACGCGCTGAAAAGTAGTACGCCTCATGACTCACATTATCAATAAAGTACCAAAAAATTTAGTTCACTTGGATAAGAAACGTTACAAGTGTAGAGAAAGTCCCCTCTACTTTCTCTCTCCTTGATTTTTGCCAAGAAGGCAAAACTTGACTTCTTTTTGGCCCAGAAAGAGGATAAATTCATTTTCGCGGTTTTATCCCCTTTCGTGTATTAAAAGTGAGGAAGGCACATGAATTTGGATCCATTATTATCAAATACGATGGGTTTTCGAATTTTGATAAAATTCGAACACTTCATGCTGTAAGCCCTCATTGGGAAGGGCTGACAACATTTTTTTCCTTTTTTTTTCAGGAATATCTCCGAAGATTATGAGAACTCCTTCCATCACACATGGTGGGTAGCTTTTTCGACTATCTAGACAATTCAAAAAGAAAAATAGGGAGAATAAGAACAAACTGTAATTACCTTAAAGGCTTGGTCATTCTTCGCCACAATTTCTGCCTCAGTTGCAGCTGTGAAAGGTTCAATTTTCAAAAAAAATTATGAAATAAAATGAAACAGACACATTACTTCCGCGTATTCAAGTCATTTTCTCATCATATTTTTCGAATGTCAATTATTGTTTAGGAGACCACCATTTCTTCTATAAATGTGCCCATCCTTTCGCGTTGAATTTTTTGAAACATAAGAAGCATCGCCGATACGTAAAACTTGATCCTGCGTTCAAGCTAAAGGTAATGTAGAATTTATAAAAGATAAAAAAAGAATTTTGACGCTGACTAATTTTTTACTTCATATCTTTCAATGGAAAATATGGAAGTTTTTCAGTGACGATAACATGATGTTATTTGACACATTCTCTCTGAAAATGATTACTGATGAGTTTCTCATATTCTTTGACAGATTTTCCTGTTATGTTCAAAGAATTTTCATAGTTTATTAGGAATTTTTTTGTGGAAAAACGTGTGCAACACCGCGACGTGATTGAACAATGTTTGTGCGAATGTAAATAAAAAATACTGACTCATAGGTATATAAAATCAGTTGTTTTCAAAAGGGAACAGGTTCATTGCTCGATGAGTCCTAGTTAGTACAACCTTTTATGCAAGCCAAGGCTCATGTAAAAAAGGACTTGATCCCTTTTGAAAACAAGTGATTCATATGAAAAATATACTTGCAGCAAAAATTCGAAAGTCCTTCAGTTTCCTACCGGAGTTTTTTATGCTCATGTCGTTTTCATTTTTCCTCCCTTGAATGTAATACATGAGAAATAGTAGGTTGCGAAAAGTAAAAAATCTCATCGCCAATTTTACAGCTCCGTGCAGCTACAAGTCTAAATCCGCGATTTATTACATCATCTCCACAGAGATAAACGCTTAAACTTCGGCACTTCTTAATTTCCATGTTTTCTGATTATTTTCATTTTTTACCATGCTTCTTTTGCATCAGTCCAGTTTGACCTAGTAGATAGCACTATCTTCACAAATTAACTTCTTTTGCTGATACGTGCACCTACGTAAATCTGTTTGAGCTGCGTCCGTAATTGATTTACATAGCTGAAAAACGATCGGTCAAAGGATTTTTTTTTTATTATTTTTTTTATCTTTTTATGGGAATTAAGTCATCATATTATAATCTGCAGATGCTTTGACTCCCCTCCCCTCCCCTCCCCTCCTTCCACTCGCTGAAGAGGAAGAATGATAAGTCGTACAATGTCCATAGTGCTTTCTGTAACACATTAAACAGTAAAAGGAAAACGGACTTTGAAAAATTGAAAACTAATCATAATAAGGCTCTAACCCACCTGAATAAAAGGACATAATGTATTTAATACAGAGTGGTCCTCACTATTGCTTCTTTTTTTTTTTTTTTTTTTATGATAAAAATGTTGATCTTCAGACAGCTGGGGAAGCAATGAAGTCTATACTTCGGTTAGTACTATGTGTTATCGCTATATCAGTTGTAGATAAATTTTTGATTGTTTAAATAGTCAAAAGTTTGAGTTTTATCAAAGTAGGGTGGAAAAGTGAATGAAATATTAGAGGCAAGGTTGCCTCATCGTCGCCTCCTCGACACAAGTGCGTAACTACACTCTGCAATGAACCCTGACGTCCATACAACTCAATGCTTTTCCGGGCTCATCTCAATGTGTAGTTACGCCTTCTCGTATGTCAGCCAAGCACAGAGTAACCAAGGCTGATAGATGTGTCAAAGGAACGTTTTAATCAAAATGGAGGAGTGATATTCATATTTAAGGATGGCTGAACTGCTCAGCCATTTTCGAATCAGTTCGTTTGATTTTCTTATATATGCTTAACAGCGTGGCGCGTTTTTATAAATATTAAAAAAAAAAAAAAAAAAAAAAAAAAAAAAAAAAAAAACCTAAATAATGGAGCTCGCTCATCTCTAGGATTTCCATTAAGAAAATACATAGAATAACGAAAATCAATCAACCTAAAAGATTGAAGCCTTAGTAACTTTTTTACAAGATCTCAAAGATTCAGAGCGAGCCCGCCAGTCACTTTTCGGTAAGCAACTCAGGCACTCGATACATAGAGGGTCGAAACGATTGCAAAAGCGGTATGCTACATATACGCCGAAAAAAATTCTAACAGCCCTCACTGATGGACAGACTAGAAAATCTGCCTTAAAAGTGGTGAGGATCCACCCTTAATTGCTCGCGGATGCGCACCTGCGGGCCGATTATTGAAATTTAAACCAGCCCGATAAGACATCGAATTCCGATATATTGCATGGTTAAGATAGGGCTTTGTCTTGTCGTGTCGGGCTGACATGGTTCCAATAATCGGTCCGCTGAAGGTTTGGGGTGTAATCTTGCGGCGCGCAGTGGCGTCGCGGTATTTGCGACTCTAGGTGAACCGGGGGGTGATTCACAACCGTGTTCTCGATACGAAGTGTGGACGAAATCAACAACCCTCTGTTTTAACAGTCGCCCCTTACGTGCCGTGTGTTGTGTGCGTTCCATTCTCCTCCTTTCGTGTTTACCTTTCTCATGGTGTTGCTTTCCTTCTGGCCTCTTCACTTACCTCACCCTCCGGGGGTGGGGGGCGGGGGGTGATTGGCAAACAGCGTTGTCATGGAGTAGGGAATGGATGAAATGAATGATTGTTCTCAAAGGTGGTGTTGCCGGGTGATGACACATTCCTAACCCTCTGTAAAGTGGGTAGTATACTGTCGTGCTTCGTAAAAACGACGCAAGAGCATTCGAATATTGCCAAATTTTTTCATCGAAAGTATTTATTTTAAAAAAAAGTAACTTAATCGGCCCGAAACATTAACAGAGAAACAACTTAAAACGGGACTAAGGCCGGAAATAATGAAAAGAAACACATAAAATAAAATAAGAAACCCGGGACGTTTCGCAGGGATCACGCCCGCATTTTCAACCGGCAAAAAACAAGAAAAATTAAAAGAAAGGACACTATGAGCCTCACCGTTGTTATTGTGAGACTCACTTTTATTTTATGTGTTTCTTTTTATTATTTGCGGCCTTAGTCCCGTTTTAAGTTGTTTCTCTGTTTATTTTTAAAGAAAGTTATGAATATTTTTCATTGAATTTTCAGAATTTTTAGATTTATTTACGAACGAAATCCTGTAAAAAATCGGAGTAGAAATATTCACAGATTTCCCTGAAAATTCGTGATTTGTCGAAGGAAATTTGGCAACGCCTGGTGGTTCATACGGCGTTCTTAAGAAGGGCAGTATAGTGCTGCTATGCTGGGGGAAAACGCAGTAAGAGCATTCAGAAAATGCCGAGTTTCTTTTTATAAATGACGAATTCTCAAAAAATGATGTATATTCTTTTGCGTTTCTTCCAGAGTTTTTTTTTTACAATGTAAACTAAAAATTTCGAGGGATATAGACGAATTTATCAGAATCAGCTTAACTGCATCAACATCAGATGTTGCCTAATTTTCATCGATGTTTTATTTTTGCGACAGCAAACTAAGCAACGCAGGAAATTGAGATTTTGCGAGTATATTTTATGATAAATTCAATGTTTATAGGCGCTAGGTATTTTAGTTCTCTGTGCTAAAAAAGGCAATTCGATAACGTGAAATGCGGGCTAATTCTGGATTTCCAGTTGAACACGTCCAAGTAATCTTACTTAACGGGAATTCTTGTTGGAGATGCTACTACAGAAATTTCTCATGCAAACAACAGGAATAATCTCATTGTTTCAAAGTGCGTGTTTCCATATACCAACGGAAGTAGTGGGCAGAGTAAGCTTGGGATATGTATAAGTACCAAGCATGAAGAAAACACTCATTCGCGAACTTTTATTCGCACATGATAAGAATTCAGGATGACCTAGATTATGCTTTAATTTGATAATTTAGGGTTGACGCTAAATGTTTTATCTATTGGTACGGCTCATTTATAATGGCTAAAATGAGTGGTCTTCAACAGGAAACATCCGTAAACGTAAACGAGTCCCCTTACAATAGCTTACCTAAGATTTTATGGGTCAATCTGGTCTTCCCGTTAGTACACTGAAAAAAAAGTAGTTAGCGTTGAGAACTAATTTGGTAAGTTCTCGCCAAGTAGAATCAAAATTAGGCTTCAGAACTAATTTATTGTACTGAAGCACCAATCAATTCGCTTCATACGCTGACTTGACTTTACTAGAGCGCGAACCAGAATTGGAAAACAGCACTAGCTGTAAAATTAGCGCTGTGGTAAGACAAATTCACCTTCGGGTCAAACTAATTCGCCCTCAACGCTAACTGCCACATTGTCCGTTACATTTATTTAGTTTCGAAAAAGTGGCGTCGGTACAACAGCCTCAATCGCGTCAGCTCGTGAAAATCAATTAAAATGTGAAATTTCGGGCTCGTTTGACAATGTAAATACTCCCGGTATGATTTATAGTGTCCTCTCTTTCTTGAAAACGCTCGAAAGCAACATAAATAAACCTGTTAAGGTTATATGGAAAGACACTATACCCACAAATTTGTGAAAAGTGTAAACTTCATGCCACGGTGCCAAAATGAGCCGTGCAATTCATGCATATTTGAAAAATATTATGATTGTCCATCGTATCGCAAAAGGCATGATCTCAAGGTTGCAATATCCCACAATCAGCACAATCCGATTCTTCCTCTCCCTTGCGGCCAGTTCCTCGTTTTATAACAGCTGCTAAAATTTTCCCCGACGAATATTTGGCAAACGCAACAGCGTCATCTTCTGACGCTTATTTCGAATCCATGACCTACGCCGCGCACCGCACCGCATGCATAAAAAATGAATGTTGTTATTTTAAAGTCGATTAACATGATGTAACGGGTTTAAAAAATGATGCAATGTGTGACGATGATGAGACTCATTGCGATTTAACAATCCTGTTGATCGTTTCTGGAAGTCTTCCAAATTTTTCTCGTTGAAATGACATATTTATTCAACATCTGTACATCTGACGAGGAATCAAAAAAGAGGTATTTTTAAAGTTTTCTAAAATTCTAATTAGCTAACTTGGTGCGCAATGAAGCACTTTATCCTCGGAAAATGATGGAAAAAACTTTCAAACGGCATATTTTAGGATACCATTAATCATGAAAATAAATTTCGGGGCTGTATTGAAACACTATCTCCAAGTTGTTCTTCGATAATTTTGAGTCTCTCAAAAAATGCTGACGTTGGGTTTGGCGACTGAATCCATAGTCAATATAGATTTTCTGATCTGGACATCTATATGAGCTTCATCGATCACATTAGTTAAATGAGCAGTGGCGATTTTGCGAGTTGGCAACACTGTTTTTTCTCCATTTAAATCCACTAAAAAGCTCGATGTTCGGCGCGGCACGCTGCCTCCCCGAAATCGATTGTTTAATATACATTCAGATGGAGGAACAACAGAATTGCCAACTTTCGAGAATCGCGACATGTTACGTGGTTGAGGCATGACCACCATCCCCCATCCACGGTAAGAAAGTCGTGGGGGCGGCAAATATGTAAATCCACCCATGTTCTCAGCGTCCCCAAATTTTCATTTACAAGCAGCGTGACTGAAGAAATTTTCGAGGTGCGGAGATTGAGTAAAGAAAAATCCAATTAAATTGCAGACAGACGAAATGCAACAACGCTTAAGGAAAAAAGAGAAAGCAACAGCTTTCGTACTTGTACATAGAGTCTGCCTGTCTGCAAAGCTCCAAGCTAAAGTACTTGATACTAACAGTCATTAACGCTATCTAACCCCCTCCCCCTTCCCGCGGTCCGATTAAGTTCCTTGAGTTCGCACAGCTTTTTATCGCTCTTTAATTGTTATTATAAATAGCTCGCGTCGGATGGATTATCGAACAGGTGCTTGAGAGCTTTCCTCGAGAGCAAACTATGATAGGGCCTTAATTTTTGGCCGTATCTCGCCTCTCCTTCTTTTTGGTGATCTATCTTGGGCAGCTTGTTTCGCAACCTGTCTGCGATGGAAATTAGCGTGACCTCCAATTTTTTTGGTAAATTAATCCGACCTCATTATTACTACCGTCAAAAATGAGATCTATTTTATTTCCAGTGCCAAAAATGCGGATAAACATGTAAGTCGCCAGGAGGAGGATTTCACATATGATATAGCCGAATTCTTAAATTCCGCAGTGAAAAAAAAGTAACGGCCTATATAGACAAACCGTCCGTTCCGGGCTCAGAAGCCGAAAGTTCCGGGTGCTGGAGTCATGGCTTCAACTATTCCGGGTGCTACGCCCGGAACGCGGACGGTATATCTAGTCCGTACGTACGGCTTCCACGGCCGGAGTTTTTTTCCAGTGCAAATGTGGCACGTGTTGTACGGTCCGAAAATTTTTTTTGGAAACCAAACCTAGGTGCCTTGCGCAATTTATAGACGGCCTCTAAATCGTAACCTTCCAGCGAAAGTAACACAGGCGTCAACTAAGCTCAGATGCTATGTTGCCTAACTCTTAAACTTGCCAGATTTTTTTACGGAAAAACTAATAAGCAGTCACTTGAAAATTTGATCCAATATTTCTTTTTTTATTCAGATTAATCCTTGAACGTGAAAGAATGTGCAAAACAATTTTAGAAAAAATTAAAACAATATTGAGATGTCCGGCAACATAGCGTCTAGACGTGAATTGCGCTTGTGATACTTTTGCCGGAAGGTGACAAAATCGTCACATTCCGGCCAAAGTATCACAAGAGCCAGGCAAAGTTACAAAATTTCCGCCGTCATTTTGTTTTTTCACAGAGAAATTGATCAATGAAGCTGTCCGAAAATTACACTGATTTTCTTTGTGCTACCGATAATATACAGTGAAATTTTCAAATGGAATCAACCAGCAATTCTATCTGTAAAAAATGTACTAGCGGCTGAAATTTTGAAACGTTACATGGCGCTTGTGATACTTTGGCCAGGAGGTGACGAACTGTGCGTTCATCTCATACCCATCGAACCCGCTCTCACCATAGCTACATCACCAAACTGCGTGATACAACTATATCAACACCCGAGTAGCTCAAATTGTATATCCACTGGATTGAAGGCACCTATTATTTGTCGTTTAGAATAAAAGATAGTCAACCATATTAAAATGGCTGGAAGGTGGTTAAATAAAGATGAAAGCGCCTCTTGAATCACTATAGATATTAATTTTGAGCGCAGCCTAATAATTGTTCTTTCTTTACCCCTTGTTTCAGAGCAATTACGGAACGGAGAGCAGTCAGGTCTGCTCGGCGGAGAACTCAGCATGCAAGAAGCCGCCCTACTCCTACGTGGCGTTGATCGCCATGGCCATAGACTCCGCGCCGACCAAGCGGATGACCCTGGCAGGGATCTACCGCTACATCACGGATAGGTTCCCTTACTACCGGGATAACCGGGAGGGCTGGCAGAATTCCATCAGACACAACCTCAGCCTCAACGAGTGCTTCGTCAAAATCCCCAAGGACCGGGAGAAGTCCCGCGGAAAGGGATGCTACTGGACACTCGACCCTGTCATCGCCGACCGCATGTTCGAGGGAGGCAACTTTAGGAGGCGTCGCCGACAGCGCTCAAGACAGTATCAGGTTCGTGTTTCCCTATTTCCTTACCTCTATTAGAGTACCTGTATAGCGAACCTCTATACGAGGATCATTGGGGGATCCAGCACATTGGCAACGTTGCTTTTCTGCATTAAAACCTATGGAAATGTATCGATTCTTAGAGGGGGCAAGTGCTCCGACAAGAATCGATTATTTAACATAGCTTTACATAGAGGAAATCCGGTGTTGCCAAATTGCTGGATCCGCCTCTGACGAGGATAATATATTTTGGAGACTCCGCGCATAATAGTATAGCGTTTTAGAGTATAATTTTGGGCTGTTCGCTTTTTTCTCCAGTCATTTTTGAAAAAATAATGAAAAATAACTTAAAATTGAATTAGGAGGGGCATAATTTTCAACATTTTCCGGGAGAGGACCCCAGAAGCCTTTCCAGGCAAGGCCCCTAAGAGTACCTTCGGAGGGGCCCGCCCCATAAAAATTTGGAGCCAATCTGCTCCTGGGCAAACATACATAAATAATTTACACAAAAAAAACTCCAGAACCCGCCAAGCAAATTGCTCACCTCGGCATTATCAAATTGCGAATTTTACACTCAAAGAGTTGCTCATCAGTCACCGCATCTGTGGCGTAGCTAGGAATTTCTCATGGGGAAGGGAGGAGGAAGGCACAATCACGAATGAAGTTTATCAAATTTCGAAAAATTTGAGTCCGGAGGAGTGACCTTCGAAAATTTCAAAGCAGTTGCGATGGGCAATTTTTCCTGACTCCTCTGGCAACGCCGCCCAAACTACTCATCCTTTCATTGTCAGTGACTTTTCTCCTTCACTCTTCACTCGAGGAGACTCGCTGGAACTACAACGGCGATTGATCAGTTTTCGATAGTTTCCTTCGTTTTAAAGACGGCTCTTTTCTTTTTTTTTCTTAAAAACAAATCGATTAATATCGCCCGACAACTCATTAATATGTTCGTGACGTGAACTTCAAGTAGGTACACATCAGTGTATTCTGATGCACTTAACACGGTGGTGTGACTGTCAAGTTGACAGACTGTACTCGAAAACCTCTCCTGAATGAGTATCTACCTGTTCGCACAGGATGCGCTTGTCCGAAAGGATATTTTAATTTTCTGATGATAGTTTTACACATTGTGAGGACAAAAGAGAAAAGAGCACAAATTACCTGATGGAACAAAGACTACTGATCATCCGATGACGAAAATTGAAAATCACTTATTGTTAGTATAATGGACACATGAAGAATAACTCACCCATAGGCGGAAAAAGCACTATTAAATGTAGCGAACTTATTCTCGCTATGAAAATCATCGCTCAATGTAATTGCAAAAATGGGAAAGAAAAGAGGAGAATGAGAGATGAGTCATTTGCATATAAAAATCAAAAAACCGCAATTATCGTGACTTAATGAAAGAAACATTCGAAAATGCACCAATATGATTATGAAGTTATAATTGAAAAGCAAATCGACGGTGAAAGTGTCAGGCCGCGTACAGTGGCGTGGCGTGAATTGCGATGTATCGATTGTTATGCCATTTAAACCTATGGTAAAGAATCGATTATTAAGGTGTTCGCTGCGAAAGCCCTGTTTATGGATCCTTCTCCATAGGTTTAAATGGCATAACAATTGATATATCGCAATTCGTGCCACGCCACTGGCCGCGTATCTTGGTTTGCAACTTTGTAGACTTCCTATCTTGCTTCATTTTTTAAATAAAAAACAACTCAAAGGTAATTCTTAAAAACTTCCCTGTTCATTTTTTCCTGTGCGAAGAAAACTCTCTGAAAATTTCAAGAAATTATACTGTTTCGTTCTCCTTCAAAAAAATTCAATTGGAACGGAGATTTTCAACACCGCGAACGAGCTACGTGGTATGGTAGTTTCACCGTCGAAATGTCTTTTTACTTGTCTTTTCTTGTACTAGAAACGGGGTATATTTTCATAATTTTGGCCCCATTTAGCATTGAAGTCCCAAAGTAGTCGAGCTACCTGAAAAAACCTTCTCTGCTCTGAACGGCCTTGATTTGCAATTCTGCCAGCGAGGTGTTCATAATCTTTCGAAACACTTTGGTTTTGATTACTCCGTTGACGTAAAACAAATTAATGACGAACTTTGACGTCGATAAAACAATGTGAGGCTGCAAGAATAGCGAATCTAGGCATAATGAGATCCTTATCGGCCGATTTTCAAAACTTGTTGAATAGGTAATTACACAGCGTTTGTGTTTAAATAGGTAGTTAGATCATGCCTCATTGACTGTAAACTTCAGTTTTTAGCAGCGTATTGTACTCAAACCTGCACCTTCCGCAATGTCGACGATTTTCTGTGGAGATTGCTCGTTTCTAAAATTGGTTTTCTTCCATTTTCCACCTTGGAAAGATAAGTTGCTGAGACATGCAACGCTTAGAGAGAAGAGACACGGAAAATCAAAGCGTCCCAGGCATTGAAACTTTACTTTCCCACGGAGGAATCAAATCACAATCACAAGTAGAAAATTTTCTTAGTGCCTACCTCAACCATTATTTTTCTTTTTATAAAGAATTTTTTTCGGCGAGACAAAAAAAAGCGTTCTTGAGATAACTTTTTCCTTGTCGCGAAGTAAGAACCGTCACCATGATGACTAAGAAGAACGAAAAGAAAGAAAGTCCGTGTTGAAATAATGAAATTTTATTAAGGTTTCATGTGTCATTCTAATCTTTCGTGCATGTCAAGGGCAATTTTCCCTGTAATGGTGCGATTCATATTTCTCCGTGATACTCTGTAGCGATGAACCACTTTTATCCGTAGCCTAAAATTAGGATATTTTGGTCGAAATCAATATTGAATACATTAAATGTACCTACAACAATAATGACGCGAAGAAGAGGTACTGTAATCAAATCAACTCAACCAGATTGTGTGTCGTATGGTATTCAACAGGTTTTAAGGCGCTTCTGTGCACTATCTTTGGAAGCCCGCGTAAATGGGGTCTTTTTTAAAAACGTCCATTCATGTAAGTTTTTAAATGAAATTTTGAGATCATCATTGAAAGTATTCTTCATTTACCTCATACTTCTATTTAAATTTAGCGTATCAAAGTGCTTATGCTGAATAAACTCAAATAATACCACTGTGTGCGGAAAAAAAACATGATGACTGCAAATGACAGTTAACTGTCAGTAGGTACCGCTTATCGTCGTAGGACATCATTTTTTCTTATAAAACGTGAGGAACTATCAACCATTATTTGAGAATTTTTTCATTCAATTTTACGACTCAGCAACTAAAAAATTTTTGACAAGAGCGACCTTCCGCAATCCATCTGTAAATCGAGTCGTACATTTAAAATTGACCGTAGAGATTAATATCCGGAAAAGATTTGAACTCGGTCGATCGAAAAACAGAGAGAAAAATAATCTTCTGTAAACAAGTCGGAAGCGTTTGGAAATAATCAGTATCCACCCCTGCTCCGATTGTCATGTTTTCGTTTAGATCATAAATGTCCATCTATCCCTCTCTTACCCCTCTCTCTTCCTTTTTTTTGCAATTGGAAGAAAGATAGTGTGCTTGATTTGAGCATTATCATGTACTCTGAACCATATGCAAATCGATCTCTGACGTTTTGGAATATCGTTTCTTCACCGGTGAGTCGCACAACCGATACCTTGCCCGTTGCATGAGGCTCTTACTTAAAAATGAAATTATGGCAACCATGCGAAAATCGTTTCACTGCGAATGAATTCACTGGATAGGTTCACTTACAAGTGATGATTTGAATAACTCGCTCAAGAATTTGACGAATAATTTTAAATATTTTCGCGGCTGACGAAATGCTCGAGAAGATTCTCTAAAGAGAGGATCCGAGAGGCGGCACTAAAGACTCGGGATAATTATTATTGGTTCGCCAAGAGCCTTTCGGAAGAAGAGACAAGAAGTAAATGATAATAACTTAAGTGATGACGTCACTTCAACTTTGCATGCGTTCGTTATCGTTATTGTGTCTTGTGATTGCAACTTTCGTAATCAGGAAATGGAAAAATTCCCAGTAAAGTTAAATAATAATTGATAGAAAGCGAAAAATTACATGATATGCCGAAACTTGCATCAAAACCTCACGATATCCTGCATCGAACTAATTTTCCTTCATTTTTCAGGATAGGAAAAGGCAGGCTCCTTCATGTCTGAATAGTGGTATTAAAATAACAGGCTTCACATAAATTTTCTTTAGCAATACGGTTTAGGCGCCAACATACCACTATTACTGCTCTCGGGAGCTCGTCTTGCCTATCTCGTCAAATGAAGGCGGATCCATTCTCACAAATGCAGTGGTTCCCAGTTCGGACTTTACGCTGCCCGGTGGTTAGCGTGGATTCCCCTATGTAATGTGGCACCTCTATGGCATGAAGTTAGAGCCGGCAAATCATACAAAGACAATTTTTGAGTCGTTATTTAAAGTTTATGTTTTTTATTATTTTTTTTATAATCATAAGAACTTGATAATTCTAGGCTAGGAAAATGCAATGTATATCAACCGCCATTGAGAAATATAAACTTAGGAGATCTCTTAGTAGGTCATCAAACATGAAATGATTCCTTGAGACTGCTCGAAAGCGCTGCTGCCTGCGCGAATGAGGGTCCTTTCGGAGAAGGATAACAGTCACAAATCAAGCGAATACCACGAACAATGCAACCAACCAGAGTCCTGAATCTGAGTGCTATTGGATTTTGTTTGTTTGCGCGTTAGTTTGTTTTTTCAATTAAGTTATCGCTTGCTGTGCTGTGGGCTGCGGACTGGCGTCGCGTCGCTTGTTTTTGAGTCGAACAGTCTTCTCGCATGCTACGAAAACAGTCGCCCAATTGTCCCCATGTTGCCGCGCAGCATTGGTTAATTACTGAGACATGCACTATGACGTGATCAGTGCGATTTTTCACCACGCACCGACGTGGCGCCACCATCGTTTGCTCAGTAGATCTCTATGTTTTTTGAAAAATCTTAGAGCAGGCGGAAAACCTAAAATTTAGAGTTATAGACGACTCTCGGTCTCCGTTGAGCGAAGTAGTGACCAAATGGACCACATTTTGCAATAAGGAACCACTACTTCTGGCTCATTTTAGAAACAACATATATGTCATTGGTTTCCCTATGGAGAAAGGTGCTATTATGGGAGTGCCAGCGATGGTGGTTCCTTATTGCAATTGTAATCCAAATGTCAAAGGCGATACCTACTTCAATGGCGCGAGAACAGGAATATCTTGTTACTCATGTCTCTTGTCAAAGCCCAACTTCAAATACTTTTTCCGGGAACGCATTTCCTGTTCCATCGTTTTTCTAAGTCTAAATGTCATTTATGGCTCTGCGAGATCATGATAAATCTGAGAAATCCACCCGCTGTTTAAAATCTGATAAATACTTGGAGTTCCTGTCTAAATTATTTAATTATTATTTTTGTTCGGTGAATAATTGATAACAATAGGGAGATAGGGGCAGGAAGTACATGCGGGCATTGACGAATCCAGAAAATTGCCAACATCGTTTTTTCTCCATTTAAAACCATGAAAATGTATCGATTCTTGGAGGGGCCTGGTGCTCCGACAAGAATCAAGAACGACAAGAAAGAGGGGGTAGAGGTAAGAAAATAAAAGTGAAATAAAGGTGCAACTTCGAGGCCAAAACCCCCACTATGATAAGGCAACATTCCAATGCAGCCCTTATACGATTAATAATGCCCTATATGAATTGACCGGTCAAAAGCTTTCACGACGAGGTCCACACCGAAGTATGAGATGTATGGCTCTGAATAAATTATTCAGAGGAAGATTTTTTTTTCTTGGATCGTCGATACATTGTGCCGATTAGAATTTATAGACACTTTGAAATCATACGAATAGTTCTGACGCTAAGCCGTAGTATTAGAAGTCACGATCGCTGTCTATTGGTTCATAATTTAAGTAGACTACTGACAAGGTGTACAGCTCAAATTCGGATCGCAGCATCTGAATTATTCTCCTTTATCGTTGAGCTTTTCCGCGATAAGGAAAAGAGTTTTCAGAGATTTTTCGCGGCATCCGTCATTTTCAGTTGATGCTTAGGTATAGACCCGCGGAAGATATCTGCATAATCGTCGGCTTTCAGTCAGCAGTTGGTTCTAGAGCTTAGGCTCCCTCTGATATTAGAAAAATGACGAGGAAATCAATGAGGAGGAATGCGCGCGGTTTATAAAATACAGATCACTTTTTTCATGAATATCTCTGCAATTTATCAGCGCGAAGTATAATAGGTATCAATCGGTCGATGATTCTTCCACGTCAGGTGATTAAGTTCATTTGACAACTTTTACATACTAACAAGTTTTTTCGAACACCTGCAAAGCGCAAAAATTTCACCGATGAGAATTAGAGGGGAGTTAGATGACTCAGTATCATCTACTCTTTTTTCGCCGACATGGAAGTTGCGGGTTTTAGTTGAACTTTGGAGCGGATTCCTTTTTTTAGAAGCTGCGAATTCTAGTGAATACAGAGAGTATATCCATTGTCCTTTGCATAAACACAGGCTTCAAGTGAAAAACATGGGACTTATCAACACATTGGCTTAAAAGGCTATCCAGGATAAATTAACCAATTCATGGTGTTTGGATCCCACATTTTTCCGGTCACTTCACAGAAAAGCGCTGTTTACTTCTCATCACGGAAAAAACGACTTATCGCTGAGCCCTTACACTTTAGGTAAAATAGCGCCAACTACAGGCAGTAGGGATGGACCCTAAAACTGTAGGGCTGGCTCCTAAATCTGTAGGGCTGGACCCTAAAGCTACAGGGCTCAGCACTACTGCCAGTCGTGCTGGCACTATTTTACCTAGAGTGTTAGGACTGTTAGGGCTCAACGCTAACTTGTTTTTTCCGTGATTGGTAGCGCACATTGTCTACCAACAAATAATGTCGAAGTCCACTATCGTAGATCGATATGTAAAATCCACAAATCGATGTTCGATACTTTCATTTTCAATGACATGTCACTTTCAGTACACGTAAAAAAAAACCCTAGAAAGAGAAACTTTAGAAGAAATGAGGGTGTGCCAACTCCCAGAAAGGCTTTGGGAGGATAGGGAAATTTGGCGGCTGGGTGTCGCAGAACGCAAGAGTGCGCTGTAAAAGCGGCTTTATATGTCTGCATGTTAAAAAACCCCTAAGTATTTAGTTTTTAAAGAAAATAATTGACAAAATTTGTATTGCCTGTTGCAGAGGTTCTCGCCGGTGACCGCCCCGACGTACCCGCAATCGCCAGGAGGCTACCTCTCGAGCGAGAGCGGGAAGCAGCCGATCTCGTTCGACCAGCTCAACGACCAATCGATATTCCCGGAGCCGATCGACGTGAGCAAGCTCATGAAGCAGATCCTCAAGGAGGACAACCCCGAGCTGGGCATGAACCTGAGCAAAAAGCCCCCGCACTGCTTCATCGGGCAGGACCTCTCCGACCTCACCCGGAAGCTCAACTCGGTCGACATCGAGCTCATCTCCCGTGAGAGCGAGCCCTACCCGGAGGACTGCGGGGTGATCAACCTCAGCAAGAAACCCGAACGCAACCAGCTGGAGATCATACGGCTCACCAAGGAGGATTGCAGCAAGGAGATCCTCAACCTCAGCAAGAAGTCCACCTTCACCATCGACAGCCTCATGAGGAGATCCCCCGAACCTCCGCGCTCCTCCGGCACCTCCGAGGACGGCGAGGAGACCGACAGTTGTAACGAGGATGATGCCATGTCCGATAAGTGCTTTTGAACAGGCTCATCGGTGCTTTTGAACATGCTCCTTCTAGTTCCAGCGAATCCCGCGCACCGCGCTAGTGGGCCAACGCACATGCAGGTGGAACCTCCCGCTCCTGTGCTTCATGAAAAGCACCCCACATCTTGAGTTCCACATCGAATCCTTTCGAAAGTTTCGATATTTTTTGGTGTGAAATATCAAAGTTGTTCTCGTTAAGAGGATTTGTGGTAGGTGGATGATTCCGGTTTCAATCTCAGGTCATTGGGAAGAAAGTAATGCTTAATTCGAAGAAATTGTTATGCCATTCCGAGGAGTGAAACTTTTTGAATTTTATTTGCAAAAAAGAGGCGTTTTGGAATTATTTGTCAAGTTTACAAGCATTTATTTCAAAAATTTCAATCTCTTCGAGATTCTGAAATTGAATTGAGATTAGATGAATAGATACCTCCATATCTACGGATTTACTTTCACAATAATGTATGCACGAAGACCAGTGTACGAGACAATTTTTTTCTCTCAACTCTGTTAAAATTCAATCCTTGCACGGATAGAAATCGCGCTGTCTCGCTTCAACATCAATGCAACGTTAGATTAGATGGCGAATACATTATTAAATGGTCCGGGACGATTTGAATGATAAGTAAGTGTCAAACAAAGCGGCATGCCTCCTGATAAAGGATTTGGTAATGTGAAAAATGCACGACTGAATTCATGAGCTTTTGAAATTGAATTTTAAGAAATCTCAACATTTTATGGATTTAATATGCATTGTTCTCCAAGGATTTCAAGTACTTAGACTTTTTCCTGGTGCCTTCTGTGCAAATTGGCTTAAGACAGGGATAGGAGTGGGGACGGAAATATTTTTTGGATATGGAGACCATTGAATTGAGCAAATAATAAAAACTGTACCTAGTATGTGCTTCCCTCAATGTTGAGGATCACACTTTGATTTTTATTATGTTGGTCTACCTTGTAATTAATAGTTGACTTATGTCTCTTTTTGTGAAAGACTATTGTCGTGCAATTTGTGGCCAGCGACTTGAAAGATTAAAATTCAGCCGAAAGATGATTATTTTCACGGTAAAAATTATCGTTTCTCATTTTGTTCAGGCATTTTTATGATGGTCTGGTTAATGGTGAATTGTTAACCACTCTGTACTTACCTGTAAACTTTCAGTTGATTGGATGCGATTGTGTCTGTGCGTTGTAAATTGAAATTAGAAATCAACGATCTTATTTTTGTTTGTTTCCCTAGTCTAAAAACTGATCTCTGTGGGTAGTTATTTGTATTATTTCGCAGGTGGAGAGAGGCCTCATGAAAATGTTTGAGTTTGTGATACGTATACCTAACCGACTGATACCGACTGTGGTATACCAACTGATATACCTGAGCTTGAGGTGTTTGTTTTTTGCGACCCTCGCAACGTTGGAAGTTGTCGTATTTGGAAATTATTGTTAGGCCTCTTCCCTCATCTCATTTTCTGAGGTTAGAGTCCATGCCTGAGAATTTACTGTGGTTCTTGCTACACTAACTTACCGTCTCCGTCACAATGCGTCACGAATTCAACCATTTTCACCTCTCCGTTTAAGTTTTGCCTGATGAGAGTTAAGTACTGAGGAGAGATTATCGATGGTGCAATTATTAAATTGTAGGTTACTAAATACATTTTTGTTACATTTTTTTCTTTTTTATATTAATAGTTACTTAAGAAAACCTCGATGTATGGCGGGGGGAGGAGGAAAGAATTGAAGAAAATTGATCATACTTCTGAACTCATTGTAAATGTACATAAATGACCTCTGTTTCGTTATTACTAAATCAATGTATCTAAGTCCCTGGAGATGGTCCGAAAGTCCATAATCGGTGGTTTAGGAATAAAAGAACATTACAATAGACAAAAAAAAACGATCATTACAGTTTCAGCGTTTCTAAAAAAGGTGCACTTTTTGATTGTTATGAGTTCAACATTTATTTGTGAATTCCATAGCCACTGAACTCGATGGAGGATTTGATAAGTAATGCAGCGTTGAAATCTTACCAGGAGTGATCAAAAGCAAAGTTCCTGGAAAAAATAAATATCCCTCCAAAAACAGAGGTATTGCAAACATTTAGAGTAAATGTATCATTGTCTGTTTATGTATATTGTGTAAATACTGTCACGGATGAAAATAAAAAAAATCGTTTATAATGACGTGTTACAATTTTTTCCAAGACAAACACTTTGAAATCTTGAAAACAAAATCGAATCGTGAAAATAGGTAGGTATAGTATGAACCCAACTTTAGAAAGAGCACAGTTGCTTCACGGCTGAGGATACGATTACCAATAAACATAGTAACCTACGCATAGTAGCAGTGATTGTTCAATTTACCCCTTACAAAAACACAATAGTTGTCAAAATGTACGAGTTAGGAAACTCTTGTGGGTCTTTATACGTCCAATTCATGTACAACTTGCGTTGAACAAATTATACAAAAAGTTGACACCTCATTTTTGTTAAATTCTGAAAATCACTTGATGCTTAACACTACATAAACTGCACCATATGCGACACAAGCACTAAACTCGTGTAAAAATTTTTTTGCCAAAACAAAGCGAAATTTTTTTGCAAGAGTGCAATTTGTGGCATTTTTTCTTGAAAAGGAACCAAATAGGTTTCTCACAGTTCAACAGTTTTTTTGGTGAATTTTCTCTTTGAAATCTCCGATTTTTGACAAAGCTACTGTGGGACGGTTACATGCACCTAACAGTGCGACCAATATTGAGCACCATCCTCCGATTCGTATAAAACTGGCGATAAAATCGCGATTTTTTCGTTGAAAAAGCTACTTGGGTGCATGCTAGTGACTAAACCAAAGTCATCTTCGGATTGAATGGCTCAAAGAACATGTGGAATCGTGCATCTTATGCCGCAAAAATTTCCCTAGCTGTGTCTACTATAGCGATGAATTTCCGTTCGAATGTCATAAACCGCCCGTATCAGTATGCGTAACACTTGACTCATTTAAGGTGTATCATAAAGAAGACAGGGAAATGTGTGTTATGCATTTTTTTTACAGGGGCCACCCTACTTTTTGATTCTGAAGCCGAAAATGGCTTCAAATTTTTCCATCACCCACCAGTTTTCTCACATTTTTTGGCACCTAAAAAAGGCGTTCCGTTTTGGAAAATGCGTTTCCTCGAAAAAATCTGAGGATGACGGAAAAAGTTCACGTCATCTTTGGCCCCAACAGTAAAAAGAAAGTATAGGTAGGTGAAGCCCTAGTGAAAAAATAAATAATATATATTTTCTCTTCCTCTTAGATGCCAAATAAACGGACAATTTCTACATGACAGTAAATGAGCGGTTTCTATTTGACCGGAAAAACCTAGGTATCAGACTTCAGACATGACGAAAATTGTTCACGTATGCAATGCGTTTTTAAAATGTACTTTGAGCTGCTAAATCTGAAAGTGACCTTGATTTGTTACAATCATCCACCAAGTTCCTGGAAAATTGAATGTTCCTCTGAAAAACTCATTTTTCGGGGAATATTTTGCAAAAAATTGGTGGGTGTAGGGTAAAAAACTGAGGTCATTTTCAGACTCTGCGCAAAAAACTACATAAAAATCAACCATCATAATCCCAGCGTTTTTAATTCTTTTTTTTGGCAGACGTGTGTAATTAGAAGTTCGTTTTTCATTTTCTCCCCTCCCTTGAACATCGTAGTTATGAACAAAAAATTATTTGATCGTCAAACTTACTATACTGAAATGCGTTCAGCGTCCAATTATATTCCATTTAACTTTTGTTTCCTTAGCGAGTAGGAGGTTTAAATCGCCTTAAGGGGAAACGTTGATTTCACACTTATAAGTTAGTCCAGTGTGGCATCTGTGATGTTATTATAACTGTTGACTATTTTCCCCTATTTAGTAGACCACTGTTGGGAATAACGCTTTTCCCTGGTAAAAATTGGCGATAAGAGCTGCGTTTCAAAATACCATAGGAATTCTTATAGCCGGCGAAAGAAGGCTACAGAAAATCATATAGCTGGCTGTAGAATGCGGAGAAAATCATACGGCCGGGCTATACGAAGCGATAAAAAATTATGCAGCCGGGCTATAGTTCCTATCGCTGGGATTTACACTTTATCGCCTGGTTGTTGCTTTTTCGCCATCGATTATAAAAGGCTATAAGAAATTTTGTAGAAATTCGTGTGCTCTGGAAATCATTAAGTTTGATACGGAACCACCTTAATATTTACAAAACACACATTATTTTTTCCTTTAATACATATTTTTTTTCATCAATTAAAATGAGAATAATCCATACAGGATGTGCAAACATTTCAAAATCATGAGTTGAATAACGCTGAATCCGCCAAATTAAATATCAGAGCCTAAAACAAAGCGGAGCGGCGACGCACTGGCGCCTACAAACCTAACAGGGATACTTCACGCATTGCGCAACGCGTGAAGTATCCCTGTTAGGTTTGTAGGCGCCAATGCGCGTTTCGCGTTGGCTGCCCGCCCCCCGCGCCGCAAGGAACCACGGCGCTTGAAGCAACTATTTCACACCAGAGGTATTGCACAGTATCATTCGAAACTGAAGGCGCTCTAATATATTAGTAATGGCAGCCATACATCAAAAGTACGGAGCTTTCCTCGCAAAATAAATCAAGATACTATACGACCCAAAAAGAGAGCAGTATTCCAAAAACTCACTCAGTCCTAGCATCCGTAATTAGTAACGTTTAGCATACACTTTATCGTCTGGATGTTGCTTAATCGCCATCGGCTATAAAAGGCTATAAGAAATTGTGTAGCCGGCTATAGAAGCTATTGGAAATTTTACAGCCGGCTGTAGGTCTATGGTGTTTTGGAACCCAGATTCTACCGCCAATTTTTACCAGGGTTGACCTGAATCCTTTTTCTCGATGTCTTGAGTGGAAAAATGTTTGAAATTCATCTTCTTTCCAGCTTCATCGTTTTCTCCAAAAGATGCTTATTGCCAAAAAAAAGGAACTATGTCCGGGTTCCTTGCATAGTGTGCGCGATGACCGCAGTACCACGATGTATTGCATAGCATATCGACGGCTAAGATACGAAACCACTTATCTCCTCTGTGGTGTTTCAGAATCTCTGCTTCTATTTTGTTTTTGCAAAGAAAAACGAGTCGACTATACAGCTAATTGAAATTCCTACGGAATATCCTGCGAATAGAGACGATAAATCAAGAAATTTTCAAGCTGACTAGCTTTCCAATGAAAAAATGAAGTGTGATAAGGCTGCAACGTCGCACAGTAGATCGAGTCAATTGGAGAGGTCGGACATGAAATTTTTGACTTAAACTTCAAATTTTTGATGTTAATTTCGTCACATTTTAAATTTCAAGGGGTGCTTAAAGAAGAACATTTCACGAGGAAACCGATGAAGCCACATTTTGAACCTCAAAGTTTTGTATGAACGGAGTTATAAGCGTTTAAAGTTTCCACATTTTGTTCGACTTCTCCTATGGACTCGATCCACTGTGCGTCGCAAACAGAGATCCATTAGTTTTGGATGTAGGGAATATATCGAAATATGAAGTAATTATCTAAAACCAGTTTGGTATCTATAATCGAAACGTTTAAGTATACCTGAAATGAAAAGATTGAAGGGCCATGAATTGAAGTTTTCTACCTGTAAACGGAACGACATCGAGATTTCGAACCAATTTTGCTAAAATATTTGTTTAAGTTTAAACGTTTGGCTCCATTCCAAATGAAACAGACCTGCTTTATCTCTAGAGACTCCTTTCAGCTGTTTATTTACCAAAAAATTATTTTTTGAACCCTAAAATAAAGCTGAAAGTATCCGATCCCGATAAATTGCATTCAGTACGTCAACTTGAACGGTTAATTCCACACACTTCCACTTTGGATACAGGGTAAATTAAAGAGATATTTTCAGGTATGACAGATAAAATGTATTTATAAGCGAGATTGATGTGTAATTACAAAAGATTTACAGTGAAAACTGTTTTTTAGTAAAATGTGGTGGTGATCTCGAATTTTGCTTATTCCTTCTACGGATTCACCTCAAAGTAAGAATAAGAAAAATAGTTCAGAACTAATGACGGTGAGACTGGAGCGATGGTCAAGACAGAGGAGGTTTCTAGAAACATGAAGTAAAACCCAAGCATAATGAAGGAAAAAGTGTTGAGGGGCGAAGAGAGGAGGAAGACGACCAGAGAGGAGGAGAAGAGAAGAGAAGGGTCGAGAGAGTAGGAAAGATCTACGCCGCGCCGGATCGTGGATCTTGTGTTTGTTTAATTTCCTTGGACAGATAGACACACATTTTTACTTTTATTTATTTATCCACTTTTTCATTTTTTAATATTGTTTACACTATCCTGCGTTTGTTTCTTCCATAAACAAAATAAGTATACAGGTATTCCTCTTGCGGCGCGGTCGTGGTGGTGGCAAATATTGGAATGGTTTTTTCGAGGCGCTCTTTTAAGGCGCCTAGCACTGGCCGCACCATTTCCACAGTGTTGCCGTTTGTGCAATAGTTTTACAAATATTTCCGGGATAATAGTAGTAAAGCAGGTAAAAACCGATAAATGTACCTAGTGCGTTCCTAAAGAACTCCCTTAAAAATTTGCACTGCTGGTTAATTGAATCGGTTTCTGTTATACGGGCGTAAGTCCAAAAATTTCAAAATCGTTTTTTTTGCATTTTCAGCCTCCTTTAGGGTACATACACATTTTCTGAAAAGATGGCGGAAGTCCTATGTATAGAAGCCTGTGGAATAGGGGGGGGCGAGTTCTCAAACTCGCGCATTTCTAAAGTTTCTGTAACTTTTTTCATAATAAATGAAGAACATTTGTATTGAATTTGCATCTTGACCTAGCTGTTAGGTGATATAACTTCTTATTGTGCATTGATCACAAAAATACATGATTGAAATTTGAAAACTTGGTTTCAACACTTTTTTAAATGAAAATATCCCATGTCACCTTCATTAATTTTGGAAAAATAGGAGTAATTCTAGAAAATTTAGGCCTTTAAATAAATTTAAAAACATATAATAACTCCCTATGCTATATAAAAGAAAAAAACCATGTGCTACATTTTTCAAACTTACTTTAATATTAGTTTTTTGGCTTGAAACTGTCTCAGTCATCCTTCGTTTTCTGGTATAAGGGCGTAAGTCCAAAACTTAAAATTAGCCTAAAAGGGTACTAAAATTTTTCTGAGCCAAAAAAACATTTCAGAACTTTTAAACGGGTGTTTATACAACCTTTGAACCCTTTTTTGAAATTTAGTGGTGTCCTGCATAACGAGAAAATCAGTTTTTTGCCTCTCCTGAAAAATTTGGATTTGTGGACTTACGCCCGTTTAACAGAAACCGATTCAATTAGGAATTTCGTAAAATTGGTGTGTTTTACGTGAGGGATACAAAAGCTGACGAAAAGTGGATTGCATTTTGCAAGAAGGAACCAAGAGCATTCCAATGTCGCTAAGATTGTGCAAATTTGTTTGCCTTGCAAATATAAACAGATTATCTGAACAAATTTTATCTTTACTCCCAATAAACTATAATTTCAAGACGAAAACTTCCTCCATAAATTTAATTTTTTGCATGATTTCAGTAACTTTATTGAAAGACTGCAAGTTACACAATCTTAGCAACATTGGAATGCTCTTGGTTCTTTTTCGCAAAATACAATCCAAATAATCTACACTCTTCGGAATCTAGACGAGAGAAAACTCAACTCAAAAGTTTGGTTGATACAGGAAGTAAAACACGAAATAACCCACGGTTTTGGTTGACACATGGGTTTCAAGTCTCTCCATTGTTTGCTGGTTTCAATTCGCCGAAAAAGGTACCAAAATCAATACAAAAGGGTCAGTTTGTGATTAACTTTCCTATATTAATTAGAAGTAACACAAGAACACAATTATTTTTATCAGTGTGCGAAACAGATAAACCAGATTTTTGTCGCTATTACGGGCGACAGGTTTTCTGGAATTCAAAATTTCCTTAATTTTCCACGAATTTTCAGGATTTTTGAAAATAAAATGCCCTGACTTTTTCATGAGTGTTCAATGTTTTTTCTGGCAAAATTTCTCATGAAATTACTTCACATGCACAAGAGTACTTTATCGAAAAGACGCCGCTTGAGATTGAAATCTCTAATATTTATAAACCTCAAGACGAAGGTTCTAATTTTTATCGATACAGCGACTTGGTGCTGAAAATACTGACATTTTTCGGCCGGAAGAAAGACCCTCTGGGTTCTGCAGCAAAATTCCCTAGCTTTTCCCTAACTTTTTAGGGTTGGGGAAAATTCCTTGTCTTTTCCAGGTTTTCAAGTCGGTACTTTTCAAGTGCTTGCCACCCTGCTTTTAGTTATAGCTATACTGTTATGCTTAAAATCAATCGATTTCTTTTAAATGTTTTTTGATACGGAAATAAAAGTCTGCGCTTACAAATCGCAAAATCCCGCTTTCGATTTCTACAAATTAAGCTTTCTTCATCCAGCTTTGAGCCTTTTTACACGTTTTTAATTTTTGCATTCATGTAATTTCTTGGCTGATACTATAATATAAAATTTTCTACAACTTAACTTCCTGTATCATACAATATGTTGAATCGAATATGATGCAGAGTAAATTCTACGAACAGTGCTTTCGGATCAGTAACCGTCTGAAGTGGATTCGTGCGGAAATAAATTACAGCTCAAGACTCATGATTGATGTTTGCAAAGTCGTTGACTTATAGTTAACTTTCCATAATTGTGATCATTACGCATTTTGACATCGAATGATTCCCATGTTGTATGAGAATAAAATCCTTACGCAACTTATGAGGATAGGTCTATTTTTTCTCTTAAAGATTCGTTTTATAGAGGTTCGACGTGAAATAACTTTCTTAAAATTAACCAAACGACAACATTGAGATCAATAGCAATTTCGCAAGTTGGCAACATTGTTTTTCATCCATTTAAATTCATTAAAAACGTCGATTTTTACCAAAAGTCGATTGATTTACATTCGTAGAAATAGAGGAAAAAGTGTCGTCAGTTTTCAAGGAACGCCACTAATTGAAACCATGGTCTTCTACCCCATGCGATTAAGCTCACAACAGGCAGAACCCCCGCTCACCTCCTATTTTTCCGCAGGTTTTCGACCATGTAGGACCAAAAATTCTACTGTGCTCTCCACAAAATCTGGTACTTCTTAAAGTTCAAATCGTTAAAAGACTTTGACTTTGTGCCTCCCCCCCCCCAAGGTGACGCAATACTTGAGCGCTACCTCAGGTCCGAATTTTAATGTTTTCCTCCAATAATATGGGTAGGTATTTGAAGGGAGAGGGAGGAGAGAGATAGAAAGGAAGATTGAATGGTATACTTTAACAGGGCCGGATTTACTTACTTGCCGCGCCCTTCTCATTCGTTTTGAAACATCAATAAAAACCACCAAGTTAACGTCCCGGAGGACGATGGTTGCATAAGACGCGTTTACACGTGTTAGACATATTTTTTTGCGAAAGCCCTGTCTACACTACTAGCAAAAGTTCACGGAACTTGCCGTGAAAGTTAAGTTCCGTAAATCTATCTCTGTAAGGACAAGGCCTTCCATTTATATGAAATGAATGAAAAAATTATGAAAGAACAAACATAAAAGTGGTTTAATAAGTTTAACTTCCGCCGCCGCGCCGCGCTGACTGCACTGTATTTGGCGCAATGCGTGAAGTATTCCTACAGTCTTATGCGTTTCGGGCCGACCGCTGCTGCACGCACTGTGTTTGACGCAATGCGTGAAGTATTCATGCAGTTTTGTAGGCGCTATGCGTTTCGCGCCGCCCGCTGCTGACCGCAGCGACCGCACTGTCTTTGACGCAATGCGTGAAGTATTCATGCAGTCTTGAAGGCGCTAATATGTGTTACATGCCGACCGCCGCGCCGAGCTGAGGGTTTCTCCTTTTTACCTCAAGTTCTCGTCATCGTTGCTCTCTGCGTCGCGCCGTTCCAGGCTAAATTCCGTGTTCGGTTTCTCTCTTAGTCTTAACTTGACTAATTAAAGGTGCTGTGTATTGTATCACAGAAAGACGACAAAATTAGATATATACTCTCGGGAAATGAGAGATTTTGCCATCTTTCTCGTTTGTATTTTTTTTTTCTGAATCCAATTTTTCTTTATAGCTACATTCCAAAAAATTGCGAAATTTTCGCTCCCTAAATTTGCCGCCATGGGGGGTGGCCACATGGGCCGCGGCTAAATCCGGCCCGTACTTTAAAAAGGTGCCATATTATTCGGGCTATTGTTGAAAGTAATGGACAAAGCTATGGACAAAGAAGACAAAAAGGGTATGGAGGAATTTTATTGGTAGAAGCTAGTGGTTGCAATGGACAAAGGAGGTAGGTAATAGACTGACTAACAAAAACCAACGAGAGACCCCATAGTTAGTCCATCATGTTCTCTCTTAGTCTACAGGAACCACCCATTTCAACCAATAGGATCGCTCCATACTCCCTTTGTCTTCTTTGTCTATAGCTTTGTCTATCAATTACAATGGAAAACAGTTTATGTGGTTTCTTTGAGTCGCCCAGAATCGTAATGGAAATGACCGTAGACAGACATCCCATGATGGAAATGAGTACGGGAAATGAGTAGGAATGATGAGTACGACGCGACGCTCCGACGCAAATGATCGTTATTGTGTTCATTTTTAGAGCTGTGCAGCGTAAGCGCTGAGGCTGAGGTGGTAGCGAAGTTTTTTTTTTCTTTCGGCCTTGACAAGGAATCGACACATTTTTTAGGGTTCTAGGTACGCAATGCTCCGACTATTACACGTTTTAACTAAAAGAGGTGACAAGTAAACGAGCGTAAAACTTCTCATGGGATCGCACGGTTTTGCCTCACAGACCTAAGCATCATAGATCACGAACGTCAACATTAGAGGATACGTCAAACATCACTCATCGACCGTCACTTCTCGATATAATTCTGCCCGGAATCGCATGGGTGGTCCTGGGTTCAAAGAACTTCGGGAACTTTCTCTGAAATAAATAACATTATTCATCCGACTATTGTAACTTGCAATTTGATCGCACTTCAATTTGATTTAACTATAGAATTTGACAGTTGAAGCACATTTTCCCACCTCAATTTTAACTCCAAGAGCATCATTTTCCATGTTGAAGCTCATTTTTTCTCTTCATTTTTAAATCCCGGAGAGTGTATTTTTCAGGAGAAAAAACGATTCTGAAACTAACCCAATGATTGCATTGAAACCACTAAAATGCGCTCATAAGTTTCCTATGAAACGTACTAAGCCTTGCTGCAGAGAAATGGCAGAGAGAGAAATGACAATTTAAGGAATAAACGAGAGGGCAAAAACGAAAAACCGAGCACTTTGAAATCGTTTCAACAAAATAGGTCGAGGGAGAGGGGGGTTGTCACTCTCGCCTGACATGACTTTGATAGATTTTTCTGCAATTTTCGCGGGAATAGAGATAGCCGTCCAAGCGTAATTCCACTCCAGATTTTTCCAATTTGAAAACCATGACACAACGCTCTATTTCCAGGAGCTCGGTGCCAGCTTTTATTTTTTTGCGCTCGGGATAGCTGTGCCGTGCCATTAGGAAAATGTCACGCCGAAAAAACCGAAACGCGGGCGAGATCGGGTTTTTATTTTTTTGCTTTTGTTTGCGACTGGGCATTGCGTTAGAAAATACCAAAAAAAAAAAATCGCAAAACTTGGAACGAGCGGCGGTAAAGGTTGCTGACACCGCTTCGGGCGTGGCCATTGACACTCGTCGTGGGGTTGGAAAATCGGGGAAACTGTCTGCTCTCTGACGTGATTCAGACTCGTTGATCGCAACCCGCGGGTTTCCTCGTTCAATTTCAGTAAACTTGACGCGCGACCGTACTGCCGTGCTGTGGAAAAAACGCCGTAAGAACCTTCAGACGTTGCCAAATTTCCTTTGATAAAACACGAATTTCCTGGTACATTTATGAATATTTTCCGTTCGGGTTTTCAGATAATTTTGTACACATTTTCATCCAAAGTTCCTAAAAATTTAAAAGAAAAATATTCATGACTTTCCTCAAAAATAAACGTTTTATTGAAGGAAATTTGGCAACTCTCGAATGTTCTTACGGCGTTCTTCCTTAGCACGGCAGTGTAGTGGGCCTATCCCGTCATAGTCTGTGCATGCTTACGTCTCCCAGGAACAGCTGAGGCTCTTCTTGCGTCGTTTTTGGCACGTCCGTCCGACGTCCGGGGCGAGCAAGTGCCTAGCCATCGGAACTCGCGGGGGCCAAAGGGAAAAGCCCCCCGCCCCCCCCCCCCATTTCGACCCGCCCTCACCCCGGCTTATCCACTTGCAGCAGCTGCACAGAGCACCCTCCCACTCCCATCACCCCTAGTAAGTCTACCCTTCTGCGCGAGAACCGCGTTAATTCCCATGATCTCGATGAATGGATGCGATGTTTTGGCGGCGGCACGGCGGAACTGCAGTTCACATTCGGTAAACAAACAAGAAAACGCACACTTCAACACACTCGTATAAACAGAGGACAGAAATGCAACCGAAGTAAGTTTGTTTACTTAAAACCCACAGCCTGCAGGCAGCCGTTGCCGAAATTACACTCACTAACAGTTTGCTGACTTTAACAGGAAAATGCTGCGTTTCTTCCGTGGTTTGAATATGTGTCAGGCAAATCATTTATTCATATTCTGAGGTGATGACTGAAGACCATTAGCTCATTATGACGTGTAAGGGGAAAGTTTTGGTTTCCATTTTTTAGAAAAACAAATAAATAGAAAAAAGACGACGGTTATAAAAATACTTTTATATAACAGATACATGCAACAAAATTACGAATTTTTTTTGGTTTGTTTTTTTTTAAAAGTACCCGTTTTCGGTGAATCACTATGAGATGGAAAATAAAATTGATACATTAAATTTTTTAACTCGTGGATACTTGAATGTTGCTACAGTTCCGTTGTAAAAGATTTGCCACGAAACTTTTTTAGAAACGGATTTTCTGAAAGAAAGATGTGATTACATAACAAAAAAGGGGGAAATGTTACCTCTCACCGCCAAATAGTATAAGAAAAACTAATAGAATAATAATACACACCAATTAGTTATACCTCTCATTCTATAATAATTACGTAGAGGTTTTATGGACCGCGTTCAACAGAAAGGAACCAAGTCACATCAGCATTGCCACATTTAACTGGGCAATTTAATTTATTTAAAAGAGAGCAAGTTTGAGCGTATTCCTTGAAAAATGTTGAGGAATTTGCTTCGTACTATGCCGAAAATTCACTGAAATTTGCACAAGAATCCGCACAACCGTTTTCATGTAAAAATTGTTTCTTCAAATTACCTACCCAATTAAGTTTGGCAATAGCTGATGTGGCTCGGTTTCTTTCTGCTTAAGCGCGGTCGATATATTGACCTTTACAGAGGATATATAACTGAAAGTGGGTACCATAAATACGAAAAACCCATTTTCGATATTAAATTCATCGTTGTAATTCGTACACAGTCGACCGTTATTCAGAACAGTCTTTGTGCAAAATACACATCTTTCGATATCTTTTGGATACATGGACCACATTTTGCAATGGGGAAGTACTATTATTCTGGCTGATTTTAAAAATGACATGCGTGCCATAAAGACCCCCGTGCAGCGTGCAAATAGGTGATTTTATGCACGAGTCAGAAATGTGGTTTCTTGCAGCAAAACATGGTCCATATACTGTTTGAAAAAACCTATGTCCCCCCTCCCACCCCTCATATAACTATGTCTTTAGGGACACTTCAAGTTTTCATTCCGCCGAGCAGGCTTTGAGTCAATGACCGAAAACTAATAATTTCAGTTTTAGATGCTCCATTTCATCTGAGTAGTTTTTGTAAATTTTCTGATGCGCGTGACAAGTTAATAGCAATCGTACGTAATAGTTATTATTAGCGTAGGGCGCAAATGGATTTCTATTTAGCAGAAAGTAGGTCAGTATTTTTACATGTTTTTCTGTTATTTTTTAAATCATTTCCGAGGATGGCATCACTAAAAAGTAAAAGGTGTGATACCTGCGACAACATTTCAGCCAGGAAGTGTAAAAAGGAAAACAACAGATATGAAATCTAGGAGCTCAGTAAAATAAATTATTTTCGATTTTAGGTGATATGACTCCCATCGCTTCATCCTTAACTTGTACCCACCTCCCCTTCAAGTGAATTCTTCTTATGGAAATAATTCATTTTCATTCTTAATAGCAGACTCTTTATGAAGATTATACAGTATTATTTGAAAAATCCGAGCTGAGCATTTCCAATATTCTATTGACGTCACTTGAGTTTGCCAATTAACTTTTGGCGAGGCGATTTTTCGGAATGAAGCATTTTGTAAGTAGGCAACCTTTCAAACCTTTTTTAGCCTTTCGAAAGGTGACCTTTAAAACGCCACGACGAGAGAACTAGGTATACAAATTGTGAAAGACGTCAAATAAAGGTTCATTATATTTTTTTCTTCGTGAACGACCTCATCGTTTGCACAAAAACGACTTTTTGACGCGCGAGTAACAAACAACCATTATTGACAAAAAAAAATTGACGGTAGAATTTACCTCAGGTAGACGACCAGGGACTTTTTTACTATAGCCGAGCCTTAAAATTGCATTACTAAAAAGAAAAGCGTGGTTGTGAAGGTTGAAAGTTTGCGTGATGTTTTTAAACAAGGAAAAGTGTCCTTTTTTACACAGAAATTTGTTGAGACCTGGGCTGGTTCTCATTCCACACGCAGAATTTTCGACTTGAATCTAATCACGTGAGTGATTATTTTGCGTACAACAGAAATACGTACATAAAAAAACACGAGGCAATGGTAATATTGAAATAATAAAATTGCATTTAAATACAATACAATTTCTACATTTTTCTGCCATGAAATTTCGATTTTCTTTACCATGAAAATTCAATACTATTATGTATTATTTGGTCAATAAATATGCCGATTTTTTAAAAATCAGGAAAGGGAGTTCCATGTATTAGGAAGACGGGCTATTATTTGCAAGGTAAAGAAAAATTACAAAAGGTCTTAATTAAAAATCTTGTTTAATAATCTAATTTTAAATCTTAATTAATTTTTATATCGATTGTTCTGCCATTTAATCCTATGGTAAAGAATCGATTATTAAGGTGTTCGCTGCGAACAACCTGTTTATCGATCCTTTACCATAGGTTTAAATGGCATAACAATCGATACATCGCAAAGCATGCCACGTCACTGCGATAGATAGACAGTGCACGCAACGTTTCGACGTAGTATAGCAATTATATCACCAAGTTATTGCAATAATTGCAACCTGCGGTATTTGGGTGGAAATTTTGGATAAGTTTCTCTTCTTTTGAACTTAATTTGTTTCAAAAATATTAGATAATAAACTGGCCGAAGCGCGGAAGAATTTATGTCAAATGGACGATTTGAGCTGCGATTAAGGGACTGCCGCAATGCCACGCAAAGGGATCGAGTCAATTAGAAAAGTTGGACATGAAATTTTTGACTTTAATTGCAAATTATGTTTATTCCGTCACATTTTAACAATCTTCATACGACCATGGAGCGCACCAATAAAAAATTGGAATAAGCGAACGCGATTCCAACAAAAGTTATTGTTTCTGGAGCAAAGCCGGCAATGGAGACGATCTGAATTACGGAGGATGATAGAATGATACCACTATTCGACCACGTGGGAGCGTGTGTTGCCTACACTGAACATTGAAGGCGAACTGACATGATGTTGAGGTAACCTCTTCTCGTATGATTAAAACGCTCTTATTTGTGTGTCTCGAGTAAGTGTTTGCCATTTCACGATGAAACCACTATTTGGTTACGTGGGAGCTTGTGTTACCTACACTAAAAATTCTCGGTGAACTGGTATGGCGTGAAAGTATACTCATCCGATTTGGTAAAACGTGTTTTTTCGGATTTGTAACAAAGTTTACGCAGAGTTTATAGTGCTTTTTAAAAAAACCAAAAGAAAACTGCATCGTATTCGTGAAATATTAGGGCGCATAGCTTAAGTTAAAAAAAGCCAATTTACACTGCTTGCTCGTAAAGAGATTAGATCAATGTAGGTTCACCTAGTTCACATAAAACTACTTGTACTTTTGGCAAGCAACTAAAAAGTTTGGCTTAACAGCAAGCTTCTCTACTCCTTTGTTATTCCGTGCCTGCGGACTTATTAATGATAATTCAGCATCTGAAAACATGATTTCATAGCAAAGTTCTTGCTGAAATTTTTGTACGTAATTTGACTGATTGGCTAAAGTTTTTGGAAAGCGGAAAGTATCAATTCATGGGAACGATAAACGCAAATTTCTTACTTATGAGTTTATTTGAAAAGTTACGATATGTTCGTCGTATTTAACGATGAATTTTGATAAGAAAATAAATCCGGCAGTGCTTAATTTTTTAGCCTACCTCGGGGTCTATTGCTTTGAAAAAAGAATAAGCACACAGCACACTTGCGTAATAAACAAAAAATGTATTGTTTCCTTTTTTCATAAATGCAAACAGAAACTGAAAAACACAAATTAAAACGGTACACTGTATTTACCGCTCTTAAATGTTAAAATATTCCCGCCTGCAAAACACAGTACAACAAAACTGATTTTTACAAAAAAACACAAGAAGTTTCTTTAGAAGAATATTATGATGATTACAATAGGGCTGCTTAAATTTTGTTTTCTTTTAAAATAAAGACTTTCTTATGAAAACGTTGACTCACGAGTCACTTTTTATACCAGTGGGCTGATTGCTGAAATTGATAGACAAAGCTGTAGACAAAGAAAACAAAGGGGATATGGAGGGATTCTATTGGTGGAAGTGGGTGGTTGCAATCGACAAAGGAGGTAGATAATGAACAGACTAACTAACGGCAACCACTGAGAGACTCTATAAGTTAGTCCATCATTTTACCCCCTTAGTCTATCAGATTCACCCATTTCAACCAATAGGATCGGTTCATTCTCCCTAAGTCTCCATTGTCTATCGCTTTGTCCAATCAATTTCAACAATCGGCCCGCAGGCAAGTTGCAACTTATGCATGTACTTGTACCTCAATTAAGCAAAGTTCACTTTCACATACACACTCATTTTAGATACCTGGAGGTATTTATGTGACCGTAAATAAATTCAATGATTAATGAAAAATATTTTAGAAAAAATTCATTCTTGGTGTATGAAATTCATATAGTAGTAAAAAGTGTAATAAACGAATAATTAGAAGAGACAGGGTGCTCTGCTGTAATAATACTCATTCTAAAAATACACATGGAAATTATTCAAGTAAATAATTCACAAAACAAAAGTAAAAACGGTAAAATCATACTTGAAAATCGAAATAAATTAAAAGGAAACAGAGCAGAACCCTGTAATAATACTTAAACTGTAAAAATACACTCGGATAAAAACAATGCAATCAGTTTTTTTTGTATTTGTGCGACGACGCATCTCATGATTTAATTTCATGCGTGAGTCAATAAAATCTATTACTTGAATAAAAAATAAAGTAGATAGTAAAATCTATACGGTACAAATGATTAGCTTCAAAAGGTAAGCTCAACACCTGAGCATTTTACACAATAAAGGCGACTGAGCAACGATTTTGGATGATCCTTCAACTTTTTCTGTTCCCTTTTCTCCTCTCTACTGACAATTTTAATCGCGCCGCCACACAGTGGGTCGAGTCAATTAGAAAGGTTGGACATGCAATTGTAACTAAAACTGCAAATTTTGATGTTTAAATTGTCAAATTTTAACATTCAAGGGGTGCTTCTGAAGGGAAATTTCACGAGGCAAACCAATCGAACCACTTTTAAAACCTCAAAGTTTGTATAGATGGAGTTATGAGCTTTTAAACTTTTCGAATTTCGTCCTACATCTCCCATTGACTCGACCCAATGTGCGCTATTGATTTTCCTCATTCGATACAGAATGGACAGTTAATAAAGCAATTACCCAAGATAATAAAATTTATGATAACATTATAAAACTAAATTGCACATCGAAATACATGAAGAGAAATTGAACTAAATGCGACGTATAATAGTGATGTGCATTAGCACCTTATGTTCGGGCTACTGATCTAACCTAAATTACATACTGAGCAGTGATTGGAGAATGAAATTACATCAGATGCAACATCGCAGAAGCATTCCAATAATCCGTCTTGAAAGCATTTTTCTTCGTCGAACAGCAATGATCAGCGAGGGAAAGATTTACCAGTTAAAAGTAATAAGAAAAAAAAATACACACCGGTCTTCTTTTTTTCCCTCGACACGGAAAATATTGAAAATTCATCGACTTTTTTTCATCTAATGAGTCTTAGCTCCAACTATGTTGTGAAACTTAATTTCTCCTATTACGAAAATTCACTGCAGCCTCACTGCATTGTTGCGGTGGACACGTTGTACATCAAGAAGTATAAAGTTCTCCAACTGTTCACTGTGGTTAATTTTTGGAAGATTTACTATGTTTGTGATTCATATGAAAGCAAATCTGTTTCTGCGTCGATTCACTGAATATTAAAAGGAATCAAGGATGATGATTTAGGCGACATTCTTCAAAAAATTAAGATAGTGGCCATTTTCAGGGAAATATTGTCTCAGGGTGTGCACTGTAAAAAATTTGAGCAATTTGGAGCTTATTTTTTGCCTCGACATTCGAATTCAAAGTTCGTTTTTGTCGTGATTTTTTATGTAATTTTACATATTTAACCGCATTTTCCTCAAAATCATGGATATTTCACGCCACTTTGTTACACGTAAAATATTCAAAAAGACGACGAGACGAAATATAAATTAAAGTACCACGTTACATGTTTTCTCAAAAAATTTGACATAGAAAGGTGATTAGTGTAAAACTGGAAGTTCAAGAATCAATTATTGAGTAAAGTACCGATACTCTGATGGAATAAAATAAAACTTAGACAAACTCACTTTTATGTTTGACAGTTAACTTGCATTAATTATAGATACTTATACATATTCTTAAGGAGAGGATTCTTGAACATGTAAGAACAGTATTCCACGTAAAATTTTGAAGAGAAAACATGTAAGGGAGAGCTTTGGTTTGTACTTGCTGCGATTTTTGCCTGCAATAGGCTACTGACACAACTATGTCAGGTTTTCTCCTTATTCTCTCCTTGTTAATTCAGTTAACGATTGAAGCGATACGCATTCGTGTAACCGCAAGCTAACAGTAATTAATTGTTATATACTTCACAAGCAGAGCTTTTCTTAATTTTCAAAAGACAAGCTCAAATAATTGATGTGAGGTGAAAAAATCTGCATAATTTAGGACCTCCGGTACAATTTTAGCGTAACTCCGTCACTGGAAAAATAAGTCAGCTTATTTAAGAGGTGAATTACGAATGGTTTTGCTTAATTTGTATCAAGCGACGGACCAGCAGTTATCATTGGCATAACTTACTAAGATTTTCCGTGAATACGAATCCCTACAATTTTACTTGGTCTCGATACAGATTCACCCGACTGGAACGCAGAACTGATGAAATGATAATTATAATAGTAGAATGTACGTCTATCACAGTGTTGCATATAGTTTGAACTGCTGCTCCTCACGCAGTAGGATTCCGTTTCATCAATTCGATATCGGCCTCGACCATATCCTTCACGAGCTCCTGTTGAATAGAATTAAAAACGTTCGATTATCTACATCGATGATGTATATGATAAGGATTATCGAATTTATCATGTATCACCAATGTACCAAAGTAGGCAACTGTTAGAGCGGAGGGGTTGGTATTTAAGAGAGAGTGTAGGAGGTGCAGGACTGTCGTGAGGGTAGGTTGTCACCAACGCAGATAGCAAATTTGGCGCACCTCCCCTTTCCAGACCAGTGAATGAAAGGAAGAAAAATAAAAGGAGAAGAGGGAAAAAGAGGAAGAGAAAGATGAAGAAAGAGACGAAGAAACAGATACAAAGGAAGAATATAAGGGAGAAAGAGAGAAGGAGGGAGAGGTGGGAGGAAAAGAAGAAAACCCGAAAGAGGAAGAGGAAGATTAGGAAGAATGGGATGAAAAAAAGGTGAGAGGAAGAGGATGATGATAAAAAAGAGAGAATCTCTAAAATAGATGTAAGGAATGCAAGGGAATTCGGCGTCCCTCCCCTTTTTTTTGGCACAAGCTATTCAGTTTACAAAAAGAGCCAGTGGCCAAAAATATGCGCATAAAAGAAATTCAAGCCTATACCTATATTTTCAAAGTACAACAAATGAAGAAAAGGATGGACAAAAGGGATGTGCGATACGTCAAAACCACTTTTTTGCAATAAAAAAAAAAAAATGTCATTTTCCACCAAGTTGGGCGCTTCCCGAAGCAAACGATTTAATTTGTGGCTATGGCATCTCGAACTTGTCCGTCTCCTTTCGATTTCGAGTCGTGTAGGTCCGATTGTTATGACATTTATTTTAACGAGACCACTCAAATTCATGCGACCGACCTAAAGTGGTGATTTTTTTTGGATTATACTTGTCCCCATCTACTTTCTGTCACTTAAATAGATACCTCTAGATCGCACTCGAAGTTGGAAATAGACAAGGGGTCTTCAGGCCACTTTGTCTTCGCGTTGACAGAAATAGGAACGGAAGAGAACACAGCCGGAGTGCGAATCAGTAAGTGTTGTTGAATATTTTGGTTTCTAGTGCTTGGATGGATATTTTTACTGTTTCGAGTGTTTACTTTTGTACTTGTCGCTTTGGGACCGATAATAGGAGACCACGTTTTTGCCACGCCACAGGCGGTGCGTTCATCTCACCTCTTCGTGTAAGCTTCGCAGGAACTAACATATTCCTTAATCCACGAAAAAACGGAACTATATGGACGGATCAATGGACTAAATAGTAATATCACCATTCCTTGAATGAAAGGATGCAATTAAATTCCAGCGTTGCGAAATTTCGAATCGCAAATTGTAATTTTATCAGAAAACCGTTGGGCATCTTCAACTGGAAATGTCACTAATTTTACTATTCTTCCGATGGACCGCGTTCAGCAGAAAAGAACTACCTCACATCAGCTATTGCCAAATTTAACTGGGAAATTTAATCTTTTACACGAAAACGTTTGAGCGGATTTTTGTACCAATTTCGGTGAATTTTCAGCATAGCACGAGGCAAATTCCATTACATTTTCCTAAGATCCGCAAAAACGTTCCCTTGTGAAAAATTAAAATGCCCAGGTATATTTGGCAATAGCTGATGTGGCTTGGTTCCTTTCTTAAATGCGGTTCAGATTATACTTAAAAATCAGCAAAATTGTGGACAGAAATCGCGCACAAAGTTAATATATTTTAGAGACCAGGCAATACAAATCTAAGCAACATAATCGGGCGAGGCAAAAGCTAAGATGTGCTTTTCACCTACTGACGAGCAACTTAATTGTTGAGCATAAAATTCACGGGATGATGGCTGATGAATGTAGGGACGAGCACTTTGCTAGGCGAGATTTTCTAAATTAGGTCAGCATTGCTGATCCAGTTGCTCAACCATTGGCGTGGCGTGAATGATCAATTATCGATGTTTCCCCATTTGAAGCTATGGTAAAGAATCGATAACTAAAGTGCCCGTTGCCAACGCCCTGTTAATCGATCCTTTTCCATAAGTTTAAAAGGCAGATGAATCGATAAATCGCGAAACACGACACGCCACTGTGCTCAACTCTTTGACCATCCGTCATCATAAGGCCGAATCTGAGCGTCGACTTCCGAAAAATACGTTTACGACATGGGAAGACAGCAAGGCAAGGTCTCTATAATATACTGTCTCTATAATATACTGTCTTTTACTACCCAGTCACATTTCTGTAAGCAATTGAACCGTTTGAGTGAACTAGGGGTAGTCTAGTCAATCGCTTCGCGGTCCGAAACCCCAAGGCGCTTTGCGCTTCAGGGATTGCACGTCACTCGTGTGCTTTTAAATGGCCTGCATTTTGAAATTTGGAACTATAAATTCTGGCCCGGTTTAAAAACAACGTATGTGCCATTAGTTTCCCTATGCACATACGTGTTTTTCAAATGAGACAGAATTTATAGCTCCAAATTGCAAAATGCAGTCCAAATATAGAGTTGGATTTTACCTCCTTGGAATGAAGTTACGTTCTTTCGTCTGCCGAACGACGACATTTTGTAGCTCCTTTAATGAGTGTGTGCATCAATTTTCACATGAGCCGCGGAAGGCATAGAATTGTACGGAGCGCAGGGCTCATGTTGAAATTGAGGTACGTCTTTATGTCAGAGAGGCGACGATGTCTCGTTTCTTCCAGGCGAGCTTTCAATGTCCACCGAGAGGCTAGTGGATGGAATAATTAAAGAACATTCTCAAACAATGTAAATGAGCTCAGAGAGAACATGTTTCTCCACCTAGAGTTGGCCTCCTATGCGTAGCTACGGAGCAGTTACTCCTGAGCTTTAAAAAATATTTTACTTTATTGGAGAAGAGTACGGTAAATAGAACTATTGCAAAACAATTCGTCTCGTTTTTCTGATTGAGTTTTTCTCATTTGAATTGCGTGCGCGAGTGGGAGTACGAACAAAGTTTTCCCAGGAAATTCAAGTACCGGGAGCGTAAAAGTTTCCGAATTCTGACAACTATCATTGGGAAGAATTCCGAGAGCCGTCGTGAAAGTTTCTAAGAATCGTGAGAGTTCTGGAGACCAATATCGAGAAAGTTCTCGGTTGCTCTTCGAAGTAAGACGGAACAATAGGTGAATCCCGAAAGCCATCGCGAAAGTTACTAAGAACTATCGTGAGAGTTCTAGGGACCAATATCGAGAAAGTTCTCGGTCGCTTTCCGAAGTAAGAAGGAACAATAGGTGAATCCCGAAAGCCATCGTGAAAGTTTCCAAGAATCGTGAGAGTTCTCGAGACCAATATCGAGAAAGTTCTCGGTTGCTCTTCGAGGTAAGAGTGGACAAAAGTTCAATCTCGAGAGCCATCGCGAAAGTTTCCAAGAACTGTCGTGAGAGTTTTAGGAACCAATATCGAAAAATTTCTCGGTTGCTCTTCGAAGTTAGAGTGAACAATAGGTGAAAAGGGTTTTCTCTCAAAGTTGCTCGGGAAAGTAGATTTTGGCCAAGAATCTCTGGGAAAGGTTTTCCATCGGCATCAAAATCTATCCTCTCACGCGGGTCATCAGGAGAACGACGCCTTTTGATCTCTTCCTCGATCCTCTGCCGCCAACCTTTTATTGGACATCCGCACCGCCATCTGCGGGGAGGAACTAAAACAAAAGTGAGCCATTTGTTTGAGCAACTGACCATCCGTCATCCTCAGCACATGTCCATACGAAACCAACCGCGCAAGGCGCAACGGAGCCATTCCTTAAAATTTTCAGAGGGATCCGCACAAACGTTCTTATGTACAGGGCCGGATTTACTTACTTTCCGCCCATGGGCCGCCTGTATTTTGCCGCCCCCTTCTCATTCGTTTTGAAATACCAATAAAAACCATCAAGTAAGCGTGCCAGCGGGGGAGGGGTGCATAAGAATCGTTTACTCGTGTTGAACATATTTTTGGGAAAGCCCTGTTAACACTACTAGCAAAAGTTCACGGAACTTGGCGCGAAAGTTAAGTTCCGTAAACCTATCTCTGTATGGACAAGGCCCTCCATTTATGAGAGATGAACCAAAAAATTATGAAAGAACAAACATAGATGTGGTTTAATAATTTTAACTTCCGCCGCCGCGCCGCTCCGTGCTGGCCGCACTGTGTTTGGCGCAATGCGTGAAGTATTCCTACAATCTTACATGCGCTATGCGTTTCGGGCCGACCGCTGCTGCACGCACTGTGATTGACGCAATGCGTGAAATATTCACATGCAGTCTTGTAGGCAGGCACTATGCGTTTCACGCTGCCCGCTGCTGACCGCAGCGACCGCACTGCCTTTGGCGCAATGCGTGAAGTATTCATGCAGTCTTGTAGGCGCTAATACGTGTTGCATGCCGACCGCCGCGCCGAGGGTTTCTCCTTTTCATCTCACGTTCTCGTCATCATTGCTCTCTGCGCCGCGTCGTTCCGGGCCAAATTCCGTGTTCGGTTTCTCTCTTAGTCTTAACTCAATTAATTAAAGGCGCTGTCTATTGTATCACAAAAGGACGACAAAATTAGAGATATACTTTCAGGAAATGAGAGATTTTGTCACCTTTTCTCGTTCGTAATTTTTTTTTCTGAATTCGATTTTTCTTTATAGCTACATTTAAAAAAATTGCAAAATTTGCCGCCCCCAAAATTTGTCGCCATGGGCCGCGGCCCATGTGGCCACCCTCTTAATCCGGCCCTGCTCATGTAAAAAATTAAATTGCCCTGTTAAATTTGGCAGTGGCTAATGTGGCTCCGTTCCTTTCTGCTAAACGTGGTCCAAATGTCCGTAGTCCAAATAGAAAACCCCCATTGAAGAGACTCGTATCGATTGAGTCCCAGTCCAGGATCATGAGACCCAATTATTCAGATCTAACACAGGGTGTCAACTAAAACAGCCCGGCCAGAAATCAGTACTTTTTTCAGTACTTTTCCAGTATGTTCCCAAGAAAGTCAGTACCTCTTCAACAGGAAAATTCAGTCCTTTTTCAGGACCACCACTTGACGAAATTTGAAAAATTTTACTTTGAATTTATCGCTCAAATTGCGACAAAAATAAAAAAAAATGGAACAATTCCGGACCTTCTTGCGGAATTTCTGCACTTTCTTAATACTTCCGGTTCTTCACCTACTCCTTCAGCTAGTTCCGGTACCTCAGCTACTCCTTCAACTAATTCCGGAGCGCCTTCAAAAAATAAGTAAAATTTCCCGACCTTCTTGCGGAATTTCTGCACTTTCTTAGTACTTCCGGTACTTCGGCTACTCCTTCAGCTACTTCCGGTACCTCAGCTACTGTTTCAACTACTTCCGGAGCGCCCTTAAAAATAAGTACAATTTCCGGACTTTCCGGAAATTCCGGATTTGTGGACACCCTGTAACACGACGAGATGAAGAGGACAAGATTCGCGATTCGGCTCGGCATCGGCCGCGGGAAGAGCGCGCGGCGTGCGGCGCTGAAGAGGCTCGTCTCTGGAGCACAGTCGCGGAGCATGACACCGGCAGCAAGCATGAGTCCTCGGTCTGGGATTCGATTGGGACACGTCGATATGACACCTCACACCTCGCCATTATCTTAATTTAGCTTTAATTAGAGTATTGACTCTGGGCTTTGATCCGTTTATCGGCTCGGCACCCATTACCGGCCCGAGTAGAGTCATTAAAGAGGCATCCGCTCGCTCTCTTCGCCGCAGACAAGAGCCCGGGCCTCGTGTCTAATCTAATCGCCGCCGCCGTCGATGTCGTCCTCTCATGCTCCGGGATGACGATCATGGTGTGATCTCCCGTCTCCCCTTGCTCTCGCGCGCTCATGCAAACGCAGAGCGACCCCCCGACAAAAGCCACGTAACAATGGCCACAGATTACGCGATCGACAAACATGTCAAAAAACAGGTAGCTCATCTCCATAAAATACCTTGGTTCCACCTGGACGCACCCTCGTTTCTTTACTATTCTGCCGTGCTAAGGAAGAACGCCGTATGAACCTTCAGAGGTTGCCAAATTTCCTCTGGTAAATCACTAGTTTACGGGGAAATTTTGGAATGGTTTTCGGTCAATTTCTCGGATAACTTTGCTTGTAATTTGATCTAGAAAGTCTGATAATTTCAAGGAAAACTACTCAAAATTTTCCTCAAATATGAACGTTTTATCCAAGGAAATTCGGCAACCCTTGAATGTCCATACGGCGTTCTTCCCTCGCACGGCAGTATACTGGAATTTGCTCGAGTGCCTTTAGGGATCGTTCAAGTATTACGTAACGGACTTGGGGGAAGGGGGGTTAGCGCCAGCGTTACGGCGTTACGGTGCGTTACAAGGGAGGGAGGGGGTTCAACCTCAGAGTTACGTAGGTAACAAATTCCGGAGGGAAAAAATGTAAAAAAAAAAATTGAAAAGCCCGCCTTTCTCGAATGAAATCTTTTGAAAATTAGAGGATGGGTCGGTCCAGCGTTACGGAATTCTAAAGAGGGGTGCAGGGGGCAGGGCTCGTTACGATGGCGGGGGGGGGGGTAAAATCGGAAAAAGTGCGTTACGTAATACTTGAACGATCCCTTAGAGGGGAAGTATGAACACTGGGTAATATAGCATCGTATCGACGCCATGATCGGGCAACTGGTTTCATACAGTCATCTGAGGAGGATGAAGTCATCATAGAGTACATAGAGTCGTAATATAATGAAGGAAGCTGGGGTCATGTTCTGGTCGACGAGTTCCGAGCCTCGTGTGCGCCGAGATTCGGTCACCCTTTCGATACATTTTCGACCCAAAATGGCGATGTAGAATACATAGTGATTCATATCTTATTTGCTTACATCGGATGGCCGGGTCCCCATGTATCGAAAACAATCGATTATGTACAAACAAAAAAGTGACCCGGCCCAACACGGTACAGGAGTCACAAAATTTGGAACGTGGAAAATGCTTAACAGTGGCGCCACCTCTCCCATTCACATTACGACTCTACGTACTCTATGGATGAAGTGTGAAAGGCCGCCAAAAAGGTATTTGACTGATTCCCTCGGATGAGGTTGGAGGACGCCTGGAAAAAGGGTGGTGACAGGTGGTTTTACAAGAACTGAGGGGGTGCCAACTCCCTTAAGGACTATGGGATAATAGGAATCTGCGGGCCGATTATTATCTGCAGGCTATGACTTGTCCTCTCAGGTTGACATGGTCTCAAAAGTCGAACCGCTGTGGCGGTTAGAAGTCGCAGAGCGCCACACAGCGCTGGAAAAGGGCTCTCATGTATACACGAAAACTGCGATGTCCCTAAAAAACTGAGAGTTGGCCTGCTCTGAGCAAACTCGCGAAGATATTAGAATACAGTTTGCAGCATTTTGTAATTTACTTCATTAATGTCCTAGTGAGCTCTCGTTGAGCTCATAAAGTGAAAAAAATCAATTTCTCCGGTAATTTTTCGGCAAAGTGGAAAAAAAACTTCTCCGGAATTTTCAATTCATTTTTTACTCTCCAAATCCAATCTGTAAGGACACGTGAACACTGGAAATGAAGTTTGCAACCTTTCAGATGCAAGATGTGACTAATCCACTACATTTCTCATGAAATCCTCAGCTGAAAAAAAAAAGCTCAGCATGAAAAGCTCATTGTCAGCCTAACTCAGATTGCCTTCCACGTCGGCACCGGAGTGTGTTTGCAGATCTCCGATGAGTTTCCCGTAGAAGCTCTTCCTTAAATTATAAATAATCGAATTCCAGCAAAAGAGGAAAGCGAAGAAAATAGAGTAAAAAAATAACTTAAACATAGAACTTAGAGACACATGTAAAAACAACTGAGATTGCTTCTTACCTGAAAGTTGACCCTGGGTTTCCATCCGAACTTCTCCCTCGCTTTGGTTGCGTCACCCAGTAAGAGGTCCTAAACACATACAAGAAAAGCGAAAATTGAGCGTAAATATCATGGATACGAAATCAAATGGGAAACCAAATATTTCCATTTTCACATGTATTTAGGTTCTTTCAAATAATTTATTATTTTTAGCACGATCCAATCTCATACTTCGTGGACTCCTCGGGCGAATTGGATGCATTTCTATCAAACGGAACTATGTGCATTATGACGTGAGCCCTGTTATGCATATATCCTTATGGATCTCAGGGATCATGCCTTAATGCATATAGTTCTGTTTGGCAGAAATATGTTCAATTGCTCTAAAGACGTCGAGTTTTTCCTTCGTTGGCCGTGCATAGTGGTATTTTTAACTATGTACTTTCTACCGAGCAACGTTACAACAAGGCAACGAATTCAGTCCTTTAGTAAGAATTACCATTCAGCATGTCGGAAAAAACTATCTGATTACTACCTGATCATGTGTGTGAAGCAGTATAGGTGAGCTTCAGTGGCGCGGTGTGCTTTGCGATCTATCGATTGATCAGTCATTTAAACCTATGGAAAAGGATCGATAAACACGATGATCGCAACAAACACCTTAATAATCAATTGTTTGCCACAGCTTCAAAAAAGGAAATATCGATAATCGATAATTCACGGTGAGCTTACTGGTCTCACAACCCCTAGAATCAATCCTGTCTAGCAGTTCAAAAAGTAGAATCATTAATATCCATGATTGCATATCTGCGTATGTGAAAGCGGGGAAAAACACCATTAGAGAGATTGAGAGGTTGATAAATATGTATCTTTCGATACGCATCTTTCATGTATAATGTTCTACTTATTGTTAGCTGTGATCATAATTTGCGGTTCAAATAGCTTTAAATGTGTACAAACGAAATAGGTTAACTTTTCAAAATTTTATGGGGTCATGGTCATCAAAATCTGCATTTCGAGCAACTTGAAAATGATGGGAACATACAAAATAGGCTAACTTTAAAAAAATTTATGGGGTCATGGTTGGACTCCCGGGACTTTCCCGCTACTGTGTGCAGAGCATATATTAGTTGAACGCGATACACTCCAGGAATCGAGGGAGGGTTTGAATGGGACAAACGAAATAAAATTGAAAAAAAAAAAATTAAAGGGCGTGATAAAATTGTAATGAATAAAATGTGAGTACGCTCGTGACGTGATAAGAAAATTTCATTAGATGACCAACTGACCCATAATTTTGTGCCAATTTATTAATGGAGGAGGCATACTGTGCTGCCGTACTAAGGAAGAGCGCCGTATGAACCTATAGGCGTTGCCAAATTTCCCTTGATAGAACACGAATTTCCTGGTCAACTTTTAAATATTTTTCTTCCAATTTTTCGGATGATTTTGATCGCAATTTCACCGAAAAGTCCTGAAAATTTCAAGGGAAGATATTCATAAGTTTCCTCGAAAATGAACATTTTATCGAAGGAAATGTGGCAATTCTCGAATGTTTCATACGGCGTTCTTCCTTATCACGGCAGTAAGCTTTTTCCTTCGACGAGTGATAAAACAATTTTTGAAAACAATCAGAAGCGAGGAATCACCTACATAATAAAAATTGGGCTTCATTTTGCAATTCGGAACTACAACTTCCGACCTATCTATAAAAACACTTATCTGGATAGAAAAACTAATGGTGCATACGATGGTTTTAGTCTGAGGCACAATTTATAGTTCCTAATTGAAAAATGTGGTTCAGTTATCGCTAACCCTCCCTTTTTTTCAAATATAATTTTCATGCTATGCCAATTTACGAGGAGGGATGATAAGTACACTTTTTTGTAAATATAGAGATTTAGGAAGACATATAACAGATTTTTTCTTAAAATATAGAGCTATAGGAAGACAATTACATGATTCAATTCCCCAAAATATAGAGATAGGGAGGAAAATACGTGTTTTTTTTTAAATCTAGAGATTGGAGGAAACAAATACAATATTATCTTGAAAATATAGAGATTACGGGAGAAAATGTATGGTTAATGCATGCGTCCAAAATATTGAAATATTCCACAAGGACCAGCTTTTCTTTCGTGCTATCCAGCTTCTGAAATTAGCGAACGGGGACTGCTTACACGGAAACAATTAACTTGCTGATTTAACAATTCAATTGCTATAAAAAGTGACTGCAATATTTCAACGTAGATTTCACAACACAAAAATGCTACTTTATCCACCCCCGTGCCCGTGGTTAAATTAGCTTACAATAGTAGTTAAAGTAGCATTTTTGAGTTGTGAAATCTACGTTGAAATATTGCGGTCACTTTTTTTTTAGCAATTTAATTGTTAAATCAGCAATTTAATTTTTTCCGTGTAAGGGCATATCCCTGCCCTACCAACGGCTCACTTTAGAAGAGTTGGTCAGTTCACTGGAAAAAAAAACACATTGGATCTAGAGTCCAGACTCTTAAAAACATCGACAAGAAAAAGTACTCTTGATTCAATCAGAATCTAGCTTAAATCAAGAACCAAGCCTCTTAATTTAAGCGGATTTCGTTTTGATTCAAGCAAAAATCCGATTGAATCAAGAGTATTTTTTCTTGTCAATGTTTTCAAGAGCCTGGACTCTAGATCCAATGTGTTTTTTTTCCAGTGTTTTATGAAAAACTGACGCAATAAGCATGCTCATTCACTAATGCAGCTGAACTAATTTGTTCGGATTGGCATGTTTTGTTTTTTGCAAATTTAGGAAGGGATTTCGACTGAACCATGTGGTCCGCCATGCTCACTGATACCTCAAAGTTTGATTGCTATAGTTGGCTGCCCTCAGGTTTTTGACATTCCCTGCGTGATTTGATCGTGCAAATAGCAGACTGTTTGTTTAATATTGTGATTCTGAGAGGCGAAATTCACGGGGAAGCGATCGAAAAACCAACAATAATTAAAGCCATGGCCTACTGTGCCCGGAGCCACGAAAAAGGGAAGCAATATATCACGAGATTTGTTTGGGAATGATCAATTGAACAGTTGTCGATTAGAGGGGAACTCAAGCAAATTGATGGAGTGCAGAAAACAGTCGCTCGGGACTACAAGGAAACACGCCGGAAAATACACGGAACGCAAGGTTAATGGTGGTTACTTACACGAGCAGGGTTCATGATACGCTGCGCCGTCCCGGTTTATGAATGTTTTTACTCGTGACGACATTAATGTAAGCGCCCCGCCATAAAAATGAGTAAACTACAGCTACACTGAAAAAAAGGTCTCTTGGATCAAGTGTTCAGACTCTTGACAAATTTGACAAGAAAAAAATACTCTTCATTCAATCGGATTTTTGCTTGAAGCGAGAGCCAAGCCTCCTAATTTGAGCGGATTTCCTTTCAATTCAAGCAAAAATCCGATTGAATCGAGAGTATTTTTTCTTGTCAATTTCCTTAAGAATCTGGACTCTGGATCCAAAAGACGTTTTTCCGGTGTAAAGAGAGGCCCACGGGGAAAGACCCACGATACAATTTTTTTTTTTTTTTTTTTTTTTTTTTTTAAATGAAATCTCTCAAAAATGGCATTTTCAGCAAATTCAGTATTTCCTATCACTTCGTTCCTCATAAAAGGAATGGGAAATCATAGCGGAACAATCATAAGCGCTCCCGTTCCCATCGGCAAACAAAGATTCTTTCCGCATTTTTACGATTCAATGGGCGAATTTAATCGAATTTAGATTAATGACTTCAATGGTTCTAAAATAGAATTTATTGTGCTTGATACTCATTAAACATGATCAAACCAACTATGGTTTTGCAGAATGAATTTACCCATTACAAAAAATACTAATGAAATGAGAACTCCCGATCTGAAATTTTAAAATTCGTGATTTATAGAGCACGAAACTTTTCAGATTGCGATTTTGCTGATTTGAGTGGTGAAACATGAGATTTAAAATGAAACTTCAAGAAAGACGAATGTTGATTGAGATGAGATTAGAAAGGCGATTGAAGCACTTCAAACATATAAGTATGCTCGTCAAATGTGACATAAATATTCTTGAATAGAAATGTAGCATTAGAAAAGTTACTGATCAAGAGAATAACTTTCTGTTTAGTGATGAATTTATCTAGAAATTAAGGAAGAAAACAAAAAATTTAAAATTTGCCAAAAAATGCATCGATCGAGCTGTAATTGCCTGAGAACATCCAAAATGGGATGAGGTCTACGCCTGTAGCCGCACAATAATCTGTGCAGAAAAATTGAAGGAACTTTAACCTTTAGATGCCCGAGGCAGGTCAAATTAACCCGCGAGTCTTGCTAAAAAACATGTGCCCCGCGGGTTGCATGGAGCTGGTACATACGGCCTTCAGATATAGGTTTTAAAATACATCTTGAACACAGAGACGGCCATAAAATTGGAAAAAAAGGAAAAAATCGAGGGTCAGGGAATCATTTTCGACAACTTCCGACAATCCGACAATCTCTTCTTGAGAAGTCGCGATACCGGTACATTCGAGCTTTAGATTTAGGTTTACAAACATAGGTAAATCCAATAAAAAAAATCAGACATCTAATTGAAAAATAATGAACAAATTGATTGTAAACTCAGCCATAGATGATCGAAGAGACGTTATCGGGCCTCGTATTTTAAGTTTTCTCCCGAATCTGAGCGACACCTCATCGGTAGCACAAGCCAAATCATTGCGAGTGAAAGCCTCGCGTCATCGCGCCTTCAATTTTGCGGATGCAGCACGGACATCATCAAGTACGAATAGTTGTATCTCTGCGCCGTCATCAACGCACGTCTTTTCCCTTGCTCTATTTCCAAGTTGTGCTGGGCTCTTAGGTCTTATTTATAGTGGTGCTTCAAGGGCTACGTGAGCAACACAGCCAAAGAGAGGAGAAACATAATCAGGGCCTCGTTTTTTCAGTTTTCCCCCCAATTTGAGCGCCAGCTCATCGGCAGCACAGAGCGGATTATTGCGAGTTCACGCCTCGTGCCATCGCGCCTTCAATTTTGCAGATGCAACACGGACATCCATCAAGTACAAATAGTTGTATCTCTGCGCCGTCATCAACGCACGTCTTTTCCCTTCCTCCATTTCCAAGTTGTGCTAGGTCCTTTTGTCTTATTTAAAGCGGTGCTTTGGGGGCTACGTGAGCATCACAGCCGAAGATAAGAGGGACGTTATCGGGCGCGTGAGCGACACCTTATCGGTAGCACAGAACGGATTATTGCGACTGAACGCCTCGCGCCATCGCGCCTTCAATTTTACAGATGCGACTTGGACATCATTCAAGTACGAATAGTTGTATTATGCGCCGTCATCAACGCACATCTTTTCCCTTGCTCCATTTGGACTGCATTTTGCAATTTGGAACGATAAATTATGGCTCTTATGGAAAAACACTTATGTGCATAGGGAAACAATGACACATACGTCGTTTTTAAACCGGGCTAGAATTTATGGATCCAAATTGCAAAATGTAGTCCATTTCCAAGTTGTGCTGGGCCCTTAGGTCTTATTTATAGTGGTGCTTCAAGGGCTGCGTGAGCAACACAGCTGAAGATAGGAGAAACATAATCGGGCCTCGTTTTTTTTTAAGTTTTCTCCCCAATCTGAGCGCCAGCTCATCGGCAGCACAGGGCAGATTATGACGAGTTCACGCCTTGTGCCATCTCAAGCACGAATAGTTGTATTTCTGCGCTATCGACAACACGCGTTGAAATGTCTCTAAATTTTTATTTAAAACGCCCCGGTTTCGCGCCGCGCCGAATGATGTCATCCGGCACCAATCAGAAGCGGGCACGGGTTTTCACGACTTCCGTCAAATGTCTATCTGCTCTTCGTATATGAAAACAATACTAAAGTCGAAATTATATCATTTGAATTCAAGAATTGAATCTCATTCATATGTTAGCTGTAATAAACGAGCAACAATTCCACATTGAAACACGTTTTATTTTAACAAACATCAGAGGAAAATAAGAGAAGATTGCAATATGACTACCGCAGTGCGTCACTACCGTCAGTTTCCCACCATTCGGGTGCGTTTGAAATGTCTTGCAGTTTTTAGATTTTTCAAAAGCGGGTTTGTCCGCGATTTCGGCTCCATAGAAATGAGGAAAAATCACCACGTTATCTACTCACATTGTACTTTTCAGAATATTCAATAAAATAAACAAGGTTTAGTGACCCATTGAAATAGCTTTCATGCATGCTGGCCTTGTCGATTTCCTCGACATTTTTACAGTGGTGAATACATAGCTTAAGTGCGCTTCAGCTAGAATTATATTTAACAAATGGGTGGTTTTTATACGAGGATTATAAATAAACAAGTGGTACGGAATAAAACAAAAGAATATGAACTATGCAAAACGATAATCCGGGTAGCGGAAACTTGGCTGTTTTGAAAACGCCTTCAAATGCGGTGTGATACCTCACGCATTTCGGAGAGTTCAAATAGTTGTATCATTGCGCCTTAGAAATGCGACGGAAGATTACAATTGAAATAGCCTTCATGCACGCTGGCCTTGTCGATTTCCTTGGACATTTTTGCAGTGGTGAATGCATAGCTGACGCTATAGCTAGAAATGTATTTCACAAATCGGTGGTTTTTATACGAGGATTATAAATAAGCAAGTGGTACGGAATACAACAAAAGAATATGAACTATGCAAACGATAATCCGGGTATCGGAAACTTGGCTGTTTTGAAAACGCCTTCAAATGCGGCGTGAGACCTCACGCATTCCGGAGAGTTCAAATAGTTGTATCATTGCGCCTTAGAAATGCGACGGGAGATTACAATGGGTCACTAAACCATGTACGAATTTTGACTTGCGAATATAGTATTCTGAAGGAAAATGACGCGTAGAACACGATGCGAACATTAAAAACGCAAACAAGTAACTCAATAACCGAGAAAAGCGCCGTTCAAATCGCTTAACTTATACGCTGAGAGAATAAGGTTAAGCTCGCTCGAAATATACTACGATTTGTGTAAATTAATAATCACTTTGAGTAAAGAAATAAGTACAATTGGTCACTCAAGCGTCCTAAAGGATACACGAGTAGAGATTGATATTTTGGAGAGAGTTGTGCCCCGTGAAGGGAATTTTTTTTTTTTTTTTTTTTTTTTTTTTTTTTTTTTTTGCGACAACCTCTATAAATCCCCAGCCGAGTCAAATTGGCCCCACTATCTCTTCTGGGGAATTGAAAAGCGGAGGGGGGGGGGGGGGCGCCAATATGTTATAAAAAAGGGTGAACATTAAAAAAACAAAAAACAAAAAACAAAAAAAAAAACAAAGCTTTTCTCACCTTCAGAAACGAGATAATATAGAAATAACATGGATAATACTGAAAAATTGAGATTGAGAATTGAGAGTTTCTTTTTCTATTGGGCTGAGCGTTTGAATTATAGACCTCCTCAAAAGTCGCCACACTCGACACTTAAAAGTAAATGATAATTAAATATCAGCGAGAGATAAAATTAAAAGTTTGGCTCTCCTCTGAATACTTATCATCCTCCTGAAAAATCAGAGCCGTTCCTAATGTCACTTGTATTTTTTTTTTTTTTTTTTTTTTTTTTTTTTTTTTTTTTTTTTTTTTTTTTTTTTTTTTTTTTTTTAGGTCGTCAAAATTTTAGGGGGAGTTTTTTAGGATTGGGCCGGGGTGGCTACCGCCACCTAGAAAAGCGAGTTGCAAATAATTTGGTTGGGAGTGGCCCTGTAGAGTTGCCCCATCACATAAAATCACCCATACTGGAATACGCGAAAGGATGGCTCCAGAAACTTCAATCTTTTATTTTTTTGACGATTTTTGTAATCACTCAAAAATAAAATCCTCCAATTTTTAGAGGTGCTCCCAATTGTTTTACGTATGCGAATTTTTCCTTTTTTTTTTTTTTTTTTTTTTTTAAAAAAAAAAGAGAAATTAACATGGTAATTCCAAAACGACGGAAGCTGCAGTTTACGAATTTTAAAAGCTACATCATTTAAAACTTTGAAATTCTCACATCCTATGTTTTTAGCTCTTTTTTCTTTCGTCTTGTCTGCTGTGTCTGCGTCCTCTCTTCCTTTTTACTTTTTCTCGAAAAGGATCGATTATCAGAATGTTCACGCCAAACATCTTTGTGATCGGTATTTTACCATAGTTTAAAAAAGAAATACATCAATAGTTGATAATTTACGCTTCGCCACCATGTATTCGAAAGAATACACTCTATACTATCCCAAGAAAAATGTTGTAAACCGTCCAATTTATTTTCACTTTAAGAAAAGGCGTAATATTACGTAGGCAATCGGAAATTTTGAGCCTTTAAAATGCGCGGTAGATCAAAAATTTCAATTAATTTATCTCGAAACTACGTCTTTAGAATCATGAGGGTCATCCAAAAGGTAAGTTCCGCTATTTCCTACCTTCCGAACGAAACGTATACTCACACTGAGCTTTAAAAGAATCCCAGAAATTAGAAAATCGTTCGACAGGTTCGCGAGAAAACTTGATTTTACTGAGACCACCTACTGTCAGCGGAAACTCATCAACGGATACGCCAGGAGATTGCATTAAATTTTTGGATTTTTCCCTCGAAAGTGAAAATTGCTAAAAGCAAAAATGTTGAATTAATTTTGATCCTTGTATCTCCTGCTTCAATTTGGTGTATTGTTTTAACATTTTTGATCAATTGCTCAACAGGAAAATCAATTTTTTTGCGACGATCTCATTCGGCAGCACGTTTTTATTTAAAATCGCGATGTCAGATTGCATACATTGGGTAAAAAGAAAAAAAAAAAAAAGGAAAAAAAAAATGATGCGTACCTATATATCAATCAGTATGCGTGTAATACTGTAACAATGTTGAAAAACTTAACATAAAATGGCGGATTTTTTTAAAATCAGATTCACTCAATTCAAGGCACACCGAGTGGATTAACATGTGCCGCAGACGCAGATCTCAGCTCTTCTCGCTAACCGGTTATGAAAAACATCAAACCAATATACTAAACTAAGCTGAGAATATGACAAAAAACTTGGAATAATTCCACTCTTTGCTTCCAGCTTTCTTTGCTTACACTACGAGCTGTGAAAACTTCGGTGCGGTCTGCTAGTATACCGGCACTAGCGAGGAGTGTTTGATCGATTATCGATATTTCTCCATTTGCAGCTATGGTAAAGAATCGATTATTGAGGTGTTCGTTGCGGAAAGCTTGTCTATCGATCCTTCATAATAGGTTTACATGGGAGATCAACCGATAAATCGCAAAGCACCCGCGGCGACGCGGCGGTAGGTAATCTCGGTAAAATTGAGATTTCTCGCGAGTCCATCGACAAATTTTTAAATCGTTACCGAAAGTTTCGGGTACATGCCGATGGCCAAAGCGCAAAACCACGTATCTCCACTGCGGTATTTCAAAATTTCTGTTTCTATTTGAATTTTTCGACGAGAGACAAGGCGACTTTACAGCTTGAAAAAACGGAATATTCTGCTAACAGAGAGGAAAACTCAAGGAAGCAAGATATTACATTGACTCGTTTTCCAAACGAACTGCAAAGTATGACAGAAAGTCTGCAACGTCGCAAGTTGCGACGTTGCGACTCGCAACTGGAGATACGTGGTTTTGAAATTTGGCCATCGATATGTCTATCACGTAAGTATTTACTGATTTCTTGTCTTTCCCAGTTCAGCGGGCTGATTGTTGGAATTGATAGACAAAGCGATAGAGAAAAAGGACATAATGAGTATGGAGCAATCCTATGGGTTAATTTGGGTGGTTTTTTTAGACTAAGGGAGAAAATGATGAATTGACTAAAGGGTCTCTCGTGGGTTGCCGTTCATTAGTCTATTACCTACCTCCTTTGTCCATTGCAACCACCAACTTCCACCAATAGAATCCAATCTTATCTTTTTTGTCTTCATTGTCTATAGCTTTGTCTATCAATTTCAACAATAGCCCACTGACAATGTAAAATAATGGAACTCACTATTTAAACGACCCTGAAAATTCGCTCTACTAAAAATTTTGCCATCTTGGACTGAAGTCCCGTTTCCCAAGAACGGCCATTGATAGAGACAATGAAAGGAAGCATTAAAATAATGAGTAAGTTTTTCAATTATGAACGACTGAAATTAAAGCTTGTGATAATTAATGAAAAAAAAAATTAGAATAAAACGGGTTGATGATGGGGTAATAGAAGGGAAAGTGGGGAGAACGAAACGAGAAAAGTGAAGAGATCACATCATCTGTCCACCGTCAGTACACACTTATTTCATTAATTTACTTATGTAATCATTCAACGAAGTTGTGTTCGACCGAGATATTGATGAATGCAAAATCCTTGTTAATATGAACTCGCGAAAGTGGTGTAGAGGCTATGATACAACTTTATCGACCTCTATGCGGCTTAAATTGCATTATCAACGAAATGAAGGCGGCAGCAACATCGCGCTAGTATCTAATCTATCTCAGGAAAGCTTTGTTTTGGTTTTCAAGCCCCAAAATTTGAATGAGATAGAATAAAATATAATATTCTGAATGGAGCAGTAAGACGAAAATGGAAAGTGTAGGTAGGAATCGTGAACAAAAGAGCAATACTGATAATTTAGCTCAATAATTCAGCACATTATTCAATGGAAATACTCTCCAATTCAGGCAAAATATGTTCGCCAACATTTAGAGCGAGAAAAAAATCCGACATCTTGGCTGAAGTATATAGTTTTTGCAGCACAAAAGCGTTACTACCACATATTTTCTAATATGCTTCAATAGTCACCTAACTAATTGGATTCAATTCATGGTTTCAAATGGTCTGCAATGTAAGGAGGGGAAATCTGTGGGAATGAGTTATTTAATTTCGACAGTTTACAAGTTCTACGTGAATTCCAAAGAGTGAAAAGCCTATTCTATAAATAAACATGCTTTCTTCCTTGCCATCATCTTTAAAGTTGGTTGTGTACCAACTTCCAGATGATTCTATCATTAAATATTGTAGGGAGGAAAAATCTAAAATATTAAGAATCCATGAGGGCACGTGTGATTTTTTTTTTTTTTTTTCCAGTTTGGAGAAGCATAAATTTTAAAACATAACAAACACCACTGACAAGGACCTGATGTGTTTATTAGTCAACCAAGAGCAAGCGAGCGCCCCTTGACACAGAGCTAAATTAAAAAAGCAAACAAAAAACTCGTTGACTGAAAATTTCGGAAATGGATAGAGGAAAAAAGAAATGTCAATATTTGCATCTCTCCTTGCCGTGTCATGTTTCAGGGAAACAGAGATTCTAAACAAAGTTAGAGCAATTATTTATTTTCCATGAATCATGTTGGAGAAGTTTCTACTGAGGCACGTGGAAAGAATAAATCATACTGAACTTTCTTTTGGTTGGGTAACATTCATCGCAGTTCTGTTGCATTGATACCCATCTATCAAAAACATATGGAGAGCTCATACTTTTTGTCTTTGCTTTGCAATAATCGTATTTCCTTCAGCTGCAACCACAATGTAAACTTAAGCTTTCTGCCAGGCATCATTAATTTCACTTTTATTTTTAGAAAACAAATTACTACAGAATTGCTGTGAGTGAGAAATTAAACTGACTGATGAAAATTTTTAGGGACTTTTAAGTTCTTCTCTTTTTTAGAATCACCTTTGGAATATTTCACTTATGTGACCCGTTTGAGGTAGGAAATTTTTATTTTTAAGCTGAGTTATTGGTGCACATACAAAAGATGTACAAAAACTTGTAATTATTCGGATAAATTAGGACTAGACCCATCCTAATGCTGAAAACATGCAGAAAGTCAATTGGGAAGCCAACACTCAAATACATACAAATATTGATGAATTATGAAACGTTCAAGTTTAAAAGGATGATTTTTCCTTTAGAAAAGCATGTTCCTATGCTTTGGTAGTGAACAACTTTGAAAGGAATCAAAGTAAGCAGAAAAAATCCACCAAAAAGCTCAAAAAGCTGTTCTCACACTCGGAGAAATTAAAATGACTGAAAAAATGATCTACTACTGTTAGAATGAAACTGCAAATCCGTTTCAATCAAAGCATCTGAGTGCCTTCAAATTCCTATCATGCAGCTTGCCATACTCTCACCAGTCATAGTGCATATAAGATGGAAAATTCTGGCCAAATATTAAGGCAATTAACTTATGATAACTAATTTCCGAGTTATGTAACATCCACTTACTCCAGACACACACTGAGAAAGTAGATAATGAATATTAAAAAATATGAGCTCTATTTGTTCAATATTCAAATTCAGTTGTGAGTCTGCAAGGAGTACAATACACTAAATTAATAACTGACTAGGTAAGATTTTGGCATAAATTTGCACCATCGAAATGCTTCTCTCCATTTTCTTTCACTCAAATTTAAAAATGCCTTAAAACTCAATTAGGACATATTTTATGTGGACTGCACTGTTACTCTTTGAAAAAGGTCAAGACTTCAACTTATTATGAAAGTTAAAATCGAGAGTGATAAAACCATAGATACTAGAAGGATTAAAAAACTCCTTCCATTTAGACAGGTCCAAAATATCCTCCTAGCATTTACTTGAGACTTCCTGTTACATCAATGCTAATGAAGAGGAGACAGGTAACAGACCACTGGCACAGCTGATATTTTCCTTCCTTAAATAATTATGATCTAAGTTCCTTGGATAATTATAATTTTACTTTTTAGAATATTTTCATCATTTTTGCATTTCATGCATTGAAATGATCTTAAAACATTTTCAATAGTAATTGATGCAAAAATAGTCGGGGAAATCTATCAGTCAATTTTATTCAGACATAAACATCCTCTAGAATTTCTTGAAATTAGTGGCGGCACCTAGAGAAAAGCTTTCTATTGGTGCGCTCATTGATGTGAAAGAATAATAAACAAGCAGTGAACTCCAACACAATGTGTTGATAAGGCGCGTCATTAACTCGCACATATCAACCCCTTTAGTTTTCATTTACAGAGATTTCAAAAAAGGCAAGCAGCACAACAAGAGAATTCACGATCCAACAGTGCAAGGTCAACGACGCACCTTGACGAGACCGTGTATTGTGAATCTAGAAAGCTATTCGAACAAATTTAAGTTTTTTGATCTGCCTCAAGCAAAATCTTATCAGATTCTTGAAGAAAAGTGCTACGGAAAAATTTAAGCGAAGAAAGGAAAAATTCTGTCGAACTCCTAGAAGATAAAGTCGATTTAAAGGTATTTTGGGGCTAAAATACCCAAATCACCGGTATTATAAATCCCGTTATATTATTGAAAAGAGATTTACTCGATATAAATGCAATTGTATTAAATATGTCTTGATTTTTTTATTTGAAACGTCATTTCATGCAAAGAAGCTTAACCATGTCCATGCTTTATTCATTCATGAATTGAAAGTAAGCAATCCACATCCCGAAAATCTACCGATTTGCCGTTAAAAATTGCAGAAACTTGATATACCAGGTCGATGTACCCACTCTTTGAATTTACCAATCGATTTAGTGAGTGCACGTATGTGAAAGTCAAAATGCTATAGTCATTTTGGGTGCATTCATTTTTCATGAAACAATTGTAAGTAATTTCAATCCCGAAAAACCATACATTTTCCGTATAAAATCGAAAAAATCAAAATATGTCGACTCCCTGACGTGAAAATTAAATTCTACGTGTGAAAATACTTATGTATCGATATGCTGAACAGAATGCCCGCCTCTCCTCGTAATTTGCAAACCGTTCCTATACTCATCTCAAAATTTTTCTCAGAGCTTTGTGTTATTATCAGCTTCCATTTAAACCCCGGTTTGATGGCCGATTCGGCTGCCCAAAAAGCAAGCCATTTTTGAAGGGCTCTATGAGAAATTCGTGATATTATCAGCTCTCAGGAAATCACCCCATGGGTAAAATTGCTGGTATAAATTTTCGAGAGCTTAAAATAATCGTATTCAAGAAACTAAGGCATTAAACTATGGAGTCAATTTCGTTTTAATAATGTAACGGGATTTACTTGTCTTCAGGTCAAAACTCATACAAGGAAGCCCCTTGCAAGAGGCTAATTTTTTGTAATTTCACTCAATTTTTTCTCCTTTTTATAATTGAATTGCTTGTCACATTCTGAGGTCAATCATATTAAATTGTAATTTATACATTTCTTTTTTTCCCCCTTCATTTTATTTTTTGTTTGGAGAAGTTTTGTTGATTTCTTCGGATTTCGAATACTGTAACTTCTCTTCTATTTGGCCGATTTTTATGAATGAGACCTCTTTTAATTCGTGTTTCAACGGAGAGTAAGGAAAAAATTGCTAAAAACTCGCGAAACAATTTTTTTTGAAAATTGGGCGAATCCTAGCGTGACGGTGAAATGGTTAATGAAGCGTAAGTAATTGGGCGAGGGGCTGAGGATCCCGGCCTAGCTTGGCGACCGTCATTAGCTATTGTTCGTAGAGACGCCGACGCAGTGATCAGGAGCGTGGGGAAGAGAGGGGTAAGTGGATTCCTGTATGAGCCACGTTTAGCTAATGGTCTAATGAGTCTCGAGGCTCATCACAGATTGCACTTACACAGATTGCACTGTATTTCTTAGTTTTAATAAGAAATAAAATATAATTCTGTAAAATTAGTAAATAAATACCAAGACATTTATTCAGAATGTCAAAGACTTTTTTTTTTTTATTGGTATTTTAACAACAATCTACAATATATGTATTCAGTTGACTTTGGATAGGACGCCTCACAAAGACTGACTGAAAACTTTTTATTAACCTCATATGATAAAAAATATTATCAGCTGACACTGACATTGTTGTCAGATGAACAGCTTTATCAGAGCACGGGTACCAACTTTTGAAAAGTATAACAGAGGTTTGGAGATCTGTCAAAGCAACGTTTTGAACAAAACGGAGGAGTTAAATTCTCATTCCGAGAGTGCCGACCTGCTCAGCCATCCTCGAATCAGTTCGCTTGATTCTGCTTATATATGCATATTTTAAATCAGCGCGTCGTACTCTTAGGCTTTTTTTAAGAAAACCAAGTAACGTAGACTCTTGGTATTCACTGCACATAAACTAGAGAGCCCCAGAATGAGAAACAACTTTAAATCATAATTATTGACGGATAAATAAACTTTTTACACGCTTTGGAAAATCTCAGAAGTTCGCGGTAGTCACTTTTCGGTAAGGAACTAAGGGACTCGGTTATTGTATCGAGCAGGGTTCGAAACGATCGCAAAGGCGGTATACTACGTATACGCGCCAAAAAGTACTGAAAAAGTTTACTTCTAGGAAATTTGTCAGTCTTGGTCCATTATTCTCAAAAATGACTGAGTTTTTTCTAGTAAAGAAATCAAATCATTTAACTATGTATTTACATGAATTGAAACGTGAAGTTTATCCTCCAGAATTCACTGCTTAGTGTTTCTACACGGAGCTCTACAAGCACATGAACAAAATATTAAGATAAGGAAAACAGAAAACTGAGGAAATAATTCGACTTACCACTTCTGTAGGGCGAAAATATTTAGGATTGACTTTGACTCGGACAATTTTTGTAGCTTCCTCAATGCCTACTTCATTCACGCCTGAACCTTGCCAAACTATCCTCTGGCCGATTAGTGAAAATGCTACCTCGACAAATTCCCTAACACTGTGCGATTCTCCTGTCGCAATGACAAAGTCCTCTGGCTTTTCCAACTGAAGCATCATCCACATGGCCTGAATTCCAAAATTAAAAGGAATACATGTAATATCAAACCTGAAATCTTCAAAGATTACACTTTGAGAGAATTGAAGTAAGTACTTATGAGAAATATAGCATAAGTTTCAAAATCTGTGTAGTGCCCTTTAGCCTAGTGATGTTAAGCTTATTGGAAAGTTTAAAATTATACTTTTAAGCAACAGGGTTCAAGAAAAAAGTCAGGAAAATTTTGAAAAAAGAGAAAAAACAATTGTAAGTAATTAGAAAACCAGGGATACTAGAAAAAAATAAGGAAACTAGAGTAATCTGCGTTTGTATGAGCAAAATTCTTGCTTGTCAAGAAACTAAAGTTTACTTGAGTTTAATCGATGGCTAAATTAATTTCAGCCTGCGACAAAATAAAAAAACTTTCTTGCGACCATACATCAAAGGAGAAAGGAGATCTTTGTGAAACCTAGCTCTAGGTTGTTATAATTGGATGCATAAGATTTTTATCAATTGATAATTTTACTTAAAGCTTCATAAGTAACAGCTGAACAGTAATTTCAGTTTGTCTGTGAGCGGGATACTAAATCTCATTGATTCTAGAGGAGACTATAAACACTTACACCTCACTTACATTTTGATTTTTGATTTTCAAAAGTGATGTGTTTTGCATGAAATTTTGACAATCATATATATGTCGCAGGCAATTAGCAATCGCCGGCAATTTGCAAGCGGTTCACATGTTGTTTCGATAAATCGCAATAATGTGCATCGGCATAATGCAATTATTAAGGGCTATGGTCTTCAGAAGTATGAGCTCGGCTTGAAGCGCCTTCATTTTTCGTGATACTCTACGCTTTGTCACGATGTTAGTTTAGTTGCTCGTCCGATCTCAACCAGACCAATGTCACGGAATTCATTGCACGCTCTCCTGAGTGTGCATATTTCTACCATGTTTTTAAGGATGGAAAAGTGTCTATTCACACTATAGGCAACATAATCAGCACTCTAATCTTGTTCTTTTATTTTTGAATTATAAGATTTTCTATATTTATTCACCACTGGCTTGCACATTGCCGGCGATTGCTAATTGCCTGCGACATATACTTTGCAAGATTTTAATTTGAACCCTGTCTAGTGGTCCATTCACTGAAAAAAGCAAGCTTTGTCACGCACTGTGAAAAGATTATTAGGACGTGGAACCAAACAACTCCCGAAGTTAAAAATTGATGTGCTACATAAACATTGAGGCAGCATGTTGCGAAGCTGTTTGACAGATCCTACATGCTTGCCGTTTAGACACAGCCAATTTTTTTACCACTTGCTCTGCCTACCGGATTAGAATTTCTGAGATTACAAATCTTTAAAAATTCAGCTGGTAGTAGCTATTATAGCACCTTGTCTAAAATTAAAGCGAAATGAGATGCAACGAGACCAACCTCGACATAATCTTTGGCATGACCCCAATCTCGTTTGGAATCAAGGTTTCCAAGCTCTACGAACTCAAGTAATCCGAGGTAAATTTTAGCAACTGATCTTGTGATTTTCCTAGTGACAAAATTTGAGCCTCTTCTTGGACTTTCATGGTTGAACATGATCCCATTAACAGCAAATATATTGTAAGCCTCTCTATAATTTACAACGATCCAATATGCATAGAGTTTGGCTGCAGCTGAAATACAGAAATACAAAGAAGTTGAAATGAGCCACATAAAATAATCTTGACCAGGAATAAATAACTAAAAAGCATTTACAACTTCAATAATATTCATGTAGGTAACCATTGAGACCGGGTCTTATAATGCTCTAACTTATTGTTTGCGTCTTTTTACTTAATTAAAAACAAAATTTTAAAACCCATGTATTGAAGATCTTATGATTTTCACTGTTGAAACAATTAAGTTTTCTGCTCATTGTTGGAGTGCTTTTTCAAAAATGAGAGCGTCTTTTTTAGACGCTGAAAAAATGGTGCTTGAGTAGCTTGAGGTATTCCTTTACTTACCATATGGGGACCTTGGATAAAAAGGTGTAGTTTCTTTTTGAGGCGTTTCAACAACTTTGCCATACATTTCAGAAGTCGAAGCTTGGTACAATTTTACAGAGTCTTCTAGACCAGCTGTACGCACGGCATCTAGTAAACGGAGAGTGCCAAGTCCATCAACTTCCGCTGTGTATTCACTTAAATCGAATGAGATCTGAAACAGAACAGTACAATTTAAGCTAGAGATAATAAGCAGGCCTAATTGCGAAATTGAAAATCTTAGAATACTTAATAGAATGTTCAAAAATGTTTCTGAGTTCCTAAAACATGACACTTGATACTTAAAAAAATTAGTAAGAGTATTAAAACAATTGATCTGATCAGTCAAAATTCAGGTGCTTTTATTTCTTAGTTTTGTAAGTACCTGTTCGCTACTTCTTGCTGATAGAACAATTGACATGCATATAGATGATGAAGCTGCAGAAATGGGTCTCTCAGTTTCCAGTGTAGCAGGCTTCCCGTCATACTTTATTGTCTGCAAGGAAAATTACAAAATGTCATTTCTTGACCACTTTAGAGAATTTTATTCTTTGTGTGAAAAATACTCTGTGCATATTTCAAGTCATGATGTTAGTTTGGTCTCCTTTGAAAAAACAAAATTGGAAGAGAAGCTTTTGAACACAGCAGTGTCTTTGCAGTTTCACTGTCAAGAAGTAGAAATTGTAAACAGTTGAATGCTGTAAATGGTGGCAGCATACAAACTGTGGCTGAAGATATTGCTATGCAGTATGTGCATTTAATAAAAAACTTTTAACAGTAAGTAATTCTTAGAGCCAAGAAAGTATAATGGGAGCCTGAGCTTTCTATGAAATCTTTCGTACATTCTTTGGCTTTGTATGTGATTTGCACCCATTAAAACATCCGTTCACCATAAAATTATTGAACATGAAGTGGCAATCCTAAATGCCTTGCATTTTACTCGATTGACCAGTGAGTAACAACCTTGTTATTGTTTCAAACTATTCTGACTAATTTTGTACCTTGAAATTCATCCTCGTTTTCAAATCTCAGGATAAGTTGTGAGGTTGCCTGCTTGCTGCACTTTGCTATGATACAAGGGCATAATATGCATTCATCGAGATACTTAAGTGCCTTTTATTCAGGGAGAAGAAATAAGAAGGAGCGCAATTTGTTTTTGCACACCTCGTCATCATAAGAATTGCACTCCACTGAATTTTGAGAGGTCGTCACCTTTCAGCCAGAGTATCACAAATGCCATGCGACATTTCAACATTTCCGCCGCCATTTTATTTTCTTACAGGGAAATTTTTGGTTGAATCTGTTTGAAAATTTCACTGAATTTTATCAGCAGCGCAAAGAAAATTCGGTGAAATTTTCGGACAGCTTCGTTGAAAAATTCCTCTGTAAAAAAATAAATGGCGGCAGAAATTTTTTAACGTTGCATGGTGCTTGTGATAGTTTGGCCGGAAGGTGACGGGGTTATTCTGAAAACCACTCAGAATACCTTCTGAGTGAAAAATTTACCTTGACATGACTTTGGGCAGCAAGATTATAAATCTCTTGCGGACGAATTTTGCTGATGAGTTTGACTAAACAACTACTATCCGTGAGATCACCATAATGCAACTTCATTTTACCCTCCGTGTGGGCTTCTGGATTGGAATACAGATGTTCAATGCGGGTGGTGTTGAAAGTGCTAGCACGTCGTACGATTCCATGTACATCGTATCCTTTTTCCAATAACAGCTCTGCCAAATACGAGCCATCCTATAAAAAGTATGAAGAGGTTATAAAGACATAGAGATCATTGGCATAAAAGGTAAAACAGTCAATGACTCAGGAACAAACATTGACAGGATGCATCACTTTGTGGCTGGATTTTCATCCTGTCACGAACGGAACGAGATGATTCATGTGTTATCACCGCGCTATCACAGGCCAATCAGAGCTGTACAGGCGAGTTTGTTTACATCAGAGCTGACACTGACACATCCATTAATCTGTTATCTTTGCTCCTCATAATGGTATTTATTGTGAGTGTGTGTGCGAGTGCATAGCAAGAATTTTACACCATTCGGACTCCTGAAACCTTCGGAATATACTTGTGACTAAGAAAACTACAACATTGTTACTACAAATCGCCACGTAAGTAAATCGTACGTAAATACGAAAGCCGGGTAGAGTGAGTCACGTCAAACTCCGACCGGAAAAACAGGGCGTAGGGGGAGTTAGAAACGAAGTTATTGAAATCACACTTCCGGAAAGCAATGAATTACTTCTCGACGAAAGATCTGATGCATTTAATTTCCATTTAACACAATAATCGCACTCTAAGTAATCACCAGTTTACGTACTTGCCCTGTAATCCCTGTGATAAGGGCAACTTTCTGTTTTTCGTTGTTCACTTCCGCCATTTCGGATTCAGTTAGTGCCAGCACCGTACTTTGAAAGTTTCACTATCCCGATTGCTTTAAAGAAAAGGACGCTAGCAGGAACATGAATTGAGTCGAATGAGACATTATTTCTTCCTCTTGAGTTGTCGCTATTCTCCACCCGACCACTAGCTGATAACGAAAATCAACAAAAATGACGTCAGCAACGCGCGAGCACTCGGCCTAAGTCGGGCGCGTTCGGGTGCTCTCGGTTTTTGCCCGCGGGAGTTTTAGCGGGAAGTTTGAATTGACGGACTTGACTCCGATTGTCCGACAGATCTGAGGGAAGAATTTCATGAGCCGCCCTGCGACGCGACGTCCGCAGCTTCACTCATACACTTTATCTACCGTTGAGACTATCACTAATTACTTCACACGACCAGTGTGTAATTTAAATCAAAAAGTAAAAAAAAAAAAATTAAAAAAAAAAAATTATAAAAAATTACACGATGTACTAGTTTCTCCGCCAGGAAGCTCTCCCCGCAAGAAATCGTTCACCACCCGCCCGCCGCGCCGAGGGAACCGCGGCGCGGCGTGCTGGTAGCTCGAAACGCGCACTGACGCCTTCAAACCTAAGGGGCAACTTCACGCATTGCGCAATGCTTGAAGTATCCCCTTAGGTTTGTAGGAGTCAAATCGCGTTTCGAGCTGGCAGCACGCCGCGCCGTAAACTTGCACACAATTAATACGTTAGGATGTTAAAATCTTGGCAAATTGACATCAAATTCGAAACTAGCGACTCAAAAAACGTCAGCAACGAAACTTTCAGTCACTATACGACTTACTTCTTCCTGTTCTTGAGTTTTGGACCATAGTACGCCGCGGGCGGCGACTCATGAAATTCTCCGTTGTGCTCAATCGCCGTTCGTCCGTCACTTATTACTTTCGCTCACAACTGAGTTCATTCCAATTTCTTATCATAAGGGTATTGAATAATGTATGATGTTATACTTTAACCGTTCTTTGTTTGTGACTTGTGAATCACAAGACATCCATCTTCAGTATTACTTTCTAAAACTGTAACCTCATTCAGAAAAACATGTCGAAGTCTCGGTGGAAGGGGGGGGGGGGGCTGACGTTAGCTTTGATTCCTATTTTTAATGCTTTACACTGTATTCATTATATCTTAAGCTACTGACAAAAATAACATTGCACGCGTGGAATTCTAAAATTTGAAGATAAAGATGTGAGTTTTACCAACCGTTGAATGTAAATACTGAATTCTATTTAAGTAAGAGTTTTCGAATGCAAAAATTTTATTGCTTCCTGTGAATGTACTTACAGAGCCAACTTGCCTCTCAAATCTTTTAAAATTGTTTTAATATAGGAACTGAAATAAAGGCTTTTTGACCAAATCTTGAACTTCCTCCTTTCACTCCTTAAATTTATGAGGTAACCGTCGAGAACCTCACCTCCACCCTTTTGAAGAACATAAAAGTGTCCTAACCTCCCCTACTCTGCTGTGCTAAGGAACAACGCCGTATGAACCTTTGTTCGTTGCCAAATTTCTTGCCGAATTTTCAGGAAAGCTCATGAAAATTTTCCGTCCAATTTTCCAGAGAATTTTCTTCGCAATGTGATTTAAAAGTCTCAGATGATTTCAAGTAGGAGTCTTCATTATTTGAGTTAAAAATTTCATATTTTTAGAGTGAACATTTGGCAACTCTCGTATGTTCATACGGCGATTTTTCTTAGCACGTCAGTACTCGTCCCCTGTCCCATTTTCAAAAAATAACATAAAAAGCCTGACAAATAATTGAAAATTTTGTTTTATTGGAAAGCATATTTTTTTTAAATTTCGGGAGGCTTACGCAAGACTGATTATGAGCTTAATCCTCCTTTCTTATCTCGTATTACTCCTTAAGGCAAGCGTGACCCCATCCCTTAAGTAGCTTACGTAATGCTTGAACGGCCGCGGACCCTACATTTCAATCACGCACTTATTTCAGCTTTGATCCACCGAAAAAAAGGGATGCTGATTTAACATTCTGGATGTAAAAAAAAGGTGCGAAAACTCACAAAATGCTGAATTAACCGCTACAGCAGTTACTTTAGCGATGTCAAGATGTAAAACTAACTGCTGCGGCGGTTAGTTCAGTGTTTTGTGAGTTGTCGCACGCTTTTTTACATCCAGAATGTTAAATCAGCATTCTTTTTTTTTCGGTGATTCTATTGTATTGCCTACGCAGTGTTAGCGTTTGAATACCGAATACCAGTGGCGTGGCGTGCTTTGCGATATATCGATTGATCTGCCATCTAATCCAATGGAAATGGATCGATAAATAGGGTGCTCGCATCGAAAACCTCATGCAATAATCGATTATTTAACATAGCTTCAAATGGAGAAATATCCATCGATAATAATCGATCATTCACGCCTCGCCACTGCTGAATACACCCTCCGCATCTTTTTGCGAAGGGAATAAACTCTCAGACATCTGTAAGTTCTCTGAATCGAATCCTTGTCATTTCAGGTAATGGCAAGCTCGAGTGAGGAACTAACCGAAGGTCAGCGTTTAGACGCCGGTATAATGGAAATTGACCCGAACAACGACGAGCAGGTCTCAGCCAAGTTCCAAGAGTTTAAAAAGCACTTTGACAGGAACTATGCGGACTCTGCAGAGGAGGAGAAGAGGCTGAAGATTTTCAAAGACAACCTCATCAAGATCCAAAAACTGAATTCAAATCCCGAGGACACTGCCACCTACGGCCTCAACGACTTTGCTGATAAATCCCGTGAGTCAGTTTCTGTAATTTATACTCAACACACTTACGACGATATGTGTACAGGGTGTCTAGCATCAGGATTTTCCCAATTTTCCCGATTCTATCAGGAATTGAGGTCAATCAGGCTTTAATCCCGATTTCATCAGGACTCGAGGAAAATTCTGTCGTAAAATCAGAATTTGAGAGAAGTCGGTCGTCCGCTTATTTTCCGTTAATTATTCGCCATCCGACCTTTAATTTTTCTCCGCAAAAAATCAGGATATTTGATCAGGATTTGGAAGAATTATGACATCAGGATTTAGCAGTAAAAAATCAGGATTTCCCAAAATGAAAACCAACTAGACACCCTGGTGTAAAATTTAAAACAGAGATTCATAGGGTTAAAGTCAAGAAATGAAATCTTCTTTATCATCCTACCAAATTTCGCCATCGGTCCACCCGTGTTCCGTATGTAAAAAACAATCGGATTTTTTTTTTTTTTTTTGTGATAGCGACGTTTAAACAATTAAAAAAAACAAATTTCGAACAATTGACAATGTTGCTATAAAAACCAGCAATAGTTTACCTTATCGGGACAGGACCCAACGCTGGAATCATGTTAAGGCGTAAAAGAAACAAGCGAACCGTCCTCATTTAGTACTGCATACGCCGAACACAAGCCGACTTTCATTAAAAAACGCCTGGATGCAACTATTCGAGCTCCAGGGATGTCCGTGTTACCTACGCACAGATTTGAAGGCGTTTTGACGTACCGGGTACTTACCGCTTCACCCGCGGCGGCGTGATTGTTTCAAGAGATCTGAAAATGACAGAGCGCCTTCAATTCTTCGTTCATACCATGAAAGCATCTTTTAGGCACGAATATGTGCTCACAGGTGTAGGATGTGCCTTTTGCCTTAGTTTTGATATCGCGAAGTGCTGAGCATAATTCGTAGAGCACCTTTATAGTATAAAGCCATGCTGAAGAAATGTATTGTAGTATAAACGAGAAATGGCAGACCAGTTGCGCTGTTCACGGAATCGTGTTTTGATGATTTCCGATGATAGATCAGCAAAAAATAATAGAGTTCGTCTAAACGCCAAGTTTCCTCATCCAATATTGACGGAGATATCGCCCCTAAAAATACGCGGCGTATAACGTCATCTACTGCTGTAGTGTACGCCACAATTTCCTCCGTGTTTTACGTCGAGCAACCTGTGCAAGTAATAAGTGCATCACTGATTGATAAAACCCAAGGTGGAAGAAACCTCAATACCATACCATATTCAAAGTTTGGAAATTCAATACCTAAAGGGTGCAACCTTTCGAAATATTTCAAGAATGATAACCTTTATTTTTATCTCACTGCTATTAAACTTTAATGTGGTATCGAAACCAAAACTTAAATTGTAACACTTACTAATTAATTAATTTTTTTTTTTTTTTTTTTTTTTTTTTTTTTTTTTAGCGGAGGAAATGCGAATGCGGTGTGGATTAAGGAGACCAAACCAATGACCAGGTGCTGAACACCGAATTCGAAAATCATTTTATCGTTTTAAAACTAACAATTGTATCGTAATCAGTCTTTTAACTTTTCAAACTATTACAGTATTACAGTATCATCGGGAACTCAGATCTTTGTTTTAACACTCTAAGATTCAATTTTTTCTGAGGAAAAGGAGGGACGAATACCCCTTGTGATTTTGAAAAATAAGGGTAGCTCCCGGAGAGAGAGCCTGCCTTTACCTGAGGCATGAATCAAAAATGTTTAATTTTTACTACAAAATAACTACTTGTACATATTATTCTGTGTTGTAAAAGTGAATTTCCCAAACTGAATCTTGCAGCAGTCAATGCTTACAAAGTCTTTGAACAGACAGACTAAAATAAAGTATAGCAGCAAATATATATGTATTGTTTTACAAAGTTATACACCATAACCGTCCAAAATTTTTATCAAATAAAATCATGTTACAATTTTAATAATATTTATTTTGAATTTCACTCCTCCTTGGGCAACTTTTCACAACCGAGAACTACTATTTTTTACTCATCCACAGACGCATCTATTTGCATAGCATTACAAATAGCACTTACGCTGTTTGTGAAATGAGCTCAAAATAGATATATTTCTGCCAAACGGACCTATGTGCATTATGACGTGAGCCCTGTTATGCATATATTCTTATGGGCCTCAGGGCTCATGCCTCAATCCATATAGTTCCCTTTGGCAAAAATACGTCCAAATGGTAGTTCCCTATCGCGAAATGTAGTATATAAGTATCCAGCTCCACTTATTCCCACGCGCATGAATTGGGTAAAGTAAATATACACTGAAAAAAAATATTGCTGAATTTGCCTTGCACGCGGGTATTTCATGGCATGGTGTAGCTAAAAAACGAACGTGCAAACCATGCAGGTAAAATCGCTACACAAATTTCAGTTAACTTACACACACGCGTGTAGGTGATTTTGCTCCCTGAAAAGCTAAGTCTGTTACCTTTTCAGTTATTCTTCCGTAAATTTCGCTATTTTTCCGTAAATTCCGCTATTTCAGCCTAACTATTGAGCTATTTTTACTGTTTGCAAAGTACCGATACCAAAAAATGCAGTTACACTTCCAAGCCACTCGATGCAAAATTAACTGCATGAAGGCGCGCAGATGTAGCAAATTGGTGTAGCAATTCGTGCTAGTCGTTCACTTGATTCAACACCGTGCACGGATAAGAAAGCTTTACGATGTGAAGCAAATTTTGCTCCACCCTAAATTGGTGAATTAGCAATCCTTTTTTTTTCAGTGTAACTGAACAGAATTGAAAATGGAAAAATTTACTATGTAATAATCGACTGATCCTTCTTGTTTTATCCATGCAATGAGTAGAAAAAATGAATGCATCACTGAGTTTCCAGTAGCAAAGTTCAAATGTACGATATAAGCTCATCAGCACTTATTTCACGGGGCGCAACTTTTTCTCTCTATCCCTCTCACTATTTTGCTCATCGATGACGTACAACCCGCGCGGTTGTACGCGGTGGATTAACTTTTATTGGTTTATCGTTTACTAATGGAAACTATTGGTTTTAGGACATTTTGTCAACGATTTTTTGTCCAGTAGTTTACGCCCACACGTAAATAAGCAATGGTGACTTGGTCCAAGCGTTATATTTTAGTCGGTATGAAAAATTATATTGACAATATGGAAATGAGAAATTGAGAGAGAATGAGGTGTTGTTATGGTTGCTCATTTTCTAAATGAAATGTTATTACTTTCTCCTTTTGAATCGTCTTTTTAAATTTTCATTGGTGGATATTTGGTTTTATTTCTATCCTTAAAATATTCGATGTCCAATATACCTTATATATGTGTACAGGTACTTTTTTTTCATTTTTTCAATTTGTTCCTAACGAAATTATTACTTCATTTTGAAGACATTTATATTTTTAAATCGTGACAAATATTTGTGAAACCTTTTCCAAGCGACATTAATCTCAATAAGCCGCAGTTGTGCCGACAGAAACTGCAAAAATTGATTAAAGGAGGGAAAAAAACCAAGAGGCACGCAATCTTTAGTTTTAACTCATTTGTACATCGATCTTTTAGAGTCAAATAACTCAAATTTTGAGCGTTTGGTTGTACGTACACCTTGCTGCAGCACAATATAAGCACAAAATGTAAAAGAAAAAATTAAAGTGCTTTAGAAATCATTAAATTTGACACGGAACCACCAATATTTAAAAAACACACATTATATTATTACTCTCCCTTTGATAAATTGATACATATTTTTTCCCCATCAATTTAAATGAGAATAATCAATGCAGAGTGTGCAAACATTACAAAATCTTGAGTTAAAAAACGCTGACTATGCGAGTATAAATATTAAAGCCTAACAGCGAAGCGGCGCGGCGTGCTGCCAGCACGAGAGGCTCACTGGCGCCTACAAACCTAAGTGGATACTTCACGCATTGCACATGCTTGAAGTATCCACTTAGGTTTGTAGGCGCCAATGCGCGTTTCGCGCTGGCCGCCCGCCTGCCGTGCGGCGGCGCCTGAAGCAACTAGTTTCACAACAGAGGTGTTGCACAGTATTATACGAAATTGAACGTATTAAGAATGACAGGCATCCTTTTAAAAGTACAGATCTTTCCTCGCAAAATAAATCAAGATACTTATCGTACACTGGAAAAATCTAAGAGCCTTTAGCTGAGGCAAATATAGAGGTTTATCCGGTTCAGGTATAACAAGGTGGGAAAATCTTGAAAGATAATTAAGTCCTGTTACACCAAAGAGGTGTAGAGAGTTTTAGTGAATTTTGTCTCATGGAATTGACGCTCCCCCATTTTTACCAAAACTCTCAACTATATATTATTCTCCGTTGGACCAAACAGACAAAACAAAAAAAAACAAGCAAACCCTCATTCTTCCAAGACATTTTACATTTTCATCCAAAAACGTCGTGAGCAATTGTCGTTTGTATTTACATGTGGGCCAATTAACTTTGGGTCTCAACTGGCACGTGGACCAAAACCCCCGTGCCGAAAAAACGCGTGGACGTAAAGTACTGGAAAAAACAGGTGCGCGGACAAAAAATCGTTGACGAAATGTCCTCTAACCGAAACTATTGAGTGGACTGAGCACAATATCCTCGACTTCTAAATTGGATAATTATTGTAAAAACGACGACAAAATGATCTAATCTGCCGATAAATACACGTGTGAATAAAAAATGCCGCCTTGTGATATCACAAAGCGGTACCTGCATTTTGTTATGTTTAAATATATTTTTGTGCGATTTACCGGATGCACCCGAGCTCAGAAGCTCATGCAGCTCTTTCATATGATGTCACATAATTTTACACTGTTATTTGTTGTAAGTAACCGTCCATCGAAACTTAGATTTACCATTTAAGACAAAGAGGTCTGTGCACTAATGAAGACATTGCTTTTTCTCTTCTCGATGACCTATGGTCCTCCCTGTATCATAAGCCATATGGTACAAAAAGTACGTATTTTGGTCACTTCGTGAAGCATTCATAACACATGTAGGTCTGCATCCATCTAATCAATTATGTAGTAGCAAGTAGTGACGTGCCGTAACGTTACGTTATGTCATAACGTGCGTTACGACGAAACGTAACGTTATGCCGTAACGTTAACGTTAGTCAGACCACCTCGCGTCGATTTTTCATGACAGATTTTCGAGATATCGGCGCCACACGTTCAATCCAGAGTTTCGTAGCGCAGTTCCTAACACCCCCTCCTTCCTGTAACGCACCCATAACGCAGGCTTGGGCTCCCTTCTCTCAGGAGCGTTATGTATTTAATGAACGGACCTGATCTGAAACATTTTAAGAAGATGAAACATTTTATTGCTCTTTCGTGATGTTTTGGCTTCATTAATTGTCAGCAACACCTGAGACGCGTCCTGCACGCCAACAGATCCAGAATTTCGGTTCCCGGCACAGAATACATAATTGGATTTTAGAAACATCTGCTGCAATGAATTCTGCAAATTCGCATGCATGTGAAAATTTATGCGCTCCTATCTCTGAGAATATTTCGTGCAAACTACGGATGATTGATGAGGAAATGTGCTAGGTATCGCTTATTGTCACTTCGTGCAGCAAAGTTCGCGTGAATTTTCGGTCCCTGCAAACGATGGAGTGACGGAAATTCCCGATGATTTTTTTTCCGTGCACGTGGTAAACAAAAACTCAAAATTTTGCAGGAAATACAAATCTCTCTTTAATTCTAGGTTTTAAAGGAGATAAGGAAAATTAACGAGGGTCTCGCGGTCAGCTAATGAACAAATTGATTTAAAGAGATTACTTCGAAAGTTTCATTTCCGATCCTCAATGAGCGAATGTCACTAATCAGAATTACCTGAGCTGCAATGCACGTCGCCCAGATTTCTCTCACGTTTCATTTGTTTACCAGAGCATTGAAAACATGAAGCCTTGAACCTTTCTCTGAATTTTTCTTAGGTTGTTAAAAATACGTGCAAAATTTCATTTCAGAGCATTGCTTGATTTGTTGTTCAAAGAAATAAAACATGCGGAAGGAATTAGACGACGGCTGGTGTAATTTGGCTGATTCTGTCAAATCCATCAAATTTTTTGTGGCCAAGAACAATAATGACTGCAAAAAATGTCACAATACGAATTTCAAAGGTGCTGTTTTGAGAATTCTCCAAAAAGCTAAAAAAGGAACATAGGCTAGAAAACGCCAGACATCGAGTAGACTATTATGTTTAAACACTATCCAAGAATTAAACATTTTCGTTATTAAAAAATGCCGAGGAGCGAAATGTCTTTCATTAGAACAATACATACTTTTATTAATGAGCAATATTCCCAATACATTTTTACAGCTACTGTATTTTCGCCTTCAATTTGATAGGGTAGGCAAAATGAGCTGCTGGAAATGGACGACACGGATAACGACAGGCACTGGAAATAATCTAACCTCTATAAAGACTTTTAAAAGTATCTTTTGGAACACGGTAATCTTGTACTATATTTTTTCTTTACAATGCAAATTCATGTTTGAAGAATAGGATCTTGCCGCCGCCGCTACCCCCCCCTCCCATGACTGCCCACCGTATAAGGGCATGTGGATGAAACAGGGCACCTACTATACTTTCGAAACTCGTCGACACCTCACTTTGATCCACTTGACAGCGAGGTCTACAACTGAAAGCGACGATTAATCGAAATCGAATGATTCTATCGTCAGAAGAGCCCCTTTGAGTGTTCGCTCACACTCGATCTCATCGATAGATCGATCCTTGCAGGATGCACTAATCTGAGATACGCCGAGGCTTGTGCGCCATGGCAGTCGGCCCTTCTCCCTCCACCCATCAATCGAGCCCATTTTCGCAATTATCTTTGTTTATTTGATGACACTTAGCGTCAAACGCATCCAACCGCTTCGTTTCCGCGAACGAACGTGTTTCAATACGGGAAGATTTTTTCATTTTCTATTTGCCGAAAACCACGACATACACGCGTTTAGCTTCATCCTGATTTTTGTTCGTTAACATTTCTCATTTGACTTAGGTGGAGTGTAGAGGACTCTCTGAAGATGTTTTGTCAAGCTGTGCTAGTCCTTCTCGTATCCAACTGCATCCTGCAGGTAAATTATCACATCATATTTAATAGGTAGTTTACAGGTAGCTCTTAGGGCAGTTTTTACTTTAAAATTTTCTTCTGTGTAACTTTTCCCCCTCTCTCTGTGTATTCGATGTCTCATAATTTTATCCACTCTTCAGAAATTGTCTCACATTTGATGTTGCGTATCGGCGATTTAGGTCCGGGGATATTTTTGTGTTTTTAAGTTAGATTTGTTTTAAAATAATGCTGTTTGATAGTCGGTGGGTAAACGTGAATAGTGATTTTTACAATCGAAAAATTGTTTGGCCAATATCCTTGGTGCACATGGAAACATATTCCAGATTAAATAAAATTGGGAGCCACAAATTACAGAAGAAAAAATTGACAAGAATAGAGAAAATACTTAATTGATACGATACTAAAATAAAAGTTCTCTTCAAAAATTGCGTTGCGTGTGACGGTATAAAAATCCGGACACTGGTTGTCATGGTCATAATTTTTTGAAAACATTTTGTAATCAATTAAATGAAAATGGGAAATTTTGCAGAACTCATTTATAAGAGAAGATTTTAAAAAGATTACGTGACCTTTTATTAGTGCATGATGAAATTTGTTTGCAATGAAATCAGAACTTCTACCCTAGCTGTCAAAAGTTTTTTAATTTCATCTCTCGTCCGTTATGCTTTGTTGAGCACAGAAATTGGTTTTTTTCTTTAAATTGATTTCCTTGCATACCAATTTTTCTTCGTATGAAACCTTCTCAATAATTTCGCGAGCGATAAATCCTAGGAGCGCCTGAGTTTCAAGTTTCTTGCTTTTTAACCTGGCATTATTGATTACAATCGAGTTGAAACCACTAATATCGTGCATCTTATCAAACCATTAATAGGAGACAGTCCATTATCAATATCAGTGGAAGAGCTTTCGTACTTTGGCAGTGAAGCTGCAGGAACGCGTATCTCGGTTTGCAACGTTGCAGACTTCCTGTCAAACTTCACTTAATTTTTAAATGGAAAAATACTTAAAGTCATTTCTTGAAAACTCTCCTGTTTTTTTTTCTCTTTCTCTCTCTCTCTGTGATATTCTGCAATGATTCCAAACAATTGGTTCGTCCTCATTCGATAAAGCACAATAGCAGGAAGATATTAAATCACTCCAAACGTTTCTGCTTTTGCCGTAACTCGGCCGCCAAACGCGATCCGTTGTAAATGGTAACGCCTGGTGAGTTATGCGACTATTCCTGCTCTGTAACAAGAATTGCACATCGCTAAAAATGAAGGCACTTTAACTGTTTCTGCCTCACAGACATGTGATTTCCAGTAAATTGCTTGCGCGATTTTAGTCCAATTAGCAAAGGACTGTTAAATAAGGAGTCATGACACCCAAAGAGTAGTGAAATCAGGGTTATCTGCTCATCCGTGTATCGAACATCAGGTTTTTGCCGTTATATCATTTTTGAAATGGACAGCTTAAGGGTGGTTTCACGATAACTGGAATAGTTTTGTCGCCGTAACAGACAATACATTTTTCGGTCATATTTTTGGTAGTGATGCTACACAGAGTTACGTGTTATAACGCTTTTCAGAGATTTATCGCTCTACTTTTCAATTTTAACATATAAATGGCCGAAAATGTGCTGTCTGTTACGCTGACTTTTTACCGCGTAACAGACAGCACATTTTCGGAATTTACATAATATTAATTGAGAAGTAGAGCAATAAATCAGTAAAAAGCGCTGTAATAGAGCGCTGTAATAAACCCTTTGGAGATTAATGCGAAAAAACTAAAGTGATTATCATTTCTACTAAAAATATGTCCGAAAAATGTGTTGTCTGTTACGGCGACAACACTGTTCCAGTTATCGCAGTATGAAAGCACCCTTAACAATGCGCAATTTTTTTTTACGTTAATTTTTTTAATTTTGCTTACGGCTTTTCCGATGCACTCATCGTGCTAATAAAGCCAGGTATCACAATAAATATAATTCTTCGATTCGTTTAGCGAAAGTTTGCGACGGATCTATTTTGCAGGGCCGGATTAAGGGGGTGGCCACATGGGCCGCGGCCCATGGCGGCAAATCAAGGGGGCGGCAAATTTTGCAATTTGTTAAAAAAAAAATCGAATTTTGAAAAAAAATTACATACGAGAAAAGGCGACAAAATCTCTCATTTCTTGAGAGTATAGTAATTTCTAATTTTTTTGTCTTTTAGTGATAAAAGAGACAGCACCTTTCATTAATCGAGTTAAGAGAGAAACCAAACACGCAATTTGGCCTGGACTAAGAGAGAAATGATGACGAGGACTTGAGATGAAAAGGAGAAGCCCTCGGCGCGGCGGTCGGCATGTAACGCATATTAGCGCCTACAAGACTGTACGAATACTTCACGCCTGGCATCAAACACAGTGCGGTCACTGCGGTCAGCGTGAAACGGATAGCGCCTACAAGAGTGCATGAATACTTCACGCATTGCGCCAAAGACAGTGCAGTCTGCGCGGCGCGGCGGCGGAAGTTAAAATCATTAAACTACATCTATGTTTGTTCTTTCATAATTTGTTCGTTCATTTCTTATGAAAGGAAGGCCTTGTCCACACAGAGATAGGTTTACGGAACTTAACTTTCGCGCAAAGGTCCGTGAACTTTTGCTAGTAGTGTTAACAGGGCTTTCCCAAAAATATGTCCAACACGAGTAAACGATTCTTATGCACCCCTCCCCCGCTGGCACGCTTACTTGATGGTTTTTATTGGTATTTCAAAACGAATGAGAAGGGGGCGGCAAAATACAGGCGGCCCATGGGCGGCAAGTAGGTATATCCGGCCCTGCTATTTTGGTAATTTACCAAAACTTCTCCTGATATTCATCTCGGGTACTCAGTGTTATTTTAATAATTAAAGGCTCATGATATTTTAGGGGACGACAGAAAGCACCGAGGAAACTTCCAGCCTTGAATATGACATAAATGACGGTCTGATGATGATTGACCCAAGCAACGACGAGCAGGTGATGGCGAAGTTTGCGGAATTCAAAAATATTTTCACCAGGGAATACGCGGACGCTGCGGAGGAGGAGAAAAGGTTTAAGATTTTCAAAGACAACCTCATCAAGGTCCAAAAGTTGAACGCAAACCCCAACGATGACGCCATTTACGGCATCAACGCATTTTTCGATCTAACCCGTGAGTACATATTTCAGATTACAAGTCATTGCTCTAATAACACAATGCTGACGTTTAAAAGCTGTTTTTTGAAAAATCTCTAAAAACAGAAGATGTTTATACAAATGTTCCCATAAAATATGCACTGGAAAAAAAAACACATTGGAATTTAAAAGCAATTTAATTTAAAAAACTTTGGCGGATCCAAGAATTTAAAATATCTCGCACATGAGAAAATTCACTGAAATTTGCACAAGAACCAAGCCTCTAATTGAGCGGATTTCATTTAGATTTAAGCTTAAACCTGATTGAATCAAGAGTCTTTTTCTTGTCAATTTTTCAAGAGTCTGTCTCTAGATCCAATATATTTTTTCCAATGTGGAAAAAACTTAATATTTCAGACACGACTTTCCAACGTTTCAGGAAATATGATACCTATGGTGACGTATTTGCATTTTTAATATGTTTTGAAGACATGTTTGATCATTTTAAAATGTTAAAAAGTATTTAAAATACAATGAAAATTTTAAAGCCATTTTTAAAAAAAATTCTAAAAAGTTTTAGAAAATTTAGGTTTATAAAAATAATTTATGAATATTTTTTTTCGCTTGAAGTTTCTCCTTCTTTAGGCTTATCATTACGTAAGATTTTGCAATCGTTCAAATGAAAGGGCTAACAACAACTTCACAACTTCAACTTTTTATTTAATCAAATTGTCATAACTTTGTCAATTTTTGACCAAATGAGTTGATCTTGGTTTCATTCGATAGTTTGTAAGTTAATCTTTAAAATGAAATCAACATCAAGCGTTTACCTAGGTCAGTTTTTGAACTACAGAAACAGTTTGGATAATTTTTGGAGAGCCTGTATAAATATTTACGCTCAACAACTCATATTAATCTTCAAAAGAAACGAGATCTTCTGAGACTGGAAAAAAATATAAACAGGGATACTAATTTTGTATGCAACTCATGTGTCTATCAGATTAAGTACTTCAATAATGGAGTTGGTTTCAATTTCAGCGGAAGAAATGAGAATGCGCACCGGATTGAGACCGCCTCAACCTAAAACTTGATCTGGAAAACGTTCCCTCACCCTCAGAATGCATCCTGGATTAAGAATCAAGATTTACCAGGATATTTTCTCTGTCTGATTTCTCAATTACAGAGTGGTAACTTCTCGTGGCTATGCAAATAAAAAGTTTTGGTACTTCAATAACTCATATCAAAACTCTTTATACCAGTGTTACATTTTTACTGTTACACTTCGGTGGTGCTTAAAAAAAAGAATAAACATTTATGCCGCTCGCCAGTAGCAATCGCTGGCAATCAGCAACTTGTTTCGACAAATTGGAATCTTCGTCATTCAATCTCGCCTTCATTTTTCCGCGATACTCAACGCACAGTCACGAACTTAGTTAGGTTGTCTATCCGACCTGAAATAAACTGAAGACACTGATTTCACGACTTGCTCGAGCGAGTGTCCTAGATGCCACCTTGTTTTAACGGAAGAAAAATCGCCTACGTCAACTTAATTAAGAGGCAACATAATCAATACTCTTTTTATGCTCCTGAATTTTTTCATCTTATGATTTTGTATTTATCACACCAAAGTCTTGCAAATTGCCAGCGATTGCTAATTGCCTACGGCATAGAGTTCGATTATATACCCCTCAATTTTAATTTTCGTTTGTTTCTCACGTCTGTCACGTTCAAAATGAGATGCATCCAAGATTTTTGATCCATAGTTACCGTGATCGTTACATTTTGTGTTTCCTAAATGAGGTATATTCACTATCACGGCTGCGTGGTACTTCGGATGATTACAACTCAATGTGTACCAAACCAGAAAGATGATTGGATGATATTCGGCATTGAATACGTTATTATCAATGAATTACTCAGACGAATGAACGGCATCAAATGCCGGCGCCGTTTTTGGCAATAAAAAGTGTCATATCTGTCTGGCCAATACCAAGTGGGTTTACAGTGAAATTAATAAAAAGTTATAATCATGGTTAGATCTAGGCGTATATTTTTTCATATGTGTGAATAATAAATACAGATATATTATGTACAACGAAATAATGATTTTAAATTACAATATCGCAAAGATCATGAAAACACTAAATACTAAAAAATTAACTTAATAGGTAAATATCCCAACGCTCGGAATTTCCAGAAATTCCTGGGATCTAGCAAAAGGCCTTCAATCACGACTTTAACGAAAAATAATTAGCAAACATGTTCGCACTGATAAATCAGCGTTTACATGATTACTAGTCATTGTATTTCGAAAAATCAAACAATCTCTTAAAGAAGTATAATTAGCCGTCTCCAAGAGAAGGTAAATACATAAACGATTCGTGAGGAACTAAATCACAAAGTAAACAAGCATGGAACTGCTTCCTCTGTTAAACGCTTTTTTTGGTGATAAAATTATTTTAAATCATCGGTGTCAAGAGAGAGTCAACTCTCAATATTAAACAGTAAGTCAACTATTTTCCGCTTGACATTTCAAAATCGTTTGAATTTGGAAGTATTCATCTTAAAAATGGCCAGATGGATTTGCCAAAGTACGATGACCATACTTGAAGCAACCTGATGCCCGTAATTGACAAACACTTTTTTCGAAATAAACTAACACTAAGGCAAATTCACAAGAAATTCAGGTACGTTGTCAAACTATCAGGTTGTTTACTCTTCGATCTAGTTATGTACTTATATCCAACCACGGTCAAAAATGTTTACCTTTACAAATTTGGATCCATATCACTTCAGCTAATAAATTACTTAGGAGAGAAAATCTTCCTACTCAAGGAACCCGAATCGAAAGAAAAGTACAAATGTAGCTAAGTACATCTGACAGAATAAGCTTTCAAAGGAACATTCATTCTTTCCTAAAGTTATACCGCGGGAAAGCATCACATTCTCGTTAAGGATGCCGTGTCATCTTTTCAAAGGATGACACGGACTGTTTGGCGTCAAAATTTTTGTCTGGCGATCATCAGTCAATGCACAGCTTCCGGAAAGATCCTGTGACGGAACTCATGGAGAATTTATCATTGTTGTTGTCTTTTGATCTCTTGCTTTCGACGGAGACAAGTGATTCGTCTTCCAAAAACCAGTTGCTTTTCCGTCTCAGAACGTTCCTCCACTCGTCTGAAAAAACACCACACAGCAATCAGTAGAAGTAGACAGAATTAGTAGAAGTAGTAGAAGTAGTAGAATTGGACACTATAAATCGAGGGGTTTGGAGGACAAGGCGCATAAAAGCAGTTTTTTCTGTTTCGAGAAATACGTGTGCGAAGTTTCGAAATTACATGGATTCTTATGGCAAATAAAAAGTTCATACTGATCAATTAATGCTTAAAAATTGGAATTTGGAAGCGAATTTCTCACAGAATATGCATTAAGACTAATTTCACTTGAAGGTCATTAATATCTCCATTTTTTCAAAAACTGCACTTATGCGCGTTGTCCCCCAAGCCCCTTAATTCGTTGGATATGAAGTTTTAAAAGCATCTCTTTTCATAAATTATTTCACTCGACAAGCATTGCAGTGACAGAGGTATTTGTGGTGAAAATCGTTTATTTTTAAGAGATTCCTTAAGGTGAATCCAGGGTTCGATTAGGGATAATTCAAGATTAGAGATAGCGCCACCAGTCACCCCTGAGAATTTCACTTTCCTTCGACGATTACTGAAATAATATTTCTCGAATTACAAAAAGCAGATCAGCTTTGTGGCAGGTATTTTCACACCATTTACTAGAATAAAACACCCAAAAATTGAATTTTTAGAGCGTTTCAGAGGTTTTCAGAGGCGCTTCAGGTTGAAAAATCGCAACTGAGAGAGCAGCGCAGACGATGGAGCGGAAGTGCTGTTGCCAGCCTTTGTGAAGGTTCATTTCAAGTGCTTGTATTTTTATTTACTACGCAAATTTCGACAAAATATTTTTGAGAGTATCAGACATTGATTTTCATTAAATACGGGAGATCGATAATTTCGATTTGAATAACATTTTTTCGCTCTTATAGAAAATTTGGACTTCCCTTTCAAGTGGACGGAGCCGTGCCATCAAAAACTATCTGTTTTTTTTTTTTTTTTATTTATTTTTATTTTTAAAAAAAGGAGGAAAATGATATTTTATCATTGCGGTTGGTCCAAGGACATGAGATACAAAAGAAACTTACTGTTGATATACTGCGTGTCTGGCAGTTCACCTCCCAGGTCCTTTGGGAGCACCTTGGATGATAGACTTTTTGCGAGTGACTCAGTTGATTTGTGGTGAACAAGCTGTAATACAATCGAAAGATGGTGATGAGTTTAGGAAAAATAAGTATTTTTTTTCCTCATGCAAAGAAAATAGATTTTAGTGCAAATACCTCAGATGCGGGACGAATTTTGGTTCAAATCATTTTTATCGAAACGTTGAAAGTAATCCTTACGTTTACAAAGATCTTTTCCCGCAGACTCTTGGGAAAAAATAGTGAAACAAAATAAACATAAGAGTTACTCTCTTTGCCTATGGAAAAAAGTATGCGAAATTTCAGAATTGATTTATTCTTGACTAGAAAAAAGGGGGGGGGTATCATGCTGAAATTGATCTCAGCAGGTAGAAATTTCTAACTTCCTTAAATGAGTCTATAAGCTTTTCATGTTGGAAAATCAACGGAATATTCTTTGAAATTTTATCGAGAGCAGCTTTTGTCCCAAAAACCGTACAAACTTTCCTGACTTAAGTCCATGTCCGTCAAAATGAAAAAAGCTCCATCTTTTAAACTGTTATAAGTATTGATAGGAAGGAACTTTTTGGGTTTGGTTCATAGATTTTTAGCTTAATTTTTGGAAATTCAATTAAATTTTGATCGTTCAAATTTGAGTTTTGCCCAACTTGAGATTAAGATGAAGATAACTTACCCTATCCATAATTTTTCGAGAGAAGAAAGGTTTCAAGATCAAGATACATTTCTCAATGAAAGACGCAGTGTAAAGGAGATGTACATTCTTTATTCTGAGCGGCAACATTTTCTGAAAGAAAACAAGAAAAATATGAAGTTGATGATTCAAGTAACAATGGAGCTCACAATAGATGTTACACAGATCAGATTTTAAGACTCACCCGTATCTTTTTTTTTTTTTGCATTTTCCACCTCGTGAAAATATAAATCCCAAAATGGTTTCTTATTTGATGATATCCTTATAGTACGTGCTCTGAATTGCCCTCGTGTGTATTTTCAGGGAGCTCATAAATAAAATTGAAATCGATCTACTTTCTCGGCTATCGTGAGAATTAAAGAAAATTAAGTAATTAATTAATTAAGAGAATTAATTAATTTAGCTTGAAAAGAAAAAGAAAAAAGAAGAAAAAAACCAACGCATAAAAGTTTAAGAAGAGATTTGATCGAAAATTCTATCGTATGCAAAAACTCATGGAGACTTAAACGCCCGTGTAGAACAGTAGGACACGCACGTAGCGACACTGAACTCACTGAGAGGAATTCTCCTATCAATATAGAGAATGTCTCTAATCAGTTATACCGAATCTATGGGTAATATCGAACAAAAAATTTGCCAAAATATTTTTGGAGATGTAGGTGTGATTAAACTTCTTTTGTCAGTTTAGTTCAATCAAAAAAGGTCTCACAAACAGAGCGTTTGATCGTGACGAACCGAAATTTCGTTTTATTAACAAACCAAATTGTTTTGTCGATACAAAAACCGATCGCTTGGCTTAGACGATCCACCTTCCTTTCTCTATGTTGGTGTAAAACCACTCAAAATTGGAAAATCAATAAGTTTGGAGCATCGAAGAGTAAAGGAACTTCCTCGGTTTTCAAGAGAGTCGCTGTGGACTGGCAAACAAAAAGTTTGTCAAAACGACAAATTTTATTTACTTTCTTTTAGATAGAGGCTTGTAGGCCAGGTACTTAAATAGAGATCACTCACCTTTCCTAATGACAGGACTTGTTTCAAGAAAACGAGATCAATTTGAGCCATGTGACTAAAAACTAGATTCCTAATATCGAGAATAACGACAAAGCTTGTGAAATCTAGTTTGTTCCTCAGGAATGCTTCCAAGATCATCCTTATCCTCTGGCAAAGCTCCTGCAGTTTAAATGTCTGCGGATCGGTGCTGTTGAAACCGATGATGAGTATCCGTGATCCATCTTCAGCCTTTGGTTCCAACACAACTACGGATCTGAAATTCAAACACGCAGAGAGATGTTTAGAAATTTATTCAGGATTTGTACACGTTTATTTGTAGCAACAAGTATCATACAGACACAATAATCTGAAGTCTTTCTTTTTAATTGTCGTAACAGCTCACAGATGATGCTTGAAAATCTTTTATAGTTTTATCGAGGAATTGTCCGCGAAACTTTATTGAACCACACGAAGCAACCTGTTCTGGGGCTGAAATAATGTCCACGAGGCACGATCTGTACCTAATAAAATGTGATTGAGTTTTTTTGTAATTAAGTGTACTAATTTGCATGTAAAGGTAGGAATATGAAAAAAAGTATGTCAAAAAATCTTAAATCTGAAAATGACAGGAATTACTGTGAATAAAATCGGCAAGACCACGATGATTTTGCCTCAACCAAGATGCTCAATACAAGCTTCTAAAAAACGTAAATTTTTTTTTCCAAATACAGACTCCAGTGAGTTTTAGGTGCACTTTGGGGAATTCTTAAAATTTCTAGCCTTTAAGTCGTGAAGAAACATGTCGGTATACTTACACGTCATTATAATATTCGCTGTATAGGGCTGAGTCTGACAACAGGATGTTCGGGTGAAGCGCCCTCAATAGGAAATAGCTATCAACGCAGTCTTTAGTTTTCTCCAGACTATTTCTGTTCATGAGCAAGAGATTTTCCAACCAGTTTCTGACTTCTCCTGCAACAATAATCGAAAAGTTTTGTAAACATTTTTTACATTGTAAAATTTTGCTCTTGTAAAAAAGAACAAAAAGGGTTTCCTAACTCGGATGTTTTGATAGTTCCAAAAAAAAACCCAAAAAACAACAACAACAACTGTCCACGAAGTTTTCTCATTGAAATTTACGAGATTTCTAACCGCCAATTGGACAGAGCTTAACAGAAAGGAACCAAGCCACATCAGCTATTGCCAAGTTTAACCGGGCAATTAAATTTGTTACGAGAGAACGTTTGTTCGGATTTCTTTGAAAATTTTAAGGAATTTGCTTCGTACCATGGAGACTTTTCACTGAAATTTGCACGAAAATCCGCACAACCGTTTTTATGTAACAAATTAAATTGCCCAATTAAATTTGGCAATAGCTGATGTGGCTTGGTTCCTTTCTGTTTAACACGGTCCAATTCTACCAAGGCAAGTCAAAGGTGAATCTTAGTGAACTAGTTGCAGGTTATTATATCATAAACGTTGCAGCTTCAGGTGTAATCTGATCTGACCGATATAATAAAAAGAAAAGGAATGATGTTGAATAAACGTGAGCTAGAGACGATGATGGAGTTTTGAAAAGTTTACCAATCTCATTCGATTGCAGCGTAATAATAGCGGGCAATTCCTCGTCGAGAGGACGATGGAAGTTTGCGTCATTTTAGCGCGTATTTATCCAGACGCATTTAATACGTCGAGATTGTGCGGAATAAATATCTGAACTTGAGTGGAAACTTTCAACCTTGAGTGTTTCCTCGATAGCGCCGCTTTGGTCTGTATAGATTTGTCCACCACAGTGAGAAAGAAAACATCTGTCCAGGAAATGGCTAACGATCAGTGACTCCTCGACCTTTTCTCCCCCCGATTTTTAAAATTGGAGAAAAAAATTGTTCTCTTGTAAGCAACTTATTGCATGGCCTTTAATTAATGGAGAATCTCTCCGAAGATATGTTGAATTACAATGATACGATTTAAGTTTTTATTGTTTTTTGATGGGTAAAAAGACGTTTTGAATCAGAGCAGTCGAAAATTAAATTATTGAATTTATACATCTGTTTTTTAAAGGTCTTCAATTATGCATAGCCAAAATAAAATCCTCTGAAAAAAATTTCTACAGTCGATGCTAACCAAAGTTTCGTTGCAACCCACTTTCGCAATTCCAAAATATTTCCGTTCCGCGAAAGGCAATATAATTTTTGTTCCGATTTGGTCAATTGACAACGCAATATAATCTGCTTTATAAGCTTCGATATACGTATGAGTAAAAGTGAAAAAGAAAGTATTGGAGACAAAATAACAGAAATCATCCTATTCTGTAGCAAAATTTGGTGGAAGTAATGGTAATGCCAATTTTACGACATAGAATATTATTTCAATCAGTTAAAGCGGCTCCAAGCTATCAAAAGGGAACAGATACTGCGGGCTGATTATTGAAATTGATGGACAAAGCAATAGACAAAAGAGACACAGGGAAAATAAAGTGATCCTATTGACAGAAACGGGCGGCTGTTAGTTAGTCGATAACTAACCTCCGTTTTCCATCCCAACTATTCGTCCCCACTAAAAGGATCGCTCAATTTTCCAATTTTCTCATCTGTCTATCAATTTCAACAATCAGCCTCGAATACATCTAAAAATTAAACTTCCTTTAGTTTTAAGGTGCCTATTAAACGATATAATAATTCATCGGGTCGAAAGTATCAGCTTCATTTATGAACTGTTCGTCATGTGGGGCTTTCACCGTCATAGTTGGCAACCTGGGTCGAAGCGTTGAACGCACTGAAGTACTGACCAGGAGGCCGGGATGCGATTGGTCAAGTCGATCTCTTCCTCGTTAATATAGTTGGGCCGAATGCCAAGAAAACTCGACTCTAACTGATGCCCTTTTTATTAGCAGAATGCTTGTCCTGTCATAGTGAAGATTTTACAAAATTATCACATTTCAGGGCTTCATTTAAAGTGAATTAAATCGCGTGCCTCGGCAACGTTGTTAATCGCTGTTTTCAGATGGTTTTAATGCATGGAGAAGATGCACAGCAAGTGGAATAGATTTCTGAGAGGAGAAAACGTGTATAAAATACATAGATAGCGTGAAAATAAAAAGAAGGGGAAGGATGAGAAGTTGGAGGAGGAGAAGTTGGAGGAGGAGAAGAAGAAGAAGAAGAAGAAGAAGAAGAAGAAGAAGAAGAAGAAAAAGAAAAAGGAGAAGAAGGAGGAGGAGAGGAAGAAGGAGAAGGAGAAGAAGGAGAAGAATAAAAATAAGAAGAAGACAAAGAATAATAATAAGAAGAAGACGACGAAGATGGAGAAGAAGAGGAGGAGGAAGAGTAGAATGAAGAAGAGAAGAGAGGAGGGAAAAAAAGAAGAGGATAAAGAAGAAGAAGAAGAAGAAGAAGAGAGGAGGAAGAATACGGAGAAGAAGAGGAGAAAGAAGGATACACTTCTCGGAAAAGCGCAAGTTCTTTCCAAAAGACTAAACCTGTGCGGGGAAAAAACTAAAATTTTGAACTTAAGCCCTTCTACCAGAAACCGCTTCAAATAGCAAATGCCCACAACATGTTCGGAAAGACCAGAATTAATCCCACATCGCAGCCTTGGATAGCCTTGGGTGGGAGTTGCTGAAATATCTCATTCTCCTCCGCTTTGCATGTGAGCGGCTAGACTTCCTGCACTTTTTCCGCTATAAAAAATGTATCACGCGATATATCGTTAGTAAAATTACAGTGTCAATGCCACCGACCGACTCGACCGAGGAGAAGTGGACATGCCTTTGACTGCGCGCGACCACGAGGAAACCGAGCGGCGGATCCAATAAAAAACTCGAGGAACGAAAAAAAAAGGACACGAATCGACAAAACTTACAAAAAAAAAGTCGACGATGCACAAAAAAACTACTTCACGCATCCTTAAACTAATCTTCGTCCACAGTGGTTTGTCATTCAAGCCGTTTCCTACGAAAGGGGAAATAAGGAAAAAGAAAAGGGGGAAAAAACCTGAACGGATAAAGTAGGAATTTCATAAGTTCTCATGATTTGGCTTTCAAAGACTATTAGATGATTTTAGTTTAGTTATATAAAATCCACATTCACTTGTAAAGAAACGTGAGTGAATAATTACATTTCTTTACAGAGTTAATTTTTTTTTTTTTTTTTTTTTTTTTTTTTTTTTTTTTTTTTTTTTGACTGTTTGTATGTTGTTGCGATACATTACTATATTGTAATGGCTCAGTTCTGTTACTAGAATTTTAGGGTCATCACATTTATTTTTGGCGGGGAGACTCAGTGAAAAAAAAAGAGAAAAAAAGAAAGAAAAATGAAAGAAAGAATCTGAGGAAGAAACTTTATCACAAGACAGACAGTGACGTTTTCTATTTCAAAAGATTTTGATTAAATTACCCTCATTTTAAAATGACGAGTTTTTTCTTTTCCCACGTTCTTTTTCATTATGGTTTGTTTTGCTCGTTGTCGGAACATTGCCATCTAAAAACGGATTGATGCAAATTTTAATTTTTCATATTCACAAAATTTTCCCATATTTTCTTAAAAAAGAAGAACTCAAGAAAAATATGTGCGGGGTGGATAGAAACTTGTTTTCTGAGTTAGAGGTTGAAAAAAATCACCCACGAAAACGCCATTGAAGTGACATCAGTTAAGTGTTCAGGAACTAGATTCATCCATGCACGTGTTCACCTTATAAAGATCATCAAAAACTTGAGATAAAAGAGTTTCAAATGCGCAACGATCGATCAATTTATATGGGAAAAAACGCTCAACAGAAATGTTGACGTTGAAATGCCGTTTGATTAGTAGTTTTCGGAATCAACTTTGACTTCAAGGCTGAAGTGATTTTGTTAAACGACAACACGATCAGCTAATTCCCAACTTCGGGAGCGAACTAGTCTGCGGAAGATGTACAAAAGTAACACTAGTAAAAGTATTCTTTTCGCAAGTTGTGCTCAGGTGAAATATGGGGTGAAAAGCTTGTTTTTATTTTCATGAGCACGAGAGGGTATTGAGAATAATAAATCAGCTTGCATTCATGGATTTTACATACAATTAATCGAAATTACACCAGATTGGTTCGAACACCTGACAGGAAGTACTAGGGGTATGCCTCCTGGCTACTACGCGGCCCATTCCCCGGAGGACGCTTCGTGCCCTCATGGCCCATGGCGGCCATGGGCCATGGCCATGGTGGTAAGGCCCGCTTCGTGAGCTCATCCAGGGACCATCTCCTATCGAACAGTGGCGTGGCGTGCTTTGCGATATATCGATTGATCTGCCATTTAAACCTCTGGTAAAGAATCGATTATTAAGGTGTTCGCTGCGAACACCCTGATTATCGATCCTTTTCCATAGGTTTAAATGGCATTACAATCGATATATCGCAAAGCTCGCCATGCCACTGCTATGGAACGCCGCAAAAATCATGAAAATTGGGAGGGTAGATCTTCAGATCGATCTGTGACCAAAAAAAAGAAACTATTGGGGGTCAAGGAGCTTCTGGTCATGATATAGTAATAATGATTCCTCGTAAATTAAAAACATAAAGGTCTTGAGTTTTCGTCGTTTATTTAACTAGGTCTCTCAGAACAGCCCTCTATTTGAACTATATGCTCGTGCATGAAAGGCATCTGAGCACGACACCTAACCGTAACAGTACCTTTATTCTCCTAAGGCCCCTCAGGGAGTTGCAGTCCCTTTATACCTCTTGTCTCCTTCCTGGAGGAACCTGCGATCAAGCATTTTATTTTAGCAGCCCCTCTTCCCTCATATATGGTTATTTTTTTAAAACTGACAGAGAAAAAGCGCGCTTGTCCACACGAAAAAAACATGGATTGCTGATTTAACAATTAAATTGTTAAAAATATATGTCCGAAATGCTTCAAATGTACATTTTACAATGAGAGAAAGCTAATTTAACCACGGGGTTGGATAAATTAACATTTTTTTATTTTAAAATCTAACCTGAACATGTCGGACACTTTTTTTTAACAACAAAATTTTTAAATCAGCAATATACTTTCTTTCCGTGCATTGGTCCTAGTATTTCTTTGTTCTGTTTTTCGATGCTATACCAATGAAAACCGATATATTGCACGAACGTAGGTTTGAATAAGTTTGTAGCTTTTCGCTGAAATAAGAGTTTCTTCTCGTATTTTTCTCATTGGCGACAAATTTGTTGCATAAATTTATAAGAGACGTTTGTTCTTGTTTACTGTGACTCCGTATCCGAGGATCTTGAGGTCACCACCATCGACCGAGAACGTAAACACTCGGCCATCCAACTGGACCGCCTAGCATGGTCGGCGGCGTTGTCGCCTCGCTTATTCTTTTATTTCATCATCATTTCAGTTTTTCCTTCCTTATTCTGTACCCTACGGTGGAAAAAAGACTTATTGTACCTGTACATCGGTTGAGATTTTCCTTTTAAGCAGTCTTCCTTCGTGAAGTTCAGTTAATTGGTATCGTTGATTAGACTAGGACTTCAAAGCTAAGATACAGACAACGTCCACAGTATAAATGTGATAGCGGAAATCAAAATATCCGCCAAAATTTGCCAAAAATTTGCGAAATCTGCTACAGCAAATTTTGGATAGCAGAATCACATTTGGACGGGTTTAACCAGAATTATTCAAAATCTGATTTTTTTTTATTCCTGCCATCCTACGTAACGCACTTGTAACACAGATCTACTTCTCCCTCAAGAAAAGTACGTAATACTTAACCACCCCTTCCCCCTCCCTGAAACTCGGGTTTGAAAATGAGTTATAAATGAACGATTTCCACCAACGTCGATTTTTCATTTCTTATAGTTTCGAGAAATCAGCACTACGCTAATTTCAGCGTATAAAGTAAGGTAGCCCGCCCGGACTCACCCTCCCCCCTTTGTAACGCACCTGTAACGCAGGACGCAGGCTCTATAATCTTCCTCCTTCTCCCTTAAGCATTACGCATGTTATGAATAGCCCCTAAGAATCGATTAATGTAACAAGCACGTGTATGTTTCGGATGAATTTCAGGGATATCTGACAACCGCTAAGAAATCGCAACTTTAGAATTAATTACAATGCGAACGGAAGGCCCGCGGCAAAGCCGGCTTTGGTTCTTGCGTTTCAGGTGAGCTCCGCAAGAATTCGCGTGTGGTGCAATGTTGCCAAATAGCACGCCAAAACGTATTCATTTTCCCATGTGCCTAGCAATGCTACATGTGGAACTTTCTGTGCTGTGGCAAACCTGGTGTCCGATTCGCGGTCGCATCTTATGAGCAGCATTGACAAATCAAGCAAATCTTTACATTTCTCAGCTCCTTGTAGTAGTTGTAGTACTCTCTTGGCGCAGAGAAAAAATTCATTCATGGGAACCGAACTGTTCGGTTGGCAAACTGGGCACCGATTCGACAGTTTGACACCCCTATACCAAGAAGTACCAATATTTAAAGAGTCTGCGGAGACTGGGTCTCATATATGGTGATCCTTGAGTTAAAGAAAGAAAAAAATTACTGCGAATTTTGGTAAAAGCGGGTGGGAAAAGGATTGTTGCTGTCTTTAGATTACTAATACTACTACTAATTTTGACTAACATTTATTTTATCTTTCTATGAAGTCTGAAATTGCTAAGCCACCAAAGGTGGATCCATCAGCGGTCATATTCTCCAAACAAATGTTTTATACCCTGCACGTGAGAAAATTTTAGTTCGGACCCCTTTTTGATAAGCATAACCGCGGCCATGCGCATTCGGCAACAATGAGTTATTCCTGATTTAATTCTAATTTCGGAATGTGTCTGCTCGGAAATGCTCACAGAATGAATAGTGTTGGAAAATTGCTGAACGTAAATAATTATTTACTGTGCACTTAAGGACGCGTAAGAAACGTGGGAGTATTTAAGGACATGGGAACTCATTCCATTGATAAATAGTTTTTACGTTCTCATCTGGGGTCGTTTAACGTCCGTCAATCAAATGCTAGAATATTCCTGGTCTTATTTCATTTCGAGGATTTCTCGAGGACGACAATTTGAAAAAGAGTCAATAATCCTGGAGAACTTCTTTTCGGAAATTGAATTCTTATCATTCCATTAATTCAGAGCTTTCGATGTACGAGACACGCTGAAAGTGTATCTTTGATTTGCTTAAGGAAAGAATTGAAGAGAAAAACTGGTGGTAAGTTAAGCAACTATGAGGTATTTTTGGGAAGAGAAATGAATAAATAATTAAAAAAGGAGGACACGTCATAGACATGCTTCGGCGAGACAAATTGTTTCTCACAGAGACTTTTCATACCATTACTTTTGAAAAAAAACCAATCGACTCTAAGAACTGTGAGTAATCAGAGATTGGACATACACGAAAAAAAAATTCGATTCGAGTAACCGAATTATTAACTGAAGTTTTCAGTGTTACCGAGCCTCCATTCAGATGACAAAAATTTTTGTTGGCAAACCCCAGACTTGTGTATATTCTTCGCCAAACACGTCCGTCGTCTGCGGGGCGATTATTGAAATTGATGGACAAAGCGATAGACAAAGAAGACATAGGGAGTATGGAGCGATCTTATTGGTTGACATGGTTGTTTCTTATAGACTAAGGAGATGGACTGACTGTCGGGTCTTTAGTGGGTTGCCGTGAGTTAGTCCATTGCCACCACCTGCTTCCACCAACAGGATCCCTCAAAATACCTTTTTTGGTCTTTGTCTATAGCTTTGTCTATCAATTTCAATAATCAGCCCGCTGAACAGAGGTCCAGTTTCTGCGACCAAGAACTTCAGTTATCTGGACTAAAACCTTTGGTGTTCTGTATGGACCGAAGTTTCTGTCTAGATCCTCCATCTGTTTTCATACATATAACTGGGCATGAGGCTGAAGTTTAGCGGAGCATGAGGTTTTCAGTCGCACAATTTTTCGCCTGCCTTGTACGGTAATTTTGTCTCTTTAGACATATAAGTAAATTTAACGCCACTTTTTTTATTTTACTGAAACTCTATTATAAAAAATCCCGATCATTCCCTATTAGCATTGGCTAAAAAAAACAAAAGTTAAAAAACTCGTAAACTCCGAAAATGAAACTCTTAAAAATTGTTAAAATATCCTAGAACGAATCCTTTTCAGCTCTTTTTTACTTTGAAAAGCCACATTGCATTTTTCAGTTTTTAATATTTTACTTTTGTAAATTTCCAAAAAAAAAACTTTTCATACATTTTAATTTTATGTAGGTATTGCCAATTCTGCATTTTATTTCGCGTCTAGCGCACCAATATGCGAGTGATAATCAGAATTTATTAGAATATTAATGCCAACTTTTTCCCTTCTTTAAACAAAAATTTCACATCTTTGCTGAGAACAGAGGACAAGGAGTTATGTACCTTGAAAATTTCCAAAAAAAAAAGTCTGTTTTTTTTTTTTTTTTTTTTTTTAAAGTCCAATTTTAAAATGCAATGCTTTTGGAGATCGTCTAAAGAATGGCAATAAGCGGCAACCTTGCATTTATCGATCGTAACCCGCGCAGCTAAGTCAGTGCTGTGTCAATCGGAGAGAAAAAGAAAGTGGTGAATGAATGAATTAAAGCAGGACGATTTGGACGAAACAGATAGAAAGCTGGTGCTCGACTTCAGTCACCTCTCTTAATTAGAGCCTCGCCGATGGACGGCCACTCAAACAAATCGAGCCCAACGCGAGTGAGTATGATGACACAATGACCCGATACCAATCGTCAGAGTTGCCACATAACCGACTGCGATTCTGAGATTTCCCTGTTATTTAACCTCGATTCGATACGATGAGAAGGGTTGCAATCATGGGTGGAAGCGGGTACTTTTTGTGGAGAGATCAGAAGGGCACCTTATCAAAGAGACATCATCTTGCAATATAAGGAACCACTATTTCTGGCTCATTTTAGAAACAACATACGTGCTGTTCGTTTCCCTACGCAGATAGGCGCTTTTATAGAAGAGCCAGAGATAAGCGAGGTTCCTAATTGCAAAATGTAATCCTAAGGGGAGTCTAGGGGGTACTAAAACCACCCCATCATAGATGATCTGTGGGATACAACTTACCCTAGAGGAGCTTTAAGGGGATCTACTCAGCTTCAAAAGGGTGTCCGAAGAAGATTTTGAAAAATTGAATCATCTCAAGAGCATGTTAAAATTGTTCAAGCTGTCTTTGCTGAAAAATTGATCGAAGTACAATTTCAAAGATGAACGATTTGTAATGCCTTTACCTAAGAACCAGTGACGTGGCGTGCTTTGTGATATATCGGTTTATCTGTCATTTAAACATAAAGAAAATGATCGATAAACGGGGTGTTCGCAGCGAACACCTTAATAATCGATTCTTTACCGCAGATTTAAATGGCATATTAATCGAAACATCGCAATTTACGCCACACCACTGCTAACAAACATCCTTCATAGGTATTTCTTGGGGGATGGATCTCCTCAATGAGTCCGCCAATGGTTGCAATTGCTGAAGAGGAAGGAAAATAAAAGCAAGGTAAAGGAAGGAGGGACGAAGACGAGGATGAAGATAAAGATGAAAAATAAGATGAAAAAGAGGAAGGATCAACACCTGAATGCATCGAAAGATTAATAGCACACGTTGTTTGTAATATAAGCTTGAGATCTCAATTTTTAATTGCAAAACGTTGTCCAATTATGCATTGGACTACTTCCGGAGTGCCTAGCAATGAAGGGATTTTCTCAATGCGTTCCTGGGCAACTTATCGAGTGCCGCGTACCAAAGAAGGAAGAGGAATCTTGCTACACCACACTCGAGTAATTTGCCGGTCGTGTAATTAATTCGCGAAGGCCAATTTGGACCAAAGTTGATTTTGGTTTTTTTCCGTCGCGGGGTGTTTGAATTGGTGGAAGCTAATTTTAAAAAATCAAACGCTAATTTCTCGTTTATGAATCGGTTTTGGAAATTTCCGAAATGTTTACCATGTTCGACGTGAAATTTTAATCTAATGCTGTTTTTGGTACTGCTTCTACACGCGCTGTGTTCGGTCATCCTTTACAACAAACATTCATGTCAGATCTTTTTTATTTTTTAAGATAAATTTTAAAAGTATTTCTTCCTCTTGATAAATTTTAATGAGGCGGATCAAAGCATCATTTGAACTAATGCAGAAAAAATGTCTCCGTTTGGGAACATTTTTCATTTTGTTTCGACAGTGTTTTCTTTCTTTTCTCTTTATAAATAAAACCTGGCAATGATAGGGGCTTGTCTCGAAAAATTTGAAAATCAGATATGAGATTCCTGCACTATTCCTTCCAATGCACTGAGAACAGTGAAGGTAGAAGATGATCATGAATCAAACTGCACTGAAAAAAAAAATCTCGGTGTATTTACTGAGAAAAGGGTAAAATTACCAAGAATTCAGGGTTCAATTTGATCCCAGTTTTTTCTTGGTAAAATTACCATTTATGGAATCGGTAATTTTACCGAAAAATCTCGGTAAAATTATTGAACTTTCTCGGTAATTTTACTGGGCCTTGGTAAAAATGCCAAAATTTTTTATCGACTGTGGTAGAATTACCGAGATAAAATGGCAAAGTTACCGGGAATCGATTACCAATAAAAGTGGCATTCTTACCTGAAAAAAACAGTAAAAATACCGGTTTTTAGGTAAGCTTTCTAGTCTGTCTTGGTAAAATTACCAATAATTGGTAAAAGGAAGTGAGATGGTAAAGGTACCAACGGACTTCGGTAAAAACGCCGAGAATTTTTTTTCAGTGTGATTTTGGTGAATGTCAAAAAGTTGTCTTGGTCCATCTGTACTAATTATAAAATTTCGTCCTTACCTTCTTTATTCTTAGGAAGAGTTGGCAAGTGGGGTGTCTTGTTAATCCAATGCATTAGAATGTCTATGTCCCGTTCGACCTGCTCTGGAAACATTTTGTACTCGTTACAGAGTAATCGACGGTCAGATTCATTCGCATTATCCAATTGGGTCTTCATTTTGATCCTGCACAAAAAACCACACACACTCATAAGTCACTTTGATGAGACCGCATCATGTAAAACACGAAAATAAATATCTTCTTAGTTGGTTTAAAAGTAAGCACTTTAATTCTAGCATTTAAGACCTCTGAATTGCCATGCACTTGAAATGCCCGTACTGACTACATGTATATCTTATAGACGAAACTATATCAACCGATGATTCATTGTTATTTGAATCAGATCAACGTACCCACATGTATGTAAACAGCTGTAACTAGTTGGAGACCCATTCATTATTCACCATATCGCCTTAAAAAATGCATTGCCGACACATTTCAAGATGCACCGCTGTGCTGAAAGTCTTGACTGACAACGGTATTCCATCGGACTGAATTGATATTTTTGATTCCTGGAACTCTTTCAGAATTTGTGTGCTGACTTAGGCAATGCTGGCTCAAGCAACGTGCAAGTAAACACAGCTTGAGTCTACCGCTCGATCGTCAAGACACGAGCGTCAGATTGCTCATCTTATATAGACGTTTATCGTTTTATGTCACAGAGGTGCGATATGAGGCGGAGGCCTTATATGTAACAATGGCGGATGTAAAAAATCACCTTTCCGAAACACGCCTAAAAAACTGTTTTGGTCACACAAAAATCTAATATGTTCGGCTCTGACATAATGTTCAGATCTCGAAGATCACATCTCAAGTACTTTCTCAAAATTTTCTCGATGCCAAAACAGTTTTTTAAACTTGTTTCGAAAAGGTAATTTTTCACATCCGCCATTGTTACATATAAGTCCTCATATATCGATGGCTAAACTGCCGTGCTAAGAAAAAACGCCGTATGAACCTTCAGGCGTTGCCAAATATCCTTTGATAAAATACGACTTTCCCGGTAAACTTATGAATATTTTTCTTCCAATTTTTCAGATAATTTTGCTTGCAATTTCACCCAAAGTTCCTGAAAATTTCAGAGAAAAAGATTCATAAATTTCCTCAAAAATAGACATTTTAGTGAAGGAAATTTGGCAACTCTCGAATACTCATACGGCGTTCTTCCTTAGCACGGCAGTAAAGTATGAGACCACGTATCTCTATTGCGGTATCTCAAAATGTCGGATCCTATTTTATTTTTTCACAGAGAGACAAGCCAACTTTATGACTTGAAGTTTACAATGAATATTCTACTTGCGGGAAGAAAAATCAAGAAAGTTTTCAAGAAATTATGTTGACTGGTTTTCCATTTAAAAAGATAAGTATGCAATGTCGCAAATGGCGTGGTTTTATAAGTGGAGGATCCCTTTGGTGACGTCAACTCTTATACTGCCCGACATGTTAAGCTACATGGTTAATGTTAATTCTTAGTTTTGAGAAAGTATCTTGGACCTATTGTACGTGCTCGGACTATACTTGAAAGATATGTAACCATTGACTACGGATATCTTACAAAAATGAACTTTATCGAGAATTATTAATTACTTGACAACTGTGTAGGGCTATAGAGCACATCACGTCGCAACACATGTGGATGTGAGATGCTGCAGACAATGTAACAGGTTAAGTGGTTATGTAAACAAAGGCCGGCTGCGCCCGCAAAATCACGCAAGAGACGCTATTTATAATCCATGTCAACACTGATGCGTGATAATTACGATAAAAATAGCACTCAACACAGGTGAAAATTACATAAAAATAGCACTCAACATATGTAAAATTACGATAAATGAATCAGAAAAAAGGCAATGTGAGATCTCCAAAAAATGCCCTGATCTGCTAAAGCACAACTTCAACTGTTTCGAGCTAAACCTTTGATAGTGGCTCGCGTACAAAATTACTGAAAACAAAAAAGTTTGGATTCGACGTAAAAATTAATATTTTGTTTCTTTTATTAGGTATTTTTGTTTTTTTTTTTTAAAAAAAAATCAAAGTGTAGTATTTGGTAGTAACATAGTAAAAGATGCGTATACATTCACGATGCATTATCGAAATTTGAAGAGCGCCGATCACAGAAAATAATCCTTTGCTGCCTTTTCAAATCGGCAGACAGCGGTTCCGGCCCAGATATAATCCGAATGCAAAATAACCGCCAGAGTAGGAATATGGCTTAACTTGGTCCATCAAAAGTTGAACTTTAAGAGCAATCCTCCGGACTTTGTTGTTAACCAATACCGTAAACAGGTTGGGTCATTTTCCGCTATTAAACCGATTAATGCAACTATGTGGCTCTTGTGTTTACTCCAAGACCAAGGCCACGCGCGAAGTTCCAATTTACGGTTGCCGTCTTCCTGTAAAGCTCTGACTCTCTCGTTCAAAATAAGTTATTTTTTGACTCGGTTTGGCAGCATTGAATTTTAATCGATAGTATAAAATACGGTCTCCCTTTGTAAACACAAAAAGCTGGCAATGAAACATCTCTGTTTAGAATCCATATTAGGATGATGCGATTCAGTTTGCAAAGTTATCACGTGCTTGAGGAAAGGTCACGACTCGTAAAATTTCATTTCAGAATAAGAAAGAGAGGGATTATTCTTAATATTTTTAATGGCGCGAAGCGCCTTCAGGGGGTTAGGCCGCGTAGCGGCCAGGAGGCGTAGCCCCCTAGTTTTACAATAATTTGGAATTACAATGTCTGGTTTAGCTTAAAAACAACGTATGTGCCATTAGATTCCCTATGCACGTATGTTTTTTTTTAAAGAAGGAGCCGGAATTTGTAGTTCCTAACAGCAAAATGTAGTACAATTATGCATCTTCGTGTTCCATCAAGGTTATAAAATTTTTAACTCCAACATACGCATTGTTTTTTTTTTTTTTTTTTTTAAAAAAAAAATATTACCTATAACCAAAAATCTAGATTTACTGATCGACATTTCTGACTGTATCATGGTATATGTGAAATCAAAAATTCCTGAGTAGATTTCAGTTTTTAACCCCCCCCCATCCCACCCCCGAGTGATGTAATCACTTAATGCTCATGGAATCCTTCTTTCCATGACCAACCAAGATATTTTTTAAGACTTGTCTTATTTTGAAGAAAGAAAGAAAGAAAAAAAACATTGTTTCCTGGGTGATGAGGGAAAATTTGAGGAAGTGAGAAACAGAAAGGAACCAACCAAGTTACATCAAGTTAGAGCCGAGATGAAAAAGTTTGAAGTTGAAAGTTTCAGGCTAAATGTTATGGAAAACATTTCAAAGCCTATTTTTACGTATAAAAGTTTGAATTTTGGACAGGAGTACCTAAATGTACGAAAGTCTAACTCGAAACTACCCCTAATTCATTTTTTCCTAAATTTGACTTCGTTCCTCTCTGTTTAGCCCTCGTATGCCCGACAATTTTTTTTTTTTTTTTTTTTTATGCAAGAACGTTCATAGCGGGTCCAATGGACCCGCATTCAATTTACATTGGTTTTACATATGAACGGCCTTTTTGCCACATATTTTCTGTTATCAACAGTGTAACACACTTAGACTTCTCATGAAAGTTTACTTAGCATTAAATTGAATCAATGGTAAAAAGTTCCGTGTATCGAACACTACCTCAATTTCTGACTAATTGTGGGCGATTCTCAAAAAAAATTGATATTCATACTTCAAAAAGTTTGATGGGTCGGTGATGACAATCCACCTGTTAAATTTTTTTGGAGTGATTTTTTATTTTGATCTATCTTCTGATCTGATGTTTTTCTTCTTTTTTCTCCTCAAAAAATCACCCGAGTCAAACTCATGATTAGGTATATCCACAGAAAAGAGGCCCATAAGGCTTCCAACGTTGCTAAGATTGTGCAACTTGACTCTTCATACACTATGACCTATCCAACAGCCTTGCAATGCATTCTCTCCAAATTTCTCCTTGAAGACAATTTTACAGTAAAATAATTAATTTTGCAAAAATTGGTGTGTGAAACTGTGCAATCTTATTGCTGACCACGTTGCAAACCTTATGAGCCATTCCATTGGAGATGTATTCAATTATTAGTCATAAATGGACCGATTTTATTGGAAGGGAATTAACCCACATTTTCGAAAAAATTGAGTCAAGAATATTATCGAGTTCCACTAGCCGTATATTTCCTCCTGCCAAAAACTAAAAGTCTAGGGAAACAACAAAAAAAAAAAAAGTGAAAAAAGGGGTCAAAGTTTATTTTTTGCATTGACTCTTATGCAGGAATAAAACTTCTCAGTTTCAACTTAATGTGGGCTGGTTCCTTTCAGATCAAACTCGTTCCAAATCGAACTGATAGCGAGTACACGGAACTATGTACCCTGGATCAGCTTTACTTTGAATAGTGCCAGAAAAAAGTACCTCATTTAGAAAATCCAAAAAACAGGAACTTGGTCGAAAAAAAACGAAAACAAAGCGATAAGTCGAATCCTGCGATGGATTCACCGACACTGATCACTATTCACTCCGCGAGAGAAATCGGACCTATCGAAGGATGCGTCTGATTACGCGGCTGTAAACTATCTGAAATTATCGATTATAGATTGGTGATCCGCTCGGACGCACTATAGCACACCGGCTCGGACACGGTTACGGGATCGAGTGAGGCGCTGCATGGATGCGCGGGGGTATATACTTGGATGGGAGACGGACTCGTATGCAGATGGGGAGCAGGTTCCACCACCACCCAGCGTGGGCGCTCCGCCGCGGAACGTGATTTCCCGCGGATTCACGTCAAGCGGCCCCACCACGTGGACGTCTTCCCGCCCAAAATTCCCAGAAGACTTCAAAAATTTCCAAGTTTCCAGACTCTGTTGATGTTTGTTAAGGACTGTATTGTTAATGCCCAGGGTGTTTTGAAAATTCCCGAAAAATTTTCCAGTATCTAAAATCCGCATTGATCTAATTCCAGAAAAGTGAGTGGTAAATTCTTTTCGAAAATGTTCAATTTTTAGTCTCTGGTTTCTGACATCCTTTAATTCAGCATACTGTCACGTTTCATTTGAGAGGTATGTTGATTTCTGCTGAAAGTATCAACCACAATTGAAAATTCAGTAAGCCAAGTAGTGAGCATGAAAACTGATGAAAACCTTCCCGAAACATCAGTTCTATGACAAGAAATGTATTTTTCTCAGGATCTAGGGGAAATATCTCAATAGGCCATGCCTTGTTTGATTCGTGCAAATTTTCAAAAAAAATTTTGAAAATGTTCTCAAAACTCCGTCTTTTGGTGCAGAATACCACCACCAAGAGACCGTTTTCTGCACCAAAAGTCCAAGTTTTTTTTAAGATTTTGAAAACAGTGGAAACTTTAAAAAAAAATTGAAAATTTTCAAAGTAAATAAATTAAGAATTTTTACTCCAAAAATTTGAAGTTGTTTCAAAAATTCAAAATTTTAAAATTCCCAAAAACGCTCTTGTCTAACTGTAAAGTAAGCACTGGTGAAATAAACATAACAGTGAATGTTGATATCTCAACTGTACTTCCTAAAAAAGAGCACCCTATGAGCCCAATTTTTCACGGCCTGACGTAGGAATCTGTTCACTCTCCTTAGGACAACAGCGGGCTGATTATTGAAATTGATAGACAAAGCAATAGACGAAGAAGACAAAAAAGATTTGGAGGGATCCTATTGGTAGAAGCGGGTGGTTGCAATGGACAAAGGAGGTAGGTAATAGACTAACTAACGGCAACCCACGAGAGTTAGTCTATCATTTACCCCTTAGTCTATAAGAACCGCACCCATTTCAACCAATAGGATTGCTTTATACCCCTTATGTCTTCTTTGTCTAAAGCTTTGTCTATCGATTTCAATAATCGGACCGCTGACTGACTCAGTTTCAGCCGTTAGATTTGCCCCGATTTCAAAATATGAGGATTGTCGGGGAAGAGTGAATTGTGCTTTTCTGTACGGTTACGGCCATCAAAATACGATTTGGTGACAAGATTAGCTAACCGACCACACCAAGAAATCTGGCACCATCGCTACAACTGTAAACCAAATTTTGAAGTCAAAACGAGGCGAATCGACCAGTAGAGAAAGAAGGCAAAAAAACTTTCACTTTCGTCCCTCACGAGTGAGCGCAGCGCTGCGACGGGGCAGAAAAATCCATTCGGGTTTGATGCGGATTTGTGTCCGGGCTGTGTGACGTGCGTCATTCGTCACATGAAAATACTCCGGTGACGGTGACAGGCGGGTAGTTGACCAGATCATCCGCCTCGAGGCCATCCAAGAATACGTCCGATCATTTGGACGTATTCGAATTAAAAGGAACTATCTCCAGTGTGATATGGGTTTTGTCAATCATACATTCATATGGGCGTGACGGTCCAAGTCACACAATGGAGATAGTTTCTTTTGATTTTAATACGTTCATCTGATTTCATATATTGCCGTGCTAAGGTAAAACGTCATAAAGCTTTTAGACGTTACCATATTACCTTCAATAGAAGACGAATTTACTGGAAAAATTGTAAATATATTTTTTCAAATTTTTCAGACAATTTTGTTCGCTATTTAATCTAAAATACCTAAAAATTTTCAAGGACAAATTTGCATGCCTTTCCTCAGAATGACGTGTTTTATCAAATTCGGAAATTCTCAAATGCTCATACGGAGTTCTTTTTTTACACGTGACGAGCCTTGACAAGTATGCTCCGAATTTTTGCCGGGCCGAAAATGAGAAATTTATTAATGGAAAATTGTTCAAAAATTACGAGGGGCACTACAGAGAAATCTGTAATCCACTTCTATCTTTATAAGAAAGTTGCGAGTTTATGAGCCTTCAAAAATACGTCACTGTAAAGTCATAATTTGGTATGGATCATCCACCTTTGTTTTACAACTCCACGCAAAACTCAAGGTGGGCTGTCATTTGTCGCAGTTTGTTTATTTTTTTGTGTATTATTTATTTATTTATTTATTTATTTATTTATTTATTTATTTATTTATTTATTTATTTATTTATTTATTTATTTATTTATTTATTAAAAACAAGCTACATGACAGTAGCCTTCCTTGTAGTACATTGATTCGTCTTGACAAATTTACAAGAGCTGCAACATAGGGAAGGAAGGAAAGTTTCGTGGTTTGACGCGGATGGTTCGCTGAATGTACGACTTGATTTACAATTCCTAATTTAACTTAAGAGACTTTTCCCCGAGCGGAAAGTTTGAATGAAGACTTTAAACGCTAATTCAACGCTTGTAAATCGTTTTCGGAAATTTCCAACACCTCTACTATAACCTGCAGGAACGAGCTTTGTGAGTTTTTAATGTTACCGTATCTAGTGGTCCATTTATTGAATATTAATTGGGCGAGCATGTTCATTTGAAACTTTTTTCATTCTTCGGTCCTTTGTTCATGGTCAACAACAAGTCTCAAAGTTGAATGTTTTGCATTCGTTGTAAATATTGCCGGAAGAGTGCGCCGCTCAAGAATTAAGTTGTTTGAATAATTGGACGCATTTCTGTCCAACGGAACTATGTGCATTATGACGTGAGCCCTGTTATGCATGTATTCTTATGGGTCTCAGAGCTCATATCTTAATGCACATAGTTCCGTTTGATATAAATATGTACAATTTGAAAGACGAGAATGCAGGTACGAGCTCTGTCGCCCGATTTAAAGACAAAGCGTAAAGAAGCACCGTAAAACTAGTATCATAAAAACTCCGTGGACAGGAATTCAAGCGACGCAAAATCGCAAGTCCAGTAAGAGCTAGGACGCCAGACAAAAGAAATACCTTCAAACTTGCGTCAAAGGTTGGTTGGAGGTCTTGCCAGAAAAACTGACATCGATGATTGAAAGGCGGAGAAGAATTACTTTAGGTGAGTTATGAATTTGACATCTAATTATTATTATTATAACTCATACGTAAAGTCAACCGCATTAAGATAACATGGATGGCATAATAGACGTCAGCTGGCACACAGCTGCGATTGCAAGTGCAGACATGAAACCAAATGAGAACGAAGGAAGAATAATTGTGAGACACATGTTGAAAAAAGGCGATCAATTCATTTGTGTAGCTCGTTTGCTGAGTTTTTTCATCTCTTTCTGTAGCTGATCAGTTTCTTTGGCTCGAAAAATATTCTTGCCAAACAGACGTATATGCACTTTAATAGAAAATTTGCTATGTAAGTATGAACATTTCGATAACGCATCTTCATTTATCATCTTAACATACTGTACATACATTAAATTTCCAGCGATCGTGCAATAGAAGATCATCTCAATAAAAAAAGAAAAAGTGTTCTATTAAAATAAATTAAATTTTTGAGTAAAGCTGTTGGTGTGCGCATGTTGAGATAAACTATAGATATATTTAAGTCAACATTTTTTAAATCACCCTATTTATAATTTTCACAAACAATATCGAGAAGAAAAAACACCGAGAATCGGTATTGAACCTCTCCCATCAGCCCATAAGCAAAAACATGAAAAAATCCCACGTATTATGGAACTGATCGGAGCTTTTCTTATTCCAAGGACACCATAATCAACGAAATTATTCTGTTCAGCGGTTGCACGAGAATCATTAAACTCAGAACAGTGGATAATCAAATACTCAAAAATGTATGGTTCACTTAGGATTAAAATTACACGTTTCGAAAGATAAACGTAGGATGCATCGTCCGGAAATTATCCACTGCTTTATCGCAAGTTATCCAAGTAGATGCGGTCTCTCTTAAGATGCATTTTGAGGTACTTCCACATGTGCAACCTGTGGTCGTGCATTTTCTGTTGTTACCTAGACGAAAGACGCGGCAACTACATTTGATCGTTGCAAAGTGCAACGGAGACTTAAACGCACGTCTAAGAAAGTATAGAGGATTTTATTAGACAGTATACTCGTCAAAATCATCTTGAAATGTTTGTGTTTGCCATAACTTTTAAGCAGAGCAGTGGATAATCAAGACTTAAAAATGTATGGTTCACTTAGGATTAAAATTACACGTTTCGAAAGATAAACGTAGATGCATCGTCCGCAAAATATCCACTGCTTTATCACAAGTTATCCAAGTAGATGCGGTCCCCCTTAAGATGCATTATGAGGTACTTCCACATGTGCAACCTGTGGTAGTGCATTTTCTGTTGTTACCTAGACGAAAGACGCGGCAAATACATTTGATCGTTGCAAAGTGCAACGGAGACTTAAACGCACGTCTAAGAAAGTATAGAGAATTTTATTAGACGGTACAATCGTCAAAATCATCCTGAAATGTTTGTGTTTGCCATAAAAAACAGATGTTGACCTATCCTCTAAATAGTCAACGACATTTTTAGTTATCTTGCTTGACGATAAAATCGGTTTTATACTTCTCGCTTGAAAACGTCGATTTTGTGGAAAATTGCCTCTCTAATAGAAACCGATTCAATTTATTTTCAGCACATTGAAAATAGCGAGTTTAAAAGAGTCTGTTAAGTTAATCGTGAGTTTCGGCACTCTTTCCACGGACATCACGACCCGCGACCCTAGGTTTGGAGACTTAAACGCACGTCTAAGAAAGTATAGAGAATTTTATTAGACAGTATACTAGTCAAAATCATCTTGAAATGTTTGTATTTGCCATAACTTTTAAACAGATATTGACCTATCCTTTAAATAGTCAACAACATTTTTAGTTATCTTGCTTCACGATAAAATCAGTTTTTTGCTTCTCGCTTGCAAAAGTCGATTTTGTGGAAAATTGCCTCTCTAATAGAAACCGATTAAATTTATTTTCAGCACATTGAAAATAGCGAGTTCAAAAAAGTCTGTCAAGTTAATCGTGAGTTTCGGCACTCTTTCGCGGACATCACGACCCGCGACCCTAGGTTTGGAGACTTAAACGCACGTCAAAGAAAGTAAGGCGAATTTTATTGAGAAGTACACTCGTCAAGAATTAGCTTGGAACAATAGTATTTTCGTTTCGATGGCCGTGGGTCATGACTGGTTTACAAATTGGACGCCTTCAAACAGTTGTGAGCGTTTAGAATTGCACGTAAACCTGAATATTCTCAAAACGAGACGAGTGTTATAATGTCATACGCTCATTCAGGCACGAAAACTCCTAAGGATAGGGTCTAAGAGTACATTAATAATTAACGCGTTGGTATGATTGAAACTTAGGATGGATAGCGAAGAAACAGCATTAATCTACTTCCAAGATGTGATGTATTCATTAGAGCCAATTGAAGAACAGAAAATCAGTATTTCATACCGCAAAAATACATAAAAATTTAGTTTAGGTGTTCATTGATGTTAAATGAGCTTCGAGCTATTGATGGCTAAATATGATTAATCTAATTCAAGTTGCAGTGGTTTGATCATTAGATATTCGGCTTTTGCGTATGTAAAATTACGAAAATTAACGCTCCATAGAGTAGCGTAAAGGACGTAAAAATTAAGTAAGTAAAATAAAAAGGAAAAGTAACAAAGATGTCCAAAGGTACCTATTAGCAAGTAAAACGAATCATTCGTATATCCAAAGGATAAAAGGCAAACATTACACACTTCGATGTGTACATCTATCGATAAACACTCTTAATAATTGAGATGTCTTCGGTTGATGGATTAATTGTCGAGAGCATTTTATTTTTTATAACTAATCCCCTCAGCCGTAAGTACGCCCATTGCCCATGCGTCAAAATTACGAGCACAAATTATAAGCCGGTTGGCAAGGAACTTAAAGATGAGAGAGTTTATTGTTGATCGCAGTGGGGAAATTTATCATCGCCAGATTTTTTTAAAGACGGACGATGAGCAGCTAGTTATACTGAAGGGACGTCGCGCAAAAGCTTAATACGGGAAAACCCCTCGAACCCGACATTTATTTTTTCGTGAGATTGAACAGCTATGGCATGCTGAGGGAAAATGCCGTGGTGATGTCGTACTCGAAAGTCACCGAATTTCCCACGATATAATATTTATTTTTGAGAAAAAGTTTTTACTTGCAATTTTTAGATTAAATTGGGAGAAAATTCTCTGGATAATATTGGAGGAAAAACATACTCACAGATTTCCATAAAAATTCGTATTTTATGATGGGAAATTTGGTGACGTCTAAAGGTTCATACGGCGTCCTTTTTTAGTAAGGAGTGGGTATTTAATTTCCGAGAGAGAATCCTTAATGAGTGTTCGTTGTGGTTTTAACGTTCTGGCCCCAGTAAATTCCGCTGGTGCGGTTTTAGTGGTTTTTTTAGGAAATGGCGGAGTGTCACTGTAAGAAACGAGGAATTAAGTTAAAAGAAGAAGGCATACTTTTGTTTCTGAAGCTACTGGCAGCTAGAGGTCGTCTCAGATTTTTTATTACCTTCGCAACTATTGAAACTATTCCCGGTATGGTATTGAAAGTGAGAAGTTCATTTACAAAATTTTCCTGATGTGCGTTAGGTTAATTAATTATTTACATCCGAAATCCTGGTCATCTTAAAAACATTAGTTGGGTGATTATACATCTAGGACGATGACCGATGATAGCATTAACACTTTTGGTTTGTTTTCTAAATAAAAGTTAGTATGAGTTACATGTGTCGAAATGTTCATAGCATTTCCTCTTGCTTCGATCAAAATGCATGAAGATGAAGTAACCTGGTCACTTCGTCGAAACACGCAAGAAAAAAATTCATCCACGATTACTTACATTTGCGTGATTTACCACGTACAACTCATGAATATTCATTTGAAGGTCAGTAAAATTTTAAGATCAGTGCGTAAGAAGCACAGCGGTTATCAATCGAAGCATCAGGTTATGGACTCGTCTAATTATTCTAAAATAATCCACGGTGAACATCCCGTTATGTAAAATGCGCAATCGTAATGATGTGGCCGATGACCCATTTTTAAGTAATCGCGAGCTTTCGAATATTTTGCAACTCCACCAGAGAACGCTCATCCTAAAAAATAAAACCATTCTTCTAAAACAGGAGGCTCGTCGGTTTGTTTAACATGAGAGAGTACCTCAATGACCAATAGTTTGAACCCTCGTCTCAAAATGTCTTCTTGAATAAAATTTTCATTAAAATAAAAAGAGTCAAATACTCTTAAAAGCCATCGCCACCGTGGTAGGTACTGTTTAGTTTCACTTAGGGCCGGTTCTATCAGCGTATGCGTTGACTTCTGAGAATAACTCTTACATACGATTAGGAAGATGGCAGTACAGAATCTCTATAATATGTAATCTGACGAAAACCTATGCTTATTACCGGAATTAAATACATTGCTTACTATCAGCGGGCTGATCATTGACATTGATGGACAAACTATAGTAGACAAAGAAGACAAAGGGAAAACGGAGCGATTCTATTGGCTGAGACGGGTGGTTTTATAGAAGAAGGGGGAAAGTGATAGACTAACTGTAGGGTCTATTGAAGGTTGCTGCTAGTTTGTCTTTTATTTACCTCGTTCGCCCATTGCAACCGCTCAGGTAGCATTGTCTTCTTTGCTCATCGCTTTGTCTTTCGATATCAATAATCAGCCCTCGGAAGTGTAAACTTTGGTGTTTAATAGAGAATTAGCAGGTGCCAGAAATCTGATGAATTTCGTGATTAAATGGAAACTACTAAGTGAACTAAACACGAGGATACCCTTAATTCATGAATTGGACAATTATTGGAGAAGATAAGACGAAATGATCTAGTCTGCTAAAATACGTGTGTTGAAATGGGAAATGCCGCCAGATGACGTTCTAGGCGGTGCATTTTCTCACTTTTAAATTTATCTTTATACTATTTCCCATATCAGAAAAAATTTACAAAAAATACTGTGAAATCATCTCTGTAAGCACTTTCAGATGAAGCAATGAAAACTTTGCACGCAAATTTGCCAGACCGAAGTTCGTGGTTGGCTCATGAGCGAGTCCAAAAGGCAGACCTCATGACGCAACCCTCGACCAAAATCGGGAGTCCTCCGACAATGGACCCACCAAAAGTTGCCTCAACCCCGACCTCCAGATCAGCGAGCACGCCTTGAAAGCGAAGCCACGCTCAAACGCGGGCGTCCGATAAAAGGCACATCACTCAAAATTTCTCACGCCAAGGCTTCGACGCTGAATTTCGACGCATGTGAATCGGGCGCCTTGCCTCCTGCTGCCCCCGCCTGCCTCCGATCAGCGCCGGTCCATTCATTACTGCAATCAAGGCCGCTCTTACGAACTTTTTCGCGCGTGCAATCGATGTCGTTGACTCTTAATTCTTTTGTGTGGAGCTCCACGCGCGCTGTCTCGTGAGCGGCTTGTTATCGAGGATCTGGGTTCGTTGCATATGTCATGTCAGTCATCATCGCAGAGCAAGACTGATTAGTCATTTGCTGGAAGTCGAGACCCCGATTGCGGTGCATCTTTGACGTTGTTGCCAAGTTTATGACAAAGTGCAGTTGCAGCCGGCTAATTATTGGAATTGATAGACAAAGCGACAGATGAAGAAGACAAAGAGAAAAATCAAGCTATCCCGCGGATTAGAATTGATAGTAAAAATCTGTAGACAAACAATTTAATTATTGGAATTGATAGACAAAGCGACAGAAGAAGAAGACAAAGAGAAAAATCAAGCTATCCCGCGGATTAGAATTGATGGTAAAAATCTATAGACAAGAAGACAAAATGGATATGAAGGGCTCATATTGGTGGAAACGAGTGGTTACAGGGTGTCATGAAACGTAAGAGAGAATGAAAGTTTGGAAATTTCAGTGAAATATTTCATGAAATTTCACGAGGCTTTGAAATATTTCATATTTTCCAGGGGCTAAAGTATGCAACCCGCACTCGAACACAGATAAATAGAAGAATGGCACAATTGTTACATTTTGCGAAACATGAAGGGTGCATTATTTTTCAATATCTTTCATAAATTTCTGAAATTCTATGAAATATTTCGCGTGAAATTTCAAGATTTTATTTTTCATGAAATTTTGCCACCCTGGGTGGTTACATTGGATAAAGGAGGTAATAGACCGACCAGGGTGGCGAAATTTCATGAAAAATAAAATCTTGAAATTTCATGCGAAATATTTCATGAAATTCCAGAAATTTTTGAAAGGTATTAAGAAATACCAATTCCTAATCATGTTTCGTAAAATCTAAAAATTGTGACTTTCTTCTATTTTTGTGTGTTTGAGTGCGGGTTGCGTACTTTAGTCCCTGGAAAATATGAAACATTTCACAGCCTCGTGAAATTTTATGAAATATTTCACTGAAATTTCCAATCTTTAATTTCTTCTTTACGTTTTATGCACCCTGAGACTGACTGACGGCAACCCACGAGAGACCCTGTAGTTAGTCCATCATTTTCTCCCTTAGTCTACAGGAACCACCCATTTCACTCATTAGGATCGTTCCGTACTCCGTGCATCTTTCTTGTCTACAGCTTTGTCTATCTATCTATTTCAATAATCAGCCAACTGAGCATAGAAGCAGGTGGTTGCAATGGATAAACGGGGTGAGTAAACGTCTAAGCGCATCGAGTGAAGTTAATGCCTTGATATTTTTCTTTTCTGTGAATTTTTCAGAGATAATAAAGAATATACCCACGGAATTTCACGACGGGCTTTTTGTTAAAAAATATATAAGAGAAAAAATTAGGTAATGTTTTTGATGCAGTTAGGCTGATTCTGATTTTGATATTTCTGATTTTAACTGTAGTGGAATTCGATTTTCAAAATTCAAGATGGTGCCCAAAATGGTTGTTTTGGGAGTAATAGTGCTAAAATTCGAGCACATTGTCAAGTTTGAGGTCCATTCTTATGTTATTTTGATCGCAGAATTCATATTGAGGGCAAAGAAAATAATCCTATTAGATTCATGGGTGAATTGCGTCATGCGATCTACACATCATCATCTACGCACATTACACATCTCATCACATAATACACACTACACATCATCATACACATCATACATACATCTACGATCTACACTTTTTTGAAGAGACCAATCTGCAGTTTCCCAGGAGCGCACGGCGTAAAATTGATAACAAAAATCTCGTAAAGAATGTATTAAAGAGGATAAAAAAAAATACCAAACGACATTTCGTTATTTCAAGAAAAAAAACGCAGAATGCGAGAAAAGTTTACATTAAAATTTCATTGTCACGTTAATCCGCGAAACTTAGAATGCAGTTTGACAATCCTGTAATTTGACAAGATTAACTTCAATTTACCTCTTCAGTTCATTCTTTAATTAGTCATGAGGTTTGTTTACGAGTCGTTTTGCAGTTATGCAACTAACTGGACGTATTTGTGCTAAAAGGAACTATATTGCACGCAAATCCCATTCACATAGGTCTTTTTAGCATAACAACGTCCAACTGTGAGTCCGCTATTATCCTTTTCTTTGAGCACAGTACTGATCCACTATGCGTTGTTAGCGTATAGTTCGATATAGTAATGCAAGTCGAAAACAGAGAAAATTCTCTTTTTACATTTACATTTTTCTGTATGATTGTTTCTTTGATATTAAGGAGGCGTAACCCTGTTTATCTTCGGAATTTTTCAAAGGTTTCTTTATACGAGCTTGGTCTTGAATTAGGGCATCAAGAGAAGTACTGTGGACTTGTTTTTTTTAAAATTAATAATTCTAGATTCCGATATTCTTAATTTATGAGACGATCATAAATTACACAAGTTTATTTAAAAATTATCCGCTGAAAATGTTCTTATTATTTACATCCACCTTGGATGAGGAAAAAATGAAACATAACATGTTTGCTATACTGTCTTGCTACAAAAGAACGTCGTATGAACATATATATGTTGTCAAATTTCGATCGACAATATATTTATTTTTGAGGTATGTTAAGAACATTCTCGTTGACATTTCGGGATACGAGATTTTTAGATTAAATTACGAACGGAATTGTCTGGAAAATGGGAAGAAAAATACTCAGTATTTTCCCTATAAATTCGATTTTAATTGAAGGAAATATGGCAACGTCTGAAGGCTCATACGGCGTTTTTTCTTGGCATGACAGTAAAGATCCATGTATGCTTGATATCTCACTATTTTAATTATTTTATGTATCTATGAAGCGATTTACCTATTCATCATTGTATGCTTTCATTTATTTTTTCCCCCGTTTAAGTTTGGTTCAATATGTCTAATCCGTTTGCTTAAAAATCACAATTATCAATTGCGCGGTGCGATTTAAACAGCATCATTATCATGGAGTTACCTTACGAAAGCTCTTTCACTTCCTTAAAATGTTAAATTTCTTACATATTATACAGAAAATTCGTGATAAAACGGTAAAAATACGAGGAATACAGAGGATCTGTGTCTGAAATTATGCCTAGTTCTAAAAGGTCACTTCATTTAGTGCACGATCTCACGCTCACCAATATGGTACCTCTGAATTTTTATAAAATGGAACTCCACGTTCCATCCATGAACTACAGACTCATTATGATTTTTAATAGTTACCTTGACGGTTAGCACGCAGTGTGAACTTTGCTTTTTCCCATTAATTGTGAATCTCAATTTTCAATTATATCCAAAAATAATTTTTATGCTGAGATTTCGTGCGTGTAGAATTTATCCAGTTGTATGATTTTGTTCGGCCTTAAGTGGAGAGTTATGGGCAAAATTATTATTTTCACAGATGAGACGTTCTTGTCCGTCGTTAGAACCCATCGTTATCAGAGGGTGATCAATTATCTTGTATTATTGGGACATAAAATATTCAATGACAGGAAGTAAAATCCAGAATTTTGTACCTAGGTATTCTCGAATCACTAAATTTTATTATTTCAATCGGATGGCATCGAGGTTACTAATGAATCTCTCGCTTTAGCCGAGCAGTGTGAAATACATGGCCAAAATATGCATCCAATTTAGGGCTGATAATCATTCGGTCATTCCAGCTTGCTCTCCATAATGTTCTAACTTATTTTTGCACCCTGATAATTTTCTTAATTAATTTTTAACTTTTGGTTGATTGACCTTCCGGCCACAGTATCACAAGCGCCATGCAACTTTTAAAAATCTCCGCCACGATTTTATTTTTTACAGAGATATTTTTGGTTGAGTCTATTCGAAAATTTCACTGAATTTTATCGACAGCACAAAGAAAATTCAGTGAAATTTTCGGACAGCTTCGTTAAACAGTTTCCCTGTAAAAAATCAAATGGCGGCGGAAATTTTTAAACGTCGCATGGCGCTTTTGATACTTGTTAAATGCCCTTAAGCGATGTCTCGCTGAACCGATTTTTCCGATAAGCCTTAGGAGACAGGAATTAAAGTGAAAGACCTCATCAGTCCCTAAAGTGAGGTTTTTTCCAAGAAATGTTAGTCGACCGGTTTTCTCCGCTTCTCCTCCTTTCCATTCCCCTTCTCCATATTATAATAAAATCCTGGTTTTCGGAAGAATCCAGTGGTCGTTTTTAGCCGAGGCGGATACGCATAGCAAGGCGGATCATTATTCTTTTTCATTTATAAAAAGAGGGGTCAGGGTTGCAATTTTTAATGAAAAATATAATCTTGAAATTTCATGTGAAATATTTTACGAAGTTTCAGAAAAATATGAAAAAATATTTTTCGCGGATGAAATTAGATGAAAGACGACTGGTTTTTGCTTTCCGGTGTTTTATGGTGCGTGTTGCACACCCAGCCCCTGAAAATATGTTTCATATTTTTCACAACTCAGTGAAATTTCATGATATATTTCACGGAAATTTTCACCGTTTCACATGTTTCATTTCACCCGTGCAACCCTGAGAGAGGTCTTTGTACGGTCTTTCTTGTATTTAATTTTTCTTCTTCTCTTTTTTGGTGTGTGTTCGATAGATAAACTCCGGTGATTAATCTTAGCATGACGAACGCCTCGAAAGTAAATCACAGGTGCAACGTTCTTCCCCCTTTCGCTGACCTTTTATTCCAAGATTTGAAGAGGCAAATATCAGCTGTGCGAATAATTCAGGAATTTCTTTTGTCTGCTTTAGTCTCATTGAAAGTACAAGAACTTGCCCTCGAACACCTGCGAGGTATTTTCGTTAAGTCGAACTGTAACAAGTAAAATTATTATTCATGAGGAAATCAGATACTAATGTAGATTACCTAGTTTTCCTGTTCGTTTTTTGCACCGGTGTTCGCGATATACGATAACCATTTAATTGTGATGTACGCATATGAATTAGATATATAAGTACACATTTTATGTGGTTTCCTTAGGAATATCTTAAATGTCGCATTTTATGGTTTCCGGTAGTCAGAGAAGGGCATTTTCAAGCATGAGGCAAACGCGGAATAAATCAGCAAGTCTCAAGGGAGGCTAATATTTGAGTGGTTCATGAGAACTAGCAAATACTCTTGAGACTATCTTAACTTACATCAGGTCAAAATAAGTGAAAATGTTCTAGCTCATAATACTAAAACACAAAAAAAGCATCCATTTAGGATGTTTAAACTACCTACATCGAAAATAGTAATGATTACCTTAGAATTTTCTTATTATTAAGATTATCATGACATTTGACGATGAAATGCACCACTTATTTTGAATATCATTCTATTTTATCGGTTTTGATGTCCGATAAATTATTAAGTCAAATCTTTGTTTCTCAGCATATTTCAATGATTTATACTACAACTACAATTAAAAAACTGATAAAAGATAAGTAGTAATAAGTATTAAACAAATTCATTTTTCCATCACTCGTAGATAACACGACGTGTCGTGGGTGGAGCATTATCACAGAAGAATAGTATGAATTTAACTTCTATTTTACTTTCGTTAGTATTGGCACCTCAAAGGCTACGTAAGCAACACAGCCAAGCAGTGGCGTGGCGTGCTTTGCGATGTATCGATTGATACGCCACTCAAACCTGTGAAAAAAGATCGATTATTAGGGTGTTCGCAGCGAACACCTTAGTAATCGATTCTTTACCATAGTTTCAAATGGCGAGATATCGATAATTGATCATTCACGCCACGCCACTGCAGCCAAGGATAGAGAAAAGACGTAATTGGACCTCAATTTTTGACTTGTTTTCCAAACCCGAGCGACTCTTCATCGACAGCGTACAGCGGAGCATTGCGAGTTCAAGCTTCTCGCCATGGCGCCTTCAATTTTGCAGATGCAACAAGGACATCCATCAAGCATGAATAGTTGTATCCCCGCGCCGTCATCGAAGCGTATACCCTTTCCCTAGCTCTACTTTCATGTTGCGTTGATTCAGTTGGTCTTATTTATAGTAATGCTTCAAAAGATGTATGAAAAACACAGCCGCAGATGGGAGAGACGTAATCAGTCCTCGATATTTAACTTGTTTTTGGAATCCGAGCGACACCTCATTGACATCATAGACTGGAGCATTGCGAGTTCACGCCTCGCGCCATCGCGCCTTCAATAGTGCAGATGCAACAAGGACATCCATCAAGCACGAATAGTTGTATCTCTGCGCCGTCGTTAACGCGCATCCCTTCCCTTACCCTACTTTCATGTTGTGTTGATTCAGTTGGTCTCATTTGTGGTAATGCTTCAAAGACTACGTGAGCAACACAGCCAAGGATAGAAAAGACGTAATTGGACCTCAATTTTTGACTTGTTTTCCGAATCCGAGCGACAATTCATCGACAGCGCACAGCGGAGCATTGCGAGTTCAAGCCTCTCGCCATGGCGCCTTCAATTTTGCAAATGCAACAAGGACATCCATCAAGCATGAATAGTTGTATCTCTGCGCCGTTATTAACTCGCAGCCTTTCCCTTACTCCACTTTCATGTTGTGTTGAGTCAGTTGGTCTTATTTGTAGTAATGCTTCAAAGACTACGTGAGCAACACAGCCAAGGATAGAAAAGACGTAATTGGACCTCAATTTTTGACTTGTTTTCCGAATCCTGCCGACACTTCATCGACAGCGTACAGCGGAGCATTGCGAGTTCACGCCTCGCGCCATCGCGCCTTCAATTTTGCAGATGCAACAAGGACATCCATCAAGTACGAATATTTGTATCTCTGCGCCGTCATCAAAGCGCTTCCTATCCTTTTGATCTATTTCCTACTTAAGGACTACTCAGGTAACGTAAATTCTTTACAACTTTCGTGATAAATTTTCTCTGCGTTAATTTGTTAATTTGTCCTTTTTTAAGAGGACTAAAATAGGAGCGAACATTTTTACACACCGCAAACGGGATCTGTGGTTTGGGAGTTTCTCCGTCGTACGTTGTTATTGTTTATGTTCCGATTATCCTGATTCCGTGGCGAAATTTTCTCTCCTGAGCTGTCAATGTTTCTTCCTGGGAGGATGCACGAGCACGTTGTGTCAATGCTGCGCGGCGGCACGAGATACGTCTTTTGATATCTGCGTTTTAAGGTGACCTCCAGATTTATTTCGACTCAAATATTTTGATAGCAGGTGAAAGACGTCTACTGTGTCTCATTTCTGCAGCGTACTCAAAACCGCCAAAATGTGAGTTTCACGTTTATAAACTTTCGCCGTCGATATGTCCATTGGCATCCAGCAGCTCGATTGTTGAATCGATATCGATTGGCCATAATAGATATAAAACATGGCTAAGATAGGGATTTATCGATCAGGATCATTCGATAAGGATTCAACAATCGACGAATCGATATCGAATGACTATAATCGATATAAAACATGGCTAAGAAAGGGATTTATCGATCTGGATCATTCGATAAGGACTCAACAATCGACGAATCGATATCAAATGACTATAATCGATATAAAACATGGCTGAGATAGGGATTTTTCGATCTGGATCATTCGATAAGGATTCTGAAATCGACCCGCAGGAAGCCAGGAGTGTGTCGTGGTCCATCGATACCGGCTTATTAATTGACTGCCCTCGCCTTTACGTTAGGTTAACTGCGGAGACAGTCAACCCAGCATCTTGGGATCATCTGGCACATTTTTGAAATCTATGAAGTTACTTTAGCATTTTCTTTTTTTCGGTGAAAGGAGAAATTCAGGTATTTATAAGTTGTGGAAACTCTCCGTGCAGATGAAGCAAATCATGAGGGGTGTCTCCCTCCCGCGAAAATTTGGTAGGTAGTTACTGCTGGACTAATTATTAAAACCGCCTTCGAGGAAAAGTACCGGTCCTAACGCGGCCAACGGCAAGTTCACGCGATTACTTCCAAATAAGCGTTCTGAAGTATTTTTAGAGTTCACGAGCATGTTACCTAAACACAGAGGGGTAGGGGGAGAAACTTCTCAAGTATGAGTTTTTAGAATGTTCCCTCCCAAAATGTTTCCAAAGTTGTCAGGCAAGTTGAATTATTTTCGATTCTTTTCGAAGATTATTTCGATTCCTTTCGATTTTAAAATTTTGACCATTTATTTATGACCATCCATGGGGAAATGTTGCCTTATTTTACGGAGGCAGAATTTGCAATAGAGCAATTTTGTTTGCATTGGGTTAAGAAATCGAATTTTGAATTCTTGACGGCAAATGGTTTGTGTTCTAAGACAAAGGATGTAAGCTATCCAAGCCGCATATATTTGTGGCAAAAAAGCATGAAATTGCACCTTATAAATGTCCTGAAGAATATCAATAGAGGTGACCAAAAACAAACAAAACAAAAAAAAAATACCCGGGACAAAAAAACATAGATATAATATACTTTAAAAGGAGATATCATACATTTGGTCAGCAAGCAGAGCTCATGGTTTTACTCAGGTAATCACCTACTACTAAACTCTAGAATTTTGCTCATGTTATGGGATCACACGAAACTGTTTCGTTATGAATACTTAAATTGAGATTATAAATTTGTAAATTTTATGATTCCGGAAAGAAGTAGGTAATACAAACGTTCTATTGCGGAAATAAGTAGGTGCACATTAGGGGTGGGGGACGAAACTTTGATGTCAAGTGTGAAAACCTATCCTAAATTTTACAACAGAGATTATATTGTCTCGTTTGCCCAGGCACCTGCTGCTCGCGCAGTAAAAGACAGGTGTGCCATGAACGTAAGCTTCCGCGTTTCAAACATTTTTGTGCAGAGGGGATATGAATGTTGATACAGTTTGGTCAGATATTCACAGTCATAAAAAAAGCAGATGACCTTAGAACACGCGTCAAGGTATGCCTCGCGGGTGAATGCACTTTTGGTACGGAGCTACGGTCTTCCTAAGACTTTTCAGAGGCAAATCAAACAAATTCATCGATTTTCTACCGCTGGTATTGAAATGAAAAGGTGTTCCTCTTCGCATCTGATTTCGCACAACTAATACCGATTTCGACAGAGAATCCTCTTATTAACGCCCCCATCTAAAACAGTCTAAAACTCGAATTTGGTTACTTTAATTTATACGACTGTGCTCAAATCATCAAGATTGTAAGAAACATAAAAAACTTATGAAAGATTTAAACTGTGTGTCATTAGAATATTCCGTGTAATTTTACGAGGGCGAAACATTTTTATGGAATATCTGGATGGAATATCATGACATCAAAGTCTTTCGTAGGTAGTATCTTTCGTTTCATGTCATCCTGGTTTGGTTCTTTCTTAAATGGTCGATAATCAGGAAAATACCTCGACGTGAAATACAATGTGGATACCACTTTCAAGAAAGGAGTTATACTTTTCTGGCACATTCATAAAACACTTGTTTGCACAAGGCTACTGATAGCACATACGTTGTTTCTAAATTAAGCCAATTTAGCTCCTTATTCCATAATGTAGTCGAATTTGTACCCGCACTCCTCGTCAACTTCAGAATTTTTCCACGTTCTGAATTTCTAGAGGAACAGTTTTGAGCATCATTTTCCGGATAATTAATGTATTAGCTAGCTTGATTCGTGGTAAAGCACGGAAGAAAATACAGTGAGCAAATTATGGAAGAATGGGCCTGTCAAGAGTATCTCAGACTTTTATTTTGACAACTGAATCATGGAGATTGACAAATTTCAACGATTTATGAAGGCTTCAAATTTCCATGTACTAATTTTAAATTTGCTAAAATGTCTTCAAATATAAAATAGATGACGTCATATACATCGCGGCGGTTCACATCATGCTACGATCTGCCTTGAGATGCATTATATTCTTTTCGCATATTGATTAATATTTTTCTAGCAGCTCTGAAGTAACTTATCCAAACGGGATCTTTTCTAAGCTCAACGTATACCTTCATACAGTTTGATTTACAAAATAAAATAACGCCCAAAATTTTCATATGCGAAAAAATGTTGTATGATAGAAATGGAAAATGATTGCGTCATTTTTGCATAGTTTTGAGAGTTTTAGATTCAGAGAACCGAAAGAGTGAATAGCTGCAGCTGACGTCGAAGGACAGAAACTTCGTCGTTTCCCAGACCGAGCAACGTAACTCCATTCATAATTTCTAAGCAGAGGCGGATCCAGCAAATTGGCAACACCGGATTTCCTCCATTTAAACCTAAACTTAATCGATTCTTGTCGAAGCACCTGGGTCCTCCAAGAATCGATACATTTTTATAGGTTTAAATGGAGGAAATCCGATGTTGCCAAATTGCTGGATCCGCAAATGATTCCAAGGTTACAAAATTGACTCAAGCAGTTTAATTTTTCACAAGAATAAGGCTGTGTAATTTCTGACCAACCTTTTGCCGATTTGTAAGAATCAGTGAGATGTTCAGTTAGAAGTGCGCGACAGCTCTCGGTTCCAAACATTATTTTGAAAGTAAAAATTTGGCAAGGTTGAAACGGAGTTGCGTTCTTTTGTCCGGGAAACGATGACGTGTGTGGCGACAATGCTGGGGCTTAAAATCTGATCCGGTGACAAGTCATTAAAAATCCAAGAACATTTTGGTCGGAGAGGTTAATCGCCTCCCGTTCAACGACCGCCAGCGCTCACTCTCAGTGGGTCAACCACTCTGATTTAGCAGGAAAGTTGGACGTTTATTCAGATTCATGCGCGAAATATTAAATCATACGAGATGCAATCTATTTTGCATTCAAATTAATGCTCGCAAGATGCTACGGTTGAATGATAGTGCAGCGTCTGAATATTCATTTGAGATTTTTCACGCAACAGACAAGGACAATGAAAAAAAAATTGGATGAAGAAGGAAATTTCAGATAGAAAGGGGAGCATACTCTCAAATAAGAAAACCTCAATAATTACGGCTCACAAACCAAACAAAAATCTGCAGTATCGTCACTTTCATTTGGTGACCGGGGGGGGGGGGGGGGATGATATTTAGCGCTGACTTTATGATTTTTAGACCTTCCTTCCCCTTTGTAACATTCTCGTGACGTAGGTCCCTGTCCTAAACCACAAGGAACCAAAATAGCGTCCTTGCCGTCTCGTAGCACATACTTTTGGACAATTTTCGTCGATAGATCGACGACAATATTTTGATAGCGTACAGCAAGGAGGAACCAAGTCACATCAGCAATTGCCAAATTGCAGTTAACTCTTTTTTTACGAGAGAACGGTTGTACGGATTCTTTTGAACTTTGCAGGATTTTTTTTTTCAAACCATGAAGGAAATTTCCTTTTGGATGTATACAACTGTTCTCCCCCTCCCCCCCCCAAAAAAAAAACAAAAAAATATGCTATGAAGTTCGGCAGTTGCTGGTGTGACTCGGTTCCTTTCTACTTAATGCGATCCAGTTTCGGCTTGAGATATTTTGCAAAATGAACCTATTATTTATGTCACATAGGACGTAGGTGAACCCCGATTTTACCTCCGAGATTTTTAAGTAAAAAGTACTTAGAGGACCTATAGTGTTCTTTTAATTTTCTTTTTAAAAAAAAAAAAAAAATAAATAAGAAAAAAAAAATCCTGTTACCCTCTACTCTTTGATTCGATAAAACAGGTACTTACGATTGATTATCTGTCAAATCCGAGCGTGTGGGAAGCTACGCCAGTTGACGCGTTAACACAACGTAAACAACGCGCTCAGAGGGCACCGACAAGCCGTCCGCCAAGTCGGAACGTCCGGACGCGCGCGTCAAAAGCTCGAGCCTTTGAATTAATTATAACGTCCAAAAACCCCCGACTTCCGGAGGAGGACCTGGGAGGATTCGACTCTAGTCGGCCTTCGCTTGATCAGTGTAGAACTCCTCGTTGAACTCAGCGTTGATCCCAGCGTTGACTTTCAGAACGTGACTTTCAAGACACTGCTCAGCGAGGTAGAGTGCAATCGCTGCCCGGTTTTTGAACGACTGCGAGACGGACCATCCGATCTGCGGTCTCTCAACCTCTCGGGATGCCTCCCCCCCCCCCCCCCCCGGAGGGGGAAGGGGGGGATCCGCTTCTCGTTTACCTTGAACCTGACATTGGACTCAAAACAAAACTTTTCTCGACAATTTTCTCCTGTCGATTTATTTATTTTTTTTTCTGCCTTCTTTTTTGTGTGTGTGCGCGAATAATCCGATTTGCAGAGACATCTGTGCGGTTCTGACTGCGCGGTTGAGAATGCGCGTTTCTGCTTCCTAGCTGCAAATCGGAGCGAAACCTTAAGAGCGATTTGAGGCGCACGCTGATTTTTTAATCGCATTCCGCGCGTTGATTTGAAATTTTGACGATGAAATAAAATGAGAAAAAAATTGATCTCGAGTGATGATACTACGAGGAAGGTTTTTTTCGTTCTTCAACTTTACCGAGAATAATTTTAAGTAGGTGCATGGGTTTGATTTTCATAGGAAGTAGACCACAAGGCACGAAACAAACGAAAACAACATTTTTTTAAACAATGTATTCCGTTCTTCGAGGCTTTGAGAGATTTTGACACATTAGAATCTCACGGATCAACATGAAACTGGGGAATTCGCGAATATGCGATTCAAAGCGCATGCTAATTCTGTTGATTCTGATGACTCTGTTGCTTGCATTGATTTGAATTTTAGATGATGAAGGAGAAAAATTCAAAGTTTGACTGGCAGGGAATCTTTGTTTTTGTTCAAATCTACTGGGGATCATTCATTTTACGCGCATATTGATTTTCATAAGAAGTAGAGCACGAGGTTGAATTTCTTTTTGGTCGCAATATATTCAGTTTTTTTTAAACGTTGGACGATTTTGACCCTGTAAAAAGTGATTATGACCAATATGAAACGGTGGAACTCGTATAACATTGTTGTGGATACAGTATTTACATTACATTTTTTCATTGTTAATATATTAGTTTATCATATTAAGGCATCGTTGTATGTTGGGGAATTTGTATTTATTGGATTATTTTCTTTATATTAAATAATTGCCTCACTATACCCTAAACGTGCCGGACAAAATGACATTTTTGATGCTTGATCTTTTACTATTATACCATTACCATATCTACCATGTACACCATTGTCTAATACCTACATGTGGGGTCCCTGTAAATGAAAATAAATCGCATTGGGGCTTCGGGGAAAAATGTATCTTCAAATTTATTTATATCTGCGCAACGATTTAAAATTACTTACACCAGACAAAAAGAACAAAGAAAGCTTGCCGGATTGAGTTCGAAAATTCAACCAGCGCCACCCGATTAAAAAAAAAATCATGGTAATGGAAGTAAGTTTTCTGAAAATGTATCTATTTTTTCATCGCTCTTTACAGTCTCCGTCTCATACGAAATACATATTTTTTAACGACATTTAGGTATATTATCACAGTGCAATGCGTTTAATTGCGCCTTTAATTCTCTAAACGTAGATATTTGTCTGGAGTTTACGTTTCAATTATGTTTTATTCGAGAGAGACAGAGAGAGAGAGAGAGAGAGAGAGCTTTTAAAATTTTATTCTGAGCGATAACTTGTAAAATACTTTTGGAAAACGGAAAATTACAGCCCGGAAAAGTATTTTAAAGCATTACAAACCAAACGACGAAATAATCAGGTTAATTTTTGCGTCGCATTTCGGGACTGAAACTGAAAGAGGTAAACAAATCGACGGCGGATGAAATCCGCCATTGCATCGATCGACGTAAACAAATTATACTTGAAGGAACCCCGAGCTTGGTATTACAGTTGATCGCATTCACAAAAACGGAATCATCAACAAAACGTTAGGCACTGCGTAATTGAAGAGTTCAATACAGAGGAATTGCAATATATTTTTAAACGGGAAAATATTTCTCATATTTGATACGTGGGATGTATAGTGGTCACATTCTTGTAATCTTACTTCCGACTTGGTGTTTTCATCGTAGAGTATTTCATGAAGATGTCAGAAATGGCTTTGACTCAACTTTTAAAAAAATGCGCTTAAAAAGCTCCTAAAATGTGTACCCTTCTATACCAAAAGAATTTCAGCACTAAAAGCATTTACCGCACAAACGGTGAAAACAAAGGTAATTTTTATATTACAAAAATTCCCTTAAATCCTAGTTTTTTCTTAAATTACCGTCGTCGCAATCTCTAGCTACGGAACCTTAGGCGCGTCTGTCCGCGGCGTCCTGGACGCCGGCGGAAAACTCTGCTATCGAGTCGAGGGCGAGAAGACGCTCGCATTTCGGAGCACGGCACCTTAGGAGCGGAATCCGTGGATTTTTTCCGCTCTGTCCGCTGTCAATTTCTCGAATTTTCGTTGATCGGACAGTATGCTCTGGACCGCGAAAATGGCTGGACGCGCTTTTTTTTAGGAGGGTGTGGATTCGATCGACAAAAATCGACCAAAAAATAAAAACGTGAATCGATCGACACCAATCGATGGACAAATTACTAAAAAACCGGTGTCGATTCGATCGACAAAAAACTTGGATCGATAGACGAGAAATGATTGACAATTAAAAGAAAAACCGGTATCAAGTCAATCAACATGAATCGATCGAAAAACCAAAACGTGAATCGATCGACGTAATTCGATCTATTCACAACTTGGTCGATCGATTCACGGGTTTGTCGATCAACTCATAGGTTTGTCGATCAACTCATAGGTTTGTCGATCGATTCACAGGTTTGTCGATCGACTCATAGGTGTGTCGATCGATTCACAGGTTTGTCGATAGACTCATAGGTTTGTCGATCGATCCACGGCTTTTGTCGATCGATTCACGGGTGGGTCGGTCGATCCACGGCTCTCGTCGATCGATTCACGGAATTGTCGATCGATTCACGGCTATTGTCGATCAATTCACGGCCTTTGTGATCGATTCAAGGGTTTGTCGAACTAAGTACATTCAAAAATCGATAGGAAATTTAAGGCAGCGGACTGGGCGGAATTTGTCGGCGTCTCCGCTACGATCTGTTGGCGACAGATCGGAGCGTCCTCTATCGGCGTTTTCCGCAGCGTCTATCCGCCGCTAAGGTGCCGTCCCCACGCAAAATCATCAGACAGATTTATCGGCGTCCAGGACGCCGCGGACAGACGCGCCTAAGGCTCCGTACCTTCTGTTGACCATTGCTCTTGAAATACATTTTGAGGATCCATCCAGTTTTGCAAATCTTCAAGAAATTTACATCCAACATACTAAAATATACCGTTGTACGTGAGAGCCTATATCTTCTGTGCACTCGAGTCTCTGAAATGGCGGCTTAAATAGAAGTGCGACAATCATTCTTTATCCATCCTGCCAAATGATCTTTTTAACGACACACACCTTTGATTACATAAGCATTCAGAACCACTTGAAATGCAGAATAGGGGCAGGAGAGGGGTCTGAACATAGCTTTCTTCCCCCTCTTAAATAAGAGTCTTAAGAATTCTCTTTTTCTCAGAAAATTTTTCTCGGGACGGCCCTACTCCTGGCAACCAATAAAATATACTCGAATAATATTCTCCGCTCCTACAAAAAGTGGTATGCAAACAGAACCAGTTTTCCCCCTATAATCAGCAAAAAAAACTCATTATTTCGTGGGAATGACCGAACACCACCTTAGAGTGTCTCGCAAGAGGAGAGAAGGGGATCTGCTCAAGACAATCTCTTTAAATATTCATTTTCACTTATATAGACCCGAGAAAAATCCACAATTCTGAAGAACGTTAAAAAATTACTTATATCTGACTTGACAGGAAGTTTGAAATGTACATATAAGTCAATTTTTTCAATAAAATAAACAGTTTCTTACGGAACCTTCATAATGGACGCAGTCTGCATATAGGAAAACTTTCAACGATATTTTCCCTTTCCTCCGTTGCTTTATATAGCTTATCAAAGAGCATAATGATTTCATATTAGATTCTTGAATACTCACTTCAGTTTGAACAAACAATTACTCCAAACAAGAACTCCGTATTTTTTTCCGCAGGTGTGCAATAAATTCTCACGAGCTAAATCAGACTAAAATCAAGCATTTGCTTTACTGTAACTCTTTTAATATGACGTGTCGAATACGTTGTAATAGATGTCTCCTTGTACGAATCATAATCACACTATCCGCAGGAATATCAAGATTAGAGCCGTAAACATATTACCAATGTCAAAAAACTACAACTGGAAACGATATAGTCGTCCTTAAAATTTCGATGGAATTCTTGATTTGAATGAAGTCAATAAGTCTGCATTTGATGTCACGCTTTTTCCCTTTCTTCCTCCTCCCCTTTTTCACCCTTCTCCGTTTTCTCTTCTTCTCTCACAAGTTGGAAACCTTATGAACTCTCATTGAAGAGTAACGTAAGTTTTCCTATCCTAGCGTTAAAGTCTCTTTGTCAGTCGCGATTATTGAAAGTTGGCAACACCATTTTCCCTCCATTTAAAAGTATGTAAAACAATCGATTCTTCGTGAGACAGCTTGCCTCACCTAAATTCGATGCTTTCAACAGGTTTAAATGGGAGGAAAGCTGTGTTGCCAACTTGATGCCTAAATGTAATAGATGCGAGGCGCTTCATTTTCATTTTTGAAGGTATAATACTTGGCTTAAAAACACTGGAAAAAAAAACCACATTGGATCTAAAGTCCAGACTCTTGAAAACATTGACAAGAAAAAATACTCTTGATTCAATCAGATTTAAGCTTAAATCAAAAGGAAATCCGCTCAAATTAAGAGGCTGGGTTCTTGATTTAAGCTTAAATCTGATTGAATCAAGAGTATTTTTTCTTGTCGATGTTTTTTAGAGTCTGGACACTAGATCCAATGTGTTTTTTTTTCCAGTGAACGGAGAAAATAATAGTTTTGTGTCACCTAAGAGGTGCTCGGACATGTACTCTCTAAACTTATTCAGCCGGAGTGAACTTTAAGTTTTCGTCGCTCCTATAAACTATGGGCATAAAGACTTAAGTTTTTACCTTCCACGTGTTCGTTTCAATACCGACTTGTTGGAACCTTGCGTTGAGGAATGCGGCCAAAACAGAGAAGGGGCAGGTTGGAAAAAGAGTCTCACAGTCGAAACCTTTCCCACCGGCGACATGAGCACCGCTGTACTGCCAGTGTTCTTTCGGTTCGTTTACACTGATGTTATCTCGCGGATACCTGAAAACACGGATAAGTATTCTGATTTAGGCACATAGAGATGTAACTAAACTAAAAAAACACGAAAGACTGGGTAATAAAGGCTAAAAAACAATGGACACAAAGCTTGGGACGTTTAGGAAGGTTTCAGCTCCCTCCTCTACCAGGAAACAAAATATATAAAATTATGAAAATCAAAACTGGCAAAACTCTTGGACCCTCATTCGGGATAACAAAAAGAAGAGAGGTTATCACAGAGTCTCTATGACTCTTTTCATAATTTTATATTTTTTGATTCCTTGTCGAGGGGGTTGGAGCCACCCAAAAACGCCCCAGGCTTTGATTATGGTTTTTCAGCCTTGGTTACCCATTTTCTTGTGTTTTTCAGTTTAATTATTCGGTTTTGTTGTTTATTAATGATGTAATTAAATACAAATAACCTCACCAGCTGAGGTTGAATGGCTGATACCAGGTTGCCGAAGAAGGTGTTGGAGTGGGTCCCCCCAGGTAGGCGACGGAGAGGGCGTCCAGCCAAACGGTGGGTAGAGGGCATCCATGAAGAGATGGAGAGATGCCATCTTCCGGAGGATCTCTACCATGACAGATTCCTGTGGAGAATAGGCGTCGCAGAGCGCCCTAGCGCGCCGTAAAAGCGGCTCATACATACATATTAAATACAAATACAATAATACATGCACTGAAAAAAAAAAAACCCCGGCCGCGGAAGCCGTACTCACGGGCTATAAAGACATGCCGTCCTCGTTCCGGGCTCAGGAACCGAAAATGCCGGGTGTAGCACCCGGGACAATCGAAGCTACACTGAAAAAAAAAAGTAGCTTGGATCAAGCATGATAATTCTTGAATTTGCCGCCAAGAATTTTCTTTATCTTGCTTTAAGCTGACTTTTTCTTGATTCAAGAAAAATAATGCTTGGGTTAAGCAAAAAAGTAGCTTATATTAACCAGCAAAATTCTTGATTTAAGAAGAAATACTTCTTGGCGGCAAATTTAAGATTCTTTTTTTTCCAGTGTATGGCTCCAGCAGCCGGAACTTTCCGCCTCAGAGCCCCGAACGGACGGTATTTCTATAAAGCCCGTAACTTTTTTTTCAGCGTACCAAGCATTCTGTAAATACAAATTTTAAACTTTCGGATGATTTTAAAGCGGAACACCTCACGGAGAAAAAAAAACTCGTGCGTGGGACCCGAAGTTTAGGTCATATGGATCTCTGAAGTTTTCGGATTGAGCATCTGAACACTTTAGGTCTAGCTGTCGAGGTTCGGATCACACATCTGAAACTTCAGCTCTTACATCTGAAGTACTTCGGTTTTTACATCCGAAAAACTTCGGTTCTCACATCTGAGGTACTTCAGGTGTAAGAACTGAAGTTTCAGATGTGTGATCCGAACCTCGACAGCTAGACCTAAAGTGTTCAGATGCTCAATCCGAAAACTTCAGAGATCCATATGACCTAAACTTCGGGTCCCACGCACGAGTTTTTTTTCTCCGTGTACAGCCGGAAAGATTCTCGACAAACTGTCCGCCAACTTTCCCATTTCTGGGACTCCCCCTCCCTATTCCCAGGCCCGGGAAAACTGGGCCCATTCCACACGGTTGTTTCCACGATGCGACCGATCCCGTTTGCAGCTGGAAAAAATCCCCACCCGATGAACTCGGTGAACTTTGAAAGTTGGAACTTCCTCCGCGTCAGGCGTAATTTTGAGGTTCGGATGCACGGTTGCACGCTCCGTCGAATAATAACAGTGGAAGACGCACGTCGTAATTACAATAATTTCAAGGTCCTCCGGCCCACCGCACCGCACCGGGTCGCGTCGGCTGACTCAATTATGATTAGCTTGGAGCCGCGCTTAACCTGATGAAGCTGTCCGTCTTTTGACGGAATGGGTCTTGATGAAAAATCGGCTGACGGGTTTTTCATTTCTTACGGCCCCGATGAAAAACTCGCGGGGTTTCTCCGTGTTTCATTCGATTTAATCGGAGCGGGGTTTTACTTCCGGTAAATCTAATTTGTGAATGAGTCATGCAGACGTTTAAGTACCTTCTTAATGAGAGTATGACCATCGAGTCTCATGGAGACCAGAGGCAGATCCAGCAATTTGGCAACACCGGATTTCCTCCATTTAAACCTATGCTAAATAATCGATTCTTTTCGGAGCACCTGGTCCCTCCAAGGATCGATACAGTTTCATAGGTTTAAATGGATAAAATACAATGTTGCCAAATTGCTGGATCCGCCTCTGATGGAGACCCTTAGGATCCAAAAGATAGCGGCGCACAGTGGATCGATTCAGTCAGAGAGGTTGGACATGAAATTTTGGACTGAAACTGCAAATTTTGATATTTATTTCGTCATATTTAAAATCTTAAGGGGAACCTCCAGAAGAAAATTTCACGAGGAAACTAATGGATCAACTTTTAGAACCTCGAAATTGTGTATTAACGGAGTTGTGTTAAGTTTTTAAAGTTTCCAAATTTTGTGCGACCTCTCCTATTGACTCGATTCTCTGTGCGGTGGCTCTAGGTGGAGTGATTGAGAGAGTGCTCTTGGCAATTTTTGACGTTTATCACCTGCTTCACCTGTTACCAACTTTGTCATAGTAGAGGATCAGGTTGGACATCTATTTTAAAACTGAGTGAACACACCGAACTGTGTAATTCGAGTACAAACTGTACGATGATCAGGGCCGGATTAAGGAGATGCCCACATGGGCTGCGGCCCATGGCGGCGAATTTTGAAATGTTTTTAAATGTAGGTAATCGGATTTAGAAAAAAAATTACAAACGAGAAAAGGCTAAAAAATCTCTAACATCCTGAGAGTATAGTAATTTCTAATTTTGTTGTCTTCCAGTGATACAAAAGACAGCACCTTTAATTAGTCGAGTTAAGAGAGAAACCAAACACGCAATTTGGCCTGGAACGGCGCAACTTAGGGAGAAATGATGACGAAGACTTGAATTGAAAAGGAGAAGCCCTCGGCGTGGCAATCGGGATGTAACACATATCAGCGCCTACAAGACTGCACGAATACTTCTTGCATTGCATCAAACACAGAAAGGTTATTGTGGTCAGCGTGAAACGGATAGCGCCTACAAGAATGTGTGAATACTTCACGCATTGCTCCAAACACGGTGCGGTCGGCACGGCCGCGGAAGTTAAAATCATTAAACCAAATTTCGTGTTCGTTCTTTCATAATTTTTTCGTTCATTTCTTATGAATGGAAGACCTTGTCCATTAGAGATAGGTTTACAAAACTTGACTTTCGCGCAAAGTTCGGTGACCTCTTGCTAGTAGTGTTGACAGGGCTTTCCCAAAAAAATGTGTTCAACACGAGTAAACGCTTCTTATAGACCCCTCCCCCGCTGGCACGTTCACTTAATGATTTTTATTGATGTTTCAAAACGAATGAGAAGGGGGCGGCAAAATACAGGCGGCCCATGGGCGGCAAGTAGGAAAATCCGGCCCTGACTGTGATACGAGTACATACTTTCAAGCGAGTAAAACCTCATTGATTGCATTTTTGAATTATCTCCACGCAACGCGCAATGTTCGCTATTTTTTTAAAGATCTCCATGAGGCTTACGATGGCTGAGCTAATCAAAAGTGGATCCTCAGTGGCCATACTCTGTTTATAAAAGAACTCTAGTCAGATGTAATGTACCTAATGGCGTGGGTGGAAAAATAAAATAACTAATACCAGAGCTTACAATTAGAGCCTTAATTGGACCGCGTTCAGCAGAAAGGAACCGAGCTACATCAGCTATTGCCAAATATAATGGGGCAATTTAGTTTTTTACGAAAAAAACGGAGTTTTGTGCAAATTCAATTAATTTTCTGCATAGTACGCAACAAGTTCATTCATATTTTCAAAGGAATCCGCACAAACGTCCTCTCGTAAAACATTTAATTGCTCAGTTTTTGACGATAGCTGATGTGGCTTAATTGGTTCCTTTCTGCTAAACGCGGTCCAATTGAAGCATTGAATATCTAAAAATTATTGATCTCTCTTCCAGCAATTCGAAGCTTTAGGATAGATGACGAGGGATTTGAGAAAACTACGCTGTTGGTTTGAAAGCTTTTGTCAGTCTTCAGACGATTTGCGTGAAATAATTATATCTCATTATTATAATAATGTAAATTATGCCTTAAAATGTTGAACTGATGTTTTCGAGAGTATAAGAAAATGTAACGAAACGAAAACTGAAAATAGATATTTTTAACCTCGAGCCGGTTTTTTTTTTGTCGTGCTGAAAAATTCGAGTTTTTGTCTTAATATGCGGTACATTTTCCCAAATTCCGCCACATTTCGGAGCTTACTGGACTTTACCATCAATATCATTGTGATTGCTAACTTTCCTCAAGATCTTCCGGAAGCACGACAAATTAAGCATACGCTTCCCTTGAAGTTTTTTTCTCCATTTTTTCTTTTTTTTTTTTTTTTTTTGATCAGAGTCAAATCCATCTGATCAGTCCGCAGAATACCGATGATACCTCAAACGCCTTTCCTCATCTTTCCGTCTTGCTTGATGCCAATTTTTTCCTCATTTTTCCTGCCGCAACATTTATTAGCATCTCCCGGCAACTTTACGCCTTCTTGACCTTTCTGCGTGTCGTAAAAGAAACTTCGTAGTTGGCACTCGAGAAATTTAACAAAAGACTTCAAAGCTCAAATATGATCATAAATCAAAGCTACTAATTACGTGAAAATTAGTTGAAGAATCTCTCCGAGGATGCCTCCACTTAAAACATCCGGCCTTCCGACCTCGCATAGAGTGCGCAGAATGCAGGCCCTGCCGTCGAAACCCAACCTGAAAATAAAACGTGTCATCGGATGGAACCGAAAATTTTGTGTCGAAAAAATAATAACCAAAAATATTAAACGTTGGGAGAAAAGAAAATGAGCGACGAAAGCAGGCGAAATTTTTCTGAGCAGTAAAAGAGTGAAACCTACCAGAAAATTTTCTCGCAAAAATAATTTTTCATTATTTTCAAGAATTTTTGGCCGCAAAGACCTCCCCTATGACCCTCCCGTGAAAAACTAGCGATGTCACTGTGTGGTATAATATTACAACTGGACGTATTTCTATCAAACAGACCTATGGAGAGGTGAGAAATATGGTGTGTGCTCGTTAGTTCTCTGGCCGTAAGAGAGAATGAGAATAATAAAGCGCCAGTGACGTCAGTGGCAACGAGGCCGCCCGCCGCGGTCGCACCCGTCCGCCCGCCTCCGCATAAACTCATGAGCCCTGTCCACAACGCTCTCTTGCCATGCCCGCGGCTCATGAATGCCGCATTCAGTTAGCACATAGGTCTGTTTGGTAGAATGTAAAATCCCGCTTTGCCAATTCTTCAAAAGGAATCACGTCCACTTTTACATTGTTTCTTATGTAGCTTCGACGAGCAAACCCCATATTTCTCACCTCCACATAGGTCTGTTTGATAGAAATACGTCCAACTGTTAGTCCATACAGTCGCAATGAGTGATTTATTGCCTGGGAATCTCTTATTAACAAAACGCCATTCCATCATCCGATATGATCACTCACCATGCGCGAAATTAAGTTTGTATTCAGTTTACGGTAATCATCCAAATAAGTTATCCTAACTCATAGATTTTTCTTCTTCTTTCTTTCTTGATTTTTTTTTAAATATTAAAGTATAATTATATAACAGTATATTTTTAGATGTTACGGATCTTTAAAAACTTTTACTAATCATGTAACAGACAATATTACAATGATGAAGCACTCAATTAACTCACCCTGGTAAAAATTGGCAGTAGAATCTTTGTTCCAAAATACCATCGACCTAATGCCGGCTGTAAGATTTCCAATAGCTTCTGTAGCCGGCTGTATAATTTCTTACATCCCTATTTAGCCGATGGCGATGAAGCAACAGCCAGACGATAAAGTTTATGCTAAACGTTAATAAATACGGATACTAGGACTTAGTTAGTTTTTGGACCACCGCTCTCTTTTTGTGTCGTAGTATCTTGATTTATTTTGCGAGGAAAGCTCCTTGCTTTTAAAGGATGCCTGTCATTCTTAATGTGTTAGAGCGCCTTCAATTATTTCTTATGATACTGTGCTATACCTCTGGTGAGAAATAGTTGCTTCAGACGCCGTGGCACGCTGCGGCGCGGCGGGCGGGCAGAGAGCGCGAATCGCGCATTGGCGCCTACAAACCTAACAGGGATACTTCACGCATTGCGCAATGCGTGAAGTATCCCTGTTAGGTTTGTAGGCGCCAGTGCGTCGCCGCTCCGCTTTGTGTTAGGCTCTAATATTTAATCTCGCGGAGTCAGCGTTTTTCAACTCATGATTTTGAAATGTTGGCACACTCTGTATGGATTATTCTTATTTTAATTTATGAAAAAAATATGTTTTAAAGGAAAATAAAATGTGTGTTTTGTTATTAAAGTAGTTTCGTATCAAAATTAACGATTTCCAAAGCACAGGAATTTATACACAATTTCTTATAGCCTTTTATAGCCAATGGTGATAAAGTGTAAAGCCCAGCGATAGGAACTATAGTCCGTCTGTATACTTTTCTATAGCTTCGTATGGCCCGGCTATATGATTTGCTCCGCTTTCTACAGCCAGCTTTATGATTTTCAATAGCCTTCTTTAGTCGGGTATAAGAATTCCTATGGTATTTTGAAACGCAGCTCCTATCGCCAATTTTTAACAGGGCATAGAATCGTAATTAATTTTGAATGTTGTAAATTGGATGTTTTGAGCATTCGGTATTATGGCATGGGGTACAGATTAGGAGCTAAGCTATTTCAGTCCACGATGAGTGAATGAAGCAACTTTCCTGCCGTGCTACGGAAAAAAACACCTCATGAGCTTTCAGACGTCACCGAATTTCCTTTGAAAATTCTCAAATTTCCGGGAAAATATTTGAACATTTTCTTCCAATTTGGTGGAAAACTTTGTACGTAGTTTGATCTAAATTTTCCGAAAATTTCAAGGAAAAATATCCATAACTTTCTTAAAACATAGATATTTTCTGATTGGAAATTTGGCGTCATTGGAATATCCATACGGCGTTTTTCCTCAGTGCGGTAGTACGAACGGGACTTACGTGTAGAATACTTGCTCGAGCTTTGAGAAAAACTCGCTCCTTCTGCGACGCACAAGGATAATACCTGGCGGCTTACGTTCTTCAGACGATTCCTCAGATGAGGACTCGGCACTCTCCGAAGTTGGTAGATCGTATGAGATGGCCCAGTTCACAGCCTCAGTGAAGACGTCCTCGTCTGGGGTCAGAGCCTTAATCTGCGTGCACAAGGCGAGCTGCGAGCAAGCAAAAAATATACCTCCACGTAACTCAAGTACTATCGAGGGAGAGTGAAAAAAAAGAGGGAAAAGGAGAATAAGAGGGAAACGATAAATGGACTGCATTTTGCAATTTGGGACTATAAATTCTGGCCCGGTTTAAAAACAACGTATTTGCCATTAGTTTCCCTATTCACATACGTGTTTTTTCAAATGAGACAGAATTTGTAGCTCCAAATTGCAAAATGCAGTCCAAATAGTGAGAGGAACTAGAGGGTGGAAGAGAAGGAGGAGAAGAATAGGATAGGAGAGAATAAGAAGAAGAGGAAGAATAACAGGAGGGAGAAGAAATTAAGGGAAACGGGAATGGTGATAAGAAAAAAAGATGAAAAAGAAGAATAGGAAAGATAATTTTGAGGAAAAGAAGAGGAATAAGGAGAAGAGAAAAGAAGAGGAGGAAAAAAAGAAAAAGAGAATTTATTCTTCTTCGTCTTTTTTTACCTCGTTTTCGCCTTCTGTTTTCCCGTTTCTATCTTCCCTCCCTTCTTTGGGAGGGAAGATAGAAATCCCTCCCTTCTCCCTTTCTTCTTTGTTCCTCCTCTTCCATTGGATATAAAAGAAGTCATGAGAGGTGATTTCAATTCTTCCTCATTCAAGGAGAGGATGGGCCCGTAACCTATTCTTTTGCAATGATTAAAGAAAATTCACAGGAAATGTCAATAGAAACTTTAGTTAATTTAGTATCCTTCTAAAAAAGAAAAAAAGAGAATATGAGCAGAGACTCATAATAGCGTCGCAATTTTAGTCCCTAAATTACGTAGCGCACTCTTTCGGCATTTTTGACCCCCCCCCCCCTTGTAACGTTTTTGTAACGTAAGTCCTTATCTTCAACACGTAAAAAAATGGTGTGCCGCTCTCCTAGAGCGTTACATAAAATAGGGGTTTTTTTTTTTTTTAAACGAAAATCAATTATTTTATTATGTTTATTTAAAATAGGGGGGTTGGCTCCTGCTGGCGATTTTCGCTATTTTTAAAAGTGAAGGGATATGAAGTAACAATTTTACAATTTTTCGGTGCTTTAAAAAAATATAAATAAAATAAAATAGAAATCCAAGAGCACGTTGGTGCGCAACCGCGTGGAAGCATTTTATTTTGTTCAGAATCTTGACCCGTCAATCACTTCGGAAAACCCTTTGACTAAGCCATTAAGCTCATGGAAAACAAGTGGACTACAATCTCCATACAGAGGTGAGCACGAGCGATCTCAATAATACTTGGATGAAAAATATAAACAAACAGTAATTAAAGGGTTTTAACCACGCTCGGTGGTAGTGGCTATTACGCAAGGCAGGTTGCTCATCACGTCTCTCTCTAAGTACCTTCGATTCATTTTCTCATTTAAGTTTAGTTCCAGTACGTCGAGAGTTATTTTCCTACGATCTTGCAACGTCGATTGTAATTGCTGCTGGCTGTTATGATCGCGATGCATTTTTTGATAAGATCCATGTGTTATTTTAATACGTGACCAGTGAACTCTGGATACTTTGTATTTTTGAGTTACACGCTATTTTCCAGTGGCGTGGCGTGAATTGCGATGTATCGATTGTCATGCCATTTAAACCTATGGTGAAGAATCGATTATTAAAGTGTTCGTCTCGAACACCCTGTTTATCGATCCTTTTCCATAGGTTTAAAGGGCATAACAATCGATGTATCGCAATTCACGCCACGCCACTGCTATTTTCCTTACATTTGGACCGAGTTCATCAGAAAGGAACCAACCCACATAAAGTTGAAACTGAGAAAAAGAGATTTGAAGTTTTATTCCTGCGTAAGGCTCAATGTAAAAAATAAACTTTGACCCCTTTCTTCACAAAATAATTTCCGTTTTTCGACTTCCAGTTTTTGGCAGGAGGAAATGCACGGCTAGTGGAACAATGAAACATTCTTATCTCAATTTTTTCGAAAATGAATGTTGGTTCCTTTCTGATAAATTCGGTCTACTTAAAGTGTACATGTAAAACAATGGATTCCTGCCGAAAAAAGAGCCTTCTTTAGAATCTATATTTCGTCACCTTGCGGCCGAAGTACCTATCACACGCGCCATGCGACGTTTGAAAATTTCCGCCGTCATTTTACTTTTTTACAGAGAAATTGTTCAACGAAGCTGTCTGAAAATTTCACTGAATTTGCTTAGTGCTGCCTGTAACTTTCAGTGCAATTTTCAAACCGATTAAACCAACAATTCCGCTTTAAAAAAATAAAATGACAGCGGCAATTTGTAAACGTGGCATGGCGCTTGTGAGACTTTGACCGAAAGGTGACGATTTACAGTAGATTTCAATGGTGACAAAAAAAAATATTGCCGATTAGCAAAAACTGCCACTTCAAAAATTACGTCATCCTGAGTGGTATTGTGCATACTATGGTTTCTTCCACCTTGGTTTCATTTGTGTTGCACGTCAATTAACCATTGTTAAATCACTGCTTGGTGAAACCAATAAGGTGGAAGAATCATGGTATGCACAACCGCGTTAGGTTAACGTCATGCAACGATTTTTTTTCGATGAGTGACATGATATCTCTGTTAACATTGGATGTGAAAACTCGACGTTTAAAAATATTGTATTATATCTTTCTAATCCATCTGCTTAAACCATCAAAACACGATTCTGTGGCTGGCGCAACTGACCCATTAGATGGACAGGATTTGCTAGGAATGATATATCATATTCGAACAAGGAAGGGGTAGGTATAGATACTAGGATTGGCAGGAGCTAGATCATGCAATGGTTGTTAATTTAATATTATAGATCAAAGAGCAATACATTTATTCGTGTGCTCATTTATTTCAGAAAGCCACTGATTACTTCTTCACACGCAATCTGTGACGGAGTTATTCATGCGTAAGATGTATCCCGAAAAATCCAGTTTTACTAACAGGATAAGACCGACGTCACCAATTTAACGAATGTCTGATGAGCCTTAATGAACAAATATAATGCCATAACCGATTCTTGAAACATTTAACAGAGCTCCTCATTTACGCAGCTAAGCTGATTTGCTGACCAGTCTGTGAAGCACGCACCCACTCTGACCTACGGGTCACTGAGGCTGTAATTGTAATAGTTCCTGAAAAGGAAGAACTTGGGGTATGACGTCGCGAGCTTGATATTGCTGAGTGTGTAAAATCCGTAGTATTCAAAGTAGGAACAAATCAATTAGATGTGCATACCGAAAAGGTGCTTCCTTTGGGGAACACGAGGTATCTCACCGGTCTGTTGACCTTCATGTCATCTTGTCGGTCAGACAATTTCATCAAATAATCCTTTTTTGCAGAGCAGATATGTGCGTAGAGCATAAGCAGAAGTGTTTGCGATAAAGAGAAACAGGTCATTTTTGATTTCCAAGCCACTCACAGGCTAGCTGAAAAAGATGAGAGGAAGGAAAAGTTTCAATTGACTCTACTATAGTAAGAAACACTCACATCCTCCAATTCATACATGGTCGGAACAGTTGTAAAAAAAGTTGTAGGTATGGACAAACATTTTCCTTGTTCTTTCTACGATGATTGTTTCTTTACAAACAGGCAAGCCCCGGTAAAAATTGGCAGTAGAATCTGTGTTCCAAAATACCATAGACCTACAGCCGGCTGTAAGATTTCCAATAGTTTCTATAACCTGCTACACAATTTCTTATAGCCTGTTATAGCCGATGGCGATTAAGCAACAGTCAGTCGATAAAGTGTATGCTAAACGTTACTAATTACGGATGCTGGGACTTAGTGAGTTTTTGGAATACTGCTCTCTTTTTGGGTCGTAGTATCTTGATTTATTTTGCGAGGAAAGCTCCGTACTTTTGATGGATGCCTGCCATTACTAGTATATTAGAGCGCCTTCAGTTTCGTATGATACTGTGCAACTACTGTAGATACTCTGTACTGTGAATAGTTGCTTCAAGCGCCATGGGCAGGCGGGCAGCCAGTGCGAAACACGCATTGGCGCACCTACAAACCTAACAGGGATACTTCACGCGTTGTGCAAAGTGTGAAGTATCTCTGTTAGGTTTGTAGGCGCCAGTGCGTCGCCGCTCCGCTTTGTGTTAGGCTCTAATATTTAATCTGACGCAGTGAGCGTTATTCAACTCATGATTTTGAAATGTTTGCACATCCTGTACGGATTATTCTCATTTTAATTGATGAAAAAAAAAATATGCATTAAAGGAAAATATAATGTAAGTTTTGTAAATATTAAGGTGGTTCCGTATCAAACTTAATGATTTCCAAAGCACACGAATTTCTACACAATTTCTTATCGCCTTTTATAATCGATGGCGAAAAAGCAACAGCCAGGCGATAAAGTGTAAAGCCCAGCGATAGGAACTATAGCCCGGCTGCATAATTTTTTATCGCTTCATATAGCCCGGCCGTATGATTTTCTCCGCATTCTACAGCCAGCTATATGATTGTAGCCTTCTTTAGCCGGCTATAAGAATTCCTATGGTATTTTGAAACGCAGCTCTTATCGTCAACTTTTACCATGGATATGCGATTTTTAGATTACTAACATTCTGTATACTTAACTTCTGTATGCTAATAATTTTTAGCTTAAAACCGTTAAATAACTTTCCGCACCAGCCTAAGAGAAAAAGCATATTATACACGGAAGTTGTATTATACACGGAAGTTGACGGATGGTGCGGAGACCCAGTCTTTAAGTGGGCGCAAATAATTCACTGTTATGTTTAGAAGAAAGAGAGAGAGATAACAATAATATTTAAATGAGTAACAATATATCAATATTACTTACGTATGAGGAACTGTGTCAGAAGAGAAAAGAAAGCCGCGTCCTTAAAATTACTTCTTACGTTTTTCAAAAAAAGGATGGGGGAGGGAGGAGGTCCTAACTGCCCGAGAGCTATAAAAAGATCGAGATGATCAAGAAACTGAAATGTTGTTAGCACTAGAAACTGTAAGGTGCATGGCTAAATTCTCTTAACTTGAAAGACTCGGAAAAGAACTGTATCGAAACAGCGCCGGTGCTTCCTCCGTATTGCGTCCAGGAGACAGGGTTGCATGTTGCCGGGTAAAACTCATCGATTTTCCATGCGGTTTTTGGAGAGGCTGTGATTTTTATTTATTTTATCTTTTCAACCGGCATCCGTGGCAAGCAAAATACCCTAACGGTAATTAGTTCGGGCAGGTGACAGAATGTTTGCAGTGCTGGTTGCCACTGCTCATGCCATCGCGGGCTGCGACATGGTTCCATCTGCAACGAATGAAATGAACGTTCAACCATTTTTCAACGAATCCTGGGAAACTCTTCGATCATGTTTAAAATTTAACCGCAGAAAATGTCAGCATTTGCTGTTGAATATTATTATTAGCCTTTAAAATACACTGAAAAAAAAAACACATTGGATCAAGAGTCCAGACTCTTAAAAACATCGACAAGAAAAAATACTCTAGATTCAATCAGATTTAAGCTTAAATCAAGAACCAAGCCTCTTAATTTGAGCGGATTTCCTTTTGATTTAAGCCTAAATCTAATTGAACCAAGAGTCCTTTTTCTTGTCAATGTTTTCAAGAGTCTGGACTCTAGATCCAATGTGTTTTTTTTCCAGTGTATCAGAGATATCTCAAGCATACAAGATTTTTAGATTTAACCCTATTCCAGACTGGTTTTGCCAGGGAATTCGGTTACATTTGCCAGTTTTTTGATGGAGTTAATGTGAAAATGTACACATTCATTGAGAGATATAACTGGATCAGCCACATGTATAGGTTGATGCAAATGTAAGCCAAGAAATGGATGCCATCATTATTTTTCCCATACGGACACTGAACAGTAGTGAACAGCGTTAAGCAAAAAGAAACCATCAGAAATATGGGATCTTCTATATAGCTCCTTTTTCGATAACACAGCCAGCACTGTCAATGGCTGAAGTCTCTGGAGGAGGAGCAGTTGTTTTCTTATGTTACAGCCAAAACCAGGCATCTGTTTAAAAAACGAACTCAAAGGATAGGAAGAGATAGGTACGAACATAAACAGATAAGAAAATATGTTACGTAAGTACATCTCAAATAGAATGACGAAAGTATATAGCGCTTCCATGGCGCCGGATATAAGAATTTGTTTGCCGCCATGGTGCGAGATCTATATTTTAGCATCTCGTGAGAGGAAGGGCCAGAGGGACACCTAACAGCTAAAAATTTTGCATTTTGCAGAAACATTTAAAGAAAACTTCAGATAAGCGATCTCTACGAATAGAGTAATAACATTGTTCGTTGGTTCAATTGTTTCTTATGGAGTTATATAAATGTGTATTTTTCGAATAGATGACTATTCCAGCTCCCTGGTTACGTTTATTGCCTATGCGGAGAAATCGAAGGCGAACACCAAGCGGAAATTATCTGTTAATGGGTTTCGAATGGGGCTATAAGTGTTCTCGGGTAAATAAATACCTGAATTATTTCTCCTTTCACCAGGGGAAAAAAAAAAATGCTAAAATAACTTCAATCATTTCAAAAATGTACCCGATGATCCCAAGATGCTAACTCCACTGTTTTCGCAGTTAACCTCACATCCTAGGAATGCAAACGTAGAAGCAAGAAGAGTCAAGCCAGTATCTATGGATCACGTGACACACTTTTGGCCTCCTGGATGCCAATGCAGCATATAAACGGCGAAAGTCTGCACCCACGTACTTCGATTTTTGGCGGTTTTGAGTTCGCTGCAGAAATGAGGTGCAGTAGACGACGTTTATCTGCTATCAAAATATTTGAGTCGAAAAAAATCTGGCAGTCCCCTTAAAACGCAGAACTCAAAACTCATACTTCGGAGTTCATTCTAATAGCTCACGTATCTCTTGCTGTCGAGCGCAGTGTTCGAAACTCACAGGCGCCAATGCGCAGCCTAAAAAATCGGTCATGGCGCCTAAAACATGAAGGCTCTGCGCCACCGTGGCCCCTAAAAATTGCCCCCTCCCCCCCCCCCCCAAAAAAAATCCTAGTTTTTCTGTTTGGTGATTTTTCGAAATTTCCCCCAAGTAACAGCTATTAGTTCTGTAACTAAAACATCTTGCGTCTAACTCGTCACTACACGGAAAAAAAGTGGTCCGCTACGTGAGCGGACCTGCTCGGTGAATTTGAGGTAGGTACGGGCTTGAGGAACGACTGTCTGAACTAGACCCAGGCGACTCCTGGTTGTCAACCCCATGCTCAGGTCGCCTGTGGAACCCGGCTGTTCGGGTCTGAGATGAATACCTTAACTTTCGTAATGACGAGCGGCTGGCAGGCGCCAACGAACGGGGAAAGTCCACCCCGTGGATATCGGACGCATCGACCCCCGTCGGCCCAGAGGGATCAAGGTTCAACCCCGCGTTGGTCCGCATTTTCGTATGTCTGTCCGGCCAACTAATTACTGTTGGCGTGGTCTTCGTCCACTTACCACCGCGCGCCTTATTGGTGTTTGGCTTCCTACCGTTCTGACCGTTTTAACTGCTTTCCAAGTTTCAGTTGGAATATTAATATCTGTGTGAACGCTGTGTTATTTTCTGTTTTGTTTTTGTGTACAATGTTGATGTATTTGAAGAAATCTGAGGAGATTCAATGGGAGCTGTAGGCAGTTAAGGATTAAGTGTATTGTCAAGGTGAGTGTGTTTATTAGGCCATTTTAGGCCCTCGAATATTCTAGATTTTCAGAATTTGTCACTCATGCATTATTACTCAAATTTTTCCGCTCGGGTAGCAGGCCTTTTTTTTCCGTGTAAATGCAACGTGATACATAAGCAAAAAGTAAATTTGGCCCCTAAACAATCTTCAATGGCCCCTAAAAATCGAGCTTAATGCGCCACATGGCTCCTGAAACTCCAAAGAGAGTTTCGAACACTGGCCGAGCAGTATTAACACAACGTGCATTCTCCTGGGAAGGGACATTGACAGCTCAGGAGAGAAAATTACATCACGGAATCAGGCCAATCAAACTACCAACAATAACAACATTCGACGATGAAACTCCCAAACCACAAATTTCGTTAGGGATATTTGAAAATGTTCGCTCCTAATTTATTTCTCTTAAAAAAGAACAAAGTAACGCAGAGAAAAATTATCACGAAAGTTGTCAACAATTGACATTGAGTAGTCCTTTGGTATGAAATAGAGCAAGGGGAAGAAAGCGCTTTGATGACGGCGCAGAGATACAACTATTCGTGCTGGATGGATGTCCATGTTGCACCTGCAAAATTGAAGGCGCCGTAGCGCGAGGCGTGAACTCGCAATGCGCCGCTCTAAGCTGCCGATGAAGTGTCACTCGGATTCGAAAAAGTTAAAAATTGAGGTTAAATTCCGTCTTTCCTATCTGCAGCTGTGTTGCTCATGTAGCCTTTGATGCATTGCTACAAATAAGACCAACTGAATCAACACGACATAGAAATAGGGCAAGGGAAAGGATGGCGTTGATGACGGCGCAAAGATACAACTATTCGTGCTTGATGGATGTCCGTGTTGCATTTGCAAAATTTAAGGCGCCTCGGTGCAAGGCGTGACTCTCAATGCTCCGCTCTACGCTGCGGATGAGGTGTCGCTCGCATTCGGAAAAAAAGCTAAAAATTGAGGTCCTATTAGGTCTCTCCTATCCTTCGCTGTGTTGCTCACGTATAGCCTTTGAAGTACCACTACAAACGAAAGGAAAATATACGTCAAACTTATATCCTTTTGTAGGGTTTCAGGACATTTTGTCAACGATTTTTTGTCCCTTGCACCTTTTTTGTCCAGTAATTTACGCCCACACGTAAAATAAGTGTCCAAGCGTTATATTTTAGTCGGTATGTAAAATTATATTGACAATATGGAAATGAGAATTATACTTTCTCCTTTTGAATCATCTTTTTAAATTGTCATTGGTGAATATTTGGTTTTATTTCTATCCTTAAAGTATTCGATGTACAATATACCTTATATATGTATAGGTACTTTTTTTATTTTTTTAATTTTTTCTTTACGAAATTATTACTTCATTTTGAAAACATTTATATTTTTACTTAGGATTAATACACTGTAGTAACCTATTCTATCAATAAAGAAAAAAAAAATTTTAAAACGTGGTAAATATTTGTAAAACATTTTCCAAGCGACATTAATCTCAATGAGCCGCAGCTGTGCCGACAGAAACTGCAAAAATGAATAAAAGAGGGGAAAAACCAAGAAGCACGCAATATTTAGTTTTAACCCATTTGTACATCGATCTTTTAAAGTCAAATACGTCAAATTTTGAGCGTTTGGTTGCGTGTACACCTCGCTGCAGCACAGTAACAGCACAAAATGTAAAAGAAAAAATTAAAATGCTTTGGAAATCATTAAATTTGACACGGAACCACCAATATATACAAAACACACATTATATTACTATTATCCTTTGATAAATTGATACATATTTTCTCCTCATCAGTTTAAATGAGAATAATCAAAATGAAAAAAAAATAAAAAAAAAAAAAACAAAAAAAAAATCAAATTAAAAAACGCTGACTATGCGAGTATAAATATTAAAGCGTAACAGAGCGGAGCGGCGTGCTGCCAGCACGAGAGGCTCACTGGCGCCTACAAACCTAAGTGGATACTTCACGCATTGCACAATGCTTGAAGTATCCACTTAGGTTTGTAGGCGCCAATGCGCGTTTGGCGCTGGCCGCCCGCCCGCCGTGCGGTGGCGCCTGAAGCAACTATTTCACAACAGAGGTGTTGCACAAGAAATTGAACGTATTAAGAATGACAGGCATTCTTTAAAAGTATAGATCTTTCCTCGCAAAATAAATCAAGATACTTATTGTACACAGGAAAAATCTAAGAGCCTACAGCTGAGGCAAATCTAGAGGTTTATCCGGTTCAGGTATGGCAAGGTGGGAATTTCTTGAAAGATAATTAAGTCCTGTTACACCAAAGAGGTGTGGAGAGTTTTAGTGAATTTTGTCTCATGGAAATGACGCTCCCCCATTTTTACCAAAACTCTCAACTAAATACTCCGTTGGACCAAACAGAGGAGAAAAAAAAAAAAAACAAAAAAAAAAACAAGCAAACCCTCATTCTTCCAAGACATTTTACATTTTCATCCAAAAACGTCGTGAGCAATTGTCGTTTGTATTTACATGTGGGCCAATTAACTTTGGGTCTTAACTGACACATGGACCAAAACTCCTGTGCCGAAAAAACGCATGAACGTAAATTACTGGAAAAAACAGGTGCGGGGACAAAAAATCGTTGACGAAATGTCCTATAACCTTTTGTAGTAATGCTCCACTCATGATACGTCGTGAATCTACGAGTGATGGAAAAATGAATGGTACTCCTTGTTTAATACTTATTACTACTTATCACTATAATTACTATAATATTATATTACTATATATACTTACATTAGATTTTATAGAAATTGATTTTATTTGTGCGATTGGCAATGCCTGGAAAACTGGGCGAGACGTCCCGGCTTGGCCTTAAATTCATGTCTTCCAGCCTCGTCTCCGCGTTATTTCCTTGTCTTCCCTATATTCTTTGCTATACCTACACGTAGCAAATTTTTGAAATAAAATCAGTCTTAAGTTTAGGTTACACATTTTTTAATAGAGATGTCGCAGGCAAATAGTAAAATCAGGCAGTTTGTTAAATGCCTATGCAAACAGTTAAATATTCTGACTTATATTGAAATTCTGATTATTTTCCTAATTTCAGACAAAATAATTCATTGCTCCTGCAAGAAAAAATTCTCAGCAAAAATTTGCACACACAATAATATTTTAAACAATTTTTAGCTACTGAAGAGACACTGATCTTGAAATTTTCAGCAAGTCGTAAAATACAGAATTTTTGGGATTTCAACATTAAAAAGTATGAGAAGCAATTGGAGAGGAAGAGACAAAAAGAGTTCGTAGGTTTGATGAGCTATTTTTCCGAAAACAGTAAAACATCGTGAGCTCTTCGCCATAAATTCACAAAATTTTGTAGACCGTTAAAATTTGACTATCTGCCTAAGCATTTGACAAAATGCCTGATTTCACTATTTGCCTGCAACGGAGACACAACAAGTCCTTCCTTATGTTATTCAAAGAGACATAAAAGAAGGAAAAAAGAGGGGAAAAAACTGACAACCTGGTCGATGAAGTGTGAATGGTCGGAAACACTGCTCTAGTGTTTGCTAAATCCTCAAACCTATCCCCCTCTCTCTCTCTAAGCTCGTACAGAAGAGCTGACTATGAGTTGGACTCAAGTGGTGTGAAAGCGGTGGCCGCCAAGGATCGGATGCGGAAGTGAAATGGCTAAGTTCGATTCCTTATCGAGAAGTGTGTTTTTGAATCTATTAGTTTGTCTATGTGCAACGACCGTTCATTGCAACACCCGCGTAAAACGCTACCTCACATACCCGCCCAACTCAGCTATCGTGGTAAGTATACATCGTAATATCTAATTAAGTAAAGTGGGCGTTTTATTATCTACGGTAAGAAAATTAAGTAGATTAGTTGTACCGATTTAACAGAAACGTATTGAGTGGCATTTTGACATAAAAAAACGCAATGGAAGTTTCGAATTCAACTAGTCGTGAATGTTCTCCTGCCAAACATTCTGAGTCGCGAAAAACATTTCGAACTTGATTATACTCGTTAAACGTTGTCCTCAACATTGAGTCTGCTATTGAACTTCAAACCTCTTCCTCTCGGTTCAAACTTGGTGCAATTCGGTGTGTTTCTGTTGATGAACTTGGCCCGGTCTGAAGGTAAATGTGAATTTAAGAAGTTGGCGAGATGGTGCTGGGTCCACACCATTTCGCGGGGAAATCAAAGCCAAGAAGTTTCAAAAATTATAATTAGAGTCAAAAATAAATTATTTTCAGTTTATTTTTGACTTTAATTATAATTTTTGGAACTTCTTGGCTTTGATATCCCCGGGAAATGGTGTTGACCCAGCACCATTTCTCCACCTTGTTACGTTCAGTATTCGGGCCACTTCTTAGTATTTTTTTCTCATTTGTGAATTTAAGCAGATGTGGTCAATTTCTTTTACTCTGATTTTGAATATTTTTCTAGTGACATGCACTCGTGATTTTTTCTTAAGATGAAAATGCTTGTTCCCAGTTTTTCGTAATGGTGACTTTACCACAGATCTCATGGACTAACTCGTTGTCTCTTATTTAAAGCGGGCTTTTATCCATATACTTAGCAATGTAATAATTTAACGAGTTTGCCATGAATAAAATTACAACCATGACTCTAGGTCAATACAATAGGTCCCGGGTTTAAATCCCAGTGGTGGCGAAAAATTTTCATGGAACTGACGAGTGGATCTGCTGCAGAAACAGATTCCTGAAAATTGGAGAGCCTAGAGCATGGATGTGCACTAACCTAACCCGATGCTCATTCAAGATTGCAGAATCCTCAAATGGACGAAAGACCTCAAATAACTTAAGAAGAAGAAGAAGGAAAAAAAGAGAAAAAAAGTACAACTACTCGTATTTTAAGCTGATTAAAGTTTGAAACTGTTGGTGTTTTTGTCACTTGAATTAACTGTGGCAGTTGCTTGGGTCGTTTTTTTATTTTAAAATATTCAAATCATAAAATTGAACCGCACTAAACAAATCCGAAAAACTCCCTTTTTCATGTAATTCTGGATTTTTTATTTCCTGTTTTGCATGAATAAGAAGGATAATCAAAACAAGTTTACCTCTAAACAATTTTGACAACTTTTGATAATTATGTAGTGTGGTGTGACAATCCAATATTTAAGATCTATCTTTCAATACCTTTCTGTGGGTATTCATGAAATATTTCACGATTTTATTTTTCACAAAATTTCGCCAATCGGCAGCAGCATGATTTTGTACTGCACTTCTATGATTTCTGGGTCGATGTTCCTTCGTTCTCTCATATGTTACTGTCTTTTCAGTTGACCATGTCTTTGCTGAAGATCATGCCTCTTGGCCACGGTGCCAACTCGATGACTGAGTTCGATCTCATTCACCCTTTACCAGATGGAACAAAACAAGCAGTACCGAGTCGTAACAAGCACAAAAGAGAGCGGAGGGACCTTCTCCAGCAGCTGGAAACAATTCTTGAAGAGTAAGTTTTCACGGAAGCACGATGCAACGGAGTGTACAAATAGGATGTCCGAAAGTTGATGTACCACAATTTGGGGGCTTATACTGGAGGTCAACATAAGACTCCTATTCTATTTAAGTTCCTCTGAAATCGCTTTCCTGTGGCGCTAGAGTCCATCAAAGTCGTGGATTTTTTTCCAAAATTCGTTCATAACTCTTTTCGAAGGGCCAAATGTCGAGTGAAAATTGAATTACAAGGAGGAACATTACAAAGTGGAAATTGTGCATGCAAGAATTCGCTGTACGACGAAAAAGTTACACCCATTTTTACGGTACCACCACTTTTCCATAAAAGCGTTGACCTATGAAAGCACAAGGAATAAAGAGCACATTAAAAAGTACTCGCTTCACTCATTTAGACTTACATTTGACGCATTGAAAAAAAGTTTTATACCAATTTCAGGAAAGAAGTCACAACTTTAACGAGCTCCGGCGCAAAAAAAAATCGATTTTGAAGAAAATTTCAAAAAGAAAAAGTTTTACTTTGACTTTAAAAGTGGTTCCTATGAATTATAGCGCATTAACCAATAGGTACTTTATGCTGAAATGAAACAGAAATTTTTTACTATGAAATTTGTCATATTTTCACATGATTTGGTCAGTGCAAAAAACCGATTTCAAAGCATCAATGAAAGATAAATGCATCAAGGAGACAGGTTATTTGCAATGCAACGGATAATTGCAACTCATTTGAACTCATTTCGATGGGAGCCCCTTCAATTAGTGGAAAGGCAACATACACAACACTCCGATACAGTGGCAATATTCCACCATGTAAACCATGTAATCGCAGTCAGTGTTAGTGGCACACGTCAAATTTAAAGAATCGTTGACTGATGCTTTTATCTTATACTTAAGCCGAAAATAGTGAATAATGTCCAGAACCACGGTCCAGTGCATACACGTGGTTTTTTCTTCCACTGGTTCCTCAGTGATGAAAGTCATTGCAACCAATTGAAACGTTTGCATCAGTTGAGGACTTTTTCGGTAAAATGGAGTAAGAAGCTTACAATGCTGCTAAGATTGTACCATATTTCATGGCGTTTTCCGGCAGACGATATTCATTCATAGTCGATTTTCTTTCTAACGATAGTGAGGAAAAACTCGGCTCAGATTCAGAGAAAAATTCATAGCAGAACTATCGGATAAGTTTTACTTACAACTAGAGAAGTAAACGTTGCACAATCTTAGCACCAGCATTAGAAGCCTCATTCACCCTTTTACCGAAAAATGACTCAATTACTGATGAATCCATGCCTGATGCCTGAAGAAACCATGGAATGAACTACCGACGTGGATGACGTCATATACAGCTATTTTTACGAGGCGATATTTCTGTTAATGTCGGATGGACGTGAAAATGTTCCGTTAGGGCAGATCTCATTATATTTGCCAGTCTTTAGGATTAATCGTCAAGTATGATTCTGTGACCAGCGCAACTGACCCATTTAGATAAGACTTCAGTCCTATTCAGCCAGTTCTCTATTTATGATGGCTCGAGAGCACAGGTGACTCTATGCAGTGCTGGAGACTTGAACGAACGGGTATGAAAAAGCAAGCAATGGCCGCAAGTTCGAATATTGTTCACTGTTTTCTTAGCAGTGTGAGATTGATAACCACAGCTAAATGGCATGCTCCATTTGCTAGGGTGTGTGTGCGTGTGTTTTCGTGGGTAGAATTCTCTTCCAAGCCTCAAGTCTTTGCATACTTTGCAACGAATTATTTGCGCGTTCAATACAATCCATTTACAATTATATGTTGCCAATCTGGCAACCTAAACCATCAATACACCATGCTGTAACTTGTGCGAATGACCCATTCGGTCTACTTCGTCTTTTCTTTCAACGGTTTGCCACGGTGGAAAAACGTCGTTTGAAGACTCAGATGTTGCCAGATTTCTTCTGTTAAAAACATGTTTTTGAGGAAGCTAGGCATCTAATTTACTTTTAATTTGCAGCAATATTCGATTCAATTGTTCAGAAAATTTTTGAACGTTTATAAAATTAGAGCTTACAAGTTTTCCAGGATATTCGGCGATGGTCGAGTTTTCATACGGTATTTTTCCTTGACGCTTCTGCGGTATTGATATGCGAACACAGTAAAATTATGCGGTTGTAACGCCTTGATGCAACTATTCGAACTCTGTGGACACCCGTGTTGCATTCTAAAAATTGAAGGCGCTCCGGTCATGCTTGCCTATGAAGTAGTGCTCGCAGCCACACGCTGAAACGACTTGGTGTGGCTGTAGTACACAGTGGCGTGGTGTGCTTTGCGATACATCGATTGTTATGCCATTTAAACCTATGGAAAAGGATCAATAAACAGGAAAACAGGGTGTTCGCAGTGAACACCTTAATAATCGATTCTTTACCATAGGTTTAAATGGCATAACAATCGATACGTCGCAATTCACGCCACGCCACTGGTAGTATATGGTGTCCTGCGGGCTGATTGTTGTAATTTTGTGTTTGTCGATCGGTTAGCACAAGGAGAATGGAATCATTCGATTGGGTCGGTGTTCTAAATTGGAAGTATTTCTGTCAAACGGAACTAAGCGCCAAATTGAGTTCCTTTTGAGGATTTTATAATCATTGCGAGTATAGGACGGAACGAGCATCGCGTTCCGCATGCAGCACCCGCCAATCCAAGCCCCCCTCTCCCTTCTCCCCCAACGGCGCTTAGTTCCGTTTGATAGAAATACGTCCAGTTGAGAGTTTTGTTGTACCGATAAAACATGGATTAATATGACGGGATTTGAAAGGGTGGATAAAGTATCGGCAAGTCAAGAGGTGCCTCTGGCTTCTTATTGATTACACCCTTTGATGACACAACAAAACGCACAAATCGAAGCACCGACCAATCACATAACTTCATTCTCCTTAGGATTGTCCTATCTGGTGGAAGAACACAAAATGTTAACGATCAGGCTGCTGATATGTGAAATAGGTGCAAAAATATATTTTCCTGTCCTCTAGCTTCAGTTTTTTTTCTGAGTATTTCATCTTTCCTCATATTCGTAGCGGTGCGCCTCACGCTGCTGTGTGCAGTGCTTCACGCCGAAAGAGCGCCTTCTATTTTGTCACATGCAACATGCGTGTCCACTGAGTACGAGTATCAAGGAGATTTTACTAACATCATGGAATGTGTTGCTCATGTAGACCGAGATGTTAGCATCGGAGGCCCTCTCCGCCCAGTCTTGTTTGACCCGATTGTCGTTTACATAAAATACAGGGTGTTCGAAAAGTCCCCTCCCCCCCCTCTAACTTTTGACCTAATTGAGGTAGAGATTTGAAACTTGGAGGGTGTTCCTAGATCAACGGGAGCTACTTTTTGACCCCCCCCCCCAAAATTTTGGGGGGCCCCATTTTGGGGGGGTTACGGACCCTAACTTTTAATTTCCAAATGGGAAGACCCCCTTTGTGATACCTCGTTCGAAAGAACATAAAAAAAGAAAATTTTTCGCGCAAACCGGAAGTCATTATCTCAAACCGTTTCAAAATGGCGGCCGGTCAAAGTTCCAAATGACCGAAAATTGGCACCTCTGCTATTTGCACATGGATTTGCTTGAAACTCGGTATCTGGAGGTATTTTGGCACGAGAAAAACGAATTTAACGTTAGATTTTCAAAAAAACGCTAATTTTTCAAAATGGCGACCGGTTTAGGCTCAAAAAGGCCGAAAATTTGACAAACTCGATTTTTTTGCCAATGGATTCACCTGAAATTCGGTATCTGAGGGTATTTTGACCCGAGAATAACGAATTCAACGTTAGATTTTTAAACAAACCCTAATTTTTTAAAATGGCCCCCGATTAAAGTTCAAAATGGTCAACAATTGGCAACCTCGACTTTTTGCCAATAGATTCGCCTGAAACTCGGTGAAATAACGTCGAATTCGTTTGTCTCCCACACAGATACCCTCAAACACCGAGTTTGAGGCGAATCTATCGGCAAAAAGTCGAGGTTGCCAATTGTTGACCATTTTGAACTTTAATCGGGGGCCATTTTAAAAAATTAGGGTTTGTTTAAAAATCTAACGTTGAATTCGTTATTCTCGGGTCAAAATACCCCCAGACACCGAATTTCAGGTGAATCTATTGGCAAAAAAATCGAGTTTGTCAAATTTTCGGCCTTCTTGAGCCTAAACCGGTCGCCATTTTGAAAAATTAGGGTTTTTTTGAAAATCTAACGTTAAATTCGTTTTTCTCGTGCCAAAATACCTCCAGATACAGAGTTTCAAGCAAATCCATGTGCAAATAGCAGAGGTGCCAATTTTCGGTCATTTGGAACTTTGACCGGCCGCCATTTTGAAACGGTTTGAGATAATGACTTCCGGTTTGCGCGAAAAATTTTCTTTTTTTATGTTCTTTCGAACGAGGTATCACAGAGGGGGTCTTCCCATTTGAAAATTAAAAGTTAGGGTCCGTAACCCCCCCCCCCCCAAATGGGGCCCCCCAAAATTTTGGGGGGGTCAAAAAGTAGCTCCCTTTGATCTAGGAACACCCTCCAAGTTTCAAATCTCTACCTCAATTAGGTCAAAAGTTAGAGGGGGGGGGAGGGGACTTTTCGAACACCCTGTATGTCGTTTATATCATGTTCATATTATATATATCGTAATGCATAAAATTGAGAATGAAGGCCAATTTAAAATGCTAAAATATTTTGAAGTTTTTGGTAAAGAAAAAAATTAGTACACGGTGTCCGAGACCACCCGTGCCAAGCTTTTTTCTCCATTAGTTTAGTTTTTAGATCGGATGATGTTTGGGACGGGAGACTTTAATACCTACTGCCGTGCTACGGAAGAACTCCGTATGAACAATCAAGAGTCGTCGAATTCCCTCGAAAATAACGTGTATTTATTAGGAAAGTTATGCATAGGTATTTCTCTTCGAAATTTTCAGGTATTTTAGATTACAGATTGCGACAAAATTGTCTGAAAATTTGTAAAAAAATATATTCACAATTTTCCCCGTTAATTCATTTTTTAATGAAGGAATTTTGGCAAAGCCTAGATGTTCATATGAAGTTTTTCCTTAGCACGGCATAATAGGGAATGGACCAGAGTCTTTTGATTAAAATTACACTATTTTCTTATTCAAAAGAATTCCCCAAAAAGGTTTCCTAAACCGAGTATTTTAAGAGTTTTTTTTACATACGATTTACGAACGCTTAAAATTTACACGTTTTTTACATTTCTTTTAACAACTTTATGTAGAAATTTTTTAAGAGCCATTGCTACTAAATAGACCTCCTTTTCGTGTCAGCAATTTCAGAAGTGCCGGGCGTTAGCATTATACGATTTTCTTCTGATGTTTATGACAGGCAGGAGTTCGGCGGGCGATCGTGCATACAAAAAGCTATTTGTGAGGCTGGTCGTTTGACAGTTGATGCTAACGAAGATAATCTTGTCAAAGAGTTATTCCAGCTGGTTTTCAAGTAAGTAGCAGACCTCTCATTGGGTAGCAGGTTAAAGGAAGATGTATTAGTATTACCTTCGTAACCAGGGCCGGATTTACCTACATACCGCCCATGGGCCGCCTGTATTTTGCCGCCCCTTCTCATTCGTTTTGAAACATCGATACAAACCATCAAGTGAACGTGCCGGAAGAGGAGGGGTGTATGAGACGCGTTTACTAGCGTTGGGCACATTTTTTGTGAAAGCCCTGTCAACATTAGCAAAAGTTAACGGAACTTAGCGCGAAAATAAAGTTCCGTAAACCTATCTCTGTGTGGACGAGGCCTTTTATTTGTAAGAAAAGTGCGAAAAAATTATGAAAGAACATGAATGTGGATTATGATTTTAATTTCCTCGACCGCGGCAGCCGAACTTTGACTGGCGCAATGCGTGAAGTATCCCACGCCGACCGCACTCTTTTTGACGCAATGCGTGAAGTATTCATGCAACCTTGTGGGCGCTAATATGTGTATCGTGCTGACCGGCTTGCCGAGGGCTCCTCCTTTCCACCTCCAGTCCTCGTCATCATTACTCTCTGCACCGCGCCGCTCCAAGCCAAAATGCGTGTTTGGTTTCTCTTTCAACTAGACTAATGAAAAGGCGCTCCTTCTGTAGCACCGAAAGACGAATAGATTAAAAGTTACTATACATTAACTCTCAGGAAATGAGAGATTTTTTCACCTTTTCTCGATTGTAATTTTTTTTTTTCTGAATCAGATATTTTCTTGATATCTACATTTGAAAAAATTAAAACATTTGCTTGCCTTTTGTTTTTCGGAGAAAAAATTGCCGATTTTAACGGATACTAAGCGTGTCAATTTTATTCCGGAACATATGTTTAGTAACCTTAGACGCAAAAAAAAAAAAAAAAATGCAAGATATTGAAAACACTGTAATCGCGTTAGATGCAACCCCCTCTGTTAAGTGCAATCCAACTAGACCTGTGCGGTGTCCCAAATTCGACTATAAAACATGTCGATAACCCAAGTGCGGAACTGCATGCATATATCTCTTTTTTAATGTTGCAAAACCTGTATTCCTACTTTATTTCTTAGCTAAGCAAAAGCCAACTGTATAATTTGAAATTGAGTTCCGTTTTGCAACTGGGAACTACAGTCTCTTGCTCATTTTAGAAGCAACATATCTGCCATTAATTTCCCCATGCAGATGATTCCCCATGCGGAGTGTTTTTACAGATGAGCCAGACATTATAGTTCTTTATTGCAAAATTCAGTCCGATTAGTACGGAATATTCTGCTGACAGAAGGAAAGTTCGGGAAATTTTCAAGACATTATCTTGATTAGTTTCCGAAAGAGAGAATTCTAGGTGGCGGTAGCCACCCCGGCCCAATCCAAAAAACTCCCCCTAAAAAATGACGAGACCAAATGAAAAAAAAAATAATAATAAGGTATGACAGGAAGTCTTAAACGTCGCCAACAGATACGTTGTTTCGCAGTTGGGCCATCGATCATGTAGTGCGCGGCTTTCTCCTTCTTTTTTGACGAAGCAGGGACTCATTTTCACAGAGCACCTTCTTTTGCTGGGACGAGGTACTGACTCACAGTGTATCGAGTCAACAGTGTATCGAGTCAATTAGAGAGGTCGGACATGAAATTTTTGACTGAAACTGCAAATTTTTATGTTTATTTCGTCGTAGTTTAAATTTCAAGGGGTGCTCGTAGAAGAAAATTGCACGAGGAAACTAACGGAACCACTTTTGGAACCTCAAAGTTTTGTATAAACGGAGTTATTAGCGGTTATTAGCGTTTGAAGTTTCAGAATTTTGTCCGACCTCTCCTATTGACTCGATCCACCGAGCGACTCAACGTTCCCCTCTCGGAAGAAAGTAACTACATTGCAATGTTGCCAGATTTTTCCGTGCAAATTCCATTTCTACCGAGAGAGCTTTGAGAATTTCGGACTAGTATTTTCACCACTTTTTCTTCTGATTTAATGCAAGGAACAGACAAATTTTCGACGAAAATTACGCAGATTTATTCTCGTAAAAAATAAATTTGTTTGAGGCAATTCTGCAACCTTGGAATGGAGTTACGTTCCTTCGTGCGGGAAACGACAAACGGACTATTTATGCTAAAAGGAACTGTGTCTCACGCAAATCCTATGCACTTAGTTCCTTTTAGCATGAATACGTTCAAACTACAGCGAGTTTTATTGAATTACCTTTGCCCGTCAAATCTAAGTATTCGTGTCGTGAAAGGATCTGAAGAGTGCTCGGTGTTTGATTGTTCGTGCTATGCGATCTATTTGGACGTACTTGAGCTAAATGGAACTAAGTGCAATGGACCACTAGACAAGGTACGAATTTAAGCAATCTGATACATGTTTCTTAACCAGAATTTCACGTAGAAAACGATTCACACAACGAAAATTACGGAAACCAACTCCTAACGAAGATATTAACGTTTTTATTTCACATTGGTTACGAGGAATTTGAACTGCCCGCTCACAAGAAACTCAAAACTCTACGTGAGTCAAATCGCCCACTACAACGGTTTCAGCAAGCTTCTCAATCGAGCAATGTTCATTTCCCATCATGTGTTGTTCAAACTATTAGCAATTTGCTATAACTGAGCCAAAGCGTCAAGATTGAGGTTGCCAGATTTTTATATATCAGAGATTGTCATGATAACGCTTAGCGCGCGATGTGAATCACGTAGAGCATTGAGTTTTCATGAGCGGGTGGTTTGAATTCACGCATTAAGAATCATTAAATATCTTCGTAAGGAGTTAATTTCGGTAATTTTCGTTGTGTGCATCGTGTTTTACGTAAAATTTTGGTTGAGAAACATGTATCAGAATGCTGAAATTCGTACCTTATCTAGTGGTCCATTGGAAAGATGGGGTGTGCTCGTTAGTTGCATATGAATGAATGGGGGTTTTAAAGCGCCAGTGACGTCAGCGTCGACGACCGAGACCGAGGAAGACGAGGAGATCGTCGTCAGGGCGCTTTAACTCATGAGCCCTGTCCACAACGTTCTCGTCATATGTCCACGGCTCACGAGTCAGCGCTCAGTTCCTTTTTATTTAATGTCAAATCCCGCTTTTCGGTTTTCTCAAAAGGAACTTTATCCACTTGTACATTGTTTCTTATCCAGCTCACCACGGGCACACCCCATCTTTCCACTTGCACATAGCTCCTTTCAGCATAAATACGTCCATTTGGTCTCTATCTACCGGCTTTAATTACTTTTTTCCAGGCCTCTGGAGAACGGACCATACGTGTGTCGAGAATCGCTGGGACAAAACTGCCCCTTTTCGCCATTGAATACCGTTCTGGCGTGGACTGAACACTTTCGGCAGCAAAATTTACAAATTACGGACAATTTCCAGTAATAATAATTATTTTTCGAGATACGCACTGGACTGAACTAGGCGAAGCAAGAGATCAGGCCACATTTAGAAGCAACATTTCACAATGAGAGCTAGTATTTATGGCTTAAGTATTTTAGAAACAACATATCGACGGTGAAACTACCAAACCACGTATCTCGTTTGCGGTGTTTAAAAATCTAGGCTCACATTTTATTTTTTTTTGAAGTAGACCAAATCAATATCACTCCTTGAAATTTTCACGGAATTTTCTCCGCACAAAGAGGAAAAAACACAGAAATTTTCAAGACTGGATGTTAAGTACCTAGTTTTCCATTTAAAAAATAAAGTATGACAGGAAGTCTGCGACGTCGCAAACCGAGATACGTGGTTTGGTAGTTTCACCGTCGATATCTAAGGTGGAACTGCAAAACCACGTGAATTGGTGTTTTAAAATCTCCACGCTTCCCATTTTTTTTCTTTGAGGACAACATAGGAACTTAAACTTAAAGTTCTCACAGAATTTTCTTTGCACAGAGAAGAAAAAATCGCTGTAGTTATTAAAGCATTCACGTCGAGTAGTTTTTCATTTGATGAATTACTTAGTATAGGAAGTCTACAACGTCGGAAACCGACGTACGTGGTTTGGGAGTTTCACAGTCGATATGTGGTATTAGTGTTCCTACGCATATTGGTATTTTTACTAGTGAGCCAGAGATGGACGTATTTCTGCCAAACGGAACTATGTGCATTATGACGTGAGCTCTGGTATGCATATATTCTTATGGGTCTTAGGGCTCATGTCTTAATGCACCTAGTTCCGTTTGGCAGAAATACATCCAAATAGTCCCCCATTCCAAAATGCGGTCCGTCTTGGGAAAAACTAAGTTGACAATATTAGGTTATAAATTTCCGAACATATTAGGAAAATTCAACGTCGAGAAAAAAAATGTCAATTGGAAAATAGGTGTTGAACTTCACTTGATGAAGCTTTAAAGAGGAGTAAGATTTCAAACCTCTTTTTTTGGGTTCCATATTGTTGTGATATGATTTCTTTCTAATAAACTTGATCATGATGCATCTGGTTTGAACTATGTCCTTTTGGTTTCGTGCCAACATCCCTTCGCCTACCCTCAAAAGTGAGCAAATTTTTACTTAACTGAAAGTCCTGTTGTTTAATGTTCAGGGATCTTACATCACTTTATTTTCTCACTGTGCTTGGGAACGAGGAAGTTGCTAAAGCAGGAAGTTAAGTCTTAATAGGTATAACTGTGCAATTCTCCTGGTAATAATGCGCCTCCATTTGTATGGAAGTTTTAAAAATCCTGTACTTTATGATCAGCATCAACGCCACCACTCCTCAAGAAAACAACGGGGTTATCAAAATAATTATACAAATCTCCGTCGATCATTAGAAATAGTTCTTCAGAGGAGAATTATATTTCCTTTCAGAACATTTTGAACAACTTCATGTGTGTTTTCAACTTGAAACTCCGAATGAACACCGAATTCTAGATGTTAAGCATTACTCTCTACCTTATTTGAGCGCTTCTGACTTTGAAGACATAGACACTAGTTTTAGAGTGCCATTTATTCACGAACAATACATATTGCTGAATAAAGATTATTACGTTGGTCCTTAGTTTAACTGACTTTAGAGACTATCGCACCTATTTGCGGAGATTCATGTATAAAACGCTAACATACACTGGATAAAAAAGCACATTTGATCTAGAGTCCAGACTCTAAGAAACATCGATAAGAAAAAATACTCTTGATTCAATCGGATTTAAGCTTAAACCAAGGACCCAGCCTTTTAATTTGAGCGGATTTCCTTTTGATTTAAGCTTAAATCTGATTGAATCTGAGTATTTTTTCTTGTGAATGTTTTCAAGAGTCAAGACTCTAGATCCAATGTGTTTTTTTTTTCCCAGTGTAATTGTTAATTATAAAGAGATTCATTTGATTTTCACAGAGTTAAATGCTTTATTTTTCCTGTTTTTGTTTGTTCTTCCGCCAAAGCATTTGCAGATGCAATAAGGAAAGAAAAACGAAACAGTTCGAACAAAAAGTGATATTGGGATGGTTCAAAAAATTCTTCAAAGAATGAGAATACAAATTGAAGTCATGAATACAATGTTTATTGGAATAAAAACAACAGAAAACTTGTACAAACGACAAATGAGGAACGTCCTAAATGAGTGATTGAAGTAACAGGGGAAACCAGGTATCGTCCCACGCGAAGAAAAATTTGCCTTTCATAAATTTTCTCATTGGATTTCTTTTTGAGAAAACTGGAATTCCCGTTGTCCCGATGGAATTCTTGTAACGGCAATCGGAATCCCACTGGGGCGACAGAAAGTCCGGCAATCTCAAATACGAATCTAACGAGGAAATATCAACAGAACGTTCCTATTGCTGCTTTGAAAATCGTTTCTCCGTGCAGGGAGGATACCTCTCACTGTCTGTGCCCTCCAGAAAATATGAACATAGTAAAAAAATAGCCTTTACATCTACTTTACACTACGGTAAAGATATGTTTTTGAGTAGAAAAATACGTACTATGATTGTGATTGACTTTTTTTTTGAAAAATAAAAAAAAAAAAAAACCACTGACACGCGACGACACATAAAAAAAGTGCGGAGTGATTTCATTCTCAAGTACTTAGCTTCTTCGATTGGATTCGTGTACAGCACAAAATGGTTGTGGGATTACATTCATCTACATAGTCCAAGACTGAATATTTGTTAGGTTCAAGATTAACCCGCATACAACTCATTAAAAAATTGAAAGTTTTTAGGAGCGTTTCTATCATGATAAACAAATCAAATTATTACAATATAATAGGAAAACTAAGAATGTCAGAATGAGACTAGATAGGTATGATTAAATAGGGATAAGAAAAGCTATACCGCTTTAAACAATAAAGTAATAAAATTTTTGAAAATATAAGCAGGTTATTGGGGAAGTGTTTTACAATCGATACATTAAAATGTCTTTGCAAAAATAATGATGATTGAACGTCTTGGAGCACAAGGCGCATAAGTTCACTTTTTGCTAATTCAGGAAATACGTGTTTAAAATTTTAAAATTACATAAAGCTTTATAGGGGAAAGAAAATGTAAGCTCACATTAGATGCTTTGAAATAAAGTTGCATAACCACAGAATATATTTCAAGACTAGTTTTGGTTGAAATCATTAATACCTCGATTATTTCGAGAACTTCACTTAGACGTCTTGTGCTCCAAGCCCCTTATTTAACAAAATCAACTTTTTAAAAATTTTACTTTAACTTTTAAAATTGGGGGCTTACATGCATTTGCCTCTTGATTCCTTGATGAATGTCCGCTACAAAGATATGCCAAATATTGGATTCTGGGTTCATTATAACATTCTTTTCTTCACTGTTTAGAACTGACAGTTTACAGATTTTTATGATCTGATTATTGATAGGACTTCCCTGATTACAGGCAAAATATAACGATGTGACAAATGAAAGCATAGAACTGCATCCAGCAGATGACAATCACGAAATACACAGGTCTACAATTTTCATTATTAAGAAAAAAAAATACAATTTTTCCCATAAAGGCTCATTGCTTTGGGAAAATCTCGGAATTTTCGAGCATAGGTGGGTTGCGGGGTATTTAACCTACAAGCATGTAACGTTTTGCCGGCAGCAAATCTTTCCCGCCCTAAATTCAGATTCCTACGAGTAGATGGTTTTCGATCCATCAAACAGCAGTTCTATCGATGCAATATATCGATATCGATTGGTTCTAAACAATAACATAACCTCAAAACTCAATTATAAGTTTCCGACAACTAAGCGATGGCGTTGAAAAGTGTGATTAAATTGCAGCATATCATTCATTTCTTTTCCGACGAAGCGAGGAAACTCGTTTCAAAAGGAGAGAATGAGAGACACCCTGTGTCCCAGAAATTAATCGATATAATAGTCTTGTAATAAAGGTAGCTCTAATTTGAATCTTAATTCGTTGAGTATTTTATTTATAATTGCAATATACTACGACTATAAATTCATGACTTCATGTTGTAGACAAAATTATCCTAATAAAATTTGTAAGAATAAATTATTAAGTTTACGTGGAAATTGATGGCTGAGCAAATGCAAATTGGCAACGCCTGAAGCTTCATGCGATATTTTTTCGTTAGCACTGTAGTACAGTGCAGAAGTTTCTCAGTATGCTTTAAGGAATTTTGAACCCTGACCCTCCGTATGCAATATTCCTCTCGTAGATGCCCTCTTTATGATTGTTGCCTGTACATGCAGGCAATGAACATGTAGTTTTGAAGTAGAAGATTTTTGGTCGGAAGATTATTCCTTTTTCTTTGTGTTCTAACAGTTGCAAGAGCAGGGAGAGGCCAGAGCCCGCTAAGAGCAGGATTTTCCGCCCGACGATGACATAGAAGAAGAGGTGTACACCACCGACGAGGAGGATTTCTACGACTCTAAAGAGGAAGATGAGGTTGAACAGCCCCTTGTCCTCCCCTATCCTGACGAGGAGGAAGATTCCGATTTCTTCCTAGATGTTATATTTTAGTTGTAGTAGTGTTAAGTTTCATTACTTTTGTTATATATGTATTTGTAGTATTTTTAGGTATCTTTCGTTTTTTCTTGTATTATAGAGTTATTTTAAGAAGGAAGAGGCCAGAGCCCGCTGGGAGAAGGACTTTCCGCCCGACGATGACATGGAAGAAGAGGTGTACACCACCGACGAGGAGGATTTCTACGACTCTAAAGAGGAAGATGAGGTTGAACAGCCCCTTGTGCTCCCCTATCCTGACGAGGAGGAAGATTCCGATTTCTTCCTAGATGTTATATTTTAGTTGTAGTAGTGTTAAGTTTCTTTAATTTTGTTATATTTGTAGTATTTTTGGGTTTCTTTCGTTTTTTCTTGTATTATAGAGTTATTTTAAGAAGGAAGAGGCCAGAGCCCGCTGGGAGAAGGACTTTCCGCCCGACGATGACATGGAAGAAGAGGTTTCATTCTTCTTTTTTTTATTTTTTTTTTTATTTTGATGATTTTTGTGAACTCTTTTTTTTAAATTTATTTATCTTTCCCTCTACTTTCATTTATCTTTTTTTTCGTTTTCTATTTTGTTGTTCAATTTTTACGGCTCATCATGACAAAAAAATATTATAATATAAATAAAAATATATAATACTACTATACTGCATGTATAGTACGCAGTAATTATATAATATAAATAATAATGTCGGGAAAAATATTTAGAGGAGTGCGATGGTGAATGGCACTTTTTTTATAATAAAGATCCTCAGCCATTCGTGAGGGGGATCGAAATGTTCCGCTGTACGTCGTTCTGTCCCGTGTACAAGGCCTCTATTTCGTGCTCCCCTGAAAGTGTCTGAGTCATTGAAATTTCGAACTCTCCTGAAAGTTTTTCAGTCTTAGATGATCGGAACTCAACAGGAAACGCTTCGCCCCTCGTGGTATTTCCGGACAGTCCTGGTCCCAGTTCTTCCAACCCTCAGGCTGTAGAATTGTATTCAAAGAATCCATTCGATCATGACGAGTGTAATGGTTTCGTCCATCAATTTTTTAAAAATGACGAAATGTTTTTAGAGAAAGATTAAGCGTCCGATTGTTTAAAATTTAAAACCCGAGACCTGAATATATACTTGGGCTGGGAGAAATGCAATGGGTCCCGGGCCCTACGACCGGACGCAACAGTTAAGACGATGTAGGAGGGACTGTCCGGTTTATCTTGGGGCGTTGTGCGATAAAACGGATCATGAAGAAATGTGCAATGGTACTACCCATCGTACAATTTGTAAAAATTTAGGGCCGTGTAATCTAGCAGACAAATTGTGGGAGGAAGTGAGAAAATGTGACCAATCTTGTACATTGTACAATTTATCTCGAGAGGAGGAAATTTTCGAAAATTTAGATTTAGAGTAAATAAAAATAGTGGTAAAATAAGTTTGTAAGTATTACTTCCTTCTATTTTTCAGACATACGACACAATTATACGATTCTAATACGTTACATTTCCGCTTCCTCCCGCGATTTTTTTGTGCAAGTAAAAGATGAGTCAAATCCCTGAAAATGGCCTTGGAGAGGCGGAGGTGGACAGAATTTTGGAGGAATTTCTCCGGACAACAGAGGAGAGTATTCGGATCCTCGAAAATTGGGTAAAACTACAGAACAAATTGATAACAGCGAAGAAATTGACGTGCTGGAGCAACGCGTGGCTGGGGTGCATTCCGACTGGGAAGAGTTACACCAGTTTCTGGATGAAACGCAAATAGAAGAGATCATCGAAAACCATGCGAACAATCGCCTCCGCTCGAAAATGTAAGTATCCTTTTTCGATGTCTGAGACTCGCGAGTTCTACTCAAATAAAGTTTTTACGGGAGAAAAAAATTCAATTATATCGACATGATTAAAGAATCACCTATCTTATAAAAGCTAAAATACACAGCGCAGGTATTTTACTCGCACAGGTAAAAAGCAAGAAAAAATGAAGTTTTTTCTAAAAAAAAATTATGTTCCTTTTCTGCGCTGTGTTGTTCGTGGTTTTGAGTGCCGGTTTCTGTCAACGTCGTCGCCACCGCCGCCGCTCGCGTCAAAACTCGCGAAATGTCTCCCGCGCCACACTTGTGCAACGTCGTCGGAAAAATCTTGGAGCGCGACCCGTCCAGCCCGTGGAACCCGTGATTAATTACGATTTTTTTTTTTTTTTTTTTTTTTTTATTCGTACAATAAACCAATTTAGTACAGAGAAAGTGCTTACAGACAAATTATATTGTCTTTTTAAGCTAAATATAACTTTAAGTGATACCTAACTTAATATTATATACATTTAAATTTAAATTTTACATAACAAAACAAAAATACAAATTTATTTTAACCATGTTAGGTAAAAATAAGTACAGCCTGATTAATTACGATGCCGAACACCAGTTTCATCGGTCCCTTTTAACTTCCCATTTTTCCCGCGCCCTAAACGAGTTAGCCGCGTACGCGAGGCACGGACAGTTGCCCGATGGCACAAATTTTTCTACTCCGCCCGACCAACGACCGGCCCCTTCCCCCCTCGCTCCGTCCTCCCGCCGTCCCTCAGCTCGGTTATCCCAACTTTTTGCGGAGGTAGTGCCCCTTTTCACGCGGGAATTGGAACTAGACGCGGCAACGGAGTTGCGCGCTTTTGAAAAAAAGCAGGCTGAATTTGAGTCTAAGCGTCGCGCCGTGGAAACTTCCATTGAGGAGCAGCGTCAAAATTTCCACCGAGACGCTCGCGACGCTTTCCAAAAAGCGCAACAGGCTATGGAGGAGGCTTCAAATTTCCAAGCTCTTTTTCCGGAGAAGCGGCAACACCTACCGCGTCTCACGTCGATCAATCCCGACCCCCCCCCCCCCCCCCCCGTCCCCCATCAACCCACAAACTTTGAAGTTTTGTCCGAGTTCGCCGCGAAAGTTACCGAAAAATTAAGGGATCCGCGCGCGGATCCCAAAATCCAATTATCTCTCGCGAGAAAAAATCTCGGCCGAAATATTTAACGAAGACGATTTGTCCATTCTCTCCCGTCGCCATGAGTTTTCCGATGCTGCCGGAGCTGGACCCAGCAATCGCGCCCCGCCATCCGCGGTTCCCTCCGCGAATCGTTACACTAATCTTTCGTCCTTCGAATCACTCTCCCGTCGTTTAGAAGCCTCGGATCCTGGTGCAGGTCCGAGTCGTGTTACACAATCTGTAACCTTGCCGGCAAGGATAGCTCGTCACCCCGTAACTTCCGTCCCCGCCCCCCCCCCCCCCCCCCCCCCACCGTCCACCGCGCTTCGTCCCGTCGTGGCCCCTGCGACGCTCCCCTCTGTTCACCACTCTGCGCCTTCCCCCTCTTCCCCCCTCGCTCCCGTTCGCGCTCCGACCCCCGCCTCCAACGTTACCGTTCCCGTTCGTCATTTCATCAGCCGCGGAAAACCAGCTTGGGCAGCCGACTTCAAATTGACAAAATTCCCCAACAACGTGGGAGATGCAGTTTGTGCTCACGATGAGCACACAGTGCAAGATGCAGGTGTGCTAAGACATATATTTGCTACCTACTTCAGTGATATTTTCAAGTGTGTTTTTAATCAAGTTTTAACCCAATTTTCAATTTTTAATACAATGCACGAAGAAAACGAAAATTTTAAGAAACGTTTAAGAAAACGTCAAGCGTCCGAGATGTCCTCAGCAAATCTCGATGCGCTCTTGACTCAATCTTATTTTATCCTTCTTACTTAAAGCATCTCTGCTCTCAAACCTTGTGCGACGAACACATACAACCATGAACACTTACGTCCAAAACGCTCAATATTGGTTACCAATGCCAATTTACAACTTCGTCAACCCTAACATCGACAAAACAACCACCGAACTGGATCACCTCACATTCTCTCACTTGTAGTTCTCCTTGTAGCTTTATCATTATATCTTAGCCCCCTATCTCTTGCGTTTCCCTTTAGTTTCCCTCACTCCCGTGAGAAGGTGGTTGCTGATCTTGGATTAGCCCAGATCAGCTCCCAACATCACCCGTCAACGAGCAATACGAATTCCCCTCTCCAGGGCCCTCCGGACATCAACAATGGTTGGGCCGTGACCAGTCCCGACAGTCGATTAACAAAGGTGAGAATGACCACCGAAATTTCAAAATTGTTAAGGAAAATTCTGTCGATTATAAAAACGATACGGCAAGAGGTTGCCGACCGCGCTAGTTCCATTTATGCGAAAGGAAAAGGAATGACACTCTTCCTGTCAACCCTCCTCGGCATAGCTGTTACGAACTTGGAAGACCTTGGCTGTCCATCAATTAAAATTTTACCGAAAGAAGAGTATAAATGTTTGCGGCATTCATTGCAGCGTGACAGTAGTTACCGCTCATTTTAAAACGAAGACCCGCCGTCATTACGATCGACGATTCGTCCGATTCTAACTCCACGAACTTTTCTTACATCCCGAAAAGTAAAAAGCAAAAAGAGAACCAGTTACCGCTCATTTTAAAACGAAGACCCGCCGTCATTACAATCGACGATTCGTCCGATTCAGACTCCACGACTTTTCTTACATCCCGAAAAGTAAAAAGCAAAAAGAGAACCCCTTCATCCTCTACGAAGCAGAGGAAGCCATTAGCCCTGAAACAGTGGAGTTGAGTGATTCCTCCGTAGAGGATGCGTCTTGCGATTCCTTCATCGGCGATGAATCAGAGCCAAGCGATGAACGACTTGAACCCTCCGCCTCTCCTCCCAACTCGCCAGAATCAGGATCATTTCGGGAAAAATACAGCGAGGAATGTGACGGCGAATGGCACTTCTTCTATAACAAAGACCCCCAGCCAAATTTTGCCAAAATTTTGAGTTTTGAGGACACATTTGTTGAGCCAAAAATCTAATTTGAGCTTTGTCTCTAGGATTTTTGAACAATACCAAATAGTGAGCATTTAAACTTAAGTCACGCTGACTTTTCCCTTTGTAAAAAATGTTTTGAGTTATGAAAAAAACACTTATATTTTTATGATGACATCCCCTCGAAAACAAGTCTACCAAAATATTACTGTTTCCCGATTCTTGCATTAGATTATCTGCTGAGAATGTGGACAGTAATTTTAGAATTTTGAGGGAAACTTACGTAGATTATAAACATCTCAAATCCGCGCAGAAAGACTTGTATTTACTTTTAAATGAGGCTCCTACCGATCCAGCGTTGCATAGACGTTGGATTGCAGACACTTTTAGTGACATTTTGTAAAATTGTTTAAATACTACAGATGCGAATCCTGGGGATAGAGTGCAATTAGAAATCGTTTCTCCCGGTAGTCCGGAACGCCCACTGTTCACAACGCCTCGGAGAGGCGATCAGATGAACGTCGAGACAATTTTCAATAGGATAGAAAAAATATTAAATTCTAATGAGAAATTTCTGTTAGCGGGACCAATGAAGGTGAAGTTCTCGGTGGTTCGACTGCCCGTAGGATATGGGTAGTGGGGGCGAAACAGAGCTATTCGAATGAGTTGGTTATTTGATAACTTTTGTCATAAAACCAAAGGTATAATTTCTCTAAAAAATAAAGATGATCATTGCCTCGCGCGGTCTATAGTTGTCAGTATCGCATTTTTACACGGAGAAGAAAGCCCCGAGAAAGAGAAACATTTCAAAAAAATATCGCGCAACGATAGAAGTGATACTGAGACAAGACTGCCTTGAGCAGGTGCGCCAATTCCAGGATTTTCTTGAAGATTACACCATCACGGTCTGGAATGGGCGCACAGGCCGAAAAGTCCTCTTCAAAGGGCCGGCGAGCACATCGGCACACCCACGAAAGCATATCGACCTCCTATATGAAGAAAACCACTACGCTACCATAGTGAATGTGGAAGCTGCTTTTGGTGGATGTTTTTATTGTAGAAATTGTAATGTGCCATATTCTCATATTTTTGCCCATAGGTGTCCGTTAACGTGTGTTGCATGTAACGATCAGAAAAATTGCAACACAACGTTACCAATAAATAAATGTGATATTTGTAATAGGAATTTTTACGGACTTGTTTGTTATAAAAATCATTTTCAGAGGTGGGTCATTTTCATTTTCAATTATTCACAAGGGTGGTACCCACGTGGTTTTTGGTCGATAAGGTTAAATCCTTTTTGGGTTGTTTCCGACGTTCTATTTCTCAATACTTAACTATTATTTTCTAAGTATCAGTGCTTCGGATTGTGTCAGCGATTTTTCCTTAGAGTATCAATCAACGCTTATCATTTCCATCCTAAAGAGAGAAAGAGATTACGAGTAGCTACTTTGTCCGTGACTGAAACTTCTCGTGTTTAACTTTTGTTAAATATTATATAATCGTTCGTTGAGTTTTGTTCCTAAAACGTTTTTAGTGTTGAACTTTATGAGTTGAGCTTTTGTTCGGAATTAGGTACTTTTTTTTGGTGAAGAGAACAAAACATTTCTTCGATTTTACAAAACGAATCGTTGCTTCAATTTTTTCCCCTCTATGTGACGACCGAATTTAAAAGGTACGTTTTTTTTCTTTCTTTTTTTACAGACCATGTCCGACATCGTATCACCTCCATCCTCTCCCATCGATTTCAAGAAAAAGCCCTACGCAATTTCATCGGATGAAAGTTCTTGCGATTCAAACGATTTTCCGCCTCCAACGAAAAAGTTCAAAAAGAACATGTTCATCATGGATGAAGCTGAAGAGGAAGGTGTATCAGAATCTTCTGGCGACTCGTCGCTGGAAGATTCTGTGCACGAGAGCGATCTCGATTTTATAAATGATGACGAAACAGCGGCCAGCGGTACCCTCCCCCTCTCCTCCTAACTCGCCAGAATCAGGATCATTTCGGGAAAAATACACCGAGGAATGTGACGGCGAATGGCACTTCTTCTATAACAAAGACCCCCAGCCATTCGAGAGGGGGATCGAAATGTTCAGGTGTACAGTTCCCCGTTTTGGGCTAATGCTTGAAACAGCGAAGAGATTGACGTACTGGAGCAACGCTTGGCTGGACTACATTCTGGCCGGGAAGAGTTGCAGCAGTTTTTGGATGAAACACAACTGGCAGAGATAATCGAAAACAATGCAAACAATCACCTCAGCTCGCAAAATCCAAGTTTTTTTCTTCGATTTTTTTTTTTTTTTCTTTATTCAGTATAGGTGCGCCAATTCCAGGATTTCCTTGAGGATTATACCATCACGTTCTGGAATGGGCGCACAGGCCGAAAAGTCCTCTTCAAAGGGCCGGCGAGCACACCGGCACACCCACGAAAGCATATCGACCTTCTATATGAAGACAATCACTATGCCACCATAGTGAATGTGGAAGCTGCTTTTGGTGGGTGTTTTTATTGTACAAATTGTAATGTGCCATATTCTCATGTTTTTGCTCATAGGTGTCCGTTAACGTGTGTTGCATGTAACGACCACCAAAAATGCAACACAACGAGGCTCCTACCTATCCAGCGTTGCATAGACGTTGGATTGCAGACACTTTTAGTGACATTTTGTTAAATTGTTTAAATACTACAGATACGAATCCTGGGATAAAGTACAATTAGAAATCGTTTCTCCCGCTAGTCCGGAAAGCCCGCTGAACATAACGCCTCGGAGAGGCGATCAGATGAACGTCGAGACAATTTTCAATAGGATAGAAAAAATATTAAATTCGAATGAAAAATTTCTGTTAGCGGGACCACTGAAGGTTAATTCTCGGTGGTTCGACTGCCCGTAGGATATGGGGGGGGAGGGGGGGGGCGAAACAGAGCTATTCGAATGAGTTGGTCTTCTGATAACTTTTGTCATAAAACCGAAGGTATAATTCCTCTAAAAAATAAAGATAATCTTTGCCTCGCGCGGTCTATAGTTGTCAGTATCGCATTTTTACACAGAGAAGAAAGCCCCGAGAAAGAGAAACATTTCAAAAAAATATTGCGCAACGATAGAAGTGATACTGAGACAAGACTGCCTTGAGCAGGTGCGCCAATTCCAGGATTTTCTTGAAGATTACACCATCACGGTCTGGAATGGGCGCACAGGCCGAAAAGTTCTCTTCAAAGGGCCGGCGAGCACACCGGCACACCCACGAAAGCATATCGACCTTCTATATGAAGACAATCACTACGCCACCATTGTGAATGTAGAAGCTGCTTTTGGAGGGTCTTTTTATTGTAGAAATTGTAATGTGCCATATTCCCATGTTTTTGCCCATAGGTGTCCGGTAACGTGTGTTGCATGTAACTATTAAACTTTCGAAATAACACAACTCGATTTAGAGTTGATAAACTTTTATTGAGAAAAAAAGTAATCTTATAAAGGCGAACATGACTTATATTGACTTAGCAATGGCGACGATTCAACAACGACAGGAGAACATTCTAGAAAGAAAAGTAGTTCGGTAAAGCACCGCTAGGTAGCGCCATAGGATTGTGTTGGGATTGACTGAGAAACTTTAACAGTAACGACCACCAAAAATGCAACACAACGTTACCGGTCATCAAATGTGACTTATGTAATAGAAATTTTTATGGGCTAATATGTTACAAGAATCACTTTAGAATAATTTTCAAGAACAAATCCACATGCTATCTCGTCCACAAATGTGATGGCTGTTTTAAAGTGTACAGAACGGAGGACCGGAAAAAACAGCCTCACTTTTGTGACGAGACGTATTGTGGAGTTTGTAAGAAATTTGTACGGCGTGGTCACCAGTGTTTCATGCAGAAAATTACCGAGAAAAAGAGGGAGTCGAAACAAGGGTTCCTCTTTGTATTTTTTGATCTTGAGTGCACGCAGAGCACGCCTACGGACAAGCCAAACGTTTTTCTCCACCGCCCAAATCTCTGTGTTGCTCGGCAACACTGTAATCGATGCATCGAGGATTTGGACGTCGAGGAAAACGATTGTCCTGCCTGTGGGCGTAGACTTCATGTATTCTACGGGGAGGAATGCATATCCGACTTTTTCAGGCTCCTCCTTTGTCCGAAAAAGGACTTTCCGGAAATAATAGTGATGAGCCATTACGGAAAAGGATATGATAACGTCATCCTCTTAGAATACATGCTCAAGGTCAAAAAATGGGAAGATACCAAGGTGATCATGTCCGGCGCAAAAATAACGCAAATTGAATTCAGAAATTTAAAATTCATTGATAGTATTAATTTTCTATGTGCACCACTCTCGAAACTCCCTTCAATGCTTAACATTGAAAATATAGCAAAAGGATATTTTCCTCATCTTTTCAATAGACCGGAAAACCAGGACTACGTGGGGAAAATTCCCGATTTAGAGTATTACACGCCGGACGATATGATGGCTTCAGCACGGAGCCAGCTTATCGAATGGCATAATGCTCGGGTCGCAGAGGACTATGTTTTCAATTTTAAGCATGAAATTCTGTATTATTGTAAATTAGATGTAGAAATTTTAACGAAAGCTTGCTTAAAATTTAGGCAAATGTTCATGGAAATAACGACTGTTGACCCTTTTCGATCCGCTGTAACTATAGCGTCAGCTTGTATGTCAGCTTATCAAAAACTTATCCTAAGAGAAAAAACGATTGCCATTTTGCCGCGCGGAGGATATAGATTGTCCGATCGACAGAGTATTGTTGCGCTAAGTTGGTTGGACTGGGTGGCACATTCACGCAACATCCGTATCGTTCACGCGGGAAATGCGCATGAGGTTGTTCCTGAAGGGCTCTCCATGAAAGTTGACGGATTTTGTGCTGAGGAGAATTTAATTTTTGAAATGTTTGGTTGTTATTATCATGGTTGCCCAATTTGTTTTCCCGAGGGGAGGGACCAAATGCTTTCCGGCTCGCCGGACGAATCAATGGACTCTCGCTTTGAGAAAACTCAAGCGAGAATTTCGACAATTAATTGGGTTCGGAATCAAGCCGGACAACAGAGGTATAGACTTGAAGTAATGTGGGAATGCGAATTTTCAGAATTAAAACGGAAACGGCAGGATGTGCACGATTTTTGCAGAAATAACAAGGCAAAGTACCTGATTGAGCCCTTGCAGCCACGTTCCAGCTTTTTCGGTGGCAGATGCAATAGTCAGAAGCTATTTTACCGTGCCGACACTGCGGCGGGTGAAAAAATTCGCTACTATGATATAACATCTCTGTATAGTTATGTCTGCAAATATCGCGCATTTCCTGTCTGTCACTCGAAACGCATTTTAGTAGGAGACGAGTGTAATCTCGATATTTCCTAATATGACGGAGTAATCAAATGCACGGTTCTTCCTCCTTTTGAATTGTATTTCCCTGTTTTACCAGTCAGATTCGAAGATAAACTTATGTTTCCTCTATGTCGCACATGTGCTGAAATTCGGTTTCAGGACGAGTGCCCTCATTCCGAGGAGGAGCGGTGTTTCACAGGCACGTGGATTTCTTTCGAGCTGAAAAAAGCTGTTGAAAAAGGGTATAAGATTATTTCAGTGCATGAGGTGTGGGATTATGAATTAACAGTCTTCGATGGGGTTTCATCGGGTGGTCTTTTCGTTGAGTATGTTAATACGTTTCTAAAAATAAAGCAGGAATGTTCAGGGTACCCGTCTCAATGTGTGACAGAGGAGGAGAAGCAAAATTACATAAATGACTATTTTCAAAAATAAAATATCGCCCTTGACCCTGCGAAAATTGAGAAAAACCCGGGACTGAGAGCGTGCGCAAAATTAATCTTTAATTCGCATTGGGGCCGTTTTGCAATGTCTGAAAATTTTCCCAAAACTCACTTCGAAAGTGAACCAGAAAAAATTGCTGCTCTGTTCACGAATCCGTCTGAAGAGATCACCCGATTCTCGATAATCGCTGACGATTTACTCATGATCAACTCGAAAACACGCGAGGAAAACGTTGCGCCTGGGAGTAGGCAAAACGTTTTAATTGCGAGTTTCGTCACATGTCATGCTCGTTTAAAGCTCTACGAAGCTTTAGAGCTTCTAGGGGAGGATAGTCTCTACTGTGACACTGATGCAATAGTGGGAATTGAGCCACCAGATCGACCGATAAATCTTCCAATTGGCGATTTTCTGGGTCAATACAAAGATGAAGTAGAGGGCTATGGCCCTGGATCCTTTATACGTACATTTGTCTCAGGAGGTCCTAAAAATTATGCTGCTGAAATCTGTGTTGGTGGAAGTGAAACGGAGCTTGCATACATATGCAAAGTAAGAGGTATCACCCTTAATCATATAGCATCCCAATCTGTAAATTTTAATGAAATTTGTCGTATTGTCCTCGGCGAGGACCCCGATGAGGAGATCCACATTCCGATCCCCCGTAAAATAGCAAGAATACAGGGTTATCAGATTGTCACAAGACCCGAGAGTAAAATTTATAGGTTAGTTTACACTAAGCGCAGACGTGTACCTGATACCTATGACACATTGCCATATGGTTACAGAAAAGTATAAATTGTTTGAGATACATTTTTTTTTGTAAAAAAAAAAAAAAAAAAATGTCAATTTTGAAAGATGAGTTGTTGTTTATTTCGTTATCCTCTTGAAAGATGAGTTGTTTCTGTTTTGTTATGCCACCTATTCTATTTGTATAGACGAAGAAGAGGAAGGAGATTATTTTCAGTTTTCTGTGTTATTCCCACGTGTTCATTTCTAGTATTGTTTGTACATTGTTGATGAAAAAAAAAAAAAAACTAACTTTGAAAAAACTATTTAGTGTGTTTGTGTATGTATGTATGTATGTATGTATGTATGTATGTATGTGTTTTGATGAAAATTATTCTACTCATTTAATTTCCGATAAATATTTGTTCCTTTTTTTCGATCAGGTTCTCTTTTGTAATTGTATTATTTAAGGACTTCAGATTATGTAATGTAATATTTTGTCAGTGTTCGATAAGAACCTAAATCAAAATTGATCAAAAATCAATAAGATGGGTGAGGTTGCAACTCAGAATAAAACAACGAACAAAAGCTGCTTCTAGCTGCAGTAGCATTGAAGAGCGAAACTAATCAAATTGTATATCATCATAGTTGCAACACTCGACCCGAAAAAACTAAAGACATTGGGGTCAGATGCCGCAACATGGCAGTCTGACTAAACTTCAAGACACGAATTTTCCTTCCCCAGAGTAAGACGAATAAGAACTCAAAATAAGTGCCAGAAACCGCAACAAGGCTATCTGGACTTAAGCTCTCTTCTTAGCAGCTCAATACAAAAAATCGGCTATAGGTGACCGCAACGTGGTTCACCTGTTAACACTCGCGAGAATTCGCGAGCATTCAAAAAAGGGGGGGTTTTAGCCGCACTTGAGGTGATCCCTTATAGGTTCAAGACCTTAGGCGCAACAAGCCTTTTTAGTCTTGTCTTAAGGGTCTCTCGAAGATTGACTCAACAAAAGATCACACCGAGGAGTTGGCTCATAGATTCAAAACCATAGGCTCAACATGCCTTTTTAGCTTTGGCTTGAGGACTCCAAGGTTGATCACAAAAAATCTGACGAAACACGGAGCACGTGCTCAGGCAACAGTGTCCGGTCCGGGCCTCTCTTCAAAAGAGGTGACAATAGCTAAATAGACGCAACTTGTCTGTAATCTATCTATCGCCAGGTTGGGATTCTCGCTCTACGTAACTCGTCCCAGAGACACTGATTAGGAGGAATCAGTGGCCGGGCAACCAAAAACTAAAGCTCGCCAATTCTCGCGAATAAAATGAACAACTTAGTGCTAACAATACAATACACAATAAATCAAAGGCTACTTAGTCACAAATGCTAACAATCTATCTGGCTAGTAGCAAGGTTCAGGAAAGAGGGCTTCATTTGAGCAAAATCAATGAGGAAAAAAGTACAAAATTATTAGCTCTCAGGCCGGCGATCTCAACGCGATCTATCGGCTGAAAGCTAAACTACTTGCTCTCAATTTCAGCTGCAATGCTAATCTAAAATATAGCCAATACGGAACAGTCAGTTTTTGTTTCAAAACAGAAGAAAAAAATTAATACTTTAATTTTCAGAAAAATGATATACATCTATTTGCATAACGAGATCAGAATCGTGTTATTTTTATTTATTTCACCGATCGTTTCCTTACTGCATCCTTGAATTGGCCTGCTAAGGAAAAACGTAGTATGAACATTTTAGTGTTGAGAAAAAATTCTTCTGAGAAATACTTAATTTTGAAATAGGAAAGAAAAATTGAATTTATTTTACATGAATTTTTATTATTTTTTTTTTTTGAACTCATAATACGAGTTGCTTGAATTCTACTCTGAAAATCTAATTTTTCGGAGAACAGTTGACAACACTCAAATGTTCGTCCCCCCTTTTTTCTTAGCTGTGACCGTTTTCAGATTATTATCTAATGAGTATATCTACGCTGCCAAGTTTCTTCTCATATTATTATTCTTTCTTCACCTTTATTTAACGACGAAAAATGTGTAAAAAATCGACTTTTTCTTGAAAATTTTTCAATTCTTGATGTAAAATTCGATCATGATGATCGAATCATTTTTACGCAACTACAACTTTCTTGTAAGTCATTCATTTTTAACTCCATTATTGAAGACAATACCGGTGTTCACGTCCCCGGTGGTTTTTGAATTGTGAATTTCTATTTTCCTGTGGGAACGTATTTCCTCTCCATTCTCTCCCTCCTTTTCCACTCTCCGTGCGTGTATGTGTGTGTTCTGGACTCCTGACGTTGAGGTCTTTAACTAGATACAAGAGACGGATAGGGGTCCGACGTATGTATGTACTTGTAAACTTTCAGGCCTTGAGGTCTTTAACTAGATACAATAGACGGTCCTGGAGTTCTTTCGATAACCGAAAAATAAAGTCGTTCCCTCAGATTTAGATTTTTGCTCTATTCAAAATGTCACATGTTCAAGTTTTAAAACTCAACTTTGATGATGTAACCGCTGACAATTGGAAAGATGCCGTCGCTGAAGCCGAAATGTTTGTTAAAAAAATCCAAAAAGCATACGACAAACCTATCATGTACATTCTTTGTAAATATTTAGAGGGTGATCGTGCTAGAACCCTCACGTACTTTCATCTCAAAAAGCTTCCACATCAGTTGGTTTCTCTCTTATATTTTTTAGAAAGAGAAACAAGTGAGATCCAAGTCAACCAAGAATTAGAATCGATTTTTCTAGATAATGTTAGTAAAGGTAAATACAAAATCTCACCCGAGCCAGTCACTGATGATGAATTGTCTGAACTCTTATTTGCACATTTTCGGCTCGATCTCGTAGCGTTTACTCAAAAATACAATCACTTGCACTACATGCTTCTAAATTTTATATCCGACTATGGGACTGTGCCAGGTCTGATAAAGTATATGTCTCGTTTTCAAAAATTTCAGCCTGAAAAACCCGAGGATTTACAATGACAAGCTCTTTCTATATTTTTTCTCACATAAATATTTTTTCTTTAATTCTGAATTTTTAAGTATCTCTAATTTTAAGTGATAGTATGTAAATTACATCTTTTTTTTTCATTAGCTCGTAAGATCTGAATTGTATCAAATTTACCCTCATTATTTTCATGTAAAACTTCGGTCCCAAACATAGGCAGGGCTTAGATTCACTCTTATAGGGAAATAAACATTTTCATATTCTGAACTCTACGTCTTATCCTTTTCCTGATTTTTCTTTGCTGAGAATTCTCGTGATAGTCTAAGATGCCACTTTCTACCACTCGATATTGAATTCTAAAATCAATATTTTTTTCAGTCCGTTCATCATTCAACATTGAGTTCTAGAAATTCTGCATCTAGATATATCCCGTTAACGTCTCTTTAATCTCATTTCATAAAATTATTTCTTCTCATAGATGAACGGAGGGATAGGGTTGCTAGTTATAAACGATGACGACAATTATTATTATATCTATTTTTCTCTTCCATAATTTTGCCTTAAAAAAGAAAAAAGAAAAAAAGAGAAAGAAATCATTCAGTCTCATCGATTCAAATCTTAATATTCTCTTGATGATCAATAATAAGAAACAAAGAGAAAAAAAAAATATTAGTCTTTGACTCTAAATATTGAAATAATTCATTGATATCCAAAATAGAGCGCTCACGCATACAGTTCATTTAGTCTCATCAATTCCAATCTTAAAATTCTCTCTCAATATTACAAAATTCACAGAGAAAAAAGTATTAGTCTTTATCAGACTACAAACATTGAAATAAGTATCTCACAACTTTACATTGTTCCGATCAACTATTACTCTCAATTATTACTATTTTTACTCTTGTTAATTTCCAAACTTCTAGAAAGAGACGGAGCAACTTTTTTCAATTCTATCAGTCAATTTCGATTTTTGTAGGTGTGAGTGACAATAAGTGATAATTCCAGTAATCATTCAATTTAAAAATTCATAGAAAACTATCACTTGTAAAAGATACACTCCACTTTGATAATTAAGTATGTAGCATAAATACCTATCCACCCGTCACACCCCTTGTAACCAAAGCTCATTAATTATGCACCCCTCGCAAGGGAACTTCCTGCCAGGGGTTTTATAAGGGTATATATGCTACTGCACTTCAAGGTTGTTAATGCTAATTTGAACGATCACTGATGTAAGGCAAGGAAAAAGGGATTTTGAGATCTCTTCTTGAGACAATGAAATGAATTGCAGAAGTAAAGTAGATCTGGAGACCAACATTGCTGTTGTATACAAATGAGGCAATTTTTTGGAAATTACAAATTTGTAGGTGGAACAATTAATGATGAATTTCTGTAGTTTGATTTACATGCAATCTTTGTAAGAACCAATTAAAGCGAAGATCATGACAAGTTATTCGTTAAAATTGTTTAACAGTGATGCAACATACTTAATTCAACTTCTGTCATGATTTTTCACTCTGCTCCAATTGAAACAACCAATTTTGATGTGCCAAGGTCATGATTAACACATACTTCGGTTCTGGATCAGGATCGGGATTCTCCTTGTTATCTTCAAAGCAAGAAATACATGGATACATACCATCTTCATTAACTTTGGGACGCTCAATAGGTGGTCAACCAAAAACGGCTCTTCCTGTCACATTTTTGGCCGCAGAGCTTTGACATCATTTCATCACTGCTGTCAGGCCGCTCTTCAACGCGAATAATTAGCTCATCTGAGTTCAGATGGTTTATCCTGAACAGACAGTAACAGGATTCCCGATTAAACAACCTGTTGATACAAGATAGTTAAAAATTAATTCACTGAAATAAATGAATACATGATTCCTTGATTTTCAACAACCCCCTCAGTCCTGTATCCTCATAACATGCTTCCTTCAACGCTTTCTCTTCACTAAAACTTATAGAGCACTGGCTCAAACTTGCTCTTTTAAAATGTTAAAAATACACACCGGAACTTTGATTTTTTTACCACTTGTCAATAAGTTCAAATGTTAGAAAATTACAGAAAAAGGAGCAAAGTATTGGCAGCCTCCATTTTACTTATAGAAAAGAGCAAGATGACTGGGGTGAAAATAAAATAAATTTTCTAGCATTTCAGGAGGCACAGTTTGAAAATAGGGATTTATAAAAAAAAAAAAGTACATTAAAATGATGCTTTCAAACCTAAAATTCTAAAATTGACACAGATGTAAAAAAGTTTTAAAGCACTAGGGCTGCGATGGTGATTAGAAAAAAAAATCAAAGTACGACGTCAATTGGACTTCATTTATAAATCAGAAACTACTACTTCTATTTTATTATAAAAACAGCTTATGCGCCATTAGTTTACTTGTACAAATAGGTAATAAGTTGGACAGATTTAGCACCCCTAAGCTAAGTGATCATCGGTTTTAAAAGTTCGAACAATAAACCAACATTCCTCACTGCGCTTCAATCGGAAACAGTTGAACAAGGTACCTGAAGATTCAGGACTCACTGCTGTTTCTATCGCAGCACTATTAAAAAATATTCAAAACAAAAAATAGGCTTAAACTCTGAAGTAAGTAATTTCTCTAAAGTTTTTTGTACAGTTTTTCTAGAATGTTCGTGAGTCTTTCTTTAATGGAGTTATAAATTTATAATTTTTTCTTCTTTTTCATATACTTGTATACCCATTAATTTTTCATCTCAGTTCTTCTATTTTCTTATCAACTTCTATATTTTGTTGTAGTTTCTCTAATTTTCTATTATTGGTATTGCTTTTCAAATTTAATGTTCAATGATTATTAACTTGTATTATAAGGAATAACAAATCATGATTATAATTTTTTTTTTTTTTTTTTGAACTCATTTGCGGCTGGCGCAGTGATACGACTATTCGACCACGGGTGTAAGCATGTTGCTGCCAGCCGGATTGAAGGCGTGCCACACTCCAGCAAATACTCGGGTCCCGTCCCGTGCGATCTCCCTGGCTGGCGCGCTGCTAAAATCGCCGCAAAGGGAGGACTGCACGTCATTATCCTTGACTCTCTGTCCCGTTTTTACCACAATTTGAGTGAAAGTGTATCCCTGAATTGTAACGATTCAGAATCTCGGATCGGGTTTATTAAATTCATTTTTTTAAATGAGGTATGAAACGAGCGAAAATATTGCGTCAAAATTTCCGGCGACTGAAGAAAATCCGCGGAAATTCTTGAGAAAAACTGTATTTGCCTTTCGTAACAAGAATGATTAAAAATAAGACATTAGTTGAGGTCTGCAACGTTGCAGTCGGAGCTAAATACGCTCTCTTACGAGTGCAGGAATGGATATTTCAACTCATTCACGGCAGGCGCAGTGATACGACTATTCGACCACGGGTGTAAGCATGTTGCTGCCAGCCGGATTGAAGGCGCGCCACACTCCAGCAATTACTCGGGTCCCGTCCCGTGCGATCTCCCTGGCTGGCGCGCTGCTAAAATCGCCGCAAAGGGAGGACTGCACGTCATTATCCTTGACTCTCTGTCCCGTTTTTACCACAATTTGAGTGAAAGTGTATCCCTGAATTGTAACGATTCAGAATCTCGGATCGGGTTTATTAAATTCATTTTTTTAAAATGAGGTATGAAACGAGCGAAAATATTGCGTCAAAATTTCCGGCGACTGAAGAAAATCCGCGGAAAGTCTTTAGAAAAACTGTATTTGCCTTTCGTAACAAGAATGATTAAAAATAAGACATTAGTTGAGGTCTGCAACGTTGCAGTCGGAGCTAAATACGCTCTCTTACGAGTGCAGGAATGGATATTTCAACTCATTCACGGCAGGCGCAGTGATACGACTATTCGACCACGGGTGTAAGCATGTTGCTGCCAGCCGGATTGAAGGCGCGCCACACTCCAGCAATTACTCGGGTCCCGTCCCGTGCGATCTCCCTGGCTGGCGCGCTGCTAAAATCGCCGCAAAGGGAGGACTGCACGTCATTATCCTTGACTCTCTGTCCCGTTTTTACCACAATTTGAGTGAAAGTGTATCCCTGAATTGTAACGATTCAGAATCTCGGATCGGGTTTATTAAATTCATTTTTTTAAAATGAGGTATGAAACGAGCGAAAATATTGCGTCAAAATTTCCGGCGACTGAAGAAAATCCGCGGAAATTCTTGAGAAAAACTGTATTTGCCTTTCGTAACAAGAATGATTAAAAATAAGACATTAGTTGAGGTCTGCAACGTTGCAGTCGGAGCTAAATACGCTCTCTTACGTGTGCAGGAATGGATATTTCAACTCATTCACGGCAGGCGCAGTGATAATACTATTCGACCACGGGTGTAAGCACGTTGCTGCCAGCCGGATTGAAGGCGCGCCACAGGCCACACTCCAGCAATTACTCGGGTCCCGTCCCGTGCGATCTCCCTGGCTGGCGCGCTGCTAAAATCGCCGCAAAGGGAGGACTGCACGTCTTTATCCTTGACTCTCTGTCCCGTTTTTACCACAATTTGAGTGAAAGTGTATCCCTGAATTGTAACGATTCAGAATCTCGGATCGGGTTTATTAAATTCATTTTTTTAGAATGAGGTATGAAACGAGCGAAAATATTGCGTCAAAATTTCCGGCGACTGAAGAAAATCCGCGGAAATTCTTGAGAAAAACTGTATTTGCCTTTCGTAACAAGAATGATTAAAAATAAGACATTAGTTGAGGTCTGCAACGTTGCAGTCGGAGCTAAATACGCTCTCTTACGAGTGCAGGAATGGATATTTCAACTCATTCACGGCAGGCGCAGTGATACGACTATTCGACCACGGGTGTAAGCATGTTGCTGCCAGCCGGATTGAAGGCGCGCCACACTCCAGCAATTACTCGGGTCCCGTCCCGTGCGATCTCCCTGGCTGGCGCGCTGCTAAAATCGCCGCAAAGGGAGGACTGCACGTCATTATCCTTGACTCTCTGTCCCGTTTTTACCACAATTTGAGTGAAAGTGTATCCCTGAATTGTAACGATTCAGAATCTCGGATCGGGTTTATTAAATTCATTTTTTTAGAATGAGGTATGAAACGAGCGAAAATATTGCGTCAAAATTTCCGGCGACTGAAGAAAATCCGCGGAAATTCTTGAGAAAAACTGTATTTGCCTTTCGTAACAAGAATGATTAAAAATAAGACATTAGTTGAGGTCTGCAACGTTGCAGTCGGAGCTAAATACGCTCTCTTACGTGTGCAGGAATGGATATTTCAACTCATTCACGGCAGGCGCAGTGATAAGACTATTCGACCACGGGTGTAAGCATGTTGCTGCCAGCCGGATTGAAGGCGCGCCACACTCCAGCAATTACTCGGGTCCCGTCCCGTGCGATCTCCCTGGCTGGCGCGCTGCTAAAATCGCCGCAAAGGGAGGACTGCACGTCATTATCCTTGACTCTCTGTCCCGTTTTTACCACAATTTGAGTGAAAGTGTATCCCTGAATTGTAACGATTCAGAATCTCGGATCGGGTTTATTAAATTCATTTTTTTAGAATGAGGTATGAAACGAGCGAAAATATTGCGTCAAAATTTCCGGCGACTGAAGAAAATCCGCGGAAAGTCTTGAGAAAAACTGTATTTGCCTTTCGTAACAAGAATGATTAAAAATAAGACATTAGTTGAGGTCTGCAACGTTGCAGTCGGAGCTAAATACGCTCTCTTACGTGTGCAGGAATGGATATTTCAACTCATTCACGGCAGGCGCAGTGATAAGACTATTCGACCACGGGTGTAAGCACGTTGCTGCCAGCCGGATTGAAGGCGCGCCACAGGCCACACTCCAGCAGTTACTCGGGTCCCGTCCCGTGCGATCTCCCTAGCTGGCGCGCTGCTAAAATCGCCGCAAAGGGAGGACTGCACGTCATTATCCTTGACTCTCTGTCCCGTTTTTACCACAATTTGAGTGAAAGTGTATCCCTGAATTGTAACGATTCAGAATCTCGGATCGGGTTTATTAAATTCATTTTTTTAGAATGAGGTATGAAACGAGCGAAAATATTGCGTCAAAATTTCCGGCGACTGAAGAAAATCCGCGGAAATTCTTGAGAAAAACTGTATTTGCCTTTCGTAACAAGAATGATTAAAAATAAGACATTAGTTGAGGTCTGCAACGTTGCAGTCGGAGCTAAATACGCTCTCTTACGTGTGCAGGAATGGATATTTCAACTCATTCACGGCAGGCGCAGTGATACGACTATTCGACCACGGGTGTAAGCATGTTGCTGCCAGCCGGATTGAAGGCGCGCCACACTCCAACAATTACTCGGGTCCCGTGCGCTCTCCCTGCCTTGGCTTGCACGCCGCTAAAAATTTTAGCGTAAAATGGCCGCAAAAGTAGGTCCAGGCGCCATGAATTTCAACGTTTCAAAGACTCGGACAGTTTTTCATTTAAAACAAAATCCAAAAGGATGCAAGAAGTGATTGTGTTTGAAATTTTTGGGAAAATTACTGAAAAATGTTCAGAATATCAGTGCGAGGCTTTTCATAAGAAATTGATTGATATAAAACGGAAAGAGAGGTCTGAAACGTTGCAATCTGTGATAAATACGCTTTTCATCGCGAGCAGAAGTATAGATATTTTGATTCATTTAGGGCAGGCGTAACAAGATAACTATTCGACCACCGGTGTAAGCATATAGCTGCTAGGTTAATCGAACTCATTTAATAACCACATAAGTATTGCAGCATTCATAAACAACAGTAATCTTAGACAGGTGAAAAGGCAAGATTTTCCTTCATTGTTCAGTGATACGGCATTCTTACTCCGGAGTTTTTTTTTTTTATTTTCTTTTTTTTGAGATTGATAACAGGTGGTATTTTGTGTGTCAGTTATTACTGTACAGTTTCTCAAACAAGTTTATTAGCAAGTTTTTCAGAGATTATTCTTGAAATAAGGAAATGTTCAAGAAATATTTACAGTGGCTGAAAGTGTGGTCAAGTAAAGATTGACCAATACTAAATAATAGGAGATAATTTAATGAGAAAAGGTCCATAAATTATTGCACAAAAAAAAATTGGAAAAACTCACATAAATTTGCGAATTTTCGTCTGATATTTTATTTTTAGACCATCTGCTTTTTCCTTGTAAAGTTTTCCTGTTTGTTTATCCAGTTTCGTAAATTCTTCTGCCAGGAGTTTTTGCAATTCTATCTGCAAACATACAAAAAAATAAGTTGACTTTGAATTCTTACAGTACACACCGTTTGGAGTCTTTACATACCACACAATAATGCTTGAAAATGTTAGCACTCGGTTGAGATTCGAGGTATTGTTGGGGAATCCAATAGCTAGCAGAGCAAAAGAAAGGAGAAAAGAATAGGACAGAGAGGAAGGAAGAATAAAGCGAAGCAATCTGGCAACCTCGGAACGACGAGCTCCGGGCTATCATACATAGCGTATAGGTGGAATCCGTCAAACTCAAAGCAGCCAATCCATAAAGAGAGAAAATGGGGATGATTCTACACAACAGAGAGAAAATGCACTAGTAAAAATGGAAAAATAAGCACTCTAAGCGCTCACCAAAGTCCTCAATCTGGCACAGCCATGCGGTGCTGAAGCGGCAAGCTCTCGACGTAGCGGGCGGGACCTGGCGCCATCTCACTCGCAAGTACTAGAAGCCTAGCCTAGCATGATAGCAGCTCACATGCGGGGCGCAAGGGTTCAAAAGTGTAGACATACGAGAAAAAGGAAGCGGTTGTGTGAAGAAAAGGGGGGGGGGGGCAGTTGGGCGGCAGGCACACTCACATTCATACGAAACTAAAGCGAGAAAATAATCTTGTACTACTAACTTAACTAAATTTTTGAAGAGAACCGGGAAGATGAATTTACAGATGGAAAATACAAAAGGTAAGCAAGAAACTCCAACATTCTTCTCGTTCTTCTTTTTCCCTCCAAAATTAGGCACCCCTAAACAAAGAGAAAACAAGAGCCACAATATGTATCGCAGGCCCTGGCCATTGGGCCAAGTGGCACCCCCTACTATTGCGCCTCTGAATGACTGATCCACCTGGTGACCCCTTTCTAGGGCCCTTGCAGAAGATAACGCAGAGCTCATTTATTAAAAACAAAGAAGTATCTACAGGTCAGAGATTTCAGAAAACAGCATAAGCATCATGTATTACCCATATACCTGCTTAAATAATCTGGAAAATTGATTTCCCAAATCCTGACATACAAATGTTTCCTTGTCTATTAGATATTTTTGATGAAACTGAGCCCCATGTATTTATCCATGAGGGCCCTTTGCAGATCAGCCAAACAGAGATGACTCGTAATGGCAGGGGGTGAGCGAGGTGAATGTGTCTAACAATAGGGCTTTTTTTTTATCCAAACCACAGTGGACCGCAACGGAACGCATCACTTTCTTATCGCGTTCCATTGGTACGTGCCATGTGTTCCAGTGGAACGCTTGGACCACTCTTCCGAGGTAGGCTGAGGTTGGTTGAACCAGCCTGAATTGCTACTTATTATCGCGTTCCATGGATAAAAAAAAAGCCCTCAGCCGTCTAGTTGTTAGAGGGTGCCACTCCACCGGCAATTCATATTGCAGCTCCTATTTGTCTCTTTACCCCTAAAAGGCGGGCTGCCTGGGATTCTTGCTCAGCAAACCTAGGCAACTTTTCGTCAGGAATCAAAATGTTCTTCCAAAAACTTCTGCTAAGAGACAAGCCTTCAAGGCTTGAGAGGACTGAGGAGAGAAAAATAGAGACAGGAAATTTCTTAGCCTAAAACTTACCAGAGTGGGTAAAGTCAACTTCAAATGTAGGTTCAGAAGCAGAACCAGAAGCCAGGTACACCATGATTGAGAGGCAAATGAAGTTTTTCGAGACTCCGAAGGTAAAAATGAATATTCTATCGTGGTTTCGGGTTGAGTCACGGGTAATTCATGAATTCACACGACTGGTAAACAGTGCCCTCTTGAATAGCGCACGGAGTGAAAGACCAAAATACGCGATAAATATGTACTTAACCAGACACTAAACTTGACTTTGTCATGGAAAAATAACTAGACTTCGTAGTAATTGTAGTAGTGGAATAAGCGAAACACTGAGGAAGCGATGAAATGAAGCAGTCTGCCTCTGCACTGGTCCGCACTCCGCACCGCACAAAGAAAGCGGAGCGAAGAATGCAAAGGCAAACTAACGCGATGGTGCGAATGAGAATACAACAATGCAGCAGCTGCGACGCGGTCGGATGCAGTTACAATGCATGCGATCGAGACTTCTAGAACTCTCATCAATTCTTCCGATCTCCTGGAATTCTTTGCTTTGTTTGTGTTTCGAGCAGATGCACAAATGCGCGCGCCGGTTGCATCTGGCGCCAGCTGGCCGCCAGGCGATTGACGATTGGTCAAATACTCAAATAGGGGTTGGTTACAAGTTGTTGCCACTTGTTGCAGTCGTGGTCGAACTCGATGGCTGGAGTCAAATCAGGCTCCTAACTTTCACATGAAGAAAAAAAACAGTGGTCAGAGAACAAATAATCGTTCACTTACCTACTTTCAATGAAAAAGTCTCCAGCAGAATCCATAACTTTCCATTTCACAATGCACAATATTGTAATGACAAAACATAAAACCACAACTAATTTGGCAGTTGGCACTTACTTTGACTCCAATTTTCTGACGCGCATGCGCTACGTCACAGTTACTGTGAGCGAGCTCTTGAGCGGCAATTTTGAGTTTCCTCTCTTGGAGTAGTGATTGCGGCATAATTTCTTCTATTTTTTTTATCACTCCAAATAAGAGTTTAAGACCCAAGACAGTATAACCTGACAGATTTTTTCTTACATAAATATTTCAACCGATAACGGTAGAAATAATACTTATCATAAGAATGAGCTGGTGAAAACCTCCGTTCGACCTTGGAAAAATCTTGTAATGATTTTTGTTTCAGTATTATCATGCCGCCTAAAACGTATTTATGAACCTCATACATTGACCGATTATTTCACAGGGGAGGGCTGCATTTCATATTGAAATCTCGCCCTAGATTAGAACGCGAATGGATGGATAGGTACTACATTGAAACAGTGATCATTCCCTATGTAGTGCAAAAATTGCCTGCGTTCTGGATTCGCAGAATACTCCTAGGCTATTCATAATGAATGTTTCAATAATATTTTATTCATATTTCTAGGAGTATTCTGCAATATTTTTTTGGAATATCCTTTTTTTGAACATTCCTAGAATGTTCAAGTTTTAACATTCAAAGAATATTCTGTTTTCTCATGTGTAGAATATTCTGTGAAAATTCAGTTTAATATATTCTAAGAATATTTTCTGTAAATAGTCTGCGAACGTTTTCCGAATATTCAAAAATGTACATTCTGCACAGATTATTCAGAGAATGTTTTGGGAATATTCTACTTTAGAATATTCCGCGAATATTTAACATTCTGGGTCTGTTTGTAGGGACACAACGCTAAGGTGCTATGAAAGATATTTATTAGATTTAGAGTGGAAGCTTTTCAATCCTTGCTCAGCTCTAATCTAATAAGTATCTCTTATGACACTTTGGAGTTGTGTATTCACATTACAAATTCCTACTATTATTATTCATGTTACGGGGATATTCATCACCATGTATAAATATAAATTTACTTTGCTGAGGTTTATGATGTCAATGGTACATATAAAACCACCAAATCAATGTAATCTCAGTTTTTCTTAGTTCAAATTTCCTATCGCAACTCACTTTTTTAAGGAATAATTTGCTTATTGTTATTGGAAAAAAATGTGTGTGCTTTTTTTTGGCCCTTTCAAGAGTATTATCTAAAAATTATGTACAAAAATGGAAATATTAATGTAAAAAATATAGAGAGAACAGACATTTTTGAAGCAATCAAGATCTGCGGCTTAATGGTTTCACGGTCAATATGTTAGGATAAATATGACAGAGAATCAACAGCCCTTCCCTCTCCTGAAGTCATTCCTTTTCTGATAAGTTTCAGTTTGCAACGTGAAGCCTAGCTTTAGCGATTCGAAATTGAATAAAAATAAATAATTCAGCGACAAGGATGAGAAAAATAAAAAAAAACTCAATTAATGCGAGGCAATTCTTCATTAAGAACACCGGTTAAACAAAAGAGTATCACATGGGTAAATTTCATAAAATATTACAAAAAAAGGGGGGAGCTTTTCCAAACAATATAAAATTCCACACAACAAGCAAAACCTAATGCACACACTCGCATACTGGATGCTTGCCTGGATGAGCTGAAGTACTCCAATTGTCCAAAATTAAAAAAGGAATGCAGAGATTTTTTCAATAATTTGACAGCAATATCATTTTTATGAAACAATCATCTCACATAAAACTTTTTGGTGACTGTAAAATTATCGTGATAACACAAATTTTAATAATAGAAACCAGTGAGAAAAAAAACCCACAAAAGATATACCATGACCAAAAAAAAAAAAAAAAAATAGAGGAATATTAAACTTTTAAACAAGCATCACGAATTAAAATATACTCCAACATTTCAGTAGCATTGCAAGTTGTAGCGTCAAACATTGCAGATTCCGCCAAAAAGAGTACAGTGATTTCATTAAATGAAAACTTTAATGACTGAGTCTAAAGTAATTCATAGCGAATAAATCCAAAGTGTGTCGGATGATTTCTCTGCATGCAATCCTGACACAAACAGCACTTATCTTTTCTAATGTTAGAAGTATATTGTCCCTTAAATATTTTTGTCAAAAAATAATGCCAAAAATATGAAATACAGGTGAAAATGTTCCTGCATACACTGATTTAGTGGCTATATTATTCTTATGAATGATCCGAACCAAGACACAAGAACATTACCTCCTGTCTAAATTCTGTGTAAGTCAATTGTTTTAATTAATTCAAATGTTGTTATTGACAATTCATAAATCAATTAATGACAAAATAACCTTGAGAAATTTTGATTACAAGAAACAGACAGATTTTATCACCACGGCACGAAGATGACATAGTTATGGGTCCGTTTACAATGGAACCATCAGAACTGTGATGATACAACCACTAAATCAGTATATTTCTCTTCCAATGAGTTCCTCGTTTTCCCAAGTTCAATATAATAATACTGTTTCTAATTTACTTTCTACATATTTTAAATTTGAAAATGGTGTAAAATAACAAATACATGTATAGGTCTCGTGAAATTCTGGTTAGAGACTCATCAGAAAGAATGCATGGCACAAATTTTCAATGAGAAACAAGTGAAAATTCTTGTTTGAATCAACAAAACTTTTTTCAAATTTTTTGCAGGCACAATTCACAAAGTTTTTCACAAGTTTACGAGACAAAAGTTACAGTTTTAAGTGAGGAGTGACCATTCTAAACTTTGGCAGATACAAATGCAGATTAAAAACCAAATTCAATACTAACTGACCAATCCCTAGTAACATTGGCTGTTGAAAAAATAAATAAATAAATAAATAAATAAAATAAAAATAACTTGCACATTTCAAAAAGAAAATTCCTAAAAAAGTTGTTAAAATATGCGAGTTAGAAAACCCTCTTTGTTCTTTGTTACATAAAAATGCCACTTTACATTTATTTAAGTTCTTTTCATTACTTCATTGCAATTTTAACAAAACCTTTACATAAAGTTTCAATTTTTCATGATGCATATTTTGCAGCTGTTTGGCGTCTAGCACCAGATGTTTTATAGAATTTAAAAATGTTCATGGCAATTTTCATTCATTACGTTCGTTGAGGTACATTTTCCTGAAAAAAGGCAAAAGGGGTTTCTCAACGTTTCCATTTTAAAAAAATGTTTACCCTTTTTTAGAGTACAAATTTAACAGTCAATGCTACTGAGGATTATTTACAATTCATTATTTCATAAATGAGGAAACTTTGTAAAGACACCCATAAACACACACTTTGAAGTGATTTTATTTAAGTTTGCTGATCAAAGTGTGAAGTAAAAATAATAATAAGAATAATTTGATCAGCTAGTAGAGTTTGCCAGTTTCATATTAATAAAAAAAGAGGGGGAAAAAAAACAGAAACCATACAGTCTTTGCATAATTATAGAATAAAATTTTCTAATAAATCTTTGGGAGTTTTATTTGAATTATTTAAAATTAACTATATACTCCCAAAGAAATTCTGAAAAGAGGAGAAATAGCTTTCTCCGAAAGTACAAACCAGACTGTTCATTGCTGAGAAAGCTCCTTTTCTTTTTGGGTAACGTTTTTCCTGACACAAATAAAAAACGAAAAAAAGAAAAAAAAGTGAGAAGAATTCTAGGTACATTTGCACAACGATTATCGTCCAAAATCAAAATTGGCAGCAGAGGGGTGGAGCAAAATCACTGGTTCTGTTCAATATATGGGGGTTGAAATCACAAGTATAACCGCTCATTCAAGAGAATTGAGTATGAAGTTTTGACAGGGAAAAATACAAGTGCCAATGAGTCATTTCACAACCGATCAAGACAATCACTCTGCTCCATCCCTCTGCCACTCCTATTTGGGGAGCAAAACTGCTCATCATCATCTCTGCTCTCTGGATATTCCCCCCTTTCTTCTTTAACAGGTACAGATAACAATGTTCACAAGTAGATTTGTTCAACAAAGAAACTTAGCAACTGAATTGAAAAAATCTCTTGGTGTAAACAATTGGCTTAAAACGTAAAAACAATAACTTTTTCCAGGCAAAAAGAAAAAATTAGATCGCAGATAAAAAAAGAGGAAAAAACATTTCATACAAACATTTATAAACTATGTATAAGTATGTACAAATGTATACATTTACCTAACGTTTACGAGGTGATGTCAGAAATTTGAGGTCCTCGATCAAACATCAAATCACAAGATGCAAGGAAGGAGTCAAAAGAGAGGTAAACCTGTACTTCCATTCTAGATCATTGTTGCCAGATAGTACTTGTTCTAAATGACGATTGTTAAGAGTATGAAACAACATGTAAGTAGGGTTTGTTATAGAAATGCTAAAGACAAGAATAATATTGTCATTACATGCAAGATGTTTTCGAAAGATGTCTTTCCTTTCACTTGATTTCATTAATTTATAATCAAACACAGAGTAAAAAGACGAAAATATATCAATTGCAAGAAGTCCCTAAGAGGCACTGTAGCATGTTGGTGGTAAATAGAAAAACGCATACCTCAATTGCAACGTTTAAGAATCTCTGAATAGGTTTTTTGTCTTTCTTCTTCTGCACTACAAATAGAAATGCTTTCTTACAATTTGGTGTGATTTTTTAGAGGTTGAGTGAAAATTCACAGAAAAAATCAATAGAAACTGTTTTTAAGATTTCCTTTAAAAAAACATAAGCAGGGCCTTACAACATCTCAATCTAAGAAATGAACTTCCTAGCTTTAGCCATCAACATTTGAATCACTATTCCACATCAATAGAATGATTGCAAATTCGTACAGTATCGTCAAATGTGTTCCAATAGAAATTTTAAAAATGCCTCTGTTTTTAATGATGGCCAGAATGTATTTGTAGTTTTTCACGATCCACATTAATTTAAATTAGAGAGCAAAGAGTTAAAATGGCAGCCATTTCCATTAGTGTGAGGGTTGAAGTTCAATTTTGCTTTCGGGTCTATTCAAGGCCTGAATCTACTTCTTCCCTGAATTTAGTGCTGGCCGAATAAAGTCTCAAACCATTGAATGACAAAAAAATTTAAGCAGACCTCCGAATGTACAGCAGCAAATGACACAAGTACAATGCTATAGCAACTAAAAACACCAGAGGTAGAGCTAAAACATGAAACATCCTGGTAACCCTAACTAACCCATTCTTTTGCGATGAACTGAGGATTAAATTCTCGATACATCGGCTCACGCATACAACCAACAGTCATCACAGGCAATCAACATAAAAAAAAAAAACACCGAGTCGCTCACGTTACTCCGCCTTTCAGTCCCCACTTTAAAAGGCCTAGACTGCAGTGTTGACATCCTTCTACAAGGCATTAAATGTAATATATTAATTTTGTTACCTCAATCATAAAATCTTCTGGACTAAAATTGTGGGATAAAATTTTGTAATTCATCGAGAGGATGATTTAAAAACTCTCTTTAGCTGAGAGCTAATTATACTTCTAACAACTGGCAGGGCTTGATCCTAAACAGACCCTCACTCTCAAATCATTCTGTTGGACTAATGGACAGATTTGCATGAGTGAGTTTGTAGTAATACATGACTGTGTCTATTTTGTTTAAATTCTTTTGGTTGGATAAACCACAATGATAGCCTTGAGAATTACAACCATAAGACTGGCTATACTGAAAAAATATTCCATGTTCCAAAACCAATGATTCAATTTTGAGAGTTGGCGTATTATGGTCTATTTTCGGCTACAAATTGGTAAGTTTGAAAAAAGACAATAAGTGAATTTCCATCAGTGGATTCAGTTCACTTAACACCCAGATTTCACAGAACTGCCGACCAACAAAGAAAATCACTCCCAAAAAGTTAAGAATTAAACTCTGCTGTTTGATGACTTGCAGTCAACATTTGCATCCATACATCTGATGGCCCACCTCAGGTGGTGGCGTACTGTCGCCTAGGAGGAATTTTGTTTTGTTGTAATGGAAGTTGGCAATGAGTCAAAAACTTAAACCTTATCTTCTAGCAGAAATTCTACTGAAGAGATGAAAAGAAGTGCCAAATTGTTCAAAAAAATATCAAGAACCAGCCACATTTATAAAACCACTTACAGTGTAAGACAAGACAAATTGCTACAGAGGCAAAACAAAATTTTTAAAAAATAAGAAAACGTTATAATAAATTTAGAGAAGTTAACTACAAGAACAAGGGGAATTAAACTCGAAAACAATGCTTGGAAATAAAAGCGTTTGCTCCTCATTTTTTATTTTCCCTCAACTATAACTAGATAAATATTTTCTTTGAAAAAATTTTTTAAACAATTTATGCAACTAGGAAAAAAGGAACTTCGATAAAAAAAATAAATAAAAAAAAATAATAAATAAAAAAAACGCACATGACATAGGCCTTCTGTACATTTCATTGCACATAGGACTACAACCAATGAAAGACTCATAGGCCTGAATTGAAAAAAAAAAGTCATAAAAAGACTGAAGATGCATGGAGATAACTAGCACGGATTCCCTGATTTTACTCAGACAAAAACTGCAGTGCAGGTTGTACACAGAAAAATGTTTAACGCCTATCACAAGCTTAAATTTTTTTTCGCTGATGACAAAATTGGAGTTGAAGTATCGGCAGATGCTTACAGTACACCTGAAATTCCCAACCCCGTCCTTTTCTATACTACTGTGCATTCAGTGCCTCCTAAAGAAGTGGATGAGTTAACCTAAAAAGATGGTATCATATGGAAATTAAAATGATTTTCTCACAAATCAAAACTACTGATCGGAAAAATTTGGATTTATGAAAAAAACATGGGAGGTCTGATTATATTCTGGGTAATCTCAAGCTGGCTGAAACTCTCATACTTTTACGGAATATACATTCCTTGAAATTATTTTGATGTTATCTTACTAATCAGCACTATGTTTTATTTGTAGCTATCAGCGTCATCACAATCACAGTAGGATATTGACTGTGGGTATCTTCCCTAATGGCCCAACTTCACCTTTAGGAGTCCAATCGCAAATTTTACCCCAAGTTTCCACATAAGAGCAAGGGCATTGATGCATCATCTTCGTAAGCATGGGAAAATGATAATACTCAAGTCATCAGTACTGTGCCGCTTTGAAGATACCCCACCACTAATTGGTAGCATCAGTAAAACAGAACATAAACTTCACATTATGATTATGATGACATTGATGATACTGATGGACAAAATATTTTTGAAGCAGCAGTGGTATAAACCTTTGAAAAGCAATTAAAAATGAGAAAGATCCTAGCCATTTAACTGAAAGAGCAAGGACTCAACAACAAACCTTCTTTTAAAACCTTGACAATGGCAAAAGCCATTCAAAAGGTACGTCAAAAATATAAAATGGTACATACAAAGGAAACCTCACTTTCTGACAACCTCTTAAGTTGATGTTTAACACAGAGACACAGCAACAGTCTCACTGATCTAAGATCAAACGACAAAAGCCGAAGGGTTGCGCTGCGACACTGATAACAGTTTACAGTTGCAGAACTTTGGACATGTAGCGCTTTATCTGAATTCGTAAATCTGTGTGTTGTGTTCAGGAACATGACTTAAAGTTAGTGACTGATACCTAGAAAAAACAAAATATTGCAAAGATTAATACATGGTTTTTTCTCCCATTTTTCTAATTTAATTTTTAACTTGTTTAACTAACTCGATTTTTTTTTATTGTTCCTTCCAGCTCAAGGAATGGAATATTGAACTTCAATTGGACATTTCTCTGTCAAACGGAACTAAGCGCCATCGGGGGAGGAAGGTAGAGGGGGGCTTAAATTGGCGACGGAACCGGGCGTCGGGCTCATTCATTCCTATACTCGCAATGCTTTTCCATGGCGCTTAGTTTCGTTTGACAGAATGCGCTATCCGGGATTCTAAATTCCTCAAAAGGAACTCAAATTGGCGCTTAGTTCCGTTTGGCAGAAATCCGTCCAATTGTACTACATACTTTTAAAATATAGCTTCATTCATTAAATCAAGAACCATTAGACAAATTCTAAAGACAATTGTGTGGAGGAGATGACAGAATGTTTTGATGCTCATGGTACTTGTCTTTTCTTTTTCTTTGAAGCTACGAGGGCAGCAAGAGGAGTGTTGAGCATAATTGAGGAGCTTAGAGAAAAATCTACAGAGGGCACAGAAATGTCACATGGAAATTTGTGAAATGAGGGGCCTTGGAGAACAAGGCAAATAAGTGAAGCATAAGTGAGAGCAGTTTTTGTTATTTCAAGAAATATGTGTTTAAAATTTCAAAATTACATTGAGCTTTATGGCAGAAGGGAAGATTAAAGTCACTTGTTGATGCTTTAAAGTTGGATTTTAGATGTGAATTTTTCACAGAATATGCTTTCAGACAAGTTTTGGTTGAGTTCATGAATATCTTAATGTTTTCAAAAACTGCACCTATGCCCTTGTCCTTCAAGCCCCTCCATTCTTCTCCAATTCAATTTCCATCAAAACATATAGGCATACTGTGAGAAGCATTTCAAAAAGTACGCAAGTAGGATTAATGACATCTTAATTCACTCACTATAAAGCTATGTATTCATTTGGTGAATGCATTGATGAACCTCATTCATTTAGTGAAACTCGAAAAGTAAGCACATACATTTAAGCTGCAATGGACCACTAGACAAGGTATGAATTTAAGCAATCTGATACATGTTTTTTAAACAGAATTTCACGTAGAACACAATTCGCGCAACAAAAATTACTGAAACTTACTCCTGACGAAGATATTATTGTTTTTATTTCACATTCGTTACAAGGAATTTGAACTGCCCGCTCACGAGAAACTCAAAGTTCTACGTGAGTCGAATCACGCACTACAACAGTTTCAGCAAGCTTCTCGATCAAGCAATGTTCATTTCCCACCATGTGTTGTTCAAACTAAAAGCAATTTGCTATAGCTGAGCCAAAGCGTCATGATCGAGATTGCCAGATTTTTATACCGCAGGGACTGTCATGATAACGTCTAGCGCGCGATGTGAATCCCCTGGAGCATTGAGTTTTCATGAGCGGGTGGTTTGAATTCACGCATCAAGAATCATTAAATATCTTCGTAAGGAGTTCATGTCGGTAATTTCCGTTGTGCACATCGTGTTTTACATGAAATTTTGATTAAAAACATGTATCAGGATGCTGAAATTTGTACCTTGTCTAGTGGTCCATTAAGATTTGCAGTGCAACATTCCTCTTAATAAAGAACACAATATGAATTGTCACATGCTACATCAGAGTATAATATAATTTCTTTCATGGTGGAATTTTCCAATATTGAAGTACATCAATCAACTAGGAGTAATACATACGATATTGATTTTTAGACGACAAAACAGAAGAAGAAAAAACCAAGATTAACCTCTTTTCTTTGAAATTCAAGTGTCCAGTTAATCAACAGATTTCAATGATATGTTGGATATTTAGAAGAAGACTCACCATTCAGAACTTCGATGATAGTAGTAACCTTCGATAGTTGCTGCTGATTTTTGGAAACATATATAATAAAATCCTGCAAAAGATGCTCCATTTATATCCTTGATTGTGTGATCAGGAACCAGGAAATGTTCTTTCCACCTCATGAAAACGTAATCCGTGGACTTTAGGGGCTCATAATCAAAACAGTCGGAGTTGAAATTTTTTGCATACCGGAAAAAAGACTGAAATTTGCTCTGTGAATAAAAAAACCAAAATTGTAGAAAATTAAGAGATCTTAGCGAAAGGGCAAATAGTAATATCAGATAAGGTATTTCTAAGGTTATTCAGATGTTGTGATAGAATGTCTTGATCCCATTAGGAGAGGAAAAGAAATAGTGGTCAATTCAAACAGAGGAAAAAACAGCTCTTAGACATCTTTAGCTAGAATGAATAATGAAACGTTAAGTTTTGTTACAGCTGAGCTCATAAAACATTATTTCCAGCAGACAAAAGAGGAATAAAAACAAAAATACAAAGAGAGAAAAAAATAAAAAAGTGGTAGTGGTAGGATACGTTCATTTTTAAGAGGTGACTTCACAACTTAGGCCTTTTAGACCTCTGACAGAATTTAACAGTAGGTTACATGTGTTTGCAAGTTAGAAAACTTCGAGACAAAAGGAAGTAAAAATTACATGGGTGTATGTAGGTAAAAGGAGTTTCTTCTATACCAAAAAGAAAAAAACAAACCAAGAAAAAAATAGCAAATGATAGCATGAGATAAGATAGCAGCGGTAGATTCTTTTCACTGACTGAGAGCTTTGATATATTTTTCTCTCTCACCACTAAAATCAAGCTCAAATTAGGCAAAGTTCAATGCAACAAAGAAATCAGTTGCTGCTGAATAAATATTGATTTTTTCACACGTGGATCCAGGAGTAGACTATTAATATGATTGATGTCTAAGGCTCAATTCACTTCTGCAGTTAATAAATATTTGTTTAAAAAAGATCAGGCTGTTAATAATTTGCAGCAAACAGGTTTCTGGAGTGCCGACACCATCCAACTTATAACATGGTTTCAGAGAATATTTTGAAAAGAAGAAAGGAGGGCAAAAGGGGGTACTGATACTAGTTTTGAGATTTCTACATCTGTTATGAAACTTAGAAAAAGCTTCAGCCGCGATACAGAAAGTGCCCAATCTTGCAATTCTAGGATCCTGCAAGCATGAGGGAAATTCTGGGTCTTGGCAACTTTTTTCCCCCTTCAATATTTCAGAAAAAAGATGCAATTTGATCATTTGACAATGAACATACAGATATAAAGTTGTGAGGCAAAGTTGAAATATGGCTTTGAGACACAAATGCTGGATTGCGGCAAACAGTTGGCTTTTTAGAACTTTCATAAATGAATAATAAGAAAAAATTAAATTTTTTGAGAAGATAAATTACAACAATTTTAACATTGAGTAAGGCCCCACACTGTATATCTCAAGATAAAATGAGATGAACACTTGATTGAATAGAAAACTTCACTATTAGCTCAAAATGTGTACAGCAAGATGCATCCGTTAAAGTATAGGGTAGCCATGCTCAATACTATTTGAGTGATTGGGAGGCTGCTAGGCAAATGGTTGCCAAAAAGGTTGTAGAAATGTTACAAAAACCGTGCCAGAATGTTACCTTTAGCGATGTTACCTTAAGTAACATTTGGCAACTATTTTGGACCGTTTTAGCACCTTTCGCCAGGCAGAAGGAAATTGAGCTGGAGACATGTTTACGACTGAATTTTACTTTCTTCTCTTGGCTTTTAACTAAACCCTTTCGTTACCCTGAGCTCAGCATCTGCATTCAGCAAAACTATATGGTTCCTGTGAAAGTAGGGCGTATCAAGGTGCATTTACATGGCCTACCAAGCTGCTTGACAAGCCTCATAAGATCAAAGCAATTGGCACTAGCTGCGTGCAGCAATTTGGGGGAGAAATTACACGTTAGGGATGGAGTTTGCCAGTGGCTTGGCACATTGTCTGAACACGCTTTCAATAACCTCCTCTGAAAAGCACTTACATTTTCAGCAGTAAGGAGGATATAAACTACAACTTGAGACACTTTCTGACAAAGTGCACTCAGATTTGTTGGCATTAAGTACAACCAATTTATTTGGTGGGGCATGCGCAAGCAGAATCTAGTCTGGTAATCAAAGGGTTAAACAACTGTCATCTTGTTAATGTTGGGAAAAATAAAAGAAATAAAACACACAAGATTTTCTAAAAAAATCAGAGTAGATAATTGAGTCATTAAGTTTACTCGAATCAGCTCTGATAATCGCACTAATAACAGTAACTTTTCATTGACTTGTTTTTGCATAACTGAGACTCGGGTAGCTAAAGCAGAGACTCTCTAATATTTTGTACTTGACAGTATTTAATTAAATAATCTGAGCGTCAAACACTTTGTTCGACCAAGCAGTGAATTACTAATAAAGAAAATTTCTTACCCAATGTTTCCTGTCCACATCTTCATCTGCATCCCACTTCCTTGTTAGAAAGGGGTACTTTTTGCTGATAATTTCTCCATCGAAAAATGTGGTTAGTGTGGGATACTCTTCCGTTAAACCTTTTATTTTTAAATAGCCGCATAAGTAGGAATTTTCTTCATCAACGTGCTATAAATAGAGAAAGCAAAACAGTTCTGATAAATAGAAATTATAAAAATTGTTCTGAATATCTTGATGAATTTTTTTTTAAAAAAAGGAAATATATTACAAAAAAAAAAAATTAGAAAAAATGATTTCATGAGCCCCTAGTAGGTATTTGTTTTAAAATTATGGAAGACAAGGAGCTAATTTAAAAAATGCTCCTTACTTGTTGTATACGATAATTAAACTCATGACAGACGTAAATTCCAATAGGTACCTACTCGCTCACTTCCGACTTGCTGAAGACGCACATTAAGTAAGTGACAAAAAGGGAGCATCTTAAAGAATGCGTTTGAGGCCAATACTTAACCTGGTTAGAATTTTGAATAATTTGAAATACTGTACGTACTGAGGTAGGCAAAATATTATGGTGGATAATGTTTCAGGGCATGAAGTGCTCGTTGAGGTATGTAACCTGTTTGGTAAGTAAGAGCCACTTCGGAACAGAGTCACCCATTTCCAAACAGTTGTCATCGTTCAATTCTGTTCAAATAACTTGATGACTTGTGAATTTAACTCAACCATCTCTGAAGGTCAACTCCAAAAGTTGCATTCACTGAACAGGTGAACTAAGCCGCATCGGGCAAGTTTTCTTCGACGATGCACCCGTGTCTGTTCTTTGAGTCTCAATAAGTGGATGAAGCATTCACAAAGTGAGGACGATGCCAACCAGGGAAAGAATAGACCTCCAGAGAGGAGGAGGTGGATGAGATACACTTCTAGCCGAATTATGTGTCAATATTTATGCCCTGGAACAAGTCGGCCCAACAGCTTCGAAACGCTATTGTGGAATACCATCCACAACTATTTTCTGTGACAAAGTTGCGGTGTACAAGCCTTGATTTCAGTCTAGCATGGAAGGGCGAGTGGAAAAAATGACGGAACGTTCGACTGAAAGGAAAAAGCGCCTTAAAAACAAGGATTTCAGGAACGTAAAAGTAGGTTAAAAACTAACCTGTAAAACAACTTCAACTTCGTAACTATTTCCTTTGGATTTTTGATGCCCTTGAAATCTTGAACCATTATAAAGTAAAGAACCAGTGATTCCAGGCTGTTTCGAATTTGCAGGTGGAGGAGGGATTTCTTCAACTTTTACCGGCATTCTACGGTTAAAGAAATTTATCAAAACAAACGTCACGGAGAAATTCACTGGTACGAAATTTAGCACAACAACTAATGCTGTCTGATGATGGCGTTGTTCGTTTCTAGATGCAGGATGCAGCAGATAAGTTCATAAACTGTTGGAGCTTTCACACTAAATTTTACTAGAGAGACACTAGTTGCTAAGATAATTGTTTTTTTGCTTTTTACAGTGTAATTTTCTCAGAAATAAAAAAAATAGGGTATCAGTTCAAAAATAAATAAATTCAGCTGAAATATGCCCCCTGAAAATGCCAATACGGAGTAAATTGAAGCGGAAATTTTGCCTCAGCGCTAATGGTGAAAATTTTCAAAGTTGGTACCGCTGTAACGACAAAGAGCAGACGAGCGCCTTTCAAAAATGCGGAAGCGTCGCGGCTCGCGCGCCGCCGCGCCGCTACGGAGTGGAGGGAACAACACAACTTCCGCGGTTATCGAAAAGATTTATTTATATCTCCGTGATGATACAACAAAAAATTCTTCAAAAAAGGACGAATATATAGGCAAAGATATGCGAATTCTCTATTCGTCACGAGTTATTTTACTCTGGTTTCTTCCTCTTCCTCCACCGTTCATGTGAACAATACTTATTTGCTTGCATTTCTCTCATTAACACCTCCATTCCAAACTATTCTGACAATTGGTTTTCCCCTCTTGTAGGGGAAATTATTACTTATTTGATACTTGCAGCATTTATCTATGCATGCAACGAAAATATACAAAAATATGCGGCTACTGGGTAGATATATGAGCTTGCAGGTATCAAAAATTTATGGAGCACTTACTCATACCTGTGGCAAAGAGGATGTAAGTATAGGTACCTACTTAGATCAAAGTGTTCATTTAGGTTCAGGTGGGAAAGAAAATTCCCAAAATTTGTTGGCTTCAACTAAAGAGAGAAAATCAAATAACACATCATAGATAAGGCGCAATCACAGATTCAAAGAATACTCTTTGAAAATCAGTATGTATTGGCAGAGCTGAAATATCCTCAAAAAAATAATATCTGATCACTTAACTACTCTAAGATTAATCGGTATGACATTTGGGACATTTTACTTCCTCTTGTACTTCAATTAGATTTCTTAAATTCTGTACAAACTATAATAACTTCAATGGAAAACAAAAGTCAATTCACAAAATATTTTTTTCTCCAACCACTAGTTGTCATTGAATGTTGTCTGAATGTTAAATTTTTTTCCAATGTTGTCAGTATATTCACAGCTCCTTCTGTGCTACCAGGGAAGTCTTGAATTTTCTTGAAGTTTGCGGGTTTCTGCTCATAGAATTTTGATTTGCCCGAACAGGAGAAAATCCATTGAGCGTATTTTCGAACAAGAGACAAACAAAAATCTTGGCACAAAAAACGACCATTACCTAATGTCAAACCAAATACGAGCACTTGCAAAAACTTGAAATTTAAACTTCTAGTTTTGTAAATCGTATATATGTATGGCAACTGAGATACTTTTTACTGACCAAACAAAACCGTGGTGTGATACAAGTGAAATGCCAGGAGCCAGGGCCAGGACCTGACAAGCCCTCAGATTAAAATGGACCACTAAACCATGTCTAAACTAAAATTGTCGCAAATTTTCTCTTAAATTCTTACGAGCCATACAAAAGAAAATTCAGAAATTAACACCTGAACAAGATACTAAAATGCTTTTTTTAACACAGAGCAAATGGAAGTTTGATTACACAAATGACATCATTTGTATTTTAGCCATTTAATCGATGATATTTGTAAAAACATTTTGGTTTTTTGTACAGAAGTTAATTTTCAGTCTTTTCATTGTGTATTTCAATTTTGTTTGTGAAATTTTGAAGAGAAAATATTTTGAGAAAACAAAATTGAGTTTTCGGTGACTTTGTAAAATGGAGCTAAAAGACAATCAGATGACTTTAGCAGAATCAGATTAACTTGTCCTCTCTTGACAGCAAACTCAGCAACATTCTGACTTGAAGTATGTAAAATCTTCATAATCTACGGAAAATTCACGGAAAACTTTGAGTCCTTACGCTGTTTGGTTTCCTGTTACAAAATAAAACCTGAGAGGAAACCACGCAACGTGAAATGCTGTTAGGCTGATTCTAGCTTGCGTACCTGAATTGGAGGAGTAGGGATTAATCGTTTCATGGAGGCTTCAGGGCCACAACAGGCAGGAAACATCCAGAAAAGAGTTGATGCCAACCTTCCCATTCAAGGGGAAGCAGAGTGGCCAGGCTGGAAACGATCAGAGGTGAAACTGATTTCTTTCAAAAATCAACATAGAACATGATCTAAGAAGGCTTTACTGGTCAGTGGTCATGACTAATCGAAAGTATCAAACAACGTAAGAAGTCGCATTCAGTTGATCCTTCTTGATTCATATAAATCACAGGTCATAACAACGTGTGATTTGAAATCATATAAAGACTGCCCTTCGGGTTCTTAATTTTATTCCCAGAGGTATCGGTGAAAACCTAATGGATTTTCGGATTTTATATCCGTCCATACTCTCCAAATTGAGGTCCTCTGATTCTAATTAACAATCTAATCGATCATCATAAAGGTATAATTAAAAGTGCGTTGCTGACGAAAACTAATGTAAATCACTTTATTTCTATCCAAACCATTTTTGCACGCCACCAATTGCGACTTGCCTAATCGCAAGGTCAAGAAGTTTTTGTATCCCTGATTGAACTGTTCATTGAAAATGAAGTCCGAAAATTGGTTCCTTTGATTCAGCCCAATTAAGTAAAAATGGGGAGCAGAAGGATAACTAAATTATCGCTTCAAAAATTTGCCTTTAATGTAAGAGTAAAGATATCAATTTAGAGACTACAAGCACATTAATACTATTTCCTAATAACCTATATTTCTGTTTCCGGGTGATACTACTTGGAAACTTAAGCCTATCATGGGGAAAAGACATTAGTCTTGACACCTCAGTGGGAGTGAAAAACCTTAAATTCAAAGATGATAACAATCTTACACTCAAATCTTTACAAGAACAATTTCTGCATTCTTCTAGGATTTTTTCAACATAATTGAGTGAGGTGTTGGTAAATATTGAGCCGGTACCTTCAAAATATTGGGAATATGCTTTTGTGAAGCAGTTGGAGCTAGTGCTATCTTTGGTTACAATGTCTATTACAAAAACACGCCTGGTCAAAGTTTCTAAGGGCACCAAATGACTGTTATAAATTTCAGATGATTCATCCAAGTTTTCAATGATGTCACCTATCTTTCTGTCGGCCAAGCTTTGATTTTCTTCCATATCAATGATATCAAAGGCTTTCGGAAGGCTGGTCATCTATAAAACAGACAATACAATAAAAAAATTAATATTTTTGATCATTCAGACTTTCGTTTGAAGTGAGAGGAAAACAACGCAAAGACAAGTTCAATCAGGAATTTAAGCATTTCGACGGTGTAAGTCGGCAATCACATAACTCGGTTTGCGCCGTCGCAGACTTCCTGTCATACTTTATTTTTTAAACGGAAAACTACTCAACAGTAATTCTTTAAAACTGCCGTGATTTCTTTCTCTATGCGAAGAAAATTTTACATAAACTTCAAGGAATGATGTCGATTTGTTCTCCTTTAAAAATAACATAGAGGCGGAGATTTTCAGACACCGCAGATGAGTTTTGTGATTGCCGACTTACACCGTCGATTTCATTTTCCCCATAAAAGAAAATTGATAAATTTCAATGATTCTGATCACAAAATCGCCCTTGGGGGAAATTAAATTTTATTAATAAAATTAAAATTGAAAACGGTCAGATAAAATGTGGTTCAGCTACTCTACAGTAGTCTCAATATCTTCTCATAGAAGAAAATTCTGCATGAGCTTCAAGAAATGATGTCAATTTGTTCTCCTTTCAAAAAATAATTGCCACCAAATATTTTCATTTACTTAACTATGTATTGTTTTTGCCTGTCATGTCAGAACAGAAGAAACAGAGTTGAATTTATTGTAAGCTGACACAAAATTTTAACTTCTAGCCAGATTGAGGCAAGCACACCCAAGTTCGCGACCAAATTTCAGTTTAGGGCTCTAGAAAAAAATAGCATAGACTTATTAAAGTAAATATTATATGAGTGCTAAACTACAAAGACATACCACACTTTCAGAGGTTTGAAAAAAGAATTCCGATTTCTTAGCCAGCAAATAGTATCGGTGCCTTGTGTTCAATACTCCAAACTGATGTGGAGACAGAATGAATTCTTGTAAATTATATTCCAGTTTTCTAAGGCAAGTTATCAGCATATTTCGAGCTTCTGATGTTTCAAAACCTTTAACGTTCTCAACAAGAAGGTATTGCACAGTTGTGAGTTGTGGTAGAAGAGAGATAATGTGTTGGAGGGGATCCGTTCGGAGATCATCTAAGTCCTTCTTCAACCCATTCCTGGAAGTTAAGAAAACAAGAAAAAAATGACAAATCTTTGCTACAAAAAAAGAATATTCACTGATCTTCACAAAGGGTTTTAGTAAAGGTATACAATGTCTGACTGGCGACTTTAACTAGCACCTGCACCTGCGAGTGGCAATTTGCAACCAAAAAGTTGCAGCTTCATTGGTGAAATCTTCGCAATCGGATGGTAAAAAAATTGCGATTTTTTGTGAAAAAATGTATACTATAGGTAACTTATGTGATATCTAAATTATGATACTCGCTTGAAAAAAGCAGCTGGCTAGGCTACAAACCTAACATGGATCTATATCAAATTTATCGCATTTACTTACACATTTAATTGCCCTTTTTGTCTCCTACATTCGAAGTACAAGAGTCTTTTAAGTCATGCTATTTACTTGGGCAATGTATACATATCTGTTTAGCAATACTACTTAGATAAGATGTATCAAATCTTTCACTTAATGATACATTTTCATAGGAAAAGCTTTCTTAAAAATTTTGAGACAGTTTTAAGTCTGCATGAGCAGGATTGGCAAAGCAAAAGAGCAATTTCGGAGTAAAAACGGCACTTATTGATTCAGTATCTCAGAATATCTTCGAACGATTCCTCCTGTTTACACCTTATGACCAGCGAGTACTTACCTTTCTCAAATATTTTTATAATTTAATGATATGTGACTGTCCATGGAAAAAGGAGCTGAGTCAATGAAAACTGAAGTACCTAGGTATCAGTTGAATGATTTCTGTCCAATTGGGTCTAGGAATCGGACTCTGAGATTTTGATGGAAATTTATACCTAGTGTCTGAAAGTTAATTTATTGTGAGAGGTTTGTTTCATTTTAGTACTTGAAGAGAGCATAAAATTGCATTAAAATGCAGATATTAACGTTCTGGTATAAATAACTGGAATTTGAGTTTTTTCGGACTAAGGCCCCTTATTTTTTCTTTGATGGTCACACATCTCAAAAAAAAAATTAAATAACATTACTACAAAATTTTCTAGCAATAAAATAAATTTTCAAGGCCCTTTTGAAGCAGTGACTTGAATTTGTCCCTCCTACGAGCAACTCTTCAATCTGAGTCCTTGAGACAAGTAGGTAACAACTAGGCGAGAACTCTAATCCTTAAGAAGTTGTGTATGTATATCATGCGTCATTGTACACCAAAAAAAAAAAAAAAAATTAAACTTGATTTACTAAAAGCCAACATAGATAATGATTTTTCTCTGCAATAATCCAGAAACAAACCTCGTAAATGGTTGACAAGGCGGACTCATTAGGATTATATCTGGAGCTATTTTATTGATGTTATCACTGGTCAAGGATTGAATATTCTTTTGCAGTAGTTTTGTGTCTGGAAAATTGAGATGATAAACTTCATTTGCGACGGTGTTAATTTCCACTGCTGCGACTACCGTAAGGTCTCTTGAAGTTTCTGTGAAAGACATAGAAAAAAGATGTGCTTAATTTGGCATTAATCTTATGGCATACATGAGGAAATCTTGAAAATCAATAATCATTTCACAAATGCAATCTTAATAAAAATATAAGTTATTAGGTATAAAAAGAAAAGAAAAGAGGGAGGAGAGAGGGAGGAGTAAAAGAAGCACACCAACAAATGTGAGGAAATATTTTAAGGACAAGACTAGTAAGTACTTGACTGTAGTTTTTCTCCTCTATGGGGGATTGGAGTAGAGTTGATCCATCAACAAACTAACAGGTGACAATTTGCATATAATGACCCAAGATCTGGTTTGAAGTATAAGAGGAGAACTCCGTCAAGTTTTGATACTCAATTGTTCCATGAATTAAGGCTAAAATGTTTAAAATTCAATCTAAGGGGTTTTTTCGCAAAATTTTCCAGGAAGGACTGCCCAAATTTTTAACTTCTTGTAGTGTTATCCTTCCTAAAACACTTAACTCAACATTGCCAAATGCCCGTCCCCTTCAAGATCTCTCTGGATCCCCAAGTATTGTCACGGTAATTACACAGTACTGGAAAAACTAAAGCGCAAACTAACAGAGTTAGTCATGTTTGATATTATTTCAGTGTAAAGGGGGAGGTGTTGGATAGTGATGTCATGTCATCATGACATCACTATCCAACACACAGCATATGTGCAATAGTACCAGCAGATTTAAAAAAAGTTAAACAGAAATAATTCTCAAAACGCACTTGAATAAGAAAATACTGAGCTGTAGGTATATATTTTAAGGCAATTGGCTCTGAGGTTCCGTTATTTATTCCCATAGAGCTTCATGAAATCTTATATCGTTGATGTCTGTACCACACTCATCAGTGTAGGTGACACGTTCTGGACACAAAAATGTCCAATTTATGGGAAAATGATCAAACCATCGTATGCGAGATAAGCTACATACTATATCTGATATTGCTGTTATGCCTATGCAGTTTAAGGGTTTGCACATAATTTGGAACAGCACAAACTACTTGGGTACCCCATATCCAACAGCAAGATGCTGCACTCTTGTCTGTTATCTTAGGTCCGAGTACTTCGACGGTGTAAGTCGGCAATCACATAACTCAGTTTGCGACATCGCAGACTTCCTGCCATACTTTATTTCTTAAACGGAAGACTATTCAACAGCAATTCTTAAAAACTGCCTTGATTTTTCTTCTTTGTGCAAAGAAAATTCTGCAAAAACTTCAAGGAATGATGTCAATTTATTCTCCTTTAAAAAATATCATAGAGGCAGAGATTTTCAGACACCACAAATGAGATATATGATTGCAGACTTTTGCCGTCAACTTAAAACTTGATGCATAGACAGGCGAGAATGCCACAACTTATCAGAAACATGTAAGAAGTAAACTAGTTGTGGGAAATCACTGTGCAGTACTGACCTTTGCATGCAAAATGCATGCCACCAATTCCGCTAAAGAGCTCGAGAACTTTCATGTTGAGCAATAAATACCTATCTATTTGCTGGTAAACATCAGGCAAAAATGGTGGGAATAGAAATGTATAAACAATGAAATCATATTTTAGTTTGCGCTAAAGTAAAATTTATACCTGGAAGACACTCTCAGAAACAAAAAGTGGAGTAAGACAGAAGTGAGGTTAGCTTTGGGTTGTTTATATTATGATCTCAGGGGCCAGTGTGGCCAAACTACTTTCAAAATTTCTACTTTTAGTGTAGGTGTTTTTGACTTTTTTGACTAATAAATAAAAAAAATGAGCTTGAGCTAAAGTCGAATGGAAAACTTAAACATATTTGTAGCACTATTTTTCTGTCGTTATTACTTTTTTTAAAATTATTTAATTTATATTTCATTTATTGATTGACCCTTTTGTGCTCAAAGACTTTTTTTACACGCCAAGTCCGATTGATTTTGATAGATTCTGAAGTACATATTATTTATGTTTTTATGTCTTTGTTTTAGAAGGCAAGAAATACTTTTCTAAAAAAATGTTATCATTTAGGCCTTGTCTCCAAGGGTCGTTTCACGAGATTTATTCCAAGGAAAAATCCCTCTTACGAAGTCGGGAAAAATATTGAGACAATCAATATTTTATCCAGTAGTACCAGTACCAAAGTATGGTCCCTTGTACCCCTAAGACCAACTGAGAGAGAAAGCAGAAGAGGGGGTGAATCGTGCGACATTTTGTTATTCACTCGGATTTTTCGTGTGTGTTAAATTAAAATAATTTGTCTAATTGTTGATCGTGTTCAATAATTATCTTCATTCCGATTAAATACTCAATTTTTACTGATTTACCTTCCCGCGCCAACAGGTCGCAGGAACGTGAGTGACCCGCCCCGTAGAGATGGTAACTGCGGAAAAAATCCCAGAAGTTGTAAGCCCACGATTCGAATTTGAGACAAATTCCATGAAAACGTCTCGTGGAGACAAGTCCAAGGTAACAGGGCCGGATTTAGGGGATGGCCACGTGGACCGCGGACAATGGCGGCAAATTTAAGGGGTGGCAAATTTTGCAATTTTTTTTAAATATAGGTATAAAAAAAATCGGATTCTGAAAAAAAAAACTACAAACGAGAAAAGGTGACAAAATCTCTCATTTCCTGAGAGTATAGTAATTTCTAATTTTGTCGTCTTTCGGTGATAATAGAGATAGCACCTTTAATTAGTCGAGTTAAGAGACAAACCAAATACGCAATTTGGCCTGGAACGGCGCGGCGCAGAAAGCAATTATGACGAGGACTTGAGATGAAAAGGAGAAGCCCTCGGCGTGGCGGTCGGCATGTAAGTGTAACACATATTAGCGCCTACAAGACTGCATGAATACTTCACGCATTGCGCCAAACCCATTGCGGCCAGCGCGGATCGGCGCGCCGGTGGAAGTTAAAATTATTATGTAAACCACATTTATTTTCAATTTTTTTTTGTTCATTTCTTTACATGGAAGGCCTTGTCCACACAGACATGGGTATACGGTACTTAACTTTTGCGCAGAGTTCTGTGAACTTTTGCTAATAGTGTTAACAGGGCTTTCGCAAATAATGTGTCCAACAAGAATGAACGCGTCTTGCCCCCCCCCCCCCCTTCGGCACGTTCACTTGATGGTTTTTATTGATGTTTCAAAACAAATGAGAAGGGGGCGGCAAAATACAGGCGGCCCATGGGCGGCAAGTTGGTAAATCAGGCCCTGCTAGATAAGGTAACATTCTGGTGCTTCCTCACCCTTCCACCTTATCCGTCATAATGTAACTCATCACCTAGAAGAGATAGTCGGATCAACTTGACCTGGATTGGGAATTCTAGGGGTAAACTCAAAAAAAAAAAAAAAAAAAAAAAAAAAAAAAAAAAAAAAAAAAAAAAAGAACCAAAGCGATACAACTTACGCCAAAAAATCAACTTGGAAAGACGTCGTGCGTCCTTCCCTTAAGGGCGCTTGAGAGACGTATAGACATATTTTTACTTCTTATTTTTTCTTTTTTTATTGGTTTGAACACGCCTTAGTATATTTTGAGCAAAAACCTGCATTTTTCTTAAGTTCCAAAATATGAGACACCCGAGCGCGCATTGATGGCGGCGCGGCGCAGAGAAACGACTATCGTGCTTGATGGATGTCCGTGTTGCATCCGCAAAATTGAAGGCGCGATGGTGCGAGGCGAGGCGTGAATTAGCAATGCTCCGCTGAACACTGCCATCGAGGCGTGGCTCATTGTCAGTCTGATTCGGAAGCAACAATTAAGAAACAAGGCCCGCATACGTCTCTCTAATCTTCGGCTTCATTGATGCGTGATTTTTTTTCTTTTTTGTCAATTTGACGTCTGGGATTTTTTTTAAAAATGTTTCTGTAGACCTTTATCTAAAGTTTGTATGTACCGGTCCCATAAAACCAGCGGAGCTCGTCGACGGTGAAAGTCCGCTACCACGTACGTATGTATCTCGGTTTGCCACATGGCAGACTTCCACTGTCATGCTTTCATTTTTTAATTGGAAAACTACTCGATGGCAATTCCTAAAAACTGCTGTGATTTTTCTACCGTGAACAGAGAAAATCCAGCAAAAACTTCAAGGAATGATGTGGCTTTGTTCTCCTTTAGACAAATGAAATAAGAGCGGAGATTTTCGAACACCGCAACCGAGACAAACACTGTCTACACCGGAGTTAAAATAGTTGCTAGGTCGTGATATGGAGTAAAACAGATCTTGTGCAGTACTTGGCTCATATGATAATGTTTGGATGTATGATTTGCCTTCAATTACGAGGATAGGCAATATGTCTACATCGGAGTTAAAATAGTTGCTCGGCCGTGATATGGAGTAAAACAGATCTTGTGCAGTGCTTGATTCAAATGATAATGTTTGGATGTATGATTTGCCTTCAATTACAAGGATAGGCAATATGTCTACATCGGAGTTAAAATAGTTACTCGGCCGCGAGATGAAGCACAACAGATCTTGTGCAGTACTTGATTCAAATGATAATGTCTGGATGCACGGTTTGCCTTCAATTAGGAGGATAGGCAACATGTTCTAAAAAATTGAATCAAACTGTGCAGTCTAAAAAAAAATCAATGGAATTGAATAGAGTTTAGCGAAAGGGCCTGTTGCAAACTTTTGCTGGAGCAAAAATCAGAGTTCTTCGTTATGGATAATGTCTCAAAAATCACGATGAGCGTATCGGCAAACTCTGCAATGCACTCCTAACTTCACAATCTGCGTTAAAAATGTGCGTTTTTTTAAGCTTTCCGCTTCAAAAAGGATACTACGGCCTGGGTGAATATTTCGTTAGAGGAGTCGTTCCATTCAATCCCTGCTCAACATGGCCGACGCTTACGCGCGCAAGTTGAGGAGAGCACGAGATCAATCAAGGCGGAAATCGACCAACAACGCGAGACAAATGTGAATGTAAGCACGCCGATTGTTATCAGGTGGTTAGAATCATCGTCCCGTCACATGTGTTTTGGCGTATTGGCGTCGGCTATGCTGAATATTGCGTAGTATCATTGTGAGCAGGGGTTGAACGGAATGACTCCTCCAACGAAATGTTCACCCGTGCCGCGGTATAGTTTTTGAATCGGGAAGCTCGAAAAAACGCAAATTTCTCATGCAAATTTTGAAGTAAAGAGTACATTTCAGACTTTGCCGATGCGCTTATCGTGATTTTTGAGACATTTAATATGAGTAACAACTCTTATTTTTGCTCTAGCAAAAGTTTGCAACAGGCCCGTTATACTGAGCGTTTCGCTGAAAGACCTATAAGCATGACTGATACAGAAGATGAAACTGCAAAAACGCGTACGTCACGGTTTGCGACGCTGCAGATAGCCTTTCATGAATATCTTTTTTAATTAAAGAATACTCAACATCCTCTCTTGAAAACTGCCTTGGTTTTCTCACTCTGAGTAATAAATGGACTACATTTTGCAATTTGGAACTATAAATTCTAGCCCGGTTTAAAAACAACGGATGTGCCATTAGTTTCCCCATGCACATAAGCGTTTTTTCAGAAGAGCCAGAATTTATAGTTCCAAATTGCAAAATGTAGTCCAAATATGCTGTGAAATATTCAACATTAGTCTCGGTTCGTTCTCCTTTGATAAAATAAAATGGGAGCGGAGATTTTGAAACATCGCAAACGAGATACTCGTTTTCGCAGTTTCTTCAATAGACAAGGACGCATCGTAAAAGAGACTCAAATCCATATGTTTATTCTTTCCATCTTCTAGCTTCATCATAATCTTTTCCTGACATCAGCTGCATGAAAAACATGCAGAGACGTTCAGCGATATCGCGTGATTTCAGCTCTTTGGCCGCAGACAATGCCGTGTTTTGGGTGGAGCATGTTGCTGAGCATGAAGGAGCAGCTCATCTCAAAACCTCCACTGCTGACACGACTTTCTTTGAATATTTGAACGTACATATATCTATGCTAAAATGAACTATTTGCATAGGGTGTGTGTAACATAGTTCCATTTCGCATAAATGTGTCCATTTAAGCCTTGACAGTCTTGCAGTTATCGCCGTCTTTATCTCTACAATTTTCATTGTTTTACAAAAAATTTTTACCTGTTTATCACGAGCCATGTCACATTAGGGCAGAAAAATAAAACAGTCTTAATATGATATTTGGAGTGGGAACCCTGGTAAAAATTGGCGATAGGAGCTGCGTTTCAAAATACCATAGGAATTCTTATAGCCGGCTAGAGAAGGTGATAGAAAATCATATAGCTGGCTGTAGAAAGCGGAGAAAATCACACAGCCGGGCCATACGAAGCGATAAAAAATTATACAGCCGAGCTATAGTTCCTATCAACGGGACATACAGTTTATCGCCATCGGCTATAAAAGGCTATAAGAAATCGTGTAGAAATTCGTGTGCTTTGGAAATCATTAAGTTTGATACGGAACCACCTTGATATTTACAAAACACACATTATATTTTCCTTTAAAACATATTTTTTTTCATCAATTAAAATGAGAACAATCCATACAGGATGTGCAAACATTTCAAAATCATGAGTTGAAAAACGCTGACTCCGCGAGATTAAATATTAGAGCCTAGCACGAAGCGGAGCGGCGACGCACTGGCGCCTACAAACCTATCAGGGATACTTCACGTATTGCGCAATGCGTGAAGTATCCCTGTTAGGTTTGTAGGCGCCAATGCGCGTTTCGCGCTGGCTGCCCGCCCGCTGCGCCGCAGCGTGCCACAGTGCTTGAAGAAACTATTTCACACCAGAGGTATTGCACAGTATCATACGAAATTGAGGGCGCTCCAACATATTAGGAATGACAGGCATCTTTCAAAAGTACGGAGCTTTCCTCGCAAAATAAATCAAGATACTACGGCCCAGAAAGAGAGCGGTAGTCCGAAAACTCACTGAGTACTAGCATCCGTAATTAGTAACGTTTAGCATACACTTTATCACTGGCTGTTGCTTAATCGTCATCGGCTATAAAAGGTCATAAGTAATTGTATAGCCGGCTATAGAAGCTATTGGAAATCTTACAGCCGGCTGTAGGTCTATGGTATTTTGGAGCATAGATTCTAATGCCAATTTTTACCAGGGAAGAATCATTGATTATTTTATTCCTATTTCGTGAGGAAGAAATAAGAAGGTGGCTATAATTTTAAGTACGGGATATCACACTCGTTTACACGCTAGGGCGTGCTTCGTTATCATCCAACAAACATGTCAATATTAAATAAATGTCAATATTTATTCAAATTTTACTTATAAACACAGAACTTGGTATGAACTCGGCAGGCACCAAAGTTCTTTGTAAAATTCGCGTCTCAGAGCAAAAAGGTTTGATACAACTATTTTGTCTCGTGTAGGGCTTAAATTGCATAGGCCGCGAATTGAAGGAGTGATCAATTTTGATACCCGTTGTTGTGTCTGTTAACTTCTTCACTAGCAGGAGGGAAGCAGGTGAGAGATAAACAGAGATATAACTAAACAAATAAATAAATCATCAAATAAATGAAAGAAATAACAATAGGAGTGATAAATCAATTTCTTGATTTGAAGTAATTTAATATTTTGAACAAAACAATTTACAGGATGATTTTTTTACCTGCTGATTAAATAATTACTAAATTATGTAATACAGAATACAACAAACGACCCCGATCGTGTAAAATCCCCCCCCCCCCGGCCGCAAATCAACACTGTTCATCGGCGGATCCAGAAAATCCGCAACATTTTTTCTCTCCATTTAAACCTATGGATACGTATCGATTCTTGAAGGGGCCAGGTGCTTTAACAGGAATCGATTATTTAATATAGGTTTAAATGGAGGGAATCCGGTGTTGCCGAATTGCTGTATCCGCCTCTAATACTGTTTCCATGCAACATCCCGGAGATATAAGGCATGAGGTAAATCGCCCACAGTGTCGGAGGGGCTTAAGGTACATAAGTGCAGTTTTTGAAAAAATTGAGATATTCATGAGCTCAACTAAAACTAGTTTGAGAGTTTAATTTTTGACAAATTCACAAGTAAAATCCAACTTTTAAGCACCAAAAAATGAGTTTAAACTTCCGTTCCGCCCGAAGGCTCCATTTAATTTTGGAACTTTAAACACGTGTTTTTCTCGAAATAGAAAAAAAAACTGCTCGTATGCGCCTTGTCTCCAAGCCCTTCTAAAAGAGAAAAAAGATAGGCCACTACATCAGGTATGATTCGTAGCACTTCGCAACTTATTCTCTCATTTGACGGACACAACCCTGGGGCGGCCTGGGAATGAGTATATCAACAAAGCAATAATAATTTCTAATAAGAGAATACTTGCTCAGCCCAGATTCAAAGAGTGTAAATACAAGTTCTAACCTAATATTTGTTAACACAGCCTTAGTACAAAAATAACGTTTATCTAATCATCTTGTTATTTTCCGCTACATGTTGCTATTTTGTGATGCGGTACCCATAAAGATAGTTTTTGAGCCATCAAATTTCGGTGAATGCGTTCGAGCATATTTAGTCAAGGAAAAGCGCTTGTTTATCCTTCTCCAAGGTGCCTTTTCCCCAGATTAATCTGTTTTTGGTGTAAGGAATGAAAGCCATCAGCATTCCGGAGACTATGATCCAAATCCCGGCCAGGTAGAAAGAATAGTCCCAAACATTCATCACATCGAATACAAAGCCTACGAACAAACAATCATTAAACATATTTTATTACACGCGTGAAAAAAGCCATATCCGGTACAAAAATATTACTTGCTGATACATTATGATAGATTAGACCATCAATTGACAAGTAACTAATGGGCCTGTTGCAAACTTTTGCCAGAGCAAAACTAAGAGTTGTTTCTTATAGATAATGCCTCAAAAATCACGATGAGCGCACGGCAAACTCTGAAATGCACTCATAACTTCACAAACTGCGTAAGAAATTTGCGGTTTTTTGAGCTTCCCGCTTCAAAAACGATACTACGGCACAGGTGAACATTTTGTAAGAGGAGTCGTTCCATTGTCGGCAATAATCATCATAGCCGACGCCAATCCGCCAAAACACGTTTGATGGGACGAGATAACACCTGAACTGGATTAGACCAGATAACAATCGGTGTGTTAACGTTCATATTTTCCACGCCCGAATTGATTGACCTTGAACTCTCCTTGAATTACGCGCGGAACTGCGTGCAAGCGTCGGCCATGATGAATATCGCCGACGATGGAGCGACTCCTCTAACAAAATGTTCACCTATGCCGTAGTATCGTTTTTGAAGCGGGAAGCTTAAAAAAACGCAAATTTCTCACGCAGATTGTGAAGTTATGAGTGCATTTCAGACTTTGCCGATGCGCTCATCGTGATTTTTGAGGCATTATCTATAAGAAACAACTCTTATTTTTGCTCTAGCAAAAGTTTGCAACAGGCCCATTTCAGAATATATTGATTTTATTTGTAAAAACTCTAAAATTCATTATTTGGCAGCGCTGCTGTTGTTAGAAAAATTCTCAAAGTTATGAGGAAGAAACTCCTTATGATTAGTTAACCCTTTCAGTATTGCTTCTGCACGATGTAGGTAATCAGCCTAATTTTGATATCAAATTGCCAATTCCCTTAGCTCACTTAATTCAGCCAATTTTTTTTACGAGGACGTAAGTTTATTGTAACGTTCCAAAATTCTTAAAATTTTTCTAAAAATGGACTATTGGGCAAATTTCTTTGAACTCGTACTGAAACTGGTTAGCAGGAAGAGGAGAATGCTTCATTTTCCTCAGGAAAATAGTTCCGGTACCCTCGCAAGATACAATGTCCTCGGCAATTTTGCAACGTTGCTTGGACTGACGCCCTGATTCAAAAATTGACTCAATTTTAATCATTTTACTTTCAAACATTTAAGTTTTTCCTAGAAGTCTGTATAATGTTCCACCGTAAAAATTCTTCACTGCATATCACTAATTATCAAACTACCATTACGCAAAGACTGAACATAACGTTCAGGGCAGTGCAAGTATTAATTCGGGCGGTTTGGCCGAGTTTTGGACCCCCTTCCCCTTGTAAGGCACCCTCATGCTCCCCCCTATTTTGAGTTACGTAAGACTGGCCTCCCCTAATTTGTCAGTAAAAATGAAGAAAACCTGAGAATTAGGTAACCAAATTATTTTCTTCGGATTTTTGTTCTTTAATTGGAAGACTCACGTAAGATGTGATTTGATCCCCTATCCCCCTCGCAGGACCTTGCAAGGTTAGTTCAGACCCCTCCTCTTCATTAAGTAGCTTGCGTAGTGCTTAAACGGCCCTTTACCTAAGTAAGTGAAACGTAGGTATGCTCTTCCCGACCCTTCCGTCCAGAACTCGGCTTTCGGCTCCTGCCGCCGCTAGAGCTGTGGCGCGAAGTTTGAATTTCAACAATTTTGCAGTCTTGGCCGAAAACAAATATAACCGTCTGCTTTTAATTAAAACGAACAAATTCAATGCAAGTGATTTCTTTAAAAATGAACATTCATTTGCTTTTAGTATTTTGGCTGTTTTTCTTTTTTTTTCATTTTTATCAATAGCAGGCGGTCATATTTGTTTTCGCCCAAAACTGCAAACTTTTTGAAATTTAAACTTCGCGCCAAAACTCCAGCGGCGGGAGCCGAAAGGGCCGGAAAGAGCATACCTTCGTTTCATACATAGAGTCGTAATGTAAGTGGGAGAGCTGGCGCCACTTTTAAGCATTTTCCAGGTTCCGAATTCCGAGACTCCTTTGTGACGCCGGGTCACTTTTCCGATACATGATCGATTGTTCGCGATACACGGGTACCCGGCCATCCGATGTAGACAAAGGAGACAGGAATTACCAGTATTCCACACCGCCATTTTGGATCGAACATGTATCGAAAAAGTGACCCGAGCTCGACGCACACTGGGCTCGGAACTCGTCGAGCAGAACATGGCGCCAGCTCTCCCATTTACATTACGACTCTATGCACTCTATGGTTTCACTTACCTTGCCCTTTACCAATGTAATGATGGTGGAATTTTGAAAGGCTCTGACCTGCTAATGGAGGCCCCAAAAGGTTCCCGATGCCCTGGCAGAGGAGGATGAGACCGTAGGCAGCGGTGAACCGGTTGAGCGGGATCAGCTCGACGAGGATGGTCGGCGTGAAGGAGTAGTTGGAGGCGAAGAAGATGCCAAAACTGGCCGAGGTGGCGAAAAGGGCCCAGTAGTTGTCCATGAAGAGCGGCATGAGTCCGGCCGAAATCCCACAGGCGCACAAACAAGCCGCGTAAGTCTTGGTCACGTTCATCCACGGTTGGTCACCGGCCCAGCCCAGGAATATCTGAGCTTACGGAAAATACGGAAACGGAGATCAGCTTCGATCATAACGATCGTCATGCAGCCTTTACGATCACATCCCTACATAAGCGGAGCCAGCAAATTGGCAACATTGTTTTTTCACCATTTAAACCTACGGAAATGTATCGATTCTTACAAGGTGATGGATTCTTGTACAGGTGCTCCGAACAGGATCGATTATTTAACGCAGGTTTAAATTGAGGAAATCCGGTGTTGCCAAATTGCTGGATCCGCCTCTGCATCTCTACAGCTTTTTGAATGCAGGCGAATGAGGCTCACGGAAAAACATGAAATTGCTGATTTAACAATTTTGTAATTTAAAAAAGTATCTGACATGTTTTGATGTGATTATACAGTATACAAACTCTAATTTAACCACCAGGTTAAATTAGCTTTCCACTATTGTAAAATTTACATTTGAAACAAATTGGACATTTTAAACAATTTAATTGTTAATGTAGCGATCTATTTAGGCATAGTTCATAAAGGCTCATTTTCTACTTTCAGTAAGTAATGAAAGTCATCCCTGTTAAGTAAATGGCTCTTTTTATGATAATCTACGTCATTTTATGAACGCGTGGCTTTATAAAGCCACTGCAAGTATGGAAGTGCGTTTATTTTTTTTTTTTTTTTTAAAAAATTAATAGCCCATGGTGAGGCCGATATCACAGCTATCTTCTTAATGTTGGTTCTTTGCGCCTAAGATGAAAATCTACTTACATATTGGAGTGGATTTATAATGTACTGACCATTCCGAAAGTATTGGCCACTCCAATGACACTGAGCAGTCCAGAAGCTTCGGCGTCTGACATTCCTCGATTGATGACAAAATCAGATAGGTAGAAATAAGGAACAATGAACCATGTGAAGAGGAGAATAGTCGCCAAAGAGAAGAGCAAGAAATGGAGTTCCAGAAACATAGAGAAGTCCATTAAGCATGCAAAAACGTCGGTCCATTCCCCGCAACATTTTCCCTGGAACAAAAATAAGACACTAAAACACTAAAGAGAGTGTTTTCCTTCGAAATATCAAAATTGATTTTCCGAATTCAACAAAAAATTGCTTCGCCGAAACTTTGCTCTCGTGGACAGTTATATCATACGTAGGTAGGTCGTGGAATAAACATGTAATTTCAAGGAATCCTATGATACTCATTTTTAACCGTTTACAAATAAAATTAAGTTAAAAAATAAAATATCTGACTGATTCATGACAACATTTGTCATTGGATTTTTTTCTGGCGAAGTTTTGAAAAATAGAAAAAATTTTGTTGCTGGATGTTGTTAAGAATAACATTTTTGCTGGTCGCTACTTTGGACTTTTTTTTCTATCTGTATCTATCTTTATCTATTTTAAAGACAGCCCCGAAAAGTATCCTCTTTGTTGTACAAATTGATTGCTCTTACACGACAATCCCCCTGCAATTTTGATCGAAAAAAAAAAAAAATCTATCATAAAAGTAAAATGAAACTTACCGTTTCGGTATTTTTTGAGATTGTTGTAACTGAAGTCCGGTAGATATTTGGACAAGAGGAGGCACGGAGATGACATTTGTTAACGCTTAGCATAGCACCACGATGCATCAGTGAATTTCTGTTCTCAGAAAGAAAAACATCTTAAAACTCGTTTGAACAAAAATATTAATAGGTTCATTGCTTTTTCATACCTGCAGAGTAAGTTCTAATCCAGGCAATGCGTCCTACACGTGGCTGCCCCTAAAATTCGGGGTTTCTATTAAGATTCTGGAATTAAATCATCAACATTAAAACTCATGGAAAGACTCTTCTTGTCTTTGTACCAAAGTAAGAACTCGGCCGATTCTAGACCCGAAAACCCTAATCTCCAAAAGACCCCCCCCCCCAATCGGAACACCCCAAAACCTGAATTTTAAATACAGTCCCACTTAATTTCACAAGGTAAGGGAGGTCAGCAGAGCTTGGAGACCATAAAATTTGGATTCCCTGGTGTTAATTATCTATTTCAGATACTACCTTCTTCTAGAGAATCTACGTCAATTTAGCGACCGTAATAGCAAGTTTCGGAGGGTACATCGGCACCCACACCGCCCTTCTCTTTAGAAGGCTACATTTGGGTGCGAATGGGTCAATTTGAACTTTCAGAAATCAGTTAAGGTCTAAATTTGTTATGCTCTTCAATTTGGATGCAATCCATTTGCAATTGAGAAGGGAACAGTCCTGAATTTTAAAATTGAGCCCCTCCCCTCCGTTTACCTCTCAAGAGAGGCTAGGAGGTCTTCGGATCCATGAAATTTGGCTTCCTTGGCGTTAAATTCCTAGGATACCATCTTTCACCATAGAATCTGACTAATGACCGAAGGTGTAAATGAATTCGTCAACAAATCATGCTGTCCACAACGTATTGGTATTGCCGGTTTCAGTGTTCGCACAACTAGAGTGGTCCCCGCTGATTTGAAAAGTCCCGCGTTAATTTGTATATTTTGCCGAGCGCGGCACGGAATTGGCGGGAACCAATGGGAGTGGATGTTTCGATTTGTTTACATTCGCCAATTTTGATAAGGAGGTTGTAAACAAACGTGGTTCTTCATCCTCTCGTGAGTTTTGTGAATTAGTCAAACGAATCTTTAAAGTTTCTCGAGGATCTCTATTTTTTTGTGCAAGTACGGATAGTTTTTTGTGCGTATCTTAACCACATCCTTCAAAGAATATTCAATTCGGTGTTCTCTCGTTCAATCTCTAAGTTTACAAGTCGACGCCTCAAGGTGTGCCCTCATAGTATCTGTAAGTTCTTACTATTAGTTTATTTTTTCCTCCTAGCAGTTTCATTATAGTACTGTATTTTTCAAAATCATTGCGGCTTTTCAAATTCGAGGACGCTTCAAACCTTGAATTATGGTTCGCCCATCAATTAATTCCTCATTCATCAACAAGGATTCACTTGTCATGTTGTGGTCTACTCGCCAAGAGCTGAGCCATCTTATGTTGAGGCAAAATTCAAGCACTGTTTATGTTACCTCTCATTAATGGTGCCATCTGACTGCATGTATTATCTGTTGAGTGGTGCTGATTCAGAGCTAATCAGAGATTGACATTTGTCTGAACACAAGAAGACTCTGCTCTACTCCAAATGTCTTATAATGTCAGTGCGCGTGCGTCTCACCAGTTTATTCATGCTTTGAGTGGCCTTTCAAGAGGGTTTTCATAGCTCAGATATTAAAGACTTTTAGCCCAGAAAGAAGACTATAGAAGGTCTCAGTCTCAGGCTTCTCGTCAAACATTCCGAGGTTCCAATGATTAGCGTACCTGTGAATCTTGATGTCTTTCAAGTAGTGGACGGTGTGTTCCCTGACGTTGGCCTGTCTTTTGAGCTTGGGACCGGAGCTCCCCGCCGAGTCGCTTCGGAGTGGGGGCTGTTTTTGGGTCTCGATTGGGGTCCTCTCGGCGATCGTACCATTCTTGAGGGTGGAGTCGATGCTGTGGCTCATCTCTGTGGACATAATCTTGCGCGGTTTCACCTTCAGCGACATGGTCACCGGTACCCGTGAGCCGTTACTCTTCTGCGAAAGCTCGCCATGGTCGCTTATACTGCGGCACATCAACAAGCTCGGGTAGTTCCTCAAGATGACGTTGAAAACCCGCTTGTTGTTGCTCAAAGATTCCAAAACCTCAAACGGGACCTGTTCAGAAATGGATCACCAATAATATGGAAATGGACGTGTTTCTGTCAAACGGAACTATGTGCATTAAGACATGAGCCCTGAGACCTATAAGAATATATGCACAACAGGGCTCACGTCATAATGCACATAGTTCCGTTTGGCAGAAATACGGCCAAATATATAACACCATGTATACTCACCTATAATATGGACCGCGCTAAGCAGAATGTGACCAAGCCACATCAGCTATTGCCAGATTGACTCGGACACTTTAATATTTTACATGAAAACGGTTGTGCGGATTTTTGTGCAAATTTCAGTGAATTTTCTGCATGGTTCGGAGCAAATTCCTTAACATTTTCAGAGGAAACCGCATGAACGTTCTCTTGTAAAAAATTAAAATTCCCGGTTAAATTTGGCAATAGCTGATGTGGCTTGGTCCCTTTCAGCTAAACGCGGTCCTTATGTTGTCACCTTCCGGCCAAAGTATCACAAGCGCCGTGCGACGTTTCAAAATTTTCGCCTACATTTTATTTTTTTACAGGAAAATTGTTCAACGAAGCTGTCCGAAAATTTTCCGAATTTTCTTCGTGCTGCCTATAAAGTCAGGCAAAATTTTCAAATAGATTCAATCAACAAATTCTCTGTAAAAAAATAAAATGGCGGCGGAAATTTTGAATCGTCGCATGGCGCTTGTGATACTTTGGCCGGAAGGTGACGTTGTACACCCAAGTAGTGATCCACAGTATCTTTAAATGTAAGGTATGTGTTAGAAAATAGGAGCCCGAGAATATACTGAACATGTCATTTTTATGGTGACTTTACCCTCGAGGAATCTGTCGAAGCTCTTCTGAACCTTGAAACTACTTTACAAGTTAGAAAAGAAAGAAAGAGGAAAAGAAAAATAACTCTTGTCCCAAAAAGAAGACCATAATGGAAGAGACCGCCTGCGTTACTGCTGTGAGATATTCCATTTCTAAATCCAATCAAACTCTCAATGCTTACTTATTTGCTAGAGTTTGATTTGGATTATATTTTGCAATAAGGAACCGCTATCTCTGGCTCTCTCAAAAAGCACATTTCTGCATAGGGAAACCACTGGCATATATGTTGTTTCTGAAATGAGCCAGAAATAGTGGTTCCTTAATGCAAAATGTGGTCCATTTGATACAGAGGTGGACTCTCACCGTAACGTGGGCGATGCCCTCCATTGCAGCCTCAACAAAGATGACTTTCTTTGAGCTTAAGAATTGGTTTCAGAGAAAACCAATGGCGCTATTCAGTGGCGTGGCGTGCTTTGCGATATATCGATATTTCCCCATTTGAAGCTTTCGGTAAAGAATCGATTATTAAGGTGTTCGTTGCGAACACCTTGATAATCGATCCTTTTTCACAGGTTTAAATGGCAGATCAATCGATATATCGCAAAGCACGCTACGCCACTGGCGCTATCGCTCGTCTCGCAAACTTTTACGCCGGATACACCTACATAAAGCCGCTTTTATAGCGCCGCCTCGCGCTCTGCGACACCCAATCGCCATTGCCCCCTATCTTCCCAGAGATCATCAGGCAATCAGGACATCAGGACTTTTACGCAGGATAAATCCCTTAAATCGTAAATCTCTGCGACTTGCAAGAACTCTATTAAATTTGATTTAGCATACCTTTTCTTGCTGCTTAACGAAGGTCGGGATGTTGACGACGGAACAGTAGGCATGGGTGACGGAGTCGTCAGGTCTCTCCTCGGCGATCGGATCCTCGACGACCCTCTTCTCAGTCGAGGTACTCATCTCGGTCATGACGTACTCGTGCGTTCCGCTCTTGAGCATCCTCCGCAGCTCCTCCACGCCCGGGAAGTCCGAGTTCGACTTTCCGGAGATGGAAGTGCTCGACGCGCACTTGGCCTCCTGCTCAGCCGCGCCATCTTCCTCTGCTCCAAGACCCACCACTCGGGGTCCCGCATGACGGCCCCGCAGACGCACAGATTGAAAAAAGTCCCGGCCAAGAGCAGAATTGCCCCGCGCCAACCGTACTCCTCGATGAAGAACGTCGTCATCGGGGCGTAGACGAAGGTGCCGATCCCCGTCCCGCAAGCCCCGAGACTTGTCGCCAGAGAGCGCTTCTTGTCGAACCAGTAGGCGACGCTCACGACTGCCGTCATGTAGCACAGCCCCAACCCGGAGCCGGCGATGATCCCGAACGTCAGGAACTGCTGCTCTATCGTCGTGCTCACCGAGGACAATATGAACCCTGTCCCCGAGATGACGCCACCGAGCATGGTCATGGCGCGACACCCGTAGCGGTCCACCAGGGCGCTTCCAACCGGCCCCAGGAGCAGCGGCACGGCCATGAATAAACTTCCGATCCAGGACGTTCTCGACTTGCTCTCACCGTAGTGGTTCAAGAACTCTATATAGAGGAGCCCGAAGGAGAAGGATATCCCGTCTGCCACCATGCTAATAACCAGTGACGACAAAACGACGACCCATCCCCATCCCCCATCGGGAATCCTCGGTTTCTCCTCTTTGGGGCTCTCCGGGGCTTCAGGTCGATGGGTGCGCTTTTAACGCGCTCTATCGGCTCGAATTGGTGTCTGAACACGAGGCTGTTCCTCCGCTGGAGTCGACGTGTCTGGCAATGGGTGCTGTCTTCGGGGGTGGCGCAGGAGGTGTCCTCGCTGGTAGCCCGGAGGACCTGGTAGGAAGGGAGGATCTTGCAGCTGTAGCTGAGGGTTGCGGGGTCGGTGCGCGTGACGGGTCGTTCCGTGTAGGATGAGAGTCGCGGGCGACGTTGCCATGGCTCCGGGCTGGGGCGATGCTCGAAGCTCCGGAAGCGACCGATGGAGCGCTCCAGGTTGTGGCTCATCTGGGAGAAGAGTCGCCGGCAATTCGCATTTTCCTGCCGACCTGGCAGCGTCGGCCCGTTGCAGTGCTCCGAAGACTGCCGAAGAAGTCTTGTCATGTCCCTCTCGTAATCGCACTCCGTCAAACTTTGCGCTTTCGTGTTTTTCCATGGATCCCGATTGCCTATTGGTTGGTTTTTTAAGCAGTTGGATTGTGTGTTCCATTCCTGACTGCACGAATTGAGCTCAGATATTTCTCGCGTGAGGGTGTTGTCCTCGTGGTTGCTCTCGAGACTATTCGCGCCTTGTAGTTTACTCCCAGACTTTGTGTTGGGTGTTGCGTCCAGCGCCTGGACGCATTGGCATCGCCCGCATCGATGGGATGGCCCGTTCTCATCGTTGGTAGTCTGGACACAATAATTAGAGCCATCATGATTGTTCGACTGAATTTCTACTCCTTCTTTCTTGTTGCCCTGTATTCCGTCGGACGTTCTGAACTTCTCCAAACTTCCCCAAGTATTCTCTGAGAAGTTGCTTACGACTGAACTTCGTCTCGGCGAATCAGATTCCTGCAGACTGAAAGAGTCGCGTTCCGGCACCGCGTTTTGTCGTTTGAAGGATTCGGATCTGGAAGCAATGCGAGCTTTGTTCAGTAGATTGTTATCATTGATCGCCTCTTCATTTCGGAGAATCAGATCTGCCATTTTATGGTATAAATCGCTTCAAAATGTATTCGATAAATAAAGCATAGGCATTATTTCAGTTTGCTCAGTCGGATTTCAAAACGAGGCAAAGAAGATTATTTCTCATACATCGATCCCTGTTATTATTTGAGACAGCTAATCTTGGTTGGTCTTAAATACCTTTCTAGCGAGAAATGCAATTCAAAATCTGTGGAGGGATGTCAAATTGCGTCAAATGATCGGGAGCGAGAGATGGCAGTTCAGGAACATTACTATTAGATACAATTCTCCGATGCGTTCAAAATCGAAATTTGAAATTGATACTAGGTTCAATCGCGTGAAAACATAATGAGTATCTATTTGTTTTTTCCGCTCAATTTATTTAACTTGCAACTCACCGAAGGAGAACGTTTCCACAGTGCGTTTTTCCTCAGCAAAAGAAATTTTAAGGTGAGTAAAATGTCGATCGATTTCAACGAACGAGAACAATTTTGTTCTGCGAAAATTTTCCTATAAATTTGATATAAATTATAGAAGATATGAATTTCTAATCAGAAGATGAATTCACAGTATTTCCACTATAACTGGTTGAATAAGTTCTTTCATAAATATATTTTATGAACTATGAACTTTATACCTTTGTCCAACTTATCTGGCGCATTGATCAAGAAACTGCCGAGTAAAACGGGCAATTTTTCTTGGATCCTATTTTCTGTTTTATGCGTTTATAGATGTTGGTCTCGGATAATTCAAAGGTCTGCCCGAATTCGAGGAAGCCACAGTTCAGATTATTCCGAAAAAGTTTGTAGTATCCGTAAAAAGTTACAATAATTTTGGTTAAAGTTTTCATCAATAACCTGCTACGTTTCAACGAACAAAGCCACAAAATCAGTTCCCTCCGGTTCTCGGGGGAGGTTTGAATTAAAACTGCGCGAGGAGCTTCAAATCTTAAAATATCTTCAGAGTAATTTTAAAATAGTGCAAAGCACATATTTTAGTCCCTCAGTTCGTCCCATTGCTGACTGAGGAGCGTTTCATGTTCGCGTGTCCATTTGTACTTGAATTTCAATATTGCAATATCCATCGCTTATACCCAATTTGCCGCTTAACCCAACTTTAAATCAGATTCATTCAAATTCAGAGACAAACGATTATTTTAGTGGCTTATTCTTTATCACGATCGAGATTTATATTTCAATCCAAAGAGCTAGGAACAGGAGAAAGAGCTTAGAGTGGAGATCCAATAGCTTCTACGAATAAAAGCCCTTTGCTCAAATAAGAAATGTTTGCTTCTTGTTTCCGTTTTTCCAAAAAAATGACCGAGATATTCCTTTTCACGAGGCGTGGAGATGAATCAATAAGCCTGTAACAGACAAAAAAGCCAAACATTTGATCAATTATTTTTATCAGAAAATTTAACATTACACGTGTGCATATTAACATAATGTGCATATGTGTATATTGTGTTCTTATCTTAGAAATAAGGTATTCGAAGTAATAACAGTGCAGAAGACCCATCCTTCACCCTCAAGCCAACTTATCACCCCGTGTTGAATTACGCAAGATTGGCCTGCCTCCCACCAGGGTGTCTGTAAGTCCAGAAATAGTACTGCTTTTTTAAGAGCGGTCCGGAAGTACTGAAAAAGTGCAGAAATTCCGCAAGAAGGTCCGGAACTTTTCTAATTTTTACTTTCTCGCTCCCCTAGTTTTGTAATTTTCGTCTCAATTTGAGCAAAATTGGAATTTTTTGAATTTCCTTCATAGTTGGAGGTACTGAAAAAGTACTGAATCTTTCTGTTGCGGAGGTACTGAATTTCGTGGGAATGTACTGAAAAAGCACCGTAAAGGTACTGATTTTTGAGCAGCCTGTTTTAGTAAACACCCTGCCCACAATTTTTCAGAAAATAACGGAAAACCCCGAAAGAATTATTTATAATGAAAAATGATTATAATCCTTTCTTTTGAGTGAAAGGAGTGAACGGCTCCATATAACCGGAGACAATAAAAAAATAATGTAGTAAAAATCGGCTCGTGAAAATCGGAGGTAAAGAAGAAGAAGGAGCAGCAGGAAGACCCTTTACTTTTACAAGAAAAATTATCGTCACCAAAAACTTCAACAAAAACCGCTTGCATTACTGGCAATATATGTAATTTTTCCTCTATTTACTAGTTAGTGATGTTAAAATCACTCAATCATATTTTACTTTTCTCAACAAAAAATGGAAATAAAACATATCCCTTGGAGCGCACGCTTCACTGCGATGGACATCGCGGCAGGCGCCTCGATGCAACTATTCGTCCTTGATAGTTGTTTGTATTGCATATGCAAGATAGTGAAGGCGCGAAGATGTTTCTTGATCAATAAACACGTTTTTGCCGAGCTTCGCACCGATGTGATGCGATGCGATGGAAGACTGACTTTCAGAACGTAATTTTTTTTCCTGAAATTCTGTCACACGTTTTACATTTGGGATTCAATGGAGTGACATCATGATACGCCGCGATGAAAGAGAGTAGACTTGAATGAACGCAGTACTGATGTGGAGTATTTCGCAATATATCGATTGATCTGTCATTTAAACATATGGAAAAAGATCGATAGACAGCGTGTTCGAACACCTTAATAATCGATTCGTTACCACAGCTTCAAATGTTGAGATTTCAATGATTCACGCCTCGCCACTAAATGAAGGAACATCCTCATCGCAATGTAGACACGATTTCACAAAGAACATTCGAGGCTCAGTTCGTGATCACGGTCGACGTTCAAGATTTAAAATTGAGTCTCGATTGTTAAAGTTAAAAGTGCGCACACCTCGGATCACGGCTTTACAAATTTAGGCTCGTGTTTTAACTTTTACCTTTTTTGAAAGAAAACTAACCCGTAGTTTTTCTAGGAACGGTTCATAAAATTTCTTTGATCACTCAAAAATTAGCACAGAAAGTTTCAGGGCGATATCTAGGTTGATTTCCATTTTAAAATATCAAAAAGCGGTCGGATATTTTTCATGAAAGTTGCGATACACTTGATAAAAAGGCTCTCGGATCCTAAATTCAGACTTATAAAAAATTAAACAAGAAAAACTACTCTTGATTCAATCGGAGTTTTGTTTGGACCAAAAGGAAATGCGATTGAATTAAGAGGCTTGGCTCTCGATTCAAGCAAAAATACCGTCTTGAATTAAGAGTATTTTTTCTTGTCAAATTTTTTAAGAGTCCAGAATCTGGATCCAAGAAACTTTTTTTTTCCAGTGCAGTTACGCATTTTTCGACTTCAACTATCGAGATGATCAAATGGACGTATTTCTATCAAACGGAACTATGTGCTTAAGACATGAACCCTGATACCCATAAGAATATATGCATTACGGGGCTCACGTCACAATGCACATAGTTCCGTTTGATAGAAATACGTCCAAATGACTCTTTATAGAAGTGATAAATGAAACGCAGCCCAAAGGATCGTTCAAAAAAAAAAAAAAAAAAAAAAAAAAAATGACTTGAGTCATAAATAAAACAGTTATCAGATAAAAACTCAATATTCTTATACAAACACTGTTAATTTATTGTTTTTTGTTTTAAGTTGGGATATCTCATATTGGATTGATGAAGCCGAAAGTTTCATGAAGTAATCAGCCTCTAGAAGGTACGAACTAAATATAAAATCACAAGACGAAGGAGGCCCACAACCAAAAAATAGTCGGTGTTGCTGACAGAACCTTCCGCTCACAGGGCTCATGCACTTTCCTCGTACTTACAGAACTTTTCTGTCGTGAAAACAGACTCGGTCGTGAGCACAGAGTACTCTGTCCTCATGATGGAAGCTTCTGAAGCTGTAACAATGAAAGTGCAGGAGCTCCTTGAACAGAACTATTTTTGGTCAGTGCAAGTGGTCCCTTCGGCTCTTGTTATTGATGATAATGACATTTTAAGCTCCTGGTTGTGAAAGCTCCTATTCTGACATTCATCCAACATTCTCTAGGTATAAAAGCTATCGTGGTATGCCAATAATATAGACACACAAAGCAACAATTGTCTATATAGAATAAAATCGTGTCCCTGCGGGTCATTTTACTGTTATGATGACCCGACTAACGAGTTGGTCGAACTAACTTCCTGTTTTGAGGTCCATGAGCATCAAATATTCAAATCCCTCGACGCAACAAAGCGTGAGCTTTCAATTTAATCTCCCGCGTTCGCCGAATTGAGACAAGCGACGCAGGATCAGGATCTAAGGAAGAAAGCCCTCGATCTAGCCAGTTTGAATCCCTTATCAACAATCAACGTTGCCAAATTGAGAGGTTTTTTTCTGTCCATGCACCATCCAAAACTGAGAAATTCCGATCAAATTGTGCAATCCGGGGGGAAAATTCTACTTATTTTTTTATTTAAATAACGTCATTTTTGCATAATTTTTACTGTTGAGTACAATTTTCCAACGCGATGTTCAGTATCATTTGATTTAGCTTAGGTAAAACTGATTTTTTATGTTTCAAAATAATAATGTGTGGGGTATAGTGAAATGTAATGTCTCCAATACAGTTAGCTTTAAAGCGTGAATGCATCTTTTAGACCTGCCGAACAAATGAAAAAAAAATACGTTCATTAAATGTTTATACAATTTCATTTTTTCCCCTATACTTTACGGTTTCTCTCTTAGTATTATATGACTTTCTTTTATCAAACTGAGGAAAAATGACACATCAAACAATTGTAAATATCATTTGATCTCGAATTTGCACATGTTAGGTAAAATTATTAATCCGCCCCAAAGTATGTCAAGTCTTTTTTGTCCTCTCTCAAAAAAATCCTTTTTCGATACATGGGAGGGTATTTTTGCGGGTCTTCCAGCTCTCTATGTTCTCCTATCACTAAATTATAATTTGCGAGACTGCGTAAAGAAAAACGTCGCAGGAAGAATTTCATTAATGAGCGACGGAAAATATGTGAGTCTAGAAAAAATGAGTGAATGAGAATGTGTATGAGTGTATCAAAAATGTGTCTAGAATCTTTTGATTTTACAGATATTTGGCAGCTGGTAAAGGAGGCTACTGCCCAAATACTTTGATGGTGGCACTATACTCTGGCCTTAAATTAAGTGGTTGACTGACCAAGGAAGCTGCTAATACACCATTCCTTCTCCCCAATCTCCGCACCTCAAATAATTCTATCAATTGGACGCATTTATGCTGAAAGGAACTAAGGTGCACGCCAGGGTCGGACTGGCTCGCATCTGAGGGGAGGGCGTAGACCCTTGGCTGGTTAAAGAGGCGTAATGTAATATTTTCTGGTTGGGCATTCCCTACGTGGAGAGGGGTTCAGAAAATTTTGGCAAATCAGCACAAGTTTACGCTATTTTTTCAAAGTTTATTGATCGCACGGAGTAAAAATTGCAAAATTTAACGTAAAGCACGGCATTGAGAGCTCACGATTCGCGTCATCGCGCCTTCAATTTTTCAGATGCAGCTTGGACGTCCATCAAGTACGAATAGTTGTATCTCTGCGCCGTCGTAAACACGCATCCTTTCCTTCCCTCTTTTTCCATATTGTGTTTGTTTCCGTTTGTCTTATTCGTAATGGTGCTTTAAGCACTACGTGAGTAATACAGCCGAAGGTAGGAGAGATGTCTTCAGGCCTTTTTTTAACTTTTCTCCCGAATCAGAGCGACGCTTCTATGACAGCATAAAGCATAGAGCATTGAGAGCTCACGGTTCGCGTCATCGCGCCTTCAATTTTTCAGATGCAGCACGGACGTCCATCAAGTACGAATAGTTGTATCTCTGCGCCGTCGTTAACGCGCATCCTTTCCCTCGCTTTATTTCCATATTGTGTTTGTTTGCGTTTGTCTTCTTACAATGTTGCTTCAAACTAGAGCAGAGCATTGCGAGTTCACGACTCACGGCATCGCGTCTTACATTTTTCATATGCAATGTGGACATCCATCTTGCGCGAATAGTTGTATCGCTTTTACATTTTAGATGTCTCTTATTTTTGAATTTCGAGATAAATTAAGGTTAAGTTTGCCCGAGCTATGCTATGGTATGTCCAAATCAATAGTCATTTGAAAAGGAGGAAATATGTTTAAAGGTCTCTTAAGAGGTCTATATAGGATGCGTATGTCTAAAAATCGAACCGACCATCGCTTCTAAGGGAGTTACACATAGCGAATGAAGGAGGGGGATGATAGAGCGCCTGTATGTCAAGAAGAAGGTGAAAATTTCACAGTAAATTGTTTACGCTCCAGAAAGTAGTTTTTCGACCTCTGTTCACTACTATCATGCGTTAAAGTACCTTTCTTTACTCCTATCTAACTCTCTTTTCTTTCGTTCATTTAAGAAATTTTTCTCACATAATCTCGATCGTAATTTTTTTTCTTCTTATTATTTTGCTATCTGCAAGAGGGGCTCGTTTTCGGCGCGCAAAGGGGGCGTATCTGCCAATGGCAGATTGGCCTTATGGCCAGTCCGAGCCTGGTGCACGCAAACCCTGCGCTTATATGTATAGTTCTTTTTAGCCTAAATTCGTCCAATTGAATTGCTCAAACTCAGATTATAGTAACAGACCTTTTTCCAGTGTTGCAGAATTACGGAGAGTTTGCTTAACTTTCCAATGGAGACCACCGTGACTTCTCTTTTTTGGTGCATATTACCCCTTCCCCCACCAGTTTCCTTTTTTTCATGCTTTTATTGAATTTGGGCGTAATTGTAAAACAAAAACAAAAATGAAAAAAATTGAAACAATAATAATCGTTATTATATTTGGATTTCTTTTTTTGTGATAAAGGAATAATCAAAATTCTCAGTGAAGTTCTCGTACTAGAACTATTCGACCCCCTTGAAACGAAAGAGCATACGATATCTTTTTAGCATTCTTATTGCCACTTCACAGTTATAGCGTGTGCTCTTGTTTGGTCTTGCGGTCACCATAATTATACAAATTCTAGAAGAAACGATGAGGAAAGGATCATAGAATTGAAAAAAGGGATATTTAATGATAATGTGGAAGCTACAAGGAGATCGAAAACATAACGCCCTGTCAGAGGGAAAATTTTGTTGTGTTTAATTGATCGATCCCTCCCTATTCTTTAAAGTTATCATTTCCGATGTTAAGAAAGAAAGGTAGCTGTCTCTAAAGTATCATATAGAGTAAAGGCAAGGTCCACCAAATTATTACAATAAATTAAAATAAGCGAATCGTGGTATGGTCGCTCCGGAGGCCGGCAATGTTATGGCGTTTCAGAATTATAAATATAGCACGATTAGATGCTTACCTCAAAGAATTATTGCCTTTGGGTTTCCCGCACGAAAAATCCAACACTTGCTCGTTGCGTAGAGCTAATATTGACCAAGCGAACAACTCGCCAAAGATTAAACGAAACAATTAAACAATTAGAAACTACGCGAGGGTGATAGAGGAGACAGTCCTGTAGAGTTATCAAGAACCGATGGGGGCACTGCGGGCAGCTTGATGTAGAAAAACTACGGGGTGAACGACCCGGAAACAGATAAACTAAACCCGGAAATGGATATTGAAAAGCCCAGTTTTGGAGAGTGGCCGAAAGGGATCGACGAATACGGAGGGACAAAATCCCGCTGCGCGCGGCGAACCTTCACCTTGTGCAGGGATTCCGGCATTGCTCTGGCGCGGCGCGAAAATACCGGATCGGACTGGTAATAATCATTGATTCCAGATTGTGCAAAAAATTATCAATTTTATTTTAGGTATAGTTTCTGAGTTTACTTTATCTAACTTTAATAGAGGAAACGATTATACCTATTATTTTAATTAATAGTTAATTTAATTTTTAGTTAAGAAACTCATACTACAAATAATTTATTTACTTTTGAATATATTTCTATCAGCCATTATTTTAATACTGTTTTTTACTAAAATGATAAATTTAGGAAACCATTAATTTTTTTAATTTAAAATGTAAGTTACATTAATTAATAAAACAATTCTTGATTGGATCAATTTATTTAATAAGTAGGTATTTTAAACATGATTTTATTTGAAATCTAAAAGTTTATTTATTTTAACTTTTAAAGGTAATTATTTTAACATTTTTATCTATTAATACATTTCGAGATGGATTTAAAGATAAGTGCAGAGGAATTCCTCCAGGTGTCGGGACAAATAGAGAATTTCTATGTAGGTACTTCGGTGCTCAATTCTTATGCACCATTCTGCGCTCAGAATGTTTTCATATTATTTTCACGTTTTAAAGATTATGGAACCTGTTGGAGCCCCAGACAAGTTACAAACTAAAATCCATGTCTAATCTTCAAATATTAAAGTAAAATATACGACTCACAGAATCGGAAGATGACAATTTACTTCTTGGGAAGTTATACAAGTTTTTATACTTAATTATTATTTGCTAAATGTCAAAAAATGTAAAAGGCGCACCTAATTTGCATAATTTATACATAATTAAGAATTCGAACGGACCGCTAGACAAGGCGCGAATGCAAGCATTCTGATACATGCGCCCTAATCGAAATTTTACGTGGAACACAACTTCCCTGACGAAAATTATTGAACGTAATTCTTTAGTAAGATATTGTATGTACTTCGATGCTTTAATTTATTAAACTCCCGCTTCTGTAAAAACAAAAGTATAATGTGAATAAGTCACGTATTGATGGCCAAAATGCAAAACAACGTATCACGCTCGCGATATTTCAAAGTTTCTGCTCCCATTTTATTCTTTTAAGTTAAACAAGTCTTTTAAGCTAGGAATCTAAACGTAATATTTTGTCGATAGAAACGAAAATCGAGGAAATTTTCACGAAAATACTCTGACTGGTTTTACAAAGAAAAAATAAAGTACAACAGGAAGTCTGCAATGTCGAAAACTGAGATAGAAGGTTTCGCACCTCGGTCATCAATTCGGTGATTCTTCAAAGAGTGGAAATGTCGCCGATGAATTTTCAGGGCTTCTTGGCAACCGGGATATACGCCGAGAGTCATTCATATCTCCCGTGATTCCCCCCCTCCCGCCGATTCCTTGTCTTCGCTGAAAACCGCCCCTTGACGTCAGCGGAACCCCCTTCCCCTCGCACGCAGCCCCCCATGACCTTGCCCGAAAACCCCTTTTCCCTTTTTCGGAAAGTTCAAAGTCAAGCTTCAAAATCTCCACAATGGAGATGTTGCATGTGTGAGGAATTTGCGATTTGATTGTTGATTCTTATGTAAAAGTTCGCGAGAAACATGATGGTGCCACTGGTTTTCTCTGAAATCAACTCCCAAGCTCAAAAAAAGCTCTCAAGTTGAGGCCAAAGTGGAGAGGATATCCCACGCTATTCTGAGAGTTCACCTCTACATCAAAACGAACTCTCCATGCAAAAATAGGGAGCAAATACATTAGCAGTGATGCCGTGTTTTCAGTTTTAGAGTCCCCAAATGAAGTGGCAGCCCTGTCAATGTATACGAGGTCTGTTAGATTAGAAACCGGATTTTGGTCATAACTAGCCCACAATGCGTCCGAATTACGTTTTCTTGAGCTTTTCTGATAGCTGAAAATGTATTTAAGAACGCTACGTTCACAAATTTGAAAAATCCTAATTAACTTTGTTGGTGGATGGCTTGAAGTAAGGCAACCTCAAGGGTGTTTTGCGATTTTTATGTTTGACCGAACTTGTCTCTCTTTTTTCGGTCTTGCACTACATTTTTCAACCCACAAGGACGATTGGAGTTTCGTCTCCATATCGTAGCCGTACACTAAAGTATTGTCACCGAAAATTATCCTATCCAAAAATGTAGGATCATTGTTAGAACGTTCAAGCAGCTAAAGGGAAATAGACATTTGGTTGGATTTTCGTTCAACGGACAACAATTAAGGGGCTAGTGTACCTGAAACTCGATGCGTGTCTACATATTCTATCAAAATTGTATGTACAGAGCCTTCAGAAATATTACTCTGTACAACAAGCTCGAAACGACCATTTTCGAGCACTTTCGCCCGCACTTCTTCCACGTGACAAATGTCAGTTGCCGTTGAGGGTCGATTCCCATGCTCCTCATCTTTGACGAACTCCTGACCAGTTTTGAATCGTTTAACCCATTCAAAACAGTGGGAAAATCTCATACAATGATCATGGTAAACTTTACTTAGCATATACCAAAAGTATCGGTACAAGGTATACCGAGTTTAAAACAATATTTAATGTTGAATCTTTGCTCGCTATCAGTGATCGCATGATGAAAATCGCAAAACGCACCTGACTTACTCGTATTCAAGATGACTCAGGATAAACAGTGATCAAAATAAACAAAATCTGTGAACGTAGCGTTCTTAAGTATATTTCCAGCTATCAGGAAAGCTCAAGAAAACCTAATTCGGACGCATTGTGGGCTAGTTATGACCAAAATCCGGTTTCTAATCTAACAGACCTCGTATGCTCCCTATCTTTGCATTAAGAGTTTGTCTTGATGCAGAGGTGGACTCTCAGGATAGCGTGGGATATCCCCTCCATTTTGGTCTCAACTTGAGAGCTTTTTTTGAGCTTGGGAGTTGATTTCAGAGAAAACCAGTGGCACCATCGTGTTCCTCGCGAACTTTTACACAGGAATCAACAGTCAAATCGCAAATTCCTCACACATGCAACATCTCCATTTAACCTACGTTTAATCGGAAATCTAAAGCTGTACGCCGCGCCGTCGTATTTTAGGCACAGCGTCGAAAAATCCCGGGAAGATAATAAAGAATCACGGGGAGCAACATGTGGGTTGAGGTCAATTCTGCCGTGCTAAGGAAGAACGCCGTATGAGCCATCAGACAATGCCAAGTTGCCTTCGATAAAATACGAATTTATTGGAAAAGTTATGAATATTCTTATTCCAACTTTTCGGACAATATTGTTCGCAGTTTAATCTACAATATCCAAAAATTTCAAGGAAATTCGTACATAACTTCCTTTCGAAATACATATTTCATCGGAGGAAATTTGGCAACTCTCGAATGTTCATTGTCATGTTTTTCCTTAGCACGGCAGAATTGCGGTCTAACTTCGAACATCAGCGTTCTCCACGAGGTTCTCTAAATTTTTTAATTTTTTTTTATTTTTATTTTTTAAATTTGTCTTTTTTGCTACTGCTACTTCAAATACCACACGAGTGGTAACTCGTCGCTTTCAGCTAGAGCCCCATCCCCCTTAGGCCTATTACACAACCAGGTCGAGGCAACCGTTGCAAGTACTATGCGCTGTAAAAAATTCTTGCATGCTACTGATGTAAGGTCAAACAGTCTGAATCTGGGGGAGGGGGAAGTGATTGATTACATTTCAAAGCAGCTGACCTAGCTACCTCAATGCCAAAAATCAGTAAGTTTTTGCCTTTTTTTTAGTATTTTTTGTGAATAAAAACAGGGACTAACTCCTCTAGCACAATATAAGTTTTGTAATAGTCAAAAATCTACCACTCTCTCCATCAGACAGGCGCAGCTGTGACCTTCATCCGAAAGCATTTATGAGATTGGGAGTTGATTTTGGGCATCTTGTGGTGAAACGCCATTTGTGTTCCTCACAAAATTTTGTTCAGGGAAGGATAATCAATCCAAAATCCCGAGACTCTATTCCATGGCTCGATTTGAGGCTTGATTCCCTGACCTTCGCAAGACGACGTAAACACTGCCGTGCTAAGGAAAAACGCCGTATGAACCTTCAGACGTTGCCAAATTTCCTTCGAAAAATCACTAATTTTCGGGAAAATTCGTAAGGATTTTTCCTCCGATTTTTCCGATAATTTTGTTCTCAATTTCACCTAGGTATAGTTCCTGAAAATTTCAAGGAGAAATATTAATATCTTTCTTCAAAAATGACTTTTTTCCGAGAAGAAATTTGGCAACTCTCTGTGAAGTGCTAAACGCTTTTATGGGGCTATTTCACTTCGCATTCATTCCACTCGGGGTTTTGGAGCGCTAAATAAACTCCGGCACCAAATTTCTTTCCTCACTTCTTAACAGTGTTATTCGGTGTAACTTCCTCGTGTTTATAAATAAAATAATAATTTTCCAAGAGCATCGCTACGGTATTTTCTAGGTGGATAATCCGATCTTGAGGTAAAAATAACCTAATTTATACGAAAGTTAGTCCGAACTTCGAAGTGTATTTTTGCAAAGTCAAGGGTTCTCTCGTTATTATTCTTGGCTCTAGCGGTCTCTCCATTCTGAGAGCGTGCTGAGCTTCTGTCGGTGAATGAAGGAATTAAAGCTTTCAGGAGAAGGGGTTGCGCTTTTCTTGACTACAGTAGTGGCCGACTCACTCCCCTTTCCGTGCCACCCCCGTCCCTCCGCCTTTGCACCACCCTTCGCTGCTCTACTCTCACCGTTTTCCGTATAGTCAAACGGGGATGGGGTTGTAACCTATGCCAAGTTCTTAACGTGCCGGACTAACGCCATGACTCCTTCCATCTAGTTCGCACCGTTCCACCAAAAAAGAGGGGTTTTGGGAATTCGAAAGTATTTTTCAGCCCTAATATTTTACGTGGCGAAAATTCTTTAAAAATTATTTAAACGGGTTGATTATAATTCATCAAAAACCGCAGAACACAAAATGAAAATTGTCTTTTTTCACTTTGGATTGAGTGATAACACAGACTAAGTCTCAAGATTTTTCCGTGATAATATGTAAAGTATGTAGCAAATATCATCCCTACCAGAAAAACGGGGCTGGTTATTCATTTGAACTCATTGAACAGCTCAGTTTTTAATGATCATAATGACACTACAAAATTATGAGACGTCACTGCGCCAAAAATTCGCTCTTTCTTTCCTTTTTTCATTATTATCTATAGTTTATAGTGCATCGCTCACGAAACTTTACTGATCCATATGAGCTTTTAACTTCCTTGTTGCGAAACACCGCAAACAAATGAGTAGGTATGTTGCATAATTTTACATTAGATATTCATTTTTTTGTGGTCGTATGTAGAATTTTCAAAACAAAACAAAAGACTTTTTTCCCGAGTGTTAATCCACTAATGAGGAAAGGGATTTGCGAAATAGCTCAGAAGGAAGTACAGTATAGACGTAATACTCCAACTGAGCATTCTTATTTTTCCAAAATGTTCTCATGCATTTCGAATACCTTAGATGTATTTTGTAAAAAAAACCTATCAAAGATTAGCTTGCACTGGATTGAATTTTTAAAACTTGTACATTTCAGTTGAATAACCATCTCCATTACCAGATCACCGCGCACGGTTCTTTATATCTATTCTTGTAGGAAGTCCAAATTGTATCTCGAATGATTCCAAAAAATAATCTTAAACGCCAAAATTCCTAATTAAAACAGTTTTAAGCAAAATTAAAATGGGTCTCTAGACACGTTTTGAGCTAGAATACAACGTCTCAAAAATTTCTCTTCAAAATCCCACGAATTTGAAAATATTCTTAAAATGGGTATTTTGAACATAGATTAAACCAAAGTTAGACTATACAAATGACGACATGAGTATTTTTGCCATTCAACCGATGTTAGTTTTAAACTCTCATAGCTTGCGTGAAAGTTAATTTTCAAAAGTCTTGTAGTGTCATTTGTTTTGTTTATTTTTTTATTTTTTCATTTTTTAAGTCCCACCTTATCGGGTGGCCCGTTCCGTTAAAGAATCAACCAGCATCTCAAATTTCAATTCGATCTCAACCCTAGATAACCTCCCAATGCACACAATCCCATCAACGTTATGAACAACATGTTAGCCCAACCACTTAACCTTGCATTCGGTTATCTCAAGAACTTAACCCCACTCGAACTTGAGACAACTTGAGCACCCCCATTGAACTGGATCCAAAAATTAAACAGAAGTTGAGATTGCACGCACCTGAAACGAAGAAGGGTTAATCCAAAATTTGCGTCGGGAAGGTGTAGGCGGACTGAACCGGAGGCTGAAGAACTCGGAGCGCACGGAGTATTGACGAAATGAAGGCAGGGGAGAGACCTTCGCTGAAGCTCGCGTGTAACGCAGTGCAAGTACGCACTAGCTCGCCTGTGCGCATGCTTGCGCGCACGGTTTCACGGGGGCCGCTGCTGTGGGGTGGGTAACAAGTGGCACCCCCTCCCTCCCATACGAGGCACAGCGGATCGAGTCAATGAGAGAGGTCGGTCATGAAATTATTGACTATAACTGAGAATTTTGATGTTTAATTCGTCACATTTTAAACTTTAAGGGGGTGCTTCCAGAAGAAAAGTTTACGAGAAGATTCATGAAACCACTTTTACAACTTCAGAATTTTTTATAAACGGAGTTAAGTATGAGCTCTTGAAGTCTAAATTCTGTCCGACCTCTCCTATTGACTTGATCCACTGAGCGATGTGGCCGGGTTCCAACCGTCCATTTAAAATTCTAATCTACAATGCCCAGGACACGAATTTTCTGAATTATAGTGTCATTTTATGCTCTCATTTGCACAAAAATGAATGGCCGTTCCCAAATTATACAAAGCCATCATATGGTGTTTTCGGTCGAGATCCTAAAATCTTATTTTTCGACGCAACTCAACGAAAATAGCTGAATCGAAAATGTTTCCACCGTGGAGTGGGGTCCCTTTTTCTACGTTCAATCGTGTTGCTATTATCTTTCAACTACAATGTTACCATTGTAGACGCTTCTTGCGAGTGAAGATTATATAATGCTGCCGATTTTACAGAATCCACGACCTTGAAGATTTGTAACACTGTAGTTTGCAACACCGCACCGCGCCAAGACCGGTATTTTAATCAAGATGCTTTTTTTTTCAGGACACTTGTCCTTTCATCATGTTCCAATTTTAGCAAAATGTCAATGGGTTTTCCTGATAACAAAACAAAAACTTGATTTATTCCCCAAATGCGGCAAATAAATGACCACATATCGTCATTTTTCGGTCAAAGTATCACAATCGCCTTGCAACGTTCAAAAATTTCCGCCGCCATTTTATTTTATTTTATTTTATTTATTTTTCAGAGAAAGTGTTCAACGAAGCTGTCCGAAAATTTCACCGAATTTTCTTTGTTCTGCCGATAAAATTCAGTGACATTTTCAAACAGATTCAGCCAACAATTTCTCTGTAAGAAAATAAAATGTCGGCGGAAATTATTAAACGTTACATGGCGCTTGTGATGCTTTGGCCAGAAGGTGACGATATATCATTACGGTGTTGGGACCCTCATTTTCCCTCTCTTAAAGTTTGAGCTTCGTCTCGTTTAAAAAAGTAAGTATTACAAGGGGTGGGGGTGGGGGTTAAGTAATAATACTTGAAGATCGCAAGTAGGTTTATCCCGTTGGCTTTTGGTTCCGATACAAATACTGTCACAGAATTGTTTGGCAAATACACAGAAATTAATTTTTATTTAATTTTATTAATTTTATTAAATTTTTATTAAATTAATTTCACAGAAAGAAATTAAATAATTAAAAATTATTAGCACTTTCTGCGAATATTCAAGCAACATTGGTACATCAACTTTTCTATTTTGAAACGTATGAAAAAAAAAAAAAAAAAACTTACGTATTAATTATCAGATACGACTTGAATGATGAAAATTGTTTAACTTCATGAAGATTGAATAGTTGTATAAAAAGTGTTTTTAATTTCGTCCCGTCCGTAAACTTTTTCTCTTAAAAATGCTAGATAGGTACGGTTTTCAGACTAACACTCACGATTAATTTTCAATTTTGGATGAATACTTCTCAAACAAACATTATTGAGCCAATGTTGCAGACGTATTTGTATTAATCGGGTTCTACAAAGCTTTGCATAAAATGTATCAACTCTTTCCGGAAACATTGAATGATTCATAATCGATAGAGATCACTAAAAATTACTTGAAAAATTTTTGGCTCAGAGAAGTATAAATTAGGTTTTGGCAAGCTTCGACAAATACCTTTTTTTTTCTTCTATTAAAAGTTCTGCCATGATAGTGGAGAGAGCCGTAGCTTACGGCTCTCTACGGTCCGTAAATGCAAAAATGAAGTTTTGGAAAAATGGGCTCAATAGCGTTTGAGCAGAAAATTTTATTGAAAGAAGCCTCTAGTCTTTGTCACATTGCCACCAATCATCCGAAAGACTCTCCGTTTGGACGATTAAAAATTGACGAATTATTTCAGTTGTACAATGAGGATATTTTTTCATTTTCATGTTAGGTTAGTGTTATAGCCAAAACAGCTGTAAGTGCTATCTTCTGCATGCTTTTGTGATTGCGCTTTGGACTTATAACAAACAAATTTTCAGGTCAGAAATGGCTCAATTTAACTTTACAAGTATACCGCTCTGATTGGCTCTCTGGCATATTTATGCTTCTTACGACTGTTGAGTCCAAACATAATCAATTTTAGCGAACTTACGGCTTTCTTGTATCTCGATTTTCATACAAATCAGACCAAACGGCTCTCTTCGCTATGACGGCAGAACGAACCTCAATGCGAAACTCACGGCGAACCTCCTCGAACTCCTTCAATACAGTGGGTAGGTAATTTTCAAAGCGTCAACGTTGTGGTGGTATCATTCAGTTTTGAAGGCGTTTTACGTGTGTGTCGCGTACTCGGAGCAGTCGGAGCCATTACTGTCCTCTTCAACTGACTGTTGCTGATAGAGCCATCATACAAATGGACGTATTTCTGCCAAACGGAACTATGTGCACTATGACGTGAGCCCTGTTACGCTTGTATCCTTATGGGTCTCAGAGCTCATGTCTTAATGCACATAGTTCCGTTTGGCAGAAATGCGTCCAAATGTATTACCGTCCGCGTATTGGATGTTCATTACACTAGGGGGTAATAGACCTAGACCCCTGACTGCTTCGCGGCCCTTTCATCGGAGGATTGTCTCATCGTAAGGTTTTACTTGAAACAGATTGAAAAGAAATCCCCACGTCTCCAAAGAAGAGACCCCTTTTTGACAGTATCTTTATTGGAACAAGCTGTGAGAAATTTCAAGTAAGCGCCTTTATGACGCGATACAATACTCTCATCTCCGAACGTAATTTAGTCGCCAAGTCAAACAAGACCTAACTGAAGACCAACAGAAGTTCATCTTTGACCCATATCCTTAAAATTTAGAGATTCAATAAGTTCCAGAATAGCGACCGATTCTTTTGCGTTGCGTCCGAAACCACACGTTTCACTTTTGCTGAATCGTGAAGGTTTTGATATCGCACTTTCCTCTTCCGTGCGGCTCCAGAAGCAAACACGTAATTTGCTCCACGCCAAAAATCCGAATTTATGGGAAAATCTGCAATTTTCTCCTATTTTCTTCTTCCATACATGCATACGTGTGTATACATACATGCATTATATATACATCCATAAAAACCGCTTTCATAGCGCTTCTTGCAAGGTCCTCCCACAGCCGCATCAACTACAGGGTCTATCGTCGATTGCCTTTAGTTTGTCTATTACCTACCTCATATTCAGGGTCGGACTGGTTCCCATATGAGGGCGTAGACCCTTGGCTGGTTAAAGGGGCGTAATGTGGTATTTCCTGGTAGGGCATCCCCTACGTGGAGAGGGGTTCAGAAGATTTCGGCAAAGCAGCACAAGTTCACACTATTTTCAGGTTCTAAGTTTATTAATCACACAGAGTAAAAATTTCAAAATTGAACTATTTAAGTAACCGACTGATTTCTGAAATTAAACAAAACATACAAAATTAAAGACACTAGACGCATCCAAGCACCATTATTTCCAAAAAAAACCGAGCCAATGCTGCGGTTTACACCACGAGCTTAAGCTTAAGACGTGGGTCTGCAAATCCATCCTAAAAAAGAATCAGACAAGAACCTGAAGACAGAAGAAAGAATGAGTATCAACACAGCCGAAGACAGGAATGACGTATTCGGGCCTCTTTTTTAACTTTCCTCCCGAAACTGAGCGACACCTCATTGACAGCACATAGCAGAGCATTGAGAGGTCACGCTTCGCGTCATCGCGCCTTCAATTTTTCAGATGCAGCACAGACGTCCATCAAGTACGAATAGTTGTATCTCTGCGCCGTCGTTAACGCGCATCCTTTCCCTCGCTTTATTTTCATTGTGTTGTATCGCACACCCCATCTTTCCCACCTACACGTAGTTCTGTTTGATAGAAATACGTCCATATGTCCATTGCAACCACCCGACTCCACCAATAGGATTCCTTCGTATCCTTTTTGTATTCTTGGTCTTAAGTTTTGTCTACCAATTTCATCAATCAGGCCGCAGGGGATAAACGTCAGAGGTTGGTAACAATCCCTTCTCCCATCTACACGGAGAAAAAAACTTCGTGCGTGGGACCCGAAGTTTAGGTCATATTGATCTCTGAAGTTTTCGGATCGAGCATTCGAACACTTAAGGTCCAGCTGCTGAGGTGTGGATCACACATCTGAAACTTCAGTTCTTACGTATGAAGTACTTCGGTTTTCACATCCGAAGAACTTCAGTTCTCACATCCGAAAAACTTCGGTTCTCACATCTGAAGTACTTCAGATGTAAGAACTGATGTTTCAGATGTGTGATCCGAACCTCGACAGCTAGACCTTAAGTGTTCAGATGCTCAATCTGAAAACTTCATAGATCCATATGACCTAAACTTCGGGTCCTGCGCACGAGGTTTTTTTCTCCGTGTAGAGTCGCCGCTATTTTTTGGATCCTAAGAGCTTCACGTAACCCAGTGTCCATATTCTCCAAGGCACCCTACCTCTCCCATCTCCCTGGTTCCGTCTGCGGAGGGTTTGTCGGGAGTCCGCGGATATTCGGACCGGGTTTCGATAGGCGATGTGGCAGGTAGGCATCTGGAGCAACAATGAAGCGGAGGCACCATTGGATCGGATCGGATCCTCGGCTCGTTCCCGGCAGCCGCGGCCGCGTCCACCGCACCGGCACCGCCTCGCGCCGCGCCGCTCCCAGCCGCGTCCCCGTCCGCGAATATCAGTACACCTAACGAGATTAGCCGAGATGAATATTCACGCTCACACGCGGGACCGGCGCGGGCGCGGGCCTAGCCGAGCGAGAGTCGCGACTTGGCATTCCGCTTGGCCGCGCCACGATCAACCCCCCTCCGCCCCTCCCGCAGAGGTGTCGAACCTCGAACCGGTTGCGCTCGCTACCAGCAGCCACAACCTGACAATGCTCACATTCCTCCCGACCAGTACCAGTGTACGAAACGTGTTACGTGGTCCGTCAACGATGCTCCTCCTCGGCTCGTAGTTTTCGCCCCCCGAAACCACCCCTCGCCCCCCGACCACCCCTTCGCCGCGCGGGCGGCCACCCCCATCCGCGCCCGGCTCCGGTAGTGCAGTGCGGGTCACCGCCTTTGGTTCCTCTCTTTCGTGTGTGTGCCGATCGCCGGAAAATTTAGTCAATGGTGAAATTCAAAGTGCTGTGCTGTAGTTTGTGGTGCTTCTGCTTTAAAGGATGACAGTCTCATACTCCCGCCTGGTTGCGAATGGGAGTAGCTTCGGATGTTTTCGTAATATAATATTAAAGTGAGTCGATCCTGCTTCAACCCTTTTTATTGCATGAAAGCAACAAATGGTTTTGGGTTTTAGTCCTTTGTGGCACTAAGTTGCGTCCAAGCAACAAATGGGGGTTCTAGGTGGGAGGTGGGTGGGGGAGTTCAATGTCAATATTAACAAAATTAACAGAATTTGAGACTCCACTTTTTTGCCGAAATCCTACATGCGGTACAACTTTCCCACCAAAATCGGTGATTAGTACGTGCTATAAAGGATGAAAGACCCCTTTCACTCCTCGCCCTACTCGCACTCGCACTCTTAAAGGGGCAAAATACAAAAAAAAAATGAAACGACCAATAATGATCGTATACTATTTGATTGGTTACTTGAATTGTTCAGCAATTTCACTACCCCTTAATGGCTCACATGTAAGGGTCTAACGGATTTCAGAAACAGAGGGGGCGATTGCCTCTTCTTCTAGTGGAAAAGTGAGTGTGGGTGGAGGGCAGAGAGGTGGCGGAGGGCAGAGGTGGGCGGAGAGTCTATCCTGTTTGATCACAAAGGTAGAATTTTCTCGCCGTGCAGAAGGTGGACCTGCATATGGAAGAGAACATGTGATGTTTGAAAAGGGACTTTTCTCGAAATTTTGAGGTTAAAGAGTGGCTTTACTCCTCAAGGAAAAACGTATGTTTTTTTTCGAAAATGTCACCGAACTCACACTGTTTTAAAGATTGTAACCAAAGGTTACATTTTTTCGATTTTTCGAAAATTACGGCTAGAGAAATGTTTATGCAGCGGATTATAGAACATCGCAATGTCAATTTCTTTACTTTCAAAACCAAATTCTTTAAAATGTTAAAATCTCTGACCCACGCATGAGGTGACAACGATGAGAGGCGGTTTTGGGGCTAGTTGAAATCGTGGTAAAACGTGAATTGAATTGGAAAATCTTAACCACATTCAAGGGTGTTTCTAATTCCACCTCTTGTAAAATTTCCATCCATTTCCATCCTTTTCGTAAAAGACGGTCATTTTAAGACGTCTTTCTGAATGGTTAAAAACTACTTTTGAGTTGGGCGTATCTTGAATCATTTCGCAAATTTCTTCAGCGATATTTCATCCAAATACAGCGAAATTTTCGGAAGTTTTATAATTCGCTACATATGTGGTTTACAAGAGTGGGGCTCGAGACATCAAAATACATTTTTTGGAAAATGGGCGTTACCTATATTTTCTCAAAAACAAGCGATCTCTTCATTCCCACCCTATAATATTTGGAGAGCTTGTGAGAAAACGCCCCGGGATGAGGGCTCTTTCGTCGAGACAGCGATGTACATGGTCAAGGGAAAAAAAGGAGAAAAAAAGAAAGCATCTACAATTTGAGACACCGCAATTTCTCATGTGAAGCTAGGTTTTTATCAGCAACCACTGGCATAGAGGTGAATCTATCTTCAGCTGGAGTCAAATTAAAAATACAATTTTTATTCATGTCGTTTTATTGTGGCGCGAGATGTGCAGGAATTTTCCAAATCACGCAAGGATTTTCTTCCCAAGCTCATTGTTTTAGTCATTTTTAGCAAAACTTGCCAAATTCAGACGGAAAAATTAAATTGGGGAAAACAAATCAAGACGTAGAACAAGCAAGTCGTGATTTAAATATTCTAAGTACCCAATCTTCTCTGTTTTTCTTTTCGAAAGAGCACCCTTGATTTTTTTTTTTTTTTTTTTTTTTACAAGGCCACCTCTGATTTTCCACTAATCGTCTTCCTCGGTAGAAGCTAATTCCAAGCATGTATATGTAATTTATAGGTATATGAAAGATGTGCATCATAAAAGACATGTCCGCGTGCATAGCTTCAGAAGATTCCATCGACAAACTCAGACGGATAGTTCTAGGTGGAGTTGAGTGGATTACTTCGATCCGAATGTTGTCGTTTCCTAATTTGTCTTTGTTTTCGGGCTCACTGATTGGAATGCGATCAGCTGTTCAGCTGGGGCCCGTGCGTCGAAGCTTGCTTGTTACCTACGCCGCACAGTGGATCGAGTCAATCAGAGAGGTCGGACATTAAATTTTAAACTCGAAGTGCAAATTTTGATGTTTAATTAGTCACAACTTAAAATTTAAGGGATTAGAAGAAAATTTCACGAGAAAACCATCGGAAACACTTTTAAAACCTCAAAGTTTTGTATGGACGAAGTTATGAGCTTTTTAAGTTTCCAAATTTTGTCCGACCTTCCCCATTGACTCGATCCACTGTGCGCCGGCCGCACAGTGAAAAATTCAATTATTGAAGAGATCGGACATGATGCGGATACTTTGAAGTTCGTATCGTTACCTTCCAGTGAAAGTATCACAAGTATGATGTTTGTGCTAGGGCACTGTGTCACCAAACTTCTCAAATTGATGCAATTTTTATGGAAAAATCAACGAATAGAACCAATTTTTTTCAAGGTTAATCCCTAAATTCTCTTGGAAGTATATGCAAAAGGTCAGAGAAAAATTGCAACCGTATTGATGGTCAGCAACATAGCGTCCAAGCGTAAATGAGGCGTTTGGCGCAGAAAGGGCATTTATTGGTTGCGGTGTTTTGGAATCTCCGCCGCTAATTCGTATTTAAGAGAGGAAACTATTGGGTGGATTTTCTGAAATTTTTTGATTCCAGCATTGTAAAAACATGAAGGAAATTCAACAAAAGCTTCAATGAATTCCATAAATTTGCTATAATTATACTGGATGAAACTTTAGTGGAGGTTCTGAGACATCGCAACCAAGAAATGCCTTTTCTGCACCCAGCGCTACAAATGGCGCTTGTGATGCTTTGGCCGGGAGGCGACTATATCTTCGTATAAGACCGTAAGACGTAGATTAAATTTTACAATTAAAAAATGCTAATCTAACCGCCCACGTGGTTAAATTAACTTTCCACTATTGTAAAGTGTGCATTTGAAACATGTCGGACATATTTTTTAACAATTTTACTATGTTAAATCAGCAACCATTTTTTTACATGAGGATTATGGGTGAGCTCCTGTTGGTTGTCTCGTATAGTTTCCTATGCTGCCGTGCTAAGGAAGAACGTCGTATGAGCCTTTGACGTTGCCAAATTTTTTTCGATGAAGACCGAATTTACTGGGAAAATGTGAATATTCTTTCCCAAAGATTTCAAACTATTTTGTGCACAATTTTATCTAAAATATTTAAAAATTTCAAAGAAAAATCGTGTATGAATGTCGTCTAGAATACATGTTTTATCAAGGGAAATTTGGCAACTCTCGAATGTGCATACGGCGTTCTTCCTTAGCACGGCAGTATGAGAGACACCCCTTAAAATGTATGTAGTGTGACGATGTATAAACAATAAACATCCTTACTTGCATCTATAGTATAGTCGAAATTATAATTTTCGAGCTCTCGAAAAGGCTTTTCCCACCGTTAGCCGTGGTGAGCAGCGGCGTTGTTGCCATATTCGTTGTTTCCTGACGAATTTCAGCAGCAAATTACACGGATTATAGCGGTCGGTTTTTCACATCAAATTATAATGTGACAAGAAATTTAGAATGTTAAAAAAACCGAATTACGCTCCCCTCCCACCCACGAGATGCAATCATAAAATTTCCTCGTCAAATTTGTCATTGTTTATGTGCTGTTTCTCGAATAATCTGACCGGCTCATACTTCATGTGAATAGTGCATGGAAATCTTTCGTGGCAACGTAGCCTGGAAATTTCTCCGAAGAATCATTTACCACTCCAATCGTTCTTCCCCAATGTCTTCCAGCTGATTTGATGCTTTGTTGAAGCCTCTAGTCAGAAGAGCAACTATTATCGAAATATACTCATGGTGAAACCAGAAAAACGCGTGCCGTGGTTCGCTACGTTTCAAATTTCTTGACGTGTTGTGTGGTTTACCGGTTTTTTCCACTTTCCTAGAAGAGACTTTATATTATTTTTAGGCTGAGCTGTTGTTTGATTTACCCGTGTCTTTTTAGAAAAATAAAAAAAAAAAATCCAAGCGTACCGTAGCAGGTATCATACGCTCGTTTTTATAACATTAAAAAGTATTTGGAACGTTTTAATCGTGCGCGTGCCGATGTATAACTAGTAAATATGGGAATTTTGTTTTTTAAAATTTCAATCTAAATTTGATTCCATCTGAGAGCCGGAATCCTGGTCAGTCAGGCGATGACAATCAGCGTCATATTGTTTCGGTTTTCTTACTCTTTTGCTCTTGCATTCCTTCTTGTGGAGGATTTCTCATCTTTTCGTCGCGTATGCCGTGGCGTTTTATTTGTTTCCATAACTTCAAGGTCACGTAAATATTTGACGCCGTGCGATTCGCGCAAGCTTGGACTTAAATATTTCAAATGAAAAAATGAATGCTCGCGAAAGGAAGAAACGCGAAAAGGTAAAGCGTAAAACGTAGAAGGAAAGAATAAAAGTTTTTTACCATATTCCAATTTGCTAGCTACATACCCTACCCAACGTTTAGTTGGGTGAAACATAAAGACCAGCAGTTTTCAAGTATTCGTTTCGATCTCACAGCGCTTTTTATAGTCCTCATATGAGCAATCGGATGCTCTTGTTCACCGTTTAAGCATATGAAAACAAGCTCTCCTCACGATCGAATAGTTTTATCATCGTTAAATGACCAGGCTGACTCGAAACACACAAATAAATAGCGAACGGGAAGAGTTGACTTCAACGCCACGTCAGTTCGCCTTCAATTTTCAGTGTAGGCAACACGAGCTCCCACGTGGTTGAATAGTGGTATCGCCTTAAATGTCACAGATATACATATAGCACGCAAAAAATTTCCTTTCTCCAAATGCAGACAGGTGACCCTTACGCATCGGCAGTTCGCCTACAATTGTCGGTGTAGGCAACACGAGCTCCCACGTGGTCGAATAGTAGTATCGCCTTAAATATCACAGATATACAAAGCACGCACAACCTCTCCCCAAATGGAGACAGGTGACCCTAACGCATCGGCAGTTCGCCTACAATTTTCGGTGTAGGCAACACGGGCTCTTACGTGGTTGAATATTTGTATCATCGTGAATCGCCACGCTCAATTGTTCAAACACACGTGCAGATGCGAAAAAGTGACTGAAAATTTTCACGAGGCAGTGAATTTTTTTAAAAGAATTAGACATTCATTTCAGGGGCGAGATTTGCAACCCGTACCAAAATAAACCAAAACTGGTTACATTTTAAATTTTAACATGGGGATTCCGGACATTTTTTCACATGTACAACGCAAGTGATAGAAAGTAGTAAAAAGATATCTCCAAATACATGTTGGCTGCGCTTTGAATATTAATTAACAAGGGCGGACAATCATCACTTTGAAACATGTTTTTCATTACATTCCTCAATTTTTTTAAAATTATTGGACGTGAAATTTCACGATTTTAAGTCCCATGAAATTGTACCACTTCGCGCATGAACTACCGCGATTTTCAACGATTCCAACCGTCGAGCGGTGCGGTGGCCCGACCGCTTTGTAACGAACCAACGTGTTGTTTGCTTAAACAACATCCAGCGGGTAGATTATTTTGATTTCAAAACATCTCACAAACAAAGTGTGAACCGTGATTGACTTACAAATTAATGCTATTTTAGTCAGAGGCGGACTTGACCGTGCCATGTTGCCGGAATGTTAACACGCGAAAAACGACAAAATCAAATTCCCTAATTTTAGACGAGTAAATAATCGGTGCGATTTCCCCAAACCAATTAATCATGATAATCTATTCGGGTGAGGACTCACGCTCGGCCGCGGCAACAACGCTACCGCGCTAAAGAAGAACGCCGTATGAACTTTCAGGCGTTGCCAAATATCCTTTGATAAAACACGAATTTCCTGGTAAACATACGAATATATTTCTTCCAATTTTTCAGATGATTTTGTTCGCAATTTCACCTAAATTTCCTGAAAATTTCAAGGAACAACTTTCATAATTTGCCTCAAAAATAAACATTTTATCGAAGGAAATTTGGCAACTCTCAAATGGTCATACGGCGTTCTTCCTTAACACGGCAGAGCGGTTTTCTCATTCGGCCTTTCCTCCGAGCAAAATTTGAGATTCATCGTGATGTAGCAACTTCTTTCTCTTGCATTCTCTCCGCGGCCTATGCAGAATATTTGTTTTGCTAATTTTTCCAGCTTATGACGTACGACACGCGGAAACGCCCGGATTATAAATTAGAGAACCTCTTCAAAATTTGAAGCCTTTAGTCTCTTCCACTTTGACGCAACCCGGAAAAAAAAATAAAATAAAATTTGTTTGAGGTTGACGTTCTCATCAGTCAACATTTCAGCAGATTTTTTTTTGATTTAAAATGATTTGGTCTCGTATTTTAGTGGTCACATTAATGCTACCTTCATTTGGACCGAGTTTATCAGTAAGAAAACAACCCTCATTTTCGAAGAAATTGAGTTAAGAATGTTTTTGAGTTCCACTAGCCGTATATTTTCTCCTGCCAAATACTGAAAATCAAAAAACAGAAATTAGTTTGTGAAAATAGGGGTTAAAGTTTATTTACTACATTGAGCCTTTATACAGTAATAAAACTGTAAATCTCTTTTTCTCAGTTTCAACTTAATTTGGTTTGCCTCCTTTCTGATGAAATCGGTCCATTTATAAGGGAAATTCATGAAATTCACTTATTTTACTTGCCTACGCACATGGGTGATATAAAAAATCCCTCATTAACCTGTAATGTGTTGGAGTATCACTGAGTGTGAAGCTAAAGATAACGAAATTTGACTAATTTTGAAGTTGATTCTTCTGTAATTTGTATATAACTTTATCGTGTTGTATTTCGCAAATAAAAAATTAATGAGTGTAAAGATTTTTGAAATTTCTCTTACAATTTTTTACAAAAGAAATAGGCCCCGCTGCAGGATGATGGTTGAAATATGTGTTCGTCGATCGATTAAGACAATGTTAAGGAGAATGGAGTCTTGTCGTGTCAATGAAGGATGTAATCAATTATGAACTAAAGACACCTTTAGAGTTGCCGATACTTTATTCATTCTTTAAAATCCCATCCTACTTAAATTCATCCTTTATCGATACGACTAGACGTACGACTCAGAGCACCGACCAATCACATGACTCCATTCTGCTTTGTCTTGTCTTAACCGGTCGACAAAAAAATGTTCAACGATCTGGCTGCTGAGAGGCACAAGGAACATACGTTCGAGATCTGCGAACAGAAATTTAAAAAAACAATTTAAAAAGCGGATAACAAGGCTAAAATTTCACATACACAAAACCAAAACTTTCGGCTGAGAATTCAGCCATCCTCAGTTGGATAAATCAAAATAAAAATGGTTAAAAATTTAAAATAGTACCTGATAAGTACCCTTCAATTGGGAATGTTATTATCCAACAACATTCCATAATGGTATAAATTAATACCAAAATAAATTTTGGTATTGGGTATGTGAAATTTTAGCCTTGTTACCCGCTTTTTAAATTGTTTTTTCATTGTGTATCTTGTCACGGGCTGCAGAGCATCTATCATATTTCAGAAATTTAAAGTATCTCGAAAAGTTTCAGAGGACCGAAAATATGACTTTTGAACCAAATTTTTCGATTTGATTGAACAAACCCCCCCCCCCCCCCCCCCCCCCTGGTGAATCCCCGCTCTTCGAGTTTAAAAAATGATTCCACCTGCGAGAGATCGTCATGACGGCGATTTTCGCCGTGTTGATTTTGAGTCTAAAGTAGAGGGCACGAGGTCATAGGTAGAGATCAAAACCCTTCTAAAATATTCATTCTCGGAACTTAAGATGGGATTTACCCAATTGCGCAACCGAAAGTAAGTTACTGCCAAAGGCTCCGCTCGCCGATGTTGAAATTAGCCACCTCAGCATTTAAAGCACAGCTGAATTAAGTACACCTCCAAGTTGCGAACATAATCACACGCTTTTGCATCATTAGTCCGTGCGTTCACAGGAAATTTTGTGGCAAAAAGTGTTCGCACCTGACTCACACCCAAACCATCACCCCGCGATATCGACCGAGAGCCATTAAATTTTTATTGAGAACCATGAAAATTACGCAAACGAGGAAAGGCACCGGTCTCGAGCCGGTGTTTAAAAAGAGAGAAATTTTGTATGACTCACATGCGTCTCTGAGGATTCAAGCCGGATGACCCTTCCCTGAAAACAAAAGCAAACAGTTTTTAAGCCCTAAAAAGTAAAATGAGGTACAATTTATTATAATCAGCTGTTTTCTTGGTAACATGTGGAGACATATTAATATTATGAACCTATACGATGACATACTTTCAGATAATGCTTTAACTGGGCCAAGTGTGAAAAATGCGTACCTAAAATCCGCCTTACCAAGGAAAAACGGCGTATAAACCTTGAGGCGTTGCCAAAACTCTACAGATAAAATACGAATTTTTAAGAAAATGTGTGAATATTTTTCCTCCTAATTTTCGGAAAGTTTCGTATGCAATTTAATCTAATTATCCTAAAATTTTGAGGGAAAATATGCATGACATTCCTCAAAAATACATATTTGTCGAAGGAAATTTGGCAACGCTCGAATGTTTATACGGCGTTTTTTCTGAGCACGGCAGAATTACAGCGTGTAAACAAATCTGATTATATTTTACTTTCGAGGAAACCAATCAAAATAATTTTTTTCAATCCCGTGTGTAATCTTTTACAATAAGTGAAGAAACTGTTGTTTGCTTTTTCCCTAAAAAGGTGAAAGTTAAGCCATCGATGTGCTCTTACCTCGTTTTTGACAAATCATGTTTGATGTACAAAATCTTCCAGGAGACAAAGAATTCAAAATAATTCAAAAAAAAAAAAAAAAAAAAAAAAAAACCCAGAGAATGGACCACTAGACAAGGTACGAATTTCAGCATTCTGATACATGTTTCTTTATCAAAATTGCACGTAGAACACGATACGCACAACGAAAATTACCAAAATCAACTCCTGACGAAGATATTTAATGATTTTTGATGCGTGAATTCAAACCACCCGCTCATGAAAACTCAATGCTCTACGTGATTCACATCGCGCGCTAAATGTTTATCATGACAGTCTCTGCGATGTAAAAATCCTCAACTTCAATCTTGACTATTTGGTTCAGCTATAGCAAATTACTAATAGTTTGAACAACGCATGGTGGAAAATGAACATTGCTCGATTGAGAAGCTTGCTGAAACCGTTGTAGTGCGCGATTTGACTCACGTAGAGCTTTGAGTTTCTTGCCAGCGGGCAGTTCAAATTCCTCGTAACCAATGTGAAATAAAAACGTTAATATCTTCGTTAGGAGTTGATTTTGGTAATTTTCGTAGTGTGAATCGAGTTCTACGTGAAATTCTGGTTAAGAAATGTGTATCAGATTGCTTAAATTCGTACCTTGTCTAGTGGTCCATTGGAGCAATAGTAGAAAGTCAATACCATTGGACTCCAGTCTTTTTTTTTTTGGCCAGAGCATTTGTTTCAAGCACTCTGCATCGCAAGATTATTGAAAAACATGGGAAGTCAATTATTTTCTCTGTACCTGTGGCGACCTTCTTCCGATGTTTTGATAGAGAGCAATCTTACGCGTTGGTGAACCGATTGAATAACGTTGATATCTTACATCATGATCTTGCACCGAAAGGATCCAATTTCGATCAATTTCAAACAGAAATGGCCTTCATTGCGGCCAGCAGCTCAGGTTCGAGCAACCCAATTCCAAATTGAGATGCCAATTGACCACTCTTTGGAGGCGGGACTTTTTGCACGTCATTTATCTTATAAGAAACGGCAATTTCAATCCAAAAACTTGCGCAAATTTCGTAATACTCATCATTGAAAACACCGAATTACAACGAATTTTGTGATATCTTAAGTTTATTAAGTCGGAAATTGGAGAGACTATGTATTTAGGAATGTCAATTGTTTTTAGAAAAAATAAAGAAAAACGCTTAACAAAAAATGTTGAACCAGTCTCTACTACAAATCCATGAAAAAACCCTCTTTCTATTCAGTCAAGATTCCTCATTAGTTAATGAGCCACGGAAAAAAATTATTATAACGTACGATGAATTGAGGTGTGAGGGCGAAGTTACCATCTTCCACGATTGCTGCAATTGCGCAGATGATAATTTTTAGCGAACTGTCCTAGCGACCTTGTTTTTAAACTCAGATCTGACCGTGCATGGAAAATTTTTCTGAACACAGAGGTACATTCTCACATAGTGTTCTCCCCTTCTTCAACACGAACTGCTTTTTTGAGGTTCATCAATCGATTTTAGGGAGGACCAGGGCAACTTGAAAGTCTTTTTTCCCCCAAAAATTTTACCTCCGAATACCCTCTAATATCGAAAGTCCGTGCCACAAGCAGGAATTCTATTCTCACCAAGAACAATTTCCCAGAGCATCCATACAAGCGCGTCCATCCGATCTTTTTAACCGATTTTCTTTTTGAGGTAGACGACATTTTCTCATCCCAATGAAATTCTATTCGCCAGTACAATAATCCCATTTGAACGAGAATTCTATATATTGATTGATCTGTCATTTAAACCTATGGAAAAGGATGGATAAACAAGGTGCTCCTAACGAGCATCTCAATAGTGATCGATGCTTTACCCTAGCTTGAAATGAGAAAATATCGAAAATTCATCATTCACGCCTCCCCTCTAGAGAATTCCAAGTGTCTTCGAGTGAAATCAGGTGAGAAAAATATAAAGAAGGTCGGATGATCTGACAAATGCTCCGCAAAATTTTCTTACGTTCTTGTTTAAACTTTCATCGTTAGAAATCTCGGAGTGCAATCAGAAGTGCTACTCACTCTAGAGCTATCTATTTTGCCCGCCATACTCGAGTGATATGAATAAAGAGTGAAATCCACTCCGGAAGAGTGGAGTTAACTCCTCAGAAAGATTAAACTCCACTTCTTGTATGATTCTGGTTGTTTGGAGCAATTTAGGCTCCGGAGTGAAATCCACTTTGGAAGGGTGGAGTTAACTCCGAAGGAAGAGCAGATTCAACTTGCTTAAGTCGGGTTGTTTGGAGGAATAAAGGCTCCGGAGTGAAATGCACTCTGGATTTCACACCAGATTTGTAACAGTGTGAGTGCTTAGTGCTGTGAGTTGAGTCGGCAGACTCTCAAGCCGTCTGTCATTGTTGCATGATGAATATATACCTAATCCAATTTGAAACGGTCAGAGGGTGGTAATGCAATGATTACGTTAATGTCGCTTGTTGTGCAGATCAGAAATCTGCGACTCGTCCGATGCTCTGATTTGATGCTGCGTGAACCCGCTGCCCTCGAGACTCCGAGACGTCTGTGACGTGCTCCACGTTACGTCACGCGAATCCCATCCACCAACATTGTTGCTGCCGTGTTGTCAGTGTGTCGTAGGAAAGTACATTCGGACGTAATGGGCCTGTTGCATGCAAGAGATACAGCCGCGCGAATAGACTTTTTAGAGGTTAAATGACACGAAAATTACGATGGTCACATTAAAAAAGTCTGAAATACACTCCTTACTGCGCAATTTGCGTTGTTAGGAACGCGCTTTTTCAAATTTCCCGCGCCTGGGGGCAGTTTTCTAATCACCGGAAACAAGCAAACGGCGGGCTCGGTGATTTCCGGAAGATGCCGAGTCGTTGTTGTTGTTATTTTTTCCTTCAGTTTGTTTACAAACCCAACGTGATCTCCTACAGAGGTCCATATACGCTTTATGCAGTAACCAAATCGATCAACTTTTAAATATCCAACGCAATCCTTCTACATTTCATTTCACGATGTCACGAGCTCCGATGTTTAGGTTATGTTGTCAGTTTTAGTTGACCGGAAATAGCCGCGATTTGCCGTTAATTGTTTCCGTTAGAAAACTGCCCCCAGACGCGGGAAATTTGAAAAAGCGCGTTCCTAACAACACAAATTGCGCAGTAAGGAGTGTATTTCAGACTTTTTTAATGTGACCATCGTAATTTTCGTGTCATTTAACCTCTAAAAAGTTTATTCGCACGGCTGTATCTCTTGCATGCAACAGGCCCATTCTACCAAACAGACTTATGTGGAGGTGAGAAATGTGGGGTGTGCTCGTTAGTTCTCTTTGCGTAAGAGTGAATGGGAATAATTGTGCGCCAGTGACGTCAGCGGCAATGATAGTGCGCACTCAAACGACGGGGAGATCGTCGTCGGGGCGCTTTAACTCGTGAGCCCTGTGCACAAGGCTCTCTTGCCATGCCCGCGGCTCATGACTCCCGCATTCAGTTGGCACATAGGTCTCTTTGATAGAATGCAACATCCCGCTTTTCCAATTCTTCAAAAGGAACCACACCCACTTTTACATTGCTTCTTATGCAGCTTCGACGAGCACATCCCACATTTCTCACTTGCACATAGGTCTGTTTGGTAGAACTACGTCCATTCGTTCCTCAAACATCGTCAGGATAAAATGGACCGCATTTTTTCAGCAATAAGGAGCCGCTATTTCTGACTTATTCTTAAAAGTGTTTATCTTCTTGAGGAAACATATGGAGGGCCGGATTTACTTACTTGCCGCCCATGAGCCGCCTGTATTTTGCCGCCTCCTTCTCATTCGTTTTGAAACATCAATAAAAACCGTCAAGTGAACGTGCCGGTGGGAAAGAGGCGTATGAGACGCGTTTACTCGTGTTGGTCACATTTTTTGCGAAAGCCCTGTCAACACCACTAGCAAAAGTTCACGGAACTTGGCGCGAAAGTTAAGTTCCGTAAACCTATCTCTGTATGGACAAGACCATCCATTTATAAGAGATGAACCAAAAAATTATGAAAGAACAAACATAAATGTGGTTTAATAATTTTAGCTTCCGCCCTCGCGCCGCGCTGACCGCACTGTGTTTGACGCAATGCGTGAAGTATTCCCACAGTCTTACATGTGCTACGCGTTTCGGGCCGACCGCTGCTGCACACACTGTGTTTGACGCAATGCGTGAAGTATTCATGCAGTCTTGTAGGCGCTATGCGTTTCACGTTGCCCGCTGCTGACCGCAGCGACCGCACTGTCTTTGGCGCAATGCGTGAAGTGTTCATGCAGTCTTGTAGGCGCTAATATGTGTTACATGCCGACCGCTGCGCCGAGGGTTTCTCCTTTTCATCTCACGTTCTCGTCATCATTGCTCTCTGCGCCGCGCCGTTCCAGGCCAAATTCCGTGTTCGGTTTCTCTCTGAGTCTTAACTCGACTAATTAAAGGTGCTGTCTATTGTATCACAGGACGACAAAATTAGAGATATACTCTCAGGAAGTGAGAGATTTTGTCACCTTTGCTCGTTCGAAATTTTTTTTCTGAATCCGATTTTTCTTTATAGCTACATTTAAAAAAATTGCAAAATTTGCCGCCCCTTAAATTTGCCGCCATGAGCCGCGGCCCGTGTGGCCAACCCGTTAGTCCGGCCCTGAACATATGGCACATATGCTGTTTCTAAAATGAACCGAAAGTAGTGGTTCCTTTTTGCAAAATGTAGTCCAAATATCCTATGGCAAGCCTAATTCTTATAAGCCATCCACAGTCGTTCAAGGGTCAATTCTTTTTTCAAACGCACATGCGCATCGAGAATTAGAGGCGGGTTGATATCTGACTTTTTTAGGCGCCACGATTAGCCAGTATAAAGTACTCAAAGTTTTCAGGCGCAAACACTGCGAACGAAGATGGGGGGGGGGGGGGGGAGCAGGGAGCCTTCCCCAAAAATGTGTCGAAATTTTAAAGCCTCTAATATGCAGTTTCAGTCAATTTTCGTCATGAATAATTACCGAATATACGCGTCTTTGCTTCCGTTTTCCTCCGTTCCTTCCCTCTCTCTTTCTGCCCGTCCTCTTCCTCCTGTATTTCAATCGGGCGGGGGCAAGGCATACGCCCCCCCCCCCCCCCCTGGATATGCCTATACTAACTCCTACTCGAACCGAATCACCAAAAACTCAAAGAAGACATAAAGACTGTAGAAAAAGAAAAAAAAAAAACACATGTACCCCTTTTTCGGAATGGCACCCATACGAACCGAAGTTTTAAACGAAGACAGCGGCTCGCACGGCTGTTCCACCAATCTTCCGTGCTAAGAAAGAACGCCGTATGAACATCCGAGAGTTGCCAAATTTCCTTCCATAAAATGTCTATTTTTGCGGAAATTTCTGCATATTACTCCTTGCAATTTCCTGATGTTCAAGATAAAATTGTGAACAAAATTGCCCGAAAAATTGGAGGAATACTCTTCAAAATTTTCCCCATACATTATTCTTTTATCAAAGGCAATTTGGCAGCGCCTGAAGGCTCATACGGCGTTTTTCTTTAGGACGGGAGCAATGCAATGGGCTTTCTTTTCCGATTCCGGGTGAAACTGGAACGGGCGCGCGGGGTGACTCTCCGGGCCCGGGAATGTGAACCGCTCTGAGTGGAAACCCAACAAGTCGATTCCGCGATGATCCCTGACCTCCATCAGGATGCCCATGCTCCATGGCTCATCAGATATGTTCGGGATGGACATGAAGCGTATACGTGGTCACTAACCCGAGAGACGGGTACCCGGTCCCCAGCCCGCAGTGTCACTTCCACAATCCATGTCCGCCGTCTTGCCCACTCCCATCGGAGTCCAGTCCAGCGGACGAATCTACGGTAAATGTTGGCGGAGGTCACTGGATGACCTTGACTTCACCCCGACGCCCGGCCCGACGCCCCGGCCCGACGCCTAGCGCCGAGAGCTCGGCAGAATGTCACAGACTCGGCATTGTTGCGCCCCAGCGGCCTGGCGCACAGTTGGACGATCGATGTGGAAAGGTCGCACATAGAATTTTGACTTAAATTGCGGATTTTGAGGACTACTTGGATTGCATTTTGTCAAAAGAACCAAGAGCGTTCGAATTTCGCTAAGATTGTGCAACTTTTTTTTACCTTGCAAATATAAACTGATCATCTAAACAATATTTATCTTTACTCCAAAAAAATCATGAATTTAAGACGAAAATCATCTTTGTAAATTTAATTTTTTGCATGATTTCAGTAATTTTTGTCGAGGAATGTGAGTTGCCCAATCCTAGGAACAGTGGAATGCCCTGGGTTCCTTTTTGCAAAATGCAATCTTTTGATTCACATCGTCACCTTCCGGCCAAAGTATCATAAGCGGCATTTGACGTTTCAAAATTTCCGTCGCCATTTGATTCTTTTACAGAGAAATTGTTGGTTGAATTTGTTTGAAAATTTCACTGAATTTCATCGGCAGCTCAAAGAAAATTCATTGAAATGTTTGGACAGCCTCGTTGAATTTCTCAGTAAAAAAAAATAAAATGGCGGTCGAAATTTTTAATCGTCGCATGGCGCTTGTGATACTTAAGCCGGAAAGTGACGACGTTAAGGGGTGTTTCGTGAAGGAAATTTTACACAAGAACCAATTTAGGGGCTTGGAGGACAAGGCGCCTTAGTCCAGTTTTTGAAAAATTGAGATATTAATAATTTCAAGTAAAGCTAGTTTTAATGCATATTCTGTGAAAAATTCGCTCCCTAATTCCAATTTTTAAGCATCGAAAAGTCGATTTGAAATTTCTTTCCGCCGCAAGGATCCATGCAATTTCGAAATTTCAAACACGTATTCCTCGAAATAGCAAAAACTGCACTTAAGCGCGTTGTCCTCCCCCTCAAAGCTCTATGTTTTGTAACGACGTATAGATAAACACCTTTAAAAATCTCCTTATCATGTTCGACCTCTTTCATTGACTCTCTCCACTGTGTTGCGGCGCACAGTGGAGAAAGTTGGCGGGAGAGATTTGGCATATGATGTGGAAACTTTGAAAGCTCATCTCTTCTTCAATACAAAACGTAGAGGTTAAACACGATTCCATCGAATCCCTCTTATATTTCTTGTAAGGAGCACCCTTATTATATATGTACATTATGACAAAATAAACTTTCAAATCCGTATTTCCAGCCAGTCTACAACAGTTTGATGGCTGACATCTTTTGATAGTTCGTTCCACTGTGCGGTGGCGTCCGATTCACAGTGACTTGACCTCAGTGACTTTTCGAGTGAACTTTCGATTTTCTCATCAGGTTGCCTATTGCTAGTACGCTCCTATTTTGTTTCAAGACTTCTCTCACAATCAGAAAATTATCTTTCCGGAAAGTCTCTAGAGACCGAGAAAATCGGGAAAATGCGATAATATAACAATGGTGTATTTTTTCGGAAAATACACTACAAAGCTGCGGAAAATCATGAAAATTATAGAAAGTTTTAAAAAAAGCATGACAACAAAATCATGGAATCTCTGTTACAGAAATGAAAGTTGGACTAAATAGTAAGTTTTCCCGTGAGTGAGCAATGAGCATAGTCGGCAGTTTCGTAACCAGAAGTTTTTCATAGGGAAGGAGGAGGGCTCCGAAGGTAAAAAAATCCATGGAAAGAACTCGCAGCTAAGTTCAACTTCCCATACGATATGGCAAGAGTAATCTCACCACTTTTTATTCATTTTTCTGATTGTGATTGTCTTTTTAGAGTAATTGACAAGCGAAAATTTAAAGTTTCGAATTGATTATTCGCCGATACGGTATGGTTTGCTAAATCGTCAATCGTAGGTACATGAGGAAAACATATTTGTTTGTATTAAACAAAAAAAAAAAAGGAAAAAAAAGAAAAACCTATGCCTTATAGATGTAGAATTTGGTCTCTTCCATATAGACAGAAACGGATTGGAAAATTGTATCTCTTGTCCGAATACTTTGTTAGCCCTCCGAGTTTTTCAATGCGAAACGTTAAGTAATTTTTTCAAGAGTCAAAGTACATTAGGGTACTATGCAGGGTAATGGATGCGGTAAACTTCAATGTAATCCGATTCAATTTGCATTTTTCTTAGAGAGCGCCACACCCATGTTCAAAATAGATTATATAAATATTCAAAGAAGGGGGAAAAGATTCCAGTTTTCCGCATGGTATAGATTTTTGAGATTTCCCCCCAAAGTCCGAGGATCCGTTACTTTAAAGTAGCAGCTTAATTATAAAGATTTGCAAATTACCAAAAAAATGAAAACCGGTCTTGGACCAGGTGTATACAATACTGCGTTTGTTTGCTGTTTGCTCGTTTGTTGTTGTTTACTTTATGCCCATTTCAGTTGTGCGAGTCAAGTAATCATAAAAGTAGAATGCCCTTGAAAAACTTTTTGGGTCATTGGAAGGGGGAGGGATCCAGGTCTCCATACTGCCGTGCTAAGGAAAAACGCCGTATGAGCCTTCAGGCGTTGCCAGATTTTTCTCGATAAAAACCGAATTTACTGGAAGATTTTTGAATGTTTTGCTTCAAACTCTTCAGACGACATTGTTCGCAATTCGATCTAAAATACTTGAAAATTTCAAGAAAAATATTCATAACTTTCCCAAAAAATACATTATTAATTTTAGAAAATTTGGCAACTCTTGAATGTTCATACGGCGTTTTTCCTCAGCACGGCAGCATACATCCCCTCTCCGCTACATTTGCGATTCTCTTATTTGAATCTGGTCCTAAAAAATTTCTCTCAGCATGTACTGCCCAAGTCGATGAGCCGAACAATAAGACATGCAGGAAATCATGAGCCTCCTCTTCAAACAATGCACTAATGCGCGTCAGGTTATAATCAAAATTCGACTCGAATCACCTTCGCATGGCATGCAGAAAATTTGCGGGACCTAAATTCATGACTGATAATAGGTCAACCACAATTATCATTATTGTACACGCTCATTAGTGCTAACATCGGCAATGAGAAAAGAGAGTGCGCGTTCGGTCGAATCCTATTGAAAATGTCCGTAGCATGTGATTATAGAATGATATACTGTCGCCGCAGCCGCGCCGTTACTGCTCTGTGTGAGTGTATTCTTCCCTAATGAAAGCTTATAACATCTCTCTCCAACATGACAAGACTGTATTTTAGACATCGAAGAAGCATGCAGTGTGCATGAGTTCGATGCAACCCTTCAAAGTAAACGAGGAGGACTCTATACCGAATTAAAGGCTCTCGTATACAAATACTTCGTTTTAGAAGTTTTACTGTTATACGTCCCTGTTTCTTCCATTTTCCCATGTAGAACAGCAGTATGTGCTGTCCTCTGCGTACTACATCATATTTTTACGTGCTATCTTCGCTTCTTCTTCGAAAAACAAATTTTAAGGTTAAAAACTGACAGAAAAAGGTATCGGTGTCCAAGAGATAGCTGAATAATGTGGACTTACGGCTGTTCTGTCTGAAATCATGTCAAATGTTTGTGCACCTATTGTTTTTTCATCACTTCCATCTTTTACAATGATAATTCAAATGTTCCTGTTGTAACGTTATCAGTCAGTTCCTTTTAATTAGATTAGTCGGATTTTGAAGGAAAGTCAAATTCGAAAAGGCCGCACTGATGCTCTCTTCGGTAATACGGTAGACGATAAGTACCTTTATCCTCTTCACGAAACGGAAATGTGTTTAAAGCAACTTGTTTTTGACCCCAGAGTGCATTTCTGCCATGCTGAGGAAAAAAGACGTATGGAAATCCCAATATTGCCGAATTTCTCCCGATAAAAAACTCATTTTTTTATAAAAATTCTGGAAATTTTTCATTAAAATTTTCAACTGATTTCGATCGAATTGCGAACAAAATTCCCTGAAAATTTGTAGGAAGATATCCACAAGTTTCCCATGAAAATTCGTGTTTTATCAAACTAAATTCGGCAACAGCCGAAGACTCATAGGACGTTTTGCCGCGCAGTAGATTCACTTCCGATGCCGTACGACTTCGCCGAGGTGGACGATGAGCGAGTTCAATCGATGAATCGATAATCGTCGATCGAAGGATCCAGTTATTTACGTCCGAAGCGTGATCGATAGATCATTCGCCACCGTTCAATATCGAGCAAGCTTCGTTTAATATGGAGAGTTACCGGTAAGCTTTTCTGCTTTTAAGCTTGTTCTGCGTCCTGTGCCCTTTTCGTCTGTAATAGATTCGGCGCGACGCGACATAGACAGGAAGTCGACCGTTCGTTGTCGGTCTGCAACAGTCAACAAGATCGCTGCAGATCATGGCTCAATAAATTCTCGAAAGGGCTGAACAGCCGTTTTAATTTTCTCGCTCTAAAATCTTACTTTACAATATAAATTCATAAGAATAACGCGTAACGCTTAACGCATAACGCCTGAGGCGCGAAGCGCTTTGAGGGGTTGGGACGCGAAGCGGTCAGGGGGCTGGGGGCAGGGGGGTGTAGCCCCCTAGTATGTATTTAAAGTTTCATCGGCTGAAACATTGAACAACCAGAGAAAGGAGGGGTATAAGCGATAAGGGCTTTTTTTGGTCCCACTTTAGCTGAAATTTCTCAATTCTATGATTTGTTGCTCATTAAAAGTAGCTACATTTTACGGGATGCATCGTGATTTGGTCATTCCTGGTCTCCTTTCGGATATAGCTCTGGTCTGAATATTAGTTCAAATGCCAATTTTGGTGTAAATTGCGGATTTGCAGTCAAATCCCGAAAAACATCGGCCTTTAGATCCATGCTTAGGCCAGTATTGGACCTGAAAGAAGACTGGAAATGACCAAACCATGATGCATTCCGTCAAATCTAGACCTACTAACTACTAACAAGTCGCTCTTATAGCTTTTCTGAGCGCTCTGCGACACCCAACCGCCACTGATAGCGATCCTACCAGAGCTTCTCCGGCAGATCGCATCCCCTCATTTCCTGCCTTATTCCCTCAATCCACGATTTGGCAGGGCGCCCTCCACGTTTTCTGCTAGCGGGGACCCAATTCAGAACCTTCTTAGGCAACCTATCAGCTGGCATCCGTTGCTCATGACCATACCAGACAAGCTGTTTCGTGAAAATGCCATGCACTATGTTGTTTTCGACGCCCTTTGGATGATAATCTAGACCTCCAATGAGTATAACATCGTAGAGTTGAGACACTTCAGCCAGGGTGGGCCCAATAACGACCCTTGTCAAAGGGCCCTTCCTTTTAAGAGAGTTTCCCGAAGCGCATTCAGGAGTGCAGGTGCATGGGCCGAAGCTCCAAGTTTTAACCATTGAAAGTTTTGGATTTTATCGTTTTCATAATGATTAACGAGAATCCCGGTGTGGAAAGTTGGTAGTTTCAGTTTCGGAAACGCCTTCAATTGTGGCGTGATACCTCACGCGTTCCGGAGAGTACGAATAGTTGTATCCTTGCGCCGTAGCAATGCGATGGAAGATTAATATTGAAATAGCCTCCACGCTGGCCTTGTTGATTTTCCTTTGCCGATATAGCAGTTTTGACCGCATACTTTAAGTGTGGTTACGCTAGGATTGTAATTAGCAAATGGATCATTTTTCTAGAAAGTACGTATAAAGTACTTATTGGCCAGCTAGTTTCGGAAACGCATTCAATAAGGACTGATATCTCACGCATTCCGAAGAGTACGAATAGATGTATCCTTGCGCCTTAGGAATGCGATGGATGATTAATATTGAAACGTAACCTCCACGATTTCCTTGTCGGTTTTCCTTTGCCGCTATAGCAGTTTTGACCGCATAGTCTAAGTGTGCTCAAGCTAGAATTGTATTTATCAAATGGATAATTTTTAGAGAATAATTTAAAAAAATGAAGGTGATTCTTCAAAAATTTGGAGAACGATTAGATAGCCCATAGATAAATTGATAATTTCTGATTTTAGGAATTTTCTTCAAAAATCTTTGAGCATACGTTACGCAGTAGATCGTCAGATTGCACACAAAACGTCGTCTCCCGGACGAAGGATCGTAACTCTATTCCAAGTTTGCCAAATCGACTCAAATAATTAATTTATTTGACAATGTTATATCTTTGCAATTTTCATCAAAATTTTTTCTGATTTTTGCATGAAATCTGAGAAAAAAATCGATGAAAGTTTCAGTTAGAAATTTCCAAGATGCCCCTAGTTATTGTGCAATTGCGAGGGGAAATTTGGCAACATTGAAATAGAGTTACGTTCTTTCTTGAGGGAAACGACGATAAGACTGAGCCATAGTGCGAAATAACTCCGAAAGCACGGTCCTAGCAAACATCGCAAAGTACTTTACCGTCTGATTTGCGGTATTCACTTATGGGACTTTCTTTTGAGGCTATTTCAAAATATAATCTGCCCGATGATTTGTGGGAGGATCGATTTCAATGGCGATTTGGAGTCGCAGAGTGCTCCAGTGCGCTGAGGTAGCGGCTTTATGTATGTATCTTGGTTAAATCTTTTGTACACATACATTTTAGACCATAGCACGATTGTGATGTTGGAAGATTTTTCGAAGAAATCTTTCCAAAATCCAAAAATTATCAATCGTTTTCCAAAGTGCTGAAGATTCACTCAAAAAATCATTTGTGCCCCTTTAAAACAGGGTTTATTCGTGAATTGGAATGAAATCGGGGGCAAGTCTTTAGTCCTGGCACAGACCGCACCGGGGTCCCATCCGACCCCTCTCACACCTTTTAGTATAGCGGGCCCAGCAAGAGCGCATCGTGGATATTAGCCATTGTCTTACACTCCAATGGATGATCTTGATCCAGTTTGGAGCCACCAGCGAGGTTGTCTGATTTTTCGAAAAATAGCAATTATTTTCCAATGCATTTCCTCGTGAGTGAGAGAAACATGGCAACGGTGTACCGGGAGGCGATTCCCTTTCAAATGATAATGCCTCGGCGAGCACAGCAAGGATTACGATCATGGCAATTATCGCTCTTAAGGCTGATCGCTGATAACCATTGCCAATATGACGACGAGATCGTTATCAGCACCGCTGCGCCACCACTTGATAGCAATGGGCTTTTAAAGTACGACCAGAAACACTTTATGGGATGTCGTCTCGTGGAGGAGATGAGCGAGGATTGGCTACCACCTGGGAGGTGGCTCGTTGTAGGCGGAGAGGGTAGCGCCCCCTTCCAAAGTTTTAGGGAATTTTCTTGAAAAAATCATCGACGACGCGACGTTGACATTCGGTGCTAGCATGAATATTTTTGAATGTTTCACAGAAAGACATGGAAGTCTTCCTATTCTTAGGGGTTGATCCGAGGATAATCCCAGGGTCGTGACCTGCCGGAACTCAAAAATTTAATTTAATTTTTTATTTTTTTAGAGAAAGGTGATATTCCGCCCCGATATAAATCAAACATCACGTACTAGTGGTGTTTAATTCTCAAACATTTTCCAGGGAAGAACTTCTAGACCCTCCTTTCTTTTTCCGAAATTTGCCCCTCCTTTCAAGGAAAGAATTCACCCTCTGCGCAGTCTGCGCCACTGACAGCGGTGCACGCAGGGGCGGAAGATGAATCCACGGGGTCATTCCTCCAAAATAACGTCATTATTGGTGATTTTTAGGAAATGTCAACCTTTGAATCCTCTTTTCCATTGGAGACTTTGCACCTGGACCCGCCCACCCCACTCCCAGAAAAAAAAATTCTGGCCACGAAACTTGGTGCCGAACGGAGGAACTCCAATTCGCAAGTGGTAGAATAACACACTACATCGTAAAAATTGTGTGAACATTGGTTGTATCCACCGAAAGTGTTTCATTTCGACGTACTAATGCCGAAAAGAACCGTGTGAAAAAAAGTAAACTAGAAGGAACCATGTTGCCCGCGAATTCTAATCACGAAGTTTCTTTTAATATCATTCATTATTACATGGTTTATTCTGACATTAATACGTCCATTCCATTGATCACTCTTGCCTGCGCTCTAAATTTCTTCAATTCTTCTTCATTTTCCGGAAGGTCGCATATTAATGTTTTGATATTTATGTTGCAGGTGAGTATCGTCTTCACATTCCTCTGAGGAAAAATATCGCCGCGAGCAGAAGGAACGAAATGCGCTGGAAACCTTTAATTGAAAAAGAAACCAGTATGTATAGCGAATGATATTTTTTCCACGAATTCCGTCGGATGAGTATACTGCCGTGCTGAGGAAGAACGCCGTATGAACATTCGAAGGTTGCCAAATTTTTCCGGATAAAACATGTATTTCTGAGGAAAATTAAACGAATTTTTCCTTGAGATTTTTTGAAATTTTACATTATATTGCGAATAAAATTGTCTGAAAAATTTAAAGAAAAAACTCTATTATTCTTCAAGAAAGTCGGTTTATATTGAAAGAGATGTGGCAACGTTTGAAGGCTCATACGTTGTTCTACCTTAGCGCGACGGTATAATTGCCGATGCCGACTCGTCGTCACAAGGCGATGTTCGCCTTGTAGTCTTGTACATCTTCGTTCCGTGCAGAAATTACATTTTCCCATAACAGATCGTAAAAAATTATGATTGCAATTTTTTGTTTTCCGTTCTGTTTCGCGCCACGGCCTTCGCTCGAAACGTGTCGGAGCTCTTTTATGACGGGGCGTTAAGTTTTACACCCGGCCCGTCCCGTGGCCTATGGGTCACGACGCCAAAATTTAAGGGGTATCCCAAGGACCTCGTAAAATGTCTGAACACTTGCACCTGACATCGCGAGGCGTATTATGTGGTTATAAGAGAAATTACATCCGAAATCTATGAGTCACTGAGTAAGGGATATGTTGTAACCGTCTACACCGAAAAGAAAGTAAAAGCCGCAATTTGTGCGACGGGCTACCCAGGAACCTCACTTTTAGTGGACATATTATTTTTTCTGTGGTAGGATAATTTAAAGACAGGTCGTAAATTGTGGTTCTCCAGACAAAGAAAGGAAACCTTATTCTTAGGTTGCAAAATTGACCTAAACAATTATTTTTTCACAGCAGCTTCTATTCAAAATTTTGCTGATTTTTGCAGTGCTCAGAAAAAAAATCGGTGAAATTTTCAGAACAAATGCCCAACCGTTTCTCAGTAAAAATACAATTTAAGATTTAAAATTTGTCAATGTTGAAATGCAGTCTTAGTTATAGTTATGCGAAATAACAAATTACACAAGTCGATTTTCGGGACTCTGAGGGGGTTGATGAGTGATGAGTCACACTTTCTTTTATTTTTACTCAAAAACTATTTTTTTAAATTCTCAAAATTGTGGACAGTGAGGGGATTCATTACTTTAGTCTCTTTTTCGCCCCTGAAAACCCGTGCCAAGTCTTAAAAGGAAGAATTATTGGTGTCTAAAAGTAAATTAACACCATTTGAAAATAAAATATACTGCTGACCTGAACTCAAGGAATCTCATTTTTTTTTCGTGCCGATTCTAAATTCAAATATCCGAACCTGGAAACCTGAATCCTATCAACAGCAATTAAACTGCCAATTTATGATTGACCCCCAAGCGAAAGCCATTAGATGCGTTTGTGTGTGAGAGAGTGCCTGAGTGCATGCTTGTCATGAGTGCTGACTGTAGGCGCTTCCTCTGAGGCAGCAAATCCGTGCCAATTCGCCAATTTCTAATCGCTCGCAACAGTGTACGTTAATTACGGGTGAGTGTCATTTGAAAATTGAAAGCAGCCAATAATTGATTTTCATTGTTGCCGCTCTCGAGCACTGGCTTTGAAAAAAATTTCTCGACTCTCTCTTGACTCGGCCGGTTGCAGTAGTCCTCTACCTACCAAAATTGTTCCATATCTAAACCTCGAGTTCCTAAATGAACCTACACCTAAATGAACATATTCAACTTGAATAGGTCTAACTACGTTTCACGTTGTCTAATATTCTTCAGCGTTTTATTTTTTTTTTAATTTGATACTGGGCAAATCAACGCTTCAAACTCCCTGTAAATGTACCCTGAGAAATAATGAATGGGTATGCTTGTAAAATAGTAAGTCTCAGCGTTGCCTAGTTTTTTTTGTTTAAAAAGGAGGACACCAGAAAAAATTATGCAATGTTTAATGCAATAAAGTTGTTTCAGTGGCCAAATCCGTTTAAATCTGTATCAGCCACTGTTCATTGTGAATGATGTACAAGTTTAGGCTGAGAACGTTAAAAAAAAAAAAAAAATTATGTTAGGTGAAAGTGAAGCTGTCAAAAATCCATAGGTACGGACTGACTATTATATCGACAGGGAAGGAAGATATTTACTCGAGTCAGATCTCCAGTTCCCGTGTGCTTCACAAAAAACTTTTATTTCTGCGTCGGAAGAACGAAGCATCATCTGGCGTGCCATTCTTGAGCCGTCTTTCACCTCAAGGCACCAAAACCGCTAATTCGTTCACCACCGTTGACCTTGGCACCTTGACTGTCAAACATGCTAAACTAGTAATCAGTGAAACCTCTGCCCTTCTGTATTCGTTTTCTTCTTACAACTGCCGATTCGATCTCATAACCAAATCTACTAAAATGACTTGTATAGTAGAGTTCTCGCCAAATTATTGGCCTAATTTTTCAATGCACTGATTTGCCATCTCCGTAATCCCACTAACACGAAACGTAAGAGTCAAGACGATGCATGACTTCAAAAGTTGGCCATCTTCAGAGGCGGATGCAGCAATTTGGCAACAACGGATTTCCTTCATTTAAACCTATGCTAAATAATCGATTCTCTTCGGAGCACCTGGCCCCTCCAAGAATCGATACTTTTCCGTAGGTTTAAATGGAGGAAATCCGGTGTTGCCAAATTGCTGGATCCGCCAACGGCCATCTTGTTTGGCGTGGACCCTCAAAATGTGTAGTCAATCGCGGTTTGCCCTTGCTCTTGCAGGCAAACTTTTTTCGAATAATGACGAACCCTGGGCAATCGCACGTGGGTGTAATCAAAGGAAGTCCACAGTTTTTGTTTCGTTGGACCAGATTTAGCCTGATTGGAAGTTCTGTCCACCTTGTACTGTCAATATCACTGCATTCACTACCTTGAACTAAGTTTGACAAAGTTCAAGTTCATAAATACCTACTGGCGAAAAATCATAAATATAGAGTCAGGGTACCTTAATTCATTTTAATTCGAAATGCCACAACGATAACAAATTTAAACCACTATGAACATACTTACAGCTTGATAAGTATTGCTGACCCTCAGGCATTATAAATAAAAGAAAATTTGAGTGTCTCTATACACTAATTTTAGGAAATGAAGTATATCTTAATAGCCTCGAATGTCAAATGTTAGGCGGGTAAACAATGTGGTGCAGTCAATGTTGAAAAGTTTTCTCGTTTTAGAACTCAACGTGAACTGTTCGCTCTCAGCTTGTGACCCTGAGCTTTCTGCTACGGAGGTACGCAGGAAGATCTACCACTTTCCATTTTTCAAATCGACTCTCCCATTTTTAAAACCCCTCTCCCCTTAAAAATATTATAGTGTTCGCTCTTTTTTGGTTTTTTACTTACAAGTTACTGCGATTTTGCAAAAAGTTGGTATATCGTCATTAATATGAAGTGTTGATGTTTTGAAAATAGTTTCACCGGTTTTCTCGTAAAATGTTCTCTAAAAAGCACCACTTAAAATTAAAATTGTGACGAGGTAAACGTACAATTTTATAACTTTTGTCCAAAAATTCATGTCCGATTCCCTCCAAAGACTCGTTTCACTGTGTGCCGGGCCCTGCCATTTACAATGAAGTTTAATTGTAATACTTGTCCTGAAGTTTTTGCACCCCCAAGTAGCATTTTGCAACGGAAAAATCGCGATCTTTTGAAATTATGTCGCGAATTTATCACGATTTTTTGGCGATAAAATTGCTAGGAGAATCAACATCTGAGCGAATATCCTTAATCTTGTCCCAATTTTATTTCTATAAAATCGCGTTCGATGAAGTCGAAATTTTATCCGAAGTTTTCACGATTTTTTTGTTCAATAACATCGTGATAAATCACTGTCCATATTTCGCATTTTTTTTTTTTTTTTTTTTTTTTTTTTTTTTTTTTTTTTGTGCAAATTTTTGCAATTGTATCGCAATTTAGCACAATGTTTTATCCGGTAGCATTGCAATAAATCGACGCCGATAAAATCTCGATACATTTTCCGATCGAATCGCAACTCATCGCAATCACTACTACTTGGGCATCTGCCATTCTCCATCAATTTGCTCTCAAATTCTGCTTCGTCAACATGAGGTCATTGTCTAACTGATTGTCAAGAGATCATCTAAGATCGTTCAGCTGTATCATATTTCGCGTATCTGCGTTAATACGGTTTCGTGAAGTTTCAGAATCTAAGTACTTAAATTAAAACCACTATCACTTGACGATTTTAGAAATGTATGTAAATATGAGAGTGAATGTAAATGACCGAATGTGATCTCCACTTCTAGCTCTAGGTAGGTGATCCTTTTACTGAAGATCATTTTCAGTTTTGCTCATATTCCCTGAATATTGAAATTCTCCGTCGGCATTCCCAGAACTCGTGTCTGGGGATTATAACATGGCCTGACAATGTTGAGGAGCTCTGCTGTTCAGTGATGCCATTCTCATCGTGGAAATTACTCTTCTTCACTTTGCCTCTTTGAAGAAAAAGTGTTGAATTTCCAAGAAATTTGGGAACGGAGCCCGTGCCGAATAGTCTCATCTGCGGCAAACATTCCGTAATGCAGGAACTTTAAGTCTGAATCGCGTTGGCGTGTGTTCATCATGGTTGGCACCGCATCGACCTATACAGCAGTGGCATGGCGTGAATTGCGATACATCGATTGTTATGCCATTTAAACCTATGGTAGAGAATCGATTATTAAGAAGTTCGCTGTGAACACCCTGTTTATCGATCCTTTTCCATAGGTTTAAATGGCATAACAATCGATATATCGCAAAGCACGCCACGCCACTGCCATACAGATTAGGTCTATTTGCACACGATGTTATCGCACTCAGGTACAAAATGTAATTTTTGGAGGGCTAATATTTGTGTGCAATTTATTTGCTCTTGAATAAAATTTCCTGCAGAAAAGTTTCCGATGGGATCAGACTTGAAGAAATTTGATCAGTACTTGAAAGAATTACCATCATCAGAAATTTGGAATAGTGTAGTAATTGCTCTGCATGACTGCTTTTGTTGGATCTACTCACAGTAGATAGCTGAAAGTCATATCAATGGTGAAACTGCAAAAAAGCGCTTATCAGTCTGCGACGCTGCAAACTTATTGGCATAGTTTTACTAATTACTCCAATGAAAACATATTCAGCCACATTTGTTGAGAACTTCCCGGCTTTTTCGTCTCTACGTTATGGATACTCGGTGAAAATTTCAAGTAGTAGTATTAGCTTGTCCTTTTAAGATAGGTTTTGAAACACCGCAGACGAATTACACTTTTTTGCAGTTCCACCGTCGATATGCCTCGTAATTTAAGGTAAATTGATAGAAAGTTGGAAGACGTTTAATAGTATATTTCTGGCAGTGGATTTTACTAGAATCAGCCTCGCTGAATCAAACGTTGCTGAATAAATTTTCTCAGGTGTTTTATTTTTTAAACAAAAAACAAAGACACAACACTCACAACAAGCAACACTGAATATCATTCAAAAATATTCACAAAGAAGTATCAAAGAAATAGTTCGATCAGTTTTTTTTTAAAAAGAAATAAGTAACATAGATTTTTAAATGTTGCAATGGAAGCACGAGTATTTCAATCTGAGTCATTGATAAGCCGCAATTTCTTGCCCGCACTTTACTTGTAACTGTTTGCTTAGCGTGGTAAAAATTCAAAACGCCTTCAATTCACGGTGTATGTAACATGGACATCCACGGAGCACGAATAGTTGCATCCAGGTCTTGACTTATACATCGCCTGCCACGGGCTTATTCGGGCATCACCACGAGGAGTTGTGAGAGTTGAAGAAGTTTTGAGCCCTTGCATTCGAAGTGTTAGACATGGCGAAACAAAATTTTATTGGAAACTCAAGATTTCATCGGTATATTTCGTGCAGAATTTGATTTCTTTTTTCCACTTTTTAGAATAGAAATGTCGCAGCTTTTTATAAGAACGTAGAGTCCGGAAAGTTTACATAAATCCAAATCTCGACAATTTCGACGTAGTATACAACATTTTTTTCGCATCGTGAAAAGGCCCAACACACGAGTTACAATATTTGTCCAAATTTTTAGGGGAAGGTGCGGACATAACGGAATCCGACTTTCACTGCTTGCATAATACACATTACATAATACACTCTTGGCGCTAAAATCCATGTTCAGGGAAACCCTGTTTTCAAATATCGCGCGAACGTATCCACTATCAATCAGCCCATTATGTACATCTTCGATTCAAGTTGATTAACCCTTCTCCGTTAATGACGTTAGACCAAAACGGTAATTGGATCGCGTTAAACAGAAAGGAACCAAGCCACATCAGCCATTGCCAAATTTAATCGGCCAATTTAATTTTTTAAATGAAAACGGTTCTGCAGATTTTCATGCAAATTACAGTGAAAAATCTCCACAGTTTGAAGCAAATTACTGAAAAATTTCAAAGGAATCCGCACAAACGTTCTCTCGTAAAAAATTGTATTGCCCAGTTAAATTTGTCAATAGCTGATGTGGCTTGGTTCCTTTCTGTTAAACTCGGTCCAATTAATTCAAGTGATACATCGAGGACAACGATTTAAAGCCAGAAATAAGAAACGGCATCAGCCAGACTGTTGAAATTTTGTGTTCGTCGGGTGGAAATGGATGACATAGGTTAAATGGCGAAGCGTGATTAGTGGGCTATGTCTTATCGTTGCTTTGTCGTGCTTTTTCGGGTGGAATTTTTCGACATACTGTCGGATACTCAAGAGGCGCCTTTAGTTTGTCGTCCATTTCAACTGAAAAAGCAGCGATAAGACATAGTCGACCAATCACGCTTCGCCAGTTAACCTATGTCATCTACGTCCACCCGACAAACACAAAATTTCAATGGTCAGGCTGCAGGAACCTCATTGGACTCCTAAGTATTGTAGCATTTGGGCTCTAAAACGTTTATATTTACCTAGTAAGGATGTCACGGCGACTAGATGCGCTTTAACTGCGTGATCTCTAAAAATTAATTACTGTATCCTCAAAAAGCACAATGAGTGGCGAGTGGCGCTTGCAATTGTAAGCAAAAAGCACGAGTGGCAATTAGGAGAAAGTTGCCAAAAATCTGACGTGCAGATCTCACCAAAGGAGGGAAAATTCCCCAAAACAAGCAGGAACTGGGAACAAACCCAGCTTCGCACATCTCTCTTTTCTAACGCTTAACCCGCCTCTGAGAACGTCAAATTGTAACAGTGCTGTCAAATTGTTCATGCACAATGAAGACTTTGCACGGCAAGCTCAAAATTTTACTGCAATCTGGCACTCAATCTGAGCTGAGTGGTAATTAAATGTCATAAACAGTGGCGTGGCGTGGCGTGCTTTGCGATATATCGATTGTTATGCCATTTTAAACCTATGGAAAAGGATCGATAAACAGGGTGTTCGCAGCGAACACCTTAATAATCGATTCTTTACCATAGGTTTAAATGGCATAACAATCGATGTATCGCAATTCACGCCACGCCACTGGTCATAAAAGATAATGCATCCGAAAGTTCTGACATAGGAAGTTCGGCTCTCTAGACGCTCCGGGTCTGTCAACGTAGTTTCGCAGTTTTTCTGCACGTGTGCCGTTCGAACCAAGACAGGCAATTTCAAGCTCAATAAATGGCGATGCAGACTATGATACGCATATGCCATGAACAACACGACATGAAAAGACTCTAACAATTCGCGTATAATTCGGGTCTGTAAAATCTTGTCGATTAATAGTGAGGCTGCGCGTGCTGTAGAATCTTGTAGATTAGTTTATTTTTTTACAACTAATGCCGTGAATGACGTCTTTCTGTTAAAATCAACATAGAACTATAAGTAACTTAGGAGGTGGGCCAAATACTCTCTACACCCTAGACAAAATGTAAAATCACAGTCAGAGAGTTGTGCGCATGTTTAAAACAAGTCTTTCGAATATGATGAAATGAAACACAAGCTGAATCTTGATCATCAATCTGTGTTTTGTTTCACCATTTTCTAGTACTTTTTCTTCAATATGGGCAAATTTACTTCACACGAGACTGCGATTTTACACGAAATCCGAGGTTTAGCGAACAAATATATTACCCTTTTACAAACATACAGAACTTAGTTTCTATATATTTACTGGCAACTATCTTTGTTTAAAGCTCTACCATTTTGCAACTTTTATGCCACTTGTATAACACTGTTCATAATTGCAGCCGTACACTGGTTTTCATCAGGTAATTTTTGATTTAAATTTTTGCGATGAGACTAAGGTGAAAAAACTATGAAATAGTCCAGTACAGTAACTATATGTCATTCAATGTGTTTTCAAAAACGAAATCTCTGTTAATTTTGAACGAAGACACTGGGTATTTGGACAAATCAACTATTGTGCTCAGTGCACACCTAAGTGTTCCTTCATTAGTAGCAGCTTATCACGTTCAAGTGAATGAGTATATCAGCAGAGATGCCGTGTCTCCTTATCAAAATTGGCAACGGTGTTGAAGCGCCAGCGACTGTCACCTTGGGAATAATTCACACGCACTTACGGATTTACCCTGCAGTTTGAATCCTCCTATGGCCAATTCTCAGTATTATCCTCGCAGTAATTAGAATCAATACAGTTTATTACTTCTATGCTCTGTTCTCCACAGCCGTCATGGAATTCGCAAATAATTAATTGGACAAGATTAGTTGTTTAATTAATTTACGTAATTCATTGAAAGAAGCAACTACCATAAACATCAGACACTTCATAAATTTGAAGGTAACCATGGTCTCGTGACCAGAATCTGGCGATTCTGGCCGAAGAAACTTGTGTGAGAGAAGAATGTTTGAAAACACAATCCGCTGCATGTAGTTTGATAACTGAAGTCAGAAAATGCGCATTTTCTTCGGAAAGCTTGAATGCATCCGACTATAATAAATTACAATTATAATTAATTTTTTTTGCACTGGAAAATCATTTTGATCCATCGTGAGGATTCATTTCCAAAGTCTAACCGATGGATTTTACCCGAGATTCTTCAAAGTTGTGTAGCTACGTCTCCACGTTGAATGCCCCATTAAAAGTAAACCTCCCTTAAACACAATGTAAGCTCTACAGTCCCCAGGAAGCACGCCGTAACTCCAATCAAGATTTTGCATTTTTCCTCTACACATACTGTTCAATTACAAGAAAATCAAATCACTTCAGTACTTTATTCGGTAAATTTGAATTCTCAATGGCATGCCACACTTATTTGAGAATTAAGAAGAATACATGGTCGTTGTTTTTCATTAATAAAACATTTTGTCAGTTAAAAGCTGGAAAAATTTAGAATGGAGTTACGAAGTTTTTGCTGAGGACGGCAGTATGTAAGGCCTGCTAAAGGAAATAGTTGTTTGAGGAACGACTATGAATACATATAGCCATAATTCACAACTGAAACCATATCGTCACCTTTCTGGCCAAAGTATCACAAGCGCCATGCGACGTTTAAACAAATTGTGTTACTTTACAGAGACATTGTTGGTTGAATCTGTTTGAAAATTTTACTGAATTTTATTGGCAGCTTAAATAAAAGTGTGCGAAATTTTCGGACAGCTTCGTTGAACGGTTTCTCTGGAAAAAAAATAAAATGGCGGCAGAAATTTGTAAACATCACATGGTGTTTGTGATACTTTGGCCGGAAGGTGACAATATGGAGCCGCCTTAAGGAATAAGGCCTTCACAAAACAAAGAAAAATTATTAAAAATTGGCAACATTAAGAGGCGTAACTCCAGCTGGGCGATTTCGCATAGCCACGAAGCGCATAGACGAGCATGAATGACTGAGGAAACAAAATTGGCAGCATATCAAGAGCAGGGAGAGGGGGATGGAAATGAATTGGGCTCAGCATACCGTTAGTGAAACAGTGTTTATGGATCCAGGCAACTAGGTGCTATGAGCTGTGACGTCAAGGACCCGAAAGAGACAACAGACGCATCGCTAGTTAAAATCAACAATTAACATTCGATGACTCACTGCTCTGGAGAATGATGAGCTACCAGAGGATCATGGGTGTCCTTTGCCGTACTGAGGAATCTGCGAACGTTCAATACCGCCGAATTTCTCCTGCAGATGAGATGTGTACCTATATCTTGGAGAAAAGATATGAATATTTTCCCTTGAGATTTTCAGATGCGTTGAGGTACATTGCGAATAAAATTCTCAGAAATTCAAAGGGACAATTCACAAGTCATTGCAGTGGTACCAATCGCTTAGTTCTGAATTTTTTGGCAAATAAAGTGTCTTTTCAATGATCCTGTGACAAACTACTCCTGAGACGACTCCGTTTTTCAAAATTTTCCCAAATGAGGTCCCCTGAGCAAACCCTGCTCAGGTATTGCGGGAGCCGGGAGCCCTACCGGTCCCTTCGTCTGACGTCTTATGGTCGAAGTTCCTACTTTTTGCACATCGATGGCCAAAGAGCAAAACCTCGTACCTCCGCACACCGGACCGAAACAATAGGAGGAGTTGGACAAAATCTGGAAACTTCGAAAGCTTATATTTTCGAAAATATAAGACAAAAAAGTTTAAGAGTGGTTCCATTGGTTTTTTCGTGTAATTTTCTTTCGGAAACACCCCTTGAAATTGAATTAGTGACGAAATTAACATGTAGCCAACAATTGGACGTATTTCTGTCAAACGGAAGTATGTGCATTATGACGTGAGCCCTGTTATGCGCATATTCTAATGGGTCCCAGGGCTCATGTCTTAACGCACATAAATACGTTTGGCAGAAATACGTCCAATTTTATATCCGACCTCATCCGTTAGCTCGTTCCCTTGTGCCCGTTTGCAACGTCGCAAACGTGCTTGTCTTACTTTATTTTTTCATTCGGAAATTAGTCGACTTAATTTTCTTAAAACTTTCTTGTTTTCTTTTCTCTATTTGAAGAAAACTCTGTAAATTTTTCAGGCCACATAGTTGACTCGCTCCTTCTCGTAAAAGTAAAATAGGAGCAGATATTGGACATACGTGGTTTCGGACTTGAGGCATGAACATACTGCTCTCTTCTTGAGGACTTGATTTTTGTCCTCTACTCTGTAAAATTTTCAAGTCACATAGTTGCCTCGCTCCTCTTCGAAAAAGTAAAACAGGAGCAGAAATTGGACATACGTGGTTTCGGACTTCTCAGTCATCGACATACTGCTCTCTTCCTGAGGACGGGTTGGACAAGCGGAAGTGGGCTCGTGGAAATGGACGGTCGCGGCAAGTTGATGGAAGCTGCAAGGCCGGGTCCGGTGAATGTCGTGTAAACGAGCTTGAGATTACGGTGCAGCGGCAAACTAGATGATAAATAAACGCGTCGTCGACGGCGGAGGTGGGCGGGCGGGCGGGAGGTGATCGGGCAGGTCATTGAGCAAAGGTTAAGTTTAGTGAGGCGGCATCGGCACTCATGGCAGGCCGCGGACACTTCACGGAGAAAAAAAACTCGTGCGTGGGATCCGAAGTTTAGGTCATATGGATCTCTGAAGTTTTCAGATTGAGCATCTGAACACTTCAGGTCTAGCTGCCGAAGTTCGGATCATTCATCTGAAACTTCAGTTCTTACATCTGAAGTACTTCGGTTCTCACACCCGAAGTACTTCGGTTCTCACATCCGAAGTACTTCGGTTCTCACATCTGAAGTACTTCAGATGTAAGAACTGAAGTTTCAGATGTATGATCCGAACTTCGACAGCTAGACCTAAAGTGTTCAGATGCTCAATCTGAAAACTTCAGAGATCCATATGACCTAAACTTCGGGTCCCACGCACGAGTTTTTTTTCTCCGTGTTGGACAGGTTACCGGATCGAGCCATTGGAGTCGCTGACATCAACTTTCGACGTTGCCAGCCAAGTCAGTCTCTTCTCTTGCATACAGAGACATCATACATATCCGAAAAAGTAGAATACGAGCAGGATAATTTGAAATAACCGCAATGGACCTACGTGGTTTCGCACTTGAGAAATCATTTCACTGCTCTCTTCCTGAGGACTTGATTTTTGTCCTCTATGGAAAACTCTGAAAACTTTTCAAGCCACATAGTTGACCCGCTCCTTTTCGAAAAAGTAAAACAGGAGCGGATATTGGACATACGTGGTTTCGGACCTCAGGCATGGGCATACTGCTCTCTTCCTGCACGGAGGAAAAAACTTTGTGCGTGGGATCCGAAGTTGAGGTCATATGGATCTCTGAAGTTTTCGGATCACGCATCCGAAAACTCGAGGCCCAGCTGCCAAAGTTCGGGTCAGACATCTGAAGTACTTAGGTAAATATTGAAGGGCTCGGGTCACACATCTGAGGTACTCCGATACATACCGAAGTACTTCAGATGTCTGACCCAAACTTCGGCAGTTGGACCTCAAGTGTTCGGATGCGTGATCCGAAAACTTCAGAGATATATGACCTTAACTTTGGGTCCCATGCACGAAGTTTTTCTCTCCGTGTGGGGCGGGTTGGGGACATGGTACATTTATGAAGAGTGGAAATCCAAAACCTAAGCGCCATCAGGTGTCTAAGATTTGTGCATTGCCATAATATCGTCACCTTCCGGCCAAAGTATCACAAGAGCCGTGCGATTTTTAAAAATTTCCCCCGCCATTTTATTTTCTTACAGAGAAATTTTCCGACGAAGCCGTCCGAAAATTTCACTGAATTTTCTTTGTGCTGCCGATGATATTCAGTAAAATTTTAAACAGATCCAGCCAAAAATTTCTCTGTAAAGAAATGAAATGGCGGCGGTAATTTTTAAACGTCGCATGGCGCTTGTGATACTTTGGCCGGAAGGTGACGAGGTGTCTAAGATTTGAATTGCATTTTGCAAGAATGAACCAAGAGCATTCCAATGTTGCTAGGATTGTGCAACTTACAATCTTTGCAAAACTATACTGAGATCATGCGAAAAATCAAATTCTCAAAGGAAATTATCGTCTTGAATTCATAGTTTATTGGTAGTAAAGATGAAACTTGTTTAGATGATTAGTTCATCAAGGTGACCAGGGCTGGATTAAGGGGATGGCGGCCCATGGCGGCAGAATTAGGGGGCGTCAAATTTTGCAATTTTTTTAAATGCAGGTACAAAAAAATCGGATTCAGAAAAAAATTACAAACAAGAGAAGATGGCAAGATCTCTCATTTCCTGAGAGTTCATTAATTTCTAATTTTGTCGTATTTCGGTGATACAAAAGACTGCGCACCATTAATTAGTTGAGCTAAGAGAGGAACCAAACACGTAATTTGGCCACGGAGCGGCGCGGCGCAAAGAGAAATGATGACGAGGACTTGAGATGAAAAGGAGAAGCCCTCGACGCGGCGGTCGGCATGTAACACATTAGAGCGCCTACGAGACTGCATGAATACTTCACGCATTGCGTCAAACACAGTACGGTCAACAGTGGTCGACGTGGCGTGAAACGCACAGTGCCCACCAGACTACATGAATACTTCACGCATTGCGCCAAACACAGTGTGGTCAGCACGGCACGGCGGCGGAAGTTAAAATTATTAAATCACATTTAAGTTTGTTATTTCTTAATTTTTTAGTTCATTTCTTACAAATGAAAGGCCTTGTCCCCACTGAGATAGGTTTACGGAACTGAACTTTCGCACGAAGTTCCGTTAACTTTTGCTATTAGTGTTGACAGGGCTTACGCAAAAAATGTGTCCAACACGAGTGAACGCGTCTTATGCACCCTTCTCCCTTCTGCACGTTCACTCGATGGCTTTTGTTGATGTTTCAAAATGAATGAGAAGAGGGCGGCAAAATACAGGCGGCCCATGGGCGGCAAGTAGGTAAATCCGGCCATGAAGGTGACAAAAGTTGCTTAATCATAGCGATGCTAATGCTATCCATTTTTGCACCGCCATATATGCATTTCCTTTCTATGGACACATTTTTAAAAGACACTCAGGTGAAACGGGGCTTTTTTAGCTGATATGGACCGCGTTAAGCAGAAAAGAACTAAGCCACATGAACTGTTGCCAAATTTAATTGGGCAATTCATTTATTTACATGAAAACGGATGTGAGGAGTTTTGTGCAAAATTCAACGAATTTTCTGCATAGTACAAAGCAAAATTACAATTTTCAAAGGAATCCGCTCTAATATTCTCTCGTCAAAAATTAAATTGCCCCATTTTTGGCAATAGCTGATGTGACTTAGTTCCTTTCTGCTAAATGCGGTCCATCTATCAGTCACCACACGCAACATATTCATATAATAATGATGTTGATGCTAACGCCTTGATACAACTATTCGCACTCCATGAACGCGCGTGTTGCATGTGAAACAAATGGAAGGCGCTTCGGTAACTCTTATCCATGAATCACCAGCAGTGCACACAGAAGCGTGGCGTGTGGCCCGCCGTTACGGATATGTGACAACATGAATATTATCCGACAAAAACTGAGGAAATAGAACAGGAGACGATATTTTTGCACCATTTTTACATCCGCAGATGCTACTCCCACCGCCACACCGAGTCGTGAACTCGTGATACGTGTCGCTTCGAGAAGTGCTTTCTTAGCTAGTGCGACCGGAGCTCCTTCAATTTTTAGAATGCAACACGGATGTCCACAGAGCACGAACATTTGCATCACGGCATTTTTACCGATATCATTGTCTTATACTGAGATATCAATGCTGCAACTGTAAGGAAAAACGCCCTATGAACACTCGAGAGTTGCCGAATTTTCTCCTACTAAATACGAATTTCCTGGGGAAACCTGATTACCAGCAACCGATGGGAAATGACCCGACAAATTAGAAAATGCGTGATATAGACCGCGTTAATGCTATTAGTGCATTTCAGACATTTCCGATGTGTTAAACGTGTTTGTGCGATTTTGTTATTGTAGTGACTACTCCGTCGACTGTATTTTTGTTGTGTTAGAGACTCATTCAACGATTAGTACATTTGAGCATTGTTAGCCTCATCCCTTTCCTCCTATCCTTTTTAAAAATAACATTTATTGCTCCAGGGGTTTAAGTTATCATATTAAAGATCTCTTCAAAATCTGGCATGGATTCAAAGCATATTAGTTGCTGAACTGATTGTCGTATCTTCAAAGTAATATTTTCCATTATTACTTCGTTTAAGGTAGTTTTCCCCTTTTCGCCCAATCAAAGGCAGTGCCTCTTCGGTCGAAAGTTAAGATCCGGCGAAATAAAACCAGGATGAACTCTAATACTCTTTTTCTCCACCAAAATATTTCATAGTTCCTTGACCCCCAAGGAGCAAGTGCACCCTCCGGTAGTGACAAATGGCGAGTAACTTATTGTCACCTTCCGGCGAAAGTATCACAGGTGCCATTCGACGTTTCAAAATAACCGCCGCCATTTTATTTTTTTACGGAGACATTATTCAACGAACTGTCCGAAAATCTCACCGAATTTTCTTCGTGCGACCAATAAATTACACTGAAATTTTCGAACAGATTTACCCAACAATTTTTCTGTACAAAAGTAAAATTATGGCGGAAATTTTGAAAACTTTACATGGCGCTTGTGATACTTTGGCCGGAAGGTGACGACATTTTCTCCGAAACATTTCTCTTCCTCGAGGAATGCACGATTTTTCTCGGAATTATTCTAATTTATCCTTACATTTTCCCCTCTCTATATCATTGAGTGAATGTGTCTACTTTTTAATACGATAAAAATTGCAAGATACAAAGTAGTTTTAGAGCGGCTTTAGACCCACACAGGACACGAGGTTCTTCCACTCCCACGTGACTTTCATTCGATGTAATTCGCTTGCTAGTTATGCTATTCTCAGTACTCTGAGCGTTTTCACCTCGAAACAATTTATTTGAAAAAGCCGCAAGTTGCGAATTGCGTCAGATCCAATCCAAGCACCCCACAGTCCCCACACAATATTACTTAACGGCCGGGCCAGAGCACATTAATTAAGCTTAACGACCGGTGTGCCTCTGCGAAATGTAACGTGACACTATCCACAATCTAATCTGCGTTCATTCGCATAGAGGAGGTGGGTGAAATGAGTTCCTTCGAAACTAGTTTTGACCCTAAATGGAGAGGAAAAAGAAAAATTTCATATGTAATGCACTTACCACTAAGTGCGACTAATAAATGCAGAAATCACGAAAAAACATAAATGTTGAGTTGCGTCTCTGTAAGTCTTTGTCTTGATCCATCCAAAAGCAACATTTTTCGATGTTTTTTGTGTTTCACCTTCATTTTGAAGCTGCAAGTTTTTGAAATTTCGGGGTTTAAGTTGTGGGATTATTTTAATTCGGAATTTTGCCGGCACATCTCGTTCAAGCAGGAATTTGACGGTGAATTAGTAAAAGCACTATGTGCGACCTGTCTCGAGTCTCATATCTCGATTTTACGATGGATCCACTTCGTCGCTTCGGTTTTTCTCAAAAATCCAAGTTGTTCAAGGCAGCCAAAATTAGAAGCACCGCAGGAAACAAATACACAACTTTTGTTCCGGTCGCTCTATTGTTTCAAGACGTAGAATTACGAGTGTGAAATTAGAATAAACAGGGCAGGGTGAGGAGAATTTTAAAACAGCCCTCAATCACTCGCTAATTGTTGGCTAATTTTTCCTCTTTTCACTTTTTGAGGGGCCAGGGGCCTGGGGCCACGTCTTGTCTGTTTAATTACGCCCCTATTCAGTGTGTGTCAACCTGCGCGCTGTCCACTAGAATCAGGTTCTGCTAATGAGCCGGGGCCAAGGCACAGTTGGCCCCGCATCTCTTTTTTCTTGACCAAAAATTTCTCACTCAGGAGTGCCGACGGAGTTGGAGGTAATCACTAACTTGTCGTCGCCTCTCTGGCGTGAAGGCGTATCTCGATTCCTGCACACTGAAAAAAAAAATCTCGGTGTATTTACTAAGAAAAGGGTAAAATTACCAAGAATGCAGGGTTCTATTTGATCCCAGTTTTTTCTTGGTAAAATTACCATTTATGGAATTGGTAATTTTACCGAGAAATCTCGGTAAAATTATTGAGCTTTCTCGGTACTTTTACCGGACCGTGGTAAAAACGCCAGTATTTTTTAACGACTGTGGTAGAATTACCGAGATAAAATGGCAACGTTACCGGGAATTGATTACCAATAAAAGTGGTATTCTAACCTGAAAAAAACAGTAAAAATACCGGTTTTTAGGTAAGCTTACCAGTCTATCTTGGTAAAATTACCAATAATTGGTAAAAAAGTGAGATGGTAAAGGTACCAACGGACCTTGGTAAAAACGACGAGAATTTTTTTTCAGTGCATGAGCTCCAGAAAGCATGGATTCATTCGTTAAACAGGGCTCGAGTGGAAATGCAGGTACACCCTTACATAGGAGCGAAGCACAGTGGACCGAGTCAATCAGAGAGATTGTACATGGAATTTTTGACTGAAACTGCAAATTTTCACATTTTTAATTTTAAGGGGTACGTTCAGAAGAAAATTTCACGAGGAAATCAATGGAACCACTTTTAGAACCTCAACATTTTGTATAAATGGAGTTAAAAGCTTTTAAAGTTTCCAAATTTTGTCCGACCTCTCCAATTGACTAGATCCACTGTACGACGCTTGACTGACGCTGGACGTTAGACTTAAGCTAACAACCAACTGATCTTGGAACTTCAGACCTTAACCTTGATTTTCAATTTTGCGTTTTCCTCTAAATTCGACCGGGTAATTTGTTTTTAAGGAACTAATCTATTCAGCTACAGCATCAGAATTCGTCTTTTTTGAAAAAAAAGCTAACAATAAGTTAGGTACGAGAAAGCACCAAGTGCGCAAAAATTGACGTCATCTCAGACAAACAGCAGTAAGCCCACATTCTCTTCAAGAGAGCTGTGTACCTACTACTGTTTCGCCAATTTCTAAAAACTTATGCTTTGTTTGTCCGAAACGTACCACGCAAGTACTTACCCTACATGAAATACATGCATTTATCGTCGAAAATAAAATTCCTCAATTTTGATGAATCCGAACAATTTGTAAGCGTCTTTTAAATTTTCATGGACAATTTTACAAAGGATGAGGGATTCGTTTGATAAAATTTCTACTCGGAAGCTACCAGGTCAGTTTTCCCAAAATCCTCATTTGAACTACATTTTCAAATTCGGGACTACAATTTCTGGCTCCGTTAAGAAACAACGCATGTACCATTAGTTTCCCTAACCACGTAAATATTTTTACGGACGAGCCAGAAATAATAGTTCCTAATCTCAAAATCTAGTTCATTTTTGCACTCACTGTTCTCCTTGGTAACACGGCAGACAGCAGACCTGACCATCCAGTCTGACGCCGACTGTGAGTTTTGATCCTCAGGTGTCGAGCCTCTCATCTGGATCAGTCTATTTCAAAAGGGAACAAGTACATTTTTGCATGAGCCTTGGCTTGCATAAAAGGACATGCTAACTAGGTCTCATCGAGGAATAGATCTGCTCCCTTTTGAAACCAACCGATTCATTTAGTCCTAACACACATCTATCGTGATTGTCCGGCCGGCCATCAAAAGGCTCCTGCTGAATACAATTACTCACGCCTGACCCCCTCCCATTTTCACAATCCATGTTACGGTCTTTTGGGCCCCAGCGCGGAAGTTCATCAAGGTTGCCCAAAGGTACCTCTAAAAACCGCATTTCCTATGCGAAACTGTATAAATTCGGGTTATCGGTGTCCTTCATTTGGCAGCACGGGGGTAACGCAGCTGCCAAATGAGAGTGGTAACTCCCTGATATCAATGGAGGTCCAGGGAAATTGCTTTCCGTATCGTGACAGCGCGGAAGTTCAGGAGCAACAACAAAAGCAGGCAGTGCTTTCGCGTGAGTCAACTGGACGCTTTTATGAAAAACGAAGTATATCCATTGTGACTTGAGCCCTGTCATGCATGTATTCTCATGGATTTCAGGGCTCATGCCAGAATGGATAGAGTTATTTTTGATTCATATGCGTCCAACTGATCTACTCGGTTGTCCAACTGGTGTGAAAAATGATCAGGTAGATAACTGATGATGATAACTGCGTCGTGCCGGTCATCAAATACGTAACGCTCTGCTTTTAAAAAATAAGCGTAAACTAGCAGCCAGGATTTTTTTTTTTTTTTTTTTTTTTTTTTATCTTGAACCTAGCTGAATTTCTCTGGCAGCAAGAAGAAGAGGCCTTAGGTTGAGCAAAAAAGTAGCTCAAATTAAGTAGCAACATTCATGATTCAAGAGAAAATATTTATTTTCACAACGAATATCATTGGAGTTACGGCACACAAGGGATCAAGTCAATTGGAGAGGTCGGACATGAATTTTTTCACTAAAGCTGCAAATTTTGATGTTTATTTCGTAACATTTTAAATTTTCAGGTGTGCTCTCAGAAGAAAATTTTACGAGGAAACCAATGAAACCACTTTTAGAACCTCTAAGCTTTGTATAAACAGAGTTATAAGTTTTCAAAGTTTCCAAATTTTTTCCGACCTCTCCTATCGACTCGATCCACTGAGCGGCAGTTGTTTCCGAAAGAATAGGCAAACGAGCCTTCCACAGGTATATTGTACTCGCGTTAGTCACTCATATCCTGTTGTTACGCGATGTTCCTGTTCAAATTCGCAAACTCCCTTCCGGGCCACTGATGCGCAACTCTGCCGTACGAGGGAAAAAAACCGTATGAACCTCCAGAAGTTGTCAAATTTTTCTTGATAAAACACTAATTTTCAGAGAAATCTGTGAATATTTCTCATCCATTTTTTCAGAGAGTTTCATCCGCAACCAGATGTAAATAATCTGACAATTTTTAGAAGAAGTATTCATAACTCTTGTCAAAAACAATTTATTGGAGAAAATTTGTCGACTCTCAAATGTTCATACGGCGTTTTACCCAGCACGGCATAACTGACAGTGGGTCCGAGTTTTAGACTGCGCTATTAAAGCGTATTCTTTCATCGATTATTTACGCCGTAAAAACTAATGACCTGATCACCAGGAGGCTACTTTGGAACAAGCAAATATGCACATTCGTTAAGGCGCACATTGTAAGAAAATATAACCAAATTATTATATTCAGCTGGGAATTAGAAGATAAAGTAACACAAACTTTCGATAAATTGGACTACTTTTGCAATTAGGAACTGCGATTAGCCCATCCGTAAAGATATTTATGTGCATAGGGAAATTAATGGAACATACGTTGTTTCTAAACTAAGCTAGATATTGTAGTTCCTAATTGCAAAATGTGATCCATCTTTCCGTAAGTCCTCTTTCAGTTTTTATCAAATGCCCTGGTTAAAAAACTCCGAACTCGTAAAAACTAGGCTATATCTGGTTAACCTATGGTTCCGGTTGATTTAACCAAAACTTATGTTGATGAACCAAATCGTTTTACGCCACATTCCCTCGTCTGAAAAACGATAGGGACAATATAGACCGCACGTAGCAGAAAGGAACATCAGCTACATCTGCCAAATTAACTGGGTAATTCAATGTTTTACAGAAAAACGTTTGTTCGAATTCCTTTGAAAATTTTAAGGAATTTGCTTCGTTATGCAGAAAATTCTTTGAAATTTGCACAAAAATCTGCAGAACCGTTTTCGTGTAAAAAATGAATTGCCCAATTATATTTGGCAATAGCTAATGTAGCTTGGTTCCTTTCTGCTTAACGCGGTCCATATATGACCTGGACTGCATTTTGCAATTTGGAACTATAAATTCTGGCTCTACTGGAAAAACACTTATGTGCATAGGGAAACTAATGGCACATACGTTTTTTTAAACCGGGCCAGAATTTATAGTTCCAAATTGTAAAATGCAGTCCACCTCATCAAAAGACGACGTTCTTATTTTCCGGACCAACAGTAATTTGAGGCTCTGCCCGTTTCTAGCGTTGACTGATTTTATGCTGCTATGAAACTAACTTCCATGTTTGATCACCCAACGGTTTACTATCAAGGGTTCAACAATGTTGAAAGCAGTTATCCGAGGAGCTGACCTCCAGCAGATCCTGCTAATCTGCGCAAGCGCGGTTCGATTCCTGGAGTTTCGCTGGCTCCCTTGCAAATGAAGAGAAAGTCCATTGACTGTACTCGGAAAAAGTATGAATGAAATGAGTAATATGCTAAATAGCCCGCTGCCTATTCAGCTTCAATAAGTGCGCTTGCTCTGAAAAGACCGACGTAAATATTAAAAGTCACCTGTCACCAGGATTGTGTAAGCGATTCCGGTTGGAATCTTTGGGAAAGAAGTATATGGCGAGGATTATAAGCATACGCCCTGTGTCTGTGAAATCCACAAGGAAAAAAAAGTTACGGACTATATAGATATACCGTCCGTTCCGGGCTCAGAAGCAGAAAGTTCCGGGTGCTGGAGCCGTAGCTTCGATTTCTCGGGGTGCTACGCCTGGAACTTCCGGACTCTGAGCCCGAAACGCGGACGGTATGTCTCTATAGCTCGTAAGCACGACTTATGCGGCCGGGGTTTTTTTTTCAGTGGACGTTTTGTGATTTGAAGTTAGGTTCCCACGACAAATGTTGAAGATTTTTCTACCTTAAACATAATTTAAGCTCTGTCAAAAGAATCTCCGAAGGTTTTCGATAACTTATTTTCCATGACGGAGAGCAGGGGAGGAAGGAGTGGTATAACTTTGAATACCTTTAAAACATTGGATCAATGAAAGTAAGCAAGTTAATGAATGGATAAGCCTTTAAGTGTACGCATGACGAATACATACGATAACATATAGTAGCACGTAATGTATATTATACAGCTGCCGAAGGGAATGCATCAACTTCGGCGCAAGTGCCATGTTCTGGTATTGAGTCAAATTGAAGGGGACTTTCCCGCTTCTATAGCTATTGTCGACGCTTTTACCTTCAAGTCTTCAAGTTCAAACCACACTCTAAAAGAGGAATAAGTGAATGAGGATTCAGAACCGCATTAGCAGATTCTTTTTCTCAAAATCTGTATTAATACATAAAAAGGGCTTCATTCGCCCACTCAATCTCTTAAATAATTTATAGAGTCAGAATAATTTTGATTCTCTGAGATATTTTGAGAAATTGTGCAAGACTCTAATTTTAGATACATCTAAAAAATGCATACATCCGCTAAAAATGAAACTCACTCTGATTGTTTGTGGCTTTTTTTGTTGCAGGTGGCGCGGAAGTGTTTATAAACTCGTTTGGCGAGAGTTATTATGTTTTCTTCTCTTGTATTACGTAGTCAACCTAACCTACCGATTTGTTCTCACCACCGACCAACAGATGTAAGACCGGTATATTGACATCCTTATTTTTCCACATTCATATGTTTATCCCTAAACCCGCACTGAATAGGAGTTTCAAATTTGAATTCATCAGTTCTTAAAATTTTGTTTCTCATGCTTACTTATAGTTAGTAATGAATGATCGTAACTCGTATCAGCCGAATTGGCCAAAGGTTATCGATCAAAGTCAGGAACTTCAATCAAAGTCTATAAAACTGGAGAGTAAATGGCAGTTGTATTGTCAGGGACTGGTAAACGAAATACGAAACGAGGAGTAAAACGATTGAGTAAGGAATGAAGGGCCGAAATTGTATTTCTTGTAGAATATTACATATTTAGGACTAAATTATTTAATGAAGTTTTTCACCATCATACTTTGTATCTGGGTAGGTGACATTTTTTAGAGTTTGCAGGAAACTTTTGAATAGTTCCCTCTCTGCACTGAAAATATTGACGAAGCTCTCCGCCGTTTTGGAAGCCACTCTGATTTCAGATACCTTGGGTCAACGTGCAAAAAATTTTATGTTTCATTATCTAAACTGACGAGGAGGAGTTTTGGCTCACAGAGCAGAGCAAGTATGTGTGAGGAATTGATAGTAATTAGTTTCATCGTGAGCAGTTTTATTCTTGCCTGAACCTCTGGCAATCAACAGGGTGCATAACATACGGGAGACGAATGGAGAATTGTGTCACACCTCTTGGCCATCTGACAAACATTATTTTTCAATCGAAAGTCTCGTTAATTGGTATTCAATGTTTGCGATTCCCGTGCTGCTGAACTTTCGCTAAACACTCAAAATTTAGGTTAATTCTTAACTTTTATTTCTGTTATGACTGGGCGACAATTATCGTGATTTAAGCGCTTTTTCGAATCATGCGTTTGGCTGTAATGCACATCGTCAACCATGGAATAGGATTCACGATAGGTTGTTTGGGCGTAAAACTGATCTGTTGCGTGACGTTTTGTGTGTTAACAGAGTTTTCAAAAAATGGATAGCATATTTCGCAGAAAGTGGGGCCAAAGTGCCCATGTCATTCGTCCTAGGTTTTTATGTCACTTTGGTCGTCAGAAGGTGGTGGGAGCAGTACCGTCTCCTGCCTTGGCCAGACACCTTAGCCCTCTTTGTCAGTGCTGCTATTCCTGGAGTCGTAAGTTTCATTTTTATAATTTTTATCCGATTTTAAGTTTTTTAATTTTTCTCATTTTGGTTCATTTTTGACCGCATCATCTTTACCGTAACGACATGCAACGTGACATGTAATGACATGGCATGTTTATTGAACACATTCGAAGGATGCGACTATTTTGACGCAAGGGAGTTGTTTTTGCATAACCAGTCGAAATGAAGGTGGCCAGCGTTCCTTGCCATGAGACAGATTTCGACTCTCATTTTCCTGAAAGTAAAAAACGTAACAAGATTTCAATGCTGCAAAATTTCCATTGGGTTAACACTTGTCAGTAGGAAATTAATGTGCGTGTCTAGTAGAAAATCTCACTGGTTCTCCTCAAACCGCACGCAAAAATCAACGCAATTTTGGACAAAAGTTCCGCAGTCCTTTAATTGAATTGTTTGAGTTATTTGAACAACGTTGGAATGGAGTTACGTTATTTTACCCAGGAAATGACAAATTGAGCAACGAAGTAAGGTTTGCCTACATTTCAGCGATTATATATGCGAACGGGACAACTCAAGTTTCAGCGCAAACGGGTGGTGAAAAAAGACTTTAACGAGGGAGTAGGAAAGATTCAGCCTTTTGCGGATAATGCAGCCCTCCCATAAATCCTTAACGGCGCAAAACCAGCAATCAGAAAGCTATTTTTAATATTAATTTGTGCACTTTTGAATCATTTGCATGCAACGTTTGCCATTTATTTTGATTTTAATAGCTTCTTGAAGCCTTAAATGGCTAAGCCAGTCAGAAGTAAACCCTCCAGTGGCCATACTCTTCCTTTAAATGTACTCTAATTTTCCTTGTCCGCACAACCAAATGTAAGAGCGCGTCACTCTACACTTCGCCATACTGCCGTGCTAAGGAAAAACGCCGTATGAGCATTCGGCGTTGCCAAATTGCCTTTCGATAAAGTCTTAATTTTGAGAAAGCCATTATGGATATTTGTCCCTAGCAATTTTCAGGAACTTTAGGTTGAAATTGCGATCTAAAACTTACCTGAAAAATTGGAAGAAAATATTACCAATTTTCCTCCGAAATCGAGATTTTCTAAAAGAAATTTGGCAACGCTCGGAGGCTCATACGGCATTTCTCCATTAGTACGGCAGTATACTTCACCCAAAGTATGCTCAATGATTTATTCTTAGCTTCATGCTTCAGCGTCTTTGTTGCGCTTGAAGCAGGCCCGGTTTACCCAAACGAATTGAGACAAAACAATTTTTTTTCTCTGCTCGATAAGAGACATATTGAGCACGCGTATTTGTAAACCGACGGGCGAGATAGAGCTTAAACATCCGCATCTTTGCAATGAATTAGGGCCACGAGCCAAGGTCGCGAAGGAGCTGAAACCGCATTTGACGGACAACCGAGAGGTTTGATAATCGTGCGACAGAGCCACGCAAAATTTGCGAAGAATGTTAATCCCCCTCCCCCCCCTCGCTCTGTCACAAATAACGCTCCCATAAATTATTTCCGAGAAACGACACAAACCCGTTCCCGTGTCGCAGGGTGCTGATTTGACCCGGTCAACTCTCAAGACGTCATTTTTCATCGTTTCCCGAACGAGGGAACGTAACTCTCAAGGTGGCAGAATTCCATGAAAAATAAAATCTTGAAATTCACGTGAAATATTTCATGAAATTTCAGAAATTTATGAAAGATATTGAAAACACCGGTTCCTTTTCATGCTTCGCAAAATTTAAAAATTGTGACTTTCTTCTATTTTTGTGTGTTTGAGTGCGGGTTGCATACTCTAACCCCTGAAAAATATGAAATATTTCACAGCCGCACACGTAAAATGCATGAAATATTTCACTGAAATTTCCAATCTTTCATTTCTTTCTTACGTTTCATGCCACCCTGGTAACTCCATTCCGAGGCTGCAGCATCGATTCAAACAATTCGATTTTTTCAAGAATGTACGTGTGCAATTTTCGTCAAAAATTGTTGGATTTTTGCTTGAGATTAGCGGTAAAATCAATGAAATTTTCAGCTGGGAATTCTCAAGATTCTCTGAGTGTAAATTCAAGTTGCGAGGGGAAATTTGGCAACATTGAAATTTAGTTACATTCTTTCGTGAGAAGAGGGATGCATTTCTAGTGTTCCGAACCCACAGGCGCCATTGCGCCGAATGCTCTTAAAAAAATCGGATATGGCCCCCTAAAAAATAAAGACCCTGGCCAAACGTGACCCCTAATTGGATCGCATTTAGCAAAAAGGAGCCAGCGCGATTACAGTGTCGTTAAAATTTTGCTTCATAATTATCTAAAAATTGCCCAGAACAGCAAATGGTTTCTGCCTCCCACCAAAAAATTCTTAATTTTAAAGGAAAGCAAGCGTGTAAAGTCTAATACTGTACATATATTGAGTATTTTTAAAAGAAAAGAAGAAGTTGCACGATTTTCAAAACACTGTAATCGCGCTGGTTTCTTTTTGCTAAATGCGATCCAATTAATTGTCGTAATCCTATTAGACCACTTGACACGGTAAAAAATGGAGCATAACAGCGCACAAATATGTTTTCTCATCAAAATTTCACGCGAACCACGATGCATGGCGATGCGTGAATGATCGTTTATCGATACTTCCCCATTTGAAGTTGTGGTAAAGAATCAACTATTTAGGTGTTCGTTGCGAACACCCTGTTTATCGATCCTTTTGCATAGGTTTCAATAGCAGATCAATCGATTTATCGCTAAGCACTCCACGCCACTGTTGAATACTTTGACTAATGTCAAAATCACCTAATGAGTCAGATATTAACGTCCGTATTTTAGTTATTTATAAATTTAATTCAATTATGAACAGCGTCCCGCCGTCTGTAGAACGACTAAGTGTCAGTCGATTAACACATTTTCTACGGTACTTTTCGATTACTATGCTAGGAGAAAATTTGCTATAATTACCACCTTATTAGTGTACCCGCTCTGATTATTATTACAAATTCCATGTACACTTATAGTGTGTATACATATCATAATATTCGCGCGATTGTTCCACAAGATTAAAGGAAAAATTTCTCCCAATCGTAATTGCTTTTCTACTGTTGCATGGTCGTAATGTGTTGACAAGAATTTTTTGCAAAAAGAAATGCAAATACGAATCAATTAATGAAAAAGTAGACAATGAACACGAACACGAACAATGTGGAATAACAATGTGGAATTAAATAAAGTTTCTTACCGCATGGATTTAATTCCACAGCTCCAGGGTTGGAGGCTTTATTGTGACAAAACTTTCCTTCAAATTTTTATCCGATAATCTCGAAGTGATTTTCCGTTTAAGAAGAGCCATCTGGTTAAATTAGCCAGTTAAAAACAATAGATCAGCGTAATTTGTCTTAAATTCTGATGGTAAATTTCGAGGAAGAACTTAATGGAAAAGTTACTTAAGAATATGAAAGCTATTTTCCGTGACTCGAGCGTTTCTTTTTATCTCACATCATCATCCGCTATTCATTTTTCTCCGACAAGAATTTTGCATTTAAGACTCTAACACGTTATGTCTAATACGACTCTCATAAAGTTGAAGTAATCATTTGTTATTAAGGCTCTAAGTAGTGATAATCCGTGAGCACTTAGAAATTGACTTTTAGTCAGGTGAGCTTTAGTACTTTTTAAATGTTGCATTTTTGAAAAGTAGAGAATGAACTTATAATTGGATTACATGTTACCATAAGGACCCACTATCTCTGGCTCTCCCATAAAAGCACATTTCTGCATAGGGAAACCAATGGCATGTATGTTGTTTCTAAAATGGGCTAAAAGTAGTGGTTCCTTATTGTGAAATGTAATCCAATTTGTTCACAGAAAATCCGAATTTTTTTTCTTAGATATTGACCCCTCGAAAATGATTTCAAATTTGTATATTTGAACTCCTATTCAACCGCATAGCGCTAGGGAGCCAACATAAAATCCGAAAATACCCTTTTCGATATCGATCGCGTGTTGCTTTTCCCATGATTCATAGTCAATGCAGCTGTGCATTGCAAATGGTTGCACCGATCATGGATTGCGGCGGAGACAACGCACGTACCATCGGAAACACAGCTGCAACGAGAGGGATGTTTTTTAAAACGCCATTTTGGTTTTGTCGGGGGTATGCGGATGAATCAGAGCTCAAAATATGCAAAATTCAGCACGTGCACTGGAAAAAAAAACACATTGGATCTAGAGTCCAGACTCTTAAAAACATTGACAAAAAAAAGGACTCTTGATTCAATCAGATTTAAGCTTACATCAAGAACCAAGCCTCTTAATTTGAGCGGATTTCCTTTTGAAAGCTTAAATCTGATTGAATCAAGAGTCCTTTTTCTTGTCAATGTTTTCAAGAGTCTGGCCTCTAGATCCAATGTGTTTTTTACCCCAGTGTGTCTCGAAGTTTAATATCGGCCAGAAACTCTGGGAAAATTCCTGTGTAGTGCATAAGTGCACTTCCACAATGCACCCTCAACGTTTTAAAAAATGCAACCATGAAAATTGCTGATCAAGCTCATTTATAATTTTCAGACTCTGTAAATATTTGTTTTTTTTTTTCCAGGACGAACGCGGTCGCTTGATGCGTCGTAACATAGTGAGATACGCTGTTTTGGCGTACGTCATTACGCTTAAACACGTGAGTGTGCGCGTGAAAAAAAGATTTCCTACGCTTCAACACATAGTCGACGCAGGTGAGATCTCATCACGCTTAATACTTTCTCAAATTTTTCAAGCTATTTTATGTCTAACGAAGTTTCCCATTTGCTGAATTCAGGCTCCAATGATTTGACTCTGCAGGCTCCTTTTTCATTTTTGAGATTCTTACTCGTGGAGATTTGAAGGCAAATAAATTGGCGAAGTATGCCAATGTGACCAATTTTTTCTTTCTTTTCCACTCATTTTTCTTTTTCCTTTTTTTCCTTTTCGATTTCTGTTTTTTAAAAACTTTTTCAAGCGTTCAGAAAACCTTTAATTCCTATAGATAGACGAAGGAGTTTCCTAAAACGCGTAGATATTTTTGAAGCAGTAAAAATGCTTTAATTGAAAATAAGTTGTGCGTTTACCTCTTCGACTCAGGTACAATTTATTTGTTTTATTTTTCAGCTCTTTTATCTTTCTGAAAATCGTTTCATTCGAGTTGAAGTTCTATTGAATTTCGTGAAATGGGTGATTTTCATTCTCTCTTAGTTTGGTTCAACTTTCATTCTTTACTTGAATTTGAGTGATTAAATACCTAAAACACAGTATTTGGCAGAGGAAAACAGACCAGGATTGATTGAGTAATCTAACTCCCTCATCAGATTGTAATTATTGATTAACGTTTTTGGGGAAAAGCTCACACAAGTAATTTATATAGTGCTATATTGCATTTCTATAGTGCTGTATATATTTACAAAGATAAACATTACGGATCTAGATTTTTCAAAATTTTGCCTGGCGATTTATTTTGATCTTTTATTTTCCATTCCAAAAGCCTCCGCAAGGAGTGCTTAAATGGATGTATATTTTTTTTTTTTTTTATTTTTTTATTTTTGTTAGTCATCCAAGAGAGATAAATATTTGCCGGGAAACCAAGAGCATTGAACAAAGGCCCCATTAGCATTTACCTAGCCATTATAAAAGCAATTTTTGAGGGAAATCAGGATAATCTAGACTTATCGCATTGAGCCATGCAAACTTGCATTTTATCGTTGATGTAATGCAAGCAGATTTACTCATAAATGACGGAATAATTAACAAGAAACGTCATCACTGTTAAAAGACATAGAAATCTAATAATTTACCTTATCTCACCTCCTCCCCGAACAATTAGCTAGCCCTCCTTCTCCTTCCAAGCAATATATCCCCGGCCTAGGTCCGTGTATAGATGACGCATGTGGAAAGAATAACGCTTTTCCTCAAGCCAATTTTTCATCCGTCAGTGTTTATTTATTTTTGAAATATTTCCGTGGCCCGATGCAGTCTGCGAAAGCGGCGTTGCCAAGCGAAAATATCTCTCGGATAACGCATCGATTTATTGGGGAAAGCGGGAAATTTTCTTGCAGTTCGACCATCTTCCACAAGTGCATGCGTCACGGATAATCTGCGGGAGTGCCAAATTTATGTGGAAAATGAAATAAAACGATGTGACATCGGACACAAACGCCGATGTGTTTTAAATTTTATGGGAGTCTTTCTGAGAAGGGCAACTCTGGTGATCCAATGAGCTGTAGCGAGAAAAGAGGCGTCAAAAATCACGATGATATCCACCTCTCTCCCCCCCCCCCTCTTTTTGCTGTCAAACGCGTTCATAAATATTTGCAAGCGTGGACTCATGATCAATTTTTTCCTGATCATTTTGTTTCCGGATGCATGATGTCCGATGGTGTCATTTTCTTATCGACATCAAAGATTAAAGAGTACATTGATTGAATTCTAATGAGTTTACCTATATCCAATGTATGTTACTGTTTCCGCCAGACGTGACAGTACGCACGGACAAAATCTCTACCCCCTCTTTCTGCTCTAAAAAAATAAATAGCCTTACAGAAAAATATACCTATCCTCCCTGGCATAAAGAAGAGTTTTTTGAGCCATGAGGTGACCAACCAGAGACTCGAGATGCAACCAGTGCCCTTTCTGCACTCAGAGCTTCAGTTTCTTTAATTTAAAGATGTTTTTTCTGTGCAGGAATCCGGAAAGACAAACAAACTAACATTAATTTGGCATCAATGAAAAGAAGCAGTTTTTATTTGAATCAAAAACCCTCTTTTGAATGTCTACAAACAATTATTTATAAAAAAATACATGAAGAAAAAACCAGTCATATGTAGAGGAAAAAGAACTGCAGAGAACATTTTAACATGACCTACTTTTATGCTCTTACTTCTGTTTAATTGGTAGATGGGACCTGAATTGCCGTTTTTCGGAATATAATGATTTTAACGCTCACCTCCTCACCCCCTTTTAGCGAGCGCAAAATATAGTGAAGAACAAATCGGCGCACAGTGGATAGAGTCGGTCAGAAAGGTCGGACATGAAATTTTTGACTTAAACTGAAAATTTTGAAGTTTATTTCGTCACATTTCAAACTTTCAGGAGTCCCTCTAGAAGAATATTTCACGAGGAAGCCAGTGAAACCACTTTTAGAACCTCAAAGTTTTGTATTAACGGAATTTTAAGCGTTTTAAAGTTTCCGAACTTTGTCCGACCTCTCCTATTGACTCGATCCAGTGTGCGGCGGTGTAAGCCCGCAACCACGTATCTCGTTTGCGTTGTTTGAAAATCTCCGCTCCTCTTTTATTTTTTTAAAGGACATCATTCCTAGAAGTTTCCGCAGAGTTTTCTTTGCACAGAGAAGAAAAAGTCACAGGAGTTTTTAAGAATTGCCGTTGAGTAGCTTTCCATTCCAAAAATAAAGTATGACAGGATTTCTGTCACGTCGCAAACCGAGATACAGGGTTGCGGACTTACACCGTCGAAATGCCTAATATTTTACCAGAACCAGAGAGTGCTCTTCCTTGATGTAAAGATATCAAAACTATCCCATCGGTAGATACTAGGAACAAAGAGATCTTCCACTGGAAATCATTTTCGCGATCGGTTTACCCCGCAGAAATATGAATTATGCTTGTAACGCGAGGATACAGCCTTCATCGAGGACAAGCAGAAAATATGACTGGCCCTCGATGACGTAAACTGGCAGTCTATATATTTCCGCGGATCTCAAATCCATGGCCTCCTTATATTAATACACGACTTCATTGCATTACATTATCCCTGTAATTTAATCTCCCAATTTAATTTCCCGGGCCACAAAGTGACTGCTTAAAAAATCATTGCGTTACGGAAAACTATTTGTATACTTCTCACTCGCGGAAACGAAGAACCTGTGCCTGTATCTCAAAAATTTCAATTTAGACAAAATATAATTTTGAAAAACCGTCATCGTTTTTCCCTGTGCTTACGACGATGCCGGTTTTCCGTTTACATTCGCACTGCATTAGCGTATTAAATCTAACAGACCTTCACTATACAGGAAGATTTAAACGGCGAAACTTCCAAACCACATATCTCGTTTGTGGTATTTTGAAATCCCCGCCCCCATATTATTTTTTTGAAGGCGAACAAAACAACATCATTCCTCGAAGTTTTCATAGAATTTTCTTAGCTCAAAGACGAAAAATCACGTCCGTCTTGCAGAATGACGTCGAGTAGTTTTCCATTTAAAAAAGAAGTATGACAGGAACTCTCCAATGTCGAAAACCGAGATGCGTGGTTTCGGAATTCTACCGTCGATACAGCTATTTCTATCAGTAGCATTGAAAGACGTTATGTCGTGTTTGGATCAAGCTCGACGTAACCGAGACATGCTCCAATGGAGAATCCCCTTTGTGACGTCATGCTCGAAACCATGTATAATCAGCGCAACTCGCGTTTGTTTTTTGCGCGAAAAAAAGGGAAAGAAAAAAAACCCTCAGCGATTGCGTGTGTTTTAAGCGTTTTCACACGTTCATCCATGTTTATCCCGAGACACCGGTCATTGCCAGGTCACTAAGCAGCTGGCGTTGTGTGTTTCGCGTTCAGGCTCGGGTCTCAGGTGCTGGTCAAGCGCCACCCTCGCACACAGCGATTTCCCATCTATTTTGATCGTTCGGTCAATTAGCCTACGCCCTGATTCAACTCATGCCAGATTGCTTCTCTAAAATCTTTAATTTATATTCTTATCATTTTGAAAAAAGACGTTGTAAATATATTTTTTTTTGCATAAGAGCGTGTGTTCATCGTAATTTAACAATTGCCGTGGACATTTAATTCTTGTATGGATAGAGAAAATTTTCCGGGCGAAAGAGGGAGAGTTCTCCTATTGCAATCAACGACATCAGTAAATTTACTTGATTCGAACTTTTCAACAGTTATGTATCTACTACTTTCAATAAGGGTGGAAGAATCATGGGACCGAGAAAGAAAGCCTCACCTCCCTCAAACAAAATCTACATGACCCCTCCCATGAAATGTAAGAGATTTTGCTAAGTAAGTGGGACATTCTTTTCACCTCTGAAACTTTCATTCGATCGATTAATTTCCACGAAAAGCTAAAAATTGTACCTTAGACGACCTCGATTCTCAAAATGTTCCGCGAGAGGCCCCCGCATCGTTCTCTTAGGCAAGGAAAATCCCTTAAGCCTCCCTTTTGGAATCAGGGGTACTCACAAATCCCACTTGACAGAGTGGTTCTTAGTTTACCCCAAAAAGTTCCTAGTTTCACCATGATGAGGAACATATCTCTAGCACTATATTTCTTGCGTCTCGCTCTGCGGGCTGATTCTTGACATTGGTAGACAAAACGATAGACGAAGATGACAAAGAGGATATGGAGGAATCCTATTGGTGGAAGCGAGTGGTTGCAATGGACAAAGGAGGTAGATAATAGACTAACTAACGGCAACCCACGAGAGACCCTATTGTTGGTCTATCATTTTCTCTCTTGGTCTGTAAGAACCACCCATTTCAACCAATAGGACAGCTCCATACGCCTTATGTCTTCTTTGTCCATCGCTTTGTCTACCAATTTCAACAACCAGTCGGCTGTCTAGTGCTCCGTTTCAAGGGAATCCGACAGCAGCGGATAGACGGGTCTGATGATCCTGATCCGGCGGAACGGAGGAGACGGAATGGTCGGCTCGCGCCCGGAACCAATCCACAAATCGGATTCGTCGCAGCGCGCCATCCGATTCCGAGTCGCGCTTGCATCGACCGACCACCGACCAGAGCGGCATCGGCGGATCCAGCAATTTGGCAACACCGGATTTCCTCCATTTAAACCTATGGAAATATATCGATTCTTGGAGGAGCCAGGTGCTCCGACAAGAATCGATTTTTTGCATAGGTTTAAATGAAGGTATCCGGTGTTGCCTAATTGCTGGATCCGCCTCTGCAGAGCGCGGCGCTGCGGGTTGCCGCGGTCGCGGTCGAGGCTGACCTATGGCGGCTCGATTGTTGAATCGATATCGAAAGCTTGATCGATAAAAAGCATTGTGAAGATAGGGATCTGTCGATGAGGATCATTCGATATCGATTCGATAATCGACCCGAATTCCTCGCACGCCGGTTTCGGGCCTGCCGCAAGGTCGTAGCCGTGAGCCGAGTCTCAATTCCAAGCTCGGACCCCAACTTTGCGGTGCATCGCCGAGACAAACGCGGTCACGTATAAGGACTGTCGAGAAATTAGTCAGTTGCGCTGGTCCCAGAATCGTGATTCGGTGCTTGAGTCTTGTAGATCAGCTAGAAATAATACGATTTGTCCAAACAGCAACTCTCTACGTTCAATTTTAATTAAGATATCGCGTTTTAAAAATTTGATCTATGATGTCATCCACCGCGATAGTGACACCCTGGGTTTCCTCCACCTTGCTTTCATCAATCAGGGAGACATACATTTGCACTGGTTACTGAACTTGAAACTCGGATGAAAGCAAGGTGGAGTAGAAACGAAGGGTGTCACTACCGCGGTGGATGAAGTCATTAACCGAAATTTTCAAAGTGCGATTTGTTTCATCTCGGTTGGGGTTGATTCGTGAATTTCAGATCCGATGCTGGGAGAGTATCGATAAAATTCTGGACTCATGGAGACCCAAAATGTTACCGAGCAGACTGCATGCATGCGTCCAGTTATCAAACGTTTATCCCGGTTTCAGAATAGGGTGCGCCGTCATTATTCTCGAATATCAAAATGTGATACTCGCTCCTTACTAAATCGTTATTACAAATGATACCGTGCCTTTTTTCCTCTGTCGAAAAATTTTAGTAATGAATTTTACTTTAAAGAGAAATATTGCAGAGTCACGGAAATTCTCGTTTCCGAAAGTTCTATTTTTCGGAGAAGTAAAAACCTACCGCGCCAACTGCACCGGGAACACATTTCTTTCGATTTTTGGCCACTCCCTTATCATATTTGATGTTAAAATGTTGAACACAAATATCTATCTGTGTTCAAAATTTCAACAAATAATAAAGTTTGCAGATTATTTTTTTACGTTCAGAGGTAAGCACCAGGGCCGCTTCTACCTCTCTCTCACTCGAGGACGTTCAAGGGCTCCTAATTTTTTTTTTTATTTATTGACAAATTTTTGTTTTCGGAACAAAAGTGTAGCCGATGTAGAGAATCTCGCTTGGTTATTTCGTCAACGTGGCAACAGCGCCTGTAATAATTATTATAAGTACTTGCTCCGATGATTCAATGTCAAGGTTAGTTTTCCCAGCACCGCCAAACGGTGGCTCCGTGAATTATCCATTTTCACGCTTGTATCGTTTTTGTAGATACTTATTGATCATCTCTCAAGCACCGATCACCTCCTTACTGTTGCCATGTTCTTGAATTATACTGATCTTTTTATTCTTTGAGCAGGCTGGATACATAAAATTGTTTGACACCTCACTCGGAAAACGAGAGGCAATATATTTCAAAGACCTCGCACTGACAATCTAACAATACGCGGTGTAATCCCGTGTGGCAAAAGTTAATTTCGGAGGTAAACGTCACTTTCCGCCAAATGATGATTGATGTGCAACTTGTTGAGTATTACACTCGGCGAATGATGATCGATGAATATCGGGATAAGTTCTTCGCGAGGATAGCTTTTGGCAAAATAGTAGTCCCGCATCGCAAAATGCAGCCTATTAGCGGATACCACTAATGTCGCTCGTGGGAGCTCGTTTTGCCTACTTTCTCAAATGAAGGCGAATCCGTTCAGACGAAGCATCTTCAGAAGGAGAGAGATCAAATTCTCGTCTAATGAAGATGCTTGAATTTTTCCCGTGAGGAACTAAGCAAGTAAAATTCAGTGTCTCCTGTAGATTACTACCTTTTAGGTCCCACGTTTCGTCCCTCGCGGAACAGTAACAAAACTGCTTGGCGGATCTTGATGTATTAAACAAAAATAATGTCTAAATTGTCAAAATAATCAAGGATTTTTGCTGTCAACTGCGTAAAGTTTATTCGATACCCATGATTCCTCTTAACTTCATTTCCTTCCATATTTAATCGCAAAACATAGAAGTTTTCATGACATTTTTATTCTTCGAAAACAGATATTCATTTTTTAATCAAATGTTAAGTACTAACGAATCAGAGAATGGGAAGGAAACGGAGTGCTAAACTGTCCAGCATTGTAGTTATTAGTGTTTTTTCCCCTGTTAAAATTACTCCATGGAGTTGCGAAAAATCCTAACTTTTCGGTGATACCCTCAAAACACCTCATTTTTGCAGGGAGGGGAATCTTCTGCTATCCCTCTATACCTTGAATTGGGCGAATCCCATTGAGATATGTTTGCCCCGTTACAAAATAGTTTTGTGAGTCTGCCATAACCCAGCATACATGTTATTGAAAAATATGAGCTGAGACACTTGTATCTTCGAATTCTCAGGGCGGAACCAATAAAAGTTCACTCGCAAACCGCATGATGTATGCCTCATCACGTCTCGCTCTTTTCGTGTCTCATTGCATAACGCCTTGAAGTAATTAACCTGAAACCAATGCAAAGTGTTACCGTTGTTTTCTTCTTTTTTTACGCCGATATCGTCAAATTAATGTCTACCAGCAACTGCTGCGGTTAATCTTTACGCGCTTAGATACCCGCCAACCGCACTCGTTCCAAAAATCATCTTGTATTTACCTCCCAGAGATTTTCGCCGAAATGTCCTCCTACGTAGTTAAAGTACGCAGCCGTAGTCAAAGTTGTGATTTTCTTTGAGCAATGCGGTGAAAAATTAGAAAAATTGCGTGGACTGAACTGATAAACAATTACAAGATGAAGCATTGCAAGCTCAGTCAAAGCGAAGAGTTTCTAACTTACATACTTGTTTCTCTTACATGAAGAAAAATCAGAATAATCATTTATGCAAAAGTCACTTTCGAAAAGTATTTTTTTATGATTAAGGGAAAATTTTATTGTCGTCAGGGCCGGATTAAGGGGGTGGCCACATGGGCCGCGGCCCATGGCGGCAAATCTAGGAGGCGGAAAATTTTGCAATTTTTTTAAATGTAGGTATAAAAAAAAATCGGATTTAGAAAAAAATTACAAACAAAATCTCTCATTTCCTGAGAGTATAGTAATTTCTAATTTTGTCGTCTTTCGGTGATACAAGAGACAGCACCTTTAATTAATCGAGTTAAGAGAGAGACCAAACACGCAATTTGGCCAGGAACGGCGCGACTGAGAGAGAAATGATGACGAGGACTTGAGATGAAAAGGAGAAGCCCTCGGCGCGGCGGTCGGCATGTAACACATATTAGCGCCTACATTCCTACAAGACTGCACGAATACTTCACGCATTGCATCAAATACAGTGCGGTCATTGCGGTCAGCGTGAAACGGATAGCGCCTACAAGAATGCATGAATACTTCACGCATTGCGTCAAAAACAGTGCGTTCAGCAGCGTCGTCGCGTGAAACTCATAGCGCCTACAAGACTGCGTGAATACTTCACGCATTGCGTCCAAACACAGTGCGTTCAGCAGCGGTCGTCGGCAGAAGTTAAAATCATTAAACCACATTTACGTTTGTTCTTTCATAATTTTTTCGTTCATTTCTTATGAATGGAAGGCCTTGTCGACGCAGAGATAGGTTTACGAAACTTAACGTTCGCGCAAAGTTCGGTGAATTTTTGCTAGTAGTGTTGACAGGGCTTTCCCAAAAAATGTCTCCAACACGAGTAAACGCGTCTTATGCACCCCACACCCGCCGGCACGTTCACTCGATGGTTTTTATTGATGTTTCAAAACGAATGAGAAGGGGGCGGCAAAATACAAGCGGCCCATGGGCGGCAAGTAGGTAAATCCGGCCCTGATTGTCGTAATGACAAAAGACCAGCATTAAAATTATTGGTCAGAACAAGTATTGATTAATATTTTATATGAAATCATCATCACTGATGGAGTGATTTTAACCATACGATGGTGAAACTGCAGAGATCTCCCGTTATACTTTATTTTCTATATAAAACCGAGTCGAACATCATTTTTTTTAAAAAAAATTTTAGTGATTTTTCTTCTCCGTATAAAGAATATTCTTTGAAATTCACGCCATGATATTAGTTTGGTCTCCTTCTAAAAAATAAAATAGTATAAAATAAAATACCGCAACCGAGATACGCATTTTTATAGTTTCACCGTCGAATTGCTTTTTTCTAGTTTTTACTTATCACAAAAAGGAAGTATTTATTGTTTAATCAATAAAATTTCAATCATAGAAAAATGACTCACGAAAAGCTTACTGGGCGACAAATATTGTGTCCATGCTAACTTCATATGAGTTACCGTCAATAATCCTCTGCTGAGACGCCTGATCAAGAGCTGTTAAAATTCTGTGAGTTACTCGTGTTGAAGAAGTTGGTCGTTCAAAGACGCGACGCCCTCGCTGACCTGTGCGTATGGGCATTGGCTTCATTTCGTCTCCCTGCCACGAATTTCAATTTCTCTTCACACCTTGCTCACAAATTCGTAACGCTGTTGCTCACTTTTGCCCAAAAAATGCGAAAAAACCATAGCTTCATCTACGACCATGAATAAATAAATTTTAAAAAAATGAAACAACGTATACGGTGCGTCGAAGAGTCACTATATCGTCACATTCCGGCCAAAGTATCACAAACGCCATGCGATGTTGAAAAAATTCCGCTGCATTTCATTTTTTTACAGAGAAATTGTTGGTTGAATCTGGTAGAAAAATTCACTGAATTTTATCGACAGCACAAAGAAAATTCATAGAAATTTTCAAACAGATTCAACCAACAATTTCTCCGTAAAAAAACTAAATTGGCGGCGGAAATTCCGAAACGTTGCATGGTGCTTGCGATACTTTGGCTGGAAGTTGACAATATTGAGCTTAACAGCTCAAGCATGTAGTTATCAAGCTTCAAACACGCCAAGATTGGAGTTTTCGAGAGAGACTCAAATTCAGCTCAAAAACTGAGAATTTGTGGAAGTTGAAACGTCGTTCGATTAATGCATGAGATGGCTTTTTTTTAAAAAGTTGTATTATTTTATGCAGCCTTTATGCATTTTATTACTAACGTAATACCTCATAGTATTAAATACAGCATGAATAAATTAGGCGTGTCGACTTCACCAAGAAAAAAAAGTCGGATTTTTTCGGTTTGAAGTTTTGAAGTTTTGAACCCTATCGTGTCAACCAAACTATGCCCAGCGTATCGCCTGACGCGCCGAAGTTCTGCACAAACACACAAGTCGCACAGTTGGTGCGTGCTTCGCACGTGGTCAAGCGTCCTTCGTTGCCATAATTCATGGGAAATTCAGTCTGCTCGATCGATAGATCATGTCAAAGCTGAGATCGTGTGTCCGGCCTGGCATTAGTGTCGCATGTCGCTATTCCGTAGAGAAAATAGACTTTCTCGGAGGTTGGCTCGAAGCGATGTTGTCAAACTGCCAACAATCCATGATATTGTTTTTCTTTCCACAAAAATGCATCCCCGAAATGGTTGAGGAATGATAAAACGTGCCAAAATCGCTGAAACTATGCAAAAAATCCGCGCAAATCAGGTTTGGTTATCAGCAATTGCAACCGACGTACAGTGGATCGAGTAAATAGGAGCGATCGGACAAAATTTGGAAACTTTAAATGCTCATAACTCCATTCGTACAAAATTTTGGGGTTCCAACAGTGGTTTTATTGATTTCCTCGAGCAATTTTCTTCCAGTAGCTCACTATAAAATTTAACATAACCATCATTTGCAGTTTTAGTCAAAAATTTCATGTCCGACCCCTCTAATTGACTCGATCCACCGTGCGACGACTCAATCGCTTCTAAGGATACTCTCCATTACAGCGTTTAGGAGGTTATTTCGTTTTTCAGTTCCTTTGTTACAGAATTCCTGAGTCTCTATAGGTTCTACACTATACGTCCCTATACGGGCGTATCTCAATTTGCACGTGAGCTCTGTGCCCCGTAGAACTTTAAGCTTTCCAGGGCTCATGTGGAACAGTGGCGTGGCGTGGCGTGCTTTTCGATCTATCGATATTTCTCTATTTGAAACTGTGGTAAATTATCGATTATCAAGGTGTTCGCTGCGAACACCCTGATTATCGATATTTTTCCATAGGTTTAAATGGCAGATAAATCAATATATCGCTAAGCACGCCACGCCACTGATGTGGAAAAATAGAGGCCCTCACGTCCAAGTAGCAATGCCTACAGCCAAAATTTACTTAGGTATCCGCACTGTGCCGCTGCAGGAGGCATATGTTAGCCTTATATTTTCTCTCACGGCGACGGGGACACATGAAACCTGAAACCTGCAACCTGAAACCCATCCACGATGAAAAGTGACAACGTCGGGCGCTCCACACGTCCCGCAACGATTTAATCAGTAAAGTAACAGACGGTGCTCGGTAGCAGTAGCTGCCACCAGGACGCCACGTAGCCCAGTAGCCGGTTTCCCGCTCCCCAGATCAGTTTGTCGTGGGAGTCAGCTGATTGGTTATTGACGGATGATCGATCTGCCAGGAACATAGAGGCCAACTGGTGCGAGGAAAAATATTCGGATTTGGCACGTGGAAAGATCGATTTCAAAAGTGCATCGTGCTCAGGAAGTCGTAATGAACACCGGTGCCGAATCCCTTGTCACCCCGTGCCGGGTCCTTTCACTAAACAATTAATTTTTTTTTTTTTTTTTTTCCATTACGAGAGAACAATTGAGGTGTCGCAGCCACCTAGTCAAATCAGGCATTTCCTCAAATGTCTGAGGCAGAAAGTAAAATTTTAACGGCTCACGAAATTTTGTAAATTAAAGACAAAAGCTCACCAGTTTTTAAAAATTTTCAAAAATGACTCATCAAATCTACGGAATCCCTTTATTCTATCCTCTTCAAATTCTTCCCTTAAATTAAATATTAAAATTTTCAAAATTCTGTGGTTTAAGACATGCTGCAAAGTCCAGATAAAATGATGTTCGTCCAAGAGCTGAAAACTGGTTAAAATACTATTGTATTATGTTTATTTTTACACAGATTTCTTTCTCGCGTAATCAATGAATTATTTTGTATAAAATTAGCAAAGAAAAAAACCAGGATTTCATTTAAAAAAAAAAAGAATTAATTATTTGCCTAGGCATTTGAGAAGATGCTTAAATTGACTAAATGCCTGCGACGGAGGTTTTTGACTGAAACAATGTATTGCCTCATTCGAGAGTACCTAATGAACTGAGCTCGCGCAATTTTTTTGTAATTCTCTTTTGGTAAAGGAAATTATAGAAAAATGAAAGTGAAAAAATGTACTGCGTCTATTTAGTGCCCTATTGTGCTCACTTCACTCAGTAGCTTCCACTTAAACATTAAAGTCATTAAATTTCAAACACCTGCAAATTCTCCGAATCGTATAAAAGATTCTGGAAATCTCGTAGCGTTCAGAAAATTTCCTAAAATTTTCTCACGAATCGACAGTCGTTCTCCTATGAAAAATTTAAATTGTCAAATGAAATTTGGCAACAGTGGAAGTCACTTGGTTCCCTTTCGAGAAACACTGCCCAGTTCTGGTCCCTCAAGGTTGGTGGTGGCCCCGCGTCGTCAGTAAAGCTGATTTTTTTTCCCGGGTGGGGCGCGCTTTCCTGCTCCGTTATGACGTCAAGCTGCGCTTTTCCGAAAGGGAAATACCCGCACGCGACAACCTTTATTCCCCGTATTCTAATGAGACATCAATTATTCAGACAGACTCCGTCAACTTAGTTCAATCAACTTGCGTGTGAAGAGAGACCAGTGAATTCTTCGAGTTTTTCTTCCTCTATGCAGTGCACTTAGGGAAAAAAGTGACTTGAATTTTTCTCATCATCTAACTCTCAGTTGCAAAGTTATCGTTCTCGCAAGAAGTTGAAGTTTAAAATTACTCTCAACTGCCTCATTATACAATAGCATTAACAAATTTCATAGCACTCTCTATATACACAGAGACAAGTGGAAAAGAAGGAGTAAAAAACAGTGTAGCGTTGCGAGAATTTATCTTTTATCGAGAATACGATCGATAACAATAAAAGTAATTGCCAGTGAACATTAAGCTATCCATACGTCTAAGTATATTGTCATTTTCAAGTATTCGTTACAAGAAAAGAATGCTGTGCATCAAAAAAGTAAACGGTGAAAACGAAGGGACGATTATGAGAAAATAAGGTAACCTTTAACAAAAGCGATTGCGAAAAAAAATTAGATATCCCGTTTAAAAGTCAACTTGTTTTTTTTTACGCTCTGTTTCATATATTCGACTTACTTTTTCTCCTCTTCCTTATGATATTTCGGCAGCCATGTTGCCAGATTAAAAACTATGATTATACTGCGATACTGTCGTATGATTGAAGACTGACATGATGCTTTACGGATGTTGTACCGACCATTTGCGAAGCGTGAATCAACGACCATCGATATGTTCTCATTGCTTCGCTGAGGAAAAATCGATTATCAAGGTGTTCGTTGGGAACACACTGGTAATCGATTCTTATACGTAGGTTTGCTTGGCAGATGGATCGATTCATCGCCAAGCAAAACTCGCTACTGCACCGAAAATGGAGCGCGCTGGGCAGATCGCGATGAAGTGTGGCGCTAAGCGGATTATTGCGCGATTTCTCTGGCCTGTGTCCCTCCGTCTTTAGTTCTTTACTTGGCTGTCATTAAAAAGTGAAATGTCGAACAGTGCGTCCGCGAGCGAACAAGCAGGATACCTAGAGCTAAGATTTTTTCACTTAGGTTTAGCTCAACCGTTCGGCAGAGTTCGTATCAGTCCAAGTCCATTCCACTGATTCTCATTAACGTACGGCGGGCGTCATTGGCGGATTCAGCAAATTGGCAACATTGTCTTTTCTCCATTTAAACCTATAGAAAATCGATTTTTGGTGGGGTCAGGTGCTCCGACAAAAATTGATTATTTAGCATAGGTTTAATTGAAGGAAATCCGGTGTTGCCAGAATGCTGGATCTGCTGGTCACAGAATCATATTTTGATGTTTGATTCTTGTAGATTAGCTAAAAATAATAGGATTTGTTCAAACCGCAACTTTCTGCGTTCAATACTAACCGAGTTATCGCCCTTTGAGAAGGCGGGTTTTAACGTCATCCACCGCGGTAGTGACACCCTTGGTTTCTTCCATACCTTGCTTTCATCCGAGTTTCACGTTGAGTAATCAGTGAAAATGTGTGTCTCGCTGATTGATAAAAGCAATAGGTGGAAGAAACCAAGGGTGTCACTACCGTGGTGGATGACGTCAAAAACCCGAATTTTCAAAGGGCGATAACTCGGTTAATATTGAACGCAGGAAGTCGCTGTTTGGACGGATCTTGTTATTTTTAGCTAATCTACAAGAATCAAGCATCAAAACACGATTCTGTGACTAGCGCAACTGGCCCATTATGTATCACAAATATATTTGGCCATAGATTTGTCAATTTTTTGACAACTGCGACTGTGGCCAGTTGGGGTTACAGTCTCCAGCGCCGAGCCGGATCCTGGATGAAACGCTGAAAGCTGAAAGCTGAAAGGCCCGGCGTTTAACGTCAGGACCGCGTCAATGGTGATGACTCGCGGCGGCGCTGCTCGTCGCGGCTAGGCTGTCGATTTTCAATAGGTTACCCTTGATTCATAGCAGATCATGCGCGGGAAAACATACGCGATCTATCGATGCAGTCAATTTACATTCCGATTGTTTGCGCACCGTCCCGTCGGCTAATTGGACGTATTCCTGCCAAACGGCAGTATGTGCGTTATGACGTGGGCCCTGTTATGCATGTATTCTTATGGGTCTCAGGGCTCATGTCTATATGCACGTAGTTCGTTTGGCAGAAATACGTCCTATTAATGGGCTCAAGTTCGATTCGATCGAGTCGCTCGCACATCGCACATGCCCGCGACGCATCCGGAACAGTGAACCTCCTTTTTCGAGGTCAAAAGGCGGCAACTTTTCGAGCTCATTCTCCTCTGCCAAACCGCAGCTCAGCTCAACTCCTACTCGGCAATGTCAAATTGTCTAATGTCTTTTAAGCGGAATTATCTCCAGAACGATTTTTTTTTTTTTTTTTTTTTTTTTTTTATATTTATTTTTTTTTTAATATATATAATGTGACTGGATCCGTGAAAAGGGACTGAAAACTTGCTAAGGGTATTTGAAACTTTCGATTGTGGTGATTTCGAGTTTAGCTGCTCATTTTTTGTGTGCATGTCAGGATTCTTAAGTTAAATTTAATCTAAAACCAGGATTTAATAAAAAAAAAAATAAAATAAAGGAGGATCCAAGGAGGGGGATGCGTAGGGGGTGCACGCCCTACTATTTGCCGGAAAAAGAGGAAGAAGAGGAGAAGAAACGAAGGAAGGAAGGAAGAAGGAGGGAACAAAAGAAGTAAGAGGGAAGAAACAAGAAGGAAAGACGTTCAAATTTGGTAATCATTCATGACGAATTTACTCAACCTGCATATTAGATTCTTTAAAATTTCGAAAATTTTCCTAGGGAAGCCCCTCAGACCCCATTTGCATCCTCCTTTCGAAGTGTCTGGATCAGGTTTTATCTTGGAACCTCAGGACGTTGTAAATCCCTCACTTTTCGAATTTTCAGGGTATAACTTGCGACACAATTTCAAGTTTTTCTTACTCTCTGCAGTGGTATCGACTACTCTAATTTGAATTTTTGGAAAACAAGACCCCCTTTTATAGATGTGATCACAAATGACCTTAATAACATTTCTAACTAATAATAAAAGGTTGGAATGATATTGAAAGGCAGAACCAAAAATTTCTGGATTCGACCCATCGTAATTGAATTTAAGTTTATACATTAACGGTTCAGAAAAGGGTAATTCTTCGGTGTCCTGTCCGGTGACATTAGATCCATGCATCATCGCACTCAGAGGCTGATCCAGCAATTTGGCAACACCGGATTTCCTCCATTTAAACCTGTGTTAAATATCGATTCTTGTCGGAGCACTGGTGACCCTCTAAGAATCGATATATTTTCATATGTTTAAATGGAGGAAAACCAACGTTGCCAATTTGCTAGATCCGTCAATGATCGTACTAATTACTTTGTCCACCCACCGTCATTGCCGGGGAAGCTGATAATCATACGATTTACAATCAACGACGCAAGAAGCCTGCTGCGCTCGCAAATTTCAAATTGACCTCTTTATGGCTCTCATATAGTTTTATGACTCTACCAGTCTTGTTGACGTTGCCAAATGAATGCAAACGGGCTATTTTTGATTAGAGGATCGATTTAAATTCAAAGATAAAACAGTAAAAAGTCACGCTTTTTATGGTTGCTCGCTTTTGCAACAACCGTGACACCAATACAAGCTGTATTAACGACTATATCTTTTGTTGTTCGCAAGACTCGGTAGAAATAAAAAAAGAAAAAAACTGTTGTCTGCAAAAACTGCATTACCGTTCGAAACTAGGGAAAATCCAGTTCTATAAATCGCAGCAGGTGTCCAGCATTTAAGTATGGAATGGTGAGTGATGTGATTGATGTAATTTATATCGATAACCATCAATTAATACAGAAAACCGAGTATACCGTATACTTGATATTTTGACCCTTTTTCAGTATTTCCTCTTTCCTAGTGGACTAATTACTCTTTCAAACAAATTATGGGTGTAGATCCGGATTCAGTTGACTCTTTTGACATGAATCGCTGTTTTTAGGCCAGGCAGGTGGATGAAACACGTTGAATTTGATATTGAGTTTCTTTCTGTCTGTGGTTGGAACCATACAATGTATCGAATGGGGTAGCTGCCGAGTTAGCTCCGAAATTTCCATTTTATATATCACGCTACGACCGCATTTATACATATTATGCGCTAGACATACCGCATGCGTTCCGGGCGTAGCACCCGGAGCATTCGAAGCTACGGCTCCAGCACCCGGAACTTTCGGCCTCTGAGCCCGGAATGAACATGTCTACAGTCTATACAGCCCGTAACTTTTTTTTTCAGTGGAATATCATATAAAAAACTCAAGGTTTGATGACCCATTCTTGAAAACCAAGTGTAATCTCTATTTTTCGAAAATGCAAGAATCAATTAAGACTGAACAATGTCATTTTGTGCCTGCATGTTAGCTTGGTGCAAAGTTAATCGATTTTGGCCGTATCGATTTATTTATTCGAGGTTCATCCGATATAAGTTTCTGAAATGTTCGATTGGAAGTTCGATGAGTCGCGATGCAGTGTCACAATATCGCACGAGCTCGGGCTAATTAAATGCAAATGTGTCGTGTTCGACGTCGCACGGACATGGGACAAGTCAATTATGTAAACCGCCGACCACCACGCCGCGCCGCGCCGTCAAGATTCGCAATTTACTATCACAGCATCGGCCGATAAATTTGCACTCCACTGTTGTCTCTCCGTTTGTTTTTATCCGCAAAATCCGATGAGACTTCTGGATTCTAGAAATCGCGAGGGTTACAAGAAGTAGCCAGGATTTTCTTTCGGGGGGAGGCAGGGTTGCCACAGTCAGGGGCAACCGAGAAACGTCAAGCAATTTTTAAAAGTCAGGGAAAACCTGGAAATGTCAGGGTAAATGACGAAAATGTCAGGGAAAAATCCTTGAGGCACCTTTATTTGCTTTCTAGAAAAGGTTTGACGGTTCGAACGACGAGGCCTGAAAATTATTTCTAATTATGTCTCTTTCACCATCTGGCATACCGTCAACTGTCAGGGAATTTCACCAAAATGTGTAAGGGAATTCAGGGAAATGTCAGGGAATTTCATCTTCTTAATTCTGTGGCAACCCTGGGGTGGGGGCTTGACCGGGTAAGAGGGGTTCTGCCTCCCTCGAAATAAGGGTGGTCTAAGGGTCCTCCCTCAGAAGTTTTTTGAAAACGACCTCATCTTGCTTTGGAGGGGGGGGGGGGGGTTTGAGCATCGCAATTCTTCTCATTTCTTCCCCGCATTACTTTTATCTACTCAATTTCTCAGTGACTTCTTTTTATATTTATTCTTCTTCTTCTTTCTCTTCTTCCTCTTCATGCTTTTTCTCCTTCGTTCTCTCTTTCCTTTTTCCCATTTTCCTCCTTTTCTTATATCATTCTTTTCATCCTTCTTTTCCTTTTTCCTGTCCTTCCTCTTCCTCATCTCCTTCTCCTTCTCCATCTTTATCTTCCTTTTTTTCTTTATACTCTCCTCCTATAGCTTTGCTATTTGCGTCAGCGACAATTCACCTTCACGACGGCCTGAAAAATTCCCTTACAACGGAGAAATGCCACAAGATATTTTAAAGATGCATCTGAAAATATTTAGATATTTGCGATAATCTGACAATTACGATCAGTGGGAAATTAATATATTGTAAATTAAACAACATGCAACGTTTTCTACTGATTTATGTGCTCATTAGCGCTCAGGCTTTCTCAGCTTCTTGATCTCCGATCTCCAAAAACAGAAGACGAATAAAAAGTCTCGCATGCAGATCAAGCAATATTCAAGCAATCACTATGTGTTTACATAATACTAACTTATCCTAATTCCAATGCACCCGACTCCAAGATGATATTTCATCAGAGAGTAAGAAAAAACATTACAAAGCCTCTAAAATCCTCAAATTGAAACTTGTTAACGTTGAGGTAATAAACGAATACGATTTTAATCGAACTTAAGCGTCAAATGTTACTGCAGGTCGTTAACCCTCTTGCCATTCCTGGTTTGTTTTCTCTTCTGCTGGTATGAGTTCTTTTCAGTGTGAAAAGTAACCTACAGAAGTGTTGTTCATTCTCCAATGAATGAGCTTAATTATTTAATTGGTCGGTAAGTTATGAGCTTACAGCAAATCATTGCCTATTAATTCCAATACTCCTTAAAAGAGGAAGAAAAAAATGATTAAAACTTGTTCGTTTAAAAAAAGGGGGTAATCAACTTTTTCCCAAGAAGTAGAGGAATTTTTTTTACTTGAATATTTTACTACTTTTTTACAGTATAATTAAGTTTTAATTACTCAGCATGTTGTTTGAGGATTCAAATCGCTCAATGAATTGAAACCTGCTAGCCAATTAACAGAAAAAATGGAAAAGAAAGAAAAACTTGGTCACGCACTGTTCTAACTTCTAACTCGTTAACTTTTTAATGAATTACCTGTCCGTCTTCTTCCATCCCGAGACTTATTTTACTTCCCCTGGCTATACCAAACAAGTACTGTGTGCTTTTAAACATTTAAACTACCGATAAGTTCTTATCATGAAAGCCTGATACAGTAATGCCTAAACTTAAGCCGTAGTAAAATTTGGGAGACAAACATATTTTAATTCAGAAGTATTCATCAGGTTTCTTACATTTCATGTTGTATTATTGCATCTATTTTTCAAAATGAAATTATCATGCAGAGATAGCTAAATTCTGAAACCGTACATCTCAATCGAAAAATTTCAAAATCTCAGTATATGCTTTATTTTTTAGAAACAAATGAAGCTAAATCCACATCACGACTTGAAATTTTCACTGATTTTCATCTACTAATCTATATTAAACTATGAATCTTGTTTAACCCCGATGTTGATTTGATTTCTATCTAAAAAATTAAATGCTTCCGAAAGCTTTGAAACGTTTCAATTTAGATAAATGGTTTCAAAGTTCAGCCGTCCTATTGCTGAATCAAAATAAATGTATTGTTTTTTCGACAACGGATTGGAAATGAATGCATGTAATAAAAATTTGCATCGTACTCTCCTTAAAAAGCTATGTATTCAGTGCTGCTTGCAAAGGATCTGAGTAGAATATGAAGTAAAATATACAGACCAGCCCCGAGAATTCCTAAAGGAGAATATACTTTCTGCATTATTTGTGTAGCCCAGAATGTTGTTATAATATTCATCCATGCAAACAACAAAAACAGCGCATATAACATACATATCATAGCAATCTGTTCGTATTTTGCAAGTATTTTTCAATGTATTTGCAAGCATAAACGACCTCGTTGGTAAAATATTGAGATTCCATTCTTTTAAACATGCTTCGTTTAGGCTGTGCTGCTATCAGTGTGTTGTCAACGTGGTATCAGTTTGGTCAGCGGTTCCACTTGAAAACCAGTATTTTACCGCGTTGGTCACATCATCTTGGTAACATACTGATCTGAACATAGCACCACATTGAAACCATGTTGACACTATGATGTTGGCGTTTACAAGGTATCATGTTTCACTCTCCACCAACATGGTCACTTTTACTAGAATAGAGGCACATAGCATTCATGCTATGCAAATAATGCAAGAAAGCATCACGTGGCTCTGTGGTTTTAAACAAGTCTGTATTTTTTCTGCAAACTCTGAGTTTAATGGATTAGTTGCGCTCATCTTAAGATTGTGAGTTTACGATAGACCTTATGGCTACGTATGAAATAAATAATATTTTTAAAAGAAGTAAATTCTTACGTCCAGTATTAACTGAGAAATTGTTGCCTTATGGAAACTACACTGGATGATGCGGCCTGTAGCATACATTCGTATAATACCAATTTTTTGTACCATGAAAATTGATAAAAATTAAAAATACCGACTGCTGCGCATGTACCACTGATAATACTGAAGTAGATGAGACAATATTCTATACTATAACCTACCTAGTGAATCGTATTGTTTATTTTTTTTATTTTTTTTTTTTTTTAAAAACTGACTTTCTAAGAGGATTAATCGTTATTATTCTCAGAAAAATCCTATATTTTGCCCGCTTTATCAGATTCAGAAGTGGAGAGCCAATTCTTGATTTAAAAAAAAAAAAAAATCAGTTGCAAAGCAATCAGCCACGAAAACAATATTTTTTGATCAGCGCAACTAACGGACAGAGACAAATTGCGACCCTTCCATAAATGACTCTTTGCTATGGATTAAGAATTTACTTTCGAGTATTACCGTTCAACTCATGAAATTACGTAAGTGCAGCTTCATGGAGTAGAGAGACCGGAGCGCCTTCCATTTTGTCCCATGCAACACGCGTGTCCATAGAGTACGAATAGTTGTATCAAGGCGATATTATGGAAATCATCGAATGCATTGCCTTTATGCATGTTGTCTGAGATGTTAGCATTAGGAGCTACTACGTCTCATTCTAGTGTCTAGTAGTCGTTGTCTAAGAAATTAAATTAAGAGATGCTAATTTTTTGAAGTTCTTCGATTAAAAAAACTTGATTCGATCATTTTTTTCTTTTATGGGCACAGTACCATCAATAATTAATGTCAACCGGGATCTAAGACTGTTGTTGTTGTCGCACAGTAGTTCGAGTCAATAGGAGAGGTCTGACAAAATTTGGAAACTTTAAAAGCTAATAACTCCGTTCATACAAAATTTTAGGTTTTAAAAGTGGTTCCATTGGTTTCCTCGTAAAATTTTCCTCCTTGAAATTTAAATGTGACGAATTAAACATCAACGTTTGTAGTTTTGATCAAAAATTTCATGTCCGACCTCTCTAATCGACTCGATCCATTGTGCGGCGCTTCCATTCACAGGCTCTCAGCGGCGTGGCGTGAAAGATCGATTATCGATATCTCGCCATTTGAAGCTATGGTAAAGAATCGATTACTAAGGTGTTCGCTGCGAACACCCTGATAATCGATCTTTTTCATAGGTCTGAGTGGCGTATCAATCGATATATCGCAAAGCACGCCACGCCACTGCAAGCTCTTCGGGCGTTACCGTTCTCTTTGGTAACACGGTATAATAGAGGGTTCTGATTTGTCTCTGTGGAAGGACCTGCTATTGGTATATTGGCAATGGTGGAATTTTTTACTTCCGGACTCTAAGGCTAACTTATGACCTACCTTATAGATGTGGAATCTCAGCGTAACGTGGGCCTCCATTACGGCATCAACTTCGAGAGCTTTTTTTGAGCTTGGAAGTTCACTCTAGAGACAACCTATGGCATCATCGTTTTTCTCGTAAAATTTTACGTCACAAGAAGTACTTTGATTGCAAACCCCTGACCTACGCAAGAGCTCTATTATCCATAAGAAAATGTCGTATCCGTAATGCCTTGTCTCCACGGAACGTTTCCCGGGATTTGTCCCAAAGTTCAAATCGCAGGAAAGGAACTTCTGAGCTTCTTCCCCGTTAAACAAAACAACGAAATTTCTCCCCTTTCTCTGAGCCGCCCTCAGGACTCCACAAAAACTCTACAGCAATAAAACACCTGAGACGTTTCGACTCAAAACTGAGTCATTTTCAGTCGGAATAATAAGATAAAAACGTTATAAACGTTAATAAAACGTTTTTATTGTATTATTCCGACTGAAAATTACTCAGTTTTGAGTCGAAACATCTCTAGTATTTTATTGTTATATTTTAGCCTTGTTTCCAGTTTTACCCCTTGTCTTTCTCTTGTTACCCCTGGTAAAAATTGGCGACAGGAGCTGCGTTTCAAAATACCATAGGAGTTCTTATAGCCGACTAAAGAAGGCTATCGAAAATCATATAGCTGGCTGTAGAAAGCGGAGCAAATCATATAGCCGGGCTATACGAAGCTATAAAAAATTATACAGTCGGGCTATAGTTCCTATCGCCGGGCTTTGCACTTTATCGCCATTGGCTATAAAAGGCTATAAGAAATTGTGTAGAAATTCGTGTGCTTTGGAAATTATTAAGTTTGATATGGAACTACCTTAATATTTACAAAACACACGTTATATTTTCCTTTAAAACATATTTTTTTACATCAATTAAAATGAGAATAATCCATACAGGATGTGCAAACATTTCAAAATCATGAGTTGAAAAACGCTGACTCCGCGAGATTAAATATTAGAGCCTAACACAAAGCGGAGCGGCGACGCACTGGCGCCTACAAACCTAACAGGGATACTTCACGCATTGCGCAATGCGTGAAGTATCCCTGTTAGGTTTGTAGGCGCCAATGCGCGTTTCGCGCTGGCTGCCCGCCCGCCGCGCCGCAGCGTGCCACGGCGTCTGAAGCAACTATTTCACACCAGAGGTATTGCACAGTATCATAAGAAATTGAAGGCGCTCCAACATATTAAGAATGACAGGCATCCTTCAAAAGTACGGAGCTTTCCTCGCAAAATAAATCAAGATACTACGGCACAAAAAGAGAGCGGTAGTCCAAAAACTAACTCAGTCCTAATATCCGTATTTAGTAACGTTTAGCATAAACTTTATCGTCTGGCTGTTGCTTAATCGCCATCGGCTATAAAAGGCTATAAGAAATTGTACAGCCGGCTACAGAAGCTATTGGAAATCTTACAGCCGGCTTTAGGTCTATGGTATTTTGGAACACAGATTCTACTGCCAAATTTTACCAGGGACCATTGTCTCGGGCTGCTTCGTAAAAATTTGTATCTACAAGGACTCTACTTGGTACTGTTATTAGTATTGAATAACGCTATAATTTTTCCAACTTTACAAGTGAGATTTGGACAGCGTTAAGCAGAAGGAACCAAGCCACATCAGCTTCTGCCAAATTTAATTGGGAAATTTAATTTTTAACGTGAAAACGGTTGTGAGGGTTTTGGTGCAAATTTCAGTGAATTTTCTGCATAGTGCGAAGGAAATTGCTTGTTTTCAAAGAGATCCGCACAAACGCTCTCTTGTGGAAAATTAAATTGCCCAGTTAAATTTGGCAATAGCTAATGCGGCTTGCGGTTCCTTCAGTGGAAAAAAAACCACATTGGATCTAGAGTCCAGACTCTTGAAAACATCGACAAGAAAAAATACTCTTGATTCAATCGGATTATGCTTAAATCAAGAAATCAGCCTCTTAATGTGAGCGGATTTCCTTTTGATTCAAGCTTAAATCTGATTGAATCAAGAGTATTTTTTCTTGTCAATAATGTTTTCAAGAGTCTGGACTCTAGATCCAATGTGTTTTTTTCCCAGTGTTTCTGCTAAGAGCTGTCCTTTTTCCCTGGGAAAAATCTCATGAAACGTCCCGTGGATACAAGGCCTCCAAGTAAAAGTTTCCACCTGTCGCCAAGAGGCTAGTTGAGGGTCCCTTTTGTGACTCGGAGGGTGCAAGCAGCGCTGATGGTAAGAAGCTTTGACAGAGTATTATGTCTTATTGATGTCGAACTGAGGTGATTGCTACTGTAGGTATATGGGCGGTTTGTCGCCGCAGGTTTCATGATGGAGAGTGAGAAGAAGATCGTCGAGATGATGGACGCGCGGAGTCCGATGGCCAAGTACTGGATGCCTCTCGTCTGGGCGACCAACATCATCAACCGAGCCCGCAAAGACTCGCTCATCTCCAGCGACCACCTCGTCCAGGTCCTCCTCACCGAGCTGTCCGAGCACCGCAGAAAGCTAGGCTCCATTATCAGTTACGACACCGTCTGCGTACCCCTGGTCTATACCCAGGTCAGACTCCATCCCTTACCATTACTCTACTCACTCTCAGCTTTCACTGTCTCTCCTCTCTATCCGAGAATGGACCACTACCCCAGTAAAAGTGAGGCAGTCTCACGTCAGGCTGACTCACTGCATTGGCGGATCTAGCAATTTGGCAACACAGGATTTCTTCCATTTAAACGTATGGAAATGTATCGATTTTTGAATGGGCCAAGTGCTCCGACAAGAATAGATTATTTAGCATACGTTTAAATGGAGGAAATTCGGTGTTGCCAAATTGCTGTATCCGCCTCTGGCACTCACTTTAACTAGGGATACTCTGCTGTGCTATAGAAGAATGCCGCATGAACATTCGAGGTTGCTAAATTTCCTTCCATAAATTATTTACTTTTGAGGAAAATACACTGAAAAAAACTGCGGGTGTGGAAATTGTAGTTACGCTGGAAAAAAACACATTGGATCTAGAGTCCAGACTCTTAAAAACATCGACAAGAAAAAATACTCTTGATTCAATCAGATTTAAGCTTAAATCAAAAGGAAATCCGCTCAAATAGTCGAGTTAAGACTAAAAGAGAAACCGAACACGGAATTTGGTCTGGAACGGCGCGGCGCAGAGAGTAATGATGACGAGAACTTGAGATGAAAAGGAGAAGCGCGCAGCGCGGCGGTCGGCATGTAACACATATTGGCGCCTACAAGACTGCATGAATACTTCACGCATTGCGTCAAAGACACTGCGGTCGCTGCGGTCAGCAGCGGCGGCGAGAAACGCATAGCGCCTGCAAGGCTGCATAAATACTTCACGCATTGCGTCAAAGACAGTGCGGTCAGCAGCGGCGGCGAGAAACGCATAGCGCCTGCAAGACTGCATAAATACTTCACGCATTGCGTCAAACACATTGCGTGCAGAAGCTGTCGGCGTGAAACGCATTGCGCATACAAGACTGTAGGAATACTTCACGCATACCCCAATTTGTTGGATGATATGGACATTCCCAATTGATTTTGGTAGTACAGCAACTCAAGTTGGGATAGTATTGAAAAATTTGGGTTAGTAACTTAATTTATTGAGGTACTACCACAATTAACTGGGGTACTATCTCATTTAATTGGAAATGTTTAAGTTGGGACGTAACCCCTACCTCTTTTTTTTCCGTGTAAAGCTCGAGTTTTCTGAGACTCTTTTGAATATTTTTCTCCCAATCCTCCAGAAAATTTTATTCTATTTGATCTAAAGTATCCATTTTCAAGGGAAATTATCTGCAGCGTTCTTAAAGAAAAATTACTGTGGGCAATTTGGCAACATGCAAAAGTTCATTCGACGTTCTTCTTAAGCACGGCAGTCTACGCAGGACATGAATACAAGTACCGCAAGACGTTTTTTCCAATCTGAATTTAGGGTCAGTGGACCCTTCAGGGACGCTTCGAAATTTTAGGTAAACAGAAAAAATTGCACGTCGACCAATCATGAACTTAAAATTTCCCTTTCATTCAGCTGGTCCTAAAGAATGTGTGACTCAATATTGATGTTTTTTGTGAAATTCTGTTCTATGGACGTTGATTTAATAATTTTACAAAATCAGAAAATCTCGTCAGACGTTTTCTAGGATCAGTTGAATGATAAGAAAATTTTCCTCTCATTATTGGTTCACGGGGGATCCAGTATCCTTGGGAGTTCACTCTTCCTGATTTTACGTAGAACACTTTGGACATAATTGAGAAATTTCTAAATAAACCCATAAATGATCGAACTACTTTTCAACGTTGCAACATTTCTACTCGTAAATTCATCGTGAAACTTCGAGGTATTTCTAACTTAACAATTCACTGGTCACCAACTCTCGATTTCCAGTTTGTTCATCGTAAAGTATTAGAAAATGTCTCTTGTGATACTACGTTTCTAACCTTGCCTATCAGTCCATTCTCGCCTCTTCAGGTCATTAAGCACACTTTTTGTCGAATTTCCGAATCCTCTTAGTTTACATGCTCTGAAAATAATTAGGGTGTTGAATTAATATTCTGATTGTTGAAAAAAATATGCAATGACCGAAAAGCATTTGTTTCTTCAACATCCTCTGAACGCAAAATTAAGAGCAAGGACACATGGACAGTGAAGACAGTAGATGAGGCGCTTCGTAATTCTCACGTCGCCGAGGAAACAAGAAACAAGTAAAGGAGAGGATTCCAGAAATTTGCAACGGAAAGACTGCACCCTTTCTCTGATCTGATTTTCTTCCTCTCGTTTCTCTATCATCATCTTTCTATCCGTTTTCTCTCTTGAATTAAGCAACGCTTAATAAACAATTGACTCTTTTCACGTATTGTTTTCAGTCACAAAAAATTAGACACTGAACTGACAAAGAAAAGAAATGAAAAAAAATCAACCGCTCACAGATCGATTTGCCACCCAATGCTCTAAAAATATCATTAAAATATCGTCACATTTGCAGTTCTTTCGGTGAATAAAATTATTTTACCAAAGTCCTATAAAGCAGAGCCTGGCTATATTTCTGTAAAGAGTCGGAAATATCAAAAAAAAAAAAAAAAAATACCCTAGGGGAGCGAGAAAGTAAAAAAAAAAAAAAAAACATTGTTTATGGTATATAACTAAAACAGGTATGCTTATTCACACAAAATCAAATGGTCCCTCTTTAATTACTTTGAGAGAGTCGAGAGACGTGCGATTTAAAATGACGCACCAAATTAAAAAAATATGAATGAAGTAGGTAATCAAGTTTGCTACCTCCAAAAACATAGAATCTGCCGCCCATTCTCTCTTTCTTTTCTAGACTTCGTCTAATGCATATTTTCATTTCCTCATCTTCAAAACTGCGCCCGTCTTACACTCATCCTCTTCTCAAAATGTATTACATTCTTTATCTTTAGGCAGTCCATTTTTAGAATTCACAACTTTTAATATTTCCTTCGGACGTATTATGTTTAAAAGGTGAATGATTACAGAATTATTCAGCATCCTCATTCAAGTTCTAGGTATAGAATTAAAGAAAAAAAATAATAATTTGCACCCATCAGAACGAGGCACGAACTTCTCCATCCCCCACCCCTGGTTTTTTTATGAAATTAACTTAGTTCCGCAAGTACCCTTTGTCGTAGTTTTGATTTTCCTCTTTGCGTATAGTACTTTCAACTATTGATCGTTTAGTTATTTATAGACCATATCCATGAGTACAAAGAGCGCACTCCTGAAGTGCCAGTGATTTCTCATTTATAATTTAGTTACACAAATCATCATTTCAAAAAAGGACTAGCCGATAATACAAATCAAAATTTTTTGTGGCTTTTCTATCGTATAAAAAATGTCTCTTTAATTTTGTCAACTCAATAATAACTTACTCCCGTTTACGTTAAATAATTAAACATGCTCGAAAACTACATTAAATTTCGCGCTACCGATCCTATAATTTTCATGTCATCAATTTTGAGTCGTTTACTTACAATTAATGTATCCCTGAAAGGAGATAATTTAAGAGAACGGTCACGATTGCGCGGTTTTAACCACTCCTTAATATTCATTTTTAATGTAATACTTAAGATGGTCCGCAAATTCGGCAATTCTAGGGTTTTATCCTAATTTTTGCGACGAAATAAATCAACCTAAGCCGGGCCGTGAAATAAAAGACAGTACACGTGTATTCACTAGTTATTCTGACTTTCAAATTGATGAATTATAAGAATACCCTCTTTCCTCCCCACAATCCTGCCTATTTACCGCTTTATTGCATGCATTGTTCTTACTTCACAGTTTTGTATTCTCAGATTTTGCCATTCTACTAAATTCTATCTTAACCTCTTGTTTGTTGCATGCTTTCATGCATTTCTTTCTTTTTTAATGTGTAGTTCAATTGCAATGTACGTGTACATATAGTTGCGGCTTCAAGATGCAAAAAATCAAAGTTAATTTTTTCCGCTTTCTTATCCCCCTCCGAAAATAGAGGATTATGCGATGCATGATTTTAAAAGACAAATTTAAAATCACTATAATGAATCTACCATTTGTAATAAGCGCGTTTTTGAGGTAAACTCAAAACAGCCGTTGGAATAATAACACTTTCCATCGAAAAATTAACATGTTCGAACATGCTCGCATTTTCAAGTGAGATCCGTTATATTATATCGGAAATTGTGTTTTTTTGGATTTTTTAGCCGATTTTATTTTGTCCTTTAATGTTTGCTTTGTTTTTGACGGATTTTCAATTTCTTGTACATAATGAACTTTTTTAGTATTGACTTTCGTGCGCTACAGCTGCTGTTTTATTTTACATTTCGATTTTGATGTTATTGAATACTTCATTATTTGTGTCTTTGTTTGCGTAGTGACTTTAGCCAATACTCGTCGGGCTATCTATAAATGGTTTGCTTCATCCTTAATATTGAGGCATCGGCTAATTGGACGTATTTCTATCAAACAGAACTATGTGCATTATGATGTGAGCCCTGTTATGCACATATTCTTATGGGTCTCAGGGCTCATGCCTTAATGTACATAGTTCCGTTTGATAGAAATACGTCCAATTGTTGGAGCAATGATCAAACAGAGCGTTGAGTATACGATTAGTTTAAGCGAAAAGCATTAATTTTCGATCTTAATTTAGTGCTGAAATATTCACTTGCCACAAAAACTCAGGATCAGCCCTATCTTGGAGGAAGGTAAAGATGCGCTGTGAAGCTTCTCTGTACGACTAATAACAAGTCACTCGAGTTCAATTCGTGGAAATATACATTTTGGAGCTTAATAAGGAATTTTGAACCGATTGAAATCTAATATGAGCACACTCTTCATTTTTAAAACTGCAAATATTGCATCAATTTAAGAATTTTAGTTCTGAATCTATAAATTTCAGTCCCAAAGAAAATAATCTTTAAATTTAGAGATAGTGATATTATTTACCGTCAGATACTTACATTTTCTTTCGGGAGAAGGACTGTCTCCCGAACATTTTCTGAGCTTTTTAAAATACTCGTACTTTACTAATTTTACATGTAATTACTCGACGTGATGAAATTAATGCCCAGTCCATTGAAACTAGTAATTAATTTTTCTTTTAATTTTGTCAGAACAACGATTGATAATTTGTTTTAAGCTCCTATAAATTTGAATTTTTTTTCTAAAAGTGCGTATTTTTGCGATGTTAGGATTACAGAAACTCTAAAGCTATAATAGCATCAAATGCATTTGCAGATTCAACGCTCTGTTTGACCATCGTAACATTGTCATATTTTTGCATCCAGCAGCTTTTTCATGCCATTGGATCGTCATTGATTGTATCATATCTCATGAATCCGAAACATCTTGTATATTTTATCATTTTTGCTTATCGTCAAGCCATCACGAAAACACACATAAAAACAAAGTGGCATATCGACATCCACCTCATAAAGTATAACATCTGGAATCGATTGATTAGGTACTACCGTCTACCTAAGTCATGATTGGTATTATTCAGGCCAAAATTGTAAGACTTTCTTTGACATTGAAAAACGAGTTCCACCATCTTGCGCCTCAATCGAGCTATTAGCCGGACGGCTCTACAGACCATCGAGAAGGAAAATTCACAGGATTTTCTGTTATTTTCCCTTCTGCTCACTACCTCGATATACTGATTTTTCATTCGTTCTTTCAGATGTTTTATTTATTTTCACTTGTGGATTTGAAATTAATTTTCCGTCCATATTCATCGCATTGAACTTGCTTATTTAGTGTTGTTGTTTCTACGTGTTAATAATGTCACACATGTTTATTACGCTTTAACTACAATGCGTGGTGTAATTAATTGTTTCACGATACTATTGTACAAAAATTTCGTAGTGCATTATTTATTGCTTTCAGATTTTTTTTAACCATCATTACTTCTAAAATATTTTTAAATAGTGCTTTGTGATGGCTAAAACTGCTCCACGCAACGAGCATGGTAAGTGTCAAATAAGTATTTTTTAGACTTAGATTAATTTTTACGTCACTTGGAAACAGTTCATCAAGACGAATCTCAAGTGTCAGCTTACAAAGGTTTGGAATTTTTTTATTTTTTCATCCTCAAACTTTTCTCCTTTTACCCCGGGTTTGTAGTTATTGCCACGACAAAACCCATTTGAAAGTTCTTTTTTTGGGAAGGGGGGGGGGGGACGCGTTATTTTTACAGAGACAGAAAGTAGTAATGCAAGAAAATCAACTTTGTGATACCATTCGTCTGGAGAAAATATGCGCAATCTGAATTGCGCCTTTATCCAATTTTCAGATGTGTGATGTAAATTCACATTATACGTTACAATTTACAGAAAACTCAAAAATACTAATGGTGCTGTCTAAGATCCACTCATAAGATCAGTGAAAGTCCGAGAAGTAAGACTATAACACATCGTTATATAGTAGGGGAATCATTTCGCGGTAATCGATCCATCAAATCTAAACGGGAAGACATTACCAAATAATATAACCAGGATTGTTCATAGATGCCTCTCCAATCATGTTCAATTACATTAGTAGATACCTGAATAATAGATGGTTGACATTTTGCGCACTTCATTAGATATTGGTAATTTTTATCCTTCAATTATGAGATGCAACCTTGCTCACATGTTCAGCTCAATCTTCACGTAGATAATATAACACGTGAAAGACGTAGGTATTAAATTTCTTACGTGTACCAATAGACAGCCTTCGTATTTTTCGACGATTGCGACGTTATTTTTCTTCCGTCTCTTGGGAAAATACGAGAAGAATTTTCGGATTCAAATGATGATGGAGCTTAATGCTTTTTTGGAGAGAATTATATTTTGATGTCTTCCCCTTTCTAGAAAACGCCTGCCCTTAAGTATCCAGTGCTTCAGGTTGTGTTAAATCCACAGAAACTTTGCATGATGCGCCTTGTAAATAAAGTAATTTCCCGGCGAAATTCACGCAATAAGTTCTCGTTGCGCCACGATTTGTTTTTCTATCCAAATTACAAAATGTACATACGTAGAAGTAATTGACAACTGCAGTTCCTTAATTACGGGTTTGATTCCCCTGTTTTTCCATAAACCACAAGTAGCTTGCCTTGGGGCCCATGAAAATAGATGGAATACAACCATGCCTATGCCGTTCAAGGATGCCAGATTAGACACCGTAGTTAAATTCCGTAAATCAAATTCGGAAATTAAAAAAAAATTAAATTCAAATTTATAGATCGTTAACTTTTTATTCATTTTTTTTATTTTTTTCCAGTATTTATAAATTAACTAAGTCTGGGGATAACGTCTTAAAAAAAAAAAAAAAAAAAAAAAAAAAAAAAAAAAAAAAAAAAAAAAAAAAGTCGAGGCATTTCAACCTAAAATAAATAGTGAAATATCTACGCAAATAGTTTTAATTCTCTGGCTTCTACTTGAGCTAATAGCAATAGATTCATTAATTTCGCACAGAATTATTGTTGTTATTTCTTTCAAGGACTGCAAAATTCAAGGAAAAATACATATGCTCAATGATGTGCTCACATAGGTATTTTATAAAAAGTTACTAGAGAGGAGCATAGATTATAGGATGAAAGTTACGATGAAAATCCCGTGGGTATATTTTCTGAATAATAAATATCATCCAGTGACGTACACAAAAATCGAAGACAGAGGAGGAAAATATAGTGAATTTCCACAAATTTTCCAGGATACCATCATGATTTGCCGTATTAATTTTTATTAGTGAGTAACACTTCAGAGGACTCTGTCGAGTACAGCCAAAGATTTTTTTAACTAGTAATTCCGCAATTTTATAAAAAAGTGCAAGTACCTAGGTACACAAAAATGCTTGTCTGCTCTAAAAAATTTTACTTCAAATGAAATGGTTGGCGATTCATGAGATTCTGGCTTAATTAACGTAAAAAAAAAATTCGCACTTTCCTCTATCCATGGTGTTAGATTTGTATAAGCTGACTGTTTGACTCTACTATTCGGAATTTATCACCATTCATGTAGGTATGAAAATAATTCAAATTTTCCATTGAATTAATATTTTGGGAAAATTGACAACCTTGCAGATCGTTCTATTAAGTAGTTGTGCATGTATGCAGCTAGTCCTGATGCAAATGTAATGCCGTAAATACAATTAAACGTGACTATTAATACATTTTTCGTGTAGCAAATTTCCATTTTTCATTTCATTTGTATTTTACGATGCAAAATAATTGATCAGAAAGAATAGATTCCCTCCACAGGTGTGAGAGATCAAGGCTGGGCTGGTTGTTATTCCATTTGTTGATGTCTTTGTTGTTCCGTTACCCTCATTTCTAAATCAATTAAGTAACGTGTACCCAACGTGCTTGACACTATGTAACGTTAGATGACGCACCATGTTTAAAACTCGATAATTTATGTTACATTCCTTCGATTATACTTTTATTTGTTGGTAAATTATTAGTCGTAAATGAACTTACATAAGTCCAAATCAATAATAATTCAGTTTTTCTATCGGTGAATCGCGGTTGTTGGATCGATAGCTACAATCAACAATTTGAGTTTCATTAGTTTTTACATCTACACAATCAGAAAATTAAACCTTAGAAGAATGGTTCAGTAATTGAAAGAGAGTACAGAAGAAAAACTGAGATTTGATTCAAAGGAAGTCAAAATGTGAGAGTGGGAGCGAGTTGTTTGATGAATTGAATCAACGTACTAATTTTTTATGCCGTAACATCGCATTAAATGTTGAATTGGGTCATAATTGTTTTAATCTGAAATATGTAAGGGCAGAGATAGAAAATCGTGAAAATCGAATTTTTAACCTCTTTATATTTCAAATTCATCGTCTCGTCTTTCTTGTTTAAATCTAGAACAGAGAAATCTTTCATTGCAGTGAATTAGAGGAAACTTAATCATACAATTTTAAAAATAAAAAATTCGAATACCTCAACCGATAGTTTTGTGGATTTTATTTGTAGGGATCAATTAAACAAACTTAGTTACTAAAGCGTTGAAAGATAAATATCAAATGATCTATTTATGAAGCTGTTATTATCAGTAACCATCGCACTTACCCGAGACACATGCAGAAAATGAGTCAAGTATTCCAATTTTCAAATTGTAATGATCTGGCTACATAATTTCCATCTCGAGAGTGCATATTGTAATACATTTTGCAATAAGGAACTAGCATTTCGCTGGCTCATTTTAAAAACAAGAATGTACCATTCGTTTCCCTGTGCAGATAAGTGACTCTATGGATGAGTCAGAAATAGCGGTTCCTACTTGCAAAATGTAGTCCAATTAAAACCCCCTATAAGAGTACACAAAATTATACAAGTCCCTCCGGTAAAGTTCAATCAATATATTCTGACTCGTTCTTCAAAAATTAATGCATAAAAGAGTTGAAAAAAAAAATAAAATACGGTAGTAAAAACATTTATAAACTTTCAACCACCAAGTGCCTGAATTCAACATTCGGCTCCTCGAGTTTTGCCTAGATTAATACAGATACCTGACACTTCAAAGTTTTGGTTATGTAAAAAGCATTACACGCCTGAAAGCTAAATATACTGAGAACCCTTTTTGCCCATATTTTTCTCTCGAGCAAAATATTTTCGACTCTCAGACGCAAGTTTCCCGACTGTTTAATCGACGACCATTATCGAATACCTCCCATTTTATCTCGCACAGAACATTCAGCTAAACTTTATTTAATTAATGTCCGTCATTTTTCGAGGGATGTTCAACCAGTTCACGTCTCTCAAGATGAGTCGTACCTACATAGCTCTCATTTCTTTCATACTCATACTTAACCTTTACCACGCTACGAGGGCCTAGATAATGTGGAAATCTGGAGCGATCTTTCAGGTCGTTTGATGGTGTTGGTAAGTAGAAATTTTTAAGTCACATTCTAGAATATCTACCTCTTTGTGAGATATGTGTTAGCGTCGTCTATGTTTCACTCTCCATCATGAGATTTGAAATTAGCCTCCCTCCATTTTCTTTTTGGGAACTTTTTTTTTAATGTGGTTCCGAATTCAGGGTTTTATTTGGTATTGTTTCTGAACGGATCATGCGAAAAAACCCGATCATGTCATTGTTTTGGGATTAGCGAACCACTATATTACCTATTAAAATTTACAAAACCGTGGACACTTTTCGTACAACAATGCTTTTAAAATGTCAAAACGCCACAAGAAGAGCTTGCTGATGGCACGGCCCTCTGAGCAAAACCTTCTGTTTTTTGTAGTAACTGAAAGTAAATTATAAGTACATTTAATAAAAAATCAGCCTACTAAATAAAATTCGACCTATCCAACTCGCGCATTCTAATAAATTTCAAAGTAAGTTTAGAACTAAATTGCACGTTGGTGCACGCTCGAAAAACTTTAAATCAAACTTAACTATCGCAACATATGAAAAACAGGCTAAAAAATAATATAATGATAAAAACAAAAATCACATAATTTTGATGTTGAAACCCTCGTGTTGAAAATTTGAGCTGTTGTCAGGCTATTTCGATTAATTTTATTTTATAGATTAATTTTTTTTTTTAAAATGTCCCTTCAAACGAATTTTACCCATTCACTTTTGAAGATAGGACAGTCTTGACGTTAGATGGTACTCGGAAGTAACCGGTGGTTGACAGATGGGTGGATCATGGACTCAGACCTCATCCGAGTCGATCGATAAATTTTCGAAACCTCGCGGTAACAATCCAAGCTATATGTGATCTGTTGAAGCAAAAGTTCGAAGCATAAATATGTCACGCTTACATACATTAAGCCGCTTTTACAGCGCAGCCTCGCGCTCTGCGACGCCCAATCGCCATTGCCCCCTATCCTCCCAGAGATCATCAGGTAATTGACACAGCTCCTGATCTCCACCTTAAAAGACCCTAAATGTCACGCTTTCGACCAGCAAAATCCCTCTCATTTTTTGGGAAGAGCCAATAAATAGATTTTTTAGCCCCTTTCCCCTCCTAGTTCCACCTGTGCTCCGAACTTAACTTGTGTCTCAGCTGATTGCATTGCTTAGATTATTAATGCGAGCTAATCGAGGTCGATTATTAATCGATTTTCGGTCGAACTGGTTCAATCAAATTTGAAAGCATATTTGGACGTATTTCTGCCAAACGGAACTACGTGCATCATCACGTGAGCCCTGTCATGCATATATTCTTATGGGCCTCAGGGATCATGCCTTAATTCACATAGTTTCGTTTGGCATAAACACGTCCGTTTAGGACCTCTCCTCCCTCATTATTTCATGTAAAGCGGCATCGGCGCGCGGCGCGATTTACGGATAGACACCAACCGAGATGCATTGTGTTCTCTGCATTGTGCATTATGCAATGGGACGGTGCGTCCTTGTTCGATGTTCGATGTTCGCCGTTCGATGCTGGATGTTGAATGTCGGATGTGTGGTCGACCGCTTCTGCGCTGTCCGCTTTGCAGGTGGAATCCTTAATTAGAAGGGCAGTTCACACGCGCTAATATCACCTGACACGGTGCATGACACGCGCCCCCCTCCCCCTCCCCTCTTTATCTACCCCCCCCCCCCTTCGACTGTCATTCTTCCTATCAGTCGGATATTTAGGTTTCCTGTCGCTCGATTGTTTACATTCGTGGCTGGCCCCGAATCATGGCCGTTTCTAGCCAGCGCCACGGAAAAAAACTTCGCTTGTGCTTGTGGGACCCAAAGTTTAGGTCACAAGAATCGCTGAAGTTTTCGGATCATGAGTTCGGAAACTTGAGGTTCAGGTGTCGAAGTTCAGGTCACACATCTGGAGTACTTTTTCGGTGCCTCGGTCGAAGTATCAAAACACTTCAGGTGAGGAGAGGGGAGTCAAGGAGCTTAATAGTAGGATGGGACAAAAGTTTTTGGGAGCAGTTTAAAAATTTCCTGGGAGGGGGCTAAATTGAGGCGTTGAGTGCAAGAAGGGCATATTTTGGTCGCTGTGTTTCAGGATCTCCACTGCTAATGTATAGTTTAGAGAGGAAACTATCGAGTAAATTTTCTAAATTTTGGTTTTCAGCATTGTAAAATCGTGGGGAAAATTCAGTAAAAAAGTTTTAACAAATTCCACGCGTTTGCTTTAATTACCTACAGTGTATGAAACGTTAAGTAAGACCCTGAGACATCTCAACCGAGGAATGCCCTTTCTGCATCCAGCGCTTCAATTAGTTTATATGTAAAATTTTCAAGAGAGGGAAGAGAGAGGGGGGGTTAGAACCTCAAAAAATGTAAAAAAAAGTGCCTAAAAATTGCTAAAACTTACTTTCTCCCTTAAATTAAAGTTCTACCACTACGAGTTTCCAACCGAAGTTATGGCGATCCAATGCTCAATCTCGATCCCAATGTAGACCGTATTCGATGTGTCGTTTGGTTCAAAACAATAAAACATAACCTTAAACAAAAATTTTAGGATTTAAGTAGGAAAAGTTGAAAATGAGAAAATTCCTACCTCATTACCATTTTATACTCATAAGAATCAAAAACCTATCACAAAAAACCCGTTCCCTTACATTACTCAATTGACTTTTGAGGCTATGTTGAACCAATCGATATCGATACAATCTCACCTGTTCGATGTATCGAATACGATCCATTAGGTTCGGTGATTCCATGGATCGCATGGTGAGTCAATACTTCTTCGGTCACGCGGATAGTGCAAACTTTTTCATCGGGTTCCTGGCTGACTATGAGTCGGAGCTTGTTTTTCTCCTAATCACCGTGGATCAGAATAACTCGGTAGAATGAGGAAACTTCCGTGCGAAAAGACAGATTCGGCCGCAACGCTAATCATACGCCAGTTAGCGGCTCTCACAGAGCACGTTTCGTGAAAATTGACGCACCAATCGACTGAACATCGTGCACGCTATTGGCTGTGCCGCACAGTGGATCGAGTCAATGGGAGAGACCGGACAAATTCTGGAACCTTTCAAAGCTTCTAACTCAGCCTATACCAAGCTTTGAGGTTCTGAAAGTGATTTCATTGGTTTCCCCGTAAAATTTTCTTCCAGAAGCACCTTTTGATCTTTAAAATTTGACGAATTTAACACCAAAATTTGCAGATTTAGTAAAAAGTTACTGTCCGACCTCTCTGATTTACTCGATCCACTGTGCGCCGTGACGCTCGAGGTTGAGGTCTTGGAAAAACGAGGAGCTCTCATCAGTTCTTCCTTGAAAAGCGTGAAAAGAGTAAAATTTCTTGAGCCTATCACAAAAACAATACATTTTGTAAAATTATTTCCGGTCCATAGATTTTTCTCTCAGGTACTGGTCCGTTGCAAACTCTCGATAGAGCTACACGGAGAGGTGTTTCAATTGAAAATGGCTCAAAAAGCACACAAGGAAGGTCAAAAAGTTTACTTAAAAAAAAAAAAAAAAAAAAAAAAAAAAAAAACAACTAGAAATATTTTCAAGGAACCAATTTTTAAAAATACTTTTGAAGTGTTAGGACGAAATTCTTTAAACTATATTTTTCTGAAAATTTAAAAATAAAATTTGTCGTTAATGTTTTTAAAATAATTAAAAATTACTTTAAAAATTTTAAACTCACATATCGTAAAAAAAAGATTGACAAAAAGGCGTAAGTACACTTTAAAATGAGCCCGAAAAAGCATTGAGTTTTATGGACGACAAAGTTCATTGTAGAGTGTAGTTACGCTCTGATATCAGGAGGTCGACAATTAGTCAGTATGACTTATCTCCCTGAAGTTTTAACATCCTTTTTTTTAAATAATGAATTTAGTCCCCCGTTTTAAAGAGACATCTTTGAAATATTTTACTGTTTTTAGAGATATTCTAGAAATATTTCCATACACGTCATCGTGCAGTAAGCTAAATCCTCAATCCATGAGGAGCTTGGAGAAAAATTTATGGCTTTACGACTTAACAAGTGGTTCATATGGAACGCCACTAATAGTCGTGAATGAAATAATGATTCTCGGTCTGTGAACCATACTAAGGTATCTCGCACCATACTAAGGTATATACAACATCACTAAGGTATATCGACGGTGTAAGTCGGCAATCACATAACTCGTTTGCGGTGTCTGAAAATCTCCGTCTCTAAGTTATTTTCTTAAAGGAGAACAAATTGACATCATCCCTTGAGGTTTTTGCAGAATTTTCTTCGCACAGAGAGGAAAAATCACGGCAGTTTTAAAGAATTGCCGTTGAGTAGTTTACCGTTTAAAAAATAAAGTATGATAGAAAGTCTGCGACGTCGCAAACCGAGTTATGTGATTGCCGACTTACACCGTCGGTATGTGCTATTATTCGCCTTTACTACTATTAGTGGTGTTCCACATGAACCACTAATTGGTTTATGAGCCATAGCTTTTTCTCAGTTTGAGGAGGGCGGTCCTCGAAATGGAGGGTAGAGAGGCTAATTTTGAATTTGGCCCGTGGATTGGGCTTCAGGTCTGATGATGGAGAGTGAGAAGAAAATTTTTGAGATGCTTGATGAGCGGCACCCGATGGCCAAGTACTGGCTGCCGCTCACCTGGGCGGTGAACATTATCAACCGAGCGCGGAAGGAGACGCTCATCCTGAGCGACCACATGGTCCAGACGATCCTCCTCGAGATGTCCGACATCCGGATCCGCCTGGGAGGCCTCATCGGATACGACAACGTCAACATCCCTCTCGTCTATACTCAGGTAATGCACCAACCCACCCTCAAATAGACGCTATTCGTGCTACGTCCCCCTGGTAAAAATTGGCGATAGGAGCTGCGTTTCAAAATACCATAGGAGTTCTTATAGCCGACTAAAGAAGGCTATTAAAAATCATATAGCTGACTGTAGAAAGCGGAGCAAATCATATAGCCGGGCTATACGAAGATATAAAAAAGTATACAGTCGGGCTATAGTTCCTATCGCCGGGCTTTACACTTTATCACCATTGGCTATAAAAGGCTAAAAGAAATTGTGTAGAAATTCGTGTGCGTTGGAAATCATTAAGTTTGATACGGAACTACCTTAATATTTACAGAACACATTTTATATTTACCTTTAAAACATATTTTTTTTCATCAATTAAAATGAGAATAGTCCATACAGAGTGTGCATACGTTTCAAAATCATGAGTTGAAAAACGCTGACTCCGCCAGAATAAATATTAGAGCCTAACACAAAGCGGAGCGGCGACGCACTGGCGCCTACAAACCTAACAGGGATACTTCACGCATTGCGCAATGCGTAAAGTATCCCTGTTAGGTTTGTAGGCGCCAATGCGCGTTTTGCGCTCTCTGCCCGCCTGCCGCACCGCAGCGTGCCACGGCCTGAAGCAACTATTTCACACCAGAGGTATTGCACAGTATCATAAAAAATTGAAGGCGCTCCAACATATTCAGAATGACAGGCATCCTTCAAAAGTACGGAGCTTTCCTCGCAAAATAAATCAATACACTACGGCACAAAAAGAGAGCGGTAGTCCAAGAACTAACTAGGTCCTAGTATCCGTAATTAGTAGCGTTTAGCATACACTTTATCGTCTGGCTGTTGCTTAATCGCCATCGGCTATAAAAGGCTATAAGAAATTGTACAGTCGGCTACAGAAGCTACTGGAAATCTTACAGCCGGCTTTTGGTCTATAGTATTTTGGAACACACACTCTACTGCCAATTCTTACCAGGGCCCGCAAAATCAATATGTAATCATTTAGTCTCTCTGTTAATCAGAGTGCCGTGATAGCGAAGAGCAGGGTTCCTACAAGTCCGGAAACAGTACTGATTTTTTAAGGGCGGTCCGCAAGTACTGAAAAAGTGCGGAGATCCGCTAGAAGGTCCGGAATTTATTTCATTTTTTTGTCATTTTTGTCGCACTCTAAGCGAGAAATTCAAATGTTTGAAATCTCTCGAATTGTGTCGAATGGAGATACTAAGAAAGTACTGATTTTTTCTGTTGAGGAGGTACTGAATAGCTTGGGAATGTACTGAAAAAGTACTGAATTTTGGCCAGCCAGTTTTAGTCGACTCCCTAGAATAGAGCAATGAGTGTCAAATTTTTGAAATCGAGTTTCCTTCAAAATTCGGCTTATCTCTTTTAGATGAAATCACTGAAAGAACTAAAACAGCGAAATTAATCTTAATTGTATCAAAACGACTCATATGAGAAAGCCGTAAGTGCGCCAAAAATGACGTAGTTTCAGGCAAGACAACAGTAAGTTATATTATTTCTCCAGAGAGCCAATGAGAACAGTGCTTTCAAGTAGAGTGCCGCCCTCTTCTGTGAGTTTCTAACCTGGAGATGCGTTTGTTGTGTGTCCAAAACGCAACCACGAGAGCATGCAGAAGATAGCATTTACGGCTGTCTTGCCTAACACTAGCCTAACATGAAAATCCGTGAAGAATCCATATGCTGGCGTCATCACTAATAGCGTCTATCAACATCACGAACATCGGAAAAATCAATGAAAATTTTCTGAAAAATCGTCGAGGACCTCTCATTCGATCTCCAATGAGCCTAGCAGGGGTGCAGAAAGTTCTTGGCCTTTCGATTGTTTGAATTATGCTTCCAATTTCAAAATTCCCCTTTTCCTAAAAATTGTCTAATCCAGTGACCTTTTTTTGTCCTTAATTCACAAATGACCGCAATTTTGCAAATAACGCTAATTTTAACGAGATTTTACGAAAAACATGCGGATTTCACCTTGATTTTTTAAGAAACACGCCGTTTTTATGCTTTTATGGCATTGCCTTTCTCCAATTTTTACAGTCCTCCTATTTTTTCACGCGAGCGGCCATATAATAATGCACACGTTGAAGTTTGAAGTTTGAAGTTTAATGAAGTTTCTGCACCCAGCTGGAGCCCGGAATCCTGTCCGATTCAAAATAAATATATTCCAGATTTAGAATGTTGCTGACTTGGAGAGAGATCTACCTGAAGTCACGTACATAGAAAACATAGGGGGATGTCCATAAAATGCGTAATACTGGAAATCGGATTTTTCAACCATACGCAAACTTCTTTCAATAATTGTCTGGTCTAATCAAATCCTTCCTTCCTTTGTTTCTTCAAACATGAATACTGTTCTCTGATTACCTCTGTTGAATTACACCTGTCTGGTTCTCATATATTTCTTCGTTTCAATGAGATGTACCTAAGTATGCTATAATTTGCTGAATTCATCTAACAAATAAAACAGGATCGGTTTTGGGACAGGTAAGTAAATATGTCAAATATGAATTTATGAATCTTGTTTATGACTGAACTGCCTATATCGTTTGGATCCATCTTCTACGCTCCTTTGACTCCATGAGATTATCTACTCTTTAAATTGGACTCACGATCATCAACGGATTTTGGACGAAAACTTCGCAGAGGTATCTCTTTTGCCGTCACCTGGAGCTTTTCTTGGAAGTTGGGCAACTTTTAACGCTAAGGTGCTTCATATCTTCACTTGGTTTGTATCCTATAATGTTTGTATTTTAATTAATACACTATGAAATTAAAACCCTTTAACTCATTTTTCTTTCAAAGGTTTACTTGAGTGGTAATTTTATTCCGCAATTTTCTTCTTTCAGGTGGTTACCCTAGCGGTCTACTCGTATTTTTTAATTGAACTAATGGCTGCTCAACCGTTCGGGCTCAGTAAAAGGTCCGGGCTTGAGAATCTAGATACTTATTTTCCTATTATTTTGGTATTAGAGGTAAGCATCGCTATATTTTTCCGTCACAGACCCTTCATTTTATATAGTCGTCAAATAAATTTAAACGTATTGATGACTGAACTTTGAAATCAACAGTCGCATACGCTCGTCATTTTTTTTTCATAAATTATTATTCTTTTTTTAGTGAAACTTCAAAAAGCTGAAGTTCTTCAAAAGAACAAGGCAATGTGCAGACTTCTTGTTATAATTTATTTTTCAAATAGAAAATCCTCAACGTCTTTTTCTGAAAATTTCCTCAGTTTTATTCTCCGTGGGAAAAGCATTCTGTGAAAATTTCGAGCAAAAATTTTGGTTCGTTCTCTTTTGATGTAAAGAAATAAGAGCGAGATTCACATCTCTGCAATATCACCGCCGATTAGTACTTGTTGAAGCGAAGAACCACTTGTGTTTGTCGCAGAATCGTGTTTTGATGGCTGAAGTTGACAGATTAGCAAGAAATACTCAGATCTGTTCAAACGCAAAGTTTCCAAGCCCAATATTAACATAGATATCGCTCATCCCCCCTCCCCCCCCCCCAAAAAAAAAAAAACCCCCGGCGTACGATAGTATCCACCCTGGTGTGTGTACACCATGGTTTCTTCCATCTTAGTTTTATCAACCGCGGTATTCACTGCCGCGGGGATGCTGTCATATGCCGTGTTTTTCGATTGTTGATATCTCTGTTACTATTCGACGCAGAAATCTGACGTTATGACTGATCTGATAAATTTTTGCATGACTACATTTCAAGTTGAAATGACCGAAAGCAATACTGTGACTAGTACAACACTCCATTTCAATAATTATGAAATTGACCGTGAACGTCACAAAACTATCCCTCGAAACATGTCAGTGAAAGATATTAGCCTAATACACGCACGGAACTGCCGTTCTAAGGAAAAACGCCGTATGAGCCTTCAGACGTTGTCGAATGTAATTTGTCAAATCACGAATTTTTTAGAAAATTTATAAATATTTTCCTTCCGATTTTTCAGAGAATTTTCCTCGTACTTTGATCTCAATTGTCTCAAAATTTCTAGGAAAAATATGTATTACTTTTTCAAGAATAAATATTTCCGGAGAGGAAATTTGGCATCATCCAAACGCTCATACGGCGTTTTTCCTTAGCACAAGAGAGAAATATAAAGTTTCGAAGCTTCGTAGGAGGCAAAAACTCGCCTGCGTATACTCCTTGCAGGTATATACACTCCAATGGCTCTAGAACGCTTCGGTTTACTGTTGACTTTAGGCTGTGAGTCATAGATTTGCACACCTTGCCCGAGTTTCAGAACGGCACTGTTCGTCTATTGGTATTAGTGAGACGTGACCATAAATAGTCTATCACAGACTTAAATAGTCTAAAGCTCTCCTTCTCGGCGCTAAGTTGTCGAGCAAACTTCGGAAGCCGAGTTGTGCGCTATTTTAAGATGAATGATGAAGCAGGTTACTGTCAAATGAATGCGTATGTTTAATGATTCACTTTTTACGTACAGTATTAGCCGTCAGAGAGTTTGTCTTCATGGAGGGGGGTGGGGGCAGGGAGAGCAGGGAAATGAAATTGGAAATTTTAAATGTAGGGTTGGAATTTTCGCGCAACATAGGTTTTTAGCCCAGACTACACACTGTTTCGAAATCACACTATTTTATTAATGTTAACAACAAATTTGAATAAAATTGATTTCAGTTTGCATTTTACATCGGCTGGTTGAAAGTCGCTGAAGTTTTAATCGGCCCATTTGGCGAAGACGACGATGACATCGAACTCAACTGGCTCATTGACCGCCACATCAAGGTCAGTAAAATCTCTCTATTTTCGATCGCAAAAACTATTTCATTCGCCGATTTGGTGAACATTTGGTTCATGTATCATCACCTTCTGGCTAAAGTATCACAACCGCTAATCGACGTTAAAAAATTTTCGCGTCCATTCTATTTTTTTACAGAGAAATTGTTGGTTGAATCTGTTTGAAAATTTCACTGCATTTTCTTTCAGCTGCCGATAAAAGTCAGGGAAATTTTCGAACTGTTTCAACTCACAATTTCTCTCTAAAAAATAAACTGGCGGCAGAAATGTTGCACTGGAAAAAACGTCGCTTGGATCTAGAGTCCAGACTCTTGAAAACAATGATAAGAAAAAATACTCTTGATTCCAACGGATTTTTGCCCGGATCAAAAGGAAACCCGCTTGAATTAAGAGGCTTGGTTCTCAATCTAACCAAAAATACGATTGAATCAAGAGTATTTTTTCTTGTCGTTGTTTTCAAGATTCTGGACTCCAGATCCAAGCGTCTTTTTTTTTCCAGAGTGAAACGTCGCATGGCGCTTGCGATACTTTGGCCGGAAGGTGACGATCTATGCGAAAAAGAGAATCCTAAGTGGAATGAAGGTAATTATTTTGAATTAAATTGGAGGTTAACAGTCTTGCTTGCCCTCACTAATGGCGAATTTCTTGATAATATTTCTGCCCATAAATATTATTCCAGACAATGTAGTCTCTGATTTTAAGTTTTCATTACTCAGAGGGGTGGCAGAGATTTGTTGACCCCCCTCCCTCCTTCTCGCTGCTTGTTTAAATGTGACAACAGCGAGAGTCCCCTTCGCGAAGTAATTAACCGAACCCAAGGTTGTCGGTTCGCTCGAAAAATGGTGAGCAGAATTAATTATTCAGGTAATTGGCCGATTTGGTGGGCAAATCGGCACGATCAGACAAACCTGGCCAAGTCTTGCGACAACGAAGGCCAAGTTGGGCCATTTGCTAGCCATGGTGCCACCAGCCTCCATTACGTAAAGACACTTGCAATGGCAGCATAGGGCACTCGTAGACTTTACACTAGAAAAAGACAAAACGCGCCATTGCTGGAAAATAATTTCCTCACAGGTCGTATTTCTTCACATCCCGACAGTCCATATATTTTCCGACATATTTTTGGGACTGAAGAAAAATTTGTGTGAGCTTCGGAGCGGGAATGAGGGTCAGAATTATCCCTCTTTGACCAGCAGAATGCAAATTCTGTAACTTTCAAAAAACAGGTGTTGCAGAGTTTTAACAAAGAATCTAACTCCAAATTGAAAGAATAAATTGTTGCTGCCAAGACCATACACCGTTAGAGGGAAATGTCCTTGAAGTTAAAACGCACTTTTCTTGAATAGGTATTTTCCGCGAACTTTGAATCGTCCATGTATCGCACATTCGATTCTCTGAGCTTTCTTACAACAGACATAAAGCTCGCATGCACGGATAGGGTAACCGTCTACAGGTGCCCTACTCAAAGTTTAGAGGAATATTTGCCTGGTTGGTGAAAAATCAAACTTGCAGAACTGCATATTTATAAATTATTTTTCCTGGTAAAAATTTGCAGTAGAGTCTGTGTTTCAAAATACCATAGAACTACGGCCGGCTGTAAGATTTCCAATAGCTTCTATAGCTGGCTACACAATTTCTTATAGCCTTTTATAGCCGATGACGACTAAGCAACTCACAGCCAGGCGATTAAGTGTATGCTAAACGTCACTAATTACGGATGCTAGGACTTATTGAGTTTTTGGACCACTGCTCTCTTTTTGGGCCGTAGTATCTTGATTTATTTTTCGAGGAAAGCTCCGTACTTTTGACGGATGCTGCCATTCCTAATATATTAGAGCGCCTTCAGTTTCGTGTGATGCTGTGCAATACCTCTGGTGTGAAATAGTTGCTTCAAGCGCCGCGCCGTGGCACGCTGCGGTGCGGCAGGCGGGCAGCCAGCGCGGAACGCGCATTGGCGCCTACAAACCTAACAGGGATACTTCACGCGTTGCGCAATGCGTGAAGTATCCCTGTTAGGTTTGTAGGCGCCAGTGCGTCGCCGCGCCGCTCCGCTTTGTGTTAGGCTCTAATATTTAATCTGGCGGAGTCAGCGTTATTCAACTCATGATTTTGAAATGTTTGCACATCCTGTATGGATTATTCTCATTTTAATTGATGAAAAAAATATGTATTAAAGGAAAATATAACGTGTGTTTTGTAAATATTGAGGTGGTTCCGTATCAAACTTAATGATTTCCAAAGCACACGAATTTCTACGCAATTTCTTATAGCCTTTTACAATCGATGGCGAAAAAAAACAGCCAGGCGATAAAGTGTAAAGCCCGGCGATAGGAACTATAGTCCGGCTGCATAATTTTTTATCGCTTCGTATAGCCCGGCTGTATGATTTTCTCCGCATTCTACAGCCAGCTATATGCTTTTCTGTAGCCTTCTTTAGCCGGCTATAAAAATTCCCATGGTATTTTGAAACGCAGCTCTTATTGCCAATTTTTACTGGGGTTTATTCTTTCCTTTCATGATGGCTATTTTAAGGACTTGGGGCCGAATTTAGAAGTGTAACACCCATTGATGAGTCCAAACTGCACCACTGGCCAGTTAGAAGCGCTAGGCCGGACTTAAGCTAGCGCAGTCGAGACTCGTCCTAAGTACGGTGAAAGGACCAACAAAATTCGGTCTCTGCTTCAACCTCCCTTCATCACAATGTAAACAATGTAAGATCTCCAAAAAAAGAGCTGTGTGTAGGAAATGACGATGAATGCTGCCTCATTTTTTTTACAAAAAAAAAAAATTAAAAATACGTGCTAAATAATGCTTTCTTCACTACTGAGTGCATTTTATCAGATTGGAGACATGTCCGGTTTTCATATCAATCGTTTCAAATAAACGAGAGTGAGTAGGTTAGGCACTATTCTACGCTCGGGCAAAAACCGCTTTAAGATACGCTAGGGATGCAACCCCTCGACCGCTGTGTTCGAATAGTTATCGCTTGAGGTAAAGTGACACTTTTAAGAGTGTGCAACCACTGTTTGACGCGTTCTTAAAAAGCGCCTTCAAATACGGTGGGTATGCAACCCCTTGACTGCTGTGTTCGAATAGTTATCGCTTGAGGTAAAGTGACACTTTTAAGAGTGTGCAACCACTGTTTGACGCGTTCTTAAAAAGCGCCTTCAAATACGGTGGGTATGCAACCCCTTGACTGCTGTGTTCGAATAGTTATCGCTTGAGGTAAAGTGACACTTTTAAGAGTGTGCAACCACTGTTTGACGCGTTCTTAAAAAGCGCTTCAAATACGGTGGGGTATGGCAACCCCTTGACTGCTGTGTTCGAATAGTTATCGCTTGAGGTAAAGTGACACTTTTAAGAGTGTGCAACCACTGTTTGACGCGTTCTTAAAAAGCGCCTTCAAATACGGTGGGTATGCAACCCCTTGACTGCTGTGTTCGAATAGTTATCGCTTGATGTAAAGTGACACTTTAAAAAGTGTCTAGATTCTTTTTGACGCGCTAATAAAAATCGTCCTAAAATGCGGTGGTTATACAACCCCTTGACTGCTATGTTCAAATAGTTATCACTCGAAGTAAAGTTAAACTTTCACGACTCTCTTGAATTCTCCATTCACTATTCTACGCGCTGACACAAACCGCCTTAAATACGGTGGGTGTGTAACCCCTTAACTGCTGTGTTCGAATAGTTATCGCTTGAGGAAAAGTGACACTTTGAAGAGTGTCTCTTTACCTGCCAAGAGTGCCACTTTCTGACGCGCTCACAGAAACCGCCTTCAAATACGGTGGTTATGCAACACTTTGACTGCTATGTTCGAATAGTTATCGCTCGGGATAAAGCGAAACTGCAAAGAGTTCCCTCACTAGTTTTCATACACAGCCGAAACTTCAGAGAGTGTTTATTCACTTTTTGACGCGCTGGCAAAAATCGCCTTCAAATATAGTAGGTATGCAAACCCTTGACTGCTGTGTTCGAATAGTCGCCGCTCAGAATAAAGCGAAACTACAAAGAGTTCCCTCACTAGTTTTCATAAACAATTTTTTGTGAAGAATAGCAGTTACTATGTTCCAAAGATACGTTCTAGTATTCATGTTCTGACGTCCAAATGATAGCTTTTTCACTGATATATACCCTTGTTTCACCTGTTCAGGCTGCGTACATGATTGTGGACGAGATGCACGAGGAACATCCGGAGCTGCTCAAGGACCAATATTGGGACGAGGTGGTGCCCAAAGATCTACCCTACACAGTCGCCTCGGAGCACTACCGCCGCTCGGAGCCAAAAGCCTCGGCCGACTTTTACAAGGTCAAGGAGTCGGATGGTCTCTACGCCAACGTTGTGTCTTCGCGCAGGAAGTCAGTCAATCCTGACGACACATACGCCGACTATGTAAATTTGTGTTTATTTTCTGTCAAACTTGCATGATCTCTCCCTCAAATTCTCCCGAAAGCTATGGACCAGGTACTCTGCCGTGATAGCGAAGAGAGCAGTAAGTGCGAAAATAAAGTTTTGAGAAAACGATCTCAGAAAGTGTCTGACCGGAAAATTATATTGAAAGAACCCATCGTTTTTTGACAAATTGCCACTGATCATCCGGAAGATTCCTAGAAATCATTTGGATGATTATAAATCGACCGATTTAATTTCAATTATATAAAAAGGGCATTTTTCATTTTCATGCTAGGCCATTGTCAGGCAAGACAGCCGTACCTAAGTGATATCTTCTGTATGATTTCGTGGTTGCGTTTTGGACACACAACATACACATTTCCAGATTAGAAATTGGCAGAAGAGGGCGGCATTTTACTTGAAAGCACTGTTTTCATTAGCTCTCTGGAGGAATGATGTCACTTACTGCTGTCTTGCCTGGAACTGCGTCATTTTTTGTGCACCTACGGCTTTCTTGTATGTCTCGTTTTCATACAATTAAGATTAATTTTGCTGTGTTACCTCTTTTAGTGATTTCATCTAAAAAAGATTAGACGGATTTCGAAGGAAACTCGATTTCGAAAATTTGACACATACTGCTTTCTTCGCTATCACGGCAGTACTGGTTAGGGCAAGAAATTATCCCGACAATAGTGGAAGCTTTTCTCTCAGGACTCCAATTGACCTATCCAATTTGTCCAGAAAACAATCCGAAGTTCGATAAACTTGTTTGGCACATTACGTCACCCGAAACTCATCAGCCCACTAGTAGATCCACAGCAAACTAACAGGTCTTCAAAACGGGTTTTGTCCAAAGACATAAAGACGGAGCGCTAAAAGCAAAAAATGAAGCTTCTTTTCAATCACCTCTACTATTGGCTAGAGGATTGGCGGCGAAATCGGGACAAGTTTGAAATTCAAATGTAGGGCGGGAACTAAATAAAATTGCGGAAACAAAGTATTCTAGGTTGATTTTTGCCCAAATTCACATACCCACTCATATTTTTTTAACTTTAGGTTAGTTTTAGTCCGTCGTCGACCGATTAATTTCATTTGGGAGTAACGGTCATCTAGGACTGTAACGGCCTGTTTGAACCGGCAGAACCACCATGAGCAAAAGAAAAACCAACTTTATCTGAGATTACTGCCTATTACCGAGCAAAAGTAGGTGTATTATATTAGGACGCAGTCCCAACTTTCTTAATATAATCGTTTCAGGCATTTAAAACACGTTTAAAAGAAGAAATGTGGAAAAATCAAGAGGACAGGTTCAAATCAAATTTCCGTTTGCCGCCATGGATTCCCGCGCTCATTTACACACTCACACAAGCACCCAGCGCCAAACCAGGCTTCACTTTTTCCCCGTGCTTTTAGATACGAGCACTCCGTCTTTATGTCTTTGGTTTTGTCCAAAGCGTCCAGACCATGTACAAACTAGAGGATTCAAAGAGGTTCATCGATGGTTTTCCTAGCTCTCTTATTGGCTAGCTGTGTGAGGCGGGGTAATCGATGAATCTCTTTGGAGCCTCAATTTGCACTTGGATTGGACGCTTTTGGGTAAGTTGGTTCTGAATATATCTCTGTTGGTTGTAACCATGTTTCGTTGGTTGTTGGGCTTCAGGAGAGCGTGGACACTCCAATGGTGGAACGGCGAAGCAAGAACTGGTTCCATCGGCTGCGGGTGGGCTCGTTCCGGTCTTCGTCGACGTACTCTTCTGGCGGACTCTTCGGTCGGACGCGGCACAACTCGGTCTACTCGAGCCCGAACAACGGCAACGCGGGCAACGCCGCCAACGCCAACAACGTCGAGGCCGGTCTCCCGCCCTCCGGCCAGGCCAACGGGAACCAGATCTCAGCTCACGCCAAAAGCGAGCAGCAGAAGATGAGCCTCTACGACAGGTTCGTCGGACGCAAATCCGCGCGCGGACAGCGCTTCGGCCGACAAGGTAACTCCCGAAATTTCATACTCTCAATTCGACGTATTTCTGCCAAACGGAACCAGAGATAGGTGGGGATGATGGGGTGTGCGCGTTAGTCAAGGACTGAAAGGATGAATGGGAATTATAAAGCGCCAGTGACGTCAGCGGCAGCATTGGCGGATCCAGCAAATTGGCAACATTGCCTTTTCTCCATTTAAACCTATGAAAATGTATCGATTCTTGAAGAGGCCAGGTGCTCCGACAAGAATCGATTATTTAGCATAGGTTTAAATGGAGCAAACCCGGTGTTGCCAAATTGTTGGGTCCACTTCTGTGCGACAGAGCCACCGCCGCGGCTCCGCGTGGTCCTCTTTAACTCATAAACCCTGTCTATAACGCTCTTGTCCCATGTCCATGGCTCATGAGTTCCGATTTCAGTCGGCACATAGTTCCGTTTGACAGAATGTAAAATCCCGCTTTTCCATTTCTCCAAAGGGAATCACTCCCACATTAACATTGTTTCTTATGCAGCTTTCTAGAGCATACCCAATCTTTTCCACTCGTCTACAGTTCCGTTTGGCAGAAATGCGTCCAGTTTATATTAATTTATGGAAGACGTGTCAATCTCTCGGCGACTTCATTATTTCGCCTTCAATTTCCCAGGATAGGCACTAAATCTACTGGAGAGCACGAATAGTTGCCTCCTCGAATAGCGCACGCTCATCTTGCTCTTTGCCTTGATTGGGTCTACGCTGCCGTGCCAAGGGAAAACATCGTATGGGCCCCCAGATGTTGCCAAATTTCCTTCGACAAATCACGAATTCGCGAGAAAATTTCTCGTGTGCTTAATTTGATCTAAAATATCTGAAAATTTAAGTGGAAAATATGCATAACTTTCATCAAAAATCAACATTTTCTGAGAGGAAATTTGGCAACATTCGAATGCTCATGAGGTGTTCCTCCCTAGAACGGTAGCATAGGTGATTTGTAAATTTTAAACAAAAAACGCCAACTTTCATTTTGCCTTCAATTTTACTGGATAGGCAATGAGCATTCGGGGGAGCACTAATAGTTATCTACTCAAAAAGGACGTATTTAAATCAAAAGTAACCATATCCATAGTGACATGAACCCTGTTATGCATGTATTCTTATGGATCTCAGAGCTCATATCATCACCTTCCAGGCAAAGTATCACAAGCGCCATGCGACGTTTAAAAATTTCCGCCGCCATTATATTTTGTTACAGAGAAATTGTTCAACGAAGCTGTCCGAAAATTACACCGAATTTTCTTTGTGCTGCCGATAAAATTTAGTGAAATTTTCGAACAGATTCAACCAACAATTTCTCAGTAAAAAAAATAAAATGGCGGCGGAAATTTTTAAACGTCGCATGGCGCTTGTGATACTTTGCCCGGGAGGTGACGATATCAGAAAAGATATAGTTGCTTTTGATTTAAATACTCCCAAATCAGGATGAAAATTAAGCATGGGATTGTGGTTTTGCAGTAACACTGAAGAACCGACCTCGAATCCCGACGCCGGACGTGACGAAGGAAACGAAAGAGAACCCATTGGACAAGGAGCTGAGAATCAGCCAGATGAACAACAACATTCAGTTTAATCACAGCACAGCCAGCGCACTCATCGCGAGCAACGCAGTAACAACGCTACCGGTGACGTCGGCCATCGTGTCCCAGCCGCTCATCACCACCTCCGTTCACAACTCCACCGATCAACTACCCTACGTTCAGGTATGTAATTGTTTGTAATTCAAGGTTTCAATCCTGCGAGCTAATTGGACAACGTTTAAGGGCTAGTACACCCGCGTCTTGACCTTAAAAGTAGGATCTGATCCTACTCTAAGCAGGGCCGGATGTACTTACTTACCGCCCATGGGCCGCCTGTATTTTGCCGCCCCTTCTCATTCGTTTTGAAACATCAATAAAAACTAGAGTACCTGTATAGCGAGAGTATAGGCAGATTTGAAACTCCGAAAATTCATCAGGCCTTCACCGATGCCTCCGCGAATAAAGTTAGGGTCCAGAAATGCAGCCAACCTATGAATTTCAAATGTCCATAGCGATTTACAAATACAATTGTTACGAACCGTCGTTTAAAAAGCATGTGATTGGCTTACTTTTTGCTCAATTTTACTTATTTTTGCGAAAGAACGCTCATTTCTGTACATTCTTGGCCATCTTGGTTAGAATTGAAATCTATTGGCTGGCAGTGAAATTTCGTGTGTTAGAAGTTGCTCAGAAGGGTGGCTGCACTTTTGGGCCCTAAGCTCTCCATCAAGCGATCTGTCCATACTCTCGCTATAAAGGTACTCTAATAAAAAGCATCAAGTGAACGTGCCGGAGGGGGAGTGGTGCATAAGACGCGTTTACTCGTATAGGACACATTTTTTGCGAAAGCCCTGTCAACACTAGTAGCAAAAGTTCACGAAACTTGGCGCGAAAGTCAAGTTCCGTAAACCTATCTCTGTGTGGACAAGGCCTACCATTTATATGAAATGAACGAGAAAATTATGAAAGAACAAACATAAATGTGGTTTAATATTTTTAACTTCCGCCGCCGCGCTGCGCTCACCGCACTGTGTTTGGCGCAATTCGTGAAGTATTTCTACAGCCTTGTATGCGCTATGCGTTTCACGCTGACCGCTGCTGCACGCACTGCGTTTGACGCAATGCGTGAAGTATTCATGCAGCCTTGCAGGCGCTATGCGTTTCTCGCCGCCCGCTGCTGACCGCACTGTCTTTGGCGCAATGCGTGAAGTATTCGTGCAGTCTTGTAGGCGCCAATATGTGTTACATGCCGACCGCCGCGCCGAGGGCTCTTCCTTTTCATCTCAAGTTCTCGTCATCATTGCTCTCTGCGCCGCGGCGTTTCAGGCCAAATTCCGTGTTCAGTTTCTCTCTTGGTCTTAACTCGACTATTTAAAGGTGTTGTCCTAGGGTGCGGCTCATTTTCGTCATGTCGGAAAATCGACGAGGTCCGGGTGGGAATCGATGATACCTTTGAAAATAATAGGCTGTATAAAATTTGAGCCAATTTGAAGCTTTTTTAGCTGAGGCTCAAAGGGATCAAAAGTAAGGGGCAAAATTACATTGGTTGTGAGCGGAAAAACGCCTGATCTGCGCAAATGCGTTTTTTGGATCGAAAATGCGCTTGAATGAAGAAAACCTGACCAACTCTTAGAGAGGCATCTAGAGGCCCATTTGAAACGAGAAAATCACACTTTTGACCCATGGGTGAGGGTAGGGGGATCACTCGAGTGCAAGATAAAATATATACACCAATTTTGTTCCAGGCTCGAGAAATAGTATGTGAGGTAGCATTGTAAAGGGCCAAGTATAGTTCTCAAGGGCTAAAACAACTATCATACATTATTTCTCATCAAGTTGTGAGATAAATTTGCCTCTTCAACTTCGGAACACTTATTTTGAGTTCGATCAGAAACGAATTCTCAGCTCCGGGCGCGGCGCCTCAAAACCGGCTACGCCGTGACCCCCCTACCCTCACCCATGGGTCAAAAGTGTGATTTTCTCGTTTCAAATGGGCCCCTAGATGCCTCTCTAAGAGTTGGTCAGGTTTTCTTCATTCAAGCGCATTTTAGATCCAAAAAACGCATTTGCGCAGATCAGGCGTTTTTCCGCCCATTTAAACCAATGTAATTTTGCCCCTTACTTTTGATCCCTTTGAGCATCAGCTAAAAAAGCTTCAAATTGGCTCAAATTTTATACAGCCTATTATTTTCATAGGTATCATCGATTGCCACCCGGACCTCGTCGATTTTCCGACATGACGAAAATAAGCCGCACTCTAGTGTTGTCCATTGTAAGTATCACAGAAAGACGACAAAATTAGATATATACTCTCGGGAAATGAGAGATTTTGTCACCTTTTCTCGTTTGTAATTTTTTTTCTTAATCCGATTTTTCTTTATAGCTACATTTAAAAAAATTGCAAAATTCGGGCCGCGGCCCATGGCGGTACCAATCTACATCAGCTATTGCCTAATTTAATTGGGCAATTTAATTTTTTACAAGAGAGCGTTTGTGCGGATTCCTTTGAAAGTTGTAGGGAAATTGCTTCGTACTATGCAGAAAATTCACTGAAATTTACACAGAAATCCGCTCAACCGTCTCCATGTAAAAAAGTAAATTGCCCAATTAACTTAGGCATTAGCTGATGTGTCTTCTTTGTCTATTACTTTGTCCATCAATTTCAACAATTGGACTGCATTTTGCAATTTGGACCTATAAATTCCGGCCCGGTTTAAAAACAACTTATGTGCCATTAGTTTCCCAATGCACATAAGTGTTTTTTCAGATGAGTCAGAATTTACAGGTCCAAATTACAAAATGCAGCCCAATTAGTCCGCAGGTCTTTCTACGGAAAAGGTCCAGAGTTTGCATTAAAGGAATGGTTTATGCTCTTTTTTTCAGATGCTTCTATCTCCAATCCAAGAGCTGGAGGGTAACAATGGTACAATAACCTCGGTGGCCTCAAACAGCAGCGGCTTCAGCAGTCTTGCACTTGCCAAAACGGTCTTACCACCAGCCTTACTGTCCAGTGGCATGCCGAAACAAGCTCTCCCCGTCGCCGTGAACGTGCCCCTCACTGCAGTTTCCATGAGTCAACCATTTTTCACATCGATTGGCGTCGACCGATCGGAATCGGCCCCCAATTCGGCGGTCATGACCGACGTGACGGCAAGTGACAAGGACGATAGTGCGTGCGGGGGTAGTTCGTCGGGAAGTATTTCGGGTGGCGAGGAGAGGTCTCGCAAGACGAGCGTAGCGTCTCAAAGCAAATCAAAAAAAGAAGTTTATGTCTGAGCCCATCTGTTGAACCTCATACAACTACTGTGACAAATTACTTTGGACAATTAATATGGTTTCTGTCAACAAGATTCTCTTTATGAGAAGGTACCTGTGTCGCAGGCAAATATCCAATCAGGCATTTTCATAAATGCTCAAGCAGCTGGTTAAATTTTACGGATTAACGAGGTTTTCCGTGTTTTTGAAATAGAATTCTTAATTACAAAATGTATTTAATGTGTGAATTGTAAATCTCGTTTATATTGCAAAATTTTATGGAATTCAATATTTGTTCCTGAGAAATTTTAGGATTGAAAATGGTAAATACTTCGTATTCCAGCAAATTTCTCTCAACTTTAATCTGACGGAGATTATTTCACCATTTGCTAATGCATTTCTCAAAATGCCTGATTTGATTTGAATGTTGGCTTGCGACCGATGCATGGGATGAACGATAGTTAAGTAGTTTCATTCCAACTGAATTCACAATTAGATTTTCAGACTTAAGAAAAAAATTGAGGTAATCAGTGCTCTGGTAGTATATCGATGGCCGAAGTTTAAAAATGCGTTTATTACGTAGCGACGATGCAAGTCTTCCTACTCATGATTTATTTTCTAGAAGAAAACTAAGACGTTTTCGTTGAAATTTTCTCATTCATTAAAAAATATGCGTAAGTGTGCTTTATTTTCTTTCAAAAGTATAAACATATTCGGAATCTTTTAAACGTTGTAATTGAGACACGCATTTCCCGACTTTCGTGTAGTCATCCATATTCTGCTCTACACCTATTATCCAAATGTACATCAGTATGGTATCAGGAATGTGTGATGAAACCTAATCACATCTTTTTTTCGTGTTATCCAATACATCAAGGATACCTAGGTAATACTAAACATCTTTGGAGAAATGTGGGTGTTGACCCGTCCGTATTTTTGAGTTAACCTAGTCTCTGCATGAAACCCCTCTTGGAGTGAAAAAAATTGGAGGGTAAAAACCAACTTTTTCGCTACGCACTCGCATGTATAGTTTCTTAATGTCATCAAACCTTTTTGAGATCTTGAAACTTGCAGTGCGGTTCCCCCTCTCTCTCTCTCTCTCTCTCTTTTTATTATTAAAATTGCATTTATCATATTCATGTGCTGAGCCTACCAGCTTTTAGTCGTGCGTTAGTTCGTTATGAACCTTTCGTATTTAATTTTCGTGAGAAAATTTAAATTCTAAAATTGAAATTTTCGTTATAATTTTAGAGCCTGACAGTTAGGAAATTGTTAGTATTTCCGTTTGAGAAGCATCGCAGTTGCGTGAGAAGTTTAGAGGCGTTAGTTAGTTAAATGTTGTGAATAAAGTCTGACATAATCAAAGTTTCTGAGTGTCTGGGACGGTTCTAGCATACTTATTCTTTCAAATAAATTTTTATCAAAACAGACAGTTACTCGGTTCAGTTTTAGTTTTTGAGCTGTGAATAATTATTGAATTAATTTATTGACTTAATGGTTATGTTTCGTCCTCTTTTTTTGTTCTTTTGTATTGTTTAACTTTTTAGTTTTTCTTTGCATTATTAGATTTTATAAATGTACATTTTACTATAATGAACATGTCTTCTGCAATAGGTTTAATACTAATTTGTTCAATTTTGAGGATTTGCTCCTCCAGGTGATTCTTTAGTGATTGTGTAATATTATAAGTAGTTTACATTTACTGCAAAATAGCAAAGAGGGGACCCAGAATGGCCTCCTTGAGAAAAGCAGTGAGTAAGATATCTGACCTCTTACTTGTTAAAAATATTCAGTCATGTGTAAATTTTATACTATCTGTTAGGTTTATCTCTTTCTTTTAATTTTTTAATAAATTTGAATAAAATAGACTTCTCCGTTTGGGACATATTGGCTTTTCCTTTTTTAAAACTGATAATATCGCAATAAGTAATGAGACCCTGATTCACCACCCCCTTACACAAAAAGGGAATATAGATAGGAAAATAACCCATAGGCACGGGACCATACAATTTGAAGCTTGCGATCTTTTTGAGTACGACAGCTTAGAAAACCTTCAAATGATGACATAGGCAATTTGATTGAATTGAGAACACGAAATGTGGCCTATGCAGCCTAATTGAAGGAGCCTTAAGTTCCTGCCGAATAGTGAGTGAGGTTTGAACATATCGATATCCAAAATGCGAAACTATGTACCTCCGTTTGCGACGTTACAGACTTCCTGTCAACTGGTTGTTTTTTTTTTTTTTTTTTTTTTTTTTTTTTTTTTTTTTTTTTTTTTTGGTGGAAAACTAGTCAACGTAATTTCTTGAAAACTTCCTTGATTTTTCTTCTCTATTTGCAGAATATGCGGTATAAATTTCAAATTACAAATTTGGCCTGTTTCTCCTCGAAAAAATAAAATGGTATCGGAAATTTTGAAACACCGCAATGGAGATACGGGGTTTTGCATTTTGGCCGTTAATATGGAACTAACTTTTGAGACGGAATGAGACTACTTGCAGGATAATGATTGGCAAGGTTTTCATATGATCATACGTAGATTATTTTTAATGCAGACGTTCTAATTTATGATGAATTTTTCGCAGGACTTTGGTTTTTCACTTCAGGCTTAGCATATTAAGTTGTATGAAAAAATCAAAATTTATTCAATTGGTACTTCATCCTAAGGGAGGCAAATTAAATTTCACAAATAAACCAAGTTACAACTGGCATTACATCGCCTCCCCTCCCCTCCCCTCCCCCCCATTTAATTACTGGATTAATTTTGCAAAATTTTGAACACCTCAGTCAATTAAAAAAAAAAAAAAAAAAAAAAAAAAAAAAAAAAAAAAAAAAAAAATTACAGTACTAAGTATCTGCCCAGCAAAGCAACTATGTATGGACTGAATTTAACAGAAAAGCACCCAGTCACAAAAGTTGAACCGAGATAACCAGGTGGAAAAGTTTTAAACTTTCTCAAGACTCAATGTTACAGAAAACGTTTAACGACTATTTTCACGCTCAAAACATTTTTTTGCAGCTTTGAATTTTGAATAAGAGAAAATGTACAACTGGTTGAATTCGAAACTACTCCCAACTCATTTTTTCCAAAATGCGGTCGGGTGCGATTCTGTGAAACCCGATCCAATTTGATCAAATAACAGTTAAGGAAAAACTGTTTGCTTATGTGTGATATTTATAGAGGGAAATCTTTGAAGTCATATTAAAATTTAAAGGTAATAATAGGACAATTTTGCCTCAAAAATTATCATCTATTATCATTGATTTCGGTACCCGCTGGACCAATAATCAGTCTAATTGTATCATGACAATGAATTTTTCATTTTCAATAAGTTGAGTCTTAAGTTGGTCACATCCATCGAGAAACTAATACACAGTGAAATTAATTCAGAGAGAGTAATTTGAGTGATTGGTTTCATAAAATTATAAGACTGAGGAGCCTGAGACCGAAATCGATAACAATAAAAACCTCCCTTCAATAGCTGCGCTTATACTTTTCCATTGCACTAAACTGGATGAAAAAAATTTCAAACTTGGTAGGTACATGGGATTTGTCCCATTTCTTAAAATGACCATCTAAAAAAATTGCTGGTTGAGAAATATTAGGTTGTATATTAGATATTCATAAACAGACTGGAATTGCAAGAGACAAATGTGAGTATATTTAATGATAATAATACAATGTAAGATGTGATAAATAAATTTGAAAGTGTTAAGGTGAATTAGAAATTGGAACAATTTAGCTGGGTAAAATCTTACTTGAATCTGTCAGATTTCGAACAAATGGTGGAGAAAGTTAATAATGAGATACATTGAGATTCAATTTTTCATGGAAGGAGGTGGATTTACTTCAGTAATTATGAGTCTTTTGAATTTAATAATTTGGAAGGGAAAGGATGAACAGAGTAATATTCAAGAAATGTATAGAATATAAAATTGTAGAAAAACATGGAACGAGTATTCTTGCTTTGACATATGGTCGCTAAAGAATATTCAAGAGCCTACACCTACATATAACTTATAAAAAATTAACAGAAATATAAAAAACTAAACAAGAAAAAAGAAAAAAATCCTGAAATTAATAAACTTCAGTCAAATAAGTACCTGTACTTAATCATGTGCATGATACAAAAAAATAGAATTAAAAGGTTTCAGTAGCCTTAGTAGTGCTTGATGGGAAAAAAGAAAAATGCATTTTTTTGAGAATCTAGTCTGGGATCCAAAGAAAATCAGAGTTATTCAAAAACTCGGTCAAAAAATTCAAGTGAAGTGAGTAGGTGTTTTATATTTAAGAACAAATTTACTAAACAGAGAGTGAAAATTCGACAAGTATTTAGTTAGGTGTCAAAAGCGTTCATGGCGAGGACATTTTATAGAACTATTTCTATGATGGGTAACTACCTAATTAAGATAGAAAATGAGTAGAACCTTGGAGCGTAATGCCGTATGGGTACTATATGAACTTATTTTTGGCATAAAATTTTCCTATATGCCTAAAATTTACAAGGATACTTAGTTAACTAGGAAGGAACAATTAATAAGGATGCATGTATACTATAGAATAGGTACTTTAGTCATGAACAATTGAGTCATATTATGATGGTTCTTGTGATAATTTTGAGGACAAATGACGGAGACCGAATGAAAGTATCTTAAGACGAGCATTTACCATTTACCACCATTGCTAGCGATCCACATCTTTTGACCAACGCAGATATTCTTGGGGACGACAGCACCAGTTTTCATGGCTCGATTATAAACTCCTTGGATGGTCCTCGCGTTGGGCACTTTCTTTCCAGGAAATCGTTCTTTCCACAATAAAACGGCTTTGGTGGCATTCTTCTTCGTCTCCCCGTAGAAAAGAAGCATGTGAACGTAATCCTCTACACCATACACATAATCAGAAGGCATTTTGAACGAATGTTCGGACGGAAACGAAGAAAAAACAAGAAACTCTATGTGGAGTAATAAAAACAGTATTGCACTGACGTCGATCGACGTTTACTGAAAGCAACAAGCTCACGTGAGTGCGGATGGAGGTATAGGTAAGTCTGATGAAAAGTTTCAGTGGGACTCAGGGACAGGCACGGCACTGATGATACTGAAATCAGAACTCGGATTGATTTTATGAAGATATCATCAAAAGCGAGAGATACGACTGACAGTGATGCTGCATGGCCGAGAGCTACTAGCACCAAACCGACGACCCGATATGCACTGATAACAAACACAGCACCTGATCTCCGTGTTTCTAGGGGATAAGAGGTGAATAGCCAGCTAACTTCCCTGAATCATGAGGTTGCTATGTTTCCTTCAAAATTCGTTTAATATAGTTTAAAAAACTGGCGGATTTAGCCAAAACAGCAAAGTCTTATTAATACAAAAACGAATTTCATAGGACAGCAGTAAGAGCGCAAAAATTGACGTAATTTACGAAAAAACAGCAGTAAAAGTACATTAATCCAAGAGAAGGGTGCTGTCTTGGGGAAAATATCCTTTTCTGCCAATTTCTTAGCTTAAAATGTATAAAGAGCCTATCCAAGCGCGATTTTCTCGAAATTCAAAGCTCTATGAAGAAAAAAAATGGTTATAGTCATTTTCCGCAAACATTTTAACCTCGATACAAAGGTGCCCTGGAAGTTAGCACCTTCGTTGGTGCACAGAAAAAAAAGAAAAAAAATAGTACTTCATCCTGTAAATCCAAAGACCTTCCTGGAATACCCTTTCAACTTGAGTTTCCGATAATTTTAAGACCATTGTTGAGCATTGTTGGGATGGATCATTATTATCAAGAGTTATGGTCCACAACCGTTGCCAAAATTTGTGAAAAATTATGATTTCCCCAAAAATTTGGATTACTGTGGCGGTAGATCCACGCAACTGAAGTTACGTTTGAAAAAAAAAAAAAATAAACTTTATACAAGAAAAAAAGGTGCGATTTGAGCAATAAATCACTCCACTGCCGTATGGCATACTGTGTAAACTTTCTTAAAATAGCTTAAAATTTCTTCCATACCCCCTGTAATGTCGCTCTACATGTTACAAACAGACGTTGAACGGTTGGGTTTCGCTCAATTAATGAACTGCTGTGCATGGTGCATTTTTTATGGTTGCATTTAATTTCCGGTATTCTCGTCTAAATGAGGCGATTGCGGATGAGAAACCTCATTAATGATTTGAACTATGATCATTGAACTTCATGACACTGAAAACACTGTGAACTCAATGACAAGCCTCCCTTTGGAAAACTCCTTTTTGAAGCAGACGGATAAATAACCCCATACAGTACTTCCTCAATGATTATAGCGTTTTTAAACAGCTTAAAACAAAGAGAAAATAAGGACAAAGAGAAAATAAGAGCAAAGAGAAGCTATTTATTCTTATTCATAGAAGTTTTCTGCCCTATCCTCATACATCATTATCACGAATATGAAAATGTATGAATATAAAACATATTAAAACTGAGGAACCGTAGCTTGTTGTCTACAAGTTATCGGGATAGGGCAAATAAAATAAAATAAAATATAATACAAAAAACACTACATTAAAATTATAAACGAAGAGAGGAAGAGAAAATAATTTTTTAATTTTCTTTGTCCGACCTTTGCCTCCTCTCTATCTTTATTTCATGCACTTAGCATCACTTATGAAGCATGTAATCCCATTATTTAGTTCTTTCCTCTTATATTTTATTTCCTTTGCCCTCCTAGCTCTTAGCTGAAAGGCATCGCTTTTCTGTGTCGGCAGGTTAATTTTGAAGAAAAAAAACATGTTTAAACTAGCAGAATTTGTCGCAACTCTTGTGTTCTCCTTAATTAATCACTTTCAGAGTTGTCTCAGCGAACGCCGATTTGCTCACCCGATGTGAAGAAAACACAACGCCTGGGGGCAGCAACTATTACCACTTGACGGCTGTCTACGTTGCATACACAATAGATTGAAGGCGTTTGATGTTTCTCGCGCTTATGGTTTACCACACACATAGTATGGCGGGATGCGGACACTAGGCTACCAGGCACCACGCAGGCAGCAAGGAATACGTTTTTCCGATGTAAAAAGTGAATTGCCTATGTACATAAGAATAAGGCTTCCCCTAGCAAAGAGGTTTTTATTTAACAAAGCATGGTTCAAGTGATTAGGTTTGCACCGTTAAAAATTTTGAAGTGAAATTCTGTGCCGAAGTCGATACAGTGCTCAAAGATCCCAAGTGATATAAATGTGGGGCGGAATCTATTCTACTTACGTAGTGACTTACACTATTGAGGAGCAAAATCTACTCTTTTAGCGGAGTGTTGTATTTATGGTGCTAATTTCACTTCGCATTTTTAAATGTTTAACAGTGTACATGAAAGTCCTGATGCAAATGTACATATTTTTGCCCTCTTTCATTTGTATCTTGAATTTTTAGTTTTTTTTTTTTTTTTTTTTTTTTTTTTTTTTTTTTTTTTTTGAGGAAATTTGATACTTGCCAAACTTTTTATTTGCACAAAAAACAACCTATGCACAAATTAAATTGGAAGCGTGACCATAATCTTACATTCTCTCTAATCTTAAATACTTTCGATAATTTTCTACAGCTTTTCCCGTTGCCTGTCGCTGTGTTTCTCCGTTCTCTTTTCAACTACCGTAAGACATTAAATTTAAATAGGGGAGCGGAGGTTGGGTGAGATAGAAATATTTTATTATATATGTGTCCAGGAAAAAAGCAAATAAAATAAAAGTAAAAAAGAGGAAAAAATGAGAAAGGGGGACTATTTCCACTATGAGTTATGTTTTTACTCGGCGAATTGCTGATTCAAATTTGTAAAATTTCCCTGAAAATCTGATCGGTGATCCCCAACCGTCCAAAAAAGTTCAAGAATGCTTTCAAGGGGACAGTATACCGAGATAGAGATGGTCAGAGATACCAGTATAGAGATGGTCGAGACTCATTCCAAAAGCGCAAAAACAAAGAAAAGAAAACAAGAAGAGACATACATACAAGCTTTTTATTGACGCAATAACTAGGATTTTATGTATTGGTGTATTGAAATGATGATTTTATGTATTTAAAATGTCGCGATAAAAATCGGTGATATTTCATCGGCACATTAGCCGACGCTGTGATTCAGTTGAGGTGTAAAAGCGCCGTCCTCGGTTTGTGTCGCATGCGAAGAACACAGAACGAATTTCATTACGGCGCCTTAATGCAACTATTCGGGCTCCACGGATGTCCGTGTTGCATACGCACGGGAGTGAAGGCGCTTTGGGTGTCTAGGCAATCGCCGCTTCAGACTTCACTTGCGGCGCGGCTCCGCGGGTGGGCTGTACTGCGAAGATCCAAAATAACAGAGTGCCTTCAATACTGCGTTGATACTGCGAAGCTATCTCATAAGCACGACTTGTCGTTCTAAAAATATTCTAAGCACATCATGATATCAAAACTGAATCACAAAAGACACTCACATCCTACGCCGATGTGCACCTATTATCGTGCTTGCAAGATGTCTTTGTATAGTATATTAACAAAAAATTGAAGGTGTCCTATCATTTTGAAACCTCGTGGTGGAAACACAATTCTCCGTGGTGCCGCGCCGCACACGGACCGAGTTAATTGGAGAGGTCGGGCATGAAATTTTGACTGAAACTGCAAATTTTGATGTATATTCTGCCAAATTTTAAATTTTAAAGGGTGTTTCTTGAAGAAAATTTTACGAGGAAACCAATAAAATCACTTTCAGAACCTCATAGTTTTGTGTAAGCGGAGTTGTAAGCTTTTAAAGTTTCAAAATTTTGTTCGACCTCACTATTGACTCGATCCACCGTGCGCCGCGCGTGAAGTGGTGAGTGCTTGGAGAGTCAAAACGCCTTCACTTTCGTGCGCATGCAACACGGACATCCGTAGAGGCCGAATAGTTGCATCCAGGCGTTATGGTGAAATTCGTTTAGTGTCCGTCACACGCGCGACAACTGAGAGCATTTTGGTACCTCTCACATCGCAACTTCCAATGACGCTAATTGCGCCGCACGATGAAGTCGATTATTACCGATTTTATCGTAACACTGTCATTTTTCAGAAAAATGCCTTGATTGTTGAAATATGTCTACCAACTTTACTCTCTTGAAATATGAGCGACGACCTTACGCTTACTCAATTAAAAACGACGGCAGGCTCGCTTCTGGGACACACCGGAGGAAAGTTTTCTGCGCACATCTCAACATATTTGTTTTGCAGAGGGGTTGAAAAGAAGTCCATTCAGAAATAAACGTTGACCTACGAGCAGTCCAGAACCAATAGAAAAGGTAGGGCTTGCAAAGAAGAATGTCTTTACTTTATTGAGTGGTTCAGAGTCATCGAAATGGAGCACCAGTAGACTGGGTTCATGAAGCAGGAATCAATGACAAAGTATTCGAGGGGAAGCTGGGCCAAAAGTTCCTTACATGTGATCCTAGGTAAAGCTTCGACAACAATCAAATCCGTTTTTCTCGTTGAGTTTGCTTTTGTTTGTGTACTTGAGCTTTTAAACAACTGTTACAAACGTATTCATTAAACGTTTTTGCTAGCTTGCCTTTTGGACAGACACTATTTTATATCACGTAACTGGAAAATATTGTAACATTGCAATCAGATTTTGAAGGCAAAATTCCTGTAGTCTGATTGTCTTCTCTTCTCAAGTTTTAAGGACATTAATTTACATAAACGACCCCCAGTTTCCGCAACTCAAAGGCGCAAATCTTCATCCTTAGTAGCATTATTCAACAGGAAAATCTAAATATTCTGAAATTAATTCCTGATTTTTGGGCGATAAATAGTTAGGACCATCCATCAACTGATCGATCGATTATCCTCGATCTTGTCACAGTTTTATGTCAATAAAGTTTCTTTCGATAAAATCGAAATTTTATCTTAATTTATCACGATTCATTGTTCGATAATCCTTAGGGCCGGATTTAGGGGATGGTCACATGGGCCACAGTCCATGGCAGCGAATTTTGCAATTTTTTTAAATGTATAGCTTTGAAGGCTATTTCCATTTAAATCTTCCGTCCCATTCATACGGCGCAATGATACAACTATTTGAACTCTCCAGAATGCGTGAGGTATCACGCCGCATTTGAAGGCGTTTTCAAATCAGCCAAGTTCCGATACCCGGATTATCGTTTTGCATACTTCATATTCTTTTGTTATATTCCGTACTACTCATTTATTTTTAATCCTCGTAGAAAAAGCACCCATTTGCTTAATACAATTTGAGGTGGAGCGCACTTCAGCTATGCATTCACCATTGCAAAAATGTCAAAGAAAATCGACACGTCCAGCGTGCATGGAGGCTATTTCCATTTAAATCTTCCGTCACATTCTTACGGCGCAATGATGCAACTATTTGAACTCTCCAGAATGCGTGAGGTATCACGCCGCATTTAAAGGCGTTTTCAAAACAGCCAAGTTCCGATACCCGAATTATCGTTTTGCATAGTTCATATTATTTTGTTTTCATTTCTAACCACTTGTTTAATTATAATCCTCCTATAAAACTTACCCATTTTCTATGTACAATTCTAGCTGAAGCGCACTTAAGCGCATTCATGACTGCAAAAATTTCAAAGGAAATCGACACGCCCAGCGTGCATGGAGGCTATTTCCATTTAAATCTTCCGTCACATTCTTATGGCGCAATGATGCAACTATTTGAACTCTCCAGCGGGGCGATTATTGAAATGTCATCGACTCTATGTCGCCGCTTACGACAAGACATAGCCCTATCTTAACCGTGCAATATATCGCAATTCGATGTCTTATCGGGCTGGTTTAAATTTCAATAATCGGCCCGCAGAATGCGTGAGGTATCACGCCGCATTTAAAGGCGTTTTCAAAACAGCCAAGTTCCGATACCCAAATTATCGTTTTGCATAGTTCATATTATTTTGTTTTCAATTCTAACCACTTGTTTAATTATAATCCTCCTATAAAAATTACCCATTTGCTATATACAATTCAATTGCAAAAATTTTAACGAAAATCGGAAAGGCCAGCGTGCATGAAGGCTATTTCAATTGTAATCTTCCGTCGCATTTCTAAGACGCAATGATACAATTATTTGAACTCTCCGGAATGCGTGAGGTATCACGCCGCATTTGAAGGCGTTTTCAAAACAGCCAAGTTCCGTTATCGGAATAATCGTTTTGCATTGTTCATATTATTTGTTCCTATTTCTAACCACTTGTTTAATTATAATCCTCCTATAAAAACCACCCATTTGATAAATACAATTCTAGCTGGAGAACACTTCAGCTATGCATTCACCATTGCAAAAATGTCGAAGAAAATCGACACGCCCAGCGTGCATGGAGGCTATTTCCATTTAAATCTTCCGTCGCATTTCTGAGGCGCAATGATACATCTATTTGAACGCTCCGGAATGCGTGAAGTATTACATCGCATTTCATGGCGTTTTCAAAACAGCCAAGTTCCGATACCCGGATTAGGATATTTTTAGTAACTGCGTTTCATTTTCTTCCGTCGTCAGATGCTGATAAGTCTCCAGTCTGGGCATCCTCGACTTCAATGGCTCAACTCCCTTGCCATAGACAAACGAAGGGGGAGTCCACGGGGGCCTGGCCCTCTTAGAACTGAAAATAGTATCATATGCCCCCCCCCCCCAAAAAAAATAAAAATTTTCCAGATGTTTTGAATGCATCAATTCGCAAGTATTTTGTGCCGAAAGTAGAAAAAAAAACATAATTATTCCGCAGAAATTGATGGAAAAATTCTTCATGGACGGTACAAAATGCGTCCGATTAGTCGTATAAATTCTAAAATTTCTCGAGGGATGCCCCTCGGACCCCCCCCCCCCCCCTCCATGCTTTGGGCCCGGACCTTAAAACTGGTCCAAGGGCCCGAGATGGGATGTGGCGGGTCTGTGTAGCTATAAAGAAAAATCGGAATCAGAAAAAAAATTACAAACGAGAAAAGGTGACAAAATCTCTCATTTCCTGAGAGTATATCTCTAATTTTGTCGTCTTTCTGTGATATAATAGACAGCACCTTCAAATAGTGGAATTAATAAGACTAAAGAGAAACCGAACACGGAATTCGGCCTGGGACGGCGCGGCGCAGAGAGCAATGATGACGAGAACTTGAGATGAAAATTAGAAACCCTCGGCGCGGCGCGGCAGTCGGCATGTAACATATATTAACGCCTACAAGACTGCATGAATACTTCACGCATTGCGTCAAAAACGCAGTGCGGTCGCTGCGGTCAGCAGCGGGCGGCGTGAAACGAATAGCGCCTACAAGACTGCAAGAATACTTCACGCATTGCGTCAAACACAGTGTGGTCAGCGCGGCGCGGCGGCTGAAGTTAAAATTATTAAACCACACGTATGTTTGTTCTTTCATAATTTTTTCGTTCAATTCATGTAAATGGAAAGCCTTGTCCACACAGAGATAGATTTACGGAACTTAACTTTTGCTCCAAGTTCCGTGAACTTTTGCTAGTAGTGTTGACAGGGCTTTCGCAAAAAATGTGTCCAACACGAGTAAACGCGTCTTATGCACCCCCCTCCCTCCGGCACGTTCACTTGATGGTTTTTATTCATGTTTCAAAACGAATGAGAAGAGAGCGGCAAAATTTAGGCGGCCCATGGGCGGCAAGTAAGTTAATCCGGCCCTGATAATATTAGGATAAATCGTCGTAAATATAAAATTGCTATTTTATTGCAAATATTTATGCGATGAAAGTGCAATTTATCGCAATTTTTTGTCCTATATTATTGCAATAAATCGAAGTCGATAAAACCGCGATACATTCTCCAATCAAATCGCAACTTATTGCGATCACTGCAACTCGGGATTTGAAGATTTTGGAAGTTGGACGTTTGCGTTTTTAGAATTTTACCCATCAGGAAATCCCTTCAATCGCATTTGAAACGAGGCCAAAGAACTGGGGCGAACTCTGGGTGAGGGCGAAAAGCAAGTGAGATCAACAGTATCAACAACTCCTCCGGGAGAAGAGGGGGACTAGGCCAGTGTCCACCTTTATTCCATTACCATAAGTATGCGGCGGCAGCACCATTGATCCGATCAATAGAGGTAAGCGTGCCGAACATACTCTTCACTCACCATCACTCATAGATCAAAGGAGGCAGCTGCTGGCAGTGCTGGCGCCCACACCGTAAAGAGAGAAGGTAAAAGGGAAGTTCGCGAGTCGCAACAGCTGATGCCCATACAAATGATGCGATTCGCGAAATGGACCCGGGGCTGGGGGCGGGGCAGCCTAAAAATAAATGGGATTGGAGCAATTGACCAACGTTTGGCAGTGACTCAACACGTGACGCGTGACGTCCCGCTCAGACCGGACCCCCTCACCAGACGTTCAATTAATTTGATTGAACTTTAAACTGAGGTCGGTCGCGGGTTCGCTGTACTGCACTGCATGTAGAAAATCATGTAGAAAATAAACCTGGCGCTACACGCGGGCATTTGGGTTTACTAGACCCGAGGGCGCTGCACCTGACTCCACTCACGGGAGAGATCTACACGAAAACTTCACCTCTCTTGTCAATCAAGATGCGTCACCCTGAGTAGTGAGCTTTCGCTCTCTTGCATGTCTTCATGAGCTAAAATTAGAGTTTTAATTTTAACTTTTTAAAGTTAATTAAAGTTATAATTTTCACTTTTTAAAGTTAATTAAAGTTTTAATTTTAACTTTTTAAAGTTAATTACAGTTTTAATTTTAACTTTTTAAAGTTAATTAAAGTTTTAATTTTAACTTTTTAAAGTTAATTAAAGTTTTAATTTTAACTTTTTAAAGTTAATTACAGTTTTAATTTTAACTTTTTAAAGTATTAACTTTAAAAAGTTAACTTTAAAATTTTTTACAGGTTTAATTTTAACTTTTCATTAAAATTTTAATTGGATATTGATATACTTATTCGATTGACAGCATTTATTTGTTGTTAACTTAAATAAAATAAGTGTATAATTATAATAAGTATAAATATTTGTTTAATTAAAATATTTTTACATACGTTGTAATAAAAATCTACCTATTGATCTCAGTTAGTTACAAAATCTTTATTTGATTTTTTTATCTATACTACTTAACTTCTAAAATTTTTAACTACTTATTATTTAAATTTAAAAAAAAAAAGTAAAAAATGTGGCCCAAGCTGTACGTAACAGGGTGGTAAAATACCAAGTGCTGGGTCCACACTATTTTGAGAAGAAAGCAAGGCCAAAAAGTTAAAAAATGTCAATTATGTGTCAAACATGTTTTAAATTTTTAAATTTCAGCTTTTAAAATTTAAATCGACTTTGAAAAATGATTTCTAATTAGGTACCGGAATTGATTGATCGAATAACTGGATATTTGAGTTTGCAGTTTTTCCAACAGCGCGGCCTTGTAAAGAAAATCAGGTTGAAGTTAGCAGCTCCAAAACTTTTGACTGTAGGAAAAATCCAACTAAAATTCTATCCTGCCATGTTCAGGACACGAAATTCGGCTTGTAATGTGATGTGACTTCATGCCTCTCATTGGCTTAGATTAGACCAAATCTCTCGGAATTCATTCATTAACGCAAACTACAACAATACAATTCATTGAGTTGCTGAAATAATGGTGCTTGGCAAGAGGGTTCAGCGAGGGACCGTCCGTCTGGTGTTCGGACACCGGGAAGCATAAGGTCACTGAACGCAGTGCGAAATGTCCGTGTGCGAAGCTGAGGTCACACTTGACCGAATTTCGACTGTTATAAATAGTTCTCGACATCCCCAATCACCCAGCCCATAAACAACGTTACAATTTATGTCCTCCCGTCAATTTCAGATGTTTTGTTATTTTTGCCTAGATTAAAATTTCCACTCGGTTTCCAGCCCAGAGTAGGTAACGCAGACACCCGCCTGTTGGAATAACATTTTTCTTTAATACAGGGTGTTCCAGAAGTCATTTACTGAGCTCATGGGTTTTTTATTGTTACACACGGAAAATGTAAATTCGGTTATCTGATCTGTCTAAATAAAGGGCCCAATTGAAAGGGTTCGAGGTTCTTTCCTCCCCCTCCTTCTGGAGGATGATGTAACCCCCACATTGCTTTTACATCAGAGGCATCATCCCATCCGGAGCAATTATTGCGTTTAATGTAAAGCTGTGTTGCTTTCTTGTAAAATATTCAAATCGAACTAGTTGCCCAACATTTTATCAATAAGTACGTAGATGCTAACTTGAATTTCATGATTGGTTTATGCATTTAAAACGCATGTTTGCTTTAAAAAACGTGATAACGAATCAAAAGTTCACAATTAATTGGAAGTACACATGTGGACAGGGCACAGTGGTAGGATTCTTTCTGACGCACCCTTGATGGATTAAAAACTATTCCGATTAGAATATGACATTATATACTATGACATCATTATAACTATTAACATTCACCACTTTAAGAAAAGAAAATAATATTAATTATGAAGAGAGAGGGGAGAAGAAACTTATCGTCTCGAAATTATGGGGTATGAAGGGATGACGCAACCCCTGCATTGCTTTTACATTAGAAATGGATCGCGTTTAGCAGGACGGCACTACGTCACATCGGCTGTTGCCAAATTTAACCGGGAAATTTATTTCTTACAAAAGAACGTTAGGGTGTTTTGTGAAAATTATAGGGAAAATGCTTCATACTACGCAGAAAATTCACTGAAATGTCCACGAAAATCCGCACAACCGTTTTCGTGTAAAAAATTAAATTGCCCAATTAAATTTGGTATGATGTGGCTTGGTTTCTTTCTGCTTAACGCGGTTCAAATATCAACCACTCTAAAGCTTTTATTGGATGGAAGTTTCCATTCTCTATATATAATATTTAAGTAAATTATATCAATAAAATAGCCTAATCTCAGAAGTAAAACATCAAACTCGAATCTGCCTTCATAACAGGCGCAATGATACAGAAAAAGCGAAATAAAAAATGCGTTTAAATACACGTCTAATTTGTCTATGAACGACGCGGCGCACAGACATCCGTCATGGCGCATGGCGTGCGATTTTGTGACCAAGCGACGACGACGGACGCGACGTGACGTAATTCTTGAGATGAAGGTTGCGGTTCGCGGAAATTCAGGCGCGGCGCGGAGTTGGACTATATTAGGACGAGGCAAGATTTTTTAATGATCCTCATCGACTTAGAAAATAGCTTTGTCTTATTATTTTTTCTTTTTTTCTAAATGTACTTTAGACAACCAAATCAGATTTTTATCTATTTACTCTTCTTTTTTAAAATGGAAAAAATTAATAAACATTATTTTTTGTTTAAAAACTCGTGCATGTATCAGAGGAACAGTTTTAAAAGCCGAAACCTATGACCACAGGTCCATCTCCGAAAAAAGGACCCAAAACGGAAAATTTTAAAAATTCCTTCACCAACACTCTGGAGGAAATGTATGTTTACCAATGGTCACATTTTTCATTTTATCCCAAGTAGAAGTGATCTCGATAAGATATGATATATATATCTCGATTTTGGTAATAAGATATGATCGGAGAATGTATCACGATTTTATCGATGCCGCTTTATTGGAATATTATCGGATAGTAAAATTGCGATAAATTGCTATTTCATCGCGAAAATTTGCAATAAAATCGCTATTTTATCGACGGCGATTTATCACAATATTATCGAAAAAATCGTGATAAGTTGGGATAAAATTTTGATTTTATAGAGATATAGAGAATAGGATAGAACAATGTTGGGTTTAGAATGATTCTTTAGACTCATGCGCAGGGCAGGCGCAGGGGCCATCGTCTTTTTTTTTGCTGAAAATTCAAAATCTGCCGAGATTTTTTATCTAAAAGATAAAAAAAAGCGTCAAAAATGTATCCAAAAATGGTTTGCAGGGGGCGAGTCTATGGTACGTGTACACGTAAAATTGCGAAAAATCAAAATCTTGACTGATCCTTTTTTCGAAATACGCGATTTGAGATTTTCATAGTAAATGCAACTTTTCCACTGATTTTGATCCGAATTTTTATTTATTTGTACATTGAATCGGTGTTGATCGGGTAACGTTTTCATTTTTCGTTCGATTCATGTCGATCATACATACCCTCTCGTTACACGCACACTTCCTTTCATCCCCCTTTTTTTTTAACTGAAAAATTCGTCTTCAGCTGCGTCTGCGGCAATTGTTGTTACGAATATGTTGTGCGTGCTGGTTTCAGGTCATTACATACACGAATCTCTGAAGGCGTTTTATGTGCGAGAGCCATTCGCCTTCAGCTGCGTCTGCAGCAATTGTTGTTACGAATATGTTGTGCGTGCTGGTTTCAGGTCATTACATACTCGACTCTCTGAAGGCGTTTTATGTGCGCAAGTGGCGTACCCTGTTGGAGAACTGGCGAATTGCTCTCGCACACAAAACGCCTTCAAAGAGTCGAGTATGTAACTACCTGAAACCAGCACGCACCGCATACTCGTAACAACAATTGCCGCAGACGCAGCAGAAGGCGAATTTTTCGATTAAAAAAAAAGAGTATGAAAGGAAGTGTGCGTGTAAAGAGAGGGCATGTATTTGATCGACTTGATTCGAACAAAAAATAAAAACATGAACCGATCAACACCGATTCAATGTACAAATAAATAAAAAGTGGATCAAGATCAGTAGAAAAGTAGCATTTACTATGAAAATTTCAAAGCGCGTATTTCGAAAATAGCACTAGCCAAGATTTTGATTTTTCGCGATTTTAAGTGTCCACGTACCATGGACTCACCCCGAGCAAACCATTTTTGGGTACATTTTTGTCGCATTTTTTTTTTTTGCTTCAAAACCACTGTGCCGGGACTCAACGGGCTCACATCCCCAATTTTATAGAGATAGGATTGCGACAAGATTGAGGATAATCGCTCAGTTGTTGGTGATCCTAGCGATTGTATCGCCAAAAAATTGCAAAAACATCGCAATTTAATTTTAAAATATCGCGATTTTTCCGTTGAAAAATTCTGTTCTCCCAGGGTATATAAACTTTGAAACTTAGTGCCCAAGTTTTTCGATGTAGGTAAGTCACCATCAGTGGCCAAAAAGTAGTACTGAAAATTTCAGATACGATTTTTCGATATTGACCCTTTTTCCTGAGAGCTCTTCAACTCTTCGATACACCCAAATAAACCATCAGCTACTCGAGCTACCACGTGGTTGACTCATATCATCCTTGCCCATGTTCGTGCAACTGATCTATGGACTAATTACCTGCCTCCTCATCGCCACATTGCACATTTCCTTTTTAGAATCTCAGTTAAAAAAAAAAAAAAAAAAAAAAAAAAAAAAAAAAAAAAAAAAAAAAAAAAAAAAAAAAAAAAAAAAAAAAAATATTACGACGAAAGGTTCAGAAATGAACACATGAGAAAGAAACGAACGTTCAAAATTACAATTTATCATTGATTAAATATGTGCGAATAAATAGAAACATCAGTTTTATATTGATAGACGTGAATGCAAACGCCGAGTTCTGACTTGGAAGTTGATTTCCGGACTCCCTCATTACGTACAATGTTGTCATCGTGATACAGGTAAGCACTCGATCAGGAACGTATGTATCGCTGTAATTCAGACTTGGTCTTTTAGTAGTTTCAGACCATACCGAAGTAGACAATCAGTATCCTGAAAAATTACGGACAACAGACTTTTGGAGCGGTATAGTGCTTTCGATCGAACTGAGTATTTGGGGAAGAGGACCTCGACATGACAGCTTGAGGAGTGTGAGGGCACGACTGAGAGGCAGACAAGGGTCCAAATAGCATTTTTCAATAGAAAAATCGCGTGATATGAAATTAAGTTGCGATTTTTTGGCGATAAAATCGCTAGGATCAGCAGCATCTAAGTGATTATCCTCGATCGTGTCGCAATTAAATATTTATGACATCGCGTTCAATAAAATCGAAATTTTATCTCAATTTATCGCGATTTTTTTCCGATAGTAACGTAATAAATCGCCGTCGATAAAATCGCGATTTCGTTGCAAATTTTCCAATAAAATCGCAATTTTTTATCCGATAATATTGATCGGCGTCGATAAAATTGCAATACCTATATTCTCTGCTCAAATCGTAACTTAGTGCGATCACTGCCATTTGGGGTAGGAGGGAGGGGGGGGGGGACTCCCATAACGGAAGTGACATATCCCTTAAAAACTTCAGATGTTATTCTGAAATTTTTTTAACTCTGATCGAGGACTAAATTATTCTGATATTTTTGGCACCGAACTCATAATCGTGAATTAATTTACCAACGGGTCTGAAGACGCAAACCAAACAGTATTGTGGGCAAGTATCCCGTTGGGACACTATATTATTCTCGGGATTCCGGGAATTGGGAAGTTGCGCTATTTTGCGAGACATCGATTTTTCAGTGGCGTCTTCTCTTACGGCCTGTGAGTCAGATATTGCGTCAGCAGAATGCGTTTACACATCCCATTCCTCTAGAGCTCGTAGCAGGCTTGCGGATTGCACCTGATGGCGACGCGTCATGCTACACTGCAGGGACGCTTAAGGATGACGCAATCGTCGTTCCTGAAGAATCACGAGCTTAAACTGCCCCTTACCACCGATTTTTAGTGAATACAACTTTGCCGGCAATAAGGGTTGTGAAGCGATGACTTAGCGCACCCCTGATAACTGTTGGTGCTTTTTTTTATTTTAGCACCCTCATCCTGGAGTCCTAGTAAGAGGAGGACCTAGGCTCTAGGAAAAGTCGACAAATGCACAGATTAAATTAGAAGTTTCAAAGTCGAAAAATGCATACCTCAGTTTAAGACGTTCAAAGTTCCCGCTCATATTTTATTTTATTTTTTTGTACAGATAAACTAATTAACAGTCTACATTGAAATTATCTTCGATTTTTTTCGTTCATTCTGAAAAAATCAAACCGAATTCTAAAGATACATTTTGATTAGTTCCCTTTAAGGAAATAAAACAGCATCATTTTTTATCTTTTTTTTATTTTTTTCAAAATTAAAAAACAACGAGTGGACCGATAAGGAGTTTTTTGGAAATATTTCTCTAAATTTCCTTTGCTTCTAATGAATCATATTCACAAAACGTTTCTGGGATGTACTTCATAGGTACTTCGGTTTAAAAAAATGAAACATATTTAAATTTGAGTTTTTTCAAAGTTTAAGTATTCAACGCATTTTTCGACTTGAGCCACTAGAATATTACTTGCCTAGGGAAAATTCTGCCTTTACGGCGCAGGATGTACGCACACTGTACCCACCCACCCTTCCAACTTGGCAGTTTTTATATTTTTTTACGATTTAACTTTGAATAAAATCACTTCCGAGTCCCTCAATTTTTCTGAACTCAATAACTTTTAATTGTTTATGACCCCCTGCTCTATTATTTCGCAACACTTGTAACTCGCTGCCCTTGCTGGCTCTAACAGTTCCTATAAGTCACGGCATACTTGCACGAACGTTGTGGAACTTTACTTATTCGGACACACAACCAATTTTGTATGTATGCGCAATTAACTCACAATCAGTCGGGAATCTGCATACACATAGCATTATACAATTTATTTTTTTGGAACTGCACTAAAACGTTCGATTGTTGAATAGGTCTTTCCGAAAAGTTTAGGAAAAATTATCGTCTTTACGTTTGATGGTCCATCAAACGTAAAGACATGAAAGTGCGTCCAAAAATGTCTAAAAACCGGAGCTATCCTCTAAAACTGAAAAGAGATGCATTTGTGAAATACCATGAGCGGTGTTGTTTGACAGATAACACCTACGTCTTTCTCGGTGTACCTACTATCATGAAGTGACATTAGTAGAATGATATCACGTTTTTACTCAGCTTATCTTCAGCTCACACGTCGAAAAGATATAATTTTTTCCCACTCGGAGAGACCTACCCAAGAAATCCAAGGTCCCTCTCAGCTTTGCGCCAAAATTTACCTACACTTTTTTAGTCACCCTAAGTCTCTATAATTAATTGGCATCTCCCCGTAAATTTTCATTGAAACGAGCGACGAGCGAAGCAATTAATACTTTTTTCGCAGATAGGTTTACCAACTTCAATTGAACCATTAGGTGTTAACTTATGGAAAACCTCTGCGCTATACGCCCCATATCCATACATAGTCGTTTCCGAGACAAAAAAATATTTTTTAAGAGCCGTAAAATTTTCTCTCGTAAATTATAGGTATCTTCATGAGAGGCCAGCTGAGCGTCTCCAACCGAAAATCTCACTAATATTTCTTCAAGTTACACGAAAACATCAGCAAAATTGTGGACACAAATTTTAAAGTCGTATGCTTTTTTAAAAAGTTTTAAATTACTTTCAATTTAAATTACTCGTAAATTTTGTAACCATCGAGCAAAGTTACGTTTTTTCGACGGGGAAAAGACGGCACAGATGGGTTTTAGGCGTTGGATGGTCAGAGCGCAGAGTACCGTCGAAGATCTTGACACCTCACCCTTGTTTAGTACAGAGCTTGCGGGACCACCAATGCGTGGTCTTGAGCGGGAACCCGCGGGCTTGGTTTTTGAACCGGTTGCTGCATTCTTGGATTGGGCTCAGAAAGGAACCCATTTGGAACGTGCAGGACGGCTCGCGCGACGCTGTGCGGACGTGCGTGCGTCCGTGGGAGGTAAGGTAACCGTGCCGCGCGGTGCTGCCGCAGCACCACAGAACTATCGCGGGGCAATGGGTCTCTTGCATACAAGAGATACAGGTAACTGACAATGAGTGGTCTTGCAAGCACGAAAATCACTTTGAGCGCATTAGACATAGAGAAAAAAAAGGAGGTGTTTGCATTTCGGGCATCTTGGAATTTTTTGATGACGTGATGACGTAGGTGGGTACAGCGACGTTTTTATCCTTGTCGATTTTCTTGGAAATGGTGTTATTTAAGGAAAAAAGTCATTCTATAAAAAGTGCTTGAAATTATATAATGAGTTGATTTAAGTGAAAAAATCGGACATTATGGTCAGTTTTTCATATTTAGCTAAACGTCGCTGTACCCACCTACGTCATGAAGTCATCAAAAAATTCCAAGATGCCCGAAATGCAAACACCTCCTTTTTTTTCTCTATGCGCATTAGAAAATGTAATATACTTTACAACGCGTAATTTGCGTAGTCCGCCATGCGCATTTTCAAATTTACATCCCCGCGCGCGGGAATCTTTTTCACGATCATCGGCAATCAGGTTTACAGCCGTGGTTGCAATCAGGTTTCAGTTTGTCATGTTCGTAGTGATCAGGTTTACATGGAGATTAGTGAGCAAACCCCCCCCCCAAAAAAAAAAAAAAAAAAAAAAAAAATCTTGCAAAGTTATATTAATCGTGTTCAGGCACGACTTCAATCAATTAAAAACAGAAAGAAAAAAAAAATGAATTTGCCAAACTATCTTGAATATTTATGGAGAAAAGCGATCGTGAGAAATAGCCCGAGTCCTCACTTTGGTAACGACGCTGGTATGTTGGCGTGTACATTGATAGTTCGGGGTTGAAGTCTCGCAAAAATGCAGTGAACATTTTCCGACGCATGGGATCTGTTTTTGCCTAATCGCTTAAATGAGGGCGAAACACACAACGCTGCACATGCACGGATCAAGAATCAAAATTTTCTTCAAAATTCCCAAGAATTCTTGAATTTCCTGAAACAAGTTTCTGACGAATTTCGGCAAAATTTCTGACTACTCCCCCATCTTTAAAAAGAGGGATTCGACTCATTTTTCCTTTTTTTGGGGGGGAGGGGAGGTGGAGCGAACTTGGCATATAATGAGTCCTCTCTCAAAACGAAACAAATTCTCTAAATTTCAGGATTACTTAACAAAAAAAAAACCCGAAATCTCTGACTTTTCTGAATCGTCCCTGATTTTCGCAACCCTAGGGCTTTCGATGATGATGACCCGTCGCTCCCTTACATTACATCACCATCTCCTAACCACAAAACGTGGCAAAATCAACAAGTTTGATATTGATTTTTTCCGAATGCGACCACTGCGCGGAACAGCCTTGAAATCCTTGACTTTTCTAAATCGCCCCTGATTTTCGCAACCCTGAGGCTTTTGGTGACGATGACCCGTCGCTCCCTTACATTACATCACCATCTCCTAACCACAAAACGTGGCAAAATCAACAAGTTTGATATTGATTTTTTTTCGAATGCGACCACTGCGCGGAACAGCCTTGAAATCCTTGACTTTTCTAAATCGCCGCTGATTTTCGCAACCCTGAGGCTTTTGGTGACGATGACCCGTCGCTCCCTTACATTACATCACCATCTCCTAACCACAAAACGTGGCAAAATCAACAAGTTTGATATTGATTTTTTCCGAATGCGACCACTGCGCGGAACAACCCCATCGGATTTGGGCAGCAGCAGCGGCGGTGGCGGCGTCGGTTAACCCCCGTCGGGGGTCCGGGGTCACCTTGAAAGAGGGATCCGGGATATCTCAACGTGATGTAAGAGCCGCGATCACTTTCGTTCGTTCATCCTGCTCCCTGTCCGTCGCGCCGCGCGGCTCGTCGTCAGTTTCGCCGCTGCAGTCGTCTGCTCTCATCGTCACGAACCCCGCTCGCTCGCCGTCGCCGTTCATTCAACTGGTAGAGTCATCGTCCGCCTTTTCGGACCAGCTGTTCCCATTTCCCACCGTTGTTGTTGTTGTTGCGGTTCCTCCAGTGAAGTGTGTAAGTGTTGCGGATTTTTTAAGGAAAATTAGTTATTTTTTCGGGAGTCTTTTTGGGGGGAGTTTTGGTGTGTGACGCTCCTCAGGCGCTGACGAACTGATTTTCATCCATTGGTATCTGAACTTGGAGTCTTTTATTTTAATTTTTTTTTTTTAAATCGTGCTGGTGCTTTTAACCTCATCCCGATCATAACTATCTCTTTATTTCTTTTTTCAGTTCTTTTTCTACTGTTTGAAATTTTTAAACTTATTTTATTCTTTTTTTGATAAAAAATTTTTTTTGTTTTAAAAAATTGTTTTTCCTTATTTGTTTAAAAAAACCTCATTTCTTCCTTTTTTGGTAAACAATTTTTGTTCCTTATTTTTTATTTTTTCAAAAATTAATTTTTCTACTTTTATTTTATTTATTCTCCTATTTCTTCATTAACATTTTATTTTATTTTTCCTATTTTTTTTTAATTTTATTTTCACTTTTCCTACCGTTTTGTAAGTGGCTGTTTATCTGCAAGGCGGAATAAGACCAATCAACCTACACATATCAACAACAATACTTTCATTTTTTTCCATTTTGGGGAGGAGGCAATGCTCTGTAATTGACTACATTGGCATTATATGGGGTAAAAACATTCCCGCTTCAACAATAATCAGGAATCCTGTGCACTCATGTTCAAAAGGAAAACTTGATAGCCACTGATCTTCATTCTTTTCATAGTGCTCCTAATTTTCCATAAAAACTATCTGGAATAATTTAAGACATCCGATTGAATTTTTCCTCAAGAGGATTATGTAGCTGATACACATTCTGAGATTTATTATTCAGAAATGACATTTTTTCCCTTCCTTTTATTTATATTTTTTCTTTTCAATTTTCCTCCTGATGTTAGAGGCTTGTTGAAATCGCTTATTACAGTGCTAAAAAAGTAAACTGTATTTATGTCATCAACATTCCTCCAACTTAAATGTTTCTTCCTTTAAATATCTCACTACTGAAGATTTATAAAAGTATCAATTTCTCTAAGATTATCAGTTTATTTCGTGTTTAATTTGTTCCCCTATCAACTACAATAAACACTCTCACAAGGCAGACTAGTTTCTAAAAAAAAATTACAAGATAAGAGATACGATGCATTTTTATCTCCCTAATTAATGGAAAAAAAGCTAGGTATGTTTTTACATACCTTACTTTCCTTTTACTACACCGCCTCATACAAACAATTCAAGCTATTGACACATTTTCTCAATGCCTCTAACAAATCCAAGGAAGAGATTTTTTTTAACAAAATTTAAGTCGTAAAAGTTTCATAATGCTTACTTTGCAGGCATTCATTTCATTATCATGAATTGCACTATTCTCATGTGTCAACGATTTTTAATCAGTAGATTGAGAGAGTGGAGACCTCAATTAGTGTCAGCATAATGTAAGTTGTACAAACATACCAAGGAATTTGCGACCAAAATCTTCTCTTACCCAAAGTCTGTGGTCTATAATGTTTACAAAAAATAAATGAGGTCTGCTGTGCCTTTCAAAAGAGTTTGTTGGTTCCTGTGGTTTCGATCTTAGAGAAAAAGTTAAAACACGATCATCTCCGATTTATTTTGGGTTTTCAGGGCCTTCAGATTGAAAACTTTTTGCAATTTGTTGCACTATTGAGATTTGTCACAGTGCTGCCATCCATAACAAGAGGGCAAAACTCCATTCTAGAGTCATTTAATTTTTTTCTTACGCTACATTCTAGTCTACAAGATGCAGTCTAACAATCTTTCATCCATTATATTTTTATAAAAACCCTGCCATACCATTAGGAACTCAAACTGGAGAAGTAAAGTATGATGGTGATGGAATTTTTCTTTTCAATGGTGCATTTTGTCTGAAAGAATATGTGAAACCTGGAATGGAGATGTACTGCTCTTGTTTTGGACGACAGCTTGTTCCAATGTCGCTGATAAAATTGTGATTGAAAAAATAAACTTAGGGGCTTAAGAGAAGTTCTTAAAATAGAAAGATAAAAGAAATTTTTCTCTCTTCTGAAGACGACTCTGCCTCACCACGGAGCTATCAACTAATGAACCTCATAGAGAAAAAAAAGGAAGTGTTTCCATTTAGGGCATCTTAGACTTTTTTTGATAACATAGGTCCATACGGTGACTTCTATCATTGATTTTCTTGGAAATGGTGTATTTTATGGAACAAATGCATTTTACACCAAGTGTTTGAAATTTTATCATAAGTTGATTTAAGCAAAAAAATCGGATGTTGTGGTCCATTTTTCGTACTTCAAATTCCGGATTTTGCTGACCAGGTTGTACCGACCTAAGTCACAGGGTGGGTACACAATCCTCAAGATGCAAACACCTCCTTTTCTTCCTCTATGAAGGGACCCACTGATGAAAACTGATAATAGGTGATTTGTTTTCAGAAGTCCAATAACCCACCGGAGAAATGACTACCAACGGAGTTCCGGGCTTAACTTGGGCAATGGATGCTCAGAGAATGGAATTGCCCGAGAAACACAAGGTGCTCTTTTTAAGCATGTTGCGGCACAAGCTGAGTCTTCAGGCAACAAAGTCACAATTGTTGGTGTAGGTCAGGTCGGCATGGCCTGTGCCTTTACCATCCTCACGCAGGTAAATTTCACCCTCCCTCAAGATCTATTACATGATTTTAAAATTTCTAGCAAAGATTACTTGCCTCTAAATTTAAAAGTATACAACTAGTCAATACTGGTCATTCCTAATCACCATTTCAAAACGATAACTTCATTAAGACACCTATCATAGATAGTTAATAAGCTCTCAAAAAGTATGGATCTCTAGAAATCTTTAAAATAAGTTGGTGATCATTGAAAGCTAAAGAAGTTAAATAATCTAAAAATGATTTTTACCGTTAGATTTTTTATGTGTAAAATTTCAAGAGGATCCTGTGACTATAAAATTTATCTTGACTATGTTTCAGTCTGTTTCCCATGACATTGCTTTAATTGATTCAAATGAGCAGAAACTTCAAGGAGAAATGATGGACCTCCAACACGGCTCCGTTTTTGTGAAAAGTCCAAAGATACAAGCTAGTACAGGTATATAATTATGTCTGATCGAAATTTAATCATGCATAAATGAGAGGAAGAGTAAAAAATTTCAGAGAAAAAAAATTATAAACGATTTCAACACTCCTATTCCCCTCTTCCTGAAATTGCATTTTTTCAGTCTTTTTTTGGTGGCTTTGATTATCCCACTTTTTCGATATCCAATGCAGGCCCTTGTTACAAAAAGTTGGATAGTCGGGCATTACTGTTAGAGAAAATGAGAAGAAGTATTTCGCTTGAAAGATGCAATGCTTTAATAAACAAAATTCAAAAATACAAACTTAAATAAAATGCTGTGAAAATATTCTATAATTGGACTAAATTAGCTATCTCTTGCACAGGAACTTAGGAGAGATCGTGAACAGTTTTGTCAACCAATTTTTTAATTACATATATGATGACATATTCTTATTAAAAATTGTAAAGATTGTATGCCTTAAATGCATTTAAAAAAATGAGTGAAAATATAATTGACTTTAATTGTACCTTAAATTCTAGATTATTCCGTGACGGCTAACTCAAGAGTATGCATCGTCACCGCTGGAGCTCGTCAAAAGGAGGGTGAGACTCGATTGGATCTGGTACAGCGCAACACTGACATTTTTAAGAGCATCATTCCGCAACTTGTCAAATACAGCCCAAATACCATTCTGATCATTGTCAGCAATCCAGGTAACCATCAGCTATGTCTAATCTGTGAACAAAAATTTCAAAACAGAATAATAACAAAAGAAAACATTCTTCAATACCAAGTTTTGTGAATCGTTGGAGAATTCTATCCTTATGTAAAATTTGAAAGAAGAAAGAAGATTAGAGGATACTTAAATTAAATAATTTCAGGGGGCCAGAAAGTTCTTAGCCTTTCCCATTTTTTGAACTGGCATTCCCATTTAAAAACCCTTCTCTACCACAAATTTTGTAGATTCTCATTCAGTATTTGTCTTTTTGATTGTTTGAAGTTGACATTCTGACATACGTTGCTTGGAAAATCAGTGGTCTTCCCCGAAACCGAGTAATTGGCTCTGGCACAAATCTTGATTCGGCAAGATTCCGATTCTTAATATCTCAGAAACTCAACGTCGCTGCTAGAAGTTGCCATGGTTGGATTGTCGGAGAACATGGAGATACAAGCAGTAAGTAGAGATATCATCTAACATTGTTCCTACTTTTAGTGCCCTGATAGTGTTTACCACATGATTTTTTACTTTCACTTGCTGTTCACTATAAGTTGATGCCGCTTCTTGGTATTAAAGCAGTTACCAAAGCTATCGAAACAGTGCCCTGCACCCAGTGCAATATATTGATCTTGCATTCAGTATTTTTTTTACATAGTTCCGTGCAAAGTTTTCATGGCTCATTGATTTTGTAGGTGTTTTAAAATTTAAAGTAGATAATTTTTGATGAAAAATTGTAAACGACATCTTTTTTAAATAGATATGATGTTTCATTTGATTCTTTGATTGATTCTTCGTTTATTTTCTGCAGTTCCTGTTTGGTCAAGTGTGAATGTCGCAGGAGTCAGACTCATGGATTTGAATCCTGACTTTGGGAAAGACAATGACAAAGAAAAATGGGCGTCACTCCACAAGCAAGTTGTTGATAGGTAAGACATGGATTTTTAAATTCTCGTTTCCTGGATAGAATTTTGCCACACGGATACAACTTTAATTTCTTCTAAATGCACATTGATGAATATTTTTCCTACTTGAAATATGAGGCAGAATATTATTCGTTGATGCCATACACTCCAAGTTCACAATGGACTTGCAACTTGACAGTTGACGTTTTTAAGAAAGAAAATTGACAACTTGCCATCAATAATGGGTAGAAAGCAAACAAATTGGTTTCGAGACATTCACATTTTTAATTCTGCAATTGCCAAGGAAATTGCCCCTAATGCTATCTTTCAGACATTATACGCCCCACTTCAGTGTTGGTGGCACTTAACCTGTTATGCATCGAGTCCTTGATGTTAAGAGCAAAATGCCACGTCTAACTCAATTTCCAATCTTTTGAAACACAGACTGTCATTTATGATAAACCTTCAATTCAAGACCAAATTGTTTGCTTTGACTTTTTTGATGCACATTTTGCAGTGAGGAAATTTTAATTATGTTGTAGCATAACTTTATATAGGAAAAATATCCAGAATTTTGAGTGTGACTAAGTTCTATCACGTGCACGGAGACCCTGAAGTCCAAAAAACTACATATTTAAAGGTGACAGTACTTAAATCACTAGAAAATGTGGTCGAGAAAAATCACACAATTCCTTTACAAAGCATTTCAGGAAGTCCAATGTATCTTCTTCATTTATAATAAAAGTATCAGTGTTGTTGAAGCTAAATTTAATAAGAGTACAGATAGATGGTGAGACGACAATAACGTTTATCTTGGTTTGTGACGCTGCAGACTTTCTGTCGTAACTAATTTTTCAACTACAAACAAACACAGCGGAATTTTTTAAACTTTCCTCATTTTTCCTCTCTGCATAGAGAATATTCTATGAAAATTTCAAACATTAGCGTTCCTTCTCCTTTAATGAAATAAAACGGGAGTGAAGATTTTGGAACACAGCAAACGAACTACATATTTTTACAGTTTCACTGTTGATACTTAGAGGAAAGAGTTGAGATTATGTAGGATTGCGATTCAATTAAAAGTTGAACCATTTTTGTTTGAAAATGTTTCAGCGCATATGAAGTGATAAAATTAAAAGGATACACATCGTGGGCTATTGGTTTAAGCGTTTCAATGATCGTCTCCGCGATCACCAAGAATCTCAACACCTTACATGCACTTTCTACTTTGGTTCAGGTAAGCAATATATACTATCAAACATTGACTCAATTTTCTTTTGATAAATGCGATCATGGAATACTTGAAATTTAGGCTCCTCTTTATGAGTTTAATGTTAGCCTGTCTTCTAGAATTAATGAAAATTTCTTGTAAAAATTGATGAAACAATTTTTTTGATTGGCTTTTATCTTGGATTTTTTTTTGACGCATCAAAAAGCTAAGTTTCAATAGAGTAGTAGCTGCATTAATTTCATCACTTTATCAAGATATATTCACATTTCTCAGGAAAATATCATAAATGCTAGGGATTCTGATTGAAAACCTCGAAAAGAGAGGTGTGGATAATTTCTAAGTGTTCGAAGTTACTGGTCTTGGCATAGTTAAAAACTGATTCTTGATGCGGCACGGTCAAAATAAATCGTGAGTCAATGGGTTCAACTCAGATCAAATACTACAAATGATTTAATCCTTAACAACCAAATCTGTCAAATAGCTGACTAATTATACTAAATTTTGTTTCAACAGGGTCTACATGGTGTGGATGAGGAAGTCTTTTTATCAGTACCTTGCGTTATTGGAGAGAACGGCATTACAAGCATCGTTAAACAAATTCTTACAAAAGAAGAACAAGAGAAATTGCAGAAATCTGCTAAATTAATGCATGGCATTCAAGCTGATCTTAAATTTTGAAGGCATTATGTAAAATCTCAGTACTTAAAAATCAAAGCTTGTTTGTGTCACTGACTAAGAATGAGGAATTAACAACAAGCGTGAAACTATTTTCACTAACAAGGAACTGTTTCTGTATTAACTAAGATGGCCGATACGCAAATCTTGATGTGCGTTAAAGAAATTCACCTAGGTATGTTGAGAGAGTGCTTAAAAGCATTTAGAGACTTGAGATAGATTTGAATACAAGACATAATCATGCAGAAAATGTCTCCAACTATTGAAAGTTTGATCTCAAAATGATGTTCCTATTATAAAATGAGGAGAAATCAGAAAGCAACTTTCAAAATGAAAGTACGTACATCAAATACATTTTAACTTCATAGAGCTCCCAATACGTATAATTATCTTGTGCAAAATGGGTGAATAAAACTTCCTTCGACAGGGAAGTAATATTCTTCCATTCAGGATTTCTCTTGTTTAGTTAACAATTACTTAAACCCATAACAACACTTTTTATAATGTATTTTCTCAATCACAGTTGTCGATTTACTGGATCGATACAGAAAAGTTTTAGAAAGAAAAGACTTCAGCATAATTAAAGACGCACTCAGAAGAGATTCTAGGGTACAAAACTCTTAGGCAAGAAAAGGAAAAAAACAGTATTGTTAAAAATATATGTATGATTTTATGTGTCTTTATTTTTCGTTTTCTTAGCTACGTGCTATGTTTTCAAAGTGCACAATGCTTGTGTAATGTGTATTACTCCCAATTATGTATAACTTTTTCTTTTTTCTTTTTTCACTTTATTAAATTATTTTATGCTGATAAGTATTCTATAAATATACTGTTTAATTCTTTGATTCAACAGCTAAATACAGTGGAAATTGGATAGAATGACTTTCTGGGGGCTACTTTAATTTGGTCGTAATGTCCGATTGTCATTATAACCAATGCATAAATATGGAATCAATGAGATTTCAACCGAGGGCTGAGAGGGCTGACCAAAATGACCAATAAGTTGTTATTTTTCGTAATATCTGATTTCTACTGTATGTAGCCCCACCTCACAAACTAATCTAAATAATTGGACATTGAAAAAAAAGAAGAGGAGGGAGAAAAGCTTCTTCATGATCATTCTTAGAATCTAGAACTCTGAAATGAAAGGCACGACCTTAAAAAACAATTTCTCAAAGTCACTTAAAAAAGAAAATAATTTAACAATTCTGGGGGTCAGCAATTATTCAAACACACATACTTGCCGAATGATGAGATGAAAAATCTGCAGACCTCCAGCCTTTTTGTATATTTCTTCTTTCAACCTGCAACAAGAGATTTGAAAATTACGATCCTAAAGATGAATGAGGTATCTTCCTTTATGCTAAAGCTCAGAAAGAGTTAGAAGCTACTTTTTGAGTGAGGAAGCTCAGAAGAACGCCTTGCTTTATCTATTAACTGTTGAATTTTGCTGCTAACACGCAAAAAAGCATTCTGGTATAATATATTTGTAAGATGATGCTTCAGCAGTCAAAATCTTTCATGCTCAAAAAGTGTATCGATGGTGAAACAATGAAATCGCAAATCTTGTTTATGGTGTTGCAAAATCTCTGCTCCCAATGAAAATCAAAATTGGACCAAACAACACTGTTGCTCTACATTTCCACAGAATATTTTTCTCAAGGAGAATACTGCAGGAAATCTGCAGTGTCGTAAAACGAGATTCACGTTTACAGTTTCACCAACAATATTTTACTAAAAAGCTTGAGAGTATTCTTTGAGAGATAATTAAATCATAAGAATTGAACTACTTCAAAGGGAGCAAAATGAGAGAAATATTTAGGGTCAAACAAAAAGTTGTAGTCAGGCTTGAAATTAATGCACAAAACTGACATATTTACAACAAATAAAATAAGCCCGATTAAAATGAAAAGGCACAACACAGAATCTGCAGGTTACATATTGTAAAAGATCTGGGAGAATTAAGCACCAGCGTTTCTGAATGTTTCATGACATCACACAAAATCTGGGAGGCGAGACCAAACTATCAAAGAAATCTTCAGAAAGTAATGTTCCTTCTTCACTGATATGGAGATAAGAAAGTTGAACATCTATAAAAATGATGTAAGTGTTGAATTCTGTGCAAGCAATGAGAGAATAATAGAGACTTGAACAGAGAGAGACAAATGCACATTGATATAGCACACTAGTAGCACCTGACAAAAATTTACCAAAATTTTTATTTTCTTTATTTCAATTGTGGAAAAAAGAGGGTAAATAATAACTGATCGCAGATTTCAATTTTATTTTCCAAATGATAAGAGCTCAAAAAATTAAAAAATAAAGTTGGCTAAGGTTAGTTGTTTAAACCATACCTTTCAAGCTGTTCTGCCTTTAATAATTTCTGAGAAAAAAATACAGAGCTTTAATTTTGGAAGAATTTTGTCACTCATTATTTAAAAAGAAGCTAGGATTCAACATTACGGGTATCTAGTTGATGATTCTCCTTCATTGTTGATCTCAAAATTTCTCACCTGATGGCTCCTATATGTTCCAGCAGCAAGTTTCTTCTCCTAAAATGTATCACAGTGTAGCAGTTTTGGGACCAAATTTACACATTATCTATCATACATGTAATTGAATTGATCCCCATATTTGTCACGATATCGTCTTTGATCTGCACGATCCAATGCTCTGGCAACCCTCATCATCGTTGACCTTAGAAAACGAAACATTTTTTAATTAAGCGTCTGGCTTTGAAGTGTCTGTTAATGAAATTGCTGTTCAGATTTCCGGACTTTCAAAAATGATTAAAAATTACAGTGTACATACATAATTTTGTCAGCCAAAATGTTAACTTTGATGAGTTTTTAAGTTTGATACATCAAAAATAAATTTATAAGAATATTTCATTTGTGCCCTTTCTATGATTTTTATTACTTTAAAAAACGCAAGATGCGTTTTCAAAATTGAAATTAATGGCTCAATTACACAGATGAGGCGATTTTTCGAGCCTGCAATTTGGTAACAGCGAATCACTATCCTTTGCCTGCACCTACATATCTTGCTTCAAGTAAGTCTGTGTTATACGGATATTATAGCTCATATGCATCATTAAAATAGTGAGCTGCCGATCTCATTTTGACATGCAAAGGTCCTATCCCATGTACCTCAAGCTGAAATTTTTTTAAAAATCTGGGTGCCATAAGATGTTATTTGATACGTATTTCAGATTCTATCTGGAAGGCTTGAGATGGGCACAGTTTTGGAAACCCTCTTTGTTAGGAGCCTCTTACCGATCACTGAACCGCATCGACGATGGTGCTCCAACACTGTGACACAATTCTATGCTATAAAATTGCAGTCATGAATTAAAGAAGCAGATGCAGCTGCTAGTAAAATTTTAAAAAGCAAAGTAATTCTTCACGAAAAATAGAAAAAAATAGCTGTGTACTCACTTCTTGAACACTTTTTTGGATAGTCTATTAAATGATGTTTTTTCATGTTGCTTTAAATCTGTTAATCCTGGATGTTTCTTGGTTTTCCTTTTGAGGCGACCATTTTTGGTCCTTTCTGGCATTTTTAAGTCAACACCTGTTTGTTTCTGTGAATAAAATATCAACTTCCGGTTAATAAAAGTGATGGTTTACATACAATTGCTGAGGGCGTGGAAAATCAAAGGAAAAATTAGACACATTCAAAGACTCCTCTTCTGATCATGAAATACTGTTTACTTATGTTAAATTTATAAATACAAACATTAAGTATGAGAAAAAGTTTATTGAACGTTAAAAAGAAACAGTAAGCTCTTGAAAGGGGACAATATAATTACTTTCTGAATTGAATTTAAGTCTCCATTTTCCGCCATTAACATTAAGAAATGTTTCACTGGTCTTCTCGAGACGCCTTTGAGGTCAAAAAGTTGAAACTGAAGACACATCAATTTGATTTCACCTCCTCTAAGCCCTGACAACTGCAAAATGAAAGAATGTCTTTTCTAGTCTAGAATTTTTATACTCTCTGTCATACAAATTTAGGTAAAATCATATCATTCAAACATCCGAAAGTGTCAAAGATAAACAAAAACTTTGCATCCAGCAATTGAGTTTTCAAGGCGAACATAAACTAGAGTTTTTGTTTACAATTTTCACTTGCACATTGGCAGTTAATAGCCATATCATTTTTTTAAAATATATGTAGCAATGGGACGAAAATTCGAATATCCCTGTAGAAGAAATTAGGGGAGTTACCAATACTGAAAAATGTATCTATTCATCATCAAACTTTTTTATTTGCAATTTTGACCATTTACCAAAATTAGATAAATTCAAAATTCAGAAAATCAACTGAGTAAAAGAAGGCACTTCCGCTTTGGCAATGTAGTTCATTGAGGTAATCCCCCGATATTGATGGCCTGTAATTCCTCAATTACATTAAAAATTTAAATCATTGGTGTTACCATGATCTAAACATTACCTTCAACTCAGCAAGCAGAACTGGATCCTGCCAGTCTGGACGTTCCTGCTGTTCTTTTTCATGTTGTTCTTGTAGTTTCATCTTTTCCTCTATGTTGGTGACCTGACCAGTTTTGTCTCTTCCACAATTTTTCCATGAAAAGGACACTGTTGAAAAAAATAAATATTCTAATAAATGACTTTGCAATGCATTATGGACAGTGCCTAGAACCAATGCACATTTACGACTGTTCAGGAAAATCCACCAACGTATGCTCAAATAGTCTGAGAAATTTTGCTTCCTGCTAATCCTTATCGGCAAACATTAAATTTTGTCCAAAACAATAAGCATTGAAAACTAAAATTCAATACAACGACATTGGAGTGATTTACTATGAGGAGAGCTTTAAGAAAACTGACCAGTCAACTATAAATAATGTGAACCTCTGTTTCAAACCGTTGTCAAACAATTGTTTAAAGGTCATCTTGTTCCCTGCCAGGCATCATCATTCAGTAAGAGAGACAGGACTAGCCTTAAAATCCAGAAACAGATACTAGGTTAATGCCTAGTTTAATACTAGGTTAATACATAAAACTAGATTTAGATATTATACAAGTGGATAAAATAATGCATTTTTTGGCATATTATTAGATAAAAAATATCTTGTCAATAAGGTAAAAAATCATCATTTTAAAACATGGGCTACGACCAAATTCACAAATAGTATTTACCTAAAAATATTAGAGATCCCTGAAAAAAACTTTGTCATTTTTGCGGCTGATAAAAATAAGTTATTTAGAATCCAACTATGTACCTTGACTCTGTCTTTGCGAGGACATAATTGACCGTTTGGCATTGGAGCTCGACACTCCCACTTAACAGGCTCGAATTTACCGCTAAACTCAATTACTCTAGTTCGCAAACTGGCAGCACCATCTGGCACAGGAATTTCTTGCATGTCTTCTGCTGATACAGATGACCAAAATCGATGCCCTTCAGAGCCATTGCTGGAATAAATTAAACCATAATATTAATAATTGAAATATCACTATGTAAATTGTTAAAGGTTACTAAAAACAGCAAAATGCTTAACTATAGGTTTACTTGTTCATACTTTGAAATTGAAAATCCAGCTGATATCATGACTATGTACAAAGTCTTTTGGGACACTATAACTGTAAAGTAATGTAATGTATTGTAATTCAAACTCTAGACCTCTGAAGCTAAGCACTCTAGACCACAACACTATTGCAAGGTTCGGAATAGGAAAGTGTAATTTCGCTACTTCGGCAAGCTACACTTTTTGCCAAAGTTTCTTTTTGAAACTTTCAGGGTCCATTAGTAAAACTGAGAAAATAGAGGTCAAATACGAAACTATTGGCCATACTCCAAGCAGGTGTAGGTGGGACTTTTTGAGACCTCCCCATGTGAGAAGAACGCGCTCTAACATTTCAAATGAAAAGATAGTATCGCATCTGAGAGGACGTTTGACGGTTAAAATACTTACCCTATCAAAGTTGGAGCTTTAACATCATTTTCTTCCCAATGGTAGAGATCGATATCGAACGGCACTTTTGGAGCTAAAGCGAGAAGTTTTTTCTTTCTTTCAGAGAGCTTAGTTGGACTGCATTCCTCCGATGAGGATTTTGATTCTTCGGCTTTGGGTTTTTTGGATTTCTTTGGAGTTTTCTTCAGACTATGTAGCGCTGCTTGTGCACTGGTAGGATCCTTAAAGAGGGAAGAGGATATTATTTCATTACTCATAAAATGCTATAAAATGATAGAATGAAGTAGATAATAAATGTCTCATAAAGAGTTTTATGAGACTACTTTGGTTGAATATTCAAATTTAGAGAGCTACACAGTTACAGTCGGCAACTTTCTTTAAAAAAAAAATAGAACTTTACAGCTTCATGAATTCAGACACAAGATATTACATATCAAAAGGACGACTTTTATCTTCATTTTCCGTACAGAGAGCCTCAAATAAAATAAAGGCCTAGAAGTAGATAAAATTGGTTGTTCCTGGAATATAATTTTCTTTGGTCTACAGGTATGCAACAAAAAATTGAAAAGAGACAATTTTAAATGAGTTTTCAGTTTGCTCACAATTTACTTGACATATTCTTTTAAGAACTTACTTCTGCTTTTTCCTCTGTAGATAGTATACTCCAAGCATTGCTGTCTTTTGCCACAACTCCTTTTTGACTAGCAGTCTCACATGTTTTATCATTGGTTGAAGCAGCTTCACTGAGTTTTGGATCCTTTATGTTGGCCTCTTTGTTGGGATCTTCAGCTGCCAGAACTACAGTTTCATCGATTGGAACGTCCTCCAGTTCAGAATCTGTCGAGACTTCATCCTCTCCACGCATTTTAATGATTTTCAATGTTTTGAATTTCTGTACCACTTGTTCAACTTTTTTTTTTAAATCAACCACTTTTTCTAAATCCTCTTTTTTACCTATTAGAAATCATATTGAAGAAAAATAAAGGGATTTCAAAAAGGCATTGATGACACAGAAATGCACAAAACACACATGCACTAATTGATTAGATTTTTACAAATTAATGCGAAAAAAACAGTGCCAAATGAGTCTCTATTTCTTACAACAATACATAAAAAGGTAGTGACTAAGACAGATGGTAATTAATTATTGTACTGTGGATTAAACACAGTCACCTTATTTTTAGATTAGATAAGAATTGAAAGGAAACTTAAGCGCTATCATCACTGAGAAGGAAGGGCGGTAAAGACTCCAAAATGACTTACAGATAAAGAAATAAGTAAGGGAAGTTTTAGTTTTTTTAAGTGTAGCAATTCTCATTTTACTTAATTTGGTATGATCCTTGTTCAACGATTATCTGAATTTTAAAATGTTAGGCAATTTTGAACTCCTACTTACCAATCTTGGATAGAGTTCTTTCCCATGACTTCAACATTGATGTAAATTTATTACTTAGAAGTTTATGCTGATCTACAGCATTTTCCAGAACTGCTTTATTTTCTGAGCTTTCATGAATAACAGGACCTGTGAAGTTGAAAAACGATATCAAAAGAATGAAAATATCAGTGCCCCAGATCAAAAAGGGACCTGGCAAACATGCTCGGCAAAAACAAGTTAATGACATTTTGGAGATCTGGTATACAGATTCCTTAGAAAAATCGGTAGCTGCAAGTAACCCTTCTTTTGAGATGGGGAGTTTTGAGTATTCAGCAGTCTGGCTATGAAGAGGAGGTATTTACAAGTAGAACAATGCAATGAGAATATAGAAAACATTTTGCGATCATAACCATGAAGCTGGATTACTTTTGCATCATTGAGCTGGTAAATGCCGATATAAAATGATCAATAAAATATGCTACATGTGTAAGGTGCCTAAGCAATTTGAAATAAAAAAAAATTGCAACTTATTTCAATTTTATTGGAGTCAATTTTAATATTAGAAGTTCCTTAAATCAGTGAAAAGACAACATTGACAACACTGCGATGCAGCAATTATTTTGTCAGAGCCCATTTCAGATGACTTTTCCTTTTCGGCTGTATGCACGGGATACAGTAATCCGCACCCTGCGCATACAGTGAAAAAGGAAAGTTATCGGAAACAGGCTATGTGTGATTAAAATTTATTGAAACCTGTACTACTTGGGTTGCTGTGGACCTAAAAATGACAGTCAGACAAGCCTTTGATCACAGCTAAGTGAAACAACTCCCCCTTCACCCTCCACCCAAATAATTCTACGGCCTGTTGCTTGCTGATACATCAGTACACTTCAGTTAATTTAATTCAGAATGTATAAATAGGAACAAAACTTACCTTCATTTAGACAGATTTCTATGGCATACTTTGAGCTCATTCCTCTCTCACGATACTCTAGGTTTGCCTCATCTTCAATGGCAAAGTTTTCTTCTTCAACTGCAACTTTACTTGAGGATGTACTTTCTGCAGATGTAGATGGCTTTTCAGTAGAGAAAGACCCGTCTTCATCATCAAGCGAAAAATCATTTAATCTGGGAACTAATATACCCATACAAGCTTCCAATGCATTGACTGCCATCCTGATTTCTGTTTCATTCTCTGAAATCATCCCCAAGTCAAAATAAATGTCAAAAAGTGCAGGAATATTCTATCACTTTTCAAATGTAAATGAGACCTCTGAAATATTTAACAAACTCTTCTTTTATCTTTTTTATAAAAAAAAGGCAGTGTTTTTTCTTTGTAAATGACAAAGTTGAATACAATTGTTCTCATTAACAACTGATGAAAATCTAAAATCTTTGCTCAAGTGCAAGGAAGGAAAATCTTGCAACCTGCAAAATGATATCGTTTTTGGTTGCCAAGAGTTATGATTGCAACTATCAATAGGCAAAGCTACCAAACCACTTGGCAAATTCTTCTGCGCTTGGAAGTTCTGAAGAAGTTGTATCACATTTTGTAAAATAACATACTTATAATTTGAGTACATCCAATTGAAGGAGAATCAACTTCATTACGAAGATGGAGTTGTTACAGTATCCTCTTTTTGCGATGCTACAATCATGACTTACAAAGTCAATATACTCAAATGTTTTCAGTTGATTTGAAGAGCCTGATAATGAACCCATTTTTACAAGATTTTGAATGAAATTTTACCTATTAAGCTAATGAAAGTTTGGAGGGAATGATTAAAGTTTGCCCAATTTTACATACAAAATTTAAGCAGAAATTTTACACAAATTAAGAATCAAGAAGACCAAAGGAAAATTTGTTGACCCAAATACGTGGATAGCAGATCTGGTACCTGAAATTTCAGCATGTAGTTTAATTAATTTGGCCTCTATTTCCATTCGTTTCCTCCTTTCAATCTGTCTATTTAAATCACGAGTTAACGATTCCTCTCGTTCTAAGCGCTCAAAATTAATCTGGAAAATGGGGAAAAATAGTTAGTTACATGAGACGATACTTGAAAAAAGTCAGGGTTTTAATGAGAGACCATTCATTATGATTAGTAACACCACTTGAAATATGATTAATGTAAGAAGAGATTAGCCAAGGTGTTATGTGTTTTCACTGATTTATTTATTTAATAAAGCCGAAAAGCTTTAGCACATTTATTAAATAAATAAATCAGTGAAAACACATGACACCTTGGCTAATCTCTTCTTACATTAATGAGAGACGGTTAAACCAGTCTATAAAACAAGACAAAAGTTGATATTTCTTTCAAGAATTTGCTTGATGATTAAAGAGCTTAAATCTTGATAGGCATCAGTCCTTTACAAACAATTTTCTAATTGTAATGATGAAAACTTATAATTTTTTTGTAAAATCAATGATCTTCTACTGACATCTAGGATGGATGTAACTTCTTCAACTTCCTTGGACTAATAGACTGTTTACAGAGGGCAAATGAATGACTAAGAATGACTGCAAATTAAACACTAAGTACCCACATTTTGTGTAATTCTGAAAACAGCTTCCAAATTGTTACAACTTAAAAAGTTGAAAATATTACTGAAAATTGAGGAAAACATGGGACATGAAATTGGAGGATCGTTGGATAAAAGGGCACAAGTCCAGCAAATAAAAAAGAAAAATTCTTACCTTTGCACATTTTTGTAGATATTGGAGTCCTAAAGAAAGCCTTTTATATGCAGGTCCATAGACTGAATTCCATTCCTTCACAGTTTTCAAAGCCATTTTCTTCAGGTTTTCTGCTACTTTTCTGGGTGGTGGCATTCGATTTTTAGCATTGATCTCTGCTGTCAATTCGAAAATTTGCTGTAAATCTGCAATGATGAGCTCACGAAAAAGGTGAGATCTCCTGAAAAATCAATATGAAGTCTTATTATCTACTTACGAGGCACAGATACTTATAAAATAAAATAGCAGTGACACGATAGGAACAAGAGGTACTCTGTTTCACCAGGGTGCGGCAAGTTCCTCAGAACCAAGGATACAAAAACTTTTCAACTATGTGATCCATGGTTGCCATCAATTGCAGGCAAAAATGAAAAGTCCAAGAACGAGTTTTCACAATGGGAACAGCAGCATAAGATTTGCATGTTTATTGCAACATCAAGGTGAAAATGGCATGTTTTTTACAACATGTGGTGAAATCAACAAGATTTTAAATTGTTTAGCAATTTGTATGTTCAGAGCAAAATAGAAGGTCATCAAAATGACCCATGTTTTCAGGAAAAAATACTCATTTTGACCTTAAGAACTGTCCCCTGAGCTCCTGCTAATTAAATCTGGAACACACTGTACAATGTTTCCTGACTACATATAGCAGGCCCAAGATATCAGGTATAAAACCAATTTAAAACATCCCAATTGATGAGAACTTACAAGATGAATTTTCATACGTCTCATCCCCTTTGGATTTACTTATGGTAGAGGAAGTTAAAAGAGGTAATGTAGTATGAGACAGTTCATCTCACCTGAAAAATTCATCACAGATCTGAAAAGCGCTGAATCGAATTTCTGCATGATCTTTTTTCATGAAGTCCATGACAAGTGTGTACATCCTTTCAATGTAAGAAGAAGACTGTCTAAAAAGTCAAAAGGAAAAACAGAAAAATTAGAGAGTAATTCAACGATGGGTGACAGTCTAAAAATGAGAATCCACATCCCTGATAGTTAATGGGCCAGTTGCGCTGATCACAAAATTGTTTTTGATGCTTGATTCTTGTAAATTAACTGACAATAATAAGATCCGTCCAAACTGCAACTTTCCACGGTTAATATTAACAGAGATATCGCACTTTGAAAAGTCAGGTTTTTGACGTCATCTACCGCGGCAGTGACACGCTTGGTTTCTTCCTCTTCTCTTCGATCAATGATGCAGGAGACGCAACGCAAAACTTAAACGACATAAAACATTAACAAACTGTGGTGAACTGACTGACCGCCAAATCTCTTCGCGTCGAGTGCATTATCTCCTGATAAGAAGATCCTCGAAGCGCGAATCCGTCTGTTTCTTGAGTTCGTTTATATTTAATGTCTGTGAGGTTTTTCATTGCATTTCCTCCATCATTGATCGAACAAAAGGGGAAGAAACCAAGGGTGTCACTGCTGCGGTGGATGACGTCAAAATCCCGACTTTTCAAAGGGCGATATCTCGGTTAATAGTGAATGTAGAAAGTTTCAGTTTGGACAGATCTTATTAATGTTAGCTAATCTACAAGAATCAAGCATCAAAACACGATTTTGTGCAATTGGCCCATTCTTTTAGATGATTGTATTGTCTGATTATTCTACTCAGACCTTCATAAACACAATTACACAACCATCAAAATAAAGCCATCCATTAAAAAAGCCAATCAGAAACAAGAATTCCAGCTTGTCAATTTGTCTATGAAAGTTGGAGGATAAAGATGAACCAATATGTTGAGCAGACCGTTAATGCAAGTTTAGTAAAAATGAAGAAAAGTCTCACAGACTTGCCATTCATGAAGCGAGTTTTTAAAAATTTGAGAAGTCAGGTGAAAATTCAGGTGGTACAGAAATTGTATGACAACTCCAACATGAATTACAGCTTCAAATAATATCATGATACCTACTATCACTTCCTTCGGAAAATTTACGGGATCCAGCAATGGCTCTTACAAAAGTTCTTGCACTTGTTAACCCATTCGTCTCATTTGACGAGTATACTCGTCAGGGCGTGCGCAGGACATATCTCAGTTGACGAGTTAATTCTCGGCATCTGTCCGCATTGCTGTGCGATTTTTTTGACAGCGTTTTTTCGCTTTTTCTATAGGTGGTATCTCAAACCTCGCATTGCCAACAATTAACGCGAATTAAGTCGTCAGCTGAGATAGTATCCTACCATGGGCGCCCGCTGACGAGTATACTCATCATATAAGGCGGATGGGTTAAGAGCTACATTACAGAAACGGGGCTTGGTATAAAAAAAATTGGATAACTACTTCAGATAATTCGTTACCTGGTTCTAAAGGAAGAACTTACTTGCAGATTGACTTGAGTCTTTTCAGTTTAGATGCATCCAAGGTTTTCTGACCGGAGTGCGTGAGATCTTCGACAAGATTCTCTAGTTCAAACAGCACTTCAGGATCTGCTGCAGTAGAGGCCATCTCGAAGAAATGAACTGGAATGGGACCGCTGAGAGAGAAGGAAAGGAACTAAATGAGTACGTACTCACAATTGCATCATGATTCATCAAAGCACTTGACCAAGGGTGCGTAACTAGTTACCGAAGTCCTTAAATTCTACGACACCCATATCCGACAGGAGCATGGATGATAAATGATTAATAACTGTCACCTGAACTGTTTGAAAAAATAAAATACTGCGTTCAAACAATCTGAAAACTCGAAAATTAATTTAGAACTTGCCTCGGACTCCACCACCATAACCTTATCTTGACGTTGTTGTTGTTGTTGTGTTTATCGTGAGTAAACATTGCAGCATGGGAATTTTTTCACTTCAGCCCGTGCATCAATGAGCATTGAGGAAATTTTAAAGTTGTTCAGCCGTGTTCACCTGACCTGTCGAAGTCGAAAACAATTTTTGATTGAGCGTGGTTACTGTTTTTCTGAGATTTAAAAATCTAATTTATTTAAATAACCTTTTCGCATCGTGTGAAATTTGTTCACGGACCGCGAATCTACGAGTCAAAAATGTCGGATGACCGTAAGGTGAGTATGTGGGAAACCATCATCTTTTTTTTCGATCCAAAGAACTTGGAGGTTAGGTCTCTATTTAATTTATTTTACCGCCTTTGATCGCTCATCTTCCGAAAACTATCTTTTTCTTATTTCTTTCAAGCTGACTAAAGTTGGCTTGCTCTCAGCCATCACAGCTAGAAACGAGAAAACCGTTTCAAAAGTGACGATATTCACACAACTTTGAAGACGTACGAGAAGTTGCCGAAATCGGCGCTATTCATCCACATCCATGTTCCAGGCCTGAATTACCTGTCAAGACCTCTGAGTTTTGAAGTATGATCGTCGAAGAATAGTCTAATTTTTAGGTCTTGCATCTGCGTGGTCTCCTAAGTACCTGGGTTGCAGATGGTATTCAGCATCTAATGATGAAATGTACTGAGACCACCGTAAGTAAGTTTTGGCTGCTCTCTACAACATACTGTCACTAATTAACTCAGCTGCATCTTAAAATTTGGGTTAAATAAGTTGTACTTCTGACTGTCATAAGCAGTCGACCAAGCCATGTCAGCACATGTCGGTGTCTTCACTCGCGATTAACCCCTGATGGCAATTGAACAATTGAACGATGGCATTGCAATTGCTCACAAACCACAAATTATCAGTTGCCAACTTAGTAACTGACATGATTTCTAGTTGTCTTGTTGTCACCTTCCGGCCTAAGTATCACAAGCACCATGTGCTATTTTAAAGTTTCTGCTACTGTTTTACTTATTTACAGAGAGATGGTTCAACAAAGCTGTCAGAAAATTTCACTGCATTCTCTTTGTGCCGCAAATAAAATTCAGTGAAATTTTCAAACAGATTCAACCAACAATTTCTCTATCTAAACATAAAATAAAATAACAGAAATTTTGAAATGTTGCATGGTGCATGTGACACTTTGGCCAGAAGGTGACGATGTGTTCACCAAATTCCAATGCGATCTTAAGATCTGGAGGCCCTCAGTGGCAATTCATGTAAAAGAAACCAAGGGGACGTTCCTGTTGCCCCCCCCCCCCCTCATCTATTCTGTCCAAAGTGTACTTAAACAGGGACTGCATCTCTTAGCCCACCTTCAAAATAGTTGATAATTTCAAATAAATCCCTCAGTCCCCTGAAATTCAAATTAGCTAACACGCACTGGAATAGAAAATGTCAAAAAATGAGTTATGCCCACAACTGTGCCATGCGGGTCAAAACTTGCCATCAGTTTGTGTTTGGGTTAGTGCTGACTTCCTCTCACCCAACAGTTTGGATTCACTACTTGTATAGTAAGCTACTTCATGTTTCTTTTCATATTAGGATTCATTTCTGAAATGGTACCACTCCCGAACCTTAAACCATAAAACCTTCAAATTTGACTCCCTTTACATTATTCACTAATTCTCAATTTATTTCATTGTGTTCTTTTCAGGACTCCAAAGGAGAAGATCATATCAACTTGAAAGTGCTAGGAAATGACAACACCATTGTCCAGTTCAAAATTAAAAAGCACACAGCTTTGTCCAAGCTCATGAAAGCTTACTGTGAGAGAGTGGTATGTTCTTATTTTACAAATTATTTTTTTATAGCCATTCCTGTTTTGAAAATAGAGCTTTACTTTACTAATGAATGACCAGAGGGAACTCATATGATGAACTTTGCAACAACATAGCAGGCCAATGACTCTCCTTACATCTTGAAAAAACTTTAGTCAGTTGATGTAAAGTTCATTTCAAGCCAAGAGCCACCAAATGGACCTCGCTCAACAGAAAGGAACCAAGCTTCATCAGCTATTGCCAAATTTAACCGGGCAATTTACTTTTTTACGAGAGAACGTTTTTGCGGAATCCCTTGAAAATTGTAATGAGCTTGCTCGGTACTATGGAGAAAATTCACTGAAATATGCATGAAAATCCGCACAACTGCTTTCATGTAAAAAATTTAACCGCCCAATTAAATTTGGCAATAGCTGATGTGGCTTTGTTCCTTTCTGTTTATCATGGTCCAAATTATACTTATCAAAATGTGCACAAGCCGAGATATTCTTATTTGGAGATGCTTGTACTTTTTACGACAGTGGCAAAAGGATTGCCGTAAGTCACCTTACCTCTCTCTCCTGTAGTATTCCTGAGTTGGCAACCCTCTCCCCCCCCCCCCCCTTCGAAGTATCTGCGAGTTTATCTTTAAAGTTTCATTATTTTCCCTCAAGTGAAAAATAGAATCAGGAGAGCAGGGATGAGAATAGGAAATCTTAATCAAACAGGATGACAAACGAGGATTGACACAAACAAGTAGACAGTTCCTTTCCTCTTAAAGCAAAGAGCCTTTCCAGGCTGAAACTTTTAAATTAGCCTACTTAATCTAAATTTGAATGAAGTTTCTGTGAAAGCATTGATTAATGAAGAGCAAGGCAGCAGGATGCGTGCATCCGCATCTTTCCCATATGGACATGACACAACTTTTACCACTTCAGAAAGCCTTTCATCAGCTCTTTTCTTGCAGGCTCTTTCATTGGGAAAGGTCTCCCAAGATTGTGACAGAAGGGACTAGGTTGAATGATAGTTGCCAGAGAGAGAGAGATGTCACATATTCATATTTTACGTTGCTCATGGAGCAAGAGTGAGAGAATACTGATGTCTAAGACAGTCTTCTCATACTTACTCATGCAAATTCTGCAACACCTTAATGCAGTTACTGGTCATAGAAAGTGTCCAACGATAGTCTTCATTATTTGTTCTGGTTCCCATGCCCCCTATGCAGAGGTTGTTAATCAGATTTTGGGAAGCAAAAATCCTTTCATATCCAATCTGATTATATTGAAACTTGAAAGTGTTGTACATGGCAAAAAGGATGGGTATGCTAATCATTGTGACTTGTATACACAACTTCTGCCTACGTTTGATGCAAAAACAAAACCTCAAAAATCATCATTGAAGCTCTTAAAGTTAAAGACATCTTGTAGGAATGTCCCAATTAATTAAAATTTTGCAAAACAAATATTGTTTATTTTGCAATGGCATCAGAGAGAAGCTTTAGAGATAACATTTCCTCAGTTTTTGGTTGATCAGTCATTGTATTTAATTACAGGGTTTTGCCATGGCAGCAGTCAGATTCAGGTTTGACGGCACACCAATCAGCAAGGATGACACACCAGCCTCCCTTGAAATGGACGAAGGAGACACCATTGAGGTGTACCAGCAGCAGACTGGAGGCAGTTAAGTCAAAATCATCAAATTCTTTTCCTATAAGTTAAGTTGAATTTCTATTGGATCTGTTTAATGTCTTTTTTCTTTCCTAGCAGTTTTAAAATGTTCTGAAAAGATGCTTTCAAACTTATTCACTCAAGCTGTAATTTTTTTAATGCTCAAATTCACTGTCGTATCCTTCAGAATGGTATGATATTGGAACCCAGAATCCAACAGATAATTGCTGAATTTTGAATACCTGCTGTCATTTAGGTACTACAAGAAAAATATTTCAAATTGCTCAGCACCTATTTTTTCCTCATGCCTACCATATTGACAGCTAAATATGAAATATGGGTATCTCAATGGCAATGTTTAGAAATCTGTGTTAATCTTTTATTTTCTTCAAGGAAATCTGACCATAGCCATTGATATATTTGTTTATAATTAACAAGCAAAGCTACATGAGAAAGTAAATTGAATCAAAATATGTATTTGATAAGGAAGAATGGGTGGTCACGAGTGTTATTGTATTTTCTGCAATTGTTGGAGATTCAGAGTCGTGTATAAGTGACATTTTGTACTTATGGAAAGGGGGGTTGTAGAACTACCTGATGAACCTCTTATTAAGTGGATTGGAGGGGGTTGGGGTAAAAAATGAGTAGAAAGTGCCTGATGTCATCAATAGATAGCTCTTTATTGATGGTCTAAGTTCTGTATCTTTTTAGTCCACTTATAATTGGTGTAATAATCTTGCATTTTGCTAAATTTTGATGTCCTAATCCCTTATCTTATGAAAGGATTGAAAATTATACTGTCTCAAAACCGATCTTTTTCATGATCAATATTTTCCCCTTCAAACTGAATGCTGAGGTCATCTTTTTGTTTTTGGGACTTCTTCAATCTTAAGATGAGAGCCTGCAGTTAGATTTCATAACAAGTAAAAGTCACTATAATGCTTCTTAAAACTTGAATCATTTTTCAATGATTAATATTTTCCTCCAAATTTTCCGGACGTTTTTTCTACTTATATTTTTAGCTTTTGATGCTACAGAATTTGTAACAGAAGTTCTTTTTAAAACATTTTTAGCTTTTCTTTAAGTTCTGATCCAATTCAACTTTTACTTTTTGCTTGTACAGATGTATATATCATGATGACAGTGGTTGCCACTAGAACTTGTAAAATTCGATCAAAGCAGCTTCTTTCTGTAAATATTAGTTAAATAAGAAGAAAGAAAAAATTAAACACAAAATTATCTGAAGTGTATAATATATGTTTTACAGCTCTTGCGTTTTTCCAGTCATTGTGACATCAAATTCCTCTTGCTTCGTTCTTAAAGTTGAAATTGTGCGTTGAACTCACTTACCTATTATGTAAATTCACTACATTTTATTCTTCTTTTTTTATCACAATAATTAGTAATATCTATTCTTTATTTATTATTTTAACGTTACATCTTTAAACTTTCTCACGTACACAACAATGCACATACATAGCTAATCATTTGCATCATACGTCTCGATCATTTTCTTTAGATTAACTCTAAAGTAGGACTGTAATACATAAAATAAAAAAAAAATTTAAGAAGGTGTAATCGCAATCTAATCCCTTCTCTTTTATGTCTCCATTTTCTCTAAAGTAACCCCCATTTGCTGTTGTTTAAGGTTTTGAAACGCATACTTACATTGGAAAGTTTCCCAGTCAAAATACAATTTGTAATAATTGAGGGATACGTATCGAGGAATACTTTAAAATGTTTGAGTATTTAATCAGAAAAACCTTTCTACTTCAGCATTAATTGGACCGTGTTCAGCAAGGAAGCCAATTCCATTGCGGTGTTTTCAAAATCATGCAGCTCCTTCTTTATCAGAAGGAATATTGAACGTATGTACTAAAATTTTTTGGTGGAAAAATGAAGGCTGTGTAAACTTCAGGGCATTTTCCAGATAAATAAAAAGTTGCACGATTTTGAAACATTATAATGGTCTCGGTTCTTTTTTTTTAAAAGGCTGTTTAATTTAACCTACCATTTTGCAATGAAAGCTATTTTCGTTTTGGTACCCGCAACAACTAAACAATTTACCATATTATGGTTTATTGGCTTCTGTGGCAGCCATGTCCAATGATATCTACAGATATTGTAAATACATATAATTAAGTATTCACATATTCTTTTTTTAATTTCTTATTGATATTGTATCTTTGTTGAAAATCCTGTATGTTATGCTGTGAAACATTACAGAAAATTCGTACTACTAACTTTTGATTTTTTATTAATCAAGTTTTTTTTTTCCTTTCATTTTTGCTCACAACAGTGCAGTCATATCATCAGCTAATAATCTTTGAATCTTTGGCAAAAAATAATATTTTCAGCCAATTTCTAATATTTTTATGCTTACAGTAAACGGGCAGTAAAATCAAGTAATATTGCTGTAACATTTTAAAGGAGGTATGTTGAAAAAAATCTGATTCACATGGTCATGATTGATGAAAACAGCCATTAAGTGCAAATTATTTTATTTAATATGAATTTTATCTGGATCTAGGTTTGTTAAACTTCAAATGAAAGCTTCCATCTAACAATTCATCATAATGATTTGAGCGATTGTCAAACTGATCCCATTAAGATGACAGAATCAACAAAGATTTAGGAATGAGAGCCTTGCACTTGATATGCTTAAGAATCTGTAATATTCGTCCCTATCCTGAAGGAAGAGCCCCCTAGTTTTTCTCAAAACATCATTGAGCAGATTCTTTCGTAGATGAATTTAAGCTTTTTTCTTCTGTCTTGTGTCCAATTTTTTCGTTGAACCTTTGTGAAGTGTATAAAAAGTGCTTCCTGCGATCATTGTTATTACGCTGAAAATAACAATGTACTCAGCCCGGTTTTCAAATGGCGTACCGCAGATTCCATACCATATAGCCCTTTCTGAGGGAGGGCCACCAGGTACGCAATGGAAATCAAAGTATGCCTCATCGTAGTCCTCAATACATAAATATTTTCTTTTCTTCAGTACCTGAAAAATGAAATGCTTTGTTAAATTTTCCACCATTTTTATTACCAAACTCTGGAAGCAGAAAAATGTGGTCTTGTATCAAAAATAGGACTTGGATGAAATGAAAAACGTTATTTTCCTTTTCACAACTCCAAACGCTTATGTTTAACTCCATACATGTTAAATTTAGATGTTCAATATAAAGAATGAATGAAGCACTCACCATTCCCAGAACTGTTTGCACAGATGTGTATTCATTGCAAGGGCCTACAGGCTCATGTAATCCAATGGAAACTTCTTTCTCTGGAGATCCAAAAATTCCGCAGCCATAAAAAAGTCCATAGTGAATCAAGAGGTGTGGAATGAGGATTTTTGTGTAATCCTTTTCTTCCGTGCTGGTGAAAGAGGGAAATGAAGAATTATTTTTAGAGTGGAAAGCTCAACAAGCAATTCTGTTACCATTTTATTCTTTCAGTCCAATTATTAGCTCTTAATTTAGCACCATCAGTAGTTTAATTCGTCCTCCTTATCAAGAACTGCAATTTTATTTCAATGTATTTTAGAATGGCTGTTTGAATTTTGAAAAGGTTTTTTTTAAAAAAAAAATCAATGAAAACATTACCAATGGATATTAACCATCTTTGTCAACCCAATACTCTAGGTATACAAAAATGTAGAATGACAGTTTGTATGGAACTTCTACTTATTCAGTCAAACAAACAAAGTTTAAATTATAATTTTTACCGAATAGGTGTTCTCAAACCAGATGCCATCATATTTGTGCAGACAATCATAGCGAAAACTGAGAATAAGGTGAAGAAGGTCACCTCCGAGTGAATTTTTAAGACGTCATGCAAAGGATGGTATATTAGCACAAAGAATAAAATGCCTGTTGGGGTTCCAAGAAGCACTGCACACATAACTGATTTCAGCTCTGTTATTACACCTCGCCTAGAAGAAGAAAAAAAAGAAAATAAAAAATCAAGACTTTTTTGAGAGGCTAGGAGTTGTAACCCATCTTAAGAAAGCGAATTTTTGTTGATCTAAAGGACAAAGAAACATTCATTAGAATAGAGCTCTTGCATGTCGTAGGGATTTTCGATTTAAATACTTTGTTTGAGCAATCATGAGAAAGACGTTGGTGCCACTAGTGCCGCTGCTTTTTTCTGAAACAAACTTTAAAGCTCAATGAAAGCTCTCGAAGTTAAGGCTGTAGAGGAAGGGATATCCTACATTATGGTCAGAGTCCAGCTCTATGGCAATGGGTAAAAAATTGTTGTTGTAGAAGGAGCTAATAAAGCTCCTTTAATTCATGGCCTTTACCATGCATTCATACGCTTAGAAAGAAGAGCTCAAAGGAGAATGATTAGTCAGTACTTAATCCATGATACTGAATTCACAGAGTGGAAAAAATAGACTTCAAACCTGGAGAAGAGAAGTTCACCTATTCTGAAGATTTTTTTTTGCTGACTGACTCTGGTCGCAAGAGTAATTGAACCAAAATGTGAAGCCAGCACTGAAAGTCGCGTGGAAAAAGTAGGAGTTCCATGGTACCCAGTAATGTCTGTCGTAAATATTGGGATCCGTATCATGCCACGTCCAATGGACAAATTTTACGCTCATTATATCGTAAGGTAAATCAATCAATACAACGAATAGTCCCACTGTAACATAATGATCCCTCATTTAACATACTTAGACTCACTGTTTAATCATTCCCTCCCCCTCCTTCCAAATGAAAAAAGAAATATTCAATACAAGCTTTGTAGTTTTTTTTTTTTTTTTTTTTTTTTTTTTATTGTAAATTTTGTCAATTTTCTACCACTTGAACAATTAACAATAATAATTTGGATGATATCATAGAAAATGTTACGAGAAACGGAGGATTCATTCAATAAAGTGTTCTCCTCAAATAGCACAAAGGTCCATTTGCCTAGAATTGCATAGGTAATTGGTTTTCCTGCTCTCATTCTTCCTTATTTGTAACACAATATATAGAGCAGAAAACAGGAACTTAAATGGCAGGTTTACTTAAGGAAATATTATGAGGTAGGCATAAGTACTGTGGTAACTGAAAAAAAAAAAAAAGTCAGAACCTACCTGCAAAAGGAAATATTCTTTGTGGAAGATTCATTTTGGTCACTGCGAAAGTTGCTTGACAGTAAAAAGAAGGATCTAGGACAGAAAAATGTATCCAAAAAAGTTAGCTACTATATGTCTTTATTTCCTTTGCTCCCCACCTCTTTTAATACAAAAAATATTAAATCATCACTTTATGCGACAAGCTTACCTACTTTTTACTTCCCAAACAGCTTATTTACAATCCTCAGAAGTTCAGCAAATTTCACCTAATCATATCCAAGACCCCAAAATTTTTTCTTTCTCTAGATTTGTCTCTTTCTTTTTGGAGGGAAGGAGGAGTCATAATTTTCCGCGAAGGTTCAGTTTCTCAGACTTCGAAGCACGTGAGCTGCGAAAATGACCCTCCCACAAGCTAGTAGCCACCTTTTCGCGCCATTTTTCCCGCGCACATTCAATGCGCAGCGAGGTAAAAAGCGCGCGTAATTTGATTTGACGCGTGCAGGTACGCTTGAGCGTCTATACTTTTCTCAGTATGTATCTAATCATAACTTAGATAGGAGTATTTCTTAGATTTTTTTTTACGTGGGGTGAAACTCCACTGTAGTTTTAGAAGAATTTAGGCTAATCAATCATGCGTTTTTACTTTTACTCGATTTGAAGGTTTTCAAATTAGTATGCTCTGTACCTACTTGAATCACTCTTGCTGTAGGCATAATGTAGAACATTCTGCTCATAATTTTGATTTATAATTGAACCTCTCTGAGCTTTGGTTCTTATTGAAGGAGGACCACTTCAGTGAATTTGTGTGTCCTAATTTTTCTTTTAAAGCAACAAATATTCTGTTGAGCTTTTACACTACAATCTCTCGTCCTAAATCCATTGGGAATGCAAAAAAAAAGAAGCTGTTAGATCTACGTGGAGAAAGCAATATTTTTTCCTCTCCACAAATTGCAGATTGGTCTGACTAGGTTTTATTGCTAGGTAAGTACATTATTTTTTAATAAACCCTTTTTTACAATGTAAGTATGTAGTAGGTTTTGTTATCAAACTCTGCTAAAAACATTGTCATTATTTGCATTTTCTCATATTTGTGTTGTATAATAATTACGAACGTCTTACATAATAAAATAATGTGGAGAGGCAGGCGTCCTCCGAGAAACATAACAGGTGTCGTTGAGTGCCAAAAATTATCAACATCAGGTAAAATATAACAGATTGTCTCAATAAGTATACCATGAAGAACTGTAGCAATCCAGAGATAGGGCCATCGTCCTCCTGTCAGGAAGGCTGAAAAAAAAATAGAATTAAAGGAGAAAACCATGCTGTTGTAGTAACTGTATTACAGCAATGCAAGTATTTTTTTTTTAAACATACTCAAAAAACGTGTGTCGAAAAGATGAATATTGACTAATTTTTAAGTTCCTTTGCAGAGATGAGCAAAAACGTACCAATAGCTGAAGTTAAAACATGCCTTTACGTCAGACTGCAACCTTACAAATCTCCAACCAAATGCTGTATTTTCCTCTTATTTTTTAAGAAAAATATACCTAACCAACAGTAATACTTTTCAGTTCAGCTAAGGCCACCATAGTGCATCACACTTATTGTCCCTAAAGTTTCTTTCAAATCTAATAATGCTGTATCATCGTTTCTAATCTCGCCAAACAGTGCAGCCGCCGGTCGGTGCTATACGCATATTAGCGCCTACAAGAGTGCGTGAATACTTCACGCATTGCGCCAAACCCAGTGCTCCGCCGCTGCGGTCGCTGGTCGGCGCGGCAAGTATAATAGCGCCTACAAGGGTGCATGGATACTTCACGCATTGCGCCAAACACACAGTATGCGGTCGCTGTACCGGTTGACGCATGAGTCTTTGAAAACTTTGATAGGTATATGTTGTTCTGGTGGCCGATTGCAAAATGTTTCTGCAAAGAAACCTTCTATACATTGATTTTCCCATTAGATTGTCCTTCTTCAGAGCTAATTCGACTGGATTACAGTTTGTTAGTTTCATTTCCAAAAGTAAGCGCAAGTATAGTCAGAGGTTCTAAAACATCGCAAAGGAGATATTCGTTTTCAATTTCAGACACGATATGTGTTTGTCGGCCATTAAATGACTGATTATTGCAATGCTAAATAATTTAACTCTTGTGAGATACTAAAGGATCATGTATTAGCTAAAAATATTAAACAAATACCAGACTTTTACCATGAATCAAAGTTGTAACTCCTCCGATGATGAAAGAGGTTTGTGCCAAGATGTATGTTGGCTGTAAATTCCATAGCGTTTTTATTGGATGTAATTTCATAAACCAGTTCATCACCTATAAATAAAAGAAATTTCATACTCAAAATTTGCTATGCTTCACAATAATAACTTTTGATTTACTTAGGTGAAATTCATATGAGAATGAAATAAGTAATTAAAAATCTAAGGGAGACATGGGTATTGATAACTTTTTTCAAAAATAAACATTTTATTGGAAGAATTTTGGCAATGCCCGACTGTTCATACGGCGTTCTTCTTTACCACGACAGTGTTTGCAACTATTCGAGCCGGGAGATATATAAACGAAAAATTAATAGTAATAAGTCGCTTTGCCATTTCAACGAAACGAATCTATGATGAAGTGTTCAAAGGAATCCGGTCCAAGTGCTTGGAATAAATTCTAAGGAAGGCATTGACAAAAATCAAGTGAATGTTTCTTTTCAAGTTTTTCTTTACTTAGGTACTACTACTTAGGTTTAAATAGGAGAAAAGACCCTGTTGCCAATTTACTGGATCCGCCAATGACTTCGACGGAAGCGAAGCCAGCGGGAGATGAGGTGAATGACCGCGCGCAAAGCAACAGAAAGAAAACCGGAACACAAGCAGCGCCTAAGTAAAAGTAAACGATATCCTCTTATTTTTCTAAAAAAAATTGAAGAATTTTAAAGGCTCGAATATCTGGTTGAATATGGAAAATCCTCAGATGCATTACCACACTCAAAAAAAAAAAAAAAAAGAAAAAAAAAAAATCGTGAGAACCGGCCTGATCGATTAAATGTATATTTCGCCTTCGAAAGGAGTTATACTTACCCCATTGTGTGCAATTTTTTGGAGCTTTAAACCCGAATGAAATAAGTCAGCGGTACTCTCAGCCATGAAAATTTGATTGATTTCACAAAGTCGCAATTTAAATCGAGAGAAAAACGTAAAATAATAAAAAAAAAAAAAATAAGTACGGAGATTTTTACAGCGATCTCAGATTTTTTATGTAAGGAAAAAAATTCACAAGAAAAGGGAGACAGAGTTATTCCAACATTTCCTTTTTGCATTTGCTATACTTCACCAATGAGTGCTGTTGAGTCACTTGAGTAGGCATGATGCGAAGAGGAAATTTTCTCTTATATATTTGTACTTTTATCTTATCAAGTTGCCTAATTTTTTAACTCAAGCATTTTTCTTATCTATAACGTAGAGATACCTAAGTATTTCCATATTCATTGGCTGAAGTTTAATTTCTACAGGTGCGCTCTTTCATAATGAATATTAAAGATATAGTCCATTAAAATGTACCTACAAATTAGCCCACTTTCAACAAAATATCACCCGGTCCCGGTATCCACCTGTAAAATTGTTGTCGCCTTTTTTCCAGGCTGATTTGCTTTCTTTTTTTTTGGGGGGGGGGGTGGGAGGCGAGATGAGATTTTTATATTTTATCAAGACATTTTGCACCCCCCCCCCCCTCCCAAAGGCTTAGAAGCACTCAATCTTTTTTCAATTAAGTTAATTTAATAGCAATGTGACAACTCTGTTTGACCTACACAGAGCGTGTACCGCGCCCGTTGAAATCCCGCCATCTTGCTTCTCCAGGCCCAGCCACCAACGGTCGAAAAATGGCGATGGTACTCTATCTCTCTATGTAGCACTATTCTGTCGGTTGTATGATAAGTGATAACCTCATCACGTAAGTCGATTAAAAAGTTTATTTATCTTCTTTTGCATAGTTTACTCAAACTAGATAAGCTTCTTCCTGCAGTGAATCTTTCCGATTTTCGCTGATTCACCGGACGCAGCGACTCCTAGTAGCTCGAAATTTGTGCCTCCGTGATGCCTACTATGAACCACCAAACTTGCAACCCTCATAAATGAAATGAATTTGAAAGCATTGAATACCCATGCCCATGCTGGGTTTCTCTGAGCGGTATTTTTGTTGATCCGCTTGACCTGTCAACTGCTTTGCGATGCTCAGAAAGCTTTCCTGATGTATGTACATTGCTCCTAATTACATCCCATTCTTCCCATTAAGTTAGGTTAGTGACATTACTAATTTGGAGTCAACATGTTTATGCGCTTGCATGAATCGGGTATAACCAACCAGCATTTATGGATGAAGAACTGTGACCATATATATACTATTTATTTCATATTTACTGAGATCTCTCAAAAGAGTTCAGATCCTGTTCCCATGTACTCCCGTCATCTCTGATGAGATTGCGAATGTCTCTAAGGCTGTGGCAGATATGGTCCTGCGGGTATTCGTACGAGGATGAAGTGCAATATTAAAGTTCAAAATCATTGTAATAGCCTGCAAGCTTGTAATTTGGAAACATCTCTGAATTATCATAGTTAGGAACACAGGTTCCTTCGTTATCATAGTGACATGTCGCTCTCTGGCTGAAACCAAAGTAGCATCACTGCCATTAAGATAGATACTCAAGTTATTTTTTAATGATTCTCCATTTATCCTTAATTGAAGTATTCTGTAACGCTATGAAATACACCTACAGAAAGCAAAAAAATAGGTCGTATTTATATCCATGTGGAAAATCTTTGATACTCCGAAGAACGCGTCCGTTGCACAGCCGAATAAATATCCTCTACATGGGTGAAATCGCACGTAGATACATTGGGCACATTGAAAAAGTCTGACATCCATTCCTTAGGGCGTAATCTGCCGCAGCGTGTAACACGCTCTTTCAAGTCTCCTGTGTCTGCAGGCAGTTTTTCTCAGTCACCGCTGACTAGGGTTGCACAAGCAGAGAAGTAAACAAATGATTCCACTAACTTATTCTATAGCATGATTTCCATTGTTTTCAAGCATTTTTCTCCTTTATTTATTTATTTTTTTTTCTTAATTTTGCAAAAACCAAAGCTTTGAATCAGTTGAAATCTCATGCAAGGAGAGTTTAGATATGTTCCTGAGATTGTTTGTTTATTAAGTAGGGATGGTCAAATATTTCAATAATCAAATATTCAAATTATTGTCACCGAGATAATCGCATCACAATCGAATGTTGTTGGTGAGAGTATTCGAATATGCGACTATTATTCGATTAATATTGGCAAAGGTAAAACCGCGATTTTCTACTACTTCCTCTCCTATAGTTCGAAATTACGAGGTTAAAAAATTCCTCTCTAGACCTGCAAACCATTCAGTACGGACCTACATCTCCTTGAGTCCAAGTTACCATCAGTATGGTTCATAAAAGTCCATCGTGTTGAAATACTTTTCCTAAAGAGCGAAAAATAGAGCCCTGTGCAAGCTTTGTTCTACCACTGTGTTATATTTGTAGAGCACCGTTACAAAAGAATATAAAATCGGAGGAATGATCGGAAAGATTTTAATATTCGCTTCAAAGTATTCGAAATCGCAAGATTTGATTTCTCAAATAATTGCCATCGAAAAGTTTCGAATATTCAAATAATCGCATTCGAATTTGATATTCTCTCTTCACTATTATTGATGCCAGGCCTCTCTTTCGAGACAAACCTGACAGCCGACCATCAAGAGAAACTGCACGCTGATGCGGTAAATTTGATTAAGCATGTTATAAACCACATGGATTGTTTGCTAAGGAGTAGATTTCAGGCATTTCTTATGTGCCCAACGAGATTTTTGAGCAAACTTATCTCTACCATGGGTATTCAGCTGGCTGTATCTCTCGCGTGCAACTGACTTGTTGAGGTGAAAAAGCCTTTATACTCCTACCCAACACAGAACAATACTTTTCCCAACAATACATTCCCTGTGTTGTTGAAGAAAAGCTTGTTTTACTTTTAATACCATCGCTTCCCTGAATCGCCCGCTTTTTATGTGTTAACACATCTAAAGAATATGAGAGTTTACAGTCATGGGCTATCTGCTATCGTTATTTAAAATGTACTCTCGCTTTTCCAACAAAGTGTTGTTTTAAGAAGTATGAACTTTCATATTTTCAACTGAACACTCTCCACTAATCATCCAATGCTCTCTTTTTCCGCCTCTTGTGTCCTAAAAGCCAGCATTTTTTAAGGTAATGTGGATGTAAAACACTAGTTTTTTTAATAATAAAATTGTAGTAAAACTTAAACATTACCTTTTCAAAAAGCTACAAGTAAAAATCCTTTTTCTAATACAAGTCCTATCTTAATACTTTGATAAGTATCCATGTTAAGAAGAAACTAGGTAAATGTTACTGTAGTTTTCTATCTTGTTTCAAGTTACTAATTAGCCTTAATTAATTATTTTTCAGATTCAGTTCCCTTTGGCAGTGGTTATGAGTAGATCGATAACCGGAAAGCAGTATGTAGTGCATCAAGTTGCTGACTTCAACCTAGGATCATAGGATATTGAACAACACAAGATGGCGAAATCGTCAAAATCAGTGCTGTACCAAAATCTTGCCGGAGAATCATTAGTAATAGACACCAAATCATCTTCCTATAGAGATGTTATTCTTCAGAAAGTAAAACTGAAATACACTGAAGCAGTTCCATCATTTTCAAAGAGAATTGAGCAGAGATTTGCCGTTGACAAATTAGTCTCTGGACAGTGTCGAATATGTGGATTGAAAGAAAAGTCATGCTGCAAAATTTTTGAAACCGATGAAACCCTGAGCAAGCTTGTGAATACTTATATGCCAATCACGGTGAGTATTTCATTCTTTCGTTTGTCTACCTATGGTCCCCAGGAGAAAGGATTTCCTCTTTTTCAGTGACCAGGGCTAATCTCTCAACTTGTTGATGCATGAGTTTGAAAATCGAGCCACTTATTGAAAGTTTATTGCTGCTTGATAAGACATTGTAATGCAATGTATTGCCTGATTAAGACAGTGCTTCATCTTATTTTATTGTATATGTTTTTATTAACATAGTTTCAATATTCAGCCTGCAGGTCTTCACTTTATCCTAAGTTCCAACCATTCACTAGGCTTGCAAAGAAAACTTCTCAATCTGCTGTATCAATACAAGTGATTGTTTTACCCAGAGAATTACTTACTAGATTTTTTTGTCCTTTGTTTGCATACTTAGATGTATTTCTATCAAACGGAACTAAGCGCCATACCTAGGAGGAGGAAGGGAGAAGGGGGCTTGGATTGGCGGGTGTTATAGAACGCGATGCTCGCTACATCCTATACTCGCAATATTTTTCCATGGCGCTTAGTTCCGTTTGACAGAACGCGCCATGCGGAATTCAAAAATCCTCAAAAGGAACTCAATTTGGCGCTTAGTTCTGTCCACTTGTGGGTCTTGCTCATGAGCATACAGAAAATTTTAATAACTGGATCTTTGAGCAGGCCTTATACAGGCTGGTCTGCTCTGCCAGTGAAGTAAAGTAACAGGAAAGCCCAATAACGAAGATGATGCACTCTCCTCTAATCAGGAGATAATGTTGCTATGCTGGCCTTCGGTATTTGAGGTCCCAGGATTAGATTACGCTCAAGTCTACTCATTGAACCTGGACAAGTTTGTTTGCACATCATATTATTTTATTTTTTGTTTATTTGCAACATATTTTTCCTATAGCTTAATGCTATTACATTTAAATGATCTTAAATTAATTGTTTTCATTTTACTCTTGATGATTTTTCATTTCCGTGAGACTATTAGTTATCACACTGTACGCAGATACCTAGATTTATGTTGTAGTCAAATACCAAATCCTGGTCCTTTCGCAATGTGACGATTTGACTTGTCAAATCCCACAGTCCAATGTACTTTACCAACTCTAGTTTGGCTAGGTTAGGTTGGATCAGAGTTTTCTCGCTGGTTTTTGGAATTTGACTACAACATACCTATTTATTTGAGTGTGTTAAAAATTAATTGTAAAATCTCACCGATGTTTCCCTCTTCTTGAATGCATCAATTCTAATCCATGCATCTGGGTCTTTTTCTTTTTTTCCTCTTTTTTTTATGGAACAAAAATCTCATAGCATTTACTGCATTTAATGGTATTTAATAAATATTCAATATAATTTCTTTTCTCAGGTCCATAAATATGACGTGTTACCGCTAAATGTTTGTCTCGAGTGTTTGGGAACCCTGCAAACCATTGATGATCTTGCATACAGATGTTATCTCACAGAAGCGTGCTTATTGCAACACTACAAAGATTATAAAGACACTTCAATATTCCTGGACCCAATTCAGGAGGTAAGGTTCCAGATCCATCTCCTTCAGTCCCAGTTTCTTTAAGAAAATATTTTTGTTTTTCCTATGAATTTAACAAGAAGTTAATCTTTGAAATAAAACTTTACATTTTTCTAAACTAAGGCAGTGTTCAGTGTCTTAGTTTAGAAAGACAATTTTAAAATGTAGTGTCTGAGAATCTCCGCTAATATTTCATTTATTGTAAGAAAAGTGAATGTTGTCAAGTTCCAATTTCAAATTTGCTTTATTTGTATAAAATTCTTAAGGAAATATGAATAAAAGATACTCTGACAATTTTCGAGCAGAATATATCAACTAGGAGCTAGTGACTTGCACCCATATTTGATTGCAGGAGCTGTCTCCCTACGCAAGCTAGCCACATTCATAGAACAATATTAAATTCTCAAAGGAAAGAAAAACCTAACTCGACTGTGCTTTCAATATTATTGTTGTTCGAAGTGAATATTCGAGTTGTTTACTTATTTTAATGAAGTCGGTAGTCATTGATTTGAATTGTATGGTGGATTTGTTACATTGGATTCAAGATGGTGGAAACCATAGGTTGTCACCTTACATGGTGCCATAAACTTCAGACCAATGAGGAACATTGTTTCAATACCTTCAACCATAAACCTCCTCTTTCAGTCATAATAGCTATTTTAAGCTTTATAAAGCAGGGAAATGCATTTCTCTCAAAGCTTTATTGGAGAAACACCTGTTTTCCAGGTAATTTCTGGATCTTGCAACAGCATTGCCTTTTTTTCTTCTAGCAGCAACCTTGATTAATAAGTGTTTTTCCTTTGTCCACGCCTTCTCCTCAGGAAGAAGAAAAACCGTACACACCATTGCATTTGCGGTTGCCAAGAAGTAGGGAAACTCCTCACCTAGCCGCAACTGTTGGGTTTCCTGCAAGGAGGAAAGGTAGCTCCATACATGGTCGGTTTTATACTGAAAGTGATAAGATACAAGAGACCTTGAACCAGAGTAAAGCTGAAGCCCAAATCTCGCTAAACCAACAGAATGATGAGGGAGATGAATCTCCCACTGAAGGTAAAGACAGTTGCTCCTAGTTAAAGCAAAGAATCTTGCACCCAGCCTTTGGCCATGCAGCTCTTAATGACTTTGATATGAAATCTTCATCAGTAGATTCTGTAAATCACACCTAATGAACTCATTAAAAATTTGTCTGCTTTTTGCGTAACTACTTTTGAGTTGTAATCTCATATCAGCCTCTGTAGGGTAAACGCTCAAGAGTCAGAGAGTTTTTTGTTGGTGCAAAAGTGAGCACATCAGGCTGATTATTTTCGCGTTGATATCTGAATCGATAACTTGTCAAAATTCATTTAACGATCGACAATTCATAGTCGACGTAAATTTGCTTTCTAAAAGTTTCAATTATCTCATATAATCCCCAAACTTTCATGATAATTATGTCTTTTTTCTCTCATTATTACTTGTTACAATATCAAAGTATTTTTAAAATGAAAAAAAAAAATTTGTTCAATAAATTAAACTTCTTTTTCTCCTGTTTTTAGACTATGTCTTTGAGGAATCAAACCCTGTGGAAACAATGGAAATCGATGATGATGATAATGAGGAAAAAGAAGTTGTCAAAAATTGTCTCAAAGCCAATCTCCACAAAATTCTCCTTGGTGGAAATTCGACTAAGAGATCAACCACCTTAGTTTCAAAACATGCCCCAATATCAACCAATCAGTCTCAAAGTCAGAATCTCTCGCATGACCATGCATACAGTCATCTAAAACCAAAGAAGGTCTCTGTAAGTATTCAACCACTATTTTGCTCATAACTGAATTTTTAAACACCTTACTTAATTTCAAACCTTTCATGAGAGAGAGTGATTGTTGAAAAGTCTCAATCTTAAGGTTAGGACAAGACTATGTAGATCGCATTTAGCAAAAAGGAACCAGCGCGATTACAGTGTTGTAAAACTGTTGCTTTTTCATAATTAGTTATCTAAAAAAAATCCCTCAGAATAGCAAATAGTTTTTATTCCTACCAAAAATTGTTAATTTTACAGGAAAATAATTGTGTAAAATTTAATACTACACTTAATATTGAGTATTTTTAAAAGGAAGAAGTTACACGATTTTGACAACACTGTAATCACGCTAGTTCCTTTTTGCTAAATGCGATCCAAGTTAGGAAAAATAGTTTTGTAATTGGTTGATTGGGTCACTTAATTTCTTTGTTATACCTTTATTGGATTAGAGTTCCTTTATAGACAGAGTATGGCCATTTCTGTTCCGGTTTTTCATTGGTCGCAAGAAAATAGGTTGTTCTTATGGCCGTAAATAAACAAACAAGATGGCTGTTATCAGCAAGCAAGATTGAGGTTATGCACATCTCACATCCTCCTGTGATAAAGGTGAAAGGCGATTTAACAATGTTTTCATGTGTTTTTTGTGTGTTATTCGTAGATATGCTAGTTTAAATTGTTACAGGCGTATAAATGAAATTTTTGTCAAATTTAGCTTCTTATCGATGTTTCGGTGAGCCGCCATCTTGTTTGTTTATTTACGGCCGTAAGAGCATCATGAAGCCTGAGTCATGAGAGTAAATGAGTTTTTACTCATTGACCAATCAAAAAGCGGAACAGCTTTCTTGTAGTAAAAAGATACAAATGGCCATACTCTGTCTATAAAGGCACTCTATATTGGATCAGATGATCAACCAGTCATTGACTTCCAAGGAAGTTGCCTCTTACCTATTGATTAGCTGATTCAATGAAAAATGGCAAAGAAATCAAGTGGTGGAACTGAAAAATCATACTGGGCGATTTAAAAGCTCTGCATAATCACCACTACGCATCACCCCTATAACTTTTGAACTACATATGTAACTGAGATAGAGACTTGACATTTTGTGAGTGATCCGAGGTCTAAGGAAACGACTTTAGGGAATCCCAAAAATTTTAAAGGGACCAGCATTAAAAAAAGCAAGAACTACAGAGGTTTTAGGGGTGGTGCAGGACTTTTGAATCACTCTGTATAACTCAATTTCAGCTTTAGATAATACTGTTCCATTTACTCAGCGAAATTTTTAACTCATGCCCTAGTTATTCATTGATCGAACTCAATTTGAAAATACTCTCTATTGATTGTTTGGATCTGTACAACAGGGTGCTTGCAATGGAAAAAAACAAAGACTAACTGTGGAACTGATAATACTTTGTTTAAATGTGATGTTTTTTGGCCTTGACTGCAGACACATCCATTGACTTGTACCGCACCACTGATATTTTTTCTTTGTTTTTCCCTGTTTCAATAGACTTCGCCTGGAGCTAACGTTTCCAACGTTCCTGCTTTCTTCTCAAATTCAAAAATCCAAACTCTGGAAGAGTAAGTTTAATTTTCGCTTTTTTGGTTTGCATTTACTCTCAACTAGTTTCATACACCAAGTTCTCTGTTTGGAACTGATAGGTTGAAAGCAATATCAGGTCAATATGTATAGGCTAATATTAGGCAATATAATCAGGTTCTAAAGATCACAAAATGTCAGGAAAGTTACATCCATTCATGTATGTACAATGCATTTATCTTTGGGGAAATTGATCTTTGTGGATGAAAATTACATTCAAATAACCTTTTACCCAACTATTTGTATGACTAGTAACTGCTTTGGATCAAAACAATCGCCTACTTTAAAACGAGAGTAAATTCACTTTTATGGCTCCATGGCACTGCAGAGTAAACGTGGTTCAAATCAGGACTGTTCCGCTACTCTCACATGATATGCTTCAATAAGAGCCAAACTGGTTGCGTTCTCCTGGTAGGCTTGATTTCTTTGCCCGCACCGAACTCTCCTCAACTGAAATTCTTGGAAGGAAAGTAAAATAATGCAACGCTTTACCTAAAAATCTCAAACGGCTGCAAGAGGTAAAAAAATATTGGGCCATCCACTTTAAATTTAGAGGTCCGATCTTTTTGCTCCGTCTAGATCTTTTTGACCAATCAAGCTCAGTTCTCTTCAAGCTTAGATTTTTATCATTAGTTGAGCCTGGGAAAAATTTACGATTTTCAGAATTGTTTCTTTGCGATAAAAGGTAGCTGTTTTTCCATATTTTAGATTGTCATCAATGCAGATCCCAATTCAGGTTTTAATGCTCTCGAGCCCTAGCCGGTGCACTATCAGCGCCATTTCACATCAATGGCACAGAATTCGAACTTATCATTCTATGCATTGTCGCAAATTGACAGACATTTTCATGTGGATAGTGTAACTGCGCAGAAGTCCAAAAATTAGCATCTGCGCAGAAAAAAAGAAGATCACTCTTACTTTTCTTTAAAGCCATCTCTAGCATCTTGCTACAAAGATACCTAATAAAAGGGGATCTAAGTCAGCCTAGTCCCCATTCATCCTCCGTATACTTCAGTGACATCAGCAATAAACTGTGACATTGTTTTAGCAATGAACTGATTCACGCCAGCCACATTCCATCTCGAGCCCTTGTCGTTTTAAGGTCTGGGCCCTGACAAGGGTTACATGTGAATTCGAAGTAGTGTATCATAGGCCCCGGTATCATGGACCCTGTATCCCCCTCCTTGTGGCGGACCTGAACTGATTTCACCTTCACAAAACCATGTTTCCAGCAAACTTTAAGAAAAAATGGTTAATCTATATATACATGTTGCTTCATAGCACTCCGTAGCCTTCTATGGCATCTAAACGCCATTTTCCTCCATCTAACCATAAACCCTTCAGGAACTAAGTACCATAACAGTTCAGCATCAGTACCGTACCTCCATCCTGTCATTGTCTCTTATATGGCACGGTCACGCAAATAAAAAATCTATGCTACATGCAAGGACTCTGTTTTTAAAAGAATACTTCCTTAATGATTGAATTGAACTCATATTGCAGAGCTGATGCAGTGAAGAATATAGCTACTGAGGCTCTGGCTGAATTGGACAAAAACTCACGAGATAACAGGACATTGTTGAATCTTTCGGAAATTTTAAATACCACAAGCCAAGAGCTAGATGAACCTGTGTATATCATTCTAGTCAACGACGAGGATGCAGAGAAGTCAAAGCAACAAACTAACACCCACAAGCCCAAGTTTATCAATCTAGCTGTTGACACCATCGAACCACCGGAGACAAACCAACAGATTAACAATACAACTGATCCCTCAGGTAAGTGTGTCTGAAAATAGGTCATCTGCTACCAGATAATTGATGGAATAAGATTAAAATACAAACAAGCTGCAAAAATCAAATAATGACCGAAATATGAAGAGGGAGGCGCAGAGAGAATTCAAGTACTTACATCCTCTCTGCTGCAATTTATTGTTCGTGTAGCTGTTATCAATACATGGCTTGAGGAAACTCACAGTTGTAAGTGTACCCTCAGCAGGATTGACTTCTTGAATGCCACATTGGCTTTTTCGGCAATACACGTTCAAATAAGGGCTCAGAATATACAACTTTGAACTCTTCTTGTCATGACTTCTTATCGTTCACAATAATGCAAGAAAATTTCTCTGAACCAAGTCCACTCTCTACTTTTCAAAATGCAAGCATTAAAAAATTACTAAACAAGCTCATTATTAATACTTACTGTGGTAATGCTTTATATTACAAACTGCCAATCTTAGGGACACTGAAGTATATTTGCACCTATGATAGCTGATTCGACAGATCTAGTTTTTTTAGAATTTTAGAATGGACCCCTAGACTAGGTATGAATATTACCATTCTGATGTATGACTTCTCTTTCAAATTTGACGCAGAACCCGCTATATGCAATAAAAATCGCTGAAATTAATTCCGACTCAAGCTAGTTTATTTTAATTAAGTACTTATTACGGAAACTTTACATTGTACGCTCACATGAAGAATTAGAGTGTGATTTAGTGTGAATTAGTGAATGCAAATCAAATCGAGCGTTACGATGGTTTGGCAACAGTTTCTGAATAAGTAGTGTTCCTTCCCGATGTGCTCTCCAAAGTGGTGCCAAAGCACTTATATTGAGTCTGGCATATTTTCCTCCTGCAAAAACTCTTGATAACATTTAGTGTGCAATTTAACTTGAGTAGATTTTTTTTTTTGTTTTTTTTTTTTTGAGAAGTTTGAATTTATGCATTGAGAATTATCAATATCTTTGTTGGATTTAATTTCATTTATTTATTGAAAAAATCATGTTATACGTAAGGTTTTAGCTCGTAAACATGCACCAGAATGCCTAGATTTGCATCTTGTTTAGTGATCAACTCTTGACCTGCGCGCACCCTCTGCACCAAAAAAGTTTTTTTCCTTCTCTTCTCCTTTATTTTAACCAGGCACCCTCTTTCAATCTACAAATTTTTCTGGAGTCTTGTACAAACTGTGCTCTCCTTTTCAGGAACTGAGACCCAAACTACTGAAAAATTATCTGAAAGTATGGATGTAGAAAACCACCCCGCAGACGATGATTGTCAAGTCATCAAGGAATCAGAAACTCCTAGCATAACTGGAAATGATCAAGTTGATGAAATAGTCTCCACTAATGAAGGAACTGGAGTCAATCCTGATGAAGAGCTAGCCAAGTTTTCAGAATCCCTTCAGACAGAACAGGTACGCAAGTTTTAAGTCTCCCTGCATGAAAGTCATAGAATTTTCTTCAATATCAAAATTTAAGTTGTCGCTTAATTTGGCTCTTCAGAAAATTCCTGTTTCCGAATGAACGTTCGTACCTATTTCAATTTTTGTAGGTTTCTGATTTAATTATTTTCCTCATCAAACCAAGAAAAGGTATACACATACTGCCAAGATCGTAATGAGAGTAGCTAGTGCAAAAATGAATTTTTCAGAAAACAGACTCAGATATGTCTTACCAGAAAATTTTACTGAAAGAAGCCTCCGTTTTTTGTCAAATTTGCTTTCCATCATCCGAAAGACTCTTAGAAATCGTTTGGATGAGTTAAAATCAACCGATTTTATTTCAAACACACAAATTTTTCCATTTTGAAAATTTGACACTTACTGCTCTCTTTGCCATTACGGCAGCATAGGTATGTTGTTTAAGGCATAGTCTCAACACACTAGGTCTATATCAATTCACTAAATCGGACTCAGGTGTTTCGGCAAAAAAAGCTCTGTATTCAATAAGTATGAGTATTTGCACAGAGATCAAAGTTCTGTGTAATTTGGCGAGTAAAATTCACAACTGGGTTATGTCATGATTTAGATAATTTACTCTCATTTTTTTTTTTTTTTTTTTTTTTTTTTTTTTTTTTGTAATTCTTTAAATTTTTTGTTATTTTTGTACCTAATAGTGAAAAAAAAGCCAAGTACAACATATTCTCAACATGCACCATAGCACTAAGCAATGCAGAAAAAAATTAACCTTGAAACTCCTGACATCTGTTTAATTATATTACATCTGTTCCAGATTAAGAGGTGGTTCACAATACAAATTTTGAAAACACCAAATGAAGGTGAAGAAACCAAAGATGAAGATGAAGGTGTCATGCTGGTCACGTATGTTGTTTACTACTCAAAAATAAACAACAAACTGGTTCCTCATCATTTCTCTCTGATGAATGATTCTTTCACAGAGGTCACTCGTCGCCGAGCTTACTCGATCATCAGCACCATGTTAAAAGAGGAGAAGAATCGAGTTCTTCAATACTTAGAGAATAATCCACAGAAAAAACCACAAAAAAGTCCAAAACCAGCAGCCCCCAAACTTCCACCCAAGAAGCCGTTCAGGACAACTTGCTGCTTCTGCAATAAAACTATGAAAGAGCAAGAATTGACCGCTCATTCAGTTGCTAATCACATGGTACGCTGCAAGTATTGTCGAGTGATTTTCACTTCCAAAGATGAACTGATACTACATGAATGTGAGGTTCACGAAAAGAAATCAACGGATTGTGAGACGTGCAATAAAAAATTCTACGATGAAGAAGATAAATTCTTCTGCTCTCATAATTTTAATTGCTCCATTTGCAAGAAGCAGTTTACCGACTGGAATGAGTACCTGCATCATGAGAAAATTCATGCCAATTCACTCGCCCTCAAATTCATTCGAGACTTCAGAGTGGACTTCAATCGTACAAATCAGTGGACGAAAAGTGAAGAGACTGAGAAAGTCTATAACTTTGGGTGCTCCACTTGTGGAAAAAAGTTTGAAAGCATGGTTGAGATGGAGCGGTGTGATCACTTGTATGATTGCCGAGTGTGCAAAAATCAATTCAGTAACTATCCTCTGTTTGTCACTCATGGTTGTATCCACAATCCGGAACTGCTCAGAATTGTCTGCAAGAAAAAATCACAGAAGAAGGTAATTCAGTTTGTCAAATTATCTTTAAAACATTCAAATAAATAATAAATGTTGTGTTTTATAGAAATTGTAATTTTTGGCACTGCATAGGAAAAATTAAACATTCTCATTTTAGCAGAATCAGGGAGCATACAAAATAGCTCAACTGTTTCAATGAAATAGAAATAACCTGCCTGGAATGTTATAATCATCTCAACTTTTTCTGCGAAATTATCCCAAATGGCTGATCATAATTTTGACCAGAAGTTTTCATGGAATAGTTTTTTGGATTTTTAAATCAATTCCTAGAGATTTAATTAAATTTGTTCACAATGACACTGAAGGATTTCAAAATTTTCTTCAAAAGAAGTGATTATACACCAAGCTATCATGTCATAACTGGAAAATTTAGGAAATTAGTTTTCAAAGCATTGGCAAGTTTGTACATTCCCATTGTAGACATATTATGTATGTTATAAAGAAGAAAGAACTCACTTGGCCGTGTTTTAGGCTTTGAGCTATCCCTGATTGCTCCAGATCATGTTCTTACTTAACACACCAGTGACGTGAAAAAATTCAAATAATAAAAAAAGTTTTAAATATAATGAACATTTTAAATGCTCGGCTGGTGTTTCATCCTTTGAGGCAGAAAAATAGCGACTTACAAGATGTAAGATTCTAGAAATTCTCGTTAAAGTATCAGATTTTTACAAACATTAAAAAGTTGTGTGTGCTAAAGCTATCGTTTTCGCTCGCCCAGAAATTTTATGAGTAAGCGCAATGGAGTTACTCTGTTTTTAACTCTCCTCTTTTCTCTCTCTTTTTTTTCAGCTCATTGTCCAGTGCGGACTTTGTGAGGAGCAATTTCATGAACAAAAGGATTACTTGGCTCATTACTATAACTGCATGCTAAAGCATGGTGTCCAAGTTGATCTATCAGAGGAAATAAAGGCATTGCAGACCAATTCACCCGTCAATTGTATCTTCTGTGGTGAATATTTCAAGTCCATCTTTATCTTTGAACTCCACTATAATCAATGCTTCAAGATCAATTCCACAGAATGTGATGAATGTGATGCAATAATCCCATCTAGACTTCGTGGTTCTCATTTACTGTACTGTGACACAAAGACCTTGTGTGATAATTGCGGAACAACGTTCCCCTCAAAGTAAGGATTTTTATCAGCTTATATTAAGTTTTACTTCCTTTTTTTCTCGGTAACAGGGTTGACAGAGTAGGTAGTACAACATATGTGGAGCACAGTATTTTTTTGAGCATGAGCCGCATCCAAATCTCAGTGTGAGATAAATGAAAAAAAAAAATCTCAAATGTATGCTGCACCTTAAAATTTTAATAGATTGTTGGAAACAGGCCTAGATGACAGGGATTGAATGGGGAAAAAATCCTCAAGAATTTGTATGTATAAAGCCGCTTTTATAGCGCTCTCTGGCGTTCTGGGTCACCTAGCCGCCAAAGTCCCCTATCCTCCCAAAGCCCTTCAGGGAGTAGACTCAAGAATTTAAAATATTTATTATCTAGAATTATAGAATCAATAGATTTTTTGCTGTTTGTGAAAAACTATAAAAAGTACTAGGCAGATATGGTTAACAATTGACCATAAGAAAATGTCAAAAACCTACCTGAAAGAGACAAAACATGACTGCAAACCCTGTGTTCCAAAATATTGTCACTCCGAAAATTTTAGGCCATATTGGTCCAAAAGACTGCTCAGGATTTACGTTATGCTCTAGGAGGAAGGGTCTAAGTCTGTGTTTGAGTGCCTCACAAGGAGAAGAAGGAATATTCAGGGTTGCATTACACGAGTCAAAACACATTTTTTGAAAATCTAAGATTGAAAATGGGCGCAAGGTAGCGTTTCTTATCCAAAATTCATCACAAAATGCGAATTTACGGGAAGGAGGGGTCAAAGTAAACGTCAAATAATTTTCATTAGGGGGGTTCCAACTTATGTAATGGATGCGTCCTGAGGAAGAGGGTGGAGTTAAAACATCCGATTTTCAGCATTATGTGTTTTATGAACGGTCTTTGAGAACCATATCATGACAACTTGTTCGCTTTCTAAAGTGTGGTTTCTTTCAGAACTCTATGTTAGTACAAATTACATGTCAAGGAGCAGATCTGTCATAAAGGAGCATTTTATCAAGAATGCTTCCTTCGATAAGTATGAGTGCGTTACGTACTCACATTGATTTCATGAAAAATTTGGTGCCTATTTAATACTTATTTCAGAAATATTTTTTGCTCTTGCAGAAAATTGTATCGCCAACACCTGAGGCAGCAGCTAGATGGCTCAACTGTTTGCATCACATCAAGCGACTTCAAAGATTTTTCATTCAATGGCTACATATCAGAAGGGTTTGATCCAAACAACTGTCATATCTGTGGTAAAATCTTTGTGAATGGCAACACCCTCGATCGCCATGTGAAGAGCGTCCACCTAGGCCTGGAAAAATCTTGTCCGCTGTGTGGAGTGAAGTTCCAGAAACACAATTCAATAACCATGTTCTTACGACATCGCAAAACCCATCCAGAAGATGAATTGGTGGGTTCACGTTATTTCTTTTTCTTAGTTTCTGAGTTTGGATGGAAAAAGATTGCTCTCAAGACAGCATATGTTTCAATGCACAGAATCAATTTTGGAAGGAAAAATATTGCTCTCAAAACAAAATGCACAAAATCAATTTCGATTGAAATAATGTTTGTCATGCCTCAATCAAGTTGTACATGTGTTGGTTATCCCCATAAAAAAAATGTCTACGCATTAAGTATTTCACACTACCATTTTACTTTTTTTCAAGAGAACCATAACACAACTTCGTCTGAAATTTCCGCAATTTTCCTAAAGGAAAAAGCAAGGAAAAAAAAGCTAGTCGCCGTTAAGTACCAAAATGAAACTTGTGCTATGGATCGACTAAAAACTTAGTTCTATGCATAACTACATAAACTATGAACAATGATTGTGAATATAATTCAGTCAAGCTTCTGTTGCATTTTTTTTTTGCGTTCACGTTATTTTTATGATCTGCCCACAGAATCAAATGTGAAATGATTCATATTGTCATAAATCCCCCGAATTATTATGGCAGGAATCTTTTTCAAACTCAAAATTCAAAACTCTTTATTTACATCAACATGAAATGTAATGGTTTTTGCTTTTAATTATTAATTTTGTTGACTTCCTGTAATTTTTTCTCTCTAATTTTGTTTGGTTTTTAATTTTTTTGCAGAAAGATATATCGTGTGGAGAGTCCTATGGAAGTACCCAATGTCCGACGTGCGAAAAATGGTTTTCATCCAGGCTTCTGAAACTTACACACGAAATATACTACCATGATAAGATTCTTCACAAATGCGAAGGTTGTGAAACAGAGTTCCTTAATTTAATCAATTTGAGGAGTCATGAGACAAAATGCAAACCAATGAGGAAGGACAGATCTGTATATACTTGTGAGCACTGTGAAGCAACTTTCCCGAAAGTACACTTGTACTACCAGCACCTCGAAACGCATGATATTACTTATACCTGTGAAGAATGTGGGAAAACCTTCAAGAAGAAAACCAATTTGAGCAAGCACAAGGAAACAGCACACACCAAAACTCCAACAATTTGTGATGTGTGTGGAAGAGAATTTTCATGCGAGAAATATTGCAAGATTCACAAACGAAACTTGCATGGAGACCAGAGCTTCCTTTGTCAGATTTGTGGTAAAACATTCCATAATAGTAAGAGATTGAAATTACATGCATCAGTACACTCTGGATTGAAACCTTACAAATGTCGCTTCTGTGAAAAGAGTTTCCGAACACACACAATCAGGAACGTCCATGAAGATAAACACAAGAACGATTTTAGATATGAGTGTAATTTCTGCCAGCATAAATTCTCAAGATTCATAAACCTTTACGTTCATAAAAGGAAGGTTCATGCAGACAAATGCACGTACCAATGTTCAAAGTGTGGATGTGGTTACAATGACGTTGAGTTCTTCACTAATCACCAAGCGAAATGTGGAGGAAAGAGGAAAAGGCCGAAGCCAGGCGTTGAAAGAGCCACATGGTGTCCCTACTGTGACAAGACGTTCGGTTCTGCCAAACTTTTAAAAGCTCATTATTCCCAAGGTAGTGGTGATGGAAACTTTGTCTGTAGTAATGGCGCCTGTGGTAAGAGATATGATACAGATTGCTCACTGAAAATGCATGAAAGAGTTCATGCTGTCGACAAATTCCAATGCAAGCACTGCAAAGAAGCTTTCCTTGGACTGAAGCAACTAGAGCTTCATTCTCAACTGCAACACAATGATAAATTTGCTTTCCATTGTACCCGCTGTGGGCGTGGTTACATGTTCGAGAAATTTTTAGAAAAACACGTCAAGTATTGCAATGATTCACTCCAGCAGCTCGCTTATACTGTAACCAAGTCTAAAAAGCCTATTGTCCGCTGTGAAAACTGTGGTTTGATATTTGCGAAATTCAAAGACCTCCGTGTACATATGACACTCGCCCATGGTAGTGAAACTTACAAAGATTATCAATGTCTTATTTGTGACAGTCAGTATGATTCTTACATCCAACTTTCGAAGCACTCGAAACACCATTTCAAAGATGCAACAAACCCTGGCTCATATTGTTGTCCCAAGTGTAAGATCCAAAGCTCCGACTGGGAGGTGATGATGAATCATGTGTGCGGGAGCGTACTTCCAAAACGTGGTGAATCCAGCAGGTTTGGCAATCTTGAAGGTCCTCCTCATATTGAAAGTGAAAGCAAACTTCCCAGGAAGAGTCCTAGAAAACCAGTGCCTAAGTATGACTCGGATGATGATTATGTGACTCCGCAAAGTCGCTCTGTCAACTCTCGTCATCATGCAGCTTCATCCTCACACTACAGTGCTGGTCCCAGTTATTCGAGGACCGGTGGAAAAAGTAAACCATCAGGCAGGTTCAGCTCAAAATCTGTGGTCATACAAGAAGATGAGTACGCAAGTGAAGAGTATGAGGAGGAGATGCCACCGCATCCAATCGTGAATGAAGATGCCAACCTTATCTATCATTGCTCATTCTGTAGTTCTAATTTTGATCACATTCAAACGCTACAGAAGCACTTGACAGATGACCATAATCTTAGTTTAAATAGCCTTGAGTTTCAGTTAGTTGAGTGAAGTGAAAGAATGCGCTGTATACTTTCTTTCAAACATTCTTTACTCAGAATCTGCTCTCCTAATGAAGCTCCTTGATGTACAAATACAGCAAATTGTCGTCCTAGCCCATTATTGATGACCAGCTAGCTATCTTCGTTAAAACGTTTTGGTCTGTCCCAATCTGTCCTTGCAGGTTGAATAAGAAGGGTTATTTGAACTCCAATTCTTGTTGGGAGCAAATTTTTTTCGCTTTCATAATTTAGCTCCTGAAAAAACATCAACATAATGTAACAAAAAAAGTACGTACAAACATCAGACACTTTGGGTCTTCAAGCAGCAGTGCAACAGAATAATGTGGTTCCTATTCAGTGTCGCTGTCTCTTGTGTGGCATATTTTGCAATACGTCTGGGTGAGATAAAAAAAAAGTAGGGGGACATTTTTCATAACCAACAAATCAGTAGCCTTACATGACAAATTATTAATGCAACAGCCTTTGTTTTATGACGAAATGAATGAATTTCAACATATATTAAAATCTTGACACCCGTTCATTATTTTATTTATCTGAAATTCTCTATACTGTTAGCTGCAGTGATGTTTGTCAATTTTCATTATTTTAAATCATGCATATTAGATTGACAATAGTAATTTTGACTGAATGTGTCATAATTTTACTATTTTTCTCTGATTTAATTCTGTTTGAGTCATCAGATGTGAATTGAATTGAAGTAACTTTATTTGCCAAGTCCCTCAAAATCCTGTTCCTCCCCGAAACCTGTAGTTTCACGTATGCAAAAAAGGAGGCAAGTGTCCAACAGTTTTTCAAAGAGTAGAAACATCTTAACCATTTAGGTAAGCTATTCTACCCTTCAATGTTTAATATTGTAAGTAATACAAGTCTATTTACCTACTATAAGTCACAAGTCATCTCTTTTTTTATTTGCTTTGAAGCACCAGGAAAGTTCATTTTATTTAATTTTTCATGGAAGCAAGTTTTACCTTATGATGTTCATACCTATTTATTCTCAATGTAAATGTATTTATTTTCCCATTCAATTCTTGATTCTTTTTATTGTACATACTGTATTACTACATATGGTGTTGTGTTCCACATTTATGCTTATTGTTAAAAGTGTGAGTGCCCTAAGTATATAATTTTAAAAGCTGATAATGAAATGTAAGATATAAGTACATATGAATTTTCTCTCCTGACTCTGTAAATATTGTTTTCTTTTCAAATAAATCTCTTTTCATTATTAATGACATTGTTGAATGATGTATGGTTAGCCCAGTCTCTGAAACTAAAATACTGAAGTTCTCACTATCAGTTACTTTCATACTTGATTGTATCGTGAATTTCATCATATACTTTCTATAAGTAAACCTTTTTTTTTCTTGTCGAAATTGTTTTGCAATGACATTTTACCCAAAAATACCATGCTGCCAAGAATTGTTTTTATCTCCGTATTTCAGAAGAAGAACAAACATTATGCACACTATCGTTTGTTCCTGGCTACTTACATGATTTATTCAGCATCATTACTAGAACAGTGTCTCAATGAAAAATATAACATAATAGGATACGTATGCAGGGGCGAATTTAAGGGGAAGCTTTAGAGGGGGGGGGGGAGGAGAGGCAGATTTTAAAATTGATAACATAATGACCTTTTTTTCACTTTTCAATCTCATTAAGCTACAAAGTAAAATCTCATGAAAAATTAAAAACGGATTTTAACCTAATCATGAAACCGCCAGAGCTGGCACATGTTCGTTATTTCAACGTTTCTGGTATTTATGGTAAATTTGACATATTCAAACGCCTTCATGCTTTTTTTTTTTTTTTTTTTTTTTTAAATTGCTATGAAGAGTACACGCTCCTAAGTTGACATTGCAACTTCAAAGGCTCATCATAAACAGCCAAGGTTAAAAAAAAATGTGATATTCCCAATGAGAACGATAGCCAAGGCGGATAAAGAATGGTGGTCGCATTTCGTACCCTCTGGACGTCACACGGTATCGGGTACATGGGCCGGCCGAGGCCGGGGGAGCCGGCTCAACCTCGAATTGCATGGCAAAAACCGTACCCTCCTGACGTCACAGTGCTTCAAGATGGCAGCCAAAATCGAAATGCGACCACCATTCTTTATCCGCCTTGAACGATAGCAAATAAACTTTCAGAAAGATCCTCCCCCCCTCTTCGGCCCCCCTCTCGGCGTTGGCTTCTTAGGGGTCAGGGGGGCGAACCCCTCCTTTGGCTCCTTAGTTGCCAGGGGGGCCGCCCCCGGGTTGGGTTTCTTAGGGGCCAGGGGGGCGACCCCCCATTGGCTCCTTAGTTGCCAGGGGGGCGACCCCCGGGTTTGGCTCCTTAGTTGCCAGGGGGGCGGCCCCCGGGATGGGCTTCTTAGGGGCCAGGGGGTGATCCCCTCCTATGGCTCATTAGTTGCCAGGGGGGGTGGCCCCCGGGTTGGGCTTCTTAGGGGCCAGGGGGCGACCCCCTCCTTTGGCTCCTTAGTTTCCGGGGGGGCGGCCCCCGGGTTGGGCTTCTTAGGGGCCAGGGGGGCGACCCCCTCCTTTGGCTCCTTAGTTGCCAGGGGGGCGGCCCCCGGCGTTGGCTCCTTAGGGGCCAGGTGGGCGGCCCCCGGCTTTGGACCTCCGGAGTTTTTTCTTCTTAAGAATATCGAATGACATTGCTGTAAATCGTACCCCGTTGCCTGAAGTCAATGATTCGCCTTCAAATGACCGGGTATGCAAAATGACTGCCGTGACGCCCGAATAGTGGTATCAGAATTTTGCATTATGTTTACGCATTGATTTGAAGGCGCTCTTTTGTATTCATTGTGAGTAGCCTTGTACAATGATGTTGACCAAAAAGTTCATAATTTTTTGTTTTAAATCGAGCTGCGTATTTGAAAAATGCCGAGGAATATTATTTCGAAAAAATAATAAGATTGTTTTTGGTCTCTACGACTTATTTTAAGGAAGAGAGCGCAGGCGGCTGGATCAGATTGTGTTTTTTAAGACCCTTGGTTTGGTCATCGTATTTTGTAGCGAAACCGAAAAATTCGCCGTTTACAAGATCGCAACTTACTCAAAAAAGGTTGTGAATTTTAAGAGTTTCGCACGGCGAAAATGAACTTTCTTTGATTAACTGTGAATAATCAAAATTGAAGAAAAGGTACTTTGTCCACTGGTCCATTAGGAAAGCGTAAAACATGGATGGATGGAGCATTGATGACCAACTAAATCTTATCTGAGAAGGAATTTTAAGTTTGAAACCCTTTTTCCATTCTTAAATGATCCAAATCCGCCAACAAGTTTAAAAAACTAATTACAAAAATGCGTATCTCCTGATGAAGTGTCGATTCGTGGTGCCAAAAACGCGAATCTCGGCATTTCTACCGTATTTTCCAACAGTTCGAGAAATTATTGAAACTGCTGATGGAGTTTGAAGCAACATCTTATTCTTGCTATCAAGAATTATTACCCTACTACCGCCAATAAAGAGGAATACAGACAGTATTTACTCTCCTGGAAAATCGTTCCTTCCGAGATTCGCACGTCTGCACTTTCACCATCGATAATGTGCCTTAGTATTGTTTAATTAACATTTGCACAGGCAGTGATTGTGATTGTTCCGTCAGTAATTTTTTTTCTCATTAATTTCTTCACAAACATTCTCAAGTATATAGGTATGTTGCCAGGCCCGCCACATCCCATCTCGGGCCCTGGTACCAGTTTTAAGGTCCGGGCCCCAAGCACGGAGGGGGCAGCCGAGGGGCAGCCCTCGTGAAATTTTAGAATTTATACGACTAATCGGACGCATTTTGAAGCTTCCATAAAGAATTTTTCCATCAATTTCTGCGGAATAACTATGTTTTTTCTTCTACTTTCAGCACAAAATTCGCACGCTGGCCTTTTCAATTTCCGTTAACATTTTTGCTGTCATGAATGCGCTTATGTGCGCTTCAGCTAGAATTGTATTTAGCAAATGGGTAGTTTTTCTACGAGGATTATAATTAAACAAGTGGTTAGAAATGAAAACAAAATACTATAAACTATGCAAAACGATAATTCAGTTATAGGAACTTGGCTGTTTTGAAAACGCCTTCAAATGCGGCGTGATACCTCACGCATTCCGGAGAGTTCAAATAGTTGTATCATTCCGCCTTAGAAATGCGACGGAAGAATGCAATTGAAATAGCCTTCATACACGCTGGCCTTTTCTATTTCCGTTAACATTTTTGCAGTCATGAATGCGCTTATGTGCGCTTCAGCTAGAATTGTATTTAGAAAATGGGTGGTTTTTATAGGAGGATTATAATTAAACGAGTGGTTAGAAATGAAAACAAAATACTATAAACTATGCAAAACTGCAAAACGATAATTCAGTTATCGGAACTTGGCTGTTTTGAAAACGCCTTCAAATGCGGCGTGATACCTCACGCATTCCGGAGAGTTCAAACAGTTGTATCATTGCGCCGTAAGAAAGTGACGGAAGATTGCAATTGAAAATAATAGCCTTCATGCACGCTGGCCTTTTCGATTTCAGTTAACATTTTTGCAGTCATGAATGCGCTTTAGTGCGCTTCAGCTAGAATTGTATTTAGCAAATGGGTGGTTTTTATAGGAGGATTATAATGAAACAAGTGGTTAGAATTGGAAACAAAATAATATGAAGTATGCAAAACGATTATTCCGGTAACGGAACTTGGCTGTTTTGAAAACGCCTTCAAATGCGGCGTGATATTCATTTTGTGGTCTCGAAGTCTCCTTGATGATAATTTCTCACATTTTCTTTTTATGGAGTAATGTAGGGCCACAAAATTAAACGACTTTATCAGGTAGAGGCGTGTCTGAGCAATTTAAGTTATTGTTTTCCAACAAAATATGTGAGCATGGATGTACAAATAATTAATTGAAAATTCGATTGTCTTCCCATCATAGCGTTGAGAGTATCGCAGTAATCAGTCCACATTGGCCAAGGTAGGGGACACAGCGGATGAAATTGTTGGGGTCCTTTGGATAACCTTGTTGCATACATCGTGAATTGAAGGCGTTTTGACTTCTTACTTCAGCTCCATTAAACGCTAAGCACAATAGTTACAACTAAATTGTAGGCAATATGCTGTAGCATACAATGGATCAGGTTAAAATGCGCATTTCTTAATATAAATTAATATGGCGACGTTTAAAAATCTCTGATTTTATTTCATTAGATATTTATTTATTTGAAAGAAAAACTAACCAAATAATCAAGTAATGGAGGAATGAAATAGATCATTTGATGAGAGGAAGAAAGATATTAGTAATAGGAAAGCAATGGGGTGAAAAAGCCCATCATCGTATTTCCGGTGGGGGCTGGGGGAGGGGATCAAACTTATGAGGTTGCATGTCGATGGTGAGACTACCAGAATACGTATCTCGGTTTTCGAAGTTGTGGACTTCCTGTCATGCTTTATTTTTTACATGGAAAACCATTCAACGTCAATTTTTGAAAACTTCAACGCTCCTTGCGACAAAAACTGAGTGAAAACTTCAAGGAATGAAATCGATTTGTTCTCCGTCAAAAAAATAAAATGGGAGCAGAGATTTTGAAACACCGCAAAGGAGATACGTGGTATGGTAGTTTCACTGTCAATGTATGATATAAGTATTTTACTACATAACCACTCATCTGAAAAGTTAGGAGACCTATACGATACGATTCAGCGAGCCATGGGTTCATCGGCGTATCCAGAAAATTGGCAACATTGTCTTTTCTCAATTTGAACCAATGGAAATGTATCGATTCTTGGAGGAACCAGGTGCTCCGACAAGAATCGATTATTTAGCATAGATTCAAATGGAGGCAATCCGGTGGTGCCAAATTGCTGGATTCGCCTCTGCGGGTTAAAAAACCAATGAAGCGCACAATGCTCCGACACGAATGGCGGGCGATAGCGTTAGCCAACGGCTAGCGCACAATGTAAAACGAAAGAGCATGTGTAATTTTCATATTTTTTTCTAACTGCACATTATAATCACTCGGTGTGAACAATCTTGATCGGCGCGGGTCGACCACGCTAACGGCGGCGCACTGTGGTACGGTATTTAGATTAAGTCGAACAGAAGTCGCCGAATATTTCAAATCCAGAACAATGCCATATTTCTTGATTCAGTGGTTATCAGTCTTTAACGAATTTGAGACGTAAACGTCTTAAAGACTCGATCGAGGATTCACAACTTGGATTGCATTTAGAAACAAAGAACCAGCGCGATTGAAGTGTTGTAGAAATGTTGCTTCCTCATAATTATCTTAAATATCTTCTAGATATGGCAAATAGTTTTTTCTTCCCACCAAAAAATTGGTGATTTTAAAGCAAAATGATTGTGTAATTGAAGCCTTGTACCCTAACTGTTGTACACATATTCAGTATTTTTAAAATAAAAGAGTTGCACGATTTTGAAAGCACTGTAATTGAATCAGTGAGAACGAAAACACACCAACTCGAAAAAATGACATTATTCAAGACACATAAAAAACTGCACGGTAGGTGAAGAAGTTAGTCTGAGAAACATATTTTTGGTCCCGAAAGACAAGTACTTTAGGACACTTTAAAGGTCCGAGTTAGAATAGATGCGCCAATGGCCTTTATGAAAATTGGCTGTCTTAAATGAAAATCGAGCATTTTCAAGATACCTAGTTGGTGTGTTTTCATTCTCCTTGCTTCAATTGCGCTGGTCCCTTTTTGCTATGTACGATCCACTTATCGTAAAATGTTGGAAACGTTGACTGGTTTGAAATAATTAGTCGTTCTAATGTATTTAAAATTTATTGTACACTCAAGGTTTTTATAGACTCCATTTTTAATTTCTGTTTTATTTTTTTTCTACTGACTGAAATTCACGGAGTTTATCAATTGTTTTTTTTTGGCGAAAAATTCTCGATGGAGAAGACTACGTGTTGTCATTAAAACGTTAAGAATACCGCAGTGTAAAGAAATCAGTGCGCATAGCCGCAGCAAGCGACATTTAGGTTAAGGCGCAGATACAACTATTCGTACTTTATGGATATCCATGTTGTATACACGGCGAGTTGAAGGCGTTTTGACTTTTTACCCCATCTCCATCATACGTTTAGCGCGCAGTTAGAAATGAGTTGCAGGCAATATGAAGCGGCAATCAATGGCTCATTGGATAGCTCCATTGCGACGTTTAAAAATCTATTACGTTCTTTCATTTATTGTTTTAAAAGAACAATTAAATAAATACTCTTTTTGATAATTTTTTGCAAACATCATTAAACGAGTTTCAGTGCCGCTTTGTTTTCTGTTTAAGAAATAAAGTGCCAGAGAAAATTAGGCACTTTATAATGTAGTGATTCTAGTTAAGTTCACATCGACGGTGAAATTGAAAAAAACCCGTATCTCGTTTGCGGTGTTTCAAAATCTCCGCTGCTATTTTATTTTATCTAACGAGAACAAGCTAACACTACTGCTTGAAATTTTTGCGAGAGAATTTTATCATTATTATATAGAGAGAAAAAATCAGTGATGTTCTAAAGAAAATTACTGAACATGTTTCATAATTAAAAATAAATCATGACAAGAAGCCCTGAAGCGTCACAAACCGAGATGCGCATTTTTTCGGTTTCACCAGCGATATACCTGAGGATAGGGTTCGCAACGAACACCTTAATAATCGATTCTTTACCATACCTTCAAATAGAGAAATATCGATAATATATCATTCACGCCTCGCCACTGTACTGCCGTGCTAAGGAAAAACGTCGTGTAAAGAAATCAGTGCGCATAGCCGCAGCAAGCGACATTTGGGTCAAGGCGCAGATACAACTATTCGCACACTATGGATGTCCATGTTGCATACACGGTGAGTTGAAGGCGTTTTGACTTTTTACCCCAGCTCCATCATACGTTTAGCACGCAGTTAGAAATGAGTTGCAGGCAATATGTAGGGGCTTATCAATAGCTTATTGGATAGCTCCATTGCGACGTTCGCAACGAACACCTTAATAATCGATTCTTTATCATAGCTTCAAATGGAGAAATATCGATAATCAATCATTCACGCCTCGTCTCTCTACTGCCGTGCTAAGGAAAAACGCCGTATGAACATTCGAGAGTCGCCAAATTTCCTTCGATAAAATGTTCATTTTTGAGGAAAGCTCTGAATATTTTTCCTTTAAATTTTCAGAATTTTTAGATCAAATTACAAACAAAATTATCTGAGAAATTTATAGACAACACTGGAAAAAAACACATTGGATCTAGAGTCCAGACTCTTAAAAACATCGACAAGAAAAAATACTCTCGATTCAATCAGATTTAGCTTAAATCAAGAACCAAGCCTCTTAATTTGAGCGGATTTCCTTTTGATTTAAGCTTATAAATCTGATCGAATCAAGAGTCCTTTTTCTTGTCAATGTTTTCAAGAGTCTGGACTCTAGATCCAATGTGTTTTTATTTCCAGTGAAATATTTTAAAAAAATTCCTGAAAATTGGTGATTTATCAGGGGAAATTTAGCAACGCCTGAAGACTCATCGGCGTTTCTCCTCGGCACGGCTAGAGTACCTATATAGCGAGAGTATGGACAGATCGCTTCATGAGGGCTTAGGGCCCAAAAGTGCAGCCACCCTTCTAACCAACTTCTAACGCACAAAATTTCATGCCAGTCTGCAGATTCCAATTCTAACCAATATAGCCAAGAATGCACAGAAATGAGCGTTCCTCGCGAAATTGAGTAAATTTATGCAAAAACTGAGTCAAACACGTGCTTAATAAACGACGGTTCGTAACAATAGTATTAGTAAATCGCTCTGGATACTTGAAATTCATAGGTTGGCTGCATTTCTGGGCCCTAACTTTATTCGCGCAGACATATCGGTGAAGTCCTGATGGATTTTCGGAGTTCCACATCTGTCCATACTCTCGCTGCACAGGCACTCTAGGCACGGCAGTGTAGACTTTTGTCGCGGTGAATCCGGCGCGCGACCCACAGCGCGGCGAGCGTATTTTGAGGATTTGTTCAAGGATCCGATTCGTAGGAAACCAATAGGAGCAAATATGACTAACTCCAGACTGCTTATAGGAGAACGGAGCCTTGATGCAGTTTCCGTCGGCTGATATTTCAGGTTCACGATCATCAGCGCGGTTTCGTGGGAGCCGCGACGGCGAGTCCACTCACCAGTCGCTCAAACCAGTCTCGCGCCCTGGCCAGCCCCTCGTCCGTCGACCGCGTCCGTCGCCTCCGAGTCCGCGTCCTAGTGTTTCCCAGCTCCCTCTTCGTGCTTGCGCTTTTCGCCCCATCCCGAACCCTCGCCTACCATGGGATTCTGAGACATTCCGAACCGCGCGGAACCCAGGAACCCATACTTCTGTGCTACGCAGGAACCCATACGTCTGTGCTACCCGGTGATCATGTCCGCGATGAAGTGCTCTCCCGCCACTCGGAATTAAGCTCCTCTATTTTGAGACTCTATTTTTAACTTCCGCCAATCATCGGAAATTCTGCGGGGAAGGTAAGATTTCCAAAAAGTCAGTTTGGCTCATCCAACGTTCTCCGCATGACGCGGGTGCGTTTTTTTCACCAATGTTTTGGCGAACATCAATGCCCCGGAGCAAAAAGGTACCTAATTCACATTTGGATTGGATTGCATTTTGAAAAAAGGAACCAGGAGCATTGCGATGTTGCCAAGATTGTGCAACTTCTTTTGTCTTGGAAGAAAAATCTGATTATCCACTAACAGTTTCTATTACTAACTAAAAACTGTAAATTTAAGACAAAATTACAATGTAGATTTCATATTTTGTCATGGTTTCAGTAATTTAATTGCAAAGGATGAAAATGCACAATCTCAGCATCATCGCAATTCTTCTGGTTCCTTTTTGCAAAATGCAATCCAATTACATTTTGCAATAAAGAGCCACTATCCCTGGCTCCTTCTGTAGAAGCACCTTTCGGCATTGAGAAATCAATGGCATATATGTTATTTCTAAAATGAGTCAAAAATAGTTCCTCATTACTGCAAAATGTGATCCATCTCGTCGTTCCCCTCACAAGAACGTAATTACATTTCAATGTTGCCAAATTTCCCCTCGCAAATTGAATTCTCTCAAGGTGAATCTTAGGCATGTTTTGCTGAAATTTTCACTGATTTTTTTTCCGATTGCCTGCAAAAACCAGGGAAATTTTGGGAAAAAATTGCACAGGTACGTTTTTGAAAAAAATTGAATTTTGGGGTCAATGTTGCAACCTCCGGTGGTATTTTGGAAAACTCCGATAGCGGGTCCGTGAGTGTGTGGAAAATTGGGCAGCCCTATTTTATACCAGTTGCTAAATACTGAGTTTTAAAAATTGCGATTTGCATCACTGGAATGAATGGGGCCGACGCGCGGGTTTCCCCCATATCTTGGAATGACTGGAATGGAGTTAGGTACTTTTGACTCTGGGGCACTGGTATTATAGATAAAATGATTTTTTTTTCAACAATGCAAATGCTCATACTTAGTTGAACCATCGGAACAAAAAAACCGTGATCCTAAGACGTTTTAAGAAGGTTTCAACCGTTTTTCTGAGCCCGATGTCATCATTTAATTTTTATGATCTAAGTGTTTTGATATACTTCCGGTTGATGAGATTGCCATCATGGGCGGATCCAGCAAATTGGCAACATTGTTTTTCTCCATTTAGACCCATGGAAATATATCGATTCTTGGAGGGGCCAGGTGCTCCGACAAGAATCGATTATTTAACATAGGTTTAAATGGCGGGAATCCGGTGTTGCCAAATTGTTGGATCCGCCTCTGGTCATAACCACCTAGACAGCCCTAGGCATATTTTTTTGTTCAGTTTTGTTTACCCTCGCCTTTCCATTGACTTACGTTGAGTTTCCTGCTTAATTTTACGAGGTGACTTTGCTTCCGTAAATCTGTAAGAGGAGGTATCATTTTTTAAAAAAAAATGTTCGGTATATATAGCGCACAGGAACATGTAGGGACTTAAGGGTTATTTTTTGTTAAAAAGCTCTGGGTCTTTGTTGGTCTGCTTGTTGAATCCCCCGGTGTGAAATTAAGCTAACAGTGAGTAATTGAACACTGAACAAGTGTATCCACGCAGCACAACAACGTTTCAAAATCTCTGCATTGGAACGAGAAAAAGGTCTTACAATGAGGGCATTGCGTGGAATTCATGAAAATATTTTGTAATTTTTACATCGCTCGGAAAACAGGAGGGAAATTTCAGAGAACGCTCACATTTGATGCATTGTCTCTAAAAAAATTAGCCCGGCAAAATTTGAAGATTTTTTTATGCGTCGAAACGTTGAAAAATGTCCTTAAAACATTGATAATGTCTCTCATAACGGTGAAGCAATCGTTTTTCCTCCTTTAAATTTTTTTAAGCACGGGTATCCTTCAAACCACCTGAAAAAATCACTTAAATTTGAAACAAAATATGAGATTTGTCTATTCTCGACATTAAAAAGTATTCTTTTACTATTCATGTTCCCGATTTTTTGATCATGAATTGTGTACGAAAATGAAGAGTTCTGTAGGTATACGTTGTTTAACTCATTCAAGGATGCTAACACGAGGAGATATTCTTCTTCTTGATACAATTTTTTACAGTTGTGTCGGAATGAATAAAATGAAAGAGAAAACAAAGGATACAATTATTTTCCATTAGGTATAGAATTGAATTTTCGCCTAGTCATCTTAAGCAATTATTCAAAGGGGACCGTTGGTGAGTTCGAAGGGCGTAAGGTTGAAGAGTTGATGTACTCTAACAATCTTGGCTGTTTGTCGGTGAAATATGTTCAGAATGACAGGTGTGTAAACCAATAAAAATCAAGCCGTGGATGAGATTCAGATGCATTTAATTCAGGCAGTTAATTCAAACATTTCATTCATAATTCATATCGTTCAATCATTTACCGCATTTTGCGTCCTACAATTTTTCCCTTTATGTGCGCTGTTGCCATTTTGTGGTATATTTTTTGATATCTTTCGTATAGAATCGATGTTAAAGAAATAAATTTTTCGTGTAATATTAGGCAAATGCTTCAACACTTGTAACTTGTGCCCGAAAAATAATCTCTAATTCAAATATTCTTAAACTATTTTTTGCGAGGCATCGAAAAAAAAGTGTATTATTTTATTAACAAGGCCCTGTATTTTGACCAAATCCTCTATTTGTGGACATTCTAAATCTAAATTGCACTATCCCAATCCTACGAAAATGGGAGAGTATGGATTGAAAGTGATTAATCGCTGCAGATAGTGAACAATTGGACGTGTTTATGATAAAAAGAACTATGTGCATAGGGTTTGCGTAGTTCTTTTTAGCATAAATAAGTCCAATTATACATCATGTAGAGTGCAATAACATTAATAATGCACGCTTAAGTAACGATTTTTACGAGTCACCCTGTGCAAAGCGCGATAAGTTGTTTGGTTCAACTTTTCATCTTATCAAATAAAGTATAAGAGGCAGTCCGCAACGCTGCAAACTGAGATATATGCATTTTTGCAGTTCCACCGAATTCCAAATGGCACAGTGTCAGTAAAAGGTGGGATAGGACTGCTAGCACATGTTGCATATAGACTACAGTTTGCAATAAGGAACCTTTATTCATGCAAGTCCCTAAAAGCACCTACTTGCGTAGGAAACCGAAAGACACATACGCTGTTTCTGAAAGGAGCTGTGACGCGGTTTCGAAATGGGAACTGCGCGACGAGCGTGGCGGGAAGCCGGAAACGGGTGGCATCTGAACGAAAAAAACCCAAGGCCCCATTAAATTCCAAAGCCACTTAGATGAGTTTAATCCGCCCATAGATATGCCATCCCGTTCGTCTAATGCGGTTCCCGCATCCCGCTCAAGCCTCGTTTACCAAAAAGCACCTATCTGCATGTGAAAAGAAAAGGCACTACGTTCAATTTCCTCAATGATGCATCCGCTGAGTGTATATGCTCTTCTTAAGAAGGCTAGACAGACGTGTTTATGGTGAAGGGAACTATGTGCAGATGAATTTGATTGATATTAACTGCGAGGTACGCCAGTGCAGGGTGGCATGAAATGTAAGAAAGAAGTGGAAGATTGGACATTTCAGTGAAATATTTCATGAAATTTCAAGATGCTGTGAAATATACCATATTTTTCAGGGGCTAGAGTATGCAACCCGCACTCAAATACATAAAAATAGAAGAGCGTCACAATTTTTACATTTTGCGAACATGGAAAGGAACCGGTATCTTTCAATATCTTTCATAAATTTCTGAAATTTCATGAAGTATTTCACGTGAAACTTCAAGATTTTATTTTTCATGAAATTTTGCCACCCTGCGCCAGTGGCATGGCGCGAACGATCGATTATCAATATTTCCTTATTTAAAGCTATGGAAAAGAATCGATTATAAAAGTGTTCGTTGCGAACACCCTGTTTATCGATCTTTTCTCTTAAGTTTAAACGGCAAATCAATCAATATATCGCAAAGCACGCCACGCCATCGACGCAAATCCTTCGTAAATAGTTTCTTTTAATGTAATTCATTTGCACATGGGACCATTTAGCATAAATACGTCCAATTGTTGGTATGTATCGTCTGCCTGATGATTTTAAATGATACTTAGTGCCGGAGAAAATTTCCCTCAAAACTTCAAAAAAAATTGATGGATGAGATCAGGGATGAAAAGGTTTGAAAGATCGGGCGTTTTACTTCATTCCTCCGAAACTTACTGTTTCATTATTTATCTCGCGTGACTTGCTCAGTTATGAGGGAAAGGAAGGAAGGGGTGTGAGAAGCGACGGACAAATCCGTCAGCATACCAAGTGAAATTTTTTTCTGGTTAAAAGTAAACAGGGCAAAGGACCTTTAATTTTTCTTCGCCTACTGTGCCAGAATTTTGTTTTTTCTCTTTCGTTTTCAATCCGTGCGGGACCTCCAGTTGGCCCCATCGGTATTAATTTTATATTCCCCAATCATTTCTAAATTTAGGACGCACCTTAACGTGCCAGTCTTGACCTGGTTGATCTTTCCTCGTTCTGACGTGCCGTCGAAATATCGAGGTAAATTCGAAAAGAAATTGTAGAGTTTAACGCTCTTTCAGCTCAACGTATTTCAAATTTATTTTTTTTGGGGGGGGGGGGGTAGCGAAGAGGTACGTTTGCGTCTTTTCTAGGAGGCCGGTGATACAATTCTAGTAGCTTCTGATGGGCAAAGAAACAACATATTTTTCAACCATCCAGAGATCAGGTCCAATCACGTGATTTTCATCGCAGTTTTATGATCTATCCCGGTTCACTGCCATTTTCCTTGGGTCTCTGTAATCTAAACATCTAGCACGTGCTCAAAAACACATTTACACACATTCTTGAAGAAAATGAAGTAAAACCTGTAATAGAGCACAAAAAATTGAAGGTATTTGTCAGTCCAGCTGCTGTTAGACTCAAATATGTAACAGGTGCAACTCCTAAGAAGCAGTAATAAATGCCATAACCGAGAGACTTTAACGCAAGGGTAGAAACGCAAACTTATGGAGATGGATATTTTATAAGCGGAGAAATTTTTAAAAGGAATATTAATGACACCTAGTCCATTTTTACATGCAAACATCTTAACTCTAAATGTAATCTCTTACAATTATAAAAACAATTCTTATGCAAACAATGATTTTTTGCGAAAAAAGAGTAAACGTAATTTTTCAAATCTTTACAAAATATTCAGTATAGGATGAAGAAAAATCAATAAAAATTCAAACTGACATTCTTCACCGGGGCTCGTTTGCAAATACTAACACTAATGACTGTTTCCCTACTTCACCATCAATTTTCTAGGACTGAACTTATTGTTAGTGGAAAATTTTAAATGATTAAAACGACGCATCGACATAATTTCTGGCACAAATAAAGCGAGACAAGACACGGCTGCTCCGAAAATGTATGCACCGCGCAATATTTAATGAATAATTTCCAGATCACTTCACGATAAAAATGCCCTCCATCTTTGGTTGTGTGTCCCTCGATCAAAAACATTTCAATTATGATCGCGGGCGATAAACTTCGATTATTTTTTTCTTTCTAGTGTACGCCTGTGTTTGATCTTCTGAGGGCGTGGGCCTTGAACCCGACGTGAATTTTGTGTGAGCTCACCAGTTCACACTCGATGGACTAAATTTACTCATACCCTTTAATTATGCTCTAAAATAGTATGTATAAAATATTTCGAATGAAAGAGGCATAGGTTGGCTTGTTGCATCGTGGCGATGACCGATTGTAAAAATAAATAATAAAAAAGTCTCTCTCCGAGACTTTAAATTTTAATGACCTTGGTCTAGTAGTTCCTTGTCGAGGCGTGTGCTAATTTCGTTGTTGACATTGATCGTGTGGTCACGCTTAAAATTTGGCTATTATGATATGACTTGTAACGTATCATTTTCTTCTTCTTCTCCATAGCCAGTTGCGAATTTACTACTAGTTAAATTTAACAATCATAGATACTCCATTGTAGGCAAAAATTGCGCTAGTTCTCAGAACATAAAATTTACACGTGATCGTCGAAGGGGGCAGGAGACCTTGCAGTCTGCGAAGGCTAAATTTTCATTGGAGCAATTTTTGTCAAGTTGGGTCGAAAAATCGGATTTGGAGATTTCGTAGGAAAACTTTCTTTTGCCATAGAGAATAAGTGACCAAACACTGGAAAAAACACATTGGATCTAGAGTCCAGACTCTTAAAAACATCGACAAGAAAAAATACTCTTGATTCAATCGGATTTTTGCTTAAATCAAGCACCAATCCTCTTAATTTGAGCGGATTCCCTTTTGATTTAAGCAAAAATCTGATTGAATCAAGATTACTTTTTCTTGTCAATGTTTTCAAGAGTCTGGACTCAAGAACTAAGCGGCTTTTTTTCCAGTGATGCTAAATAATTTCAACCAAAATCCTCATATTTGTGTGTTTGTATAATGTGTTTTTTTTTCCAGTGTTTGATTTATGTTTTCCACTCCCATGCGCAATGGAATCGATAATTTCCACAGTTTTATTTGTCCGTGGGTATTTCTAGCAAGATTTTGATCACTGCATCATTAATTCTCCAACTTATTGATGAAACGACTTGACAATATCACCAGGCGACTTCCAAATATCGGCGCCTCGAGTTAAATATAAGCAACACTCATCATCAAATTTCACATTAGACTCTACTTAAATCGGTTCGTGCGAAAACGTCTGATGTCCATTACAGTGCTTCAGAATTAGAGTGGACATTTACGTTGTAACTTATAGACACAATATGATTTAAAACGTTAGGGATGTAAAATAATTTTATACAAAATCCCATAAGTATAATTAAACGTTTACTAAAGTGATCGATATTATTCATCAGTGTCATGGGGCAAAAGAAACCACTGCCACTATGAAACCCTGTATTGGACAACGGACGGTTTCGCACAAGCCGCTTTAATCACTGTTATACTGTCATAACTGTTATCGTTACTCATGATGTCCATTTAATTCAATTTTAATAGATTATTCCTCGAAAAAAAGAGGAAGAAAGACTTGGGAGAAAAACTGTGATTTTGGTGTCTCATGAAAAAACACTGTCAAGTGTTTAAAATTGCTAAAATATTATGTTGTGTAGCTCTTGGAGACCCAGGGTGGGCCTGTCTCCTCTCCCTGCATTCGAAATGATAGCAGCCGGCCCTCTCCCCCAAGAAAATTTAGAAAATAAAATAGGTACAACCATGGAACCGGTACATTTCCGTAATTCGTCGAACAGTGTGATAAGAAAAAGAAGAAGTTTTACGATTTTTTTTTACGAGGATTGAACCCTAAGTTTGCATGCAGCCAAATTTTGCGCAAGAGTAGACTCAAGATGCATCTATGTTAAATGCATCCATAGCAAATGCATCCATGACTGTCAATTCTCAAAAAAATTTCCGGGGATAACCTTCTAAAACCCCTGCATATTTTAGGGATACCAAGGCCCCTATTGGCAAAATGGAGGCCAGACCATCCCTAGAAAATCTCTCCAGTGACGCGCATATGCTTCATGAGATCAATTTAATGATCCGTCACAAAGGAGCACTAATTGTAATGACTGAAAAACTTATGGGCACTAGCCATAAATTACTTTTATGACAGTTTAGGGGTGTAATCTATAAATTCACGAATAAAGCTCCTCCACGCTTATGCATGAAGTTTTTGTCGATGAACGAGTGATGCTAGTACATACATCGCTATGGTCGATAAAAGTTTGACGCATACTTATATCAGAAACCAAAAATGATTCGCCGCATGACTCTTCTATGAGCGAAGTAAACCCTACTTATGGAAATCACGCGAAAACAAGAAATTCTCGTTCACCCACATCAATGTCATAAACTATCCGACCCTTTCGGCATAGATTCCATTAACGCAAAATAATATTTCGAGCGTCAATGCGTCATTTCCGACCTGTTTGTGGGAATTATCCAGGGTTGCAACAGAGTCGACAGACGACATTTATCGAATGTACTTCAGAGGAAGAGGAATTTATCACTAAAAGTTGGCACATATTCGGACCGCTCTCATACGGATAACTTTGTGATCAGGAACCTTAACACAGCCGTTCGAGAATGCTAGTATGCCGTGACGTGCGACGAAATACGTTGATTTCACGTCGAGTCAAATTCTGCCGTGCTAAGGAAAAACGCCGTATGAACATTCAAGAGCTGCCAAATTTCCTTCGATAAAATGTTTATTTTCGAGGAAAATTATGAATTTTTTCCCTTTAAATTTTCAGAATCTTTCACTGAAAAAAAAATCTCAGTGTATTTAATAAGAAAAGGGTAAAATTACCAAGATTTCAGGGTTCTATTTGATCCCAGTTTTATCTTGGTAAAATTACCATTTATGGAATTGGTAATTTTACCGAGAAATCACGGTAAAATTATTGGACTTTCTCGGTAATTTTACTGGACCTTGGTAAAAACGCCAATATTTTTTATCGACTGTGGTAGAATTACCGAGATAAAATGGCAAAGTTACCGGGAATTAAGTACCACTAAAAGTGGTATTCTTATCTGAAAAAAAAACCAGTAAAAATACCAGTTTTTAGGTAAGCTTACCAGTCTGTCTTGGTAAAAGTACCAATAATTGGTAAAAAAAAATGAGATGGTAAAGGTACTAACGGACCTTGGTAAAAACGCCGAGAATTTTTTTTCATTGTATAGGTGAAACAGGTGTTTTAGGTGCTTCAGGTGTTGCGAGCAAAATTACCTGAAAAACTGGGAGGGAAATATTCATCAGTTTACCGGGAATTCGCATTTTATCAAAGGAAATTAGGCAACGCCTTGAAGTTGATGCGGCGTTTTTCCTTAGCACGGCAGAATTGTCCATTAAACACTTTGATTTGGCAACAATGCGCGGTGCAGTCCAGTTCATGAGCAGGAGGTAAACGCACCCGGATCATGGTCCAGCTCCAGGTGGAAACTGGTCGCAATCATTGAATTCCAGTCGATGGCCGATTTGCTGATTTTTCCTCGTCTACTTGGGCGTATTTATGCTGAAAAGAGTTATGTATGAATCAATAACATAAGATGGAACTATGAGGCATGCAAATCCGATGCATGTAGCTTCTTTTGGCGCAATCTATTTGAGCTTAGATCCTTTCAGCAAAAATGAGTTCATGCAAACAAAGTTGGCTCATATTGGCGGGAGATGTTGTATCGTTCCACTTGCTTTTTGCTTTGTTGAGAGAGGCATTTTTCACAAAACAAATTGAGCGGTTGGGCAGAAAAATGATGTCGTAAAAATATGTGAATCATCTTGTTTTTATTAGAAAGGTTGGTTGACACTTAGCATAAAAGAACTTGCCTTTATAGCAAAGTAGGGACTGGTTTTTTGAAAGCTGCTCGCAGAGTTGCGGTGATTTTAATATTCTATATCACGGATTTTTCTGCGAAGAACTTTCAACTTAAATGAACCGCAAATTTTTTGTTCATTTCTAATAGATAAAAAAACGAAAATTCCTCGGAAATCATTATTTTTGTGGTATTTCATATAAAATTGTTCTTCTTTGCTAACTACAAAAAAGTCATTTTCTTTTTAACGAAGGAGACGAGAGACGATTTCCTTAAGACTTGAGACAAGTGGCATTTAATCACAGGTAGAAATAAGCATAAACCAACTGGATTATCCGTATTGGTGTAAAGGCTTTTGCAGCGTCGAGACCTTTGTCAGCCTTCAACCGTCATAACAGTTTAATGCGTGCACAACGTCAAGGCAGTTCCCTGAAGCCTAGGGATTTTTTAGAATGTCTGGGAAATTAAGCATTTATATTCTGCCGCGCTAAGGAAAATCACCAGACTTTGCCAAATTTTCTCTCCTAAAATAGAAATTCTCTGGAAAATTGGCAATCTTTGTGCTTGAACATTTTTACAGATTTTTCTTCGATTTTTCATCTAGTGCATCGGAAAATTTCAAAGAAAGATCCTACTATCTTTCTCTGAATATATATTTTATGGGAGAAAATTTGACAGCATCGAAAAGTTCACACGACTATTTTCCTCAGCATGACAGTATTGTCGAGTAAGTTCGTTTTAGTTACTCAAAAATTGGACCGGGGAGGGAGGGCTTTACGGTTTAGTTTGCACTTGATGTCAATAACGTGATAGATTTGCGAAATTTGGAAGGACTCGTCCGCAGCATGGCATTTCAACAAGCATACCTTTTGCTCTTTTTGGTCTGAAGAAAACTCGGAGCGGTTGAAAATATTCTCTATCAACATTTTGCGCATGAATAATAATACAGCCCGACTCCTATTTAAATTGAAACGCGGTTTGTTTATCCGAGTTGAATCTATGACATTTCAAAGCGGACTTAAAATTTCGGATCGTTTTCAGTTCTAATACCGTATTTTCCTGCTAGGTTCCTCCCGAACGTAGCATTTATGATTTTTGAATGATTTATGATTTCTCTCTCGGAATCCGTTGTGCTTCGCGCGCCGATCTCTACCAAGACTCTTCCTTTCCACCTTGTATAGTTCAATTTATTTACTTTGAATCCTGATACATAATTTGAAATTTTTCTGAGGGACGAGGGAGGGAGTTTTTGTATCTCATCGGCTTCGCTCGAAACCTGCTTTAGGAGGTAGTATATGCCACCTGATTTCTTATTTGAAAACTGAGTTACCTTGGTTTAAATTTATCTCTTACTTTTCGGTCAAATGCCTGTCCAACAATTTTTAATGAAAAATCTACGAATATTGTAAACAGCTACCTAGCATGGTGATGATATACAGTGTAGAAAAGGGTTCTGTGGTGTCTGTCCTTACCTAGAAAAATGGTCCAGTCAAATAATGCGAACAGGACCGCCAAGAGTCGACCAGACATCTCTTTAGAGTGACAGGTTGTTTTTTTTAGAAATGTCGGAAATACTGTTTGAAACAAGAAGATTTCCTGTTGTTGCAACGCGAAATTCCTGTTACGGCTTATCTAACAGGACTTCTTATTGATCTAACATGAAATTTTCTTCGTTCACAGAAAAAGGGACGTCCTTGATTAGTATACCGATTTTAAACGATCAATAAAATGAGCCTCATGTGTGAGAGAGATATGCATCGTGCAATATAAAAAAAATCACAACTTATTTCAATTTTATTGCAATACATTTCAATGAGGAGAGCCCCTTAAATTAGCGAATAGACAACATGCACAACACTCTGATAGAATAGGAGCCGTCCATAAATTACGTCATCCATGCAAGTAGAGCGGAGGAGTCCAACGATGGATGACGGTGGGTGACGGGGAAGGAGGGGGAGGGGGGGTCAAGCCAAAGATGACGTAAGCTTTCCTGAAGTCGAAAATGTTGAAAATGCTTTGCTTGAAATTTGAAGGTACGTTGATGTTTTTAAAGTTGCATACTATATTTACTGATTTTTACCGATTTTCTGCGTTTTCCTCCAAATATGGGGGGGGGGGAGGGTACGCTAAGGATTACGTAATGTCTAGGAGGGGGGGGAGTTCTATCAGTAAATGACGGTTGGATACGGTGAGAGAGAGGGAGGGGCCGAAAAATTGAAAAAAAATGGGTGACGTAATTTATGGACGGCCCCTGAGTAATAATTTTACTCTGTAATGGAAATTTGATGCAACCTGTGTTACTTGAAAAATACCCTTTCCACGCCCCGCGCGTGAATTACTTCCACCGACAATTCTGTAAAAACTTCCATTACTATTGATTCATTAGCGTCGTAACTATGCTTAAATTACTTAATATATCTATGAAATGTAACCTTCTATGATATAGTTTACAATGCGCGAGGATGTCTTTAAGTTCGAATACCGCCAGAAATGGAATTCCCCTGGCGCCTCCCTCTGTTAATAACTAAAAAAAAACTGATAGGATCGCGGTCAACCTCCCCCAAACGGAATGAATATTCAGTTTTTTTCTCGATTTTCCTCTATTATTACTTCCTGATCATCCGCTCTGAGCGTAGGTGCCGCGACCTTGAGGATGGTTCGGAATATTTTTATGATCGGAATTCATAATAATTTCGACGAGTCATCTGCCGACCCGAGAGCAGCCGCGCGCGACCAGCATCGGTCATTAAACCTGTTCCTTGCTCCTCATCTCCACAATATCGCTGTTTACACCATCAAACTTAAAGCTCTCAGTTGGGGTCCGTGAGATTTGTCAGGTGCTTTAGCTCTATAATTAAGCACGGAGTAAGGACGGACGATTATCGATTACGATTTCAACTAATCGAATTTTGTTTTATTTAGATTATTACGATTTAATTGAGAAACCGACGAATCTTTTAGCACCGTGATCATTGATAGTCACAACCAGGTAAATTTGCATGTTCTACGAATCTAACGTTGAGTTACCTCAAAAAGCACCAAATCCCAAGTAGCATTTTTCAACGGAAAAATCGCGATTTTGTCGGCGATAAAATCGCTAAGATCATCAACATCTGAGCGATTATCCTTGATCTTATTGCAATAAAATCGCAATTTTATGGCCCGGCAATTTATCGCGATATTATCGCAACACAAATCGCGAAATATGGCGATTAAATCTCGATTCTATCAACGAAAATGTATCGCGATTTTATTGAACAAAAAATTGCGATGCATAGCGATTTAATCACCATAAATTGCAATTTTTTATTCGATAATATTGCGATAAATTGCCACCGATATAATCGCGATAATCAACCGATAAAATTGCTATTTATTGCGATCACTGCTACTTGGGAATGGAGGAAATTTGCAAAGAAATCCTCAATCGCAGACTAATACCATATTCTCGATTGATTCGATTACTCTCATCGATTATTGATGTTGACGCGAGTGTCAACATATAGATGGTTCGATTTTTGATTAATTGATTGGAAAACTCGTGTGAAACACCGCAATAGAGATAGGTAGTTTTGCACTTTTGCCATCAATATTTTTTATCCAGAAGAAGTAATTATTTATACGAGGTACCATCTCCACCAACTTTGGTGCAATCTGTTATTCAGATGGTCGAGGCATGATGATTTTAGGGGGAGGGGGAGAGAGGCAGTTTATTCTTTGAGTTCCAGCTGCTCTTGTCTTAAACGTCACGTATCAAGTGCGGACATTTACATTTTATGTTGAGTCTTGTAGAAGTTTAAAAATATGTTTCGGCTAGGAAAAGGTTGATAATAAATAAAACTCCTCTCAGAACCGAACATATTGACTATTTATTTTTGAAAAATATAAACCGTAACATTTGGCTAAACGCATCGAGGAATGCTACCCTCGTCTGTTTACATTTTGAAAGTTCAAACCGGCAGCAGGATGCTGGAAAATCCCGAACGGATTGGGAACCATAAGTATGGTATTTCCAGATCTCGAATTCTTTCTACTTCTCTTCCTCATCCTCTCTCTCCTTCTTCTTTTCCTCCTCCTCCCCTCTCCTACTCCTACTTCAATTTTTTCAATTTTATTTTCTTGATGTGACCCTTTTTCTCTAACTCAGTCCGACGACTGCTTAAATTCTTTATTCGTGTGTAATGAAATTGGACGCACATTATAACCATGCCATTCCGGTGATGTCAGTTTGCCAAAAATCTTAAACTTAACTTTTCTGGGTTTTTAATCATCGTTATCTCGTGAAGATATCATTCATCGCAAAATTGCATGTTTGGTTTCTTCCACTTAAAGCTCACCAAAGATACATGGTACGCGACTACAAGATGGATGACGCCATACCATACTGCTCAATAGGCCGCCTGTCTCAATCAACAGTTCAGCAATTTATGGACATGGCAAAAATATGACCTGAAGAAGGCACAGTATTGTTTTCTGCTAGTCTAAGAAAAACTATTAAATCATGTCTTTACCACGCAATTCATGTAAATTATTTATCGCGTCTTGGGATCAATTTTCGTCTTACCTCCACCAATAGTAGAGCTTTTGACCGTGCGATAGCGGATTCAGCAGATGTTAATGATCAAAAGATGTGTAAATACTCGTATTCGTGAATCGGAAGTGAATCGGCCACCGTGTCTCGCGTGAAACAATCGGAAGCTCGTTAGTAAAATTGTCTACAAAATTTCAAACGAAGGGAAAACCAGAAAAAACAAATAAATTCACGAACCTCGCGGCGTCCTCACCGTTGTCAGATAAGTTTTTTGTCAAAATTTACTACTGAGATTAATTACAATATGCATTTTTTATTAATTGGCAGTCTGGCTTGTTATGAATGAATTAGTCCGGTATCCGCCTCAACATCAGTGGCACGGTTTATGACAAACCCCATTAACATTCTAGGATTCCGGTGCAAAAAGAAACAACACGCCAAACTGGAAGTGATTAATAAAAAAAGGGAAGCACGCGATCATAATTGTGTCAAGACAAGAAGGGGATTTAGCAAAAAATTTAGACGGTACTGTGGCTAGATACGTTCGTTTGAAGACGCCGCAATAGGGAGAATTTTTACCAATTAAATAATGTTCTATGGTAGATATGTAATACATATTGAATAGGAAAACACAGCGCTGTCAGTTGGTCTTTTGGGTGATAACTGGCACAGTAAAACAGCTCTCAATCTAATGTTCTGATACGTCACATTCTAATGATTGATAGGAATGAGAAAAAGATGTCGGCCAAGAGACAGAAGACGAGAAAGAGGACGAAAAGGAGATCAAGAAAAAGAATAAAGAGGAGTAGAGAATGGAAAAGCGCAAGAAGAAAACTTATTTGTTTCAATCGTCTCCGGACATTCAAATAAATTCGTATTTGCATTTATAAATAAGAGAGCAAACTTTATGGCATTTTAAAATTGTGTCCCTTCCCTCCCTCTCAAACAGCAGTAAAATTCGGAGTATAAAAATGAATGAAAAATTGATTAATGTCCTAAAAATATAACACATCTCCGAGAATGCTCGAATGCTGTAGTAAAGGCATGTATTTTTTTTTCACAAGAATAAGCTATGTTTTATGCACTGACAAAAACTGGTCTTGGTTTTTGAGCTGAATAGATGAGCGTGAAAGAACACCGTTCGTTTCCGAGCGTCTCAACCGGACGTTTCGGTGGATGAGACCGAAACTTTGTGTGGAGGTCTAGGTCCGATGGCGTTCTTTGTTGGCTCGCCACTTCAGCCCAGGCACTTCAGTGTGGTATCTAACATAAATGTAATACCATTTTTTAAAACAGCACAGAAAGCTGGGAAGGAAGCTATCTTCATCGTACATGTTGTTAGACATTTCTAAACATTTTACGAAAATACTTTTGAAGTGCATGTAAAAATAATCATCGAATATCTCTCTTACACCTTAGAAGTGTTTTTATCAATGGATTTTTTAAGAACATTTTAACATATTTTTTTGTTTTGTTTTTAATGCCAAACACAAGAAAAATACATTTTTTTAACATTGAAAGAAGGTTTATTAGCAATAAGAGTGTTACCCCTGGTAAAAATTGGCATTAGAATCTATGCTCGAAAATACCATAGACCTACAGCCGGCTGTAAGATTTCCAATAGCTTCTATAGCCGGCTACATAATTACTTATAGCCTTTTATAGTCGATGACGATTAAGCAACAGCCAGGCAATAAAGTGTATGCTAAACGTTACTAATTACGGATGCTAGGACTTAGTGAGTTTTCGGACTAACGCTCTCTTTCTGGGCCGTAGTATCTTGATTTATTTTGCGAGGAAAGTTCCGTACTTTTGAAAGATGCCTGCCATTCCTAATATGTTGGAGCGCCTTCAATTTTGTATGACTCTGTGCAATACCTCTGGTGTGAAATAGTTGCTTCAAGCACTGTGACACGCTGCGACGCGGCGGGCGGGCAGCCAGCGCGAAACTCGCATTGGCGCCTACAAACCTAACAGGGATACTTCACGCATTGCGCAATGCGTGAAGTATCCATGTTAGGTTTGTAGGCGCCAGTGCGTCGCCGCTCCGCTTTGTGCTAATCTCTAATATTTAATCTCGCGGAGTCAGCGTTTTTCAACTCATAATTTTGAAATGTTTGCACATCCTGTATGGATTATTCTCATTTTAATTGATGAAAAAAAATATGTTTTAATGGAAACTATAATGTGTGTTTTGTAAATATTAAGGTGGTTCCGTATCAAACTTAATGATTTCCAAAGCACATGAATTGCTACACAATTTCTTAAAGCCTTTTATAGCCGATGGCTATAAACTGTATATCCCGTTGATAGGAACTATAGCCCGGCTGTATAATTTTTTATCGCTTTGTATGGTCCGGCTGTGTGGTTTTCTCCGCTTTCTGCAGCCAGCTATATGATTTTCTATCACCTTCTTTAGCCGGCTATAAGAATTCCTATGGTATTTTGAAACGCAGCTCCTATCGCCAATTTTTACCAGGGACGTTATTATATTCCCTAAAAATTTGTTTCCAGAGGATTGAAATAGAACTTGTAACAAAATTTTTGGCGTGCTATTAGATTTCTTTGCACGAAAGTAAAATCCTCGATTTCTTCGAAACATATTTGTCTAGAAAATTTTGCTGTATGCACAACGTTTAGAGTTTGAAAAAATGAGTTCTACGCTCTTCTCAGGGTCTAATATGCGTTCTCTTCTACCGGTGTACTTCAGAATTAAAGTAATTTTGAATTAGAAACATTTTCTAAAGTATAACACCACGAGGTTCGGAGCCGGTGTTTCGCTGTGGCACTTGATTAAAGAATACTTCATTGAAGCAAACATTTTAGATGCAGTACCTAATTTGTCTTTGTCATTCATCGTTATAGTATCTCTGTAGAAGGAATGTATAGTGCTAGCAGTTTTTTTAGATGGGTATAAAGTAAGATAGTAAAGAAAAGGGAAAACTGATAAAAAAAAGTTACATACATATAAATGAAGTCATAAGTCTATTTATACCATTCTGTATCACTCATCTAGAGTGTCAAATGATTTTCTCCTTTGTCTGATTCGTATTTTTTCCCCCTAAAATGAATACGCAGATGATGACTACATTATACTTAAATTAATGGTATGGATCGCCCAATAAAATTAACGGCACAGTGCTTACTGTGACATGTTTTTATAAGTACTCGTATCACTATTTTAGATTAGGTTCTTATGTCCAGTCATGAATACTCAGTCCCATTTTTTTCTTTTCTTTTTTTAAATTTTATGCGAGAATAATTAATTATGTACGTACACATACGTGCTTAGGACGCACAGGTAACCCAAGACCACTGGACCTATCACTGGCGTGAAATTTTATCCTTCATGTTACACCTGGCAACTGCGAGTATCTTACACTTGACTGACTGTGAGTTTGCGATGCAAGGTTAAGTATAATGACACAAACTGGACCGGTTTCTGAATGAACTATCACGCTTGAAATTCACGCGAGCTACCCCTTCCCCTCTGCTATCAAATATATTTTTTTTTTCTATATAGTGTGTTTTTACGGCCTCTGAACCCGCACGTATATACACGCCTCATGTGATGGTACATGCCGCGAGTAGCAGCGTGTTCACTGTGATTACTCGGTGATTTAAAATATCGGAAATCTGACGTAATATCTTATATACTGATATGTTTTAAAAAAAAAGCTCCCATATCAACGGCTGCTGAAGAACGCTTTTTGAAAATTCTCAAAAAAACTGCTAAAATGTTTTTAGGAACCCATTTTGGACATACTCTTCAACAAAAAATTATGCCCGGTAAAATTTACGTAGAAAAAGTCTTTTTTAAAAACATTATTACAATTTTTTGTAGAGTTGTCCCTGTAAAATTTGCAGTTTTTCACAATTTCTTTTTGACAGTCGCTACTCTTAGAGATCGACGGCGTCACTCTGCAATCACATATCTAGTTTGCGGTGTCTGAAAATCTCCGCCTCCATGTTATTTTTTATAGGAGAACAAATCGACATCATTCCTTGCAGTTTTTGCAGAATTTTCTTCGCACAGAGGAGAAAAATCACGGCAGTTTTAAAGAATTGCCATTGAGTATTTTTCCGTTTGAAAAATGAAGTATGACAGGAAGTCTGCGACGTCGCAAACCGAGTTATGTGATTGCCGACTGACACCATCGAGATGCTGTAAGAAAAATGGCAAAATAAGGGTAAAATAAATACTAATTTTCCCACTATTCTGATTTCCAATTGTATTCTTGTTGCAGAGAGCACATCAAGATGGTAGCTTCTCCTGGTGAGAGGGACGTGGCGGTTCGCGTTGAAAAGGCTTTCAAAAGCTACGGCTCCTCTCATGTTCTCAAAGGACTCGACCTCACAGTTCTAGAAGGAACCATGTAAGTACAAATCAAATAACTCAGATAAGTTATTCGGGCTGTATTTTTTACTTTTACTTTACCCAGTGGCGTGGCATGAATAGCGATATATCGATTGTTATGTCATTTAAACCTATGGAAAAGGATCGATAAACAGGGTGTTCGCATCGAACACCTTAATAATCGATTCTTTACCATAGGTTCAAATGGCATAACAATCGAATCGCAATTCACGCTACGCCACTGCTTTACTGCACTACTAGGGGCTGATGATATTACATGCAAGGCATTTCCACAGACTCTTTGTTCCTTCCCTTTGAATTTCCATCAGGTATTGTCTTATTCTTTCGAAGAAAATTCAATGAGCATTATTTTATGCTCCTAAAAATATTCTTCGCAGGTTGAGGAAAATTTAGGCAAAAAAGTCAAGAAATAACTATGGTCGGCTTCCTTTCGAGAAATGAAAATGTGCCCATAAATCTGCAACGTTGGAAATTAAGATACATTTTTTGTGATTTCCATTATCGAAGTATTCTTATGTTTGTGCAGGTGAGCCCTATTTTGCCGTATGGAACTATGATTCAAAACTCATCCATGCAAGCATCCATCTGCATAAGTAAAGCGATGGCCCTCGTTGTTTCTAGAATTAGTCAGGAACAGTAGTTCCATGTCGTAAACTGAAGTCCGAGTGAGCTAATTGTCTCAAATTCAGTGCACCGAAAGAGTCTTTTTATGGTTCTGCATATGTGACGTCACCCTAAAGGGCACATTGATCGTCCTTTACGCAAATTCTGACTTTTGATTAGATCGATGGATCACCGCAGTTTCATTGAACTAGTAAACTACCGACCTCCGAGCACGCTGGTCAACTGCCGTGCTCAAAAGGAACGCCATATGAACATTGAGACGTTGCCAAATGCCTCTTTACATCACACAGATTTCTTTTTCTTTTTCTTTTGTTTCTTTTTTTTGTTTTTTTTCCCTAAATATGTTCGTTTTTCGATTTTTTAGTCTCAGTAGACTTTTTTAGTGTTTTGTGTGACGTGTTTGTTTAGACGGTTGGCTGCCTTTTTGGACCCTAAGAACCATATTTAGACATTTCCATACTCTCCCGACTTATAGGTACTCTAATTCTCTTGTGGGTAATTTTTAAAATAATCACGAAGTAACAATTTTAGTAAAAAAAAGTACCAACAAACTCTTTAACGACCTACTATTATGTACTTTTTTATGATTGAACAAAACTGTTAATATCTCTTAAAAAGTAGATTTTTTAAAAATACCTTTCCGCGTTATTGTCACCTGACCATACGTCGAAAAATATCCAAACGCGGTTTCCTGAAAAATGATTTTTTTTTTACAAATCTTCGAGAGTTCTTGAAAATTGCTATCTGAAAGTAACGTTTGGGATTCCAAGGGAAAAAATATCTGTAACTTTACTGCAAAATAAAATGTTTATGTATGAGGAAATATTGCAACATTTAAATGTTCATACGGCGTTCTTCACTTGCACGGCAGTATGTGAGGTTAGAAGGCCACCTTGCCGTGCTGTCCCGTCATTGGAATGAGGCGTTTAGTCTAGTCGCTTGCACGAGTTTTAAACTGAAGGAAATGGTCAGGACCAGATGCATTTAAAGCTCGTATTATTTCACTCGCAGAAAAATCTAATAAAACGAACGTGTTTTAGAGTCACGTAAAACGCAGATAAAAAAAAATTCGGGTTTTCGCCAAATGAGATATTGTGACCGTTAACTACGCAAGTAAAATTTTTAGTCAGGCAATTCAGGTCAAACGCGGTAAATCATGTAGAAGGGTCGATTTCTGCAGGCTTTCTGTTGTACCATTCGTTTTTCTTGCGAAAATGTGAAGAAAAAACATGTTAATTAGGTCAACTTGGTTAACTTAGTTAGACTTGTTCTAGAGGTCCATTTTACCAAATTACACTTGAGGGGCTTGGAGGACAAGGCGCATAAGTGCAGTTTTTGCTATTTTGAGAAATATGTGTTTGAAGTTTCGATATTACATGGATCCTCATGGCGGAAAGAAAATTCAAATTGACTTTTTGATGCTTAAAAATTGGAATTTGGGAGCGAATTTTTCACAGAATATGCATTCAGACTAGTTTTACTCGCAATCATTAATACCTCAATTTTTTCAAAAACTGCACTGATACCTATATGAGCCTTGACGTCCAAGCCCCTCACTTAATTTTTGTGAACGCCTCTTTGGTTTCAGGGCATACCGTCAACGATTTTTTGTCCGCACACCTGTTTTGTCCAGTAGTTTACGTCCACGTGTGAACTAAACAACAGTGACTTAGTCCAAGTGTCATATTTTAGTCCGTATGTAAAATTATATTGCCAATAATGAAATGAGAAAATTGAGAGAGACGGAAGAGTTGTTGTGGTGCCTCATTTTTTAAATGAAATGTTATTTCCTTCTTTTGATCAATCTATTTAAATTGTCATGGGTGAATATGTGGTTTTATTTCCATCCTTGAAATTTTCGATGAAAAATAAACCTTATAAATAATTTTTTTTAATGAAAATATTACTTTATTTTAAAAACATTTAAATTTTTAAAATGTGGCAAATATTTGTAAAACCTTTTCCAAGCGATGGCATCGACATTAAAGTCAATGAGCAGTAGTTGCGGCGAAAGAAACTATGCACAAATGAATAAAAGAGGGAAAAAACCGAGAAGCACGCAATCTTCGGTTTTAGCCCATTTGTACATCGATCTTTCAGAGTCAAATACGTCCTATTTTGAGCGTTTGGTTGCGCTCACACCACGCTGCAGCACAATAAAAGCACAAAATATAAAAGAAAAAATTAATGTGCTTTGAAAATCATTAAATACGACAAGGAAACACCTTAATATTTACAAAACACACATTAAATTTTCCTTTCATATACATTTTTTTTTATCAATTTAAATTAAAATAATCCATGCAGAGTGTGCAAACATATAAAAATCATGAGTTGGAAAACGCGGACTCCGCGAGTTTAAATAATAGGCCCTGGCATAAAGCGGAGTGATGCGAAGTGCTGCCACCACGAAACGCGCACTGGCGCCTACAAACCTAAGCAGACACTTCCCGCATTGCGTAATGCTTAAGGTATCCCTTAGGTTTGTAGGCGCCAATGCGCGTTCCCTGCTGGCTGGCTGGCCGCGCCGCAGCGTGCCACGTGCCACGGCGCTTCACTATTTCACAATAGAGATGTTGTACAGTATTATACGAAATTGAAGGCTCTCCAACATACCAACAATAAGAATGACAGGCATCCTTTAAGAGTACGGAACTTTTCTTGCAAAATAAGTCGAAATAAGAGAGGTAAAGGAACATTCTTGAGTATGCCGTCAAGGAGATTTTATTTTGAATCAAGAATAAAATAGGTGAACAAAAGCGGGTTTCTGCTTGATGTAAGTGACTTTCCTTTTTATAAAAGCATATTTTCCTCTTCAAGAAAACATTATTTTCTTTATTAACTCATAAGGGTGATTTCACGATAACAGGAATAGTTAAAATGTGAAATACCTGAGAAATAAAAGTGCACCGATTTTAACAGGATTTCATTACCTCATTCTAAAGGTATTAAACTTCCTTTTTCCAGCTTTGGCACGCTCTATTTTGATTCAGTGCAAAGTTAAAGTGATTGATAAACAAGCCATTGAATCAGGTATCAGCGCTTTCCGCGGGACTGCTGGAGGTCCACGCAAACATGGCGGCCCTGCCAAATTGTGTCGGTTACGTAACAGACACAGCGTAACCGACACTCAAAAATGTGAGATTAAAGATGATACAAAAGATGAAACTTGGCAATTCTTGAGTTATGAGGTGGAATTAATGCTGCCTTAAAAGTTTTCTAAACTTTGGAGACTTCGTTTTAGTTTAATACTATTAAATTGAGGTTTTTGCGTAGTGAGGAATTAGTGCTACACACGTAAAAATCACTGGTTTTCATAATAATTTAAGTTTTCATTGTAAAAAAAACTGACTTATCAGTAATGGTTTTGTCAAGAAGACTTCAGCGAACAATTTGATGGCAGTTTTGAAACTCCTGACTCCATCTGGCGAGATAAACACTGCACTTAATACAACTGCAAAAATTTGTTGCCAAATGTGGCGACACCTCTTTCTTATGACTTTTCTCGCTCAATAATAAACATTTCAGTTCAAACTGGCAATTTTCTTGAACACTAGAGTCTCTTTTCAGCAAATATTGCCAAAGAGTTCATGATCAGTACTGATATGTTACCGCAAATTGCTCTTTTGCTTCAAAATCGGGGTTGGCGACGCGTAACCGACCGGACATTTTCGGCCTTTAAAGTCTCATATTATTAAATATAATAATAATTCATCATATTTTTTAGCATGGATAGGTTCAGGGACATCATTCCTATTGATTAATTAATTTGGTTTTCAATCGTTTTGCCCTATGTCGTTCATAACCCACGGCGACACGACTATTCCTATTATCGTGAAATCACCCATAAGAAAATCTTCTCGGCGGTAAATTTGAGGATATTTCTCCTTAAATAGGTCACTTGTTCCTCTAATGAAGTTAAAAATCATACCAAACGTTATTAAATACAGATACTAGGACAGTAAGTTTTTCGACTACCGCTCTCTTTTTGTTGTCGTCACTCGATTTAATTTGCGAGGGAACTTCGTGCTCTTGAAAGATGTCATCAGTCATGATACGTTGGGGTGCCTTCGATCTCATATGATACTGTGCAACACTTCCATGGCGAAATAGTAGCTCGAAGCGTTGCGGCAAACCAGTGCCGAAGCGAATTTATCATGCACAGGAAAAATATGAGATCCTTTAGCTGAGGCAAAACAAAAGGTTTTCCAGTTCAGGTATAAAAATATGGGATTTTCTTGAAAGATGATTAAGTAATGTTGCACCAAAGGGGTGTAGAGAGTTTTAGTGAATTTTCTCTCATGGGAAATACGCTCCCTCATTTTTACCAAAAATCTCAATTATATATTTTTCTCCGTTGGAACAAAAAAAAAAAAAAAAAAACAAAAAAAAAAATACAAGCAAACCCCCATTCTTCCAAGACATTAAACATTTTCATTCAAAAACGTCGTAAGCAGTTGTCGTTTGTATTTACATGTGGACCAATTAGTTTTGGGTCTCATGTGGTAAGTGGACCAAAACTTCCCTTCCGAAAAAACGCCTTTACGTAAACTACTGGAAAAAAACAGGTGCGCGGACAAAACATCGTTGCCGAAATGTCCTATAACCGCCTCTTTTGCTGTGCCTCTAATAAGCTAGACTGTTGAAAGTCAAACAACTTTCGACAAAATTTGACAGCAATGGCAACGTAAATCCGTGATTACTGGGAGTGTACAGAAGTGAACGTCCCTAGAGCATATAACACATCCGAGTATTAATTTTTGATCCGCTTGACTTAAACACTGATTAAAGTTAAATACTGAGAAATCTATGTATTTTTGAACAGCCCTTACTTTACTTTTGGGCAGTGGTTATTTGTCTCTTTCTATCTGTTCAGTGACAAAACTTTGAATCAAAACTCCTCTTCAACCTGGAAAGATATCAATTTCTAGTCGTCTCGTGTGAGTACATGATGCAACAGTCTTAAAATTCAGATGGTGTTTAACACCTTAATTTTGCGCAATTCTACGAGGCATAAGTGCGGAGGAAGGAATAAGAAGAAAACAAGAAAATAAGAAAACAAGAAGAAGAGTAAGAAGGAGAGGAAAAATTAAAACAAAAATAATCCACGCTTACAGCTCGTTATCCCTTAAAGAAAAGATAGAGACACAGCTAAACAAGGGAACAATCGAAAAATAAAGATTTCAGAATGAGAAAAAATGGAGTATGAAGGCTTCGGTAAAAATATGGGACCTTTTTTAAATCATATAGACGATATCCACGCTTACAGCCGTATCCCTTAAAGAAAAGATGAGACACAGTAAACAGGAACAATCGAAAAATAAAGATTTCAGAATGAGAAAAAATGGAGTATGAAGGGCTTCGGTAAAAATATGGGACCTTTTTTAAATCATATTTTAATGAGTGTTGTTGATGTGGTTTCGCATGATTGCAATTCAAGATTGCGTTTATCTATATATGTTTTTTAAAGTTGACTGATTTATTTTATTTCAGATATGGACTTTTGGGGCCTAGCGGCTGTGGTAAAACAACTCTTCTTAGTTGCATAATAGGAAGAAGTCGACTTGATGATGGATCCGTACGACTAAAAGCCAGAAGACTTAAAGATGTCGGATTCATGCCACAGGTAAAATTACTGACTAAGTAATTCGCTATTTGCCCTCTTTTTACAGCCCTTTGATTAAGAGCGTAGAAAACGCAATTTAGAAAATCAATGGGGTAAAGAAAAGAATTTAAGTTACGTTCGATAAGAATAATATCCTAGCTCACCTGTAATATTCTAAAATACAAATAAGTTGCTGACATTTTTTTCCAAGGGTAATTATTCAAATGCGTTGCTTTACTTGAAAGGAGGCACACAAGGTCTTATCTTCGTTTCTTTCGTTTAAAAATTTTCGTACAATATCTCTTTAAAACATTTCTATTCAAAGAGTCAACGAGTAAAACGTTTATAAATTTTTGAAATTCTCCCTTGACCGAAGGGTTTTATTTTCCCGGAATAGGGAGTGAACTTAAATTTTCAAAATTTGATTAGGTACAAATTCGTTACAAATGTTTATAATTTTATTTTGCAAAATTTCATTTAATTTCAAAAAATTAAGTGTAAGCAAAGATTTTAAAATCATTGAGTCAGTTAAGTCATTGTGCAGCTGAACCGCCAGTCAATCTGTCGACGGTCAGAGGTGAACATTACAATCGCATTCAGCTAATTTTAGTGACACTAAGCAAGATCCAATTAGTTGCAATACTGATTAAAAAACATGCTTTTGTCTCAATTCTCTGCTCTCTTCTAAAGTGTTCGCATCGAAAGATATGTCATTTCATATTTCAGTTTCAACTTTTTCTTCAATACCTACTTATTCTTCTTCATTCTTGGATTTTTTTCATTTTTTGCGTTAAATCACAGACAAAAACGGTTTATCTCAAGAAAATCAGAATAGACATTTCTGAGGCGTATTATGAAAATTGAGAGGCAGGGAGTTTGCTCTTCGTAACAAGGGCATTTGCACAAGAAAGTAACCTTCATTTTGGAACGGATAATCCTCAATCATGACGGGCACACCGATTCTATTTCGGACGTATTTTTAATCAGATCATTTCAAAAGTCCTCATTTGTTGTAAAGCGGATTTAAATGCGTTTTATCGTTTGGGGAGGGAAGGGGGGGTTACTAAGAATGATTTTATGACGTCATAGCATGAGCTGGCTAAGTCGGCCTAGTAGTTATAGCGCGTCTGACTCCGGGTCAATAAGTACCGGGTTTGGATCCCGGTAGAGACGACTTTTCACGAAATCGACGCACAGAGAATCGAGTCGATAAGAGAGGTCGGACAAAATTTTGAAACTTTAAAAGCTTATAACTCCGTTTATACACAATTTTGAGGTCCTGAAAGTGGTTTCATTGGTTTTCTCGTGAAATTTTCCTCCCGAAACACCCCTTGAAATTCCAAATGTGACGAAATAAACGTCAAAATTTACAGTTTTAGTCAAAAATTCCATGTCCAATTGTCCGACCTCTGTGATTGACTCGATCCACTGTGCGACGGGTGGATTTGCATAAACAGATTCCCTCGGCCTGCCTCAAATCCAGAACATTTGAAAAGCTTGGAGGAATGGATCTGCGTACTCTGTAATGTCTGTGGATACTAAAATAGCGCCAATAGGTGGTTGATGGTTCTAACGGGATGGTGGCCAAGTAACTAGCAGGAAAAATCTTTACAGAGTGGTCAGATTATGCAGAGACGTTTCAAAGAGGCAAAGCATGACAATGTTTATTGCCTCTCAATTAATTTTTCATTGATACAACTTTCAAAGCGACAAAGGTGACTTGAACATAAAGGAAGTTCACGTTGCATACTGCACTGAAAAAAAAATCTCGGTGTATTTACTAGGAAAAGGATAAAATTACCAAGAATTCAGGGTTCTATTTGATCCCAGTGTTTCCTTGGTAAAATTACCATTTATGGAATTGGTAATTATCATTGAACTTTCTCGGTAATTTTACTGGAACTTAGTAAAAACGCCAATATTTCTTATCGACTATGGCAGAATTACCGAGATAAAATGGCAAAGTTACCGGGAATTGATTACCTATAAAAGTAGTATTCTTACCTGAAAAAAGCAGTAAAAATATCGGTTTTTAGGTAAGTTTACCAGTCTGTCTTGGTAAAATTACCAATAATTGGTAAAAAAAAGTGAGATGGTAAAGGTGCCAACGGACCTTGGTAAAAACGCCGAGAATTTTTTTTCAATGTGTGAAGAATTTTTTATCTAAATGAAGATAGGATGGGATGTCGGATTTTAGAATATCTTAAAAAGGTTAAGTTTGAGGGAAAATAATAAAGTTACCAAATCACTCACTTACCTACTCGGCAAAATCTCTCTCATTTTCTCAGGTTGGTTGAGCGGACTGAGTAGATGGACGCTTTATTCATTAAAACTCTTAAGTCAATTTCAAAATTGCATTTTGATGCTATTATTTCCGCTAACCCTAGTTCCGCTCATGTTTCCGAACTATCCGCCTGTAGTCGTTTGCATTACTTCCTACGTAAAATTTACGTGTAACCTGTAACGTTGTGCTATATATAATTCATACCTTGTCCACTGGTCAATTACTGTTCTTGAACTCATTGTCAATTGCGCACCAGTCGCAGCACAGATTCCCAGACGTAAACAAAACCACCCGGCCCGCTCAACATCATTAGAAACTAGTCGACTGCTGCGATGTCAGTTCTCCTCTGAAGATCATACTTTAACGCTTACTTTGTCGCTCCCTACACACAAAAAAACGTAACTCTAACCCAATGCTGCAAAATTGACTTAAGCAATTCGAGTTTTTTTAAGTAAAAAATTCACTGTACATTTTCTGTCCAACATTTTGCATGTAATCAGAAGAAAACTTAGTAAGATTTTTAATTAGAAAAACCCAACAGTTTTCCAGTAAAAATATAATTTTTGAGGGATGATTTCGTATTTTCCCGTCAAAATAAGGTAACTGTATTACTATACCTCGAAGTCTTCACTAGAACCTTGTACCTTTATCGGGAAGCTGTTGAAAATTTAGCAAAGAATGGAGTGAAAATTTCACGTAAAAACTGAAAAATTCAGCAAGTTTCCGTAAAATTCTGTACATTTCAGTGAGAACCCAAAAGATTTTCCCTCCAATTTCCCTAAAAAAATCGGCGCACTTTTGGATACAAATTGCACACTTACACTCTCGTAAAAAATTGAGTTGTTCGAATCAATTTTGCAGCCTTGAAATCGAGTTACGTTCATTTATTTGGGAAACAACAATTAAGGGGCTTGGAGGAAAAAGAGCATAAGTGCACTTTTTAAAAATTAAGATATTAATGATTTCAAGTATAAAACCAGTCTTAATGCAAATTCTGTGAAAAATTCACTGGTAAAATCCAATTTTTAAGCGTCAAAAGGTCAATTTAAACTTTCTTTCCGCCGTGAGGATCCATGCAATTTGGAAACTTCAAACAAATATTTTTCGACATAGCAAAAACTGCAGTTTTTGCGCCTTGTCCTCCAAGCCCTTCAATTTATCATCTTTAAAATTTAGTTGCGTCCTTTTACGTGAGAAACGACGATTTCATTCTATGAGTAGCCATGGAGCTGGGTCTGTGCACGATTAGCGATGGTTAGGAACGATCTGCGTTGCCCTAGTGACCCCAGTTTACCTTAAGAACGACCGATGGGAGCCAGAAACGTGTCAAGTCGGCGTCTGACGATACGATCGCGTGATAAAGTTTGCTCTCAACAGTCAACAATCGACACTCAATTGAATGGCCGGCAATAAACTCGCTAATTATTTTCGCAGGAGCTGGCCCTCCACTTCCAGCTGAGCATGCAAGAGGTGTTCACCTACTATGGCTACGTTTTCGGGCTCAGCGACCGTGAAATTCGATTTCGAGTCGACACTCTGGTTCAGATGCTTCAACTTCCACCTATTACAAGGCTTATCTCAGATCTCAGGTAAGCGCCTGTTGCAGTGGCGTGGCGTGAATGATCGATTATCGATATTCCTCCATTTGAACGTATGGTAAATAATCGATTATTAAGGTGTTCGCTGCAAACACCCTGTTTATCGATACTTTTCCATAGGTTTAAATGGCAGATCATTCGATATATCGCAAAGCACGCCACGCCACTGGCCTGTTGCCATCTCCGACTTTGGGAGGAGGATGGAAATTCGAATCCCCATTTAAACCCATGGACAATATGCACATTCATCGCACAATTTGGAGACCTTGCATAGAATGCAATATTTAAAATAATCAAAATGCGACCGTTCATCGGAGAGGAGAGGGTTCATTCAGACATGTATTAAGAATGTTCTATACATATGTATAAAAATTCTAGGCTAATATTTATGTGCCCAAAAATAAGAGCTACACCGCATCGGATGGAGATATGCTGGATTGGAGTTTCCAGTTCAAAAACGTATCGAGTAAAAGCGATTCGAAATTCTATTCTGTCATTTCCAGGGTAAAAAAAAAAATTTATAACAATGCATCGACACCCCTTTTACTATCACAAGGATGAACCAATAAAGCACTGAAGCATTCTTTAGGCCATATTGCAGAGAGTTTTTCGTCAAAATCTGATCAATCGGCCTCACTCGGTAAAAATAGCTCTTTTGAAAATTTGTCGCTAGTAGACATGGTTCCTTTTTCTATGGACGGCCACAAAGACAATCAAATTGAGTAACTTTTGAATAAAAAAGGCGGAGAGGCGTTGCCCAGAGACATTTTTCTTTCATTCACATATTTCTCGAATGTGAAAATTTTGTATTATTTGCAAACAAGGGATTATTTGCAATATTCGGAGCACTATTATTGTTACCTTGAGCCCTAACCTTACCTTACCTTAACTTACCTAACCTAACCTTAACCTTTAAGCTGAGAAGAGCCCACCCGCTAAATGTTACCTAAACTAATAAAACAAACTCATAAAAAACGGAATGTCACACCTCTCTGGGAAGTGAGGAAGAAGATGAGAAGAGCGCCAAACGCGGAGGCTGAGAACCATCAATTAATTGTAATTTTAATGGACCTCCGTAAACACAGACTCATTAGAGCCATGATCAATTAATTTGTGAACAATGTAGCGCTCTTATTGTGGCGAGTTCACAGATTCTGACTGAATATCTTAATTAAAATCGATGCGCTTTTTCTTTTCATATTTTGCTGAAGTGAGCGCTTTTGATGGGAACCAGCCTCACACCCGCACAATTGCGCACGTGCCTACTCGACGAGGTGTCTATAAATTGGGATTATTCGAAGGAATTCTACATCATAGACTTGAAAATGAAATAATGTAAAGCTACGCGTGATGAATATACCGACGTTGATATTGCCAAACCATCTCGTCTGCGGTGTTTAAAAATATCCGCTCCTATTTTCCTGCGTTTCAAAGAAGGGCAATTCAACATCATTCCTTTAAATATTTTCAGAATTTGCTTCACGGAGAGGAAAAATCACGGAAGTTTTTAAGAATTGAGTGGCTTGGAGAACAAGGCGTATCAGTGCAGTTTTTGAAAAAAAACTGATCTATTAATGATTTCAAGTAAAACTGGTCTTGATGCATATTCTGTGAAAAATTCGCTCTCAAATTCCAATTTCTAAACATCTGAAATTCAGTTTGAACTTTCTCTCCACCATAAGGATCCATGTGATTTTAAAACTTCAAACACGTAGGTATTTCTCGAAATAGCAAAAACTGCTCTTATGCGCCTCGTTCTCCAAGCTCCTCAATTATTGACGTTGAGAAGTTCTCCATTTGAAAAATAAAATATGGATAGGAAGTCTGCAACGTCGCAAACCGAGATAGGTGGTTTGGAAGAAGAATTAAGATGTTGGAAGAACATAAGTGCACTTTTTTTTTTAAAAAAAAATTGAGATATTAATGATTTCAAGTATAAAACCAGTCTTAATGCATTTTCTGTGAAAAATTCACTGGTAATATCCAATTTTTAAACATCAAAAAGTCAATTTAAACTTTCTTTCCGCCGTAAGGATCCATGTAATTTCGAAACTTCAAACACATATTTTTCGAAATAGCAAAAACTGCACTTATGCGCCTCGTCCTCCAAACCCCTCGATTGACGTTAAGAGGTTCTCCATTTGAAAAATAAAATATGAATAGGAAGTCTGCAACGTCGCAAATCGAGATAGGTGGTTTGGAGGTTTCACGGTCGATGTCGTTCTAGAATAAGTTCCGTTTATACACTTTATTACTATCATTTAATTACTTAATATCTTTTAATTGATCAATGATTTACATTCCTCTCGTCTTCTCTTTCAGTGGTGGACAGCAAAGGAGAGTCTCTCTAGCCGTAGCTTTACTTCACAATCCATCTCTTCTGATTTTAGACGAACCTACGGTGGGTCTGGATCCGGTCCTGAGTAAAAGGTACACATTAACACATCAAATGTCTCTTGCTTTATTTCAGTGACCTCATGAATCTTCACGGTAATCAGGGCCGGATTAATGGGGTGGCCACAAGGGCAGCGGCCCATGGCGGCAAATCCAGGGGGCGGCACATTTTGCAATTTTTTTTTTAGGTGTAAAAAAAATTGGATTTAGAAAAAAAAAATTACAAACGAGAAAAGGCTACACAATCTCTCATTTCCTGAGAGTATAGTAATTTCTAATTTTGTCGTCTTTCACTGATACAAGAGACAGCACATTTAATTAGTCGAGCTAAGAGAGAAACCAAACACACAATTTGGTCTGGAACGGCGCGACTTAGGGAGAAATGATGACGAGGACTTGAGATGAAAAGGAGAAGCCCTCGGCGCGGCAATCGGCATGTAACACATATCGTCACCTTCCAGGCAAAGTATCACAAGCGCCATGCGACGTTTAAAAATTTCCGCCGCCATTTTATTTCTTTACTGAGAAATTGTTGGTTGAATCCGTTTGGAAATTTCACTAACTTTTATCGGTAGCACAAAGAATATTTAGTGAAATTTTCGGACAGCTTCGTTGAACAATTTCTCTGTAAAAAAATATAATGGCGGCGAAAATTTTTAAACGTCGCATGGCGCTTGTGATACTTTGCCTGGAAGGTGACGATATTAGCCCCCACAAGACTGCACGAACACTTCACGCATTGCATCAAACACAGTGCGGTTATTGTGGTCAGCGTGAAACGGATAGCGCCTACAAGACTGCGTGAATACTTCACGCATTGCGCCAAACACAGTGCGGTCAGCGTGAAACGCATAGCGCCTACAAGACTGCGTGAATACTTCACGCATTGCGCGAAACACGGTGCGGTATGCGCGGCGCGGCGGCGGAAGTTAAAATCATTAAACCAAATTTTGTGTTTGTTCTTTCATAATTTTTTCGTTCATTTCTTTTGAATGGAAGGCCTTGTCCATTAGAGATAGGTTTACGAAACTTGACTTCCGCGCAAAGTTCCGTGACCTTTTGCTGGTAGTGTTGACACGGCTTTTCCAAAAAATGTGTTCAACACGAGTAAACGCGTCTTATGCACCCCTCCCCCGCTGACACGTTCACTTGATGGTTTTTATTGATGTTTAAAACGAATGAGAAGGGGGCGGCAAAATACAGGCGGCCCATGGGCGGCAAGTAGGAAAATCCAGCCCTGCCGGTGGCTCCAAAATGTTATTTGATTCAATAATAGAAATTCTGAAAATTTCAATGGTTTTTCTTCCTGCTTTTGCCAAAAATAATTTTTGAAAAATTCAGTGTGATCATGTCATGTGTGACACTTTTCGACAATCCATGGGAATAGAGAGTGAGCGAATGACTTTTCGCTTTCATATCTCGGCCAACGGACGCAGCACCTGTTAATAACTCCTTGATGCAACTATTCGTGCTTAATGGTTGTCCGTATTGCATACGCTGTCAATTGAAGGCGCGCTTCTTTCGCCCACACTGACTGCATTACGCTTTATATGGTTTATCATGGTTTATGTTTGGCACGTGACGCGGGCGTGTGTTCATTAATTAAAGTTCCTGATTGAACTGAAAACTTTATTTTAAGGAGCCAACACTCTATAAGCAAGAACAGAAGTTTCAAATTAATATTTTTGGCAGTCTTCAATTAGACAAATTATTCTTAAGGGTATGTTATACATAGATTACAGTTTGGATCACATTTTGCAGAAAGGAGCTAATTAGTCTTTCCTGCACTGATGGAATTAACTTTTGTCACACATGAAACTTCTATGGCTCACGCCTATAATATTTTTTTCGCTTGAAAACTATAAAGAGCTTTCAAACGAACCATCTGGATTTTTTCTTCGATGAAAACAATAAAAACCATTCGGCGGTTATGTGATTAAGTTGCTGTTCCTTATGACTAAATTCGATCCAATTGTGTGTAAATTGAAAATGTAAGTTTTTCAAATTGAAAATGTACGTCTGTTGTTCATACGCTTTTACATTTTTTTTCTTTGCAGTATATGGGAAAGACTAGTCGAAATGGCAAAGGAAGGAAAAACAATAATAATTACAACTCACTATATAGAAGAAGCAAGACAAGCACACACGGTAAGAAAATGCAATTTGAAGAATTTTCGTTATGAGACCTTCAGTAATGTCTTTTTGAGGTTATTAGAGTAGCCAGGTATGTTTTTCTGGGATAGCCGATAGAATTTACCATACTTTTGGTAAAATTTGCCATTCGTTTTCTGCCGTGTTCAACTTCTCCTCTATTTTGTCTAAATTTCCGGAAGGTATAACGTTGCCAAAAAGTGAATTGTGCGTAAATAATATTCACATTGGCAGACCCAGCAAATTGGCAACATTGTCTTTTCTATATTTAAACCTATGGTAATGTATCGATCTTTGGAGGGGCCAGGTGCTCCGACAAGAATCAATTATTTAGCATAGATTTAAATGGAGGAAATCTGGTGTTGCCAAATTTCTGGATCCGCCTCTGTATTCGGAGTAATCGTGAGCAGACGTTATGCAGTCCGTGCGCCTAGCCATCATGAAAAGGATGAAAATGAAACATTGTGCCACCATTCGAGACAAAATTGGGAATAATTGAGGAGCAAGCAACGCTCCATTTCATACAGCATATCATCGGCTCTGCGAGAGTTAATCATCTCCTTGATGAATGTGTGGCTTCCTATCATTTCAAGTCCTCGATAATCGATATATGCGTACGCGCTGCTATTCATATAGCAGTCGCTCGCCGTGTTTTACCCTTCGGAAAGCTATGTTTTACATAGCTGAGTACCAAGTTTACACGAGTTTTCGTTCTTCTCGCTCAGATTATACGCACATAAATCTGCTGATTGCACCGATTCATTCTTATCGGTCGAGGAAAAATGAACGGAAAACGATGTGGGAAACCTAAGAACTGCGGCGGAACTTATCGGGGATCCTTGGAGCATTTTCATACGAATAGGGACAAGGCTGTCGAATCAGCCACTCGTAGATTGTAAGATCATCTCACGAGATTTGCTGCCTTTCCACGACTTGAAATCATTCGAAACGTATATTTTGGAGCAAATGAGAGTTTCTTGCGGTTTATTGTGGGTTTTCCTTACAGATAATTGTAGCGGGTATTTGTCTGTGCAGCCCCAAGAAGCAGCTAGTGATCGCGACAAGTTGCACTTTGATCGGAAAACGTATCGCAATTTTGTCGACGTCGTTTTTTGAAATATCATTGGATAAAAAATTGCAATTTAATTACATAAAATTGCAATAAAATCGCGATTGTATCGACAGCGACGTATCGGAATATTATCGAACAAAAAATCGCGATAAATTGAGATGAAATTTCGATTTTATCGAATGCGATTGTGTAGAGATAAAATTGTTACAAGATCGAGGATAATCACTCAAATGTTGATGATCCTAGCGATTTTATCGCCTAAAATCGTAAAAAAATTGCAAACTTAATTTCAGACTATCGCAATTTTTGTGTTGAAAAAAGCCACCTAGGGCACGTGACAAGCTTGCAGTAAAAATCCGGTAAAACTAGAGAAAAAAGAATGCATCGTTTGGCTCAAAATTTTCACGCTACTATTTTTTACCTTTAAAAGTTTACCGATAATTTTTGGCCATTTAAGCATCTTGTGAAGAAAAATGGACCTACGAATCGCAAATCTCAGCTTTGTAATGGAGCTCCATTAGCAAACCTGACGACACTGTAAGCTCATTAGATGATACAGTTAAAGGCAATGTGGAATACCTCACATGGTAAACAATGATTGATTATTCATAGATGAGACGGGATACATATAAATATATATTCGTCTATTGAGAAATGTGAAAATGAAGCACGTCATAATGCGAATCCAACAATGTATGCATCTTGCTTACCTTTATGACGTGACTCGATACCGATCATGAGACATAACGTTGAAAAATTCCTCTAAGGTTTATTTTTGGGCCCAGGGAAAAATCGAGCTCACCTAAAATTCTCATCTTTCCCATGCGATTGTGTAAAAATTGGCAATATTGCACTGAAAAAGAAGAATCTTAAATTTGCCGCCAAGAAGTATTTCTTCTTAAATCAAGAATTTCGCTGGTTAATATGAACTACTTTTTTGCTTGACCCAAGCATGATTTTTCTTGTATCAAGAAAAATTCAGCTTAAAGCAAGTTAAAAAAAAATCCTTGGCGGCAAATTCAAGAATTATCATGCTTGAGCCAAGCTACTTTTTTTTCAGTGTGAATATCAATAGCAGTGGTGGAATAAATGCATGGATGTAGCCAGGGGGAACCTAGCCCCCTGGAATTGAAAATCGTATCATCTGATCTCCCGCTAGAAATTCTATAAGGTGGAAAAAATCCTCGTCAGAGATAAATCTTTGACGCAATGTAGGTAACTCGTTGTAACAATCCGAACAAATTTTGAGCGGAAAATACTTAAAACGACGTAATTTGTGCGCGAAAAGAAACGGAAAATGTGCGTCACGGACGCGTCGGAACGCGCTTTTTTGGAGTTGAAATTTCAAAAATTTTCCAGGTTCCCACCGGACTCTCTCCCCTGATAGGAGAGTCAGGCCGTCTCTAGCAAAATAACCTAGTTACACCTTTAAATAAAGAAAGTCGAAAAAAGGACCTTGAGAGTTTTCTTTCAATTGAAACTTAAATTTTTTCGATTGCTCGAAAACTTTTCGATTAATAAATGCTCTTCATAAGGTTTAGTTTATTCACAGCAAAAATCAGTGCCATTATCTTTGTGTTGTAAGACAATTAATGCGTGTGTTTTAGATTGGTCTAATGCGGTATGGCAAGCTCCTAGCAGAAGACAGTCCGAACAAATTATTAGAAGATCATAACACGAATAATTTGGAGGATGTCTTTTTAGCTTTATGTCGACGGGATGAAGCTGCTAAAGAATTCAAATGGGTAAGTCCGTAATTGAACAATCGCGATTCTATTAGGTCAATGTTTTCTTTTGTGTTTTTTCTTGAGGCACACCTAAGCTTGAAGTGGGTAAGACTGGACAAAGAGCGCAAAAAAGAAGGAGAAAAAACCGAACTTAAATTGATCCATCGATTGATTTCCAGTTTTTCCTTGATCAGAGAGTACACATACAATTCGAGATTAAGGTGAGTGAACTACGAGGATTGTGGCTGTCTCATTATTCATTCTTTCAATGCGAAGTCAACTTCGACTCGTAAGGACTTCACAGTGAAAAAAAACCTTCGTCAACTATTTAAATCTATCATCAAAATGTGCATTAATTGGAAATGTTTGAGCAATATGTCTTTTTGTGCAGAGGGTTAAAAAAAATAAATAAAAAAATATCACTTGTAAGTTGTAGTTTAGGACTGGTAACGTGCGTGTAAGTCACACGGACGCATACGAAATCAGATGAGAATGGTTGAGATTTTCTTCCAGGATAGACACGAGTCGAAAAATCTCCATTCGACATTTAGAGGTTTTCTTTTATCTGCAGACAGACTAACATCTTTAGTGGAATGAAATTCTTAGGCCTTAAAGTGCGTAAAACCACTCTATTTTGATGAAAAATTAAGGCAGAAACCTCCAGTTAATTATAAAAGACAATAATTTTCTTAAACAGACAGACACACTCTCCCAATATAGAGTCCGTTTGCTTCGAAAAGTTTAACACCTATTTTTGCTTTGATAAACTTTTGCGCATTGTGGATATGTAAATATGGGAAATCACGAGGAAAAACAACAAGATCCTGCAGTGTTTTTGAGGCTATTTTCAATATTTCTTTCTTTTCTTTTCAGGATTCTAGTTTTTTCTCCCGAGGAGCTGCAAAACCAACCATGCCACTACAAAACAATAGTAATTTTAATACATCTAGGTTTAAGGCACAATTTTTAAAGAATATCTACTTGCTGATGAGGAATATACCGTAAGTTTGAAAGAAAATGCATAATTAAAATACTTGATCCTGATATTATGAATTCTGAGCACAAAGAAGCTTCTAATAAAATGTGAATAGACACAGTGTGTGCTTTGTCTTACTTCCTCATTTTGACCTCCACTTCAAAGGGTCCCACGGTATGATCTTGTGGATTTTAGACTAAAAAAGTGACTCGAGATGTGTTTCTCCGACTAGGATACGGATGATGGAATTTGAATAATAATAAGCCTTAGGCATACTGCCGTGCTAAGTAAAAACGCCGTATGGGCTTTCAGACGTTGCCAAAAGTATTTCCGTAAAATACGAATTTTGTGGTAAGAAACTTGTCAATATTTTTCATATAATTTCTCAGAGAATTTCACTCGAAATTCATCTGAATTATCTGAAAATGTTTAAGAAAAATATTCTTAACATTACTTAAAAACATACATTTTATTGGAGAAAATTTGGCAACGTTCGAATGTTCATGGGGCGTTTTTCCTCAAAACGGCAGCAAAGATGTGACTACATCGTATCAGCTACGGTGAACGGTAGCCCGAAGTAACGCTTTTTTATTTACCACACCTGCTCAGCAACATTTATTTGATTACCTCCACTAGGCGTTATCGTTCTCAATTAGAGTATAATTAATTACATTTAACTAGTTTCTCGTTAACATGTATAAGCGGTCCAAAAAAACACAGGGAAACCAAACGATAGAATTAAAAGACGTTAACAGCCTCGTTACCGGCGTTGGATTTACGTATTTCATTATTAAAATGGTTCTATGATTTACTTACAAATACTGAACAGTTTATTGGGCGCTTCTGGGTACCAGATGCGCCCTTTCCAGCCGTTCGACTCCCCCGATGTAACATGTACTATACTACATAACCTTTTGCCTTATGGGTAATGACGCCATTCTGGTACACCCGGGAAAATTTGGAGATTGTTCTGCTCTTGGTATTCGTAAACATTTTCGTGAAATGTTTTGCTTTTGACATAAGAATCTCGCACGGACGTATTACCTGGTTAAATTATTTTAGGGCCTCCTTATGCTTTAAATGCTTATATCCGAGGCAGTACTTTCAGATCGATTTGAAAATATTACGAACAGTCACGTGATCTCTTCATTTTAGTGACGTATTACTGTGCTACTTTGTGATTGGTTCATTTTCTTAGCGCAGCATCGACACGTCAGCTGTTTGCGGCATTGAGCTGAAGGTTTAAGGTTATGTCATGGACCAAGAGAATGAATAAGGACCAGAGACAAGAGACCCTCCACTAGTAACTTGGCTATGGTGGAAGCTTTTACTTTCGGGACTTCAGCATTCTACTGTTGACTTACCTACATGGTTGATGTTCAACAACGTGTTGGCAGTTTCGTTTCGCAAACAAGCCGAAAATGGCCGACGTTTGGGAAAGTTGTTTGGCTTATGACGTCATCCGAAGCTCATCATCGACCATGTAGGTAAGTCAACAGCCGAAAATAGGGTGATGACTGTTGCTCGCTCATAATTGTCCATAAGGAATTGTTGAAACCCCGAAAGTAAAAGCTTCCACCTGTCGCTAGGAGGCCAGTGGAGGGTCTCTTGTCTCTGATAAGGACCCCCAACTCCAGTTAGCGGAGACATCAGCGCTGCCTGGCAGATTGTTCACGCCGTGAATATGGGTCCAGCGCCGATGTCGCCGCTGGCCGGGAGCCGCGCTTCCCCTCCCCGCCGCTGCGCTCCTCTTCACGCGGCCGCGCTCCCCCCCTGTGCGCCCTACCTCGCGGCGTCGCGACGCCGCTGTCCGCTAGATCGCGTTGACGCACCAGCTTTAGACGTTCCGCCGCTCTTTCCCGTCGTCTGATTTACAGTGCATCCTTTATGTTTCCATGCATCACCTATCGTAATTCGGCACAAACTGCACAAAGCGCTTGAGCAAATTTTCAGATCTTCGCGGTCGACCTGAGGATTTGAAGGGTTTAACGGTTAGAGATTCCCACTTTAATTTCAATCTTCGTCAGTCATCGGGTGTATAAACTGGTAATAATATGATTTGTCAAAGAAGCGCCCCCCAACGCTTTGGCGTTGGAACTGCTTGTTTGAATTCTACAGGATGGAGGTACTTTTAACAAAACAGAAATTTTGCACCAAAAGGATTAAAAGGTTAATGTTTAAAAAATATGAAATTTTCTCAATTTTTTGTTTCTTGTTTGTTTGTTTGTTTGTTGTTTGTTTGTTTGTTTGTTTGTTTGTTTGTTTGTTTGTAAAAGTAAGACCATATCTCATACCTATCAATTTTAGAAAAGTGCGCTGAGACTCTAGTGAGATACCCTAAAAATGGCCAGAACGCATTCTTCATAAAAAAAAGCTATCGGTACGTATGGTCTAAGGTTGATCATTACAGATTATTTTTCCTTTTTTGTTTCAGAATGTTACTTTTTACTTTCATGTTACCAATTATTGTGAGCGTATTTTTCTCGTTAGCCGTTGGTCACGACCCACGACATTTGGCTTTTGGCGTGGTCAACAGTGAGCTTGACAATAGTTTAATCAATTGCCCGAAGGTGTATCCTACAGACCGGTGTATATTTGAAGACAATATCACCATCAGCTGTGCGTTCATCAAAGAAATACAAGGACGAGACTACAGATTGGTGCGTATTTTTCCGCTTACTTCTGACCTATGAAAAAGGGACGATTAAAAGTAATGATGCAGAGAGTTCAAACGCTTAAAAATACTCGTTTTAACGTTTAAAATTTGAATAAAAATCATTTTAGCGAATGCATGATGCACCTGTTGTGGATTGCTTCATGTCAAATATCAGGATGAGAGGCTGTTCAAAAATTACATAACACTCTAGGGGGTTGGTGGGTCTCCATAATTTTGTGACCGAACCAGTGGCGTGGCGTGAATTGCGATATATCGATTGTTATGCCCCTTAAACCTATGGTAAAGAATCGATTATTAAGGTGTTCGCTGCGAACACCCTGTTTATCGATCCTTTTCCATAGGTTTAAATGGCATAACAATCGATAGATCGCAATTCACGCCACGCCACTGCACCGAACGTGCCAGGGGGTGAAAGGGTGTGAAGCTCAGCTTACGTAACAGTACGCACATACTGGATTTCAACTTTTTTCTTTGTGAGTTTTATTTATTAGTTTTTGCCTCATACTTTCTCGTTTCTTAAAATACAGAGCCCTTCAATTAATACATGCATTCTCCTTCCCCCCGTTTTCAGAGAGAAGATTTCTCTCGAATTTTTTATAGTAAAAAGTGAGGGTGTTAAGGCAAATGTTTCGTAATTAGTATATTTTGAGGGTGTCTGGACCAGCATTACGATCGCGTTACAAAGGATGAGTGAGTGCAGAAAAATTGAAAAAATTACTACACGTAATTTATGGACGGCCCCTAATTGACACTGAAATGACTCTCGGTGATACAGAGTAGAGAATTTTTAAAATGTAGAGCGTTGCGTTGATTGAACCATGCAGTAGATAGCTACTTCAAAAGCTAGTTCAAAAATCCACTCATCTAATAAGGATTTCAGGTGACAAAATGGATTTTCGCCTTTATTTTTCCTCATTTAATTGGAATTTTAATAAAAAATGAAATTGAAGGGTCTACGACATGAACGTGCTGAGCAGAATTTTTTAAGAAAATATTATTTCGAGTATAGGACTTAAGAATCACAAGGTATATAAACTTTGAATGTCAAAACCCAATTTTTGTCGCATCATTTAGATTCAAATTTTTACCGAGTCAAGTTTTCTTTTATAGAACTAGCAAAACCTGTCTGACTTGAAATCACGAATGCACGCCCTAGAATCTTCAATCACGAGAAAAATAAATGTTTTAAAAAAGATATATTAAATTAAACTGGAAATTCTCTAAATATGGTCAGTGAAAGATTGAACATATTTATCTAGTATGTGGAATGAAGTACCTGCACTTGACGACATTTAATAATGCGTCACTGTGACACAGCTGCATCGACCTTTGATTTTTGCTAAAATTTTCCATTTTTCATTCTCTCGCTCTCTCTCTCTCCGTTTCCATCATCCCATCTTCCCCCCTCCTTCCAAACTTCCATTTTTTACATCTTCCTCTCTCTCTCTCTCTTCCTTCCATTCCTTCCCCGATTCCTTTCATCCTCTCAAGTAGCACAGATTGCAATAAGTAGCAATTACATTGTAAAAATATTTCAATTCCACTGAGTGTTGTGTATATTGCCTAGCTCCTATTTGAAGGGGCCCCATATCTTGCAACTTATTGCAATAAAATTGAAACAAGTTGCAATTTTGCATTGCATTGCCCATCTTTCTGACACATGGAGCTCATTTTGTTGATTGTCTAAAATCGGCATAAATCGACTAAAGTATGTGAAAATATTGCAATTGAATGGTAAAAAAACTACAATTTAATTGAAATAAAATTGCAATTTAATTTCAATATTTTCGTTGCACTGTGTTACTTAGGATTGGGAGTAAAAAGATAAAAATTTAATGGGTCCTTTTAAAGTGCGCTACAGGTGTTTTTAAATGGGGATGTTAGTAGAGTTAAATAGCTAGAAAAACAGGAGAGAACAATCTCAAAACCGAGAGGGATCTGCTAATATCGTCTATTCAAGCGTCATAGTTCAATTCACAACCGCTGCAACTTCTTTCCCGACTAAGATGCGAAATTTGAAATATAACACCTATCATAGGTCCCCAAAAATTGAAATATCAATGTTTTTTTTTTTCGCAGCACGAATATTCAAATTTAGACAACGCGATTCTGGACTATCGAACCGGTAAAACATACGGATTGATTCATTTCGGTTCGAACTACACAGAAGCTGTGCAAGAAAGAGTCAAACTCCAAAAAGACGCATCGAACTTGGCGATCGAGCAGAGTTTTGCCGATCTATGGCTGGACAGCTCTAGTAAGTTTATGTTTTGTCTTAGATCCATGTAACATTTTTAAATATGCCTTGAGGTTTCTAATTGTAAAACCTTTTAAACTTAATAAATTCACTGTGTGGCGAAAAATGTTTGCACGCATTGACGGAATATAACGACGGTGTAAGTCGGCAATCACATAACTCGATTTGCGACGTCGCAGACTTCCTATCATACTTTATTTTTTAAACGGAAAACTACTCAACGGCTATTCTTTAAAACTGCAGCAATTTTTTTTCTGTATGCGAAGAAAATTCTGCAAAAACTTCAAGGAATGATGTCAATTTGTTCTCTTGTAAAAAAATAACAAAGAGACGGAGATTTTCAGACACCGCAAACGAGTTATGCGATTGCCGACTTACACCGTCGATAAGCCTATCTACTTTAGAAGTTGGATATTTAGGTATAGCCTCTTTTGAGTAAATGCGTTTATTATTTTTAAGGGTTGATTTTTATGAATAATAAAAATATAAAAAGGATCACAGGATTCAGGATCAAATTAAAGATCCAATTGCAAACTCTGTGTTCCTAATGTTGGAATATCGTCTCGTGCGTCTGTGTGGCGTGAACGCATTTTCACAGAAGAAGTCAGTTTGCTGTAGGGATTCTCCGTTTGGACACACTTTGCAGAAAAAAATGACTTCTTTTAAGCAAAAATCTTCTTGAATTTGAATCCAAGAGGTTTCGTGAAACAAGTAGAAACGATGCTTAAGCACCCAGAGTAAAGTTCTTTGTTATATCCAACAGAGACCTGCTTCAGAAAAAGCATTCTTGATTAAAGAAGAAATTTCTTGTCGGTAAATTCATGTTACTTCGTGACAAACAGTAACGCACCCTCTCCTCTGTTCTTTTTGCACAAAATATTCCGCATCAGTTTTTTATAGTTAGTTTAGCGTTTTGTAGTTTCAGTTATGTTATCCGATTTCATGATGGTATCTGGCGCAAAAACTTGGCTTCAGAATAATAAATCTTGTTGATTTTAACCATTTTCAACGAACAAATACCAAAAAACATTTCCGTAACGATGTTTCATAACCATTATTTTTTCGATATTTTCTTGTAGATTTACATGTTCTCTATCAGATGCAGCGAGATTTCTATAACGGAATCAAGGCGGCTTTCAAGAAAATATTGAAACCCTGCGCAAACGAATCTGAGACTGCGGCTGAGTCACTGAGGCTACCTATTACGGTGAGTTTTAGATTTACGAAGCGGGGAAAAGTACTTCAATACTTTATCACACCAATTTCGCCAAAATCAAAGGAGAACTTTAGTAAATCGTCAGTATTGACTTTATAAGTTACAGACAGGGCTGGATTAAGGGGGTGGTCATATGGGCCGCAGCCCATGGCGGCAAAATGTAGGGGGCGGCAAATTTTGCAATCTTTTTGAATGTAGGTATCAAAATAGAGAGAAAAAATCGGATTCAGAAAATAAATTACAAACGAGAAAAGACGACAAAATCTCTCATTTCCTCAGAGTAAAAGTAGAGTAATTTCTAATTTTGTCGTCCTCGGTGAAACAAGAGACAACACCTTCAATTGGACCGAGTTTAACAGAAAGGAACCAAGCCACATCAGCTGTTGTCAAGTTTAACTGGGCAATTGAATTTTTTACGAGAGAACGTTTGTTCGGATTTCTTTGAAAATGTTAAGGAATTTGCTTCGCACCATGGAGAATTTTCACTGAAATTTGCACGAAAATCCGCACAACCATTTTCATGTAAAAAATTAAATTGCCCCATTAAATTTGGCAATAGCTGACGTGGCTTGGTTCCTTTCTGTTTAACGCGGTCCAATTAGTCGAGTTAAGAGAGAAACCAAACACGCAATTTGACCTGGAACGGAGCGAGCGGCGCGGCGGTCAGCATAAAGCGCATAGCGCCTACAAGACTGCATGAATACTTCACGCATTGCGTTAAACACACTGCGGTCAGCAGCAGTCGGCTGGAAGCGCATAGCGCCTACAAGACTGCATGAATACTTCACGCATTGCGTCAAACACACTGCGGTCAGCAGCAGTCGGCTGGAAACGCATAGCGCCTACAAGACTGCATGAATACTTCACGCATTGCGCCAAACAGTGTGGTCAGCAGCGGTCGGCGTGAAACGCATAGCGCCTACAAGACTGCATGTATACTTCATTGCGCCAACACAGTGCGGTCGGCGCGGCGGCGGAAGTTAAAATTTTTAACCACATCTATGTTTGTTCTTTCATAATTTTTTCGTTCGTTACATTTTGTCTTTGTGTTTTCGTCCTCACTGACTTTCAGATACTGATTTTTCATAGTCTGCCCTGAAAAATTTACATTTTTCGACCTGCATAACGCTTGAATATTTATCTAACTTGTTGGTACAAGGTATACTGAACCGAAAAAAGAAAACTGCAAAATCGGATAGTCACCCGTTTCCCTTGAAATGGCCAAAAATTGGTATTTACAATGAAATACTTCGATTTTTCCCTTTTCCCGTGGCTGTTTCGAGCATTTCCGATTGAACTTTCGAAATTTCCCTTTGCGTGCAGATGCTTCTATCCATAAGTGTTACTAAGCCGTAAAAAAGTGAAAATCGAAAAAACCCGAGTTGGTGTGTTTTCGAACTCACTGATTCAATTTTGGACTGATATTCATCAGGATATTTGCAGTCTTTTATATTTTTTTCTTATTTCATCGTTCGACTTAATTTATCAACTAAAACAAGTTGATCGATTTTGTTCAAGTGTCCGCTAAAATTCTTCATTTTTTCCTTTCTCCTAATTCAGATGGAACAACCGGTTTTCGGAAGTTATGACTATGATTTCTCGACGTTCTGTACGCCAGGTTTAGTAATAATGTAAGTATTTTAATATGTAAATACCAGGACAAATTCATCATTCTAAACGCCGTATAGATAAGTAAAAAATGAAAGAGAAATAAATTACATTCCGCAAACGATATTCCGAAAAACAAGTAGTGTGTTGTGAAGTACTTTCAAGAGCTCATTGATTAAGTGATCTTTGGATATTCCTGGACACGGTTAGAGTTTAAAAATAATGAAACAAGGAATGCTTGTAAAAAAAAAAAAAAAAATTATCGCAGTAGCGTACAGGAACACGATAAATCACGCAAAACTGCACTTATGAGGTATCAGACATAGAACTAGGAAAAATAATCTCTAATAATTGATCGATGAAAATTTGGAATGAAAAAGTTGTAAATAAGAAAGCTAAAAATATATGTTCAACAAAGGTACCTAATTATGAACTGCAGGCAATATGCAAGCTGTATGATGCGTCTCACTTGCAAATCACAATATTTCATTCGCAGGTTTTATTCTTGGCACGATTCGACTTGGAGCGCCTGCATTTATCCTTGATACTGTACGCGTTGCCTCTCAGTTAATTTAGTTGCTCATTCAGATCAAACGCAACTAAGATCACAGATTTCACCACACTCGTTTCTCTGTTCATCACAATGGTTTCAAATCAACGGCGATCGCTGATTGCCAACACTTTATTAAAACCAAGAGCAAAAAATCTACGCATTTGACCACGTTTTAAGTACGCATATCTTAAAGTTCGTTTTGCAATTTTGAAATCGAATCATACCTGCTGGTTTGTTGCCTGGCTGCTATACGGAATTTTATGAAGGTTTGGGGGAGTTTGCATTTTAATTTATTTTTGTCGATTTGAACATGATTATTTTTTGTTTTATTATTTCAGAGCCGTGTTTTATCTACCCACAGTTTTTACGACTGGAATCATCGGTGAAGAAAAAGAGAGTGGGGTGATGGAGCGAGTCATGAGCTCAGGTAAGCTGATGGATGATTTTGCTTTACTAAAATGGACTGCATTTTGCAATTTGGACCTATAAATTCTGGCTCATCTAAAAAAACACTTATGTGCATAGGGAAACTAATGGCTCATACGTTGTTTTTAAACCGGGTCGGAATTTATAGGTACAAATTGCAAAATGCAGTCCAAATATGCCGCTTTGCTTTCGAATCAGTTGGCCTGATCCAGGCTCGAAAAGTTTCAAATAGGCATCTAACTGACATCAATAAATTTAAGAGCTTTCGGTTTGTTAGCCTGAATATATCGATAGAAAACTCTGAGTTTGACATTACTTTACCTATTAAGATGAATTCATATTAGTTTTTAATAATTTCATCGGAAATATGGATTTTCATGAAATTCATCTTATTTCATTTTTCAGGTATTACTTTTCTGGAGGTTGCGTTGTCCCACGTAATAGTTCAAATGACCATTTTGGTCATACAAATCGTGGAATTATTGGCCATCATATTCTTGGTTTTTGGTCAGCCGTTTAAAGGTGACCCCACCCTGGCATTTGCATTGCTCGTTGTAGTAGGAAGTCAAGGAATGTTATTTGGTAAGTAGACGATGGTTTATTCTTATTTTCTTTTTGGCGATGTGCATTTTTACAGTCTGATGAAACTTTTGTACACCTAAATATGAATGGATACCATGATATCCACAAGAGGACGCGCGTAAAAAAAAAAAAAAAAAAAAAAAAAAAAAAAAAAACCACAAAGAAATCGACAAAAAAAAATTATTCGTGCGACGTAATTGTCATACGAAGTTATTTGAAGGTAGAGAATTTCATTTCTGTATCAGCACTTGACGCATGTAAAAAGAAGAAGAAAAAAATTTGCATAAGGTAAGATCCTACAGTTCTGAATGTCATAAAAACGTCTTTTTCTCATTTCCAATAGAGAAATCTGATGAGCATTCTACGATTTTGTAACACTTTTCGAATGTAAGGAAACCTTCATTATTCAATGTGGCAAGCTAAGCGATTAATCCATAATTTACATCTTAACAAGTGGATTCTTGGCAAGTGAAGGATTATTTTGATTATTTGGTTTCACAATGAAATGAGAAATTACACTGATCGACAAAACAACGAAGGAGAACAAAAAGGAAAAAAACAGAGACAAATTTTTGAATTTCTAAAGGCCGAGCTTTATTAATTATGGGATGCCAAGTCTGAAAAAAGTGGGGAGAAATTCAAAAAGCGCAAATTTTCATGAGCACAAACGATGATTTGAGCAAATGATTGCCCTTAAAATTCATAAAAAGGAGACAAGGAAAACTAGAGCTGACTGGAGCCTCAAAGAAAGCCTGAAAATTCAAAACGCCTTCACTTACGAGCATATGCAATACGGACATCCGTGGCGTTCGAATAGTTGCATCCAGGCGTTGAAATAAAATGCGCTCAATGATTGTTGCATGCGATATCGAGGGTGCCGTGCTCGTCTAATTCCAGCGTCGCTATTGTGTCGATGAAGTAAAGTTATTACTGCTTTTTATTTCGACATTTTTAATTTTTTGAAAAACGTATTAATTGTTTGAATATATTAAACTGTTGCCGATCCTCGAAATAAAACAACTAAAAAAAAAGAAGTATCCGTGTAAGATTTGTGGAGGTCCTTTTAATCTACTGTACCGAGTCATCCTTTGTTTGGATTTTCCCCTGTTTTGAAAAAAAAATTATTCTGACGTCTAGGTGCGAAATTTTCCTACGAAAATCCTCGAGACCAGCCTAAACCCTGGTAAAGATTGGCGGTAGAATCTGTGTTCCAAAATACCATAAAGCCGGCTGTAAGATTTCCAATAGCTTCTGTAGCCGGCTGTACAATTTCTTTCAGCCTTTTATAGCCGATGGCGACTAAGCAACAGCCAGACGATAAAGTTTATGCTAAACGTTACTAAATACGGATACTAGGACTTAGTTAGTTTTTGGACCACCGCTCTCTTTTTGTGCCGTAGTAACTTGATTTATTTTGCGAGGAATGTTCCGTACTTTTGAAGGATGCCTGTCATTCTTAATATGTTGGAGGGCTTTCAATTTCTTATGATACTGTGCAATATCTCTGGTGTGAAATAGTTGTTTCAGACGCCGTGGCACGTTGCGGCGGGCGGGCAGAGAGCATGAAACGCGCATTGGCGCCTACAAACCTAACAGGGATACTTCACGCATTGCGCAATGCGTGAAGTATCCCTGTTAGGTTTGTAGGCGCCGCAGTGCGTCGCCGCTCCGCTTTGTGTTAGGCTTTAATATTTTATCTTGCGGAGTCAGCGATTTATAACTCATGATTTTGAAATGTTTGCACACTCTGTATGGATAATTCTCATTTTAATTGATGAAAAAAAATATGTGTTAAAGGAAAATATAATGTGTGTTTTGTAAGTACCAATGTAGTTCCGTATCAAACTTAATGATTTCCAAAGCACACGAATTTCTACACAATTTCGTATAGCCTTTTATAGCTAATGGCGATAAAGTGTAAAGCCCGGCGATAGGAACTATAGCCCGACTGTATACTTTTTTATAGCTTCGTACAGCCCGGGTATATGATTTGCTCCGCTTTCTACAGCCAGCTATGATTTTCAATAGCCTTCTTTAGTCGGCTATAAGAACTCCTGTGGTATTTCGAAACGAAGCTCCTATCGCCAATTTTTACCAGGGAAATTCCATGCATAATTTTCCAGTTAAGACGTTGATAAAATGGAATGCATTTGCAATTTGAAACTATACATTCTGGCCCAGTTTAAAAACAACGGATGTGCCAAAGTTTCCCTATGCACATAAATGTTTTCTCAGATGAGCCAGAAATTTATATTTCCAAATTGTAATATGCAGTCCAAATCATCATGCGCATGTTTCCTTTTAAATTTTGGTTTATTCAGGTACTTGCATGTTTCGGATGAGTCTCAACACTCCTTTTGCGCAGATGGGCTACCTACGCATTTACCACCTTCAGATGTGTGCTTGGATTTGCGCTTTTGAGTAGATACCCGGCACCGTCCATAAAAAGACGTCATTTTCGACTCAGCGACCCCACATTATCCGAATTGAACCATCGGAACTTCAGAGCATTTATGTATGTTCAATTTTATACATCGTAGAGAATTTTGTTGACTTACTTAGGTATATTTTGATTAGAGGTTTCGGTTTGATTTCAGGAATAATATTGTCGATTACTTCAAAAAATCTGACTGCTGCTGGATTCGCTGGCATTGGAAGCAACTTCTTACTCATGTTAATTTGTGGTAAGTTCATCTTAGAGTAGAACAGACTCAAAATTATTTTCAAGTGAGACTTTCAATGCAGACTTTCAGGCTTCGAGTGATCACTGAATTAGCATGATCCCACTCACGGGTTGGGTGGTTGTGCGGCGCGAAATGAACAAACCCTCGTAAAATGGCCGGCGTTGAGGCATTCTAGAATTTGGATCAGTGAAGGAATATTTGTCTCATTTCAGGAAACATGAGATAACAAGAGAGGAAGAAACATTAAGAGAACAACCGGCGGTAAATCGTAAAAAATTGCCTGTTGCATTTTTGATTGGGCAGGCCTGATTGACACATCTGTAATTGGGCTTCTTTTTTAAGGCCTTGAGCATTTTCATTTTTCACCAAATATGCGCTTTATTTTTCAGGATTCTTTTGGGCCCTGGAAGGAGCCCACTACAGCATTCAACTTTTTAACCGATTAGTTCCTCTGACTCAACCAATTATCTCATTCCGAGCTATCACCATGAGGTATTCCAACATTTTCGCCCCTGAAATATTCAAAGGTTTTGTCAGTGCAATGATATGGAATGTGATATTCCTCGTGTTCATCTACCTGTTCATGAAACTTCGCAAGGACTTGTGGAAAGTCAAAGGCTGATTTTGATCAAATATATGAATTGAAACAAGTGCTCAACATCACTGATTCATCTTAAGCAAGAGAGTATTTATTCACTCTGGGTTTTGCAATTTTTTATGACGTAGACTGTACAGTGGACCTAAACTTAACTGTACCTATTTATTTTTTAAGTATTTATTGTTCTTTGTACATTTTATGGCACACCTATCCATAGAAAATTAAGACTTTTATATTGTTAGAAAGATTACCAGTTTTTAGGAAAATAGATTATTTGTTGATAAATTTGTAGTTTTAATTCCGACCAATTATCTTTTAGGATGGATGGTAAGGCTCAAATCTTAAAATGTCGGTGAAAATGCAAATCAATGGCCAATGTGCAAAACCGCGTACCTCCACTGTGATGTTTCAGAATTTTCACTCCTAATTCATTTTATCAAAAAGGAACAAGCCAACTTCAGAGCTTGAACTTTAAACAGAATATTTTGTTAACAGAGAAGAAAAAGTAAGGCAGTTTTTAAGATTTGAATTACATCAACTAGTTTTCGAGAGAAAAAATAAAGTATGACAGGAAGTTTGCAACATTGCGAACGGAGATGCTTGGTTCCATTCTTTTGCCATCGATATTTTGTAACTTGAGGAATCTAGATTTGCAATCAGCAGTAAAGAAAACCTTTAAATATCCCTGTACTTGATGTTTTAAATTAGTAGATATCATGAAGTAAAGCCTGTAGTAGGTACTTAAAAATTAAAAACTTTTTTTCCATGCTGGAAGGATTGACAAGGATGGAAGATAAACAATTATGTGATACAAATATAAAAAAAATTTATGAAATTTAATGATATGATACAAAAAGGAGAGGGTAAATGCTGCAACAGTTACAGTTAAAGTTACAATGAAACAATGAAGGTAGCTTGTTAAGCACAAAACAATCAACATTTGGTAAGCTCCAAGAACTGACCATGTTATGCATCAGAAATTTCCTATGACAAGAAATAAAAATACTCAGTAGGTGCTTAAATTTGAGAAAAATTGATTTATCTCAATGTTGCCATTGAATTGAAGCAGAGACAAGCAGGTTGGGCTTTTTTTGACTGTGTGCTGAAGTTGGGCCAAAAATATAAATCATTTTTTCATTTTATTTTTTTTTTAATTCCGGAAGTTTTTATTCTAAAGGTTCTGATGTTTCAACATATGACTATTAAATTTTAAAAATCAGCAACTTTCTACCTCATAGATGAAATTTAAAACAATATTCACAAGACAGGCAAGATGCTTTGTGGGTAAAATAAGCAACCAACTTTAAGGTTATTCATATCGAGGTCTTGTCATGGTCAAACTGGCTAGCATTTTATTGCACTGAAGAAGCAAATATTTTGGCAAATTTTGACTTTTCATCAAAAAAAAAAAAAAAAAGGACAATAGTTGCTGCGCATCAGCCGAAAGAATATTATCAAACAGAATAAATTGCAAATTTTACAATGATGGAAACAAGATTTAGCGTTAAAAAAAGTTGCAAGCTTTTTTCTTTTTGAAAATGATTCTTTACTCTCCTACGAAAAGAATGTTATCACTTTTTGGGCTAGGAAAGTGAAATCTGTCAAGTTTTTGGCTTACATATTACATTGATAGATATGTTAAAGCAATTTATTACATGCTAGTTTGGCCACGCCAAGAACATCCAACTAAAGTCTTTTGAGACCTAAATTTGAATCACTGTATTTCAATCTCATCCTAGGCATAAAATATTGAAAATTCAACTTTAATTTAACGTTTCTGCAAAGTTAAAACCAATAAACATAACAAGTGATGATAAAACGAGGGGAGCCTGTTTGTCAGACAAAATGGAAGTAAAATATCACAAAAATAATACTTGCACTAAATCAATATGGATGAATTAAAATATATTTTTCTTGGAAAGAAGAAAATGACACTTATAAATTTTTTTTTCTTCTTTTTTGGGAGGGTACAATAATTTATAAAAAATACTGCACTCCTTCCAGATTACTGGCTCTCCCTAAACTTTGACAAATTTTTAAAGAAAATTTTATCCGACAGATACTTGCATTTCAGTGCTTGGCAGTATAATTCAAGAAAAAATAAGGATTCCTCACTTACATAAACCACCTTGGCTGAAGAAGAGCAAATTTCAAGTTTTAAAATAATGCAAGTATTGAAAAAGTTGTCGGGCAAAAATGAATAAACAACTTAATAAAAGTAGAAAATTAACATCTCAATAAAATCGACAAGGATAATAATACAGGGTTATCAGTCTTGCATAATTATTTGACAGACAAATATTTTAAAAGTGTACACTCGTCCACATAAGATGGAGAATAATGTGGATTATAGCTTCAAATTTATTACAAAGTGGTACAAATTAAATAAGGCACTTCATGATAACAGCTCATACAATTATAATAATTGCTATTTCTGAATAAAAATCTAATGATAATAAAATGTTCCGTAAACTTAAATGGTATCCTAAACTTTTTATAGGGCAATATTTTCACTTTGAAAAGGGAAAAATGGGGGGGGGGATTTAAAGTATTTCTGACTAAAATTGGAGAGAAGAAAGAAAATACGAGGTAAAGAATGATGCAGAGGAACGAAACTGAAGGAAGAAACTATTGAAAGTTTGGTATCTTGTTGTAATGAAAGGAAATCTTTCCCTGACATTCAAAATCTAATCATAAAAAGGGTTCTATTGAGCGCTCTGACAGAAATTCTACTGAGGGGACCACTGGAAAAGTTTTGACTCTAAGTTAATTTTCATCAAGAAAATTCAGCAAAAACGTGTGTCATAAAATTTAAAATGAATGGTTGATTTTTTTTAAAAAAAGGTACATTCAACATTTTTAAAGAGAGAAATTACTTAAAAACATGAGATGAATATATAATATTTACAATATGAATTTTTTACTTTAAAAGACAGCCACTTGTTTTCATCATAGGTAACGTATCGATAATGAAACTGCAAAAATACGTATCTTCACCTAAGTTTTAGAAAAATGACTTTTTATTTCTTACTAAGAAAGTCAAGTATGATAGGTGGTCTGTAATGCATTAAACCCAAATATGTGTTTTTGAAGTTTCATAGTCGAAATGCTTCTAAGAGTCAACTAAGAAGGAGAGGGAGAACTGATACGGAGGAACCATATACTTAATTAAAGGAGAAAACATTAACAAAAATAACTACTTAGCAGAAAAAATGTGATTTAAATGTATGATAATTAACAAATAGTGAAAGGAATGCATTGGAGCAATCATGCTACACTAGGTTCATTATGCCGATGCAGAATTTTCCTGAGTGACTTTGACATGTAATACGGACGGTTTGCTGTTCCATCATTTCTTTCAGAATCTTCACCTGAAATTAGAACAAATACAAAATCTTTGATGAGACAAACCTTTCCAATTTTTAAGAATTAAAAAAATGACACGAGCAAATTTTGAGTCTGGAAATGTGTAGATAGGCTTTCAAAGCTAATTTGATAGATAACAGATTTCAAAGCATGAAGGCTGCATACATGATCGTTCCTTAAACAGCACCTCCTTAAGAAGCCTCATATGATTATTGTTGTGAACAAGGGTGATTAATGTGACATTATTGTAGTCTTCTAAAGTGATTCAGTAATGATCGTACAATTTGATCATACAGGCTACACTTTAATTACATAAATTTCAATTACTACTTATAGATATGTTTAAAAGTAGCAATTTTGATAACCATGAGAAAACTTCAAAATTTGATGGTGTGTAGCAGTACGTACTGATACTGAATAATTATTAGTGGAGGGAAGTTGTTTTGAACTCAAGGAACTAATTCAAATATATACGTTTTTAATTTTTATTTCATGAAATCTATCAATATAAGACCTTGATGAGGGAGGATGTAAGTTAAAAATTAGAAGAATAGTAAACAATCTTATACTTACAAAAACATAGGAACAAAGTTTCGATAGCCATCGTATAGACCTTGAAAAACATGGAGGCAATAAGGAACGAGAAGATGGCAACAAAAATGATCGGGACTCCAGGGTAATTCAATGAAGCCATGACATCATTTGGACGGATCATAAGGAAGTAGTACATGATACCAACCATTATTCCTGTGATGACAACTTTTCCGATGAAGAAAAGCAGAGATGTAACCTGAAAAAATAAGAAAGTTAATTAGACTTCATTTCATTTTCAAAATAAATTTAGTTATTTCGTTTGATCACTCCTACTTTTTGCACCAACAATGACGTTAGGAAACAAAATAAACTCCAGCTTTGTCTCCAAAACATTAAAAATAACTCGCAAAAATTTCCAATCACAGCCTCTATTCATTGTACTAAATTAATTTAACCATATGTAAATGTTAATGACGAATCATTTTGGTAAAACAAAAAAATAAAAAAAATCAAGAAGAGAGGCCAGATGTAAAAGGTCTTTAACATGTTGAGGGAAGAGGCTCCTCCTACATTACATGGAACTATTGGACATCAAACGCCAACTCATTTCCCTGTAAAATGTAGAAATTATGCATGCGTATCAAAGGCTGAAGTGCAGTTCAAAACCACATACCTCCATTGCGATGTTTATCTAGATTTTTGCTCCTATTTTATTATTTCAAAGAGAGGCAAGCTAATTTTAGAGTTTAAATAGAATATATGGCTAGCAGAAAAGAAAAATCAAGAAAATGCGCTAGAAATTACGTTAACTGTTTTCCAAATAGAAGATAAAATATGACAACAATCTGCAACATCACAGACGGAGGTACATAGTTTCGCAAATTGGCCATCAATGTGCACTTGTAACAATCGCTCAGGAAGTTTTGAGGACTTTTATGAAAGGTTATTCATGTTGAAGACAGAAAATTCCTGCTATAGAGAAAATTATGCAACATGTTTGGATACAAAATTTGAATGGTGTTCAGTATGAAAGGTTCAGCTGGCTAGCACTCACCTGATCCAAAACAACAACTCTGATTGCATTTCGACTAAGAAGACCGAAGGCATCCTTTGCTGAACGAGTGAAGTTACTGCCGTGGATTGCACACATGATATACGCATTTCGACTGATAAAGCGTAGAACAGCATCCAAGAACGTGAAAAAGCAGCGGAAACACCAGATGACTGCTTTGGCGATGGAACTGTCTTGATACTTTTTGCACGTTTTCTGGATATACTCAATCATAATTCTTATGTAGCCACAAATTGCTATGAGCAGAGAGCCAAAAGCAATTGTCCCAAGGTGATACCTGGTGGAGAATGAAAAAAATTGGGTAAGAAGACTATCAGAATAAAGAGGAGAGAAAATGCTGCATTAAGTGAGCTTCATTACAGTTTTTTTTTTATTCTTAGTCTAACCGATTGCAATACTAGGATGAATACCTATGCTAGTCATAGCAATTCTCGAAATGGGGACTGAAGGAGGACTTGTCATGAAACTTGACATTAATGCTTTTGTTAAGTGCATCAGTTTTTTACAGAAAGAGGAGGCAAAATAATAATTGGTAAAACAACAGGTCAAGTGAGAAAAACTTAACTACATCGATAACTAAACGCAATTTTTTATTTTTTCGCTTCAAGATGACTTGTTTTACAGTTGAATTTTTTAGCTTGTGCTTTCATTTTGAAGCTGAGAGAGAATTTAGCCTACCGAATTTTTAATCATAACTTGTGTAGGAGGTCAAACTACAATGTTACGCAGTACGCCTGTCTGCATTACTGCAGACTAACTGCTGGAATTTTATGTTCATCTCTCGGAACAGACAAGACTAAGGTGGAATAACGCTATTTTTATGATAGTGGATTGATCGTTTGTGTCATACAGATGACAGAAATAAATACTTTGAGCTCTTTATTAGGCCATATATTTAATCAGTTATCAGTAAGCAATTGGGTGCCTTATCTAGTAAATTATCTGGCTTGATGAAAAGATCAAACTTTGGATCTGAATAATGTGTACAACACAATCGACCAATCACACATCTACCTTCACTAAATGTCTGCCTCTAGAACCTCAACAAAAAAATATTCAACTTATCGCAATTAGATATTCCAACATCTTACCGGATTGTCCTGGCCAATGAGCCACAAATAACAAAATATGGAACATCCCGTTTGTGTAGCGTCCAATACCAAGTGGCAAAAACTCCAGCCAAGACCATTTGCGAAAATCCGGAGACAAATGCCATGCCCCACAAAAGTCCGAATAAATTGTAAAGATGCAGATAGTCGATATATCTATCTGACTCACGTGGAGAATACGTGCACTTGGCATCCAAACATGGAGTAGATGGAGAAAACTTGTTGTGACAGTTGAGTTTCCATTCGTTCAAGGTGCACAAATCTCCATCCTGTTTTGGAGAAAAAAATAAAACTGGAGTCAAAAAGGTACATTTCGTAAAACCTGCAAAATAGGGTGTCCCACTTTGAGGGTCACCTCCGAATTTTGATGATGGTACCCTCTAAATCGTTGACCCCACTCATAAAAATAAGATTGCACTAAAGAAAAAAATTCTAAAAAAATTTTTAAGGGTTGCGCACGGCCAAAAACTACCCCCCGGAATAGGGCAAAATGCAGAATTTTGCCCATTTTGACGATTTTTTTAAACAACATTGTAATTGAGCTAGGGTTCTGAAAATTTCACAGTAAGAGCATATGTTAGGGTACTTTAAAGAAAAAATTTTGTTCATGTCATCATGCGTTCCCAATTTTTGCTAAAAATCCTCAAAATCGGCTAAAAACGCGATAATTTCAAGATTTTGTATTTTTGTCTCATGACGATTTTTTCAGCTGACAAAGTTAAATTAATCATGAAACGTACCATTAATTGCATCTTTATACTCATTTTGACCAAAATTCATACTTTACTTTATTAACCCCTCCCCCTCCCCCTTCTTTATAACCGTAAATTCAGCGTTTCCTAAGTTGCGATAGGTGCATGTGATTTTTTTCTTTTTTCCATTAAAGATAATACTTTTATTCATATTCTTACATTTTAAATGTCGACGTAATGTTTCATTAAAGTGGTACTAACTTATATACAATGAGAGAGCATGATGTGAACTTGTTTTTAAAAAAAAAAAAAAATAATAACTTGTATTTTCGAAAAAAAAAAATTAATTTTACTAAAATAAATGGGAATGGACTCAAGCGCCAAACAATTAGAAACAGCATCATTCCTTTCTTCTAAAATACTTTCACAGAAGCTCCGTAGAAAAAGAAGAAACACCGACTCAATATTACTTCAAAACACGAGGTGAATCTTCCAAAAAAAAGTGGCAAGGTGCCTAAACAGTAGAGGAAATGCATGATTACTTCCTCTTTGAATACTTAACAACTGACGCTTCAGCGATAATAACAGGCCAGTTCATCCCTCTGTTTTCGAAACTGGGGCTATTTTTCGGCGTCAATTTGATCCAACAGAAAGTGATTTGAAAGGACTTCAAAAAGTTTGCTTATTCAGTTTAAGATGTTCAATCTTTGCTGGTAAAAACCTCAGCTTTCAATTATTATTGCCCTTAAAGATGCGATTTGTATTTTACAAAAAAGTTATAGGTTAGGTTAGGATGGTTACTTAGTATACTTTAGAACTTCAGAGCATACTACTACTAAGTATAGTTCAGAAAAACGAGTTTAGTCTTCCAAAAAGAAGTGGCAAGGTTATAGTGCAAGGCAATAGGTGACAAAAAACAGTTGAGGAAATGCATTATTCCTTTCTTTTTATGTACCTGGTAAAGTTAGGAGGAAGTTTCGTCAAAGAAGATTCAATGACTATTCATGTGATGCAATTTCTTAATTTTTTCGTTGTTATGAAATCAACCATATGATAGGATGAAAATGTGTGTAATTCAGTGTCATTTTTCACTAGCTTGCCGAGACAATTATCATTGCTCTTTTTAGTTACTAAAGCTTTAAATGTTTTTCTTTTCATGCCATTAGAAATAAATCAATCAAAAACAGACAGAGGCCCCAACCTATCACTAAGATAACTTTAATGTCTTGAAAAAGTGGCCAATGAAGCCTCTGATACTCTCTTATTAATACTATTGTACCTACTTTTTTGTAAAATACAAATCGCATCTTTAAGGGCAATAATAATTGAAAGCTGAGGTTTTTACCAGCAAAGATTGAACATCTTAAACTGAATAAGCAAACTTTTTGAAGTCCTTTCAAATCACTTTCTGTTGGATCAAATTGACGCCGAAAAATAGCCCCAGTTTCGAAAACAGAGGGATGAACTGGCCTGTTATTACCGCTGAAGCGTCAGTTGTTAAGTATTCAAAGAGGAAGTAATCATGCATTTCCTCTACTGTTTAGGCACCTTGCCACTTTTTTTTGGAAGATTCACCTCGTGTTTTGAAGTAATATTGAGTCGGTGTTTCTTCTTTTTCTACGGAGCTTCTGTGAAAGTATTTTAGAAGAAAGGAATGATGCTGTTTCTAATTGTTTGGCGCTTGAGTCCATTCCCATTTATTTTAGTAAAATTAATTTTTTTTTTTCGAAAATACAAGTTATTATTTTTTTTTTTTTTTAAAAACAAGTTCACATCATGCTCTCTCATTGTATATAAGTTAGTACCACTTTAATGAAACATTACGTCGACATTTAAAATGTAAGAATATGAATAAAAGTATTATCTTTAATGGAAAAAAGAAAAAAATCACATGCACCTATCGCAACTTAGGAAACGCTGAATTTACGGTTATAAAGAAGGGGGAGGGGGAGGGGTTAATAAAGTAAAGTATGAATTTTGGTCAAAATGAGTATAAAGATGCAATTAATGGTACGTTTCATGATTAATTTAACTTTGTCAGCTGAAAAAATCGTCATGAGACAAAAATACAAAATCTTGAAATTATCGCGTTTTTAGCCGATTTTGAGGATTTTTAGCAAAAATTGGGAACGCATGATGACATGAACAAAATTTTTTCTTTAAAGTACCCTAACATATGCTCTTACTGTGAAATTTTCAGAACCCTAGCTCAATTACAATGTTGTTTAAAAAAATCGTCAAAATGGGCAAAATTCTGCATTTTGCCCTATTCCGGGGGGTAGTTTTTGGCCGTGCGCAACCCTTAAAAATTTTTTTAGAATTTTTTTCTTTAGTGCAATCTTATTTTTATGAGTGGGGTCAACGATTTAGAGGGTACCATCATCAAAATTCGGAGGTGACCCTCAAAGTGGGACACCCTACTGCAAAATTCAGCTGATTCAACCTGAATTCACAAAATTTTATTATTGATAGACCATAAATTAAAGCTAAAGCCACGGAACTATCGATGGAAAGTAGGGTGACGTGATAAATTGTAAAAGACCAAAAGGTAAGTTAATTATTGAAGTTCTACTATCTGTATGACATCACCTTGGACAAGTGATTTATATTTGCATTATTTCATCGATCATTCGACAGATTTTTCTACTTTTCAATTTTATTATAGTATTTCTATTTTTCATAAGCCTGCATCTCTTCTTCAGACACTGTTAATTTTGATAAAACAAATTTCCAGCTCCTTACCTCAGGCATGATAAAAAAAAAATGCGGGATTAAGGGATAGTAATTGAGTAAAACAACAGGTGGAGACAGAAAAAAATACCTTGTATGAATTTGTGCAAACACAATCGGAGCTGTTTGAGAGGCCTTCTACTTTGTATATAGATTTTCCAAGTGAATACAAATAGAAGAATACAACTGCAGCCCAAGAAATGACTAGGATATCCAAAATCCATGGGAACAGAGGGAATATCAGTGATGTAAGAGAGGATCCAATGGCTCTGAAAAAGGTAAAAATTCAAAATTATGAATCAAAATAAAAGTAGGTCAGATTATGTATTCAACAAATTGGTGGATGGACTATACGGACTAAATTTACCAGAGAGTCTATGTCACTGCGTGCCTAGATTTTGCTGCACCAGGCCCGGTTTGTTTACTTTATAATCAGTATTGGTCTTGCAATAGCAGAAAATTGTCGACTCATTTTTTATTTCTTTTCTCTGGTTGAAAGTGAGTTTGTAACTACATATCTCAACTTGTCATGGTTTTGCTAGGTTACTTAGCTTGCTTCCTTGTTTTGTTTGTAAAGTAAAGAGACCAAAGTTGTTCAAGAGGAGTCGTAAAATATGAAAATCATCAGAGAAATACATATCGGACAAATTCACGATAAAAAAACTGTAAGCTGATGAATAATAAACAAAACAGAATTGAAAAACTAAATATGTAAAATGCTTGGACACATTACTGTAAATTACAGTACTGATGCATTTTGGAACGCTTTTGTCCGTTGTGTAGGGCTTATTTCAACTGAATGGCTAGATCTGAATTATTAATGTTTTCATTTTTAACAATGTCTGTATTTTTAAAAGGTTGGGCATTATTTGCACGAGACCATTGATAAAAATTGGTATTTTTAAGTTTCCATCTAACTTTTTTATTTCTTTTACCAATTCCTCATCGTTTATCATGCATATTTTTTTTATATTATAAGTCAAATTAACAATGATTCCTCACTTGCTTCCCTCCTTGATTAGAGCGATGGCTATTCTGATACGCTTCCGCAGACAAATGATTAGGGAGAAGGTAATGACCAGAGCAATTCCAATGACAATCATAGCCCAGAACCAAATGTCTTCATTGTTGTTAAATGCTTCAATGTAATCTTCAATCGAACGATTAATAATAGACGGAGGAAGCCTGAATTCCGACTTGGGGCTATTTTTAATCTCGACATATTTTCCATAGCACAGGAAAACACCTAAAAAAATATAAGAAAATTATAAATCAAAAGAAAGAGTTGACGTTTTTTTTCTTTTTTTTCTTTTTTTTTGTAAATTATATATTATTGATGATTGAAATCATTCTGATTTGAGGAAAATTGCACTGAATTTCAGAAATTTTCTAAGAAAAAAAGCATTAACTAGTTTGTCAACATAGAATAAGATAAGAAATTGTGAAAAATTTGATACAGTTAGATACTTATTGATTGATTTTCATTTGTTGTTGTTGTTGTTTTTTTCTTGGTTACTCATTGAGAAGTGATATGAGAAGGAAGAAGTAACTTACTGAAAGAGAGGATAACGATGAATGATAGAAGCGATAACCAAATCATGATTCCAGAGAGCCATCTTAGTAATATAATGTAAAATACACTGATGACTAAAGCAGCTAGGGCTCCATAAATGATGTATGCTCCAGATATTTTCAAGTCATCAAAAACTTTTTCAGCAGTCTGAAAACATTTGAACATTGGATGATTAGTTTTGATTCTAAAAGTAAACGGAGAGGTCATAATGCAACATTTTACAATTGGGAACAACTATTTCAACTTCATACCTAAAAGCATTTATCTGCATAGAGAAATGTCGCGTATAACGCAACGCGTTTATTCATAGAGATTCTCTATCTCCCTTTCTCCCATATTTTCGGTCTCTCTCTATGAATTTTCAAAACCTAGCATCGAGCAAGCTTCACTTACTCGTTGCTGTGATCACGTCGTACGCATCTATCTTTATTATATTTTTTATTACCAGCGTCACGAGATGGATTGAAAGATAAGACTCTCTAGTACCGAGCTCCTCTTTTAACAAAAGGAGCCGGGCCACTTCGATTTCCACCGCAAAGCCCTGTACTTCGGATTTTCTTACCAACTCGCACCGCCATCCATTGTGCTCCGATAGTCAGTCCTTTAATCTTTTGTAACGATTCCATCTTCTTGAAAATACACGCGAATTCCTACGTCACTCAGTAGGTATCCGGTTGATTCTTGAGTTGCTGTGTTATAAGCGAACGTTATCCATGGGAGCAAGGTCGGCCAATTCTTTCTAGTATCGTTGATATAATGACGTAGAATTGTAAGAAAAGTTTGGTTAAAACGTTCTACTAAACCTTGCGATTGACTATGGTAAGCTGTACTTGTTTGCTGTTGAATGTTAAAGGAATTGCATAAAGAATTTAATAACTGATTTTCAAAGTGCGTGCCACGATCTGAACTGATTTTATTTATGAAACCGTACTGTGGAATGAGTTTTTGCATAAGAAATGTTGCAACGGTGGAAGAATCAGCATTTCGTGCAGCGCACGTTACAGCGAACCTGGTCAAGGTGCACATGGCTACCAAGACATAAGAATACCCATTTGAAGATGGTAAAGGTCCCTTGAAGTCTAGAATTACATGTGAAAACGGTTTACCAGATAGGGGAGGTGAAATTGGGTGTAATTCTCCATATTTTGAATATGATCGTTTATTTTCCGCACAAGAAATGCATTCTTGTATGTAAAGTACTAAGTCTTTACGTAATGTAGGCCAGTAGTACTTAAATTTAATTCTATCATAAGATCTCTTAAAACCTAAATGTCCTCCGCCCGAATTTAATGAGGCGTGAGCATCTCTTAAAACTTCGTTGCGTAACGATTGAGGAACATATAATGCGAGGTTTTTTCCGTTATGAGAGAACGTTACATGATATAGAATGTCGTTTTCAATGATGAAACGTTTTGATTTTCTCAATATAGCTTTATTTTTAATTGAGTTCGGGGAAGTTATCGCCTGTATAATCGGGGTTATTTCAGCATCCTGTTTTTGAGCGGTTATAATGTACTGAGAATCATTAAAGGAAATTACATTGAGAGATTCAACTGGATAACGAGACAAATGATCAACTGCTTTAATTGCTGGAGAATCATTTTTCATGTAAACAATTTTGAAATCAAAATCAATAAGCTGAGCTATCAATTTATTCAATCTAACTGTGTTAGGCTTGAAATTTTTGAACGATTCCAATGCTTTATGATCACTGAAAATTTTGAAAAATCGACCATATAAAAATTCTGAAAAATGTTTTACAGATTCAGAGATACCTCTAAGTTCTAATTCTGAGGCACTCCAAGATTTAAGGGGGGGTAAAATTTTGGAATAAAAGCCTATTGGATGCACTTTATTATCTTTTCCTCTTTGAGCAAGGATACTTCCCGTGGCGATATTGGAACTATCAACTATGAGAATTGTCTCTAACGTTTCATCAAAATTTTGCAAGACGGGAGGTGAGGTAAATTTTTCTTTGAGAAGAGCAAAAGCGGATTCTGCCTCAGGTGTCCATTCAAAGTGTTTGTCATCACTATTTTTGACAACATCGTAAAGAGGTTTGCAAAGATTGGCAAAATGAAAGATGAAGTTTCTGTAAAAATTACAAGAACCTAAGAAAGAACGTAATTCTTTTAAATTTTTGGGAGGTTTCGCGTTCTTGATAGCGCTAAGATTTTTCGCAGCAGGAGAAATGTCGGAGTTAGAAATATGAAAACCGAGCACATCTAAACTGTTATGAAATAAGCGACACTTATTTGTGCGAACGCGCAATTCGTGATGAAGGAGGCGTTCCATAACAATTTTTAAAAGTTTAGCATGTTCTTCCTTCGTCTTGGAATACACATATAAATTATCAATATATATTACAACTCCATGCCACAATAAATCTGCAAAAACACGATGTAAGGCGCGAGAAAAGCTAGCGGAGCCATTACAAATACCCATAGGTTGTCTTTTAAATTGATATAAACCGGTAGGTGTTGTGAATGCGGAATATGGTCTTGATTTCACGGAAAGTTCTTGTTGATAGAATCCTTGAAGAAAGTCAAACTCGCTGAAAAAATTGTTTTTACGCAATTCGTTCAACAGATTCTCGGTTCTAGGCAAAGGATATCTATCTTTTACAACTTTTTCATTCAATTTTTTGTACCTACTCACCCTTTTTCTTGTTATATGGATTCCACCCCGACACCTCCCTCTCTGCAATTCTTCCCTCGAGAAATTTGGATTCCAATCTTTTAGAAAATATTGATATTTTAACTGATATCCGAAAAAACGTACCAACTTTACTTGCAAAAGCTCAAGCAAGGGATAAAAAGCGTTACGATTCTGATAGACATGAAATTTTCTTCAAACCTGGAGATTTGGTAATGGTCAGCTTATCGAAAAGAAATTCCAAATTAGATCCCTTATTTAAAGGACCTTTCAAAATCATATCTAAAGAACAGTTAGATAATTACATTGTTGAAATTCCGATACGAGGTACTCTATCTAATGAATTAATTCATGTTTCCCGTTTAAAACCTTACAGTAGTCATTCTCCCATCGTTACTTCCGCTCCGAAAAATAGTGACGTCGAAATCGACGATAAACCCGTCATTAACAGACCCATAACTCGTGCCTTCGCAAAAGAAACTTCCGTTTAATCTTTCTTGTCCTTATTTTTCTCATCTGTTCCTTACCTTTTTTCCTTCCAGAGGACATGATCCATCCGTGGCATGGTTAAACCTAAATTTTAAATTTTTTTTTTATTACTTACCAATTTTTCGGCAACCAACCTACTCCTTCGATTATTATATTCTTTGTATGTACATTTCTCCAAATACATCCTACCAATAGCTTTCTTTTTTTCTTATGTTTCAGTTACGATGTACTATACGATTGTAATCTACCAAACGCACCCCTAAACATGGAATCGACAATTATTCAAGAATACGGACTGATCTCGTACTACTTACATCATTTTCTGTACAGTTGAATCTTTCAATCCTACCTGACTGATCATGCATATTCTAAAATTAGCCAGAGATAGTATTTCCCTCATGGAAAATTTAATCCAATTATTCTACTAATGTGTCATTCGATCAACATTAAAAAAAAATTAGCTTTGGTTTTGGAAGAGCCTCCATTAATAAATGTTATTTGATACCAAAATAAGAAGCAGGTAGTTTATGTATCATTGTTGCAACTCAGTCCAGTATGGATATGAATATTATGAATAATTTTAATGCTAAACATTAATGTTGGAGCTGCGACCAAACAACAATTTCACACAGTGAAGATGAATATATTTTTTTTTTTTAAAAAAATAGTGAGTTTTACTTTTTGGGATTGGTAGACCAGCAAGTTCAACAAGGGATACTTGTGTCATGTATAGTTCTGCAAAATGGGCTGACGTCAGATAAAGAAAGTGGTTGGAACATGTTGACCGAATTAACGAAGAGAGGCAAGTGAAAACTTGCATGAATGGTCAACTCTTGGGGTAAAGATTACCTAGACAAGCAGCTGCAGGATGGGCACAAGGCTGCCTCTCTTTTCCTAGAGATAATGGAATGTTTTTATTGGTTTGACGAATTTATTATATTTATTCGTGATTTATATGTACATGCTCAATACTTAAGAGCTTGGCAAACATGGCTGTTGGCTAAAAGATTAGTCCGTGAATGAAAAAGAAGAGTTAACACTAAAAGGGAATTAAATTGATTTCTCAAGTTTTCATTGTATTTTATTGCATTTTAGATAATATATCAACTAAAAATAAGAACAAGTATTGAAAACACCATTTCATGACTCAAACAGCTGTTCTTTCCATTTAAAAATTTTGGGAATAGCCTGACAACTTACGATTCTTGCTTTTTCATAGTATTGAATGGCTTGTGCTCCATCGGTTAAATCTGTCCAATTAACTCTGTTTTCCTTAAGGAAATCGTTTGCACTTTTAATATCTTTAAGGGTAGGAATGCATCGTTTGGCAACTGAAACAAAGATTCAGAGGACTTAGTAATACTTGGTCAAAAGAACGCTTAATAGGAAACACTTAAAAAAGGTAAACAAATTAGACAAGGTTCCCTCGATTTTCCATAGGTATTCCAACAGAGACTTCCCCATTCTGAATGACCCAAGTTTGTTCCTGTTGCAATGTCAGGAAGTCTCTGTACTTCTGAGTATATGCAGAGAAGAAAGTAGCAAAACTTAACTTTTCCTCTAGCTTAGAATTAGTAATTTATTCAACTGTAAAGGTAGAGGAGATTCAGATAATTTTTATACTTGTATTTTACACGAATATGAAACATGCATTAAGGAAAATATGGAAAAGTAAAGGAAGGACTTACTGGAATGACTTTTGATGTAATATCTGGCACATAAGTTTTCATCGATTACACTTTTAAGTTTGCTAAGGCTGTTGACCGAGTTGGCTATCTCTGGCTTTGTGCATATTAGCTGCTTCTGGATTGTCGGCCAGTTTGCAGGCTTGAGCTGATTGATGTATGGATCCGCAGCCCAATTTTCTCTTGGGCATTGTTCTACACAAACCTAAAATGGAATGAAAAGAGAGTAGTTTTACTCAGTGAATAATCAGCCCTGAACGAGACAAATTTCGGAGTTTCATTATCATGGATAAAAAAATAAAATCATATTAATTTATGGAGTACGCACTGTAGTTGTTGCCGCTAAGCGGGCTGTTCATGGAATATACGAAACGCTAAAAATTGGATTTTTTTAAGTGTTGGTGAGAGAACTCTTCGAATTAACGAGCAGATATTAGGATTGTTGCAGAGCTTTCACATGTTCACCTGGCAAAATCTTTTCTCTTGGATCATTTCTACTGGGTTTTCAACTTATTTTTTCCTCATTTCTGTAAGAATTTTTGAGTTCATGATCAGAAGATTGAAAAGGTCTTTAAAATGATCTATGGTTTAAAAATAAATAGTACCTGAGGTGTTTTACATCCTTTGAACACAACATTTGGTTTGGCACATTGTGATAAATCAAAGAAGAACAGTTTTCTTCGGCTCACAACTTCTGGATCCACCCCGCAAACACGGCCTGCTGTGTCTGATGGCAAAATCAATGGGGTAATATCGCCATGCTTGAAAGCTGAAATTAAGAGAAATATGCACTAAAATAAAGCATCGAGAAGGAGGCAAAGATTAAAAAAGAAAAAAAAAAAAAAACGAAAAAAGAGCAATGCTTTTGCATTCCCTACTTTTGCCCACAAAAACCAACATTTTATTTAAATCCATCAAAAAACGTCAAGTAAGTCCAGCTATCCACAGATTAAGTTATTTTTTTTCGATTTCCTTCCTTCACTCTTTTACTGGCAGCAGAAAAAAGGTATGCTTGTTTGGTGATGTATCAGAGAGAGACACTTTGGCTCCAATTGACCAAGAAAAATTGCCACTAAGACGGAAAACTTCCAAAATTGGACCGCGTCTAGCAGAAAGGAACCAAGCCGCATCAGCTATTTCCAAATGTAACTAGGCAAAGTCATTATTTACGAGAGAACGTTTGTGCGGATTCCGGAAAATTGTCGGAAAATTTTAAGGAATTTGCTTCGTGCTAGGCAGAAAATTAACTGAAATTTGCACGAAAATCCGCACGAACATACCTATTCATGTAAAGAGATAAAGTGCTCAATTAAAATTGGAAGTGACTGATGTAGCTTGGTTCCTTTCTGCTTAACCCGGTCCGGTAATTCATTATACAGACATTTCAAATTACTGGTTGTACGTGTTATCTGACAATTTGTATCCCCTGTGCATCTACATGTGCTTTTTTCCATTAAAGGAATTTCTCATCGGTTCTAGAAAAATAGTCAGAATGTATTAAGAGTGCAGTTCTTACCATAAAAACCTAAGGCTCCCCAGGAGACTAGAAAAGCAACGAATACTAATAGGCAGCACAAGTCTGTGCAGCTGCGATGCTTGCGTGGTCCTTTGAAATTTGGCTCGAAATCGAGTTTCTTGCCTGTAAACAAAAAAAGAGAACATTAAGTAAAAATCTACAGGATGAAGATACATAATCCCCGGTTCACGATGAGCTATATCGATTCTAGAATTTGGCTCACGAGTTATGAAAAAACAGGTTTTCTTGTTTGTATCTAGCTACCTTATCCACGAAAAAACTGAGAAACATACCGCCGTGAAACTTCCTGAAAATTTCCCCAAGGGTTTGAAGAATATTCTCACAAAATTTCACGTCAGAATATTGCTTGGTTTTCGTTAAAAAGTAAGACAAAAGAGAAAATGAAGCGATGAAGCGATATGGTGGCGATTCTTGAAAAGTGACATCACTGTTTTAGTGTTTTTCCTCCTTTTAAATAAATGCAAAACAATCGTTTATTGGTAAAGCAGCTTGCCTCATCTAATATCGATCTTTTTAATGAATTTAAATGGGGGTAAAACAGGCCTATCAACTTGCAAAATCGTCACTGCCTGATGTAATGAGGCTGTCCTTGCTTAAATCCGCTTAATTATACTGTGATTACCTACTACTGAAAGATCGCAAAGTGATTAGGTACTGAAAGATCATCTTTCTAAAAGTCTTACAGATGGAGACTATTAGAGTCTATCTGACGAAATATGGAGGATAAAATCCTACAAACGGACTCTGAGAGGTCTATTGTATCAAAACTTCATTTTCACCAATTGATTTCTGCGGTCACATGGCCATACAGCAGGATAACAGATGCGAATGCGACGACGACGACATCGGCGCTTGAATGCAACTATTCGTACTCAGTGGATGTCCGTTTTGCATATACGAATATTTGAAGGCGTTTTGGTTTTGCCGGTGGCAATGCCACTTCTGGTGCGCGGCGCTGCGCCGCTCCGCTCGTCGGGCAATCACATGATTCCTGTGGATGCGAGCCTGAAAAGCCTTAGCTACGAATGAATGGTTCTTTCCCATTGAGTGCTGACCAATTAATCAAAATATAGTGAAAAGTACTATGACTGTTGGCCATTTTCGTACCTGTTTTGAGTGTTCATGCAGAAGGATGACATCACGTGCATTAGTGTTTCATGCAGAGGCCATGGGTCATTTGCATTCAATAGCACGCGGGAAAAGAGAAAAGAGAAAACATAAGCAGGTAATAATAAAAATAACATATATTGAACGAGTGCATGCCTAGGGTGATATGAAAGAAAAAGGTACGAGTTATGCTAAAAGGAATTAAAGGCATTAGATTTGCGTGCAACGTATAGTATCTTGTAGCATAAATACGTTCAAATGATAAGCCTACTCAAAGGGCTTTCTTTGTGGAAATCGCTAAATTGTACATGAAAAATGGACAATACATTTTTTTAAAGCGCATTTGATTGGTGAAGAAAGCAATATTGAGCAAACGTTAATTAAGAGAGTAGCGGATCGCATGCAGTTTGCCATACTACGGGTCTTTTCATATTGATCTCTCTTGCTACCGAGAAGGAGGTACATAATAAAAATCCGAATTTTTTATATTTTATCAAACTTACTACAGTAAAAATAACTATCTTTGCAATAGCAGTTCTAAAGTGTAATTTATTCAGCACTTATTCTGTACATGGCGGTTACAATACTTCTAGCGAGTGTGTTTGCCAAAAACTGGCATTTTAATATCGACTAAAATTGAGCTCTTGCCCCCGTCTGGGATTTGCGATCCAAGCTCATCTCCTTCATAAAATTTCGCGAGAAACACGATAGTGCCACTGGTTTTTTGGAAACTTACCTCTCAAAGTTCAAAAAAGCTCTCAATGGTGAAGTCGTAGAGGAGGGGATCCCCTACGCCATGTTGAAAGCTAACCTTTATATTAAGTCAAACTCTCTTTGCACTGATGGGAATAAACTACATGAGCGGTGCTGCCACTTTGTTTGTGGCATCAAATTAGCTGAAAACACACATGTATTTGATCCCTGGAAGGAACGGTTCCGTAGCCGTTTAATCCCTGGAGAAAACCAGATCGACGGTGTAAGTCCGCAACCACGTATCTCGGTTTGCGATGCTGCAGACTTCTTATCATAATTTATTTTTTTAATAGAAAACTACTCAACGGAAATTTTTGAAAACTGGCTTGATTTTTCTTCTCAGTGCGAAGAAAATTCTGCGAAAACTTCAAGGAATAATGTCGATTTGTTCTCCTTTAAAAAAATAAAATAGAAGTGGAGATTTTCCAATACCGCAAACGAGATACATGGTTGCAGACTTAAAACGTCCATATAGATCCATATCTGTTTGATCCATATGGAGGTGGATTCTTAGTGTAACACGGGGAATCGGATCCCTTCCATTACGTCCTCAACTCCTGAGAGCTTTTTTAAACCAGAAAGTTCGTTCCAAAGAAAACCAGAGGCTCCATCGTGTTTTCCGCGAAAATGTACTGGAGAAAAAGCACTTGAATCGCATATTTCAGACGCATGCAAAAGCTGTACTTTATTGTATTTTTTTTTTTTTTAATGGCGGACTTCTAGTGACGAGCATCAAGTGCAAACTTCTTAATTTCTCAAGCTCCCTGGCACAGTGGTCTTGAAACAAAAAAAAACCAACAAAAAAAAAAAAAAAAAATTGCGAAAAAAATTTACTCAAAAACCGTTAGCAGGGGGTGAGGCTATATGGTGCGTGTGGACTTTAAATCGCGGAAAATCAATATCTTGGCTGATCCAAATTTCGAGGTACCGCAATTTGAAATTTTCATAGTGAATGCAAGTTTTCTACCGATTTTGATCAGCTTTTTTATTTGTTTGTCCTTGGAATCTGTGTTGATCGGTTCACGTTTTTATTCTTTGTTCGATTCATTTCGATCGAATACGTACCCTTTCAATACATGCAGACTTCCTATCATACTTTTTTTTTTAACCGAACAATTCTCCTTCTGCTGCGTCTGCAGCAATTGTTGTTACGAATATGTTGTGCGTGCTTATTATGGCTCATTACATACTCGACTCTCTGAAGGCGTTTTTTGTGCACAAGTAGCGTGATCTGTCGGAGTACAAACGAAGTATATGGATTAAACGAGTCGTTCAATCTCATTTCTAGTGTTCTCCAACAGGGTGCTCTACTTTCACACATTAAACGCCTTCGAAGAGTCAAGTATGTAATTAGCTGAGGTCAGCACGCACGACATATTCATAACAACAATTGTTGCGGACGCAGTTGAAGGCGAATTGAAAACAACCTCGAAACAACAAATTCGTAGGACTTTTTAGGACTGAAAATTTGCACCGCGGTACATTTTATTTTGAATTTAAACTTTGTTTCTGTTTAAGTTTATTCAAGAATGAAACAAATTACACAGCGGGGTAACAAGGCTAATTTTCACGTAAATATCATCAAACAGATTCGGCCGAAAATTTAGCCTTCCTCAATTGGATAAAATAGTAAAAAATAGTAAAAATCTAATAGCGTAGTACTTGGCTATACCTTTCAAAGCGAAAAATTAGTAGAAAACTTGCATTCACTGTGCAAATTTCAAATTGCGGTATCTCGAAATTAGGATCAGCCAAGATTTTGATTTTCCGCGATTTTAAGTCCACACGAACCATTGAATCGCCCTCTGCAAACCGTTATTGGGTACATTTTTGTCGCATTTTTTTTTTTTGCTTCAAGACCATTGTGCTGGTGAACCCTGAGCGGAAGAGAGAAGAATAGTGTACCATGCAGAAGACCAAGACGGGTGGAGCGCTCACCGTAGACTTCGTCAACGATTTTGGACATGGTGTCGACTTAAGGACGCGGTGGGCGGTGTTGAGTGACCTTCCTTCGTGAGGACCCTTCAGGTCCCGTCGGCGCGATCCTCAGACTCGGTCTCCCGACCAGGGTGGACGAGAGGTCAACAGCTCTGACATTCCTCCCGCATCGCACTCCGAGCAGACGCTGCAACAGAAAAAAAGGGGAACCAATTAGGAAGCTATCTCCAGCCGCCATTATAACTAACGAGCCTGGAAACACTGGACAGACGAGATAATTGAAATGCCGCCACCGGACGGACACGCACGGAGCAAAAACCCCGCTGCAGACGACCAAAAATTGGTCGAGGTTTCGCGGTATTATACAGGGTTATTCACTCACCACTGGCCATGAGGGGGGTGGCCATTTGAAATTTTTGAGTTGCCCCTCGCCCCCCTCCCCCTGAGGGAGTCCAAAACTGGAAAGTATCTAAAAAAGTGTTCCCTTCGATATAAGGAAAAAGTCTTAAACCGCAAGTCGATATCTTAATTAGAACTAAAGTTTTGGCCAGTGGTGCGTGACTTTTCAATAACCCTGTATTGTTAAGATCATTTCGATTCTGTTATCATTCAGGTTTGCGACAGAATTTGGAAAATTAAATTCCCCGACATTTTCCTGACACATTTTGGTAAAATTCTCTGGCAATTGAACAAATGGCAGATTGTTAAAAAGACATAAAGTAAAAGCTCGCTAAGTCGAACTACGGTTAGGACGAAATGCCGCTTAAGTCGAATTTTTTTTCGGTCGCTGGACACGTCCATAAGTTAAGTGGAGAAGGGATTTTTGAGGGCTCTACTTTAATCTTATTTGATTGGGTAAACTTTCCCGATCAGATAGGCAGGGTCGCAACCCAGAGGAAAAAACGCTCTGATGAAGTTAAGAATTGAACTCAGTTGCTTCATGCATTTTAGTCAACATTTCTACTATACAATGGTATTTCATTGAATTAGAGTTCAACAGGTTCCATTCATGGATGGTGCTCAAAAGTGTAAAAAATCTTAAAAATCTCATAAAACACCATTTCTGGGAATAAATGAGAGAGGTTGAGATGGTAAGTAATATTGAATTAAATCTGATTCGCAATGAAAAACAAAAAATAAACACATTGCATCTATGGTCCAGATTCTTAAAAACATCGACAAGAATAAATACTCTTGATTCAATCAGATTTAAGCTTGAATCAAGAACCAAGCCTCTTATTTGAGCGGATTTCCTTTTGATTCAAGCTTAAATCTGCTTGAATCAAGAGTCCTTTTTCTTGTCAATGTTTTCAAGAGTCTGGACTCTGGAGCCAATGTGTTTTTTTTTTTCTAGTGCGTATGCACAAAAATATGTGCGAGACACAATCGTATAAGACTATACATAGGTGAGACAAGGATGATTCGACTGACGTTGAACCCATGATACATACATAGTCGCTTATGTAAAAATACGACAAGAGCAACGAACTCAGATTTTCGAGGTTTTGCTTGTAGGAACTCTAATTTTTGTCCCACAAAGTTCTTTTTTTGCCTACTGCGTGATGATAAGAGTGAACAATTGAGAGCAACAAAGCTCTACACCCACACGCGGCTACTACGGATGAGTCATGATGGATCCAAAGAGCTCTGTGCGCGGTGTTTTCACTGAGCTGCTTGGAAAACTCATATATGTACATCTTTTCTGTTAGGCTGCGTCATCCAGATAGAATTATCATGACAATGTCGTGTATGAGAGCTGAGACTATTTTGAGTTGTTAGATCTGATAAGGATTTGAATTGTTAGATTTGATAAGGATTTGAATTGATAGATCTGATATGAACTGGAATATTACTAAGATATTGAACATACACTGAATTTTTGAAAACTTTTCAAAATAATTTGAAACGCTTACATATTCCCTCCTGATAAATGCCCGGAATCTATCTGGGTGTTGTCAGAATATGTTAATTCGGATGTTTGTTTCGTTTCTTCTTCCGTTTAAAAATGTTTTGATGGTTGATGTCTGAGACCGGGCGTTATAAGTAGGGAATGAATCCTGAAAAAAGGTTAAAGGACCTCCAAAAAATGAAAGTCCGATTCTTGGAGTCCATTCCGTGTTTAACTTCTCTGTACCAAACACCATTCGACCTAAAATCGCACCGAGAGCAAAATCCTGGAATGAGGATCTGGGACATCTTGTATAAACTTTGCTTGCAATACTGTATCACGAATGATCGCTAGATCGTAGTGTCGACAACAGTCCTAGTCTCCTCAAGTAACAAGAACTGATGAAACTAGTAGAACTTCTGAAGTAGAACTACTAAAACTACTGAAGTAGATAGAGATCGATTAAAGGTGTGTTTTAATCGGAGAATTTTAAAATATTAGCATTTTTTCATAAGCGCAATTTGAATTTAATTTATTTACTAAACGAAACTAACAACTAGGTAAGATATGACGGAACGGGGCTTTTAATCAACATGAGCAACGCATTCGAATGATGTTGATAGGAATGCTTTGGATACAACTATTCGTACTCTATGGACACGCGTGTTGCATTTGAAAAAATTGAAGGCGCTCCGCTGCGGACACTGAAGTCCATGAAGCAGAGCATGCAGAAGCGTTTGGCGCGCAGTTGCGAATGCGAGGCAAGATGTTTTCCGATAAAAACTAAGGGAATAGAACAGAGAACTGTGTTTTTGCACTATTTATACACATCAGAATATTACATCCCACCGCTACACTGACTGCTTCGTGATAACGTGTCGCTGCGAGCAGTCTGCTTCATGAATCGGAAAACGGGAGCGCCTTCAAATTTTAAAACGCAACACGGATGTCCATAGAGCACGAATAGTTGCATCAAGGCGTTAGTACCGGTATCATCGTCCTGAGCTTGGTTATTAATACTGACGCGTTAAAGAAAAACGTTATACGAACACTTGAGCGTTGCGAAATTTCCTCAGATTAAATCACTAAATTCTGAAAAACTTCTTAGCTCTTATTTTTCAAATTTTTAGAGAATTTTCTGCACAATCCAATCTGATGATTCAGACAGTTTCGAGGACATACATTCCTAACTATCCTAAAAATAATGCTTTAATATGAGAAATTTGGAAACGTATGGATCTTCAATCGCCGATTTTTCATCACACACCTTGCACAAACTTTGCAACGCTTCATCACGACTGATGATTGTGGTGTCAACAACAGTCTAATAAAAGTATCCCCCAGAAAATATAAGGTAAATCGGTTCAGGTTTTTTTTTTTTTTTTTTTTTTTTTTTTTTTTTTTTTTTTTTTACGAAAACTTCAAAACATTGGCATTTTTAACAGTTAGAAACGCAAACTTTGCAGCGCTGTTTTGTCAAACGAACTGCTGAAACATGCATCGAAAGATTGCTTCATTATTAGGTTTTGCTTGGAATTTTTTGAAGAAAATTCCGGCGATTCCAAAAAGGGCACTTTTTTGACAGGCTCTTTTGGTGCTCGATATGCACCGAACTTTTTTCCTAGTGGGGCCGATAAGTGGAAAATATCATAAGAATCGTGCACTTCTGGAAGAAAGCATGAAAATTTCAGGGATTCATCTCTACCCTATAGACATTCGATTCAGACATAGACTCCAAAAATCTGAGCCCCCTGGGGGGGCAGGGGGGCCCCCAAATTTTGAATTTTGAATAACTACGGAACGGCTAATGTTAGCGTAATTTTTTTTAAGCAGGACGATAGGAAATTTTATCAGGAACAAAAATGGTTGATGAATTTTTCTGTGGGATCGATATTTAAGGCGTGAAACAGGAAAAACCATCGGGGGACGGGGAGCCGGCCGTTCTGAGGCAGATCTGCGCGCTGCGCTGTTTGCCCGGGACGCGCGCGGCGGCACAGTACGGTGTTACCGACGAAACAGCCGCTTGTCTTGGTTTAATCTCAACGATGCGCAGTTTTAAAAATAATAATGAATTTACCGTACTGCCTAAATACTTTTCCTCAGTAATTTAAGCTCTACTTTTTATTAGTAATACATAAAAACAAGCAAAAGCGAAATACTCCAATGTGAGAGCGCCGAGTCAATAGGAGGGATCGGTCATCGCGCATCACGCGTCTTGTTTTCTCTGAATGCAGAGCTTTTCCGACCTCATTACAGAGTAAATTACCCTTTCCTCATGTAAGTTTTGTACAGACAGGATTACATTTTTTTAAGATATTAGAGCGAAATAACAAGTTTTAATACGATTTTGACCCACTTTTTCATGACTATTGGAAATGGCGGATCCTTCGTAACTTATTTTTAGCTTATTTTTCATGTTACTTTCGGCGAATGAGACAATGAGCTGCTTACATAACCATGAATTTTGCAAAACTTGGTAGAGACATTAATTGAGGAGTGAGGAGGGAGGGTAGGGGGGCTTCACATTCCCTTCGCCACCAAGGTTACCAGATTTCCTTCATGTTCATTGGTTTCTCGCAATTGCATAGGTACTGATTCATACGGAACATTCCGACAATGTTCTTTTCTCCTCTTTTTCCCTCCAGCCAGTCAATAGAAGTTTTCATTATCATGAACTCCCCATTTTTTCAGTTATTCAACAAACATGCATTTTTAAAAAAAAATAGAACAATACATTAAATAAATGATAAAAAAGAAGATATCTGAATACTATCGCCTCTTTTTATCGAGTCATCCTTGAAGATATTATTGGTACTTACCACGACACATAGAAAATGGAATGAGCAGTAAAAAAATCCATGTATATTATCTTACATTTTGTTGTATGGAATTTAGAGTGGAGTTGTTAACATTTGTATTGAAAAAAATATTAATATAGGAGGAAATTTATTTATCATGCAGGTTCTGATTCTTTAAAGAACCTCTGAGAAGGACCAGGCCTCAGGAAGAAATTTATTGCATTTCTTCTTTTCAACCCGCAAATCTCGTACCGATTTTTGATTTGTATGGAGCTCATGGAAGAGTTCTAGGTAAGTACGTCGGAGACAATTTTCAAGAAACGGGACTTGCAAAATATGCAATGCACAAAACGTACACCTTAAACTTTATCGTACATTGTAACACTGATCGAATTGGCTTTGGAGATTATCAAAAGGTTAATTTATCGTCAAAATATCAAAAAATCAGTCAAAATCAGTAATCAGTTGCAAAATTACCGAGATTGCGGAATATCGTACCTATGATGCGCTGACATAAGAGCAGGATAGGTTCCCAGTACTTAGGCGCGACTTCCTATCACTCAAATGGACCCTTTTGACAGATTAGCGGATACGGCGGCTAGTTATTACTTAATAATATTCTTTGTACTGTACAAGAAGCAGTCCAACAAAGGTTTTTTGGGGGTCATTTATCGATATCAAGCTTTCTCAAGATTCTTTTGCCGTTTTTTTGGAGCAAGTTTTGAAGGTGGTTTTGGTCCTCTTAAAAAAATGCCTATACGTAGCAATGATGTACCAAAATGTTCCTGAAAGAGAGGAGAATAAGCATGTTTCCATGTATGCTCATTGTTTACAAAATTAGGCTCCCTGTCTTAAGTAAGCATATTTAGATACCATCCTGATGTCGCAGCACCGAGAGAAAGAGAAAGAAAAACACTTTAAAATCATTTTTCAGGTCATCGTGGTACATAAATAAGATTTGTGACTTTTAGCCCCCCCCCCCCCCTTCCCGAGACAACTGTTCCTCAGATTTTATTCCGTTCAACTGATGTCTGATGCAGTTATCTCGGATGCTGTAATAAAACTTGACAAACCCATACAACAAAACAATTCGGAACTCCAGCACTTAACCCCTTCTCTTTCTGTTGCCGTGCGCTCGCTTGTATACATATATTACCTGCATAAGTTAAGCCCTATTTTAAGGCTTTATAGGTAGTACGATATATTCACAATACTTTTAAAACTGCGCATCGTTGAGATTAAACCAAGACAAGCGGCTGTTTCGTCGGTAACACCGTACTGTGCCGCCGCGCGCGTCCCGGGCAAACAGCGCAGCGCGCGGATCTGCCTCAGAACGGCCGGCTCCCCGTCCCCCGATGGTTTTTTCCTGTTTCACGCCTTAAATATCGATCCCACAGAAAAATTCATCAGAACCATTTTTGTTCCTGATAAAATTTCCTATCGTCCTGCTTAAAAAAAATTACGCTAACATTAGCCGTTCCGTAGTTATTCAAAATTCAAAATTTGGGGGCCCCCCTGCCCCCCCAGGGGGCTCAGATTTTTGGGGTCTATGTCTGAATCGAATGTCTATAGGGTAGAGATGAATCCCTGAAATTTTCATGCTTTCTTCCAGAAGTGCACGATTGTTATGCTTATCGGCCCCACTATCCCCCCTTGCATAAGACTAGCTAACAGCCTCCATGAAAAATCCAGTTCTTTTTCTTCAGAAAGAAAACAAGTCCTTAAAAGTTTACTTTCTCTTCATGCAAAGTTCTGAATACGCGCAAATATAAACAAAGGACGAGCATGAACAAGGGAAAAAAACTCGGAGAGAGATAGCTTAATGTCGTACAGCTGTGTTAACCTTGACATTGATGCTGCAGAGCTCAACGCGGTTGGGGGAACGTCACAGCGTTATGTAAGTTAGTTAACTGCGGTCGGCACAATCACATCTTTGTTGCGTAATTTATATTAAAAAGTCTTCGCACACTTGTTCTCGCCAAGTAATGGAATAATGATGGATGTTTCTTCGCAAATCGTGCTTTAATGGGAAACGGCTTTGAGCTGTCGACGATTTAATTGAAGATGAGTCGAGTCTTATAGGTAGGGTAAAATACTGGGAAAACGGATGGCTTCGAATAAAAAGCTTTTTAGTGTTCACTCAGTGGGCCTATCTAGGGTATGAGCTCCTATTTTTTTCGCTCTCTGTTCTTTTTTTTTGGAAAGGACTCGTTGTCAGTTTGAACTGAAGGAATAAATTCAATAGCTTCTCGACACTGTTCCAAGATTAAACTTACTTTTGATTTTATCGTTTTACTAGGTTCTTGCGCCGTTATTACACGTAGAAAAATCACCGAAAAAAAAGAAGTTGATTTAACATTCTGGATGTGAAAAAATGTGCGAGAACTAAAATGCTGAATCACGCGCCACAGCAGCTAGTTTTATACCTCGGCGTTGCTAAAGTAACTGACAGGGTAATTCAGCATTTTGTAAGTTCTCGCACACTTTTTTCACATCCAGAATGTTCAATCAACTTCAATTTTTTTCGGTGAAATCTCACCTCCTTGACTTTTACCGAACTTCTTTTCGTGCGAACGAACTTCACGAAACGGTCAGTATTATTTTTCTTGATAACTTTCAATACCATTTTTAGGAGAATTAAAAAAACAAATTTTACTCTATGATGTAAAATCATGAGTACTGGGTAACGCACACTGGAAAAAAAAACACATTGGATCTAGAGTCCAGACTCTTAAAAACATCGACAAGAAAAAATACTCTTGATTCAATCAGATTTAAGCTTGAATCAAGAACAAGCCTCTTAATTTGAGCGGATTTCCTTTTAATTTAAGCTTAAATCTGATTGAATCAAGAGTCCTTTTTCTTGTAAATGTTTTCAAGAGTCTGGACTCTAGACCCAATGTGTTTTTTTTCCAGTGCATATAACACCAGAGGCGTAAAACATTTCGGGCGGTCGGACTGAGAAATACGGCTAGGGCGTGTAAAAATAAAAGCTTCCTAAGTAAAGAGATCTCGTGACAATATGACTGAAGAGAGTGAAGAATCAAATTTTGGCGTTGTTTTCAAAAAAAGTCGTGCCATTCAAAAATTCACGGCCGATAAAGTATTAGACACTTGGTGCGTATAGCTTAAAAAATAGATTAGAAAGTGCTACTGGAGGAAATCCACGCCTACCACGGCAGCGACGGGCGCGAAACCTTTGAAGTTGCTGTAAATTCATTAATGACTTAATTATCTCAGAGTTCAATAGTTGAAATGATCTGATTAAGATTACCACGTGCGAAACTCACAAAGACCATTTCAGAGAAATGCCATAAAAATTCAGATGTTGCCTATTGCCTTCTGATAAAATACGAATTACCAAGGAAACCCGTGCAATTTTCTTTTTTCAATTTTAGAGAATTAATTAGCGATATAATGTATTGTTTCTAAAAAATTTCAAAATAACTTTTTCATAACTTTTTCTTAAAAATTAATATTCCGCCGAGGAGAGTTTGACAACATTCGAATGCTTATTGCACACATGGGGTCAATCCTCAAGCAGAATTGAATAGGACAACACCGCCGCGTTGAGGAAGAACGCTGTACAAGCTTTCAAAAGTTGTCAAAGTTCTGTTGATAAAATACGAATTTTCAGGAAGACTTGTGAATATTTTTCTTCCAATTTTTTAGAGATTTTTTCACGCAATTTAAGCTGCAGCATCCGAAAATTAAAAGAAAAAGTATTCATAACTTCACCTTAAGATGAGTGCTGTATTTGTGAAAAAGTTGGTAACTTTTGAATGTTCTTACAGCGTTTTCCCTTAGTGCAATAGTGCAACAGGTAATCAAAGTCAAAAATCATAAAGTAAACGGTTAAAAGAGAAAAGGAGAGCGCGGAACTTTTCTTCGGCACTAGTGAGTCATACGAAAGTAAAATTGCTTTTTGCAAAAATCCTGAGCCAAAAATAGAAGGAACGATGTGAATTTTCAGACTTTCGCTTAAAATGAATCTGAAAATTTATTTGAGTTAAAAAGCGAATGTGGTGCCTGACAGATCCAATGATCAAGATTGTCATGTCAGGCAATAAAACGTGCATTTTTTAAATGAATGTAAACAGGGACAATTGCTAATTTCTTCAATGCATCTGGCAGTAACGCCGATACCAAATTCTCAAATATCAGAAAATCATGCCGTGTTCCTTTCATACCCCAGATAGAGCCCCACAATGAGATCGAGGGCAAAGCATAGATCATCAGCTATCGATATTTCTCCATTTGAAGTTATGGTAAAGAATCGAAAGTTAAGGTATACGCTGAAACTCGATACTTTTCAATAGGTTCAGGTGGGAGATTGATCGATTCATCGCAAAGCACGCCACGCTACTGAATGAGATCGGATTAACCTCCAAGGCTAAATCCGACCGTCGAACCTGCGGTGATTCAACGATGGAAATTGCGCGCAATTTTAAATTTGAATGTTTCGCTCGGAGACCATTTATCAAGTACAGGAGAGGACAGGGGAAGGGGCAAAAAGAAAATTAGGCACGAAATGTATTGGCCGAAGCTGAAATGTGAGTGTCATCCACAAACGTGTTCGTCGAGACACGCTCCAGTGGAGCTGAGACCAATTTCATTCGGTTTTTTTGAACAGGTCATGCGGCTACCTGACTCTTTTCCTTCCTTAGAAATTACGTAATTCCCTTCAATTTTCACTTAATAAAATCCATGTGGTCATTTCAACCCAAGGTTTCGTTGAAAAAGCTATTATATTTTGATGGCTCCAGAAAAAAAACCCAAAAATTGTCTTCCGTCTGATGAAGTTCGTTGCTGGAGATTTTTCCGCACAGGCGTGGTCTCTTGGAAAATTATTTACCGTTGTTTATACATAAATTCAAGGGAACAGTGCATTTACTAAACGCTTATACACAAAGATTACAATACAATGTGCAATCATAACGCCCATTAAAACAAATCTATTCACTCAGCGTAACAGAAAGAAATAATACATTGAAGACAATTTTTTAAACGAGGGCATTAAATTGAAATTACATCAATCATATTAAAATAATTATAGTACTTGACCATACTTAAATTAGGCAAATCAAAAATTTATGGCCGAATTAGCTAAAACGGTCACCGTCAAATTTTCATACTAAACGAGTACCATGTCTCAAAGGAGTTGCTTACGGCGCTCCACTTATGTTTTTTCCTTCGAGTTCATCCTTCCATCGTAAAGTGCCTCACATGGGTGCCAAAACCGGCCGAGGCTCGATTTTTTAAAAAAATTAATGGAACGGGTGTATCCACCAGATTGGTCGATCAGGGTGTCCAGTTTTTTTCATTTGGGGAAATCCTGATGAAATCCTGATTTTTCTGGATTTTTGATCGCTAAATCCTAATTTCATAATTTTTTCAAATCCTGATTTTTGGCGGAGAAACTTTAACTTCACAAAAATAGCTCGATAAAAAAAATCGATCGGACGGCCGACTTTTCTAAAATCCTGATTTTACGACCAATTTTTCCTCAAATCCTGATGAAATCGGGATTACATCCTGATTGACACCGCAATCACACGCTGAATGTGGGAGCTGAATGTGGCTTGAATGTGGAAGTCATCGGCCCGATGCCTGAATTTTGCGCGTGACGCGCAAAATTCAGCAACGATTCTCAGCAACCATCGGACCAATTTTGAATTTGTCTGAACTATTCGAGTAGATTTGATACACATCTGGATGAAAATAACTCGAATTTGCTAAATTTCAGCCGTTGGGCGATGACTGTTGACTTCCACATTCAGGTGCTAAATTCAGCGTCTGATTGCGGCATGACCTGAAATCCTGATAGAATCGGGAAAATCCTGATGCTAGACACCCTGGTCAGTTTACAGGCCGTCCCTTATTGGCTGACCTCAGCATTAAATCTGATTCAGGATTCGTGTTGCATAGATTTGAGCTAATCGTCAGTACAATGGTACAAGGTCCTCCCGCCCCCCTCCTCCTACGAGGAGGCGAGTAAAAAAGTGAATGGACGCGGGTCCGACTTCCCGCGCGCGAACGTCACGACACGCCGCGTCACGTCGCATGCATCGTTGCGTTACGTTGTCGCGTCCGTCGTCGCATCAGGTGAATGATTTCTCCCGCATCGGCAGAATGACGTCACGCGATCTGATCCCCGTCATCCAATTCCACGGTTCGATGACTTGGCTGGTGTTTTCCAACTCTGCTTTATGCAGAAACAATCGGGACGCATCTCTGCCGTGCTAAGGAAAAACGCCGTATGAGCCTTCAGGCGTTGCCAAATTTTCTTCGATAAAACACGAATTCCATGGTAAACTTATGAATATTCTTCTTCCAATTTTTCAGAGAATTTTGTTCGTATTTTGATCTAAAGTTCCTAAAATTTTATGGAAAAATATTCATAATTTTCCACAAAATAAACATTTCATCAAAGAAAGTTGGCAACTCTCGAATGTTCATACGGCGTTCTTTCTTAGCACGGCAGATCTGCTGACTGGACGTTTCCGGATTCGTTCGCTCTCTCCCCGGGTTTTCAGGCCGGGATTGAGTTGACGCGCTCGTAGATAATTTTGGATGACGCAGGACGTAGTATCAGGCATATCTGGTTCCTTCCTGTCAAGCCCACCAACTTATCTGAATTAAAAGTGCGCCGCTCGAACGTCATGATACACTGAAAAAAAAGTTACGGGCTATATAGACAAACCGTCCGTTCCGGGCTCAGAGGCCGAAACATCCTGGTGCTGGAGCCGGGGCATAGATTGTTCCGAGTGCTACACCCGGAACTTACAGTCTCTAGACGCTGGAACGTAGACGCTATGTCTATCTAATAGCCCGTAAGTACGGTTTCCACGGCCGGAGTTTTTTTCTTCAGTGTGCCATCATTTCCATCCGTTTCTCGTCATTTCTTGAAGCAAACTGCGGAAAGTCCACTTCGGAAAATTTTTTAGTTACCTGCAAAATCTGCAAGGATTTTTTACTCTAAATCTGAATCTGAACTTTAATTGGAGAAAAGAGGACTCAGTTCTATTAAAAAAGGGTTTGAAAATTAGCTGTTGAAACGAACTAAACAACTTCAAACTAACCTAGGAACGTTCAGGATTCAATGTTAACATCGGAATTTCTTAGGTCTGAATTTCATGCGAATCACACTTCCTCTCTCATTTGGTAGCTTTTTCTATTAATGTTACCAGTGATTAAATCGATGCTTTTTCCAAATAATGTAATGGTAAAACTTTAACTGCGGGCAAAAATCGAGGTATGTAATGGAAGAGCACCCTATAGTACAGGGCCAGATTAAGGGGGTGGCCACATGGGCCGCGGCCCATGGCGGCAAATCTATAGGGTGCGGCAAATTTTGCAATTTTTTTAAACATAGGTATAAAAAAAATCGGATTTAGAAAAAAAATTACTAACGAGAAAAGGCGACAAAATCTCCCATTTCCTGAGAGTATAGTAATTTCTAATTTTGTCGTCTTTTAGTGATACAAGAGACAGCACCTTTAATTAATCGAGTTAAGAGAGAAACCAAACATGCAATTTGGCCTGGAACGGCACGACTTAGAGAGAAATGATGACGAGGACTTAAGATGTTAAGGGGAAACCCTCGGCGTGGCGATCGGCATTTAACATATATTAGCGCCTACAAGACTGCACGAATACTTCACGCATTGCATCAAACACAGTGCGGTCATTGCGGTCAGCATGAAACGGATAGCGCCTACAAGAATGCATGAATACTTCACGCATTGCGGCAAAGACGGTGCGATCAGCGTGAAACGCATAGCGCCTACAAGACTGCGTGAATACTTCACGCATTGCGCCAAACACGGTACGGTCTGCGCGGCGCGGCGGCGGAAGTTAAAATCATTAATCCACATTTATGTTTGTTCTTTCATAATTTTTTCGTTCATTTCCTATGAATGGAAGGCCTTGTCCACACAGAGATAGGTTTATGGAACTTAACTTTCGCGCAAGGTTCGTGAACTTTTGCTAGTAGTGTTGACAGGGCCCAAAAAATGTGTTCAACACGAGTAAATGCGTCTTATGCACCCCCCCCCTCCCCCCGCTGGCACGTTCATTTGATGGTTTTTATCGAGTTTCAATACGAATGAGAAGGGGGCGGCAAGTAGGCAGCCCTGCTATAGTACGTCCTAAGTCTGCATAGTCTCCATTGTTGGAACAATGCCCAATGTCCAGGTGTTTACTGAAAGAAATGAAGAAAAAAATCGAGTGACCCAAAATTTTTTTACGCACAAAAATCAGCATTAAAAACTGCATTTTATAGAAAAAATTTAATATAAAAAATTAATATAAAGTGTTTCACTTCAATTTAATTGTTTTTTTTTTTTTTTTGTCATTTTTGGAAAACTGTGCTCTGCTCCAGAAACTTTGTTCCGTTTGCTTCCAAAAGCCTCAAGCACTCGAATGGATGACTGGACTACATTTTACGATTAGGACCTACAATTTCTGGCTCAGTTCAAGAACAATGCAAGCACCATGAGTTTCCCTATGCAAATAAGTGTTTTAACGGATGAGCCAGAAATTGCAGTTCCTGGTTGCAAAATTTAGTGCGACTATTGCAGCACGAGGGAAGTTTTCTGGCCTACCCCAAAAATTGCCGGCCTCCTCCTCCCCCGTGTCGTTTTCTAAACGCCGCCGACATTGAGGCAGGTCATGTCGCGACTCAACATAGAACTAGACGATGCAACGATGCAAGCCGGTAATGACTCACCCGAGCTCGACGAATAAAACGAAGAAGAAGAAGTAGCACTTTGGCGGTTATTTTAGAAAGTGTCCGTCGAATATACGCGCACATGAAACGCGAGCATCGTCGCGCGTCCGACGTCAAGCGTCCAACGTCAAGGCCGCGGTCGCGTTCAGATTCGCGACCTTGTACCACACCACGTACGCTAGTCCTCTTGGACTATCGTTTTGCGGCCAATTTTGTTGTCTTTTTGCGAGGCCTCATCTTCGACTTTGATTCAATACTTAGGCTCGATTTCGAAAAAGTTCTAAAATTTGGGGAAAAACATCATCCTGTGACCGTGCACTGGAAAATAATTCTCTTGGATCCAGAATCCAGACTCTTAAAAAATTTGACATTTGATAAAGAAAAAATTAAAAATTTTGAAAAAGTACACTCGATTCAATCCGCTTTCGGCTTGAATCAAACAGGAACCCACTTAAATAAAACTGGTTCTTGATTCAAGCAAAAATTCGATTGAATCAAGAGTATTTCTTCTTGTCAATTTTTTTTCAAGTCCGAACTTCGATCCAAGAGAATTTTTTCCTAGAGTTGTGCCTGCGCAAAAAAGGAACCTGCAGAGCAAAAAATTCAAAATTTGATTTTGCGTTGCATAAAATGGAGTATTGTAAATATCACATTAAAAATGGTTTAAAAGACAATTTCTTCAAAATTTAAAAATAAATTTTTGTGATTTGAAGAAAATTCTGGAAAACATGAAGTACACTTAAACCGATTCACGTTAAATCCGTCCATGGACGAACCCATTTCGACGCGCTGGTCCATTGAACAAAAATACAGCACTTACAGAGGAGCCATAGATCATGTGAAAAAAATGCAAAACCAGTTTAGGTACGTACGGGACAAATATGTCACCATAAGTGGGTATCCCGTGGAACGCGAAATAGAATCTTCATCTTGTTTCTCTATGTTCGGTTTGACGGTCTCAAGCGGCCAAACCGTAACTAAAACTGAACGATAATATTCAAAGCACATCACGCTGAACAGGCACCGGATTTACATACAATTACCAACGGAAAACTTTGGCTGAAACACAACACGAACTTGCGTCAAAGTATCTCCCCCGCGTGGCTAAGAAATTAAGAGTAGCTGCCAGTTTTTTTGTACATGTAGAGGGTGGGCGGAGAAAAGAAAACACAAAAAACAGCAGTTTAAAAACAGGAAGACATCAATTTAAAACATTCAAGAATCAGGAGAAATATTCTAACTCCCACAGTTAAGAAGATTCCTGAAAACAAAAGTACTTTTTCGTGATTTTCAGGAACTTTTTACCTGTGACCTCTCATGAGAAATTTTTGACCGTAGACATTTCCCATAAAAAATTTCTGGACCCGCGACTGTCTCACATCACTAAGGTCAAAAAATGATAAAAAAAAATATCGTCATGACAAAAATTGACGGGAAAATTAAGCCTGTGATTTAAAGAAAGAGTGCCTTCTAACCCTTGCATTTCATTGCTTGGTAGCAACTGAAAAATTTACTGAAACTGAAAAATGTATCGTTACTTTAGTAAGAAACGATAAATTTTCCAGTTAGAGCGGTCTGAAAAACGATTTTTAAAGCTGAATGAGTCCATTGCGATGAAGACACGAAACTCAGTAATTGACGGCTGTAAGGAGAATTGGTGGACACAGCGTAGAGAGCTATTAAACATTGATTCGCTAATCAGATATCTTTCCGCATTTCGGGGCGGTTATTCGCCTCCCTTGTGACAAATGAAGAGAGCGCTAGTTACGGCGAATAATGACAATGTAGCATGCTATCGTCGCCGATGTTTTACATATTCACGCTGGAAGCACGCACAACCGCACGCGAAGTCGACAACGCTCCGTTGTTGAAATTAACGCTCTTCACCCATCCCCCTTCATTTCCAGTGCCCATCGTTCTTTAAGTGCTTTTTTCCTCAGAATTTATTCCAATTGAAGTCTCTTTGAAGGCCCGTTCAAGTCTTACATAAGGTATTTTGACTGGATTTTGGAGCCCCCCCCCCCCCTTTTCCTCCGTGAGGTACCCGTAGGACGAGTTTTCAACCCAACTTTCAACCTTTGAACCCTCTTTCAAGGGGAAGGTGAAATTTCGTGGGATTGGCTTAACTCACCCCATCCGTTGCCAATTTTTCAGAATACAACATAAAGTCTTAAAAATTAGCTAGAAAATTTTGTTTTATTGAAAAATATAGTTTAATTTCATTTTTTTGGTAGGAGGCTTAGGTTTACGTAAGACGACTGCACTTGAATCCCTCTCCATCACCTCCCCCACCCTCTTGTAGGACCCATTTAGGCGAGTTCAGGCCCCACTGGAAAAAAGTCTCTTGGATCCAGAGTCCAGACTCTTAAAAAATTTGACGAGAAAAATTACTCTTGATTCAATCGGATTTTCGCTTGAATCAAAAGGAAATCTACTCAAACTAAGAGGCTTGGTTCTCGACTTAAGTGAGAATCCGATTTGATCAAGAGCATGTTTTCTTGTGAAACTTTTTAGGAGCATGGAATCTGGATCCAAGAGACTTTTTTTCAGTACCCCTTCCTTCTTCAAGTAATCTTAGAATCAAATAAAATGATGTTTAAATGGGAAAAAAATATAAAAAATCGACCATTTTTTTCATTGTTCTTCAAACAACCTGATAGTGAGTCAAAAAGTATACCGGATGAAAAAACGAGTCAGGAACCCCGAGAGAACTACGCAAGGATACAGCCTTAATGACTCACAAGATCAATTGGGTATACCCCATAGCGACTCATCCACCATGATCATCGCGTCCTCGCGGCCCCAATTTCCGTATGGCAATCACAATCAGCTCCGCGGCCGACTATACCACTCACAAAGAGCTGTGGGTTCATTCCGCCAGGGCTGCGGGGCTGCCGCTTCGAAGCATACGAATGAGCAACATGGCCAGAGACAATATCTTTCATAGACCCCGCACGAACAGTCTAAGCTAGTAATCAGTTGAAGCAAAAGTTAAATAGACTGATTTAGTGGTTACGCCGCCATCGGCTGATTATGAAATTGATAGACAACGCAATGGTTCAAATGAAGACAGTATTTGCTGATCCAACGGAACTAAGCGGCGGTTGCAATTGACATTTGAGGTGGTAATTCTAAGCAATCCCGGATAGCGCGTTCTGTCATACGTTCACCTAAGCGCCATGGAAACAGCCATTGCGAGTAATAGGACTGGTAATACGCCGGACGTCTTCTTTGTCTACGCCGTCTCAATTCCAGATCAGCCCCTGTGCTGTCAGCGCGTCTGGCTCTCGTCACTATGGCCCGGGTTCAAGTCCCGTTGGTGGTAGACAATACGTTCCAAATGTAAGACACAGAGCCTTATTTCTGATTCGCGCTCTTATCGCCATAGTAAATTTGAAAGCTGTAGCATGGATATGCATAAGTCCATGATGTCTAATGACTAGTAAATTCTTTCTTGTGTTCCGTAATATACGCTCACTAAACCCTGAAACATAGATTTGGTTCTAGTTCGTTGATAAAATGTGCCATTTGCAAATGCAAACAAATACATGAACTTATTATTATGATTCGCGCATTATTGCATACATAGTAGTAAAAAGCTCCAGGTATTTCTTACAATCGAAAGTTCTCGTATTTAATGAGTCTTTGATTGATTTATGATCGGTCAATGACTGAATTGCAATAAATTAACACAATAAACTCATGAAGAATTCGCACATGAGGTTATGTTAGTTTGTTTTGGTTTGAGCCAAAAGCTGGATATCATAACGAATGACGTAGTTACTAAAGCAGTCTATTAGAGGTCAACGCTAAGTTGTGCCTAGTGATGATTGATGAACAACTTGTTGAGCAAGAAATTCGTCAAATGATGACTGATGAATGTCGGGATGATACTTATGCTGGACGAATTTTTACAAATCAGGGTTGCTCGATTTTTTGGTCATCTCCTCATACATAGGCGAATGGTCTAGTGGTTGGATGCGTCTAAATGGCCTTACTGACGTCCATCTAGTGGTTGGATGCGTCTAAATGACCTCACTGAGGTCCATTTAACACCTTGTTCATTAATTAAACTTGTTTTTCCTGTAAAATTTGACATTTTGGACATGAAAGGATTCATAATGGACTGATTATAAGATGTGAGATGATGATAATCATCACCTATATGCCTCTTCAGACAAATATAATTTTGGTAAATTATTACGTGAAGTTCGGCACAGGTTCCGTCCCTCAGCTTATAACTTTGGCCTGCGGCTCTCAAGACTGTTCTGAGCTGTCGGTTAATATTACGGTGAAGAAAAATTTTGCACGATATTCTGCATTTTATTCCCGCGAGAAATTAGAAAAAAATCAAAGAATTTCCGGCGATTTGGCGACTATGACTGGTGCGATTTGTTTAAAGATTAAAACTCGCCTAGACACTGGACGTCCTCACTCCGGAAAAAAATCTACTGCTGAAACTTGACCTTTGAGCGAGATGGCGGGAATTCCTGAGCTTCAGGTGACCAAGTTCAAAACAAGTTCGAAAGAAACAGAAGCAATTCGTATCAAAGACGATGTTCCAGGTTAGTAAAAAAGGAAGATATTTTTTTCAAACTTTGTATATGTATTTGGAAAAAATTTAGAGAGAAAAAAAACCTCCTCGTATGAGTAAAAAAAATGTTAATAACTTTATTATTGTGAGCTTACATCTAGTGCAAGCAGGCGCGATTTTTTTCCCCCAGAGAGAGAAAAAGAAGAAGGGAAAGAAGAAATAGGTTAAGAAAGAGGGAGAGGAGGAAAGGACGGAGAAATTAAAGGAGAGATAGTGGAAGCATGAGAGAGGAGAAGAATAAGAGGGGAGGAGAAGGAGAGGGAGAAGAAGAAGAGAAGAAGACGAAGCAGAAGGAGAGAGAGAAAGAAGAATAAGGAGGGGAAGAGGGGGAAGAAAAAGCAGTGGAAGGAGAAAGAGAGAAATGAGAATATGGAGGAAGGGGAGACGAAGAAAAAGACAAATGAGGGGAAGGAAAAGAAGTAAAAGAAGAAGGGGCAGAAAACGAGAAAGCATATAAGGAGAGCGACGAGGAGAATGAGGAGGGTGGAGGAGGAGGAGAAGATAGAGAAGAAGAGGAGAAAAGGAGGTGGATGATAATGGAGAGATATTAACAATAAGTCTCGTACGCTCCTGAAGTGGTGGCTTTTTTGTATGCCTTTGAGTTTAAAATATTACCTTCTTCCATCCCACCGCAGTTTATGGTCCTCTTGTTTTCGTCTAATAGTCTTCCTAGACTGAAATTTTGTTGGTTGCAGTCGTAGCAGCCGAACGCATTTGAAAATCCCGTATATCCTGGCTTAAGCTGTCAGCAATTATTTAAGCTAAATTTATGACCCGTCCAACCCACCCATGAATTCTCAACAGTGCCAAACATGAATCGACTATCAATTAGCCCTGATAAACAAAACTGCGGCCGTCGGTGAATGAAAGTTCGTTGCCAACATTTGGGCCCAATATAGCGCAGAGAGTTGGAATATTTTTATTCTCTTACTTACTAACGTGGAATCGGGCAATGAGATCAATACACTGACCTAAGGTTGAGCACATCTCATTGAACATCACTTTATTTCAGCGTGGATGATGTAAACATTACTGTCCGTTCTCCTAAGAGTTATCATCTAAACTGGCGTGCTTTGCGATATATCGATTGATATGCCATTTAAACCTATGGAAAAAATCGATAAACAGGGTGTTCGCAGCGAACACCTCAATAATCGATTCTTTACCATAGGTTTAAATAGCATAACAATCGATACATCGCAATTCACGCCACGCCACTGACTCCCGGGTCCGATAGATTGCGGTTGGCCGCAAGTTACATTTTCAAACCCCCAAATTTAAATAAAGATCCAGCAGCGGTGCCGGATTTATGAATTTTCACGGTCTGGGGGCAAAGCTTCCTAATTTTCACGAATAAATAAAATTTGCTGACTTTTCCAGGTTTTTTTTAGGTATTTTGAGATTTTTTTTCACTCCGAGGTGATTTACATTAAAGTCGCCGCGCAGCTGCTTGCAGATATAGAAGTTTGCTTCCAACAAAATTTGGACCCGGTGGTGTCAGAAGCGGATCCAGCAATTTGACAACATTGTTTTTCTCCATTTAAACTTATGGAAATATATCGATTCTTGGAGGGGTCAGGTGTTTCGAGAAGAGTCGATTATTTAACATTGGTTTAAATGGAGGGAATCCGGTGTTGCCAAATCGCTGGACCCGCCTCTGGTTTCACCACGATGGAATGATCGGAGGAGAACTTTCAAGCTACTTTTTGACAGTTGAATGGTCATTGATCACCCGAGTCCACAAAAGTCGCACTATCGACAGAAGGCATTTTCCGACTTCAAGGACTTCACGTTCCTAAGACATACTTCAAGAGAAGAATGAATCAGTACGGGAGAAGCTCGTTATGGTGGTTGGTCAATCTTTTCATCGGTTCATCCATCTAAGATCAACGCGGGAAAACGCCTACGATTTCACACGAGGCACAGATCTCTTGCGTCACGACTCGAAGCGCCGTCCGTAAGAATAATAAACAATTACCATTTCCACCATACTGCCGTGCTAAGGAAAAACACCGTATAAACATTTGAATGTTGCCACGTTTCCAACGATAAAATACTTATTTTTGAGGAAAAATATGAGAATTTTTCACTGAAATTTTCAGATAATTTAGATCAAATTTCAAATAAAATTCTGTGAAAAACCGGAAGAAAAATATATCGAATTTTTCCGTGAATTCGTGATGTTTCGAAGGAAATATGGCAACGCCTGATGGCTCAAGCGGTGTTCTTCCTTAGCACGGTCGCATATATGACGTATCCTACCGTGCGAAGGAAAAACATCGTATGAGCCTTTAGGCGTTGCAGAATTCCCTCTGGCAAATCACTAATTTTCAGGAAAATTTTTGAATACTTTTCCGCCAATTTCTCAGAGAATTTTGTTCGTATTTTGATCTGAAGTTCCTGAAAATTTCCAGGAAAAATATTCATAATTTTCCTCAGAAATAAACATTTTATCCAAGGAAATGTGGCAACGCTCGAATGTTCATACGACTTTTTTCCTTAGCACAGCAGTATACGAGTGCAGTAAACACTGGCTTGTGTGGATGGAGCTAATGCGGAATGATTGACCTTAACTTTTCATTGACGCTTGAGCTGTGCATGCAGACAATTAACTGCTAATTTTCACCACTGGATTGGATATGATTATTGTTATGTTTAATGTTGATGTTTATCTTCTAAACTAAAATGCATATCTTCATTCTTTCCAATATAAATGTTAATTCTGTTCTAAATTCTATCGTCATGATAGCGATTTTATTCAAGGTCAGAGGCCACCGCACTGTCGCGCTACCGAGGTGTGCCACTATTGTCCATGAAACAAAGCCAATACGAGCTGTCTATTATTTTCGATGAGCGATGCCATCATTTTATTGCTCGACTTCAGCACCATTTCAGCCTTACAATTACTCAAAGTATTTACACGCGCGCACTCTAATAACGTAAGTGCTGAACCAGCACACACATTCTCGGGTATTTCGGTGACCATGACTTTTTCGATAAGTTGTTATTGATTCGGAGATGAAAATCCATGTGACCGCGAGATAGTGACAGTAAATACAGGTCACAAAAAAGAAAAAGTTGAATATTTGATTGAAAAACTTTCAATATAATTGACTCAGTAACACACATTACTTTATTAAGAAAATCTGCACAGGTCAAGGTTCAAAATTATCGCATGAAGATTGCACGACAAAATCACAAAGCACGCAAAATTTACCAGCAGGACGGAAGGAGAGAAAACATAATTGATCGACTTCTAGCGATATGCAAAGTGCACGAGGGCGATAAAGAGGTTCATATAAATATGCATAAATGTATAGGGTATTGATAAACTGCAGTTGACGAAAATTGAGCTCATGGAGAGGACTTCAAATCGAGAGAGGATTGTTGTGAATAATTGTCAAAAAACTCTTTCAGGCTTCAAGATCTCTAACAATTTACCAAAGTTAACAATATATTTTTTTCGAACCAATGAAAATTTGAGAAAATAAGTACGTAAAAGTGCAAAAAAAACAGGGCGATAGCGAGTTAACTACAGGTACATTTTTGATTGTAATAAATAATCTCGGGGACGGTTACTAAATTCAAAAAATATCTATTGTACCTCAAAAAATATCTTAAATATTTTATTCACTTTGGAACACGCAGAAAAAAAAACTACGGCCGGGGAAGCCATACTTACGGGCTGTAAAGACTTAATGTCCGTTCTGGGCCGGCCCAGAGGGCAAGTTCCGAGTACAGCGACCTCTGTACACAGAACAGTCGAGGGTACGCTACGGCTCCAGCACTCGGAACTTTTGGCCTCTGAACACAGAACAGTCGAGGGTGCGCTACGGCTCCAGCACCCGGAACTTTTGGCCTCTGTACACAGAACAGTCGAGGGTACGCTACGGCTCTACCACCCGCAGCTTTCGGTCTCTGAGCCCAGAACGTGCAGTATGTCCATATAGCCCATAAAAATGGCTTCCACGGCCGGAGTTTTGATTTGTTTTCTCCAATGTGAATACGGTAAGAAAAATGAAGATACGAAACACCTTGTTTGATTTTCGTAACTATACTTAATAACGTCCTATTCGACAGTGGCGGAAGCAAAATGACCAGCGATTCCGCAAGTGTTCTTGCCTCTGGCCACTTTTGCGTATCCGTGTTCCCCCCATCCCTTGCCCCAGCTGTTTTTGAGTGACCAGAAATCAAGTCCGCTCTTGGGATCCCTTCCGTAGCCGACAACCAACACCGCGTGATCGGTTTTAGTCGAGTCGCACGTCCCTTCGGCCGGCGAAATTACACCGGAGATGTAGAACTGCAGCCGCTCGGCGTTGATAGCGTTCACTGTTGATCCCTTGATAGCGATGAACTGCGCCATCTCTTCTTCCGATGCCTTGTATACGTTGAACTCTTTTAGTCTCACAGCAACCTAAAAAAGTTTAAGAGGGCGCAACATTAATGCACTGAAGAAATAATTCCGGCCGTGGAAGCCGTACTTACGCGCTATATAGACATACCGTTCGCATTCCAGGCTCAGATGCCGAAAGTTCCGGGCGTAGCACCCGGAACAATCGAAGCTACGGCTCTAGCACCCGGGACATTCGGCCTCTGAGCCCGGAACGGACGGCACGTCCATACAGCCCGTAACTTTCTTTTTCAGTGTGAGGTCTTCACTGAAGGATAAGACGTTGATTTAAGAACACTTCGATGGGAGGAACTTATTCCCATTAATTAAAAAAAAATAAATAAAATAAATTGAAAAATTACGTTGCCAGTTCTAGTGTTATAATAGTACACAATGGGGTCATTTATTTTTTCAATCCTTCCGTTACATCTTTGTTTACTTTGGATTTAGAAACACCAGGAACAGTGCTTACATCTTGGAATTTGAGTTTCCGTTATAATCTTAATATTTAATTTGAAAAATAGAATGAAATTGTGAATCAACCACTGTACTAATTGCGAGGGGCGTTGGTTCATTTGAAAGGTGTTGTTCTCAATGCTTCGGGAAAACTATAAATTATTTTCTGGGGTTCGTCCCCGATTTTTAAATCCCTAAAAACTCATAAATTGGATGAGGGGAAGTGGGGGTTTTTTGTTTTTTGTTTTTCGGAAAAGTTTTGTTGCTACGCATCTTACTTTACTGTTTGCTGTCTTTTTATCAGCTGTTTTCATTCAACAATCATCATTAAGTGAGGTTACTTCCAACACTCAACTGCCATCAACTTACATTTTTCTTTTCCCGCGTTTTTTTTTTTTTTTTTTTTTTTTTTTTTACGGTTTTTCATGATTGGTTCCATCTTTTTCCTATTGCCAATTTTTCCTCATTAAGGCAATAACCTCCAAGTTTTTTTTCTCAGAACTTTTCACGCTGTTTCTTTTCAATGTGTATAAATATGTTTATTATTAATTTCCATTTTCATTTCATCCCTTTTTCTTCTGATTTATTTTTTTTTAATTTAAATATTGAACTTTTCAGTTATGATTTTGTTAAAATAATAATAATTTTTACTAATTTTAATTTTAAATTTAACAGTTGTTATGAGTGAAATTTTCAATGACCGAGGCGGTCGTCCTCCAAAACATGGTCGCGTTTTCCAGAATTCTTCGCATGTTCGTTTAGTGAAGCAAGAACTTAACTCTGTTATTAGTATAGAAAATCAAAGTTTCATTTCTTCATTTCGGAAGTATAAAATTGATGATCAGAACTTTGATGAAAATTTTGTTACCAAATTTTCAGTCGGTTCAATGAATATAATTTGTCATCATTGTGATGCTCGCCATTTTCAGGGTGAAATGTCCAATGGTCATTTTAATAACTGCTGCCAAAATGGCTTAATTTCTTTACCGAGTATTCGGACAAATACCGATTTGAAATCATTATTTTTATATTCTCCAAATTTCATAAAGCATATCAGAAATTATAATAGTGCTGTTGCTTTTGCCTCTTTCTCTGCAAATCGAATTGATATTCCGGGTGATGGACCTTATTGCTTTAAAGTTCAAGGATCCATATATAGGTAAGTTTATTTATATTTACTAGGCGGTTCTAGACCTTCATGTTTGGGGGTGCCCAGAGGTGAAAAATGTCGGAGACCGGTCTCGAAGGGGAAGGTCGCTCAGGGGAGGCCTAAGTTTCGGCCCTCAAGTTTTATCCCTTTCCTACCATCCTTTCTCTTTTTCTCTCCTTTCTTTCTACTGAAATACCTATACATTCAACGTAGAAAATTTTTTAGCAAAACTTTCCATCAAAACTACAATCTTACCATAAAAAACAGTAGAATCTTTGTAAAACACGGCTATCAATATTAATTCTGTTTAAAACATTTTCAATTAATTGCTGGGATTTTTACTCAGTGTGAGCGAATGCAGAATCTTTAAAAGCAGTATAATTTGGTCCTTTTTATATTAAATTCTATACTGGTTAAAAAAGCAATTAATAGAGGTGAAGGAAGAAGAAGGCCCCTTTCACGGTTCCGGTAACTGCACTTAATTTTTGTGTGGGGGTGCCCGGCACCCACTGGCACCCCCGTAGAACCGCCTATATTTACCGTTACGTAACGTACTTTTTTCAGTTTCTCAGTCCGTCCCTCCCTCCTTCCCACCCCTTAACGCATCCGGAATGCATTTAAATCTTTCCTCCTCTGTTAATTACTATTTGGACTTTGTCTATTCCGTTTTGTTTTTAAACATTTTAAAAATAAACAGTTCAAACCCCAAATCGTGATTGGCTCCATCTTTTTCCTATTTCCAATTTTTCCTCATCAAGTCAATAACCTCCAATTTTTCTTTCTCACAACATTCATGTGGAACAGTAAGATGAAGAAACTGGAAAAAGAAAAAACTTCTGAAACAGAAAATACGGAAAACGGAAAGAAAAATGAACAGGAACAAGAAGAAGAAAAAGCGGAAGAATTGGATGAAGATAAAAAGGGAGCAGAAAATGAAGAAGAAAAAGAGGGAGCAGAAAATGAAGAAGAAAAAGAAGAAAAGAAAAAAGGAGGAACGAAAAAGAGAAGAGTTGAAGGAAAAATTGGGAAAAAAGCAGGGCAGAAATCGAAAAAGAAGAAGCAACAATTAAAGAAAAACAGAGTAAAGTATTTAGAAGATAAAAAACCGATACTTAAAACTTAGTTTAAAAACAAATGTAAAACCTAAAAAATAATTTTGAATGAAGATTAAAACAAAATTTTAGTTTAAAGTTTACTAAATAAAATTACAATTTTTGAAAACATTTGTTATATTTATTCTCTCAAAGAAATAATTAGACCCGATTCAAAGACAAAACAGAAAATTAAATGAAAATAAATAATAAAAAAAAAAAAAAACATGTGAAAGTGAAAAGTGTACAGGCAAAATAAGGGGCTGCGAAGCAGCCCCATAAGCCCCTAGTTTTATTTAAATACATTGACTGGTTTATTTAAAACAGCAAAATTTTTCTAGCTTATAAAAAACGAAAATTACAAGACAGTAGCAAAGGGAGTGGCTATTCTGAGAGTCGGCAACACTGTTTTTTCTCCGTTTAACTCAATTAAAAAGTATCGAATTTTGGCGAGGCAAAATAATCGATTGTTTTGGATCCATTTAAATGGGGGGGGGGGGGGGGAAACAGTGTTGCCAACTTTAAAGAAACGCCACTGAGCATCAGAGACGCAAAAATTGACGTTATTTCAAACAAAACGGCGTAACTCCCAGTGGCGTGGCGTGAATTGCGATATATCGATTGATATGCCATTTAAAACTATGGGAAAGGATCGATAAACAGGGTGTTCGCAGCGAACACCTTAATAATCGATTCTTTACCATAGGTTTAAATTACATAACAATCGATACATCGCAATTCACGCCACGCCACTGGTAACTCCACATATTTTCTTGCTGGAACTGCCTACTTTGGCCATCGATTTAGAATATTCAGCATTTCAACGGTGTAAGTCGGCAATCACATAACTCGTTTGCGGTGTCTGAAGATCTCCGCCTCTATGTTAATATTTTAAAGGAGAACAAATTGATATCATTCCTCGAAGTTTTTGCAAACTTTTCTTCGCACAAAGAAGAAAAATCACGGCAGTTTTAAGGAATTGCCGTTGCGAGGTTTTCTATTAAAAAATAATGTATGACAGGAAGTCTGGTTGCGACGTCGCAAACCGAGTTATGTGATTGCCGACTTACACCGTCGATTTGCTGCTTTCTTGCCTAGCCTAATATGAAACGAAAAAAAGGTCCTTTATATAAAATCGAAGATAAAATTCGTCGGTTTGTAATGATCTAAACTATTTTAAAGAGTCGTTTGAATAGTAGGTAATGACAATTTTACACAGAGTAGAGATTTTTACTTTCTTGCTCCCCTCGTTTTTTTAATATACTCTTTTGCGCGGACGGTGTACATCCATTTTCTCAAAACCCCATTTTCGCGTATGTGTTCTCTTTGGTAACACGGCGATAATTTCTCAATGATGACAAACCTCTTTAGGGGAGAATTTGCAGGCGGAGTCGTTGCCGACGAAAGGGTAGTCGGACTCCAGAACGAGGCCGGTGGTAAGGGCCGTTTGGTAGCCGGTGATCAGATTTCCGGGCCCACAGACGGTCTGATTGGCGCAGTCGATTATTTGTTGGACGGAGAGGTCCCGCAGGGCTCCGCTCTTGATCGCCGCCACGTTCTCGATGTTACCAACGACGGCAAAAGCCCAGTTGGCGCCGCAGGATTTCTGGTCCTTAACCGGTGTCACCGAAAGGCTCGACACCCAGTCAAAGTCCGCTGGGATCGCGATCGTGGCGTCGTCGCCGTCGGCTGAGAGGTTCACCTGGGATATCGTAGACATTGGGATAGTGGATTAGTTTTGATCGAGTCTTATGAAAGGGAAATGAGCGTTCATCTGAGTGTGATATAATGGAGATGTTGCATGTGTGAGGAATTTGCGATTTGACTGTTGATTCTTATGTAAAAGTTTGCGAGAAACACGATGGTACGATGGTGCCACTGGTTTTCTCTGAAATCAACTCCCAAGCTCAAAAAAAGCTCTCAAGTTAAGGCCAAAATGGAGGGGATATCCCACGCTATCCTGAGAGCCCCCCTCTACATCAAGACAAACTCTCCATGCAAAGATAGGGAGCAAATACGTTGACAGGGCTGAGACTTTATTTGGGGACTCTAAAAGTGAAAACATGGCATCACAGCAATGTTTTTGCTCCCTATCTTTGCATGGAGAGTTTGTATTGATGTAGAAGTGGACTCTCAGGATAGCGTGGGATATCCCCTCCATTTTGGCCTCAATTTGAGAGCTCTTTTTGAGCTTGGGAGATGATTTCAGAGAAAACCAGTAGCACCATCGTGTTTCTCGCGAACGTTTACATGATAATCAACGGTCAAATCGCAAATTCCTCACACATGCAACATCTCCATTCTACACACTGAGAAAAATATTGTGTTCTTGTAATAATTTTGGATAATATAGAATAAGAAACACAGACCAACCCAAACTTTGTGATCATTTTGGTACAGTTAGCGAAGAATTTAGTGCAGTAAACAACGGAGAGACTAAGAAACTCCAGGATCAACAATTTTGTCTATTTCATGCCGTATCAAGCAAACTTTTGGGTTGAATTTTCTCGCTGTGTAGGGGCCGTTAAGTGTCCTGCTTAAGGAATAAGAGTACGTAAGCGTTAAGCGAACTGCTCTCCCTCCTTTATACGCAGGGTTGCAATTTTACGTGAAAAATACAACTTGAAATTTCTGAGAAATATGAAAAATATTTTTCGAAATTAAATGCAAAATTAAATGAAAAGCGACTGGTTTTTGCTTTCGGGTGTTGTCGCGTGTTACGCAACGCCTCTTCAAAATTCACCCGAGACAGAATATTTCTTCTATCCCTTTCTCTCCCATTTCTTCTGTCTCTCTCTTAGTTTCTACAAGTCAAGCATTTTCAGGCCTTAAGCCAATGCTTGAATACAATCAGACGCATGATCACATTTCTTTAATATCTTTTTTTATCAATGCACAGGATGGCTGATGCAATGCAGCCTAAATCTTACGTAGCTAAGACCGTTAGAGCTCGTCTTCTACGACTCTAACTTCACTTCGGTTTTTCACATCTTAGCGCGACGATATGTCAATTCCTATACGCTCTACCGCAAGTCGGCTTAATATGTAACTTCTTGTTCAAATTCTAATATCCGTCATATCCATTTATTACCATCCGGTCCGTGAATAAAAATTCTATGTGATTCAACGACTTTCTCATTTTCGTTCTTTAACACCGAACTTTGCTCTCCCAAATTAACGACGCTGTTTTAGCGGGACGTGAGTGTTTTCAGTCCGCTCACTAAGTTAAGTGTTCGCCACAATCCCTCAAAACGCGACGCGAAACCGAAAATCCCGTTCAGACGCGACAGGTGTCTTGTAGTGCGTGTTGCATACCCCAGCTCCTGAAAATATGTTTCATATTTTTCACAATTCAGTGAAATTTCATGAAATATTACACGGAAATTTTCAAAATTTCAAATTTTTCATTTCACCCGCGCAACCCTGCCTTAACGTAGCTCTTCCATCTCAAAACAACGCGTAGAACAACGAGAGAACACACGAAGTTGGGTTCGAACTCATAATGCAACTATTTTAACTCTGCGGTGGGCCGGGTTGCATACGCTCGATTTTGCAGGCGAGATCTGAGATGTGCCCACGGCTTTTGCGATTAGGCACGGGTACGATCAGTGATCTCCTCAAGCGGGACGTTTATTTTGGTCAACTATTTGAACGCTTCTGTGGCACACATTTGTGACGTGATTAACAAACTAAGATAACTTTCGAAAGACACACTTGGCGATTGGAACTGGCAATAAAACTAAAGTTTGAAAAACTATAAAAAACAGTACTTACTTACCTTTTTCGTAATATTATTTAATACCGCGGGATCTATTGGTTTTAGATTGGCCCTTTTGGCCAAAAACTCTTCTTTGGACCAATCGGCCATGTCGTTCACCCCATAGAAAGCGGTTCCTTTTTCGTCGGCGTTTAGACGCTCGATGGTCTTCAGGTTTTCCTTGAAGACCTGAAACCTGTCTTCTTCTTCTTTGAGAGAGCTGTACTTCTTTCCGTGATTATGCACGAAAGCTTGGAACTGTCGCCACTCATGAGAGAACGTTTCCATGCGGTTGAAAGCATCCTTGTCGATTGGGAGTGTCGCCGGCAGTGAGATCCCCGATGTATTCGTCACGCGGGGAGATTCACAAGTGCACAGACTAAGAGCTGCAGCTAGCACCAAACTGAGCACTAAAAGTGAGCCGTGCATTTTGGATGGAAAAAGGGCTCTATCTCGGTGAAACTTGCGAGATTCAGGGGGACAAAGTGCGCCGAAAAAAAATCGATGAATCTTCAATTAAAAACACGTATTTTCATGTAAAATTAACACTGAATTGTGACTGATAGTATGAGTTAATTGGCATTTGTGGAGAGACCAAATGGACTGCATTTTGCAATTTGGACCTGTAAATTCCGGCCTGGTTTAAAAACAACGTATGTGCCATTAGTTTCCCTATGCACATAAGTGTTTTTTCAGATGAGCCAGAATTTATAGGTCCAAATTGCAAAATGCAGTCCAAATGGAATGTTCGGTTTTTTTTTTTGCTTCAACGGTTATGAAGGTTATGAAATATTTTTCCAATTTTAAATCATTCTTAGTTGTCAAAGTTTTGGTTAAATTACATCACTCGTATGAAATGTGTGACGGTTCAGAATTTCTTCTCGACTATTAAGCACAAAGAAACTAAAAACCTAACGCACTACGTTATTTATGATTCGATGATACGTAACAACACCCGTTTAAGTGATATTATTTGACCACTTTAAATACCACGAATATTGTATACCGCGAAAACCGGTTTGTTATCGGACACGACTTTATTTTATACGACTTCTTTTGATACTAAGCACACGCACTGAGTAAAAATGTTCGATTTTCTTTTGGAAGACACAGGAAAAAAAAATCCCTTGAAATAAGGCTGTTAAAAACTCATCAGCAAAAACACAGGCGTAGAAACTTGAGTCCGAAACACAAACACAGGGGAGGTGCCGAATTTTTTGTGTGGACTGGTAGCGATAGAGTCCACATAACTGGTTTGGTCGCAGCTAGAGAGATGTTCCCAACAGTCTGTGGATCTTAATTATTTTTATCACGAGTCGATCAAGTACTGATTGTAAAAGAGAGGGAAAAACAACTTGGTGATTGTGAGCTGACCAATAACATTCTTGCCTGGTAGGTGTTATTGTTGCCACAATCACCAATCTTCATTTTTTTGTCAGGTGTGATTGAAACATTTTAGCGGACGATCTAGCAACTTTGGCGATTTGCGAGGCATTTTGCAATGTTGCTGACCCTCATGAGATCAACTGCCCAGAAAATATACAATCCTGCAAAGGCTCAGCACTAAAAAGGTAATTTCACGATTCACGCATCAAAGCAGCAACGGTGTAGCTTGATTGCGACCTGGCACAAGGACAACGGAGGTGATAAGGTACACGTGGGTGGGAAGGTTATCGAAAATAAGCAAGTTTGGGTTAAAATAACGGTTATCCAAATAAAATAAAATAAAATAAAAAAAACCGCAAAAAAATTGTTCAGTTTACTTTAAAATTCATTAAATCCATATCTTTCGTTACTTTATTATCTTTTTCCACTGATAAAGTGAAGAAAGTGCACCCCTCCTTGATTTGAGCCATTTTCATAAATAGCTTTGTTGAGAAAAATGGAAAGAGTCCTCTCACAAATGACTACATTCCTCTCATGCATCCTTTTTTTACAAACCCATTTCATCTCAAAACAAACACCCTGTCGCTATGAAATGTCTTTAGATTTTTGATGCTTGCACAATTATACAGACTGAAGGCACTGTCATATCGAATTTTTAATCACACCGCAGATAAAGAAACCGAGAACCAAAAATGACGATCTTCTATAAAACTTCGCTATGGATACTGTCATCGTCATTTGATTTTAAGCTGCAAGGTAAAGTTCTTGGCATGAGCATTGGCAGAGAATCTAAGTGGCCAGTAAAAAGTAGTTGATTCTAATGATATGGAAAGTTAATTTCCTGGCAGCTCACCGTGTAATTCGAAAAGTCTTGCGATGCCTTCTTGATGAGGGGTTGAAATACCCGCGTTTAATAAGTTTTTCAAGGTTGATTTTTGAGATACTGACTGAAATTTTTGCAGGTCAAGTCGACAAGTTTTCGTTAGTATATAGAGAAAACGTGATAATACACCTATGGTTAAATGCTGAATGAAAAACATAAATTCCCACAAAATAGTATTATATCGTGCGAATAAATGCTAACGATGAAAGGATTGCTCTTTCCACAATTCAATTTCCAAGGGAGCTTGGAACAAAATTATTAAAAAATGACATAAAACAGGTGTCGGTTGCCCGATAACCTCTGGGAAGACAGGCATATGTGGCGTTTGGGTGTCGTAGAACGCCAGAGTGCGTTATAAAGCGACTTTTATATATATATATTAATGATACATGAAACAGTTTTTTCATCTTATCTATCGACCTGAGATTTATTATTACATGACCATGCGCAAAAAATAAACGCGTGTCATATTGGAGTACTTTGCTCTTGACTCAGGCTTAATCGACACATTTTGCCGAACTCATTATGACAAAACTGATTATGCAGAAGCACAAGGAGATTCGATAACCCATTTCACGAGAAATATTTGGCGAATCAGCTTCGATCGAGAGAGCAACGCTCATTTTTTTTGATAGTCACCGCAAAAACGTCAGCTCCATTTTGAGAAATGTGAATCACGACCAGTCACGACACTCTTATCAATCACCGAAAATACACATGAGTAACTGTTTGAAAAATGGCGCGGAGACAAGCTGGAACGTTCCTGTAATTAGGTTTGCATCTCATTTGAACGCGTAGTTTCAAAAAGAGAATATGTCACATTTTAAGATGAGCCCTGTGTTACTTTAGAATATTAGCGTTCTAAGGCTCACCTGAGAACTGAACATATTCTATTTCAAAAGCAACTCGTCCATTTCTCAACCTGGTTATTTGCTCTTACTCGGTCTGTGGATGCTCGTCAAACATTGATAAACGCATTATAGAAGGATAAACTGTTCGCGGTTTTGAACGATTTATCGAGAGGCATCAGTTACGACTTGCTCGTTTGGCAACCTGCGACTTCACTCATTTCGTCGCTCTTCTGACGTAAAGGCAGATCTCTATTTTCACATGAACCCTGGAAAGCATAGAGTTATATGGAGAGCAGGGCTTACGTGGAAATCAAGATACACCCTTACGCCGGAGGAGCGATGATTTGGACGCACAGGAAACAATCGATCCATACATCGCAGTAGACTGCCTCACCTAGAATAGACTGTTCATAATAGATTTAAATGGAAAAGAGAACGATGTTGCCAGTTTGAGAGGCACCGTAGGGGAGAAAGGGTAGCCCCCCCCCCTTCCGGACTTTTTCCTGGCATAAATAAGATAATTTTTCCTTCAGATTTTTAAAGTAGCTGTTTAGTCAATGTATTCTAAAAATTCCGTTCGACTTTAATGTTTTTTTTATTTTCGATCTTCATCGCAAAAGATAAAGGAAGACGAAAAAAGGAAATGAGAAGCGAAAAAAAAATTGAGTAAGTGGGAATGTATATTAAGTATAAGGAAATCGGTGACATACTGAGAAAAAAAACTTCGGTTACAGGGACTGATTTTCAGTTCATATTGAGCACTAAAGTTTTTCGGTTCAAATCACCGATGTTACTGGTCACATGAACTGAAGGTCGCTTGTATGGCTGAACCAAAGTTCGATTCCCATGACAAAAATTTTGGTTACCTAAACCAAAAAATGTTGACGTTCGATAAAAATCAAACTTTTTTCCTCAGTGCAGAAAATTCATTTCTACAAACAAACAAGAAAAAATATAAGCAATAAATAAATAAAATGAAAAAAAATCAATTTTTATGTACGGTATCACTTAATGTTCTACACAACTTCATGATTTGGCGTCCTTGCACTTCTCCTATCAGGCCGTGCAAGAGAGGCAGAGCTTAAACGTTTCCAATGTCGATGACTCACCTCACCGTCGATTTCAAGTTCGAAATGCACCGATAATTTCTCGAGGGCTTCGATTTACTGCCCGTTAATTCGATCCTTCGATAATCAAGATAAACCGAGGAGTTAACGCGTTTATACTGTATACCGTATGTGACCCATTCGGTATTTTCAAGGAGTGAAGTAATACATTGCAACCGTCTGCGTTGAGAGGAAGTAAAAGCAAACTTAATGAAAGTAGGTTTCTGTTTGAAGTGAGCGGTGAAACGTCTAAACCGATTGTCAGGAGAGCCCACTTCGAAATACTTATCGCTAACTCTGAATGAGATACCTGGAATATGTATTACATCATGAGGATGAGCTGCACGTTAATGGAAATTGTGTGCCTTTGAACGTAGGTACGGTTTCTTTTTTGGACTACATTTTGCAATTTGGAACTATAAATTCTAGCCCGGTTAAAAACAACGTATGTGCCATTAGTTGTCCCTATGCACATAAGTGTTTTTCCAGAAGAGCCAGAATATATAGTTCCAAATTGCAAAACGCAGTCCATTTAAGAATTGGTTTCGCGGGTCGTAGAATAGCTTTTGGTCGTCTTCGTTTTTTTTTTAGAAATTATTAAAAAAAATTAGGATCCATCCTAAAGCTGTTTTCGCCTTTTTTATGAAAGCTCGACGAAAGCCTAAGATGGCTAAGTCAATCAGAGGAGGATCCTGCATTGGGGATACTATTCATATAAAAGTGATCAAATCTTTCTCTAATCTTAGCTAAGCTGTATTATTTTTCACCATTTCGGTTGAGTACCTTTGTATGGAAAGTATGGCATCTGAATCTTATGGAGACCCTTTAAGTACTGATGAATGGCGGCGATTCTTGGTAAGGGAGCGTCAGAAAAGGTTGTTGCCAACATTTGACGTATATGGACCACATTTTACAATAAGAAACCACTATTTCTGGCTCATTTTAGAAGCAGCATACATGCCATGGGTTTCCTTATGCAGAGAGGTGCTTTTTAGGGAAGAGCCAGAGATAGTGACTCCTTGTTGCAAAATGCAATCCATATGGACTGCATTTTGCAATTTGGAACTATGAATTCTGGCTCTTCTGGAAAAACACTTATGTGCATAGGGAAACTAATGGCACATACGTTGTTTTTAAACCGGGCTAGAATTTATAGTTCCAAATTACAAAATGTAGTCCATATCATCTAAGCTGCGGCGGTTACCAACTTTGTCATTGTACAGTTTCAAGCTGACATTTCTTCCAAGTGTAATGCACAAAATTAGTTTCAAAACGGTGTAAATCCGTCTAAATATGTGGTTTGAATAAAGGTCATAATAGGCGATACAATTGAATCAAACTGCATTATCTGCATGCAACGCTTACCATTTTTTTGGGTCCTATGAACTCTGTAAAATTTATTTTATTGACATGGTACAGCCAAGGCATTGCAAATCTGTAAAACTTAAGATGTCTGAGCCACTCACGAGTGGCTCCTTCAGTATGGCGGCCACACTCTATTTACAAAGGTACTGTACGTTAAAAAAAACTTGAGCAAAAAGACTTATGATGACAGATACTACGACTGCAAAGAAGCATTGATAGCAGACGCAAAACCCGTGATTGGGCGGTCTGTTTGCCGGCTGAAATAGATCAATCTTATATCGGGATCCACAGCCATTCGGATGAGCGGTGATTCAACTTTCCACCGTTTCGACTGAAATTACACGTCTGCATCGAATCGCTTCCGTTTGCCGTCGGCACGGTATTCATTAATGCTTCTCATCAGAAGAGTACACAGGGTGTTCCGAAAGTATTTGACACCTCTTCGCTCGCTCACTCTTTATAACAAATTATGCAATACGTGGCCGGTAATTCCTCATTTTCACTGAGAAAAAAAAACGTGGAAGTCGTACTTTCGGGCTATATACATACCTACCGCGTTCCGGGCTCAGAGGCCGAAACTTCCGGGCGTGGCACCCGGAGCTACAGCTCCAGCACCCGGGAGTTCCAGCCACTGAGCTCGGAACGGACGGTATGTCTATATAGCCCATAACTTTTTGTTTTCAGCGTGGGGACCCGGCCTACGTTCAATTTCTCAAGAAGGGTATTTTCTTTTATCCGTGGGTATACAGTTCTTAAAGAGCACAAAATGGGATTTTAGTTTCACCATCGGAATATGATTTAGAAAAGAATATATGACTACCATGACAGATTCCTGTGGCGAGTAGGCGTCGCAGAGCGCCCCAGCGCGCCATAAAGTGGCTTACACGTACACATATATATGAGATTCATAGTGTGACTTACGGACACAGGAAAACGATCTTTCAGTGATGACGTCAAACGGAAACTTACCTGGAAAAAAAATAAATAGAAAATTAACATACTTTAAGATCAAATATTTAAAAATATTTGTTGCAAGATATTCAAAAGGAGTGTTCATTGATATTTTCACAATATCATCACAAATCATCACTACACAGTCGAAAATTTCTGTGTTTGATGTCACTCGGTGTTACTTTTTTACTAATTAAACACAAGCAGAGAGTGCAATGCTGCAAATAAAAATGCGCATTTTCCAATTTTCGACCACCGTAAAATTAAATCTAAGAAAACTTAACTTGAAGAAATCTCAGTATACCAATAGAAAAAGAAGATGGCCGGGTTGATAGTTTTATTCCTTTCATTAAAATTTTTCAGTTCCTTTTATTCTCCTAAAATGTATTAAAAAAGGCGAGAAAGGGCCAGAGGTCTTTTCAAAAATAATTATACCTACAAGAATGAGAGGAGAGAGGTTGAATTGGACGTATTTCTGCCAAACGGAACTATGTGCATTATGATGTGAGCCCTGTTATGCAAACATTCTTAAGGGTCTTAGGGCTCATGTTTTAATGTACATAGTACCGTTTGGCAGAAATACGTCCAATTATAGTTCAAAAACAGGAACTTTCCTTTATCCGATCGGACAAAATAATCCATTCCCGGAGATAAATTTAGTTTTGGCAACTCAAACACAGGTGCATGGTTTTCTGACACGGCTCTCAAGGTTGACTGATAAAAGTAAACACCATGCCTCGACGAAAATGAACCGTCAAACGTCAAGATTTAAGACCACAAGCACACATCTAATATTATAGGTACCTGTCACACCCACGACAAGTTCATACCAATCCGGTATTCATTAGATATGTAAGGGGAATAGAGGGGGAGAATAGTTCTAAATTCGGTTCTGAGCAAGTGCATGATACTAAGTGCATACAGCTGAATTAAATCGCTCTGAGATGGATGCCAGATTACTCCCGTTGCCATTTGCATGCCAGTGGCGTGGTGTGCTTTGCGATATATCGATTTTTATTCCATTTAAACCTATGGAAAATGATCGGTTATTAGGAAGTTTGCAGCGAACACCTTAATAATCGATTCTTTACCATAGGTTTAAATGTCAGAACAATCGATACATCGCAATTCACGCCACGCCACTGTTGTATGCGCCAGCGCCAATCTAGACGGCGAGTTCTGAAGGGCCTTTACGCTTTCTACGGAAAATAGAATCAACCTTTCTAATTTACTCAGACATGTACTTTTTCTGAAAATTTGAACGGAGACTAAATACTGCTTTATTATGTACGTTTTGGAAGATATTTTTCGGGAGCTCTCACTAAAAAATAGATGCAAAGAAAAGCATGCATGGGAGCCGAATCCAATTTCTGATGCAAAATATACTTAATCGAGGTCATTAAAAGAAAACGCAAAACGACAACATCACCAAAAAACATTACGCAATACAATGTAGCGCAAAAAGACACCCTGTGCTTATCTAGTGACTTTTCGTAACTGTTGCACAGCGTTCTTTTCGAAGAAAATAATAACTTCAAAAATATATTTCAAGATGTCTCTTGAAACCTCATTAAAAGATTATCTAGCATAGCGTAATTATCCTTACACGAAAATTGCTCGTTGCTATTAGAGGTCAAAATTTTTAATAAAGACTATGACCGTTTCATTTTAATGGCGACTCTTTGAGATGAATTTTACCGCGTTTAGCAGAAAGGAACTAAGCCACATTAGCTATTGCCAAGTTCCTTCAGGCAATTTAATTTTTTACAAGAGAACGTTTGTGCAAATTCCTCTGAAAAATTCAAGATTTGCTTCGTACTACGCAGAAAATTCACTGAAATTTGCATAATAATCCGCACAACCGTTTTCACGTGAAAAACTAAATCGCCCATTTAAATTAATTTGGCAGTAGCTGATGTGTCATGGTTCCTTTCGGCTTCACGCGGTCCAATTGTCGTACAGACGCTATACCGAAAAAGAGTGAAGTTGATTTAGCATTCTGGATGTAAACAAAGTGTGTGAGAACTCACAAAATGCTAAATTACCCGCTACGGCAGTTAGTTTTACATCTTGACATTGCTCAAGTAACTGCCGTAGCAGTTAATTCAGCATTTTGTAAGTTCTCGCACACTTTTTTTACACCCAGAATGTTACATCAACTTCATTTTTTTTTCAGTGTAAGTTACCTTATCTACGAATCTAAATAGGAATTTTCCTGTTTCCAGGAACGTTCCCAAGAATTCCCAGCTAAAACTGACTCACGCACAGCGTTCATTCCCATACACTTTTGAATATTCCAGAGGATTCCATTTTCCAGCACTTACAACTTTCCTGATGGATCCAAGAAAGGTACGTCTTATATTCCCTTCCGCTTTAAGTAGGTACCCTTCCGATTGAGTGGGTTACGTTACTCACGAGAGCAACGGCAAAAGTTATCGCTTCGTGCTTTACCGAAAGGGTCACGATACAAGAGTCTCAGATCCCCCCCCCCCCCCCCCCCGGACTTAACGCGGGTGTTGCGTTTGTGGCAATTTGCTCTGCGGCCGGCCGGGAGCAATAACCTCCCCCGCAGTTTGCCGCTCCGCGACGGCTCGGGAAATTTTTAAGCACGCAGTGTTATTGGCTTATTTCGTAATTTTATCCCCGCGATGGCAACGGCACATAATAAGAGACCTCTCGGTTGGACGGTGCATTTGCTGAATATTTCAACGGAGGACATGCAAGTGGGAATTGGAACTGCCCGAGTAATATTTACCGCGGAAAAGACGACCCACCCCCTTATCAGCTATAACTCGCGAGTCAAGTTACCGTAATCAGAGGGGATGAATTATTCTTTTTTCGGGGAAACTTCTTTTCATACTTTGGAAAAATTAGGCTGGGATAATGACGATTTCAGCCTATTGCTTTGCTGTCAATACCATCCTTGTATGAGCCAGGCTTACAAAATGCGGCGGCGGTTGCATTTGACAGGTTGGTTTGTTGTTAGAGCGAATTTTCCTCTCGGTTATACACCAGTGGCGTGTTCTGCTTTGCGATGTATCGATTCATCTGCCGTTTAAATGTATGGAAAAGAATCGATAAACAGTGTGTTTACAACGAACACATTAATAATCGATTCTTTACCACAGCTTCGAACAGGGAAATAACTATGATGATAATTCACGCCTCGTCACTAACTTTATGGAAAGGGGCTGTGCTTACAAGGGAAAATACCCTCCAGTTAAAATGACTTACACAAAAATGAGCTAAATCTAGAGGAGAAGAAATAGTGAGAAAAATACAACTGCAACATTTATTTGTTAGAGGGCTTACTTAAATAAACTTGTTTCAGGAATATCTTGGAAGAATAAGACGTAAGTAGCGTATTGTCCTTTTTATGCTCATTTGACTTAATTTTCTTGAAGCGGTACAAAATGAAAGGGAGGCAATCATTCAACGGCGTGTTTCGTTTGTCAGTCGTTAGACGGAAAAATATTTTTTTTCCCCTTCGAGAGAGAACCTAGACGATTGTTACGCAACGAACGATAAAATGCGGATCGTTAACAAGAAGATGCCCAGAAGTTCTGGGAGCCGGATTCGAGCCGCTCCTGTTTCATTGAAAAAGGCCCCTCATCAGGGTTGACCCTCAAAAACAAGCGGTGAGGTCACGGGTCATTGCTGAAGGCTGAGTAGGTTCTTTGTTCAGCATGATGGTGATTCGATAGATATGAAAAGTTCGAAACAGGTGTGGAATATCTGAATCATCGATGCCACAGCAGGAGACCGTCGCACAGACCGCATTCCAAAGTAGAACGAGCCATTGGAAGAGCGATCAGATGATACAATTTTGTATCAATCTAGAAATTTCAATATTTATTTGCCACATGATACATTTGAAGGGGTAGATGGCCAGACCCTTTACCAATTTTGTTTGGTTCAAAGTTTTTGCGGTCCATTTATTATATGTAAGTTTGTCCATTCGTTTTTGTGTGCAATGTTTTTTTTCTGGCTAATAGTTTATGTAGTTCAGTTACAAGCAATGATATAGGTGCCGAAATTTCTCCATAATGGAATTTAACCCTTAGATGCCCAAAACAGACGTAAAACTGACCCAACGATCCCTGATAACACGTATCCGCGGGTTTCATGGGACCGGTCCATCCGAACTTTAGATGTAAGGCACAAATGCATCCTATAAAAGAATAATACATGAACTAGGAAAAACGAGTGAAAATCAAACATCAACACAGCTGAAGACAGGAGAGACGTTTTTGGGTCTGGTTCTTTAAAACTTTTCTCCCGAATCGGAGTGTGACAATTCATTGCATTGGCAGCATAGAGCAGAGCATCGCAAACTCACACCTCCCGTCATAGCGCCTTCAATTTTGTAGATACAACACGGACAGCCATCAAGTACGAATAGTTGTATCCCTGCGCCGTCATCAGCGCGTGTCCTTTCTCTCACTCCATTTTCATATTGTGTTGGTTCCGTTCATCTTATTTGTAGTGGTGCTTCAATGGCTACGTTAGCAAAACAGCCGAAGGTAGGAGAGATGTAATGGAGCATTGTTATTTACCTTCTTTCCCGAATCTAAGCGACAAACCACTGACAGCATAGAGCGGAGCATCGCGCCTTCAATTTTGCAGATACAATACGGACATCCATCAAGCACGAATAGTTGTATCTCTGCGCCGTCATGAAAGCGAGTCCTTTCTCTCTCTCTATTCCATGTTGTGTTGGCTTCGTTTGTCTTATTTCGACGGTGAAACTTCCAAACCACGTATCTCGGTTTGCGACGTCGCAGACTTCCTGCCATATTTTATTTTTAAAATGAAAAACTACTTAACGTCCAGTTTTGAAAATTTCTGTGATTTTTCCTCTTAGTGCAGAGAAAATTCTGTGAAAATTTCAAGGAATGATATTGATTTGGTCTACTTCAAAAAAAGTAAAGTGTGATCGTAAATTTTTAAACACCGCAAACGAGATACGTGGTTTGGTAGTTTCACCGTCGATTGTAGCGGGGCGCTTAGAGGGCGACTTGAGCAACACAGCCAAAGTATGACTTGAATTGAACTTGTTGGCCAAACTAGGTATCGGGTAAAAAAAAAATTGGGTAAAGAGTCTAGCTACCAAGGGGTGCTCCTTGACCGATATCTTACGCGAAAACCAATGGAACCATTTTTAAACTTCTTCATTCTCGATTAACGAAGAAATAAGCATTTAAAGTTTCCACATCATGTTCGACCTCTCCAATTGACAGCATCGACTTGTTTCACTGTGTGCCAGTCCCTATACTAAAAGCTACGCCCAGTGGCAATTTTACAACATTGTTTTTTCTCAATTTAAATCAATTATAAATATCGATTTTGGGCGAGACACGCTACCTCACCATGAATCGACTGTTTTACACACATGGAAATGGGGAAAAAATTGAGTCGCCAACTTTCAAGAATCGCCACTGTGTACGACCGGTCACGTACCTGCACTACTTGAGTGTGAGGGCCGGATCTTAGTTATCTTTCCGCGATCGAATCTTTCAGTTTAAAAACAAACGATTTTTCAATTACAGAATACAGGGAGTAAATACATTAGCAGGGTTGCGTGTTTTCAGTTTAGATGTAGAGGTGAACTCTCAGGATAGCGTGAGATATCCCCTCCATTTTGACCTCAACTTGAGAGCTTATTTTGAGCTTGGGAGTTGATTTCAGAGAGAACCAGTGGCACCATCGTGTTTCTCGCGAACTTTTACATACATAACAACAGTCAAATCGCAAATTCCTCAGACATGCAACAACTCCATTTTCCGTGATTTTCAGAATTTTTTGCCACTGACAGTCCACGAGTCCGGCCGCGGGCGGGAAGTCACGGTGCGACGAGGAGATGGATCCTGCTACGGCTCATAGCGAGACAAGTGACGTTTGACGGTCGGTTGAATGCCGCTGTTTCGTCAACTTGGAAGTCCATTGTTCAAAAAGCTTCAGAAAGTTAGCAGACTTGTCACATCGTGCCGAAGACTCCCCACACCCCCCAAACGAACACCGGGAAACCAGCGAGCTTTTGAGCATGACGCAATGCTGCACGCCATTGAAAGCACCGTTGCCATTTATTAGGAAAACTCTAGGATTTTCCCGTATCGTATGATAAAAAGTAGGTAAATTTTATTAGACCGACGGCAACGCAGTTAGGAAGCGGGACTGTCACCGTCGCACCTGCACCCATCACCGGCGTGATAATAGGTGACAGGGGCGACATCGCACCGGTGACTGGAATATGGCTCGTCTGTGTTGTCATTTTTACAGGGAGTCGTCGGATTTTCCTACACGAAGTTGTGTAAAAAAGGCAAATTCTACGTGAGAAATGGCAGGATTGGATACGGGAGGGCTTTAGGAGAGGCAACATCCCGATATCGCCGCACAGTGGATCGAGTCGGTGGGAGAGGTCGGACAAAATTTGGAAACTTTAAAAGCTTATAACTCCATTTATACAAAACTTTGAGATTCTAAAAATGGTTCTATAGGTTTCCTTGTGAAATTTCCTTCTAGAATCATCCCTTAAAATTGAAAATGAGACGAATTAAACATCAAAATTTGCAGTTTTAGTTAAAAATTTTATGTCTGACCTCTTTGATTGACTCGATCCACCGTGCGTCGTCGAGGTTTCGTCATTTTGGGGAGAGGCACTCTTGGCGAAGGTGAGACTACTCCCCTCAGCCGGCGGCGGGTGAAGGGGTCTAAATTGGGACAGGAAACTAGTTGTGGTGCAATGATAATTAACATGATAATGCATTGTCACCTCAAAAAATTCTACGTTTTAGGGAAAGAAACTTGGCCTATTTCATTAATACTTCGGCTGTGGGGTGGGGGATTTTTTAATGAATAAGTGTTATTAGGGACAGATAAACGTGTTATGTAGAGAAGAATTTATTGCAAGAATAATTTAGCTTTGACCGGTGGTCGTGAAAAAATTCCACAGGCATTATAAGTTGAAAATTTTTCTTAAAAACGCACACGGAAAAAAAAGAGGTAGGGGTTAAGTCCCAACTGTTGAATGATATGGACATTTCCGATTAATTGTGGTAATACTCCGATTAATTGTGGTAGTATCCCGAGAAATTAGGTTACTGACCCAAATGTTGCGGTACTACCCCAACTTGAGTTGCGATTCAACCAAAATTAATTAGAAATGTCCATATCATCCAACAAATTGGGGTAGTACCACAATTTTAGGGGATAACCCCTCACACTTTTTTCCCCGTACACTTATAAAGAAATAAGATGTCATCAATTGTCCATTTAAAAATTGTAAGTCAAGTATTGGAACGTTTCCAGTTGAAAATTGCTGTGGCAAAGAGCTAAAGCCATCACCCTGAACTTGCATTCAACACTAAAGTTTTAATTAAAGATTAAACATTTTGGACCCTCGGATCTCCACTGGATGTCTGCTTATAACGGTTACACTAATGTTTTTCCCTTTTTTCATTCCTTCTAGGTCATGCTGGGTGGGTTCCCACATTTTTGAAGGAGCACCCACATACAAAAGGATAACATTTTGTAAGCAAATAACCACGATATCTAGTCAAACGCCGAACTTCTCTGCTCAACTATGAGATGTACGTAGATTTCAAAGAACACGATATCGTCCATCGCGTTGATGTATATACCTTCCATTGGACCGCGTTTAGTAGAAAGGAACCAAGCGACATCGGCTTTTGCCAAATTTGACTTGGCAATTAAAAGTTTTACGAGAGAAAGTTTGTGCGGATTCCTTTGAAAATTGTAGGGAATTTGCTTCGCACTATGCAGAAAATTCACTGAAAGCACAAAAATCCGCACAACCGTTTTCATGCAAAAAATTAAATTGCCCGATTGAAACTGGCAATAGCTGATGTGGTTTGGTTCCTTTCTACTTAACGCTTTCCAATGGTTTCTTTCTCTCTCGCCGACGAAATAGTGGATTTTGGAGGAATGAACGACAACTTATGGATATTTTTCAATACTTCGTGAGGCAAATTAAGACGAAAAACGATTGCCGTTTCGAGAAAAAGTTTTTAAGTTTTTCCTGAGGTAGCTCTGGGATTTACTCTCTTTTTTCACGGGAGAGACGGTCGCGGCCGGTGAATGGATTAGTCTAAAGAGAGATCCGATCCCTCATCGCTGAATCCAGCCTCAGCAGGGCCGTAATATTACCGGTGATGGATTGCTTTTCCAGCCTTTTCTCAACCCCTACACACCTTTCCCATCCCGGACGGGAAACTGCGCAATGAGGTCTTCTCAAAGCCCTTGAACTTGCCAATTTCTGGGTCCAAACTGGACGGGGGAGGGCAATGGGGCATCTCTCGAAAATCGATACAGTTTGCGCGCGCGTGGCAAAGGAATCGTTTCAGCTGAATTTTAGGGACAAGAGTGTGGCGCTTGTAGAAAAAAATTTTGAGCATGCAACTTTGACAATGCGCTCGGTTATGAGTAGCATTTTATGAACTTTGAGTCTTCTTTTTGAATACTACATTGACGGGATCGCAGTTCGCAACAAGGAGCCGATTTTTTTAACCCATTTTAAAAACAGCATTTACACCATTCGGCTGCTGACAGAGATGGATGTTCTGAGCCAAAAAAAGAGTAGTTTCTTCTTGAAAAATGTAATCCAATTATGATGATGGCTATAAAATCCAGGAATTTGAACACCCGCGGGGCACCCGCATGATCAATCGATTGTCATCCGTGAGCAAGGTTAGAAGACTCATTATTGTGAACGCGGCAATTATTATGAGAGGATGATAACGCCACTTGTATGCGGACTTCCAGGTTTATGCTTCGCTCAATTGTTCTGTCTATCTTTCAAAAATTCGAACGCGTTTTAAACATGGCAAGCCTTGTCCACGATTTTATTGAGACGGGATGGTGGCTTACATTGGGAATATAATGGTTAAAAAACATTTTTTTTTTAAAAAAAAAACAACTTAAAAAAAATTCTCTTCGATTGAAAGAAACATTTTTAGAGGTAAAAAAATAATTTCTCTTACCTAAGTAAGTACGTATTAAAGTGTTCTTGGATGAAAGATCATTTTTTTAATTTTTTAAATTAAAAAAAAAACCAAAAAAATTTGCTTCACATCAAAAACATTTTTTCTTGAAAACAAGGAGAAGTTTGCATTTAACTAATGTTTTGCAAGCTTTTTTTTTTCAATGGACGTGGTTCCAGAGTCTTACCATGGTCTTCAATTTTTTAATACTCATCTTTCAAAAGTATAAGAGGAAAAAATCCGAGATACTTTTAAAAACAAATGTCAGTCCTACAAACCTCAAAAATGGCTGAATTGACAGCTTTAAATGGAATATATAGAAAATAAATATGATTTAATCAATTTTTCTGGGGCATGAGAAACACCGTACCGTGGATGTTATTACTGTCGTCCAATTTTTCCAAAATTTTCTTTTCCCTATTTGTTAGCTGTGTTCAGACAGAGCTAAAGTAAAACCTTTCGACATGAACATTCGGAACCATCGCCGGCCATTGAACTACCTATGAGAAGTGAAAATTTCTATATACATTTTTAAGGATTTCCTTACTGGAAAATCTCCTTTCTTTTTACGATTTTCCTGCCAAAGAGATGTTACGTGCGGTTTATCCTTATTTCAAAAATCCGTCGCTAATTTAAAGCTAAATAAATAGAGTGTACTTAAAGGACTTGAGACGGTTTGAAGGAAAGAATAACATACAGAAGAATATTTCAGAATTTAATGTCAAATCGTTTTTCAAAGATTCCAAGAAGGTACGTGACTTGAACTCGGGAAAATCGACGAGATAGTGTAACAAGACCAAAATTATTTGATTTCCTTCGCGACCATTCTTGCCTCACAGTTATCTCAATTATGAGGGTCTTTTGGTAGTTAATTGATCATTACTTATTCCGTAAGACACACACGAAATGAGACTGTTCCAACTGTCTGCCGAATGACACGAGCACGAACATACGAACAATCTGACTGAAGTTAAATTCATTCGAAACATCTGTGTTAAGCTCTCCAAGTTTCTACCCTCCTCACCCTCACTACCTAACTGTTCATAAAAATCCGACCCTGTTTTTTACAAATACCTCAGTAAGGTGACGAAGTTAACAATATTAACCTGAATTTTGTATTTGATTTTTGTAAATGTAAAATGTATTTGTCCTGCCAAACAAGCTGTGCTCAATGGCACGACTAAATGTCACTCTATTGTCACTCTTTTTATTTTTTAAACACATTTTCTTTAAAAATCAATCAATAAATAAATAAAGTGCAGACTTCAGGTACTTTAAGGTCAAGACTAAGGCAAGATAAAACGGGAGTCTCAAGGCCTCTTTTACCTAGGTACATGGAGAGATTTACCCTTGAGAAAACTGTTAAAAAAATTGCTTACAGGGATAGGAGGGGTACCTGAGATTTTACGAGCAGAAAGTGTAGGAAAAAAAAATTAAAATAAAATCTTTTGGTGACTCATAATTTTTTCAGTGTGCTTGCTAGGGAGTGCAATTTTGAACTCAGATTGGATGAAAACTAAGTAGGGCGGTTTAAAAATATTTGAGAATGAAATCATCGCTTTGATTCTAACGTTGGATATCACTACCATGGCTCCACAGAAATTTAACATAGTATTATGCTAACAATAAGATAAATTTCATCCAATTATACGTAATAAATGACATTGATTTTCCCCTAAATACATACCTGTTTTTAGGGGGAAGGGGTAGGTAGCGAAGGACAAGTTTTCAAACTCCATAATCTAAAGATTTTTGGAGAAAATTGTGTCAAATTCTTTTTGTGAGAGAGAAATTGAAGAACTTAGATAAAAATTGGTGTGCTCAAAAGTGGCACGCCGACTAAAAACCTCCGCTGATCATAGTCAAGTGATTGATGCAGAACATATCTACACCATCTACTATTACAGATTTGACAATGAGTAAGTAAGAATACTTTTGAGCTTAAGTTTCGGAGTAATAAGTAGAGTCTTATTGATATCATGCGCTAGAGATCCGACTCTCGGTGAGAATGTGAGGTGAAAAGAGAGATCTAACCTGTAAAAGACTCAAGCATCAACTTATCGACGGTGTAAGTTTACAATCATATAACTCTTTTGGGGCGTCTGAAAATCTGCACCTCTATGTTATTTTTTGGAAGGAGAACAAATTGACATCGTTCCTTGAAGTTTTTGCAGAATTTTCTTTGCACAGAGAAGAAAAATCAAGGCAGTTTTAAAGAATTGCCGTTGAGTGGTTTTCCGTTTAAAAAGTAAAGTATGACAGAAAGTCTGCAATGCCGCAGAACGATTATGTGATTGCCGACTTACACCGTCGATATAGAGCACAAAGTTTTGCTATGCAGTAAAACCTAAGTATCGAGTTCGCAATTCTAAGTAAATGATAAAATTGCATTGGAGGCAAAGAGGATCAATAACAGTGGCAAATGCTTACTGTTATACATTCGACAGTTCTTCTATCAAGACTTCATGATGATTTAAGATGACAGAAAATGCCTTCAAAATTTCAGCTAGATACTTAAATGTAGTAAAAAATTTATTGCTAGCAGAATAGAGCTGGATATACCTCGCTCCTTGGAAATAGAACTCATACGCCAATTCCTATCATAGATAGAGTTCACAGATTTACTGATTTAAAATCTTGGTCCATGATATCAACAGGCTGTTCCGAGTCAATCATAATTTATAAAAATACTTTCTCTACCTGCGAGGGCAGCCGGAGAGTAAAAATGAATGGCAAATATATTCGTAATCTACAACTCGAGTTCGGTGCTCCTCAAATGATCGCAGGTCTTGGTCCCACCATGAGGGAGAACGCAATGATATACTTGCTTCGAAAATACACTATCAGCAGGAGGTAATAAAAGCCTGTAAAATACAAAGCAAATTTACTCACCGTCTTGTGAACTTTAAATCCTGAATCAGTCTACTGGGCCTTGTTCGCAGAGAAAGTTCCAATCACTATTTGATTACGAGGAGCCAAACTCCGATATCCGAGCACAATATTTGAAGAACAGTATGAACACAAAGCACGTGTACTTAAAATCACAGCGGGAGTAAAACGCGGCCACCACGCGACAATAAACGAAGAGACTGGACAACCAAAACACTGATAAAACTCGAGACTGCTGTCGAGCAATGAGCTATCCCCACTTTATTGCACTTCCTCCTCAACTCTTATTCAGCTAATTGATCAAAATTGGCCTGCTTGAAGTCTCGCAATACACGTCGAAAGTTCTTCTCGGGCACCGACTGCGATGATTTTGTAGAAAATCCCTTGTGGGACCACCCGGACAGGACGAACTTTATCTTATCACTAAAAATATTATCCGAAAGAGCAGTTCACTTTGTTATGATGATGGTGTTGCGCTCTCGCGGCATGCCTTGAACTACGTGTCAAAACAATGGACTGCAATGCGCCGGAGGGGTCTGCGGCTCTCCGCACACGGGTTGAGAATATCACGAATGAAGTCCACCCCATGCTCATTATGAACGAGGAAAATGAATCGGTCTTCCACGATGTTGTCATGGCTATTTCATTGCATCCTGTGATTATTGTAATGAATTTGTATATTTTACGCTTCCATGTGATTTCAAGGTTCGAACACAAGTTTTCCATCGTTTCTCATCAAAGAATTAGTGTTCCATTTGTCTAGGGCTTCTAAAGGCGACAAAAAGTACCTAAGAAAAATATGGAATGGCCAGCCTGAGGTGGTAGTCCTCTATAAGAAAAAAGTAAAAAGAGGAGAATACAAAAAATTCATTTGAAGAGAAACGATTAAGTATATACTCTGTTCATTCCATTTTTGTTTATTCAGGTATTTTGTAAAAATATATTTTCACCCGCAGGTAACCCTGGTAAAAATTGGCAGTAGAATCTGTGTTCCAAAATACCATAGACCTACAGCCGACTGTAAGATTTCCAATAGCTTCTATAGCCGGCAACACAATTTCTTATAGCCTTTTATAGCCGATGGCGATTAAGCAACAGCCTCACGATAAAGTGTATCAACGGCGAAACTACCAGACCACGTATCTCGGTTTGTGACGTTGCAGACTTCCTGTCATACTTTATTTTTCAAATGGAAAACCACTCAAAGTCAATCCTTGAAATTTTTGGCGATTTTTCTTCTCTGTGCGATAAGAACTGAAAATTTCAAGAAATGATATTGATTAGTTCTTTTTCAAAAAAATAAAATGGGAGCTGAGATTTTTAGACATCGCAAACGAGATACGTGGTCTGGTAGTTTCACTGACGGTATGCTAACCGTTACTAATTACGGATGCTAGGACTTAGTGAGTTTTTGGACTACCGCTCTCTTTTTGGACCGTAGTATTCTTGATATATTTTGCGAGGGAAGCTCCGTATTTTTGAAGGATGCCTGCCATAGTGCCATTCCTAATATGTTGGAGCGCCTTCAATTTCGTACGATACTGTGCAATACCTCTGGTGTGAAATAGTTGCTTCAAGCGCCGTGGTACGCTGCGGCAGAGCGGCAGGCGGGCAGCCAGCGCGAAACGCGCATTGGCGCCTCCAAACCTAACAGGGATACTTCACGCATTGCGCAGTGCGTAAAGTATCCCTGTTAGGTTTGTAGGCGCCAGTGCGCCGCCGCTCCGCTTTGTGTTAGGCTCTAATATTTAATCTCGTGGAGTCAGCGTTGTTCAACTCATGACTTTGAAATGTTTGCACACTCTGTATGGATTATTCTCATTTTAATTGATGAAAACAAATGTGTAGTAAAGGAAAATATAATGTGCGTTTTGTAAATATTATGGTGATTCCGTACAAACTTAAGGATTTACAAATCACACGAATTTCTACACAATTTCTTGTAGCCTTTTATAACCGATGGCGAAAAAGCAACAGCCAGGCGATAAAGTGTAAAGCCCGGTGACAGGAACTATAGCCCGGCTGTTTAATTTTTTATCGCTTCGTGTAGCCCGGCCGCATGATTTTTTCCACTTTCTACAGCCAGCTATACAATGATTTTCTATCGCCTTCTTCAGTTGAGAACTCCTATGGTATTTTGAAACGCAGCTCCTATCGCCAATTTTTACCAGGGATTTCATTCTTCAATTTGATGTAGACACCCCCCCCCCCCCCCCTTCGTTGCATACAGTGTGGTATCGCGACTTTCGTATTCAAGTTGCTGTTGGTCTTTTATTCCCGCAGTAAAATTGCAGCTTAAAATTATAAGTCAAGAGCTGTAGAGATGCTAGACACAATTATACGTGTCCTACCGCAAGAATGCTGCAAACGTAGGAACCGCTATTATTAAGTTTCTCCCGATACTTAAAATAGAATCATGTGCTGAAGAAGCCAAACTTTTGAGGGAAAACAACCTGTTTTCTCAGCAATTTACTCTGGTAGATGAAACTACTTTGCCTCGACCTCAAGCAACTATTCCATCTCCCCGGAGATCAAATTGCATACCTAACGAAATGAAGGAACTTCGTAAATCTGGCTCTGAATGCTCATCTGGGATGCCGCGCTGCCTTGGCATTGCCATGAGTTTGCTGTAATTCTCTAGTACCTGATTATTTTGTGTTCTCGGAAATGAAATTGCATATCAACGGTGAAACTACTAGACCACGCATCTCATTTGCGCAGTTTCAAATAATTCCCTCCAATTTAATTTTTTTTTCAGGGAGAACAAATCAATATCATTCCTTGAAGTTTTCACAGAGTTTTCCTCTCGCAGAGAAGAAAAATCACGGAAGTTTTCATGCATTAACTTTAAGTAGTTTTCCATTTAAAACATAAAGTGTGCACGACAGGAAGACTGCAACGCCGCAAACCAAGATACGTGGTCAGTGGGCAGATTGTTGAAAATGGTAGACAAAGCAATAGACAAAGGAGACAAAACGGATATGGAGAGATCCTGTTAGTAGAAGCGGGTGGTTGCAATGGACAAAGGAGGTAGGTAATAGACTAACTAACGGTAGCCCACGAGAGATCCTATAGTTAGTCCATCATTGCTCCCTTAGCCCACAGGAACTGCCCATCTCAACCAATGGGATCGCTCCATACTCCCTATGTCTTCCTTTTCTATAGTTTTGTCTATCAATTTCAACAATCAGCCGTAGCTCAGGAGTAGCTTCACCGTCGATATGCAGCAAAAGGAAAAACATGGATGGAACTGAGTGAATCTGGTGGCTTGTGAGCACACTGGAAGAAAAACACATTGGATCTAGAGTCCAGACTCTTGAAAACATTGACAAGGAAAAATACTCTTAATTCAATCAGATTTTTGCTTAAATCAAAAGGAAATCCGCTCAAATTAAGAGGCTTGGTTATTGATTTAAGCTTAAGTCTGATTGAATCAAGAGTATTTTTTCCTGTCGATGTTTTTAAGAGTCTGGACTCTAGATCCAATGTGTTTTTTTTTTTTTTTCCAGTGCAGTTCTCCACACAAGAGCACGGAGGAAAGCATGCAGAATGGAGGTGAACTATTAATGTCGGTGCAGTTGTCTGATTTTATTGCTCTCGCTCTCGACAAACGAAGCTCGCAATAATACGCGAAACCGTGTTTGATGAGGGGAGGCGGGGCCGAGCTAAAACGAAGCTATTTAAGCCGGGTATCTTAGACGAGCGGCTGTCAATCGAAACGTCAGGTTTAAACGATGAAGCCATCAATCGCTGGCGACTCCAAATGAAGTGAGGGCGCCAATTGCGTGATCTTTTTATAACCGTTTTCGCGAGCGATTCACGCCCGACGGCGGAAAGAGAGCGGAAAGGAGTCAAGTTCGGGTTTGGGGCACGGTTATCGATCGACAAAGACCTATCAACAGGTGGCGATTCCTCGGCGGCCACCCCGCCGCCCCTTGTTTGTTCATTTGTTGTAGTAACTGAGCAGTGAACACTACCGAACTGCAGCCCGTCGATAAGGGTCGCAATCAGGGTTGCCGCTTCATGAGGAATCCACCCCTATTCGATGTAAGCACGTGTTATCGCCGAATAAGGGTCTCGAATGTTGAGCAAGCTGCGGGCTGATTGTTGAAATTGATAGACAAAAATACGGACAGAGAGGACATGGAGAGTACGGAGCGAGCCTATTGGTTGAAATGGGTGGTTTCTATAGACAAAGGGAGAAAATGATGGACTAGCTATAGGGTCTTTTTTGGGTTGCCGATGGTTAGTTTATTACCAATCATCCGCTTCTACTAATAGGATCTCTGCATACCCCTTTCGTCCTCTTTGTCTATAGCTTTGTATACCGATTTCAACATCACGCTGCAGTTTGAAGGGAAGCATCTGAGTCTGAGCTTGTCCCTTAGGGGTCTTAAAGGACAATTTCTTTGAGGTAGGATGCGGGGATCGATTCCTGTCCTTCGTAAACCTTCAACTTCATGGAAAATAACAGTCTCCGATGGAAGTTCTTTTTTCAGCTATTTTTTAGGTTTTCCTCATTATTCTCTGAAAAATGTGGAAGTTTGGTCACTCTTATATAATTCAGGGGAAAGATACGGGGGTAGGGGAGGAGAGGCACGGGGAGTGAGAGCCTGCCTAACGGGTGCCTGACGAATCGATACAAATGCATCAATTTTTTTTGTAGGACAATGGTCAAAAAATTAGATTTTGTATAGATTTTTTCAAATTATTTTGTTTGTCTATAATTTGCGCTTTTCCGGTGATATTGTCAAAGTGAGAAGAAACTTTTTTAGCTTGGAAGGTCATCTTACATGAAAGAGTTTTTGACGGGATGAAGAATGTAGATACTAAAAAAATTTCAAGTCGGAATATAGCGTAAATATATGTTAAACACATACAGTATGATTTCATTGCATGGGCTCGGACGCCAGATAAAAGTGCGCTGTAGAAGTGAAGTTACAGAATCAGGCTACCGACCTTCAGTGGGAAGCTAATCTAACGAGTTTGACTGAAATTCGACGATAGGGGCCTCGACGCAACTATTCGGGCTCAAGAGCTGTCCGTGTTGCGTTGAAAAAAATGAAGGCGCTTCAACATCTCTCGCCTACCCGATTCAAGTTCATGACAGGCGTTACATGCTTGCTGATATACGACATTGCTCGTATAATGAAAACACATAGAATGGTGGAGCTGCCTTTAGTGACTTAATGAAATCAGTTTGGCTCACTATCCTAAAAATTCTCTTAATTTTAAACTTATTTCACCATTCATTAATAAGAGTGAATAGACCTCGCTGAAGATTCATACTTGAACTCAAAATCAGCTTCGTCTGCATAAAGTGCTATAGAGTTGTGAACATTTTAATACATCAAGCAGTCGTGTCTTTTGAAAAATCCGGTCTTATCTTCCTAAAAAAATTACACTTTATGATCTTACATTGATTACTTAGATCTGCATTTGTGTCAGGAAACAAGCCCGCCTTTTCTTAAAAGAACTCTGCCACCTTTATTCACATTATTGTCTCTTTGAAACATCGAGATCTTTCACAAGAGGTGTAGAATTATGCTCTGAGCACTGATTCTTGATTTAATCTTTATTGCAGTGGCGTACCTTCGTATTTTTCTCGAGAATAAGGGAGTCTATGTTTAAAAATTCGTCAGATGAAAAGAGGGTGAATGCAAAGGTAGGTATTGTAAAAATCTTACAGGACATTTGGACGATTTTAATCAGAATCATCATAACTGCCAGTGGCGTAGCATGAATTGCAATGTATCGATTGTTATGCCATTTAAACCTATGGAAAAGGATCGATAAGCAGGGTGTTCGCAGCGAACACTTTTAATAATCGATTCTTTATCATAGGTGTAAATGGTATAACAATCGATACATCGCAATTCACGCCACGCCACTGATAACTGCATCATACGTTGCCTATTAATTTCTCGAGTCTTATGTTTTTATCAAACAACTACGTAACACTATACGTTAAAATTTTGTGATTTTATCTTTATAATCGAGGGAAAATTAACAGAGAGTTTCGAGGCGTTATGTTATTTAAATTTCTCCTTAGAGATTAAAAAATGAGGAAAACAAGACAACGGAAAATGGTATTAGACTTCATTTTGGAATTAGGTTCATAATTTCTTGCTCATTCTCTCTTCCTCTGGCCACGCGGATAGATCCCTGGAAAAAATAAAGTTGCTGATTTAACAATTTCGTAGTTTAAAAAAGTGTCCGATGTGTTTAAATGCAGTTTTTACAATAAAAAAAAAATTCTGATTTAACCACCCCTGTGGTTAAATTAGCTGTTCAATATTTTATATTTGAAACATATCGGACATCTTTTTTGACAATTTAATTGTTAAATCAGCAATCAATTTTTTCCGTGTCTATAACCCTAGCAGGAAAGAATCCCTCTCAAAATCGTTCAGATGTTTTTATTCGGTAACCTCCATCACAATTTTGCACTCCAGAAGGTGTCGCTTGAGGAGTGCCTTCGCTTGAGCCTTCAATTTTGCATCCACCTCTAATGCAGTTGGGGCACTCCAGCATGCATACGACGATCAATTTGTAGCTGTGAAACACCCTGCCTGATTTTTACGAATCCACCATCTCCGAACTTATTGCCCCAGGGCATGACTCCCAGCCAGTAATCGATTTTCTTTTGCCTGTCTCTACCCCAGCCGATGACTTTCAATGTGACGTCATCCAACTTCCTCGCATCTTTCGTTGGTGAGTAAATTCCTGAGACAGAAAAAACAGCGTTGCATCATCAATTGCACCATCCAGAGCACACCGAGGGAGATTTGGATCTGGGGGACTTTCACAGCTCTGAGGGAGAGTTCGGGGAACTTCTCTTGCTCCGAATTTGGACTCAAGGAGCCTCGGTCTCTCGGAGAGAATTTTGAAAAATTCATTCGTCTAAAGAGCAATTTTAAAATGCTGTCATTAAAAACTTGATTGCAACACAATTGAATCAGTGAGAACGAAAACACACCAACTCGGTACCTCGAAAATGCTCTCTTTTCACTATGTACAGACAATTTTCATAATGGTCATTGAAGTTACCGTATCTGCGCCAACTTGGACATTTAAAGTTTCCTTAAATACTTGATTTTAGGCCCTAAAAATATTTTTCTTAAACTAACTTCTTCACCTAATATGCAGTTTTGTGTGTGTCTCGATTCTTTTCATTTTTTTGAGTTGGTGTGTTTTCGTTCTCACTGATTCAATTTCAAATGTGGTTTTTGTGAAGGGTAAATAGATTTCTAGGAAAGCACGCCCCTTAGTCTCACTGGCTGCATCTTTTTTCGTAATCAACTAAAGAACTTAGATTATTGCCTTAGCTGGTAAGTTTAAAATAAAGAGCCGTTGATAAATTATGTGATGGGTTTTTTCGCTCTTAGACCCTCTTTCCTTTTACTCACCTTTTTTATAGCTGAAGAAATCAGAGAAGAGACGCATTGTGGCCGTGACGGGGCCATTGGAGATGATTTCTTGCTTGATGAAATCTGCAGTCCAGGCTTGAGTAAATTGGTCTGAGTTCGGGATCGTCCTCACCAGATCAACTGAAACATATTAACAGGACCCGGTTAAGTTTTACTGTCCTCTGCAGCATGACGACTTTTTAGGTGCAAGAAGTGAAAGAACAACGCAAAACATGCTGAGACGGGGATTAACACGACCTTAAATGTAAAGTATACATGGATCACATTTAGCAAAAAGGAACCAGCGTGATTACAGTGTTGTGAAAATGTTGCTTCTTCATAACTATCTGAAAAAATCTCCCAAAGTAGCAAATTTCTTTGGCTTTCCACCAAAAATTGTTAATTTTAAAGGAAAATAAATGTGTAAATTTTAATACTGTGCAAATATTAAGTATTTTTTAAAGAAAAGAAGAATTCGCACAATTTTGAAAACACTGTGCTCGCACTGGTTCCTTTTTGCTAAATGCGATCCAGATAAAAGATGCGGATGAAACTTGACAGGACGACATGAACCTTGATTAAGAGCATCCCTAGTAGCAACGACCATAAAAATTCTTTCAACAATTTGTAAATTTTAAAAATAAAAAACTTTTTAATAATTTTTTTAAAAAAACACCCGTTAAATTTATTATCAAGGAATCTCTGTTTGGGAACTTTTTAAAGTAAAATTTATGCGAGGTAAAATTTAATCGTAAAAGTGTTTAAAAAAATTCTGAAAGAATCTGCTGTAGTTTTTTAACACTGAACATTTTAGAAAGGATGTAAAAAAGCTCTTAAAAATTGTTATTTTTTTTCTTCTACGTCCCTAGAAAAAAGACACAAATTACAGCTGAACTTTCAAAGAGGTGAACCTCTTAAGGTATAATTTCAACGACCATTACCCTAACATCAGAGGGCTTTTTTCAAATATACCACTTGGTATATATGTAAGTAGTTCAATTTTAAAAGCAGTTTGGATTTGAAATTATTGTTTATTCATATTACACCATATTGCCGGGAAAACACCCGTAAAAGTATGTCACCCGACGCAAAACTAGAGCATTGGGTGAGGAGACAAGAATCTTGAAGCCTTGTTAGGCCAAGGTCATACTAACGAATCCAAACTACTTGTGACTGAGTGCTGAGGTGTGAAAATCGAAGGGTTCGAAAGAATTGGGAGGGTTATGAAAGCAAAGTGAGTGTTTTCTTCCCGCTTGACGTGAAAGGTAATGAAACCACTTGACGATTCCTCCCATCCCCACATTAAAAATTTATCGCAGCATTAAATGCCCGTCGCACAATTTACGAGGAGTCACAGCTTAGATTCCCGTTTTACTCTATACCTCAGAGGAAACTTCAGCGAAAATTAGGCATTAGATAATGGGCAACCAGACGCAAGCTCTGAATAGAAAAGTCACATATTTCCTTTTCAAAATTTTACGTAGAAGCAATTCAGAAATTAACCTCTTAACGAGGTATTAACAAATACCATCAGCATAGATCATATGGGAGCTATAGACTAAATGAATGAAACCATTTACATTTCTGCCACTACATACACGTATCGTTATATGGCGTTCCCCGGCGCGCTACGACACCTAACCGCCAATGCTCCGTATCGAACTGGAACCCTTTTAGTACACTTCGAGCACTTCATCATTCTTGCTTCTATCCCATGGGACTGTGGAGGTATGCACACTGCACATCTCCATCCTGAAACTCTTCAACCCAGAATAGAGCATTGCCATTTCACGCTTGCGCCATCGCGCCTTCAATTTTGCAGATGCAACACGGATATCCATCAAGCACGAATGGTTATATCTCTGCGCCGTCACCAAAGCGAGTCCTTTCTCTCACTTTATTTCCATGTTATGTTGGCTTCACGCATCGCGCCTTCAATTCTGTAAATACGACACGGACATCCATCAAGCACCTTTCCCTCCTTCCTTTCCATCCATCCTTTCTCTTGCTCTGCTTCCATTTTGTGCTCGTTTCTTTTGTCTCATTTGTAGTAGTGCTTTAAAGGATACGTAAAAATCACGGCTGAAGACAAGAGAGACGTAATTGGACCGCCTTTTTCAACTTTCCTCCCGAATCTAAGTGATATTTTCTTGGCAGCATAGAGCAAAGCATTGGGAATTCACCCTTTGCGCCATCGCGCCTTCAATTTTACAGTTGCGATACGGACATTCATCATGCACGAACAGGAGTATATTGACACTGTCAGAAAAGCGCGTTGAGGCAATTCTTATTTTTGAAATTTGAGAAAAGTTAAGCTCAGTCTCCTCAAAATGTAATATGATGTGTTAAATCAATAAACATTTTGGAAACAAAGGTTGTTAAAAAAAAATAAATAAATAGGGAATATGTTCCTTAAACGCCTTACCCTGAAGGCCACGTCTAAAAGTTGGTATTTTTATGAGAGTTGTGTCGTGTTGGGGAATGTTTTTTAAACCTGCCCCTAGAAATCCCAAGCTAGGTCAGTTGGCTCGACTATTTCCTCTGGTGAATTTGTATATGGCAGATGATGAAGGGGAGGGGGAAAAAAGTACCCGTATGTTACCAAAAATGTGTATACTAAAAGAAAAGCATTGCTAACCTTCAAAAACATACAAATTACATAAATTATACTTCAAAATCCATGTTGACGGCGTCAGTCCGCAATCACACATCTCACTAGCGGTGTCTGAAAATCTTCGCTTCTATGTTATTATTTTAAAAGAGTACAAATTGACACCATTCCTTGAAATTTTGACAGAATTTCCCTCGCACAGAGAAGAAAAATTACGGCAGTTTTAAAGAATTGCCGTTCAGTAGTTTTCTGTTTAAAAAATAAAGTATGACAGGAAGTCTACGACGTCGCAAACCGAATCATGTGATTGACGACTTACACCGTCGATGTGTTTAAATACGAGTCAATTTGACTTGACTTGGTACTTATTGGCGTATTACTCCGATTTACTGAAAACTATTTTTTACCAACAAATGCTACCAATGCACCAAGCAAATGTGATGGATCTAAGGAGATACGTACTGTTGTAGATGTGTGGTTTGGTTTCTTTGGTGCTGCAGTGTTTGTCTGGGTTGGGGCACGTAAGAACAGGGGTTTTCTTCAAAATGCAGCTGTTTGGGTAGGTGCTGTAGTCACAGGGAGATTGAATCGGGTATGGCTTGCAGCCGTCCGAAGAACCATAGTCCCCACCGGTCACAATACCAGACTTCTCGATGAATTTCCACGCCTGGAAAGGATAACTACTCGAAAAAGGAAGGTTAAGTCAGTACTAAAAACAAAAATGAGTGCGAAAATTTTGCAGACCAGCTTCAAAATGACCTTTATTAAAGACGTATCGGTACAAATTTGGTCTAAGTACAACATTCTGTTGTATGGTACACACATATATCGACGGTTAAATAAAAGAACGCGTACCTCCATTGTAACGTCAAAAATCTTCAAGTTTGTTTTATTTTTTTTTTTTCGAAAGAAAAATGACCTGTAAATGTCCCGTAAAATATCCCCGTATATTGTAAATGTTCTTAAATGCTTACAGGAAATTTCAAGAAAAACTTTTCGTTAGTTCTCTTGTGAAAATTTCACACTAGCGAAGACTTATCACGTCACAATCGGAGATACACATTCTTTATTTTAGCCATATATTTATTTGCGTGTAAGTTTAAAAAAATAATTCAGTGCTATTCATGGAACGCTACGCTTGGCTGGCACACAATGTCTTTGAAATGGCAAGTTTTTCCGTCCAAGAGACCGATTGTTTTTTCTGTGAAGTTCATGGGGCACTATAAAGACGAAGTTGAATTAGATTTATGTGACTGTTGGTTACATTATAAGGTATCTTAATTGAACCGGACACTAACAAATTAAAGTTCACTTTTCTCGGTGATACCAAGACGCTAATCGATAATCCGATCCAATAAATGCACGATAATGAATGATACAATTAACCAATCACACAATTCCATTTCACCTAAGTCCTGTAGTGGCTAATTAACTGTAGAGAAATTAACCCATCATCATCCTGATATACTGACTACGAAATTGCATTTTGAAATGCACGGGTATTGACGTCATGCATGGTTATAGTGCATGATATGGCCTAATTTATCACTCAGTGATGCACACATTCGCAATAGTCGCTCGAAGACAGGATGCACAATCCACATGCAGCATTGCAATGAAACGAAGATTAAAAGAACCGTGATTCGTAACTACTGCGTTTAATGATGCTAATCATTCAGGAAGGAGTGGCTCTCAAAGAGGGCACGCATTGGTAGATCCAGCACGTTGGCAACATTGTTTTCTCTCGTTGTAAGCCTTTTGGAAAAGTCTCGGTTTTCGGAGGGGCCAGGGTGTGCTCTGATAAGAATCGATTTTCAACAGTTTTATTGGATGAATTTCATTGTTACCAGCTTGGATCCCTCTCTGGGGCACAAGGAAGAAACGTCCAAGGGGCGACATTGGGGAGGGGGGATCCTTTTCATCAAAATTTTCTTTCCTATTTTGTCTCTCATTTCATCCAGCAGGGTATGAGCCCCCTCCCCCCCCCTCCTCCCATCTCCCTTTGCTATGTGACTCAGTCACTGCACTCAATCATTACACTGATAAGCGTCATCATTACGTGATATTTCTTTCATCATTGACACAAAACTTACGCCATGCGGACCGCGTTTAGTAGAAAGGAACCAAGCCAGATCAGTGATTGCCAAATTCAACTGGGCAATTTAATTTTTAACAAGAGAACGTTTGTGCGGATTCCTTTGAAAATTTCAAGGAATTTGCTCCGCACCATGCTCCAGAAAATGTTCTCATGTAAAAATTAAATTGTCCAGTTAAATTTGGCAATAGCCTATGTGGCTTAGTTCCTTTCTGATTAACGTGGTTCATACTGCCGAGCTGAGGAAGAACGCCGTATGAACATTCGAGAGTTGCAAAATTTCATTCGATAAAAGTCTATGTTTTGAGAAAAATTATAAATGTTTCTCCTTGACATTTTCAAGAACTCCAGTGAAATTGCGAACAAAATTATCTAAAAAATTGGAAGGAAATTATTCACAAGTTCACCAGGAAATTCGTGTTTATCAAAGGAAATTTGGCAACGCCTGAAGGTTCAAATGACGTTTTTCTTTAGCACAGCAGCATAGCAAAGTGAGCAAAGGGAGACGTGGCTAGCGCACAATTTGACTTTTCTACAGTCACATCTAGCAAAGACACATTGCTATTTGCAATATTACGTATTGCACTACATATTGATTTTTCTAAACTTATCCTCTACATTGAAACAAACTGCTAAACACGTTACTTATCGGTTATTTTGGCACTTGACAGATGGTTTTATCGTGTTAGGGGTGGTTTTATTCGTACCCTCCTTTGCATCCGGATCCGCATGTTTTGCAGCACTGGAGAGGGTGCAACGGAGACAGCTTCAGATTCTTCTTCTTCCCGCCTGAATGAATGCAAATTCTGTCCGAAATAGCTTGCACCACTGAGGCAGCCTGCAGGGTGCAAAATACTTTCAGCTTGATACTTGAAGGAACTATGCATAAAATACCCCTTTCAACTCAATTAATAGGGTCAGTGAAAATGAGTTGGGACGTTCATTCTGTAGAGGAGGAGGGAGATAGTCATAAACAAGACAGGGGAAAAAGGTGCTAGTAAGATTGACAGTACGAATATGAGAATGATAATGGCTGCATCATAAAATGAGTAAGAGCAATCGAATAAGGACGAGATGATGTTCACGATGGATTGATAACAATTATAAATATTCAGTACAATATCAACTTAGATAAACTTTTTCTCTTCATCGCGGACAGTCAGAAAACAAGTAGGTATGTACACTAAGGCCATAGAGATTTTTAATTAAGATTAAGGTGCGACAATTCTCTATTAAAGGCTCAGCCGACCTAGGTTAAATTTGATGGACACACAGCTGAGTCTTTCCTTTATCTTTTAAACTTTTAAAGTGGGAAGATTGTTAATGGGGAAGTTGACGATTACTGTATAACACAGGATTCTTATTTTGTTTTTCGTATAATTTTTTTAGGGTTTACAATTGAACTTATTTATGCAAAAATGATCTATGTGCATGGGATTTGGGTGCAACATAGTTCCTTTTAGCATAAATACGTCAAATTGGGGAACCGGAACCCCTATGCAAAAAAGGTGGCCCATGACGGCTCGTGGAACGAATTCTGCGGCCTAATGATAGACTAATAAAATGTAATTTTTTAAAAACTTTTCAAAGTTATTTTAAGAAAGACGCATCATGTCAAATACAGGACATGTGACAAAAAAAGCGCAAAATTACTTAAGATTGAGCATTATGAAAAAGAATTGTTTTTACTGACCCAATGAGAGGCGCAGAAACCAGTGTCAAATATAGTAGAAATAGTAGAGTTGCAGGCCGGCCAGTGATCCCTGGAATCGAAATTTTCTGGGTAGAGTTTATCTTCAGTTTTCTTGCCGAATATTTTTGCCGGTTCTGAGTCCTTTTTACCCACAGTTCGGGCGTTCATCAGATTTTTCGAGTAGCCATACAACTTCCTCATATCGCCGTCCGTTGTATTTTCGTGAAAATTTCTCCCGGGCTGAACTCAAAATGTAAACGAAAAATATGAGATTTTTATACTGACAAGAGAGAAACTAAAATTATATCTTCAAAACTGTAGTGAAGTGCGATATTCCGAGTTTGAATGACTCGACGGTATCTTTGAGTGAATTAAAACTACCGTGGGAGAAAAATGAACAACAGATTCGTAATGATTCGTTCATTCATCACGTATCAACACAAGTCCTGACTAAGTGGGTAACATTAATATTTTGAAGGGGTAGGTTAATCACCGCCATTGACTCTCTAGGACTATTAAAATCCCGCTCTCCCTTCTCCTCCGACCAATTAAAACGTTTGCAGCATTCATCTATTTCTTTCCCATTTTCTTCCAACTGGAATATTCGCTCCATGACCATGAGTGAGACGTATAAAACGCCTTCAAATGTAAACGCCCGCAACATGTCTTGCATCTAAGTTATTCCTACGTCCCAAGAGGGGTATTTGGTGATTTAAACAAGAGGGCTCATCGCCAGTTTATTTTGAAATCTCATTATTATTGTGACCAAAATAAGTTCATTTTGTTGGTTGTACCAAATAAGGTGGGCTTTAAAACGACTGAAAAACTGGATACTGTGCGAGATGGGTCGCTTGTGTCGCAGCATTGAGTTTGAATGGTTTTACGAGTAGCATGTAGATTAGCAAAAAGCGATAAAAGTCGAGAAGCCAATTTTCTGCATTCGATGTAATCGAAGAAATCACGTATCGAAAAACATGGTTGATGACGTCATTCATCTCAGAGATACATACATGGTCTCTTCTTGCCGTGGATAAAGTAATCAACTATGCCTTTGTTAGAGAACGAGATAACATCTGAATTTAAAGATGCATTACTAAAAACCCTCTAACCGCCTGAATTCTAAATATTAATTTTTTGCCACAGTTAGTCCTAACGTTCCAATGGTCCGAATCCCATGAGTTTTGCGACTATCAACACTTCAGCATGTCCGCTCTCTTCAGATTTTGGAAACTCAACCTACGGGGATCTGCTTGGCGAGCGCAAAGCTCCCTTTGGGGATCGGGCTACGTGTAGGTCAGGGGGCGTGCCCCCTAGTACTGTATCTCTTCATCAAAATTTTACGGAAAAGGCGTTTCACCCGCACCGGATAGTTCGGAAATCAACTCCTACGTAAAATATTAATATTAATGTGTAATACAGCTATCGATTTCTGTATCGAATGCTAGGGTTTTTTCTGAACACATTTCTGCTTTCATTGCTCAGAATTTCGCCAATTTTTGGGTTTACAATGATTCTTTAGGCTCATGCGCAGGGGCGCTATCGTCCTTAGTTTGGCTAATAATTCAAAACCTACCGAGTTTTTTTACCTAATCGATACTATATATCGCATGCCAGTTAGACCACGTCACTTGAGCTTGACGTAGACGAAACCATATTACGCACCACTGCGATGGATGACGTCACCAATTTTGTTTTCAAAAGCTTGATAATTTCGTTAAAACAAGGGGCTACGCCCCCTGACCACTCGAACCTCTCGATCCGCTTCGCGCCTCAAGCGGAATAAAATTTGGAGGAACGTTCCTCGCGACGATCTGTGCGCTGCCCGCTCATCGGAAAATAGAGCCATACTTCGAAGAAAAAGCACAAGTTCTTCATATTGTAATTTTTGCTGTGTTCTTTCGCAGTGAATGCATTTTCAAAAATATTTATGCTGTAAATTGAATGAAGAATGCTGATGGAAGGAAGGTTTATACGAAACCAATTGGAGAAAAAAGCAAGTTTTAACTTGTGGAACGAGGCGTTAAGAAAATATGTAATATGAATTTGTTTTATTCAATTGTTGTATTTTCCATCAGATTTTTTTTTTTACGTTTTTAAAATTTAGCAATTAAACACACATATAATCTACATTTCATATCAAATATGGACGAAAATTGTATTTCTAATTTAAGGGAATAGGTGGGAACGAAGCCACCCCATAACTCCTTCTTATTCCCTCAGTGATTTCAATCTCCTTCTTCCACTCAAGGGAATCAGTGATTTCCTTGCATATCGACCGTGAAATTCCCAAACCACGTATCTAATTTGCAGTGTTTAAAATCTCCGCTTCCATTTTATTTTCTTAAATGAGAAAAAATCAATTTCATTCCTTGAAGTTTTCACAGAATTTTCTTCTTTTGGAGAATAAAAGTCACGGTAACTCAAAAGAATTGACGTTGAGTGGTTTCCCAATTAAAAAATAAACCATGACAGAAAGTCCGCAACGTCGCGAACCGAGATACGTGGTCTGGTAGTTCACCGTCAATATGTGCAGAATATGCCACGTATTATTGCGTTGTCCAAATCTGCAATCGCATCGGAACACCATAAGGAAATACTGATAATCTTCTGTAGCAGGATTGTGAATTCAATAACCGTTAATTTAAAATTATTCATTCAGAGCAAAAAGGCTAAAGGCAGGATGCATTTTATTCCGATGTAGATTTGATGACGTGAAGTTCATAACGACCCGAAGAAATCCGGTTGGAGAATACTTGAGTCACTTACCGTCCATGTTAAATCGGTGCTCTTCTTCAACTGTCTGAGGTAGCATTCGCAAAGGTACTTTGCGCCTTTGCCACTGGGCGCCACGGCGGCGTCAACGGCCAGGAAAAGGATCTGGAGGAGGGCGCAGCTCCATATGAAGAGGGCGCGATGATCCATAGCTTGGGCCGTCAAGTTCAAAGCCCAAAGCTGCAAGCTCGAAGTTCCAACTGCAGGCGGGCAGGACTCGAACGTGCGGCTGGGGCACAGTCGCTTCAGTGGCGGTGCGCCGCGCCTCCCCCAACGTGGCAGACGAGGACCCCCCCCCTCCCCCCTGTCCCGATTTCCTCCTGCCCGCCCGCAAAAGCTCCGAAGGCAAGTCAGAGGTGAGACGATTTGGATCTTCGCGAAACGAGAGGTTGGAATTGTGCTCTAGTTTCGCAACATTGCCGGATCGAATGCCAAGCCGATAATGTCGCCTAGAGAGTAGAGCTTTTCTGCGTGGATTGGATGAGCGATAATCAGTTTCGGCACCGAAGTGGCAATCGGGATCGAGATTTGAAGAGGACAAAATTTGAAAAACGATAACCGTCGGTGAGATATTTATCAATCTTCCTCTTCTTCTTTTTCTTCTTCTTTCCTTCTTCTTCTTCCTTCTTCGCCTTTGACTTTTCCTTCGATCACTCCTCCTCGATTTTCCCTCCTTTCCTCTCCCCCTTTCCTCTCCCCCTTTCCTCTCCTCTCTCTTACATTATCCTCCTCCTCCTCTCCATTTCCCTCCTCCTTCTCTCCTCTCCTTTCTTCTTTCTTCTTTCCCACCTTTTTTGTCTTAACTAAGCTTTCTCAATTCCCCTCTTTCTCCGTAATATTAAGTTAAGAAAAGGAGTTTGGTAACAGTTTCTGAATTTCGGTTCGTACTCAGAACCGAGCTTTCTCGTTCAGATATCCGAAGCTTTCAGTCATAGAAACCAAAGCATCTGTGACCGAATTTCTTTCTCAGTGTAACAATCCTAACTTGGTTTGTTTCCTTACTCTTCTTTCATCTCAATTTTTCTCACTGTCATTTTTTTTCTCTCATTCTTTTGCTCATTCTCTTTCTCTTGCCAATCTTTCTCTATCAGTTTCTTTATGGCTCTCCTCTTCATCCGTAATCTCTTTCTTCTTCTCAATTTTCATCCCCTCTTCCCTCTTCTGACATCTCAGTGGAAACAATATTAATTTTTTTTGCCACGCATCGACCAGACTTTTAAGCGACTGCGAGTTCATATACATAAAACATAACGTATTTAGTTAGGCCGTTACAAGGGTAAATTGTCACCCACTCTCGCCGATGAAACTCCCAAACCAAGTATCTCGTTTACGGTGTTTTAAACTCCCCGCCCCAATTTTATTTTTTTGAGAGAGAACAAATCAACGTCATTCTTTGAAAATCTCAAGGAATTTTCTTCGTCTAGAGAAAGGATATTACAGAAGTTTAAAAGAATTGTCTTATGGTAGTTTTCCTTTAAAATAACAAAGTATGGCAGGAAGTCTGCAACGTTGCAAACCAAGATACGTTGTCTGAGACATGTGTCAACATGTGGCGCCCCTCATCAAGATTAATGAGTGGGTGAATGAGGAGAAAGGGAAGAAGGAGGAGAATAAGAAGAAAGGAGAATATGAAGAAAATGAAAAAGCAGAAGGCAAACACAAGTAATTCTCTTCAAATTTGAATAAGCGAAATAGATGCGCGAGATTTTAGCGCCTCTACGATTAGCGCTCCACGTGAATGCGTGAATTTTATGCCTCTCGCTGCAGGGCCAAGTTCAGTTGAAACTTGGGTGCTTCCAAGAGTAGAGGCATCCATATTGGCATCGGTGTGACATCCGAAGTCAAAAATTGATTGAGATCTTGCTTGCAGTGTTAAGTGTCCATTAAAAGATTAACGAGCCTGCGCTGGAAGATTTGGAAACAGACACCTTCATAACTTCCATCATCGTCCCGCCGGGAGGAAGGTTACCTAGCTAGAGTAGACTTGTTATCCGCTCAAATAATGTACGCGCTGGTGGCGTGGCGTGAATAATCGATTAACGATATTTCCCCATTTGAAGCTATGGTAAAGAATCGATTATTAAGGTGTTTGTTGCGAACATCCTGTTAATCGATCCTTTTCCATATGTTTAAATGGCAGATCAATCGATACATCGCAAAGCACGCCACGCCACTGGACGCGCTGGTGGAGCTCGGCACTGCTGCAATGTCATAAAATAACTCATAGCATTCAGTTGACTTTTGCGTTTTTAGCGAGAGCGAGCATCAGAAGATCATGAGAGCGAAACGCACTGAACACTTTAAACCTTGATACGTGCATGTTATCTCACGCCATCATAGATCTATAACCTTAAGTCAATTTGAACATGTACCCCCGTGCAGGCGGAACAAGGAACGTTTTGTGGTGGGGGGGAGGGTAGAAAAGCGTCTCATTAAGGGGAGTCGGGAGGCACTAACAGACACCCCACAAAGAGGGAGCCGTGGGACTCCTCAAACTCCAAAAGAGGATTTGGGGGATTTCCCTATCTTAGATTAGGGGTCCGGGGAGGGGGGGGGAACTTCAGAGAATTGAGTAAACTCAGGAGCATTTCGAGGTGTTCTCCTCGAAAAATTGATTGTATTATAATTTCAATGTATAATCTTGCACAAAAGGTTAAAAGACAAGAATTCACAAGAAGAAAAAAATCGATGAAAATAAAAGATGAAAGATTTATCACGCGATTTCTTTGCAAAGCCCCTCACGTTCCTTAGAGGAGGCCGAGTAGATTTCTGGTGGGGTCAGTCCCCTTTTTTCTCCCTAGTTCATGCCCATGTACTGCGGAGACACGCTGAGGCAAACGCTGGCCGTGTGAACATTCGAATGTCACCATTTTTTTCTTCAATTAAAAAATCAGTTCTGAGAGAAGCCATGAAAACTCTCCCTTGAATTTCGGAGGTTTTATTTGCAGATAAAATTTCCTGAAAATTTTAGAGAGAAAAAAATCACAAGTTTTCCGGGAAATTTGTATTTTATCAGGGGAAATTAGGTAATGGCCGAATGTTTACAACGCGTTTGCTCAGCATGATCAAATTGAATTATCTTTCCACACAGAGAAAAAACTTCGTGCGTGGGACCCAAAGTTTAGGTCATATGGATCTCTGAAGTTTTCGGATTGAGCATTTGAACACTTTAGGTCCAGCTGCTGAGGTTTGGGTCACACATCTGAAACTTCAGTTCTTACACTGAAGTACTTCAGATGTGAAAACCGAAGTTTTTCGGATGTGAAAACCGAAGTACTTCAGATGTAAGAACTGAAGTTTCAGATGTGTGATCCGAACCTCAACAGCTACTCGTAGACCTAAAGTGTTCAGATGCTCAATCCGAAAACTTCAGAGATCCATATGACCTAAATTTCGGGTCCCACGCACGAGGTTTTTTCTCCGTGTAGACCTATGGACTTTTTTCAAAGTCTTTGAACGGGACATGCAAGTATCGAATGGAGTGATGCCGACTTAAGCTCATCTCTCCATCGATATTCTAAACTTCGTGCCACCACAAAATCCCAACGGAGAGTAAGCTGATCCGAGTCTGCGGCGTGCTGCAGAACGGTTGGGAAATGACAGGGTAGACAGCTTGGCCGCCGTCGCGTCGCTGCCGCCGGAACGATAGTGAAAGTGGAACAAGGCGTGTTAGGGCAACGGGGAGGGGGGCATGGAATCGGAGGGGGGCGAGGGAGGGAAAAGATCAGCATTCAGCAGTGACTGATGAGCTGATCACGGCCGTTGGTTGTATTATCAATCGCGAAGATCGCCTGAAACACCGCGCGCCACCGCGCACCTTGTGCATTTCGCTTAGCGCCACACTATTATCGTGCGCCAACCTCGAGGTGCTTCGGAATGGACCACTGGACAGGATGCAAAATTGTGGACCGTAAAATTGTAAACCACAATGCAAGTTCCTTAGTCAAAATTGCTTGTGAAATACTCAGTGTTTTTCGATGGGCAATACCTGCGTCGATAAAAGACGAAGAACCTTGGCGTTTAGACAAATTTTAATATTTATCGCTAATCTCCAATAGCGTGAACGATCAAAACACGTAACTGTGAATAGCCCGACTGACCCACTCAACTGTTAAGTTTCGGTCAATTCTAACGTTGACTGATTCGGATGCGCTGCCCTGGTAAAAATTGGCGATAAGAGCTGCGTTTCAAAATACCATAGAAATTCTTATAGCCGGCTGAAGAATGCGGAGAAAATCATACGGCCGGGCTTTACGAAGCGATAAAAAATTATGCAGCCGGGCTATAGTTCCTATAGCCGGGCTTTACACTTTATCGCCTGGCTGTTGCTTTTTCGCCATCGATTATAAAAGGCTATAAGAAATTGTGTAGAAATTCGTGTGCTTTGGAGATCATTAAGTTTGATACGGAAGCACCTTAATATTTACAAAACACACGTTATATTTTCCTTTAATACATATTTTTTTCATCAATTAAAACGAGATTAATCCATATAGGATGTGCAAACATTTCAAAATCATGAGTTGAATAACGCTGACTCCGCCAGATTAAATATTAGAGCCTGACACAAAGCGGAGCGGCGACGCACTGGCGCCTACAAACCTAACAGGGATACTTCACGCATTGCGCAACGCGTGAAGTATCTCTGTTACGTTTGTAGGCGTCAATGCGCGTTTCGCGCTGGCTGCCCGCCTGCCGCACCGCAGCGTGCCACGGCGCTTGAAGCAACCATTTCACACCAGAGGTATTGCACAGCATCATACGAAACTGAAGGCGCTCTAATATATTAGGAATGGCAGGCATCCATCAAAAGTACGGAGCTTTCCTCGCAAAATAAATCAAGATACTACGGCCCAAAAAGAGAGCATTGGTCCAAAAACTCACCAAGTCCTAGCATCCGTAATTAGTGACGTTTAGCATACATTTTATCGCCTGGCTGTGAGTTGCTTCATCGCCATCGGCAATAAAAGGCTATAAAAAATTGTGTAGCCGGCTATAGAAGCTATTGGAAATCTTACAGCCGACCGTAGGTCTATTGTATTTTGGAACACAGATTCTACTGCCAATTTTTACCAGGGTGTTCTAGCGATACCGCACGCACATCTGAGGATGAATTTATGCTATGAGATTAATATCAGTGCAACTTAGTATCAAATAATTATTAAAACTCACAGAAATATAAAACTACATTTACTAGAAAAAAAGAGGAAAAAATCCTGATATTACATAGTATACAATATTAAAAAATAAAGTAAATTTAAGTATAAAAATTCGGGTATACGCATCATTTTCGCACCGTTTTTCCATAAAATCTCGCGGTTCATGGTGAGGTCTTAACTCCAAAACATAAACCCAATCGTCGATTTTCCAGAAGAGGCTCTCTTTAAAATCACTTTATTTAAGCCTCTTAACTTAATTAAAAATCAAAATTTTAGGAGGTTGGATCATTAAACGAGTACTTTTGAAAGTTGTAGTTGATTTATTCTATGTCGGTTTCGATTTTCAGTTTCTACCCAAGAGATCACATCACAGTCTGCGAACGCAACTTGAAACGCTATTAGTGCGATAAGTTGGATATCTATGATGATTTACATTTCCAATTTTTCAAAAAAAAAAAAAAAAAAAAAAAATATGTACGTCAATCATATTATAACACGCAATTCTGACGACATGGACGAACGTCTATTGGAGTTCTTGATGAGCCATGCGAGATTTGCCCCGTGACTCATCTTTCCTCCATGCAATCTATGTAGTAAATGGTTGACAACACTTTTTCCATCAGAATTGTCACGCAAGCTAAACTAAACGATTAAGTTTGAGCAAAAAATTGCAATGGTTGATTTCTGACCCTGTTAGGTGGTCCGTTGCACTATCCTTAAATTCTTCGTAGGAACAGGGAGATATGATTCAACGGAAAAATCCACGTCAACTTTTTTAAATTGGATTTTCCGCTTCCTCCTCTGCCTCTAATCAAAAGCTCTGACAGATTAATGCTGATTTTGATGAACGTCAAAAAAGCAGGGTTATTTTGCACGCAAACGTTTCCTATAAAATCGTTCCTCTATATTCATGCGTCACCAGTCAGTACTTCGGAACCATGGCGGTTCTTGCGAATCATTCTCTTTTACTTTTCATAGGAATTCTTTTTTCGGTAAGACGCAATTTTTGCAAATCCATTTTCTATAATTTTGTAATAGACCATCGCAGGTGAATTTGCTTTGAGTATTTACACTGTTAAAAATAGTTGCTTTGTGTTTCCGACTTTATGATATATCGAGTCCATTAACGCGTGGATCGAGTCAACTGAGACACCGATTTAGAGGCAAGTACGTAAAATGCTAACTGTAAGTCACTGTTTAAAGTCATTTCTGAGTCAGTTAGATTAAAAATGAAAAATAGTTAAATAATACCGTAAAGTAGAGTAAAAGTTCACTCAATCTCACATCACATGAAAAACTCCCAAATCAGTGCTTTAATTTGTACATTATCAGTGCCTCAGTAGGAAATCGTTATTACTTTTTCTTTCATTGAAAACTGAATCGTCAAATTACTAGAGCTCCCTCTTGAACAACACCATTTTGTAAAAAGGTGAGAAACGAACCAAGTTGTTGTGGTTAGAAATTGTAATAACTAAGATAGCTTTCGGCTTACGCCATCGTCAGAGCTATTATAAATCTTGAAACATAAACATAATCAACTTAACTTCAAGTTGAAAGTTCAAAATGTGATTATGTTTATTTTTTAAGATTTACAAATGCTCTGATGATGGCGTAAGCTGAACTAATTAAAATTTTTAATCACAACACCTTGGTTCGTTTTTCACCTTCATGAATCGAGGATACATTTTTCTATTCCAGACGACTTGTTGTCCAACATTTGCACATCATGAGAAAACTATTACCTCTCCTGATGGAGAAAAAATCCAGATCAAATATTTACACGAGGTTATACCAGTGGAGAAAGAACCAGAATCAGCAGAACAGACTATGAAGACCTCTGAGGAACCCAACACCCTAAAAACCAGAGGCATAAATTTCGAGGGTCTCAACATCAACAATGGCGGCTCCGATGGAAAAACCAACTTCCTCGATAACGTTAATGGTCTCAGTCTCTCCGGAAAAATGCCGGACAGACTGACTCTCACGAATAACAAAAGGATAGACATCAACGACGACGATCTGATTCTCCGCGGCAACTCCAACAAGAAACTCCGCGTCAACGTAATCGGCAACCAGGTCTACATCGACGACAAACTGGTTTGCGAGGACACCCAAAAATTAGACAAAAAGGCGACGTACCAGAAATCCGACGACGGGACCCTCTGGTACACCAACATCAAGATCGGCCAGCCCATGTCCGAGGCTGAAATCCAGAAATTTGAACAGGATAGAGCTGAGAACATTGTCGAAAACCGTTTCAATAAGCAAGAAAAAAGCGATGGACCTTCGAATTGGCCTTTCGGTGGTCCGTCACCTTTCTCATCCGGGGGTCAAGACTGGTTTCAAGACATGTTCAAGGACACCAAACCAACATCCTGGAGGGCAGGAGGGTCAGACAACGAGGGAACACCTTCAAGGGGTAGAAAACCAGCCTCGATAATCAGGAACAGTAATCAAGTGATTACCGGCAACGCCAACCACGGCTTCACCGATGACGACCCGATGCCGTCACCGGTCAACGGTTCCAGGCGTAGACCACCCTTATCGATCATCAACCGCAACAACGTTTTCAACGGTTTCGGCAACGGTGCTATCATCAACAACGGGGGAGCAGTATTCTCATCGACCACACACAACTGGATAGGTCATCACATCGATGCGAACCAGGATGGGCTCGTCTTGCGAGGTAGCCTCCCAGGAGGCGACTTGGACGTCTCGCTGAGGAACCACCAAGTCTACGTCAACGGAAAGCTGGTCGCGGATGACGTCAGCAAGTTGGGCGAAAAGCTCTCGTACTCAAAGTCCAGTGACGGAGCTCTGTGGTATGGGAACGTCATAGTTGGAGAGGAGGTGACCGACAAAGCGGAGATCGACGCCTTCGAGAAGGAGTGGGCCGCGTTCCAAGCGGAAGTAGAGAGGAGGAATAGAGAGAGACAGGCGGCTAGAGAGAGACGCATGAAGGAGAAGCAAGCGGATAGGGAGCTTCGCATGAAGGAGAGACTGGAGAGACAGGAGAGTAGAGATAGACTCAGGAGGCAGAGATCAGCTAGAAGGCAAAGAAGTTTCAGAGATTTTTATGGTGAATAGAGGACAGCTCCCAGGTACATACCTACTACATATCGACGGTGTAGTTCCGCAATCTCGTTTGCGGTGTCTCAAAATATCCGCCTCTATGTTATTTTTTATAGGAGAACAAATTGATACCATATTGTAAGTTTGCAGAAATTTCTTCGCACAGAGAAGAAAAATCACGGCAGTTTTAAAGAATTGCCGTTGAGAAGTTTTCCGTTTAAAAAATGAATTATGATAGGAAGTCTGCGACGTTGCAAACCGAGGTATGTGATTGCCGACTTACATCGTCGATATCTATGATTTTGAAGTTAACATGAGGAATCCTAACGAGCACTGGCATTACCAATAAGTTGAGAGTGTATTTTTTGCAAAATGTGATGAATGTGCTAAATCCTTGGGGTATACCTTCAGGGTTTATTTACGTGTCATTTGTAATATTTATATTATTAAATTTCTGTGTGACTTTTAAGAGCAAATTAATCTTAGTTCTTTCTTGATATAGCACCACCTACTTTTGCAAATCGATGGCTAACAAACAATGCCGCCCATCTGCAAACTGACGATTTTGCCGAACAAGAGAAAACTTCGTCATTTTCGTAATTTTAAGTTTAGTTTTGCAATTTTTTCATACATTACAACGTTATTGAAGAACGCTCAAAAAATTAAAATCATAAGCTTGTATATTTTATACTGTAGAATGCGGCAAAGTTGCTAACTCAATTTTGCCAAAATTTTAGTCATTGAAATGTGCTTTATACAAGGGTAGATTCTTTAGCGAGCTGACGAATCCCCCCTTTCCTTTCCTTTCCTCTTTTATCAGAAACTGTGAATTTCCGCATGAGCCCTAGAAAACATGGATTTATATGTAAAACAGGGCTCACGCGGAAATTAAGATACGCCCTTACGTCAGAGGAGCGACGAATTGTACAGCAGATAAAAGTTTTAAAAATTAGGTCAACCGATTGTAAAGCTCGTAAGCAAAATAAAACCTGTAATTTAAACAAAAAAACTAGTAGTTGGAAGAAAACATTAAGTTAGAAAAGATACAGAAAAAGTAGGTTAGGAAAAAACATCCGAATTTGTCCCCCTCATCCCTGTTGAATTGCTTTCTCAAATAAAGCCAGAGCTTTGAGCTCTATAGATATCGTGCATAACTTTGTTTTTCACATTCGAATTTTTGAGTGCCTCAGTTCTATTTAATTTTATATCTTTCCCTCTGAAATAAATTAGATATTGTCATATTTTATCTCACCTAACTCGAGGTAATCTAATGAGTTTTTTGTCGGTACAAACATTACATACAAGAGGCAGCAAGGCACGAGAATCGATGATTAGTATCTTCTTGGCTTTTTTGGGTGATGTTTTCGTTGGTTAATGCTTAGTGTAGGCAGAGAAGATCTTAACATTCTTGCGTGATATTTACATCAAATAAAATCAAGGGGCCTTGAAACATTGATGATTTTATCCAAGATCACGGTGTATTGAGGATTAATGTTGCACCAGCGATCATCTCTCCGCTATATCGCTTCGTAGTCCGGTGGCTCATGTACTTTGCATGCCTGGGTTGCAACATCGTATCGTAAAATTCAAAATAAAATGAGGGGGAAAGATATACCAAAGAGACTCCTTAAATGGCCCCAGCCACACACGGTTCACATTGTGATAAAGGAAGATTTAAAGAGATCTTTAACACGGCATTATAAAAGGGACAATTTTAACGTATTTCAAAGTTATGCCTATAAATTCTACTCGAAATTCGTCAAAAGTCTCCTTTCTATGATGCTGTGCTACGAACTCATTAAACCTCCCTATACTATAAGGAGTCTTTCAAGGAAAAGAGCTCTTTAAACGACTATATATACGAATACAGCCCTGAGCACCAGCGCAGGTGCATGTTTCTTTATAAAAATGTCACAAGACTTACATGAAAATTTTAAATCAACTTCTCCTGTATTCGCCAACTCGAACACGCCGCTTACGAAAAAAACCAAAATTTTCGAGTCGAGATGTACACTAAAGTGATTTTTAAGTGCTTTTCAATTAAATCACTTCTCAGCACGTTGAATTTTTCCTGACCATTTTAGAGTTATCGTGTATCATAAGGGATTTTTTTTTTTTTTTTCATTCTCGAATGATTTTTCGAGCTCATAAGATTGTTTCCGGTCGCTGATATGAACCTCGCTAATTTTCGTTTTTTCCGGGAGGGAAAATTTTAAAACCATTGATCTTGAGGTAGATGCATGATAGGTGCTGTTTTGTCAATTGAAAATTGTATCGTACTTTCAATTTGACGTATGCCCTATCAGCTAAATCTAAACGAGGAAGCATATTCAGCAGTGCTATTCTTCTCACTCCACCTAATGGTCCGCAATACACCTCGGCCTGCGCCGAAAACAACGCTGAAAATTTGTTACGTGATTTCTGTGTAATTTTTAGCGATGAGTCCGAAAATTATCCTATTCTCTCCCTGCACCCATTAATTTTTTTTTGGACGGTAGAGATTATCCTCAAAAACGAAGGTTTCTAGTTAAATGGTGAGATATACACCAATTTTCCACTTTAACACTTATCAGTTTGTTTTATGTTCTGAAGGATGGGGACTTTAATTTATCTGGAGTGTCTCCTCTTATGTGGCTTTTCCAACTTATTTTTTGGTGCAAAAAAGGAATATTATCTTAGTTTTTCCTTCACATGTCCGTTTTTCAGAAAATTTAAATTTAAAAAATTGTTTCTTTAGGAGTAAAAAACGCGTATTTTTGGTCATTTTGATTTTCTAGAAAATTAGTGGATCTCGGAAAAAAGTAAAGGTCATTTTTGGATTCAGCGCTAATAATTTCTCTCAAGAAAAGAAAATTATATCAGTTTTCCAACAAACTGAAATTCAAAAAAATTGCTTCTTTGGGAGCTAAAATCGCGTGTTTTTGGTCATTTTGATTTTCCAGAAAATTAGTAGGTCTCGGAAGAAAGTAAAGGTCATTTTTGGATTCAGCGCTGATAATTTCTCTCATTTTGTGATCATCTAATAACACCCAAGTTTTTTTTTGTTATTTTATCGTTTTTTGCAGATCCAAGTATTTTTTCTTCGATGCGGCAACAGGGGTGCTGATATTTCACATGTGGGGTTCAGCCTCGTGAGTGGCGCTCGGGATCCAAGACTCAGCGGCGCCGCTGACAGTCGGTCAGTCATTCATTACCATTCGTTGCCATCATATCCATCCCGTACTTACTTTTTATTTAACTTTTACTTAGTTTCGTTTCAGCTTTAAAATGCAGTCTGTAGTTTCGGTTGGTGTAATTTTTGCAGCCATATCTATCTCTTGTCTTTACGCCCTCTCTGTAAGTGATTGCATTTGATCGTCTCGTTCCATTGTGAAGAAATTTCGGGTTCATCTTTTGTGTTCCTCCTCTCCTCTCCTTCTGACCAAATCTTATTACCTACTGCAGGTGCTAAAAGCACCAAATACATGGAGTGATCCAGAGTTGAACGGCCAGACTGCAAGAACGTGTTCCGTGGGTCAAAATAAGACTTTTATGTTCTAAAGAGTTTTTCCAAAAGTGCCCTCAGTCGGAGGGAGCTACGCCCCCCGCCCCCAAATTTTGGAAAGTAAATCGTATTTCCTGAATTTTGGCAACATTTGTGAACCAAATCTCAAAAAAAATTTGTACTTTCCTGTGCTTTTATGCCCCAAATTCATAAGTGATCTCAAAACAATCGAAATCTGAATTTACAACAAAAAATTCTTATTTTGACCCACAGAACACGCGCCTGCAGTCTGGCCGTTTAACCCTGGATCACCCTGTATTGCGACAGATTTGAATGATGATGATTCAAAGAAGCTGAGAGACTTTATACTTAACTAACACGCTTCTAAAAGAGGAAAAATTTGCGAATTACATATTGATAATGTGAATATTTTAAGTTTTTCGATAATTCTTTAGCCTTCTTTTTCACTTGACGTCACGCTTGTTTTACAAACATCTCATACCTTAAACGAGCGTCTTTTTGCCCGTCTTTTGGAAAACTAAAATTATCGTGTATAGAAGTAACGAAAAACAAATTTTAATTAAAATTTTTAACTGAAAATCGTGCACGCAATACTTCGTCTTTTCACGAGAAAGCTCATATACAAGTAGTAACAATTCGGCTGCTAAAGCTCCCTTGCTTTACCTTAGCAGTAAATAAGCGTATGTGGTTTTCACAGGAAAACCATTCAAATTCAAATTTATTTTCACTCGTTATTAGTTTCGGGTCTATAAAGTGTACATGTGTACATGTGTACATGTGTACATGTGTACATGTGTACATAGTAGGTCCATTTCTCCAGACCCCCCACCTCCCCAAAATTAAAATTCAAGATCGACAAAGTCTTGTACTAGTTTTGTACCCAAATGTACCGCAAAGAAAAAGTTTTGTACCCATCATGTAAAGTACGTACAATTAAAACACAGGAGGGGGGGGGTCTGGAGAAATGGACCCTACATGTGTCATCCAAAACACTAACTAGGAGACATACTTCTTGTACTGGTGCATCAAATCAGGTACTACCCGCAAAAATCAATAACATTCTGAGTGAAGTTTAGTTTTCAAGGCATCTTAACGTTTAGCAAACCTTTATGAAATTTTAAAATGAACAAATTCAACTAGAAGGAGACTGCAATCGTCCTGTCTTTCCCTCAACTAATGTGTGTTTGTTTACCTTCGTATCAGTAAGAGGCGGTAGGATATACTACTCCCTGTAGCGCGGCGTCCGTGAAATGAGTTTCATTTCGTTCTGATTCGCATTCAGATTGAACAATAGCAACCATAACGAAAGGTGTATGGTCCAGTTTCGTAGCTTCAATACACAAAAAATGATATATGGCTACACTTGACCCACAGATCAAATTAAAACATATTATCATACACCATTCGATAGATCAAATTCTTCGCCGGCGCGTTTATGCGTCGCATGCGCTGCGAAATTGCATGGTCAAGAGTTAAGTGTAGTTTGCATAATAGCGAACATTACATTCGTTGAGACAGTGCACTGTTGTCAAAAAATAAAGCGTATAGTCATACCGATATCTGATGTGCATGATAATGTTTTTTATGGGTTGCGCACCATCAGACATCTTCAGGCTGTTCTCCGTTTTCAAATTTGATGCTTCGAAGGGGCTCATTACCCCCAACTTGCAAATCGCTGGCCAGTGAAAGGACTGGTAATGTTCATCGAGAGGTAAAACTCCGAAAGTGAAGGAGAGGGAAAGGCCTCCAGTTAAACTGGCGGCAGTTTTTTCCTTTAGTGTAAAAATATTATTTCGAAAATGGGAATGCATATTTATATAGTGGATCCCCGTTTAATGGTTCCGCGACAATGCGACATCATTCCGGGGCATTAGTTTCATGGGGAATAAGGGATTCCGGTTGAGTGGACAGAGAATTTTCGATGTTCATTCGATTTCACCCACTTCTTACTGAGGAAATTATCTCCTCTTCGGTTGTCATTTCACCAGAAATTCGACTTTATATCCACTCATTTGCAGATAAACGATACGATGAATCGCGTATAATGAGGACACTTCGAAAGTTACGTGCAGTTAAGTGAATTCGCGGATAACACATTCGCGGATATCGGGGATTCACAATGGAGAATTCGCAGGTGTCTGAGATTTAATAAAATTCGTGTTTAAAAGGAAATCACGGGGTGAGAGGATATTCTTGGTTCATAAATTGAACAATTATTGGTGGGAATATGATTACTTGATATAATATGCTAAAACACACTTAATTAAATGGGAAAAGCTGCAGATGAAGTCACTAGGCGGTGCATTTTCTCACTTTTAAATCTATTTTTATACTATTTTCCGTATCAGAAAATAATTATAAAAATGTAGCTCTTTACTGACTCTTAGACGAAGCAATACAAAATTTGCGTGCAAATTCTCCATTAACTTTTTGGAGCGTTTTTGCGTTTTGCGCTATTAAACCTCTTCGGATGCACCTCGGAAGTTGGAGCGAAATTGTGCGGTCTCGACAAGGAAATGCGGAGCATTTGTGCGTTCCGACCATTTCTTTCCCATGTGCGTGTCATACGCATGCGAATGAACATTGCGCATAGTTTTCTCCTTCAGCACGCACTTCATTCCACCGGTTGCCCCGTCGGATATGCGTTACGCCTCGGCTATTTGTTGGGTTATTAGTGGCAGGTCGCTTTTCACCTTGGATAATCATCTGCACATATCATGTGTCGAACACTGTTACCGCGGATGTGGTCATCGTCCAGTGAAGAGACGAGACAAGGCGCTCAGAAAAGGTGAACGGAAGTCTCGCTCAAACGCTCTCATACGCTGCCGAGCTAAGGGGAAACGCCGTATAAACCTTTAGGTATTGCCAGGTTTCCTTCGATAAAACACGAATTCCCCGGTAAACCTGGGAATATTTTTCTTTCCGATTTTTCAGATGATTTTGTTAGCAATTTCACTAGAGTTCCTGAAAATTTCAAGGAGAAACATTCATAATTTTCTTCAAAATATGGACATTTTGGTTTCAGGCCATTCCGTTAACGATTTTTTGTCCACGCACCTATTTTGTCCTTTAACTTACGTCCACGCGTGAAATAAGAAACAGTGACTTGGTTCAAGCGTTGACGGGAATTTTGACACGGAGTCACCTGAATATTCACAAAACACACATTATATTTTCATGTAATACATGTGTTTTCCCCATCAATTTAAAAGAGAATAATCCATGCAGAGTGTGCAAACATCTCAAAATTATTAGTTGAAGAATGCTGGCTACGGAAGTTTAAATATTAGAGTTAAACACAGAGCGGAGAAGCGCGCGGCGTGCTGCCAGCGCGACACGCGCACTGGCGCCTACAAACCTAACTGGGATACTTCACGCATTGCGCAATGCCTGAAGTATCCCTGTTAGGTTTGAAGGCGCCGATGCGCGTGTCGCGCTGGTCACCCTAGCCTGCCGCGCCGCAGCGCTTCAAACAACTAGATCGCAACAGAGATGTTGTACAGTATCATACAGAATTGAAGGCTCTCCAACGTATCAAGAATGACAGGCATCCTTTAAGAGTACGGAGCTTTCCTCGCAAAATAAATCAAAATACTGAGGCACAAAAAGAGAGCGGTAGTCCAAAAACTCATTAAGTCTTAACAGTTAGCACATGTATTTAATAAGTTTAGCATAATTTTTGAATTTTATTAGAAAAAAATTGACTCGATATATGCTTAAGCATTCTTAAGTACGCCGTAAGAAGATTTTATTTTGAATCAAGAATAAAATAACTGAATGAAAGCTTGCTTGAAGTAAGTGGATTTTCTTTTAATATGACCATATTTCCTTTAAACAAGCATTATTTTCTTTATTGATTCATAAGGGTATCTTCTCGGCGGTAAATTTGAGCATATTTCCGCTTGACTCAAGTCACTTTTTCCTCTGATGAAGTTCAAAAATCATGCTAAACGTTATTGAATACAAATACTAGGACTTCGTAAGTTCTTCTACTACCACTCTCCTTTTGTTGTCGTCACTCCATTTAATTTGCGAGGGAACTTCTCGTTTTCAAAAGATGCCATCAATCATGATACATTGGGGTGCCCTCGATCTCGTATGATACTGTGCAACACCTCCGTGGCGCAATAGTAGCCCCGAAAAAACGCGTGGACTTGAACTACTAGAAAGAACAGGTGCGTGGACAAAAAATCGTTGACGAAATGTCTTATAACCAGACATTTTATTGAATGAAATTTGCCAACTTTCGAATGTTGATGAGGTGATTTTCCTTAGCATGGCAGTATGGACCGCGTTAAGCAAAAATGAACCAAGCCACATCGGCTTTTGTCAAATTTAACTGGGGGATTTCATTTTTTACATGAAAACATTGTCTGCATGGTGCAAAGCAAATTCCTTAAAATTTCCAAAGGAAACCGCACAGACGTTCTCTTGTAAAAAATTGAAATCACTGATGTGGCTTGTTTCCTCTCTACTAAAAGCGGTCCGCATAACGTAAGTTTTGTGTCAAAAATCAAAGGAATATCATCTAATGATGACGCATATCAGTGTAATGATTCGTCAATCTTGTTCTTTTGTCATTTTTGTATAGAAAAATGATCGGTTTTCTGAGAAAAATGTATGGTTAAAATTACCGTTAATGAGTGGTGTTTCGCATTAACTCTTAATGAATAGTAGTCATAACCAGTAAATATGGTATTTTACCCCTTAAGTTAGTAATTTTACCAATTGGTAAAATATTGCTCAATGGTGAAAATACCGCCATCGCTGCTCTGACTACTATTAATTAAGTGTTCATTTAAATATAACTAAATAATATGGGGTAATTTTAAGCAGATTTATCTCAGTTTAAAAGTGACCATATACTTGACAGGACAATAATTAGTTAACTGCAATTTCTCTTCACTAAAATTCCCCCAAGGTGATGTTAAAAACCTTTCGACAAGTCCAAAACCAACATTAAATGCAAATGAACTGTACAGTAGTGTATATGTACGGTATACATTAGAAACAGCAATAAAAAGTAAAATAATAATTAATCATACCAAAATGCAGTTTTAATGATATAAAAGCGCTTTCAGAGTATGTTATCCGTACGTGTTATGCTCACGCAGCGCGTCAACCCATTGTTATTTCATACTTTCAGTTTGGTTGTTTGCTCCTTATTTTTTGCATTACTAGTCGATTCTTTTAAGTCACTCTTCCTCTTAAATTATGACGATTGTAACCTTGCCTTTATTTTTATTTTTTAACTGTGTGTGCATTATAATTGCTTGTTTTCATCATCTTACATATGGATCATTACATCTACATTGATGGATTACTTGCAGCTGGCACTGAAGATGGGCTGAGTGCCATAAATGACCATAAATAATTTAATAATCATGAACAACTGCATCTTGGTATTATTCATTATTATTTTCCTTTTTATCAGATAATATGGATGCTAATTAAATTCTTGAGGAAACCAACTATATCAGCCGTTAAAAGCAAAAAGCACACCCGTGGCAAATACATATAGAGTTTTGTGTCACAAAGATATCTCCTTTTTTTAGATACTCGATAATCTTAAATTTTTAAAGGAAAATTCATCAAACTCAAAACCCTCTTCATTGCGAAGGACATGGACTTTAATTGGACTACATGTTTTAATCTGGAACAACAATTGAATCAGTGAGAACGAGAACACACCAACTCTGTACCTCGATAACGCTTAGTTTTCATCAAATACGGTCAAATTTCATAGAGATCATTGAAGTTAGCGCATCTATTCCAGCTTGGACCTTTAAAAGGTGCTTAAGTCCTTGTCCTTCGGCATTGAAAATCTTTTTCTTAGACTAATTTCTTTACCTATCGTGCAGTTTTGTGTGTGTCTTGATTAAACTCATTTTTTCGAGTTGGTGTGTTTTCGTTCTCACTGATTCAATTTCTGGCCAGTCGTTCGAAAAAAACGTATGTGCACAAAGGCACTAATGTTACATACGTTGTTTTTAAACTCAGAAAGCATTGTGGTTCCTAATTGCAAAATGAAGTCCAATTAAGACTCCACCTTTAAACCATTACATTTTCGGGTTTCTTCATTTTTTGACTTGCTCATTTCTGTCGTTTCTGCTTCCTCTTCTTTCCTATCATTCTTTGTACTCATGCTTTCCCTCTTTTTACTTCTCTTTCCCCCCTCTTTCTTCTCCTTCTCTGTTTTCTCTTCTTCCTCTTTTTTTCTACCTCCTCCTCCTCTCCGTTTTTGATTTTTGCAAAATCGATGGGTGTTTTTATGGATGAGCCAGATATAGCAGTTCCTATTGCAAAATTTAGTTCACACCCTTCGTCGCGTAGTAGTGCATTCCATGGATCGCCCAATGATCATTTAACACAAAAATTATGGAGGAACTTGTTGATAGTGGAGGAAATTGGCAGAGTGAGTGTTAAGGAAAAATGTGACGCGTCATGTAAGTGCTCGGTCGAAGCACCGGTGCACCAGTAATTTGAGTTCATCATCAGACATCGTTAGAAACGATGCTGTGCGGTGGCGCTTGCTTCCTTGATGAGTTGCATAATTTGCAAATGTCTTATGACAAATATTAGCATCTAAACATAACATTAGCATCCCATATTGATGTGTATTTTACTTAGATTAAATAGAGAATGTTTACACAATTTAAATTCAAAATTGTGTTTACTTTTCTGTTAAGAATTTAAAAAAAACGATTAAAAATTAGGTGACGTCTAGCATAGTCATGTTAATTCTGGTTACATCCGTCAAAATCATCTAGTCATGGAGAATTTGCTTTGACAGTGGAGAGGTTTTTTTTCTCTCATTATTTCTTGCAAAGAAAATTCAAATAAAAACATACAATGTTAAAAACAATACACGACACAAATTCGGAAGCATAAAAATTTCATGAAATGAAATCTAGTGAGTCACAATTCAATCTTATATTTCCTTTCTGTTTTTCCCTGAAAATACTAACTAAAAAAAGTTAGATTTCGAATAGCATTTTTCTTGCGGCTCTTTTGAGACCACGTCATTATCGTGTCTAGACCGAAGAATAACACATACTCAGTTTTGATTACAACAGTCAATATGTAAATCGCACTCATCTGAATTTACAGCAGCGAAAAAAAATATTGTGTGTTTTTCGTGGAGCTAACTGATTTACTTTTTTCCGTTACAGATTCGACAGGCTCCTGGATACGGTGGATATGCTCCTGTTGGATATGCTCCTGTTGCTCCAGTTTACAAAAAAAAGCCTGCACAAGATTTAAGTAAAATTCCAGGGACTCCGGGAGTGGATTACCCGTTGTATCATACAGTTCCACAGACCAGCTTCCACTGTGGAAATGTGCCCTATGCCCCAGGCATGTACGCCAACGTAGAGACAGGATGTCAGGTAAACTGAAAATTCTTTCAACGGACCTATACTGCCGTGCTAAGGAAGAACGCCGTATAAGTATTTGAATGTTGCCAAATTTTTTTCTCAGTAAATATTAATTCCTGGAGAAAGTTGTGAATATTTTCCTTTGAACTATTCAGACACTTAAAGCCTTGTCTCCACGAGCCGTTTCACGAGATTTGTCCCAGGGAAAAATCCCACTTACGAAGTTGTACCAAGTATGGTACTTGTACCCCTAGGACCCACTGAGAGAAGAAGAAGTGAAAAGGAATTGTGCGATATTTTATTCATTACTACATTGTTCATGTTTGTTTAGTTAAAATAATGTGTCTAATTGTCAATTGAGTGCAATTATTATTTAAATCCCGGTTAAATACTCGACTTTAACTAATTTATCTTCCCGCGCAAACTAGTCGCAGGACTGTATGAGCCCCGTCCCGTGGAGACGGTAAGTGGGAAAAAAGTTTCATTCCTGCGATTCGAACTTGGGACAAATCCCATGAAAACGTCCCGTGGAGACAAGGCCTTAGATCCAATAACGAACGAAATACTGTGAAAAATTGAAAAAAAAAATCATTGCAAATTTTCCTAAAAATTTGTGATTTGTCAAGAGCATTGGCAACGGCTGAAGACCCGTACGGCGTTTTTCCTTGGCATGGCAGTATACCCTGGAGCTAGGGGGCGGGACCGGGGAGAGGGGCGTTGTATACCAGAATTCTACCATATCCCCCCAAAAAATTGCGAAAATTTTGCTAAGCATAGTCACTGCGTCGTCTCCGCCATGAGAGAATTGTGCGCTGATTCAGTATTTATACCAAAATTTTATTTCTTAGGAGAACCATCTCACGAATTTTCCTAAAAATTGGAGTGTCTTTTCTCGCACGTCACTGAGAATTTCAGGCAAATTTATGAGATGGTTTTCCTCTAAGAACTACAATTTCAGTAAGGAATACCGGAAAAGCGCGATCAAGGTACGCTCCTTCTTACTGGGAGTCTCATCTTTGAATTGTATTACAATAATTTTTTTCTGCATGGTCCACCAAAATTACTACTGAGACGACTCAATTTTCAAAATTTGTCCATGGACAATGCCCCCGGACATAGCTCGGTAACTATTTGAAGCTTAAAGTCGTGAGATTTTATCACACTTTTTGAAGGCGCTGTTGCGTCAACCTGTATATGATACGGACACTCTTTTCCACTGAAGTTATTAAAAAATGTCTCTATGGCTCTCATAGAAAAGAACATTCCAAAAAATGAGACGAAGGATGTAACGCGTAAAGCGATCTCCTTCATTGTAACCTTAACTTTGAGAGTTAATTTACAAACTACGTTATCGACGGTGTAAGTTGGCAATCACATAACTCGGTCGGACGTCGCAGACTTCCTGTCTTACTTTGTTTTTTAAACAGGAAACTACTCAACGACAATCCTTTAAAACTGTCGTGATTTTTCTTCTCTGTGCGAAGATAATTCTGCAAAAACTTCAAGGAATGATGTCAATTTGTTCTCCTTTAAAAAAATAACAAAGGGGCGGAGATTTTCAGACACCGCAAACGAGTTATGTGATTGCCGGCTTACACCGTCGTTATATCTAAGAGACTTAGTTCCTTTGTACATCTATAGTCCGTCTTATTTCTATCAGGATTATTCTCAATATATAGTTTTTAAGGGAAAGTACTTGAATTGCAAATTGCTGTGGCATATCGACGGTGAAACTACCAAACCACGTATCTCGGTTTGCGACGTCGCAGACTTCCTGTCATACTTTATTTTTTAAATGAAAAACTACTTAACGTCCAGTCTTGAGAATTTCTGTGATTTTTCCTCTTCGTGCGGAAAAAATTCTGTGAAAATTTCAAGGAATGATATTGATTTGGTCTACTTCAAAAAAATAAAATGCGAGCGTAGATTTTTAAACACCGCAAACGAGATACGTGGTTTGGTAGTTTCACCGTCGATATGCAAGAGCTTTATTACACCCTGGATTTAAAGTTTTGTAGTAGAGGCCATAATGGAGAGATAGTAGAGTCAAATACTGGGTGAGCACAAGCACATAGTCATAACACCAATTCTTCGGGACATTCAAGTAAAGGGGTCAAGTTACAGGCCGTAACGAGGGCGGTCATCAAAGAACACTTGTTTCGCAAGGTCTCACTACGGTTTGAACCTGACCACACCTATAATTACCTTTCCACCAGAATATATTGCAGTTACGATAAGCTTATGACCACGAAAGACCTAATGGCCTTTTAGTTCGACTCGATTTTTCAGTTTATTCGTCAGCCTTGCACCAATGCATAAACGTTTACGGCGTATGAAGGAGAGTTGAATCTTAATAATTCGTCACCCTCCGGCCAAAGTATCACAAGCGCCATTGAACGTTTAAAAAATTTTCGCCGCCTTTTTATTTTCTTACGGAGAAATTTTTCAACAAAGCTGTCCGAAATTTTCGCTGAATTTTCTTTGTGTTGTCAATAAAATTCAACGAAATGCTCAAACAGATTTATCAACAATTATTTCTCTGTTAAAAAAGTTAAAAGGTGGCGGACATTTTTAAACGTCGCAAGACGCTTGTCATAATTTGGCCGAGAGGTGACTTGAATTGAGAGATATTAGTTCGTGAAGAAAAAACCCTTAAACATCGAATAGTTCAAGATTATTTTGTCGTGGGAAAAATCATCCATTGCTCAGCTTATTTTCCTACATCTCTGTGGGTAGTTGTATGGCTTCAGGAACTAACACCTACCATAGGTTAGCTCGTTTGTAGACTTGACATCCCAAAAATTTGGAGCTAAGTTCACGTCTCGTTCCGAAAAGAGTCTTGTCCTAATCATGCCCCTCTCCCGAAAGTTCAATTATTCATGTAACACTATTTATATTTACTCAATCACTTATCAACCCTTTTCTTTTACAGGCCTATCACGTGTGCCATGACGGTCGAGAGGGTGAGCAGGGCGCTTCGTTCCTTTGCACGAACGGAACCCTCTTCAACCAGCGTGAATTTGCCTGCGATTGGTGGTACAATGTCAATTGCCAAGAGGCGCCTTCCCTATATGCGTAAGTTCACTGTCAAATATTAAAACAGTCACTCTTGAACTTACCTTTAAAGCAACATTTTTTACCACAATTAAGCCAGAAGAAAACTGTTTGAATCAAATAGACGACTAGTTGACTGCGTAGCTAAGTGTGAAGTGTCACACGAAAGTGAAGGCGTTCAATTCTGGAATTGTGCTATTGGTGCCGTGTACCGATGAAACCTTCATGAAAATTTGAAAAAGTTCTGAGACCAAAGTGCCTCAAACTTAAAAATAAACTTCATCTTGAATCGCTACATTAAGGAGGTTGGTAACGGGTGCAGCCAGAGACAAGAGACCCTCTATTGCTACCCTGAATGGTGGGAGCTTTTATTTTCGGGACTCTAACATTCAACTGTTAACCTACCTACAAGGTGAATGTTGAACAACTTTTTGGTTTGGGTGTTTCGATTTGCAAACATACCGAAGTTTGCAAGCAAACTTGTTTGGCTTATTAGGTCACCCGAATAACATCTTCCACCTAGCAGATATAAGGACTGTTGCTCTTTTATGATTGTCCATAAAGAAGTGTTGAATCCCCGAAAGTAAAAGTTTCCCTCAGTGGGGGGTCTCTTATCTCTGGGTGCACCAGGCGATGAGCGTTAGAAATTGGCAACAACCCATTTTCATCCACTGTCGCCCACTCTCACCCAGAGTAATCGACATTTTTATCCCCCCCCCCCCAAGGGTTTCCATAAGATTGGCGTCCATACCATCCCATCCCACCTATAATAGTTACCGGATCTATGTCAGCAATTCTTTCGTTCACGATAACTACCGTTAGATTTACGTTAGCTTCTTCAAATTTTGCAATTTTGTCCATTTTGGTCTTATGAAGAACTGTATAGTTTTTTGGTTAAATCGCATTTACCGTTTACTTATAAACGGTAATTAACGTAAGTGCCCTACTTACGCTATTTTCCACTAAACTGTTTTTATGAAAGTTCCATTCCTTGGTTTCCTTGGTAACCTTTGTTTGCTATCAGCTGATGTTGGATTTCAATTTCTTTTTTTCATTTTTTTTTGTTAATAAATCATTGCTAGGTTAGTTTTAATTTTTTGCCAGCATTTATTCTACCCCCCCCCCCCACACAGCTCATTTTTCTAGCTCCATCACCCTCTCCCTCAACTCATTTTTCTATCGATTTTATCATTTTTTTATGGCATGTTTTGCTCCCATACCACCATTTTAGCGGCCTCTAGACCCGTGACTCCAGTCACGGGCATTTCGCTAGTATGTAAATAAGTGCTGTAAACTCTTTCCTGGATCATGGAGGGGGACCGGATCACTGTTTTTCTCTAACTTTCATGATTTCACCAAGTCTATTTGTTTCCATTGTAGATGACACCTTTTTGATATTGTTTAGATTGAACGCGGATCCAGCTCACAACCCATTTGAGCCGAAGAAGAAGGCCGAGAGTCCGTACGTAGCTCCAGCACCGGCTTACGCACCTAGTCCATACGCAGCACCCATAGCGGCATATCCGTCACCAGCTCATCACGCATATCCCGCGGCAGATTACTAAAAGTAATCCTCTGGGAACATTGAAACCTAAAGTACCTATATTGAGAGAGTATGGCCACTGGAGTTACCACCTCTGATTGGCTCAGCCATCTTAGGCTAAATGGAGCCCTTAGGATCCAAAAATGGCGGACACCATAAATTAATGTAATGCAAAATGACTCAAAATGTAGTTTTCTTTGCTTATCGTAACGAGAAATTTACTTAAATGCACTATTGCGACATCTTTACATATTTTTAAGGCTAATCGTGTGCAATTTTTGAGAAAAATTATCTTAGATGTAGTAAGGTTAGCAGCAAGTGCGGTTGGTGATAACCGTCAAAAGTTGGAAATGACCCCCCTCCCATCCACAAAAACCAAAACAAAGCACCGCCATTTTTGGGTCCTAAGCCTCTCCATGGGGCCCATTGGCCATACTCTCTCAATATAGGTACTCTATTGAAACCCACCGCAAACCCAATTCAACATTGCTGCTCAATCGCCCCGGAATAACAGAATAAAACAACCTAAAATGGAGATTAAGAGCATGCATATTATCGTTTCAAAGATGCGGAACGTAACTTCATTCCAAGTTTGCAAAATTGACCCAAAAACTTTCCCATGCAAAACAAATAACATTTAAAAGAAGAAACCAATCTTGATCGCACTGTTTCAAAATTGTGTATCTTCAGCATTTTATGAAAAAAAGAAAATGAAATGCTTAGAATGGCAAGAGGGCTGTCGTTTTTCTACCCGAAAATTGTTCATTTTAGAGAAAAACGATCGTACACACATTTATTGATGAGCATACATATGAGGACATATATCGACGGTGAAACTACCAAACCACGTATCTCGGTTTGAGACGTCGCAGACTTCCTGTCATACTTTATTTTTTAAATGAGAAACTACTTAACATCCAGTCTTGAAAATTTCTGTGATTTTTCCTCTTTTCCGTGAAAATTTCAAGGAATGATATTGATTTGGTCTACTTCAAAAAAATAAAATGTGAACGTAGATTTTTAAACACCGCAAACGAGATACGTGGTTTGGTAGTTTCACCGTCGATATGTAACAATGGCGGTCGCTGACATCCGCCATTTTTAGGGTAAACGCTTTTTTCGAAATTCAGAGCCTCCAAGAATGCCTGTGCAAAGTTTTCGACTTCCAGCACAATTTTTCGGCGAGATATGAACTGAAAAACATGTTATTTGTAAAAACAGCGGATGTGAGAATCCAATTTTTTCCCCGGCCGGCGCGGCAGGACACTGTGGAGATTCGAACCCACTTGCGATAACTCCCAGTCCACCGACCATGTGCTGTAGCTGACACTCAAATTATACGTATCAAGACCGTCTCGCCAGAATTTTTGAATTTTTAACGGATTTTAGAATTTGTTCCTAGTTTTTGTTGTAAAAGTTACAAACGGTTTAGTTTCTTGTTCAATTTTGTTAAATGACTCAGCATTGACTTACTTTTGGTTCATTTCAATCGTTTCACCAGCCTTACCCTTCCTGGAAACTTCGTTTCATGCATAAAAAAGTGTTTGCAGTAAAAATAGCGGATGTCACATTTTTTTCAAATCGCTGTTACTCCTTCAATTTTTCACTTAGATATATCGTAGAACGTGTGCCTTTTACCGGAGGAGTTGCTCTTCATGAAAATCTTTATAAGAATCCTCTCGGTTCTACGGGCGGAAAAGTGCAAAGCTTCAAAAACTTCAAACGCGATTTTCTCACAATGTGAAAACTCGACGTCCGCTATTGTTACAGATAAGTCCTCATATATTAATTTTTAATATAAAGAAGAAGAAGCACTATTTTAAGAGATTGGAGTCGGGCTAGTTCCTTCCTGTAAATGCATTCCAAACATGACTGTTCGCGCCTCTGTCCGAAAGTAATTTTTGTGTGTAATTAGAAGAAAAATCAGGAAAATTTTAAGTTAGAAACGCTCAACAGTTTTCCAGTAACATGGAAATCGCGATTAATAATTTTGCAACGGTGTAGTGCAGTTACTTTCACTCAATTAGGAAACGACTGTGAACGGATTATTGAAAATATATTATCGATACAACAAGACAAGACCATCCTCAATCTTAACCATGCAATAGATCTCATTTCAATATCTTGTTGTTTTAACAAGTATTTCAATAAGCGACCCGCTTGGACGTTACGAGCACAAAGGATTTGTTTTTTTTTTGCTCATAAAGGGAAAATAATGAATACATTAGGACTTTGAGCATACAATGCGAGTCCGACAGTGCAATATACTTTTCAACCTTTCTGCTCAGGATACATAAGAGTTCATTTAAAAATGCAAAACCTCTAAATTCATGAGGGAACTAAAGGAATCGTGAATAGCCATGGGGTTTGAAGATTAATCGCCCTAAATAGTGTAAACTTCTTGAGTACAATATGCCCGTGCCATTAATTTTGATCAAAATCTGATACTACGTATGATAACATCACACTAGGCGTTAATCAAGTAGGAAAATGTGTGACAAATCCTTAAAACTTCATCCAGAAAACTCTGTAGACCCGTCAGTGGCATGCTGAGTTGGAAACTTAACTTTATGTTCAATTTTGAGGCCCCAGCCTAAGGCGACTTTCAAAAGCTTGTTGTACTGTTAATTTTGAAAATCAAGAATTTTCCAGCACCTGTAAAGCATTATGTGATAAGGTGTGAATTACTAAGCACTAAAAAGCATCGTTAGTTACTTTGTGGAAGGGGTACGGACCTATATTCCCTAAATTACGAGTCGAAAAATCAGTTGTTGACCCGAGTTTTTCTTTTTACGATCAACGAAAGATGTTCACCTTCCAATAATGCTGAGCTCCTTATGTTAAATACTTTACGCATGCTACTGCTGTATACATATGTATATAATGTTGCTCACGCAATACGCATAGTTAGTTGGTAAATACGATAATTTTGTGTTCCTATAAAATTAAAAAATAGTGTCGATGGTAATACAACCAATTCCGGCGGCCTTTAAGCATCATTTATCTATGTTAAAAATTTTACTGTCATTATTTCATAATTTATTTTTTCATACCGCAATTCTTTTTCTATGCCTGACATTCGTCCAAACACGTGAAGTGTAATAAAGTTTTAAAATTAAGTTTCTAATTTCTGGTCTCGTTGCTTACCCTGGTTTCAGGCCATTCCGTCAACGATTTTTGTCCGAGCACCTGTTTTGCCCAGTAGATTAATGTCACTCGTAAAATAAGCAACAGTAACTTGGTCCAAGCCTTGACGGAAATTTTGACACGGAACAACCTTAATATTCACAAAACACACATTATATTTTCATTTAACATTTTTTCTCTATCAATTTGAATGAAATAATCCATGCAGAACGTGCAAATATTTTAAAATTATGAGTTAAAAAACGCTGGCTACGTGAGTTTCAATATTAGAGCCAAACACAGAGCGAAGCGGCGCGGCGCGCGGTGGGCTGCCAGCGCGACACGCGCACTGGCGCCTGCAAACCTAACAGGGATACTTCACGCATTGCGCAATGCGTGAAGTATCCCTGTTAGGTTTGAAGGCGCCAATGTGCGTGTCGCGCTGGTCATACCCTAGCCCGCCGCACCGCGCCGCAGCGCTTCAAGCAACTAGTTTGCAACAGAGGTGTTGCACAGTATCATACGGAATTAAAAGCTCTCCAACGTATCAAAAATGACAGGTATCCTTTGAGAGTACGGAGTTTTCCTCGCAAAATAAATCAAGATACTACGGCACAAAAAGAGAGCGGTAGTCCAAAAACTCACTAAGACCTAGCCCCATATTTAATAAGTTTAGCATAATTTTTGAAGTTCATTAGAGAAAAAATTTACACGATATAGGCAGAAACATTCTTGAGTATGCCGTAAGGAGTTTTATTTTGAATCAAGAGGAAAAGAGCGGAATGAAAGCGGGTTTTTGCTTGAAGTAAGCATAGCTTTTCTTTTTATGTAAGCATATTTCCTTTAAACAAGCGTTACCTTCTTCATTGATTCATAAGGGAATCTTCTCGGCGGTAAAGTGGAGCATATTTCTGATTGATCAAGTCACTTGTTCCTCTGATGAAGTTCAAAAATCATGCTAAACGTTATTGAATACAGATACTAGGACTCAGTAAGTTCTTCTACTATGTGAATTCCAAGTCTCATACAAATCCAACGATAAGCAGCCTAAATATCCACTTCCCGCTCTAGGCCTCCATTTTAACCGCCGCCATTTTGAAAAGGACTGACATTTCTGAAAAACTAATGCCAGAATCGTTTTTCTCGTCCCGAAAAACCCTAGGATTCTGAGTTTCAGACCAATCCGCTGGAGATGTCAAATTTCCGCCATTTTGAACTTCGACCGGCCGCCATTTTGTCAAAAATCAACATTTTGACCTGCGGTTTGCGCCAAAAATTTTCTTTTTTTATTATCTTTCGAATGAAGTATCACAAAAGGGGGGTTGCCATTTGAGAAAAAAAAGTTAGCCCCCGCCCCCCTTAGAGGGGGCCGCTCCCCAAAATTTTGGGAGGACCAAAAAGTTGCTACCTTAAGCCGAGGAACATTCCCAAAGTTTCAAACTTCTACTTATCTCAATTAGGAAAAAAGTGACAGGGGTGGTAGGTGACTTTTGGATAACCCTGTATAACTTTGTCAAAATTAAGAAGAATGAATGTGAAGAAAGACAGGTACGTTTTGAGCGCCACCAGCCCACGTTTGGGGTATATGATGTGCGAACGATTAAAAGTTTGGCTTCACTATTCAGTTTTAATTCGTTGCATCTGACATTTTATCGCACTGTCAAACTATACACATACTTTTGGAGGTTTTAAGTCCAAAGTCAGAGCTAGCTTCAAAGGAAAGAGGGATCGTGTGCTCAGCATTCGCGACTTTGAATACCACATTAATTACTGCACTTTTTAGCAGGTAATTTTGAATGTGTAAACAAGTAGAGAAAATCAGTGTCATTTTAAAGGGATTTGTTTGACGAGGATCCAAGTTCTCAACTTTTACGAAACGTTTACATTGCACTTACTTACGTTTGAGTTCCAGTAAGTGCACGACCAGAGACACATCGATCGAGGAAATTAAAGTGCCTTCAATTCTGCGCATGCAACTTTACATACTCCTCATCGTTTCAAGCGGTGATCAGTCATAAGGGGCTCGAGAGTCCATCGTTATGATCGAAATCGCTCGATAGCGACATAGCGACAGGCATGCCTCGCAAAGAATACAACAGCGAAGCATCGTGCGAATAGTGGAAGCGACATTGCAAACTTGTGTTGTTTGGATGCATTCGTGACGTCATACAATACTCGCTAATCTACCCATCTAATCTAATCTATCTATCTAATATATCTCTCGATCAAAATTGTCGCATTATAAGTTTATGATGTGACGTTTGTCGTAACCTTCAGTGGCGTGGCGTGCTTTGCGATAAATCGATTGATCAGTAATTTAAACCTATAGAAAAGGATCGATGCACATGATGTTTGCGCCAAACACCTTAATAATCGATTCTTTACCATAGTTTTAAATGGAGAGATATCGACTGTCAATCATTCACGCCACGCTACCGGTAACCTCCTTGTTTTTGGTTGCTTAGGAGAGAATGTCAGAGCTTGATCGGGCTATGTCTTTTCCATTAAAATATTTAACATTATTGTAATCGCATGGATTCAAGTATCCATTGAAATTTGTGCGGTGTTTCCAAGATTGGTAAATAATCAAAATTGCCTCAGTATGAGATTCATTCAGTTTATATTGAGTGTTTACCTGGTTCAGTTTTCTGGAAATCCTCTAGTCAGAGCAAATGCAGTCAAGGTAAACAAACAGGTTCAAATTTATTTGTAAATCTATGTATACCTCATTTACTACCATACTGAAAAGTCAGATAACTGACAGATTAGGATTATGGTGGGTAGAATTTAGTAGAAAAGAACGACCCGATACAAGCTGCATCGAAATGCCTTCTAAACAAAATATTTTACAAATCGTGGTATACAAAGTGATGAAAAATGGGAAAATAATTTTCCCATGTGATGATATTTAAGTATGTAATTTAAGTAATGTCTTTCATTTGATACATTTTTTTTCATTAATGAATGTGAAACGATTTCACAATTATGATTATCATCTTGAAAATGCTGTTTTATCATCTACAAAGAGAGAATAATGTGCGGTTTCTAGACTTTTTTTTATCAAACCCTTCCCATTGTACCACTACGTGTGAAACATGTATTTGAAATTGCGTAATTTATAAAAGTTCCTCCATACGCTACTTCTATACTTACTACCCTTTGATGCAACGCTTCTGGATGAAATGCAATTTTTACATGATATATTGGTACTCGTCGCAGATAATTTTTTAATGTTTTAATTTTCTTTCCAGTCCAGATGGTTCCTGACAACAGAGCTCATCGAGCTGAAGGCCAACAACTATTTCGTAGACAAAACTGAATTCATTCACGACTTTTTGGTCAACCAGCCAAAATATTCATACCTCACAGCACCTCCTCGCATGGGAAAAACTTCTTTGCTGACATTGATAGGTTTATTCTGTAATGCAACTTGGCTCGAGATAGATGATTCGGTGAATATCATCGAGGACGATCGAAGATCAATTGAATTCTTTGAGAACACGACCATATCAAAGAATGAGACATTTTTCAAGACGCACCGGAACAAATATAGCGTCATTTTTGTTGATTTTGCACCTTTACGTAAAACCACCACTTTGGACTCCTTTCGAGTGAACATGTGCTCAGTTATTGAAAACATGGTCAACTACTATGGGTTTTTAGGAATCTGCACAGGGGCAAAGGAGTCACTGAAAGAATTTTTTAAGAAGTACACACCCGGGAGTCCATACTGTTCAAAAAATTTCAAGCAAGCATTACAAGATGGCAGTGTCTTCGTGAGGATGTTAAAGGAAGCACTTGGGAAGGAGGTGATCATTTTGGGCGATGCATTTGATTCAATTTTACATGCATATTTATTGAACGACATTACAGGCTCAGAGGCGATGGCATATTTTGTGGAATTCGTCGATGGATTACTCGCAAATGAAGAAAATGTCAGTGTGGATAGGATTTTGTTTGTTGGGACGCTAAATTTGGGAGGAATTCTCTCAAATTTTATAAAAGGCATTACACATCGAGAATTTTACCATGACGAAACAATTGGAAAATATTTTGGGCTGACAGAACAAGAGGTCAAAAATCTCCTGCGTGATTTTTCTCTAGAGGATCATTTTAGGATCATAGACGATTGGTACAATGGATTTGGCGTTTTAGACTCTCATCTGAAGGTGTTCAATATATCGTCTGTTGTGTCGTACGTCCAAAGATTGAAATCGCAGCCCATCATTCCATCGGAATCTTTTAGTGCATTGATTGGTTTGAAACCACTCTTTACCGATCACCGAATTCGGCTCAACTGTCACTGAGACATTATTTGGTGATGGCACGAGAATCAGGGCACCGAATGATTTAAATATGACCTTGTTGATGGGGCTGAAGGAAAAGCTGAAGATGGTGCACCTAGAGGAGGAAAAAAGGCCTGAAAATGTAGTTTTAGCCAATTTCAAATTGATAACGCAGGAAATCGACATATTCCTTAGACTGCTCCTGGACTTGGGACTAATATCTGTAGCACAGGACATGGGATCCTCACGAATGGTAAAACCTCCAAATCGGGCAAATTCCTACGTACTCAGGGATTATTGGTACGATAGTGGGTACAGTTTTAAATATTTTAATGTCTCCGAAAAACATCAGAGGCTTTTCACGGATGCTATGACCGGCTTTACTACCTCCAATTCTTCACTTCAAAGCTTGGGCGAGGTCTTGTATAACATCACCTCAGTTAAAGTTCCGGTAAAGGATTCTACTTTCAAGGCGTTAATCTACACGTATGCTAGGAGATCCGCTGAACAGCTCGCCAGTCAAGGAAAGGAAGAGGTCGTGGTAGAAAGTGGCAGAACTTTTTGCACCTCAGGGTCTAAAGACGTCGAAAGGAAAACGGACATAGTTTTAATTTGGAAGTCTAAGAAATTAGGAGCTGTTTTAGGACTTAAAAAGTCACCCAAACGTAACGGCAGTCTCACTGCAATGGAAGCGTTTGAGCAAATGAAAAAGTTGAATTATGTCGATATTTTTAAGACCGATCCCGAATACTCAAAACTGCATATTCAAGATACGGTACTCCTGGGACTATCAGTTTCAGCTGATGGGTCATTAAATATTGTGGGAGAAGCTTCTAGTTCAAGTGGCACAGCAAAGATGAGCTTTCTTCGGCAAAAGGGAAAGCAGAGAAAGCCATGCTTAATCGGAAATTCTCGTCTGATCGAAAACCCAAGGATTCTGTGTATGATTATAATTATAATTAACTCCGGTTATGGAATTATGACATTTTCACATTTTTTCCCCCGTAACCAACCCCATCAATTGAAGAGTAGAAACTAAAAACTCGGTGAGTGTCATTTGGTGTTGCTGCGATTAAGTTTAGGGTGTTTTATCGTATAAGAACCCAAATGCAATAGCTTCATCGATTTATTGTCCAAAATTATCATCTTTTTTATCATCAATTTTCATCTTTTATCAATGTTTGTCTTATTTTAAGATAAAAATTGTACTTCTTAAGCCACTGAATGCACGTTAAATGAAGAAGATATAGTTACACAGTCTTAGCGTAACTCCAGCTGACATTTACCAGGTTTTAATTTCGACCCTACAATTACAAAAGGAGGTAAGGGTATCGACAATAGGGCCGTTTTTGGACCTGCCCTGAATTTCCTTAACCCTCCGCTTCTTTCTTACCAATTGAAGATCTATTTTCTACGAAATGCATCATGATTTGATCATTTTCGGTTTCTAATCAAGTCTATAGCTGATGGAAAATGCAGGTTTCGCGGGTTAGCGGGCGACAGCCGAAAAGTCTGCATTTGTCACCAAAATCGGCCCTTAGATCCATGGATAGTCCAGTACTAGACCTGATTAGAAACCGGAAATGATCAAATTCTGGTGGAGTCCGTAAAAAGTAGACCTTCAGTGAACAGAAAATCGTAGAGTTGAGGAAATTCAGCCAGGGGTGGGCCTAAAAACAGCCCTGATAGATACCCCTCCTTGGAAATACTCATTCAAACTATGCGCAGCAATCGGTTTCATCAGGAAGTAAAGCTTAAAATGAAAGAATTCAAAACTTACCTGGATATAAGTACGAACTTTCAAAATGTTGAAAATTATTACATATCAGGACCAACTAGAATTAACAGGTGTACCAAAGCAAACCAGTAATCATAGTTTCATTGTAACTCCAATCACTATGACTCACCTCTAATTGGACGGAGTTAAACAGAAAGGAACCAAGCCACACCGGGATCGAACCGAGAAAAAGAGGTTTAAAATTTGGCTCCTCCATAAGACTCAGTGTAAAAGATAAACTTCAGTTCAATTTCTGCAAAATTTTCTCCAACAAAAACGTCGAATTTTTGGCGATAGATAGTAGAGCAGTGGTTGAGTTCAAAACCATTCGTAACTGAATTTTTTCCAAAATGTGGGTTGGTTCCTTTCTGCTTAAGGTGAATCCAGGGTCCGATTAGGGATAATTCAAGATTAGAGATAGCGCCACCAGTCGCCATTGAGAATTTCACTTTCCTTCGACGATTACTGAAATAATATTCCTCGAATTACAAAAAGCAGATCCACAAGATATAGATTAATTTTTGCTTGATTTTTTGAGCCAAAAATATTGATAGTTAGAATTACAAGCGCAGAGAAAGTACGGCTGAAACTTTCAGCTCAGAGGCGGCGGCCGAGCGCGCAACGGCATCCCTCATGTTCTGTCTCTCTCTCTCTCCCATTGCCGCAATGGGAATTACTTTCCGCCGTAGTTAAGACTTCATTTTTGGGAATTTTGAGAAGATTTTTTTACTGAGTGTTCCTCAAGTATGTTGCCATATCCCCTGGATCTCCAATCTTGAATAAGTATTACGGTTTTTATTATTTTGGCAAATATAGGCGGCTATTCTGAGCAGCGCGACGTGGTGGCCAAATCGCGAAGTTCCAAGCCTGGATTCACCTTAACTCAGTCCAATTTTTACCTGCAAAAGGGTTTGCATGCAGCATCTGGGAGAATACGTTATTTATTTTATACCCTCCCCCCTCTTTGTTGTACTTTGCTTTAGCTATATAGCTGACATAGCAATGCCTAATTAAAAGATTATCCATATTCTTCGCTATCATTGACACAATTTCACGCGCGATGTGGCAAATGACCGCGCAGGAACGGCCCGCGTTACAACACGAGCTCCGGTCGCGGGACAAAGAATAATAGGACCGTGCACCCTTGGGTGATGATCCGATCGATATTTGCCGGCTAAATGATTGGTTGACAGCCTCCGAGAGACACCGACAGAGATCGCTGCGCGACCGAAAGGAAAGAATGGGAAACTGTGAAAGAAGCCGGGGCCGGAGGAAGCTATGACGTAAAAAATCGGACGGTGATAGGTGGGGGAGGAGGAGAGTTATCGAAACGGCGCGCAGTGGATCGAGTCAATTAGAGAGGTCGGACGTGAAATTTTAGGCTGAAACTGCAAATTTTGATGTTTAATTCGTCAAATTTAAAGTTCAAGGGGTGCCTTTAAGAGAAAATTTCACGACAAAACCAATGGAACCACCAGAGACAAGAGACCCTCCACTAGTATCTTGGCCATGGTGGAAGCTTTCACTTTCGGGACTTCAGCATTCTACTGTTGACTCACCTACATGGTTGATGTTTAACAACGTGTTGGCAGTTTCGTTTTGCAAACAAGTCGAAAATGGCCGAAGTTTGCGAAACTTGTTTGGCTCATGACGTCACCCGAAGCTCATCATTGACCATGTAGGTAGGTCAACAGCCGAAATTGAGGTGATGACTGTTGCTCCCTAATAATTGTCCATAAGGAACTGTAGAATCCCCGAAAGTAAAATCTTCCACCTGTCGCTAGGAGGCCAGTGAAGGATCTCTTGTCTCTGGGAACCAATTTTAGAACCTCAAATTTTTATACAAAGCGAGTTATAAGTGTTTAAAATTTCCAAACTTCGTCCGACCTCTCCTATTGACTCGATCCACTGTGCGGCGTTTAGATGTGGTGTATCGCTAGAGTGCCCGGTCGGTTCCGATTTCGGGCGAGCCGATGATTCTAATCCGGGGTTTATTCACCGGGGTTTCAAAGTCTGACAGAACTTTTACCGGAGGTCGGCCCCAGTTACGAAAGTGTTTTGCGGTCATCTGAGTTTAGGTGCATTGTACCGCGATGACTAGCTATGGGGCTCAACAATGATGGTTGCGAAGGATTGATATGACTGGGGAGCATGGATGTCTGAGGGCTTGTTTCTGGTCAGAGGTAATTTGGACCCGATAAAAAGGTGCACCACAGATGTTAAAAAAATTTGCGACAACTCTTGGGTGTTGTCATTAACACTCTGCTGTTACAGTAATATCCTAGGATGTTAAGCTCTCCCGAGATTATAGTTTTCTTTCCTGAGAGAATAGTTTTCTCTCTCGAGAGAATACTTTTCTCTCCCGAGCGAATACTTTTCTCCCCCAAGAAAATACTTTTCTCTTGGAATGGTACTTCAGCACCGGAGTGTTAATAACAACACCCAAGAGTTGTCATAATTTGATTGGAGGAAAGAAGAACGAGGGACGCTTATATTTGGTAATCATTTATGATGGGATTGACTCTAACTGCACATAATTCGAAAAAAAGTGAAGTTGATTAAACATTCTGCATGTAAAAAAAATCTGTGAGAACTTATAAAATGCTGAATCACTCGGTACAACAGTTACTTCAGCAATGTCAATATGTAAATTGGTGTAATTCAGCGTTTTACAAGTTCTCGCACACTTTTTTACATCCAGAATGTTGAATCAACTTCACTATTTTCTCGGTGTACTTTAAAATTTCGAAAATGACCTGAGGAAAGCCGCCCTCCCGCCCCGGACCTGCATTTGACCTGGATATTCCACACCTACCAGACTGCAGACCCCTCTAACCCCCGGGGGATAGGGCTTAGTGAAAATCCACCCCCCACCCCTCACGTTCGAAGCGTATGGATCCGCGTCTGAACGTACCGCCATTAGTATTCATGTTTTCCAATATGAGTATCTAAGAATTTTGCCTTAATCAAACGAAGCGATCAATGTATTGCTTCTCCTGCAGTAAACACGAGTATTTAGGATTTAAAACATCAAACTACCTATGGTTTCATGATGTGCTTATAACTAGCCTTTTGGTTGGTAAACAAGTGACTTCCACTTCCGTAGATGCTATATATTTCCTTTAAAACTGCTTGAATCAGTGAGAAATTTGAAGACGTAAATGAAAGAGGAAATCGATAGCAAAAAGGCAAAAAAAGTAGAGGCAAAGCAAATCAAAGAGAATAGGAGAGGGACAGATAGAGGGAGAAAGTAAGGAAATATCAATGGCAAATTGATGCGATGCGAATACTTCACGAAGCATGTTATTAGATTGATCTTGTTAGCTTGCGACTTGAGGGATCAGTCTATGCTTGAAATCCTTTCCTCACCTGATCTTTTAAAGCTGCCATAGGCTTTCCTTGTTCATAGATCTCTCATTATAAACTCATAAATCAATACATTATTACTCCTCTCTGGAATTCATCGTATTGACTTCAAGCGTGTCTTAATGCAAGTAATATTTTAGCTGCATGCTTATTTCCCTTTTTTCACTTTTTGACAAAGCTTATCACTAATTGTGGGGCTTGGAGGACAAGGCCCATAAGAGCAGTTTTTGATATTTTGAGAAATACGTGTTTGAAGCTTCGAAATTACATGGATCCTCATAGCGGAAAGAAAGTTCTAACCGACTTTTTGATACTTGAAAATTGGAATTTGGAAGCGAATTTTTCACAGAATTTGGATTAAGACTAGTTTTACTTGAAATCATTAATATCTCAATTTTTTCAAAAATTGCACTTATGCGCCTTGTCCTTCTGTAAGTCCCTCAATTGTACTTCAAAAATCAATTATCTTTTTATTTGCCGATGGGTTTTTTCCCCCGACTATAATTTAATTTACCACTCAATTACGAGTTACTAGGTAGTTTGGCTTTCAGAATCAGTCATTGATGAACAAGTGTAAAATTAATGTGCAGATCAAAGTAATGCCAAATTTATAACATCAAATATGGGATTTATGTCAATTTCGTCATGAATAATTACACAAATGTAAGCGTTATTCCTTCTTCTCTCCGCAGTTCCTTCCTTCTTTCTTTCTTCTCTTTATATTACTCCTTTTTTCGTGCGAGCGGGGAGGGGGGGAGACGGCGTACGCCTTTCCTTGCCCCGCCTATGAAATACGGTTATTTTTGAAAGAAAGAAAAAAACGGGAAATGAATTTAAATATTACGAAAATTGAGGGACTTATGAATAAAATTTTCCGCTCAAGTACATCTTGCTCCATCCCGTCGCCTTAAAGCTTAATTTCTGGAATGACTGCTCTTTTCGGTAACGCGGGAGAGTGGGTCACGTCGGTCACGTGTGTGATTGAAAGGATTCGAGCTGAACTGGCATCTTGGCGCACGACCAGAGCACATAGCGTCGTCGCTCCTCCGACGCAAGGACGCATCTAACTTGCTTCGTGAGCTCTGTTTCCCGTATAAGTCTACGCTTTCGGGGCTCATGTACAAATCGAGATTCGTCCTTACGCCGAAAGAGCGAAGATAGCAGTCGCGAACACGTAACGCGTAATTAATGTCATCGATGGTCGGCGGTCTCATCGACACGAACTGACCGCTACTTATTCGGTAACGTCTCTCCAGACGGGGGGGGACCCCTCAAATTATGCACGTACTCAAAATTTTTAAGCCATTTCTCTAGCATGGGTCATCGGATCCGCTAGACCATCGATGACGGCTCAAAGAATGTCGATGATTGGAAGGTAGCAGATATTATCAAATTGGAGTGGATACCTGGATTGTTGATTAAACACTGGGAAAAAAAGTCGCTTGGATCTAGAGTCCAGACTCCTAAAAACATAGACAAGAAAACATACTCTTGATTTAATTCGATTTTTGCCTAAATCGAGAACCAAGTATCTTAGTTTAAGCGTACTTACTTTTGATTTATGCAGAAAGCCGATTGAATCAAAAGTATTTTTTCTTGTCATTGTTTTCAAGAGTTTGGACTCTAGATCCAAGCGACTTTTTTTCCAGTGAAATTAACATTGGTCATATGCAATCATAAACCGAGATCAATAAACCAGGTATATAATACGAGTACAAAAACAATTTCTAATTGAACATGACGCCCAGTGGGTCGAATCAATAGGAGAGGCTGGACAAAGTTTGGAAACTTTAAACGCCTCCAACTCCATTTATACAAGACTTAGAGGTTCTAAAAGTGATTCCATTGGTTCTTTCGTGAAATTTTCTTCCATGAGCATCCCTTGAAATTTAAAATGTGACGAAATTGACATCAAAATTTGCAATTTAGTCAAAAACTTCATGCCCGACCTCTCTAATTGACTCGATCCACTGTGTGACGGTTAAAAGACTAATTTTTGGACTAGGTTGGGTTAAGTTTGTTAAGTTATAGGTTAGGTTAGAATTTAGAAAGGCATTCTTGGTTTTGGTAATTCTTTTTAGTAGTTAAAAAAACGGTTTGCATGTTTAATTTAAAAATAAGCAATTCATGTATCTAAATATTTTCATTTTTAGAAAAAAGTTTTAAAAAAAAAAAAAAAAATTTAAGCGGAAAAATAGTTTACGTACATTTGTTAATATATTTTAAAAATATTGTCATTTACATTTTTAAAATGTCTCATATATCCATGAGAAATTGACCTTAATCATTTTAAATACGTTTTTAAAATGATTCAAAAATGACTTTTAATCAAAAAAAACAAATACACGAATTTTACCATAATTTATGCCATAAACATTTCAGAGTCATTTTTAAATATTTCGCCTCGTTTTAAGAAAACATCAGTGAAATACGATACTGGTTTTGGAGATATTTAATTGACATATTTTAAGCGTCACTACGCGGATCTAGTGTATTGCCGTCGGTGATACTTCGGTGATGACTTTGCATGTAGTTAAAAGGAAAAATGGAAGCTGAACCGGCAGTACGGTCATACGCCGAGCGTGGTGCGGGTGACGTCATGAATTACCCAGTAAACTTCTGCCTAGGCTAATAAAATGCAGTAGTAAAACGGCGCGAATGCTCAAAATTTAGGTAATCCTCTTCAGCGTGTCATCCGTTAGTCTTCCTACCTCTCTGTCTCGGATACGTCTCATTAGAGCTATCTTCACACTCCGGCATCGCTCTATGAGCTCCCATTGGTGTTATCAACGGTGAAATAATTTCATCTGTATTTTGCATCCTCGTCAAATAAACCTATATTTCAGAGTCTCAACTCTCAGGTGTTTGTTGTGTTCGAATATTAGTTTGAGTTTAATTAAGGAGGAAAATTTTGCTTTAACGAAAATAAGAAAGGGAGGCATAAAACTTATCACGTGATAGAAGATGCCTCCTGCCGTAAAAAAATTAGTGGATGTAGCCCCATCAAACATTTTGGGGAAAAAATGTCCCTGTCTTCTGAGACGCTAAATAATCGCATCAGATTTACATGATTAATGGTATTTGTCTCTCATGTTTACATAGATCGTAAACATTACCAAGTCAGGTTGATGACTAGACAAGAAGTCGCGATTATAGAGTGAGGTCTCCGTGCGTTCAGTGACTCGAGTTTTTTAGTTCGCCTACATTTCTAATTCTGAGTTAAAATCTCTGAAATGATTCCTGCCTTTTGTCATCTTGGCGATCTTCTACGTGGTTCAGCATGATTTAATTTTTAAATAATAATAACTCTATGCGTCAAGAAACTCGTGTTTTTCGATACGTCCACTTTTCTAGCTCTGCGTTAAAGTCTCTAAAGTGATTCCTGCATTTTGTTGTCTCGGCGATATCTTGTGTGGCTAGTCATGATCAAATTTTCATATAATACTGTTTCCATGCATCAAAAAACTCGCGTTTGTCGCTACACTTACTTTTTTGCGCTGCTTCAAAGTCTCTGATAAATACATTATAAAGAGTATGGAGGACATCAGCCGTTCTTTATTAGTATGTGAAAGCGATTGAGCTAATCAACATTTTTTGAGAGCTTGAAGTTTTCGTCGAATTGAATCCATACATATTCAAATCAATTCCGAAACCTCAAAAACTGTTCCAAATAAAATAAGCTCGATTTGGAGCCTCAGAGAATTAAAAAAAATTAAGCTATTCGGATAAATGTCCATAATAATTATGGACATTCATCCGAATGGTGGGATGGTGTTATTTATATGGTGTTATTTTAGGGTGAAAATTATTTTTACCCTAAAATAACACCCCCGTCCAAGCGGCAAACTAAGAAAAATTATTTCCTCGAGAAAGAAAAAAAATCTCTCTTTTATAATTCTATGCTTCACATTTTCTACGACTTGTCGACTTGAGAGACAAAAAGCGTGATACGATTATACCAGCTGCAGAGTAGCTAAAATTGCATAGACAGGGATATGAAGGAGGGTTCATTTTCTTGTAAATATTTTCCCCTGGAAAATACAGTCCTCTCTGCACGTTTCCCCTCATATATTTTGCTGTGTGAATAAATGTGCAATGCAATTATCAGAATTTCTAAGTAGTCCAAACTGCATAGTTACCAAAATGAAAGAGGATTCATTACATTCCGTATATTTGTAATAGTTACTTGTTTCTTAGGTTCGGGAGTGACGGCAATGAAGGAAGGACGCCGTATGAACATTCGAGGGCTGCCAAATTTCCTGTGAAGAAATGTTCATATTGAAGATATTTTTCCTTGAAATTTTCAGAAAAAGGCTGCATTCTAAACAAAATTATCTGAGAAATTGGGACAAAAATATTCACAAACTTTCCTGAAAATCAGTGATTTGTCACAGGAAGTTTGGTAATGCCTGAAGAACTGAAGACTCATACGGCGTTCCTCTTAGCACAGCAATATTGAGTGTTTGTGGGGATTGACAAATATTTGAGCGCATAAATTTACGAATTAGTCTTGCAAAAAACTGACTATGTTCGTTCCGGTGGAGGCGCTGCAGCAGGTTGAAAAAAAATGGGCACATTTTATTTAATTGATCCGATTGTGGCCAAATTCGAACCAGTTTTTTCTGCCACAGCATCAGTGCCAATACTTTTTTTACCGGCAGAACTAATGACAAAGATCACCGAGCAAGTGTTATATTAGTTTATACTCAAAACCAGCGCCTTGCAAACAACCAACTAGACACAATCGTGGATTGGTTTTGTCGGAGCCACCGTGTTCAAGTTAATTTTGAACTATGAATTCTGGGGGAATTTTAGTATATTTCAATTTGACACGAGATTTCATATGCACGAGATACATATATGTACTTCTACTTCTCTAAAACTGGCCATTGTTTCGAAAAAATTTGAAAATGTCTATTATGTATACTACTAGAATCACCCATGAATTTGAAAATGAATGTATATACTGAACTATAGATTTTCACACTAAAAAGGCTCAGACCGCGATAAAAAAAGTTATGGATTTCGAAGGGAAACTAAGTGATAGAAAATTAAAAAAAAAAAAAAAAAAAAAAAAAAAAAAAAAACATGGGACCACATTGAAAGAAAAGATGTTAAAGGGGATTTTTTGTGCATTTTTTGCAATATGATGGATTATTGAAAACAAGCAGGAAGCTCCAACGCATTCGCGTCGGAAAGGGACTCTAGCGACGGTAGGTAGTTGTTACGCGTTTACGGTTTCCTTGGTAACCTTTGTTTGCTATCAGCTGATGTCGAGTAGTATGACTAGGAAACTCCAACCACGGCATTCTTCGAAAAAAGCGCGAAAACTTATAGATTTGAATTTTCAAATTTTAAACGTAAAGTATACATTTTTTCCAGTGCGAGATTAAAGCACAGACCCGTTTTGAATTATTGACAGTATCACCATGATTCTAAAAATACACTACACAACATAGCATTCGCTCACAGGAAAAAGGTATCAATTAAAATAAAATCAGTCCCCCCTAAACAGCAGAAAATGGCGCCGATTCCCATCAACCAACACGCGGTCTCTCCAATGTAACATGGTCCGTTGATACTCCCCAGTTGGGACCGTCCGGAATAGCAGCTCTAGTGCAAGCACCAGAGCCGCTAAAAGTAAACAAAAAATACTGAATAACTAAATCAAGTTGGGATTCATTAGAATTGCTTTCTTGCCGAGAACTGATCCAGCAGCGGATTCAGCAATTCGGCAACACAGGATCTTCTCCATTTAAATCTATGTTAAATAATCGATTTTTGTCAGATCACCTGGTCCCTACAAGAATCGATACATTTCCATAGGTTTTAATGGGGGACAAACACTTTTGCTAACTCGCTGGATCCGTTACCTAATGAACAGATCCTATAAAAATTAGTTTCAGATATTGGCTTTCAATAAATGGACAGCTGATTTAAGTGGAAAACTGTTCATTTGAGAGAAAATTTGGACCTAATTATATGGATCGCGTTTAGCAGAATGGAACCAAGCCACATCAACTATTGCCAAATTTAATTGGGCAATTTAATTTCTTACAAGAGAACGTTTGTGCGGATTTCTTGGAAAATTTTAAGGAATTCGCTCTGCACTATGCAGAAAATTTACGGAAATTTCCACAAAAATCCGCGGAACCGTTTCCATGTAAAAAATTAAATTACCCGATTAAATTCGGCAATACCTGATGTGGCTTGGTTCTTTTCTGCTTAACGCGGTCCACATGAATCTATATTTGATGTAATTCCGCTCAGAGGCGTAGCCAATAATTTTTCATACTATGAAAAATTGCTGACAACAAACTGTTGCTCCCCCCGACGTAATGTCACCAGACGGTCCCGGGGTCCCCTCCTCCGGACCCTCATAAATTTTAAGCAATAATTTCTTTAGGCAATCTCATATCATTGTACATTTTATTTATGACTTATAATAATTTTAAACCTAACCTGGGCGATAGTCATATCTACAGATATTTCCGTCCCTTTAGACATTATATGTAAATTATCTCTATTTCTTTTTTGTAACTAATTTCTATCTTTTGTCTCATATTAATTACTATAAGAACTTATTTTATGTAAATTGTTGAATAAAGTTAGAAGGGGAATGTCCTGGATAAAAAAAAAAAAAAAAAAAAAAAAAAAAAAAAAAAAAAAAAAAAAAAAAAAAAAACAACTGTTGCTGGAAGGGAGGCAAGTGCGTCAAGTGCAAAATTCCTGAAAATTAAGGAAAATGACTCTTTTCCCAGAAAAGTATCATGTCATGCGGAGAGGTGGTCCAGACCCCAAAACCTCCCTACGGCTATGCCACTGATCTTTTAAGCCCGCGTTGTCTCCTAGACGTTTGAACAAAACCTGGCGGCACCGTCGAGTTGAGCTTTTTTGCCACATGGATGTGAAACAAATTGATTTTTCCGTTTGTACGAGTGTAAAATACGCATATTTTTGCACAAATTTGGCGGCAAGGCGTTCCTTGGCGGTGGCGGGAGAGTGTAACCCCTTTCTCCCGCGCCGCGAAGGAGCCGGGCCGCGCGGGTCCCTCAAGTACTTGTATAAAACCGCTCCGCGGACACCAGCGTGAGTCATTTGTATATCGTCGTATCCACCATGTTGCCGTTACTTTTCGTTTTAGGTACGACCATTGAGTTTTCCGCTATTTTCACGTTAATTTTACGTTTTTAATTTTTCCACCTGTAAAATTAGAAACCTGGAAGATGTGTTTGAAATGAGCCCGAATTGGAAAATTCCAATCGTGGGCTTGATGTTATCGAATCTTTCCTACTTTTTTGACGCAAAGTGCAGTGTTACATTTCTTTAGCTTGTTAAGTCTGTGATACCGGAAGAGGTTCTCGGATTTTTATCTGGAATTCCGTGAAGTGAAATTGTGTCGATCTTCATCAGTTTGGATTGGCCAAAATCGATAAGTTCACTACTACTACTTTTTTCATTTTCACAACACAATATCTTTTTGGATTTTAGTTTGTAAGTTGCTCCCGCCATTTCTGGGTGAAATATTTGGCGATATTTCATTTATGGTAAAAAGGGAGATAAAAACTGAAAAGCATTCTCACATTTGGAATGGAATGTAATGAATCTCGTATTTAAGTGGGAGCTACCGCATGAATGGATCACAAGAACGTGATTAGTTTCTAAATTGAAAAATTATCAGAGGAGATGTGACAAAACACTCCAAAATGCCAAAATACGTGTGTTTAAATGGGAAAAGCTGACTTGTACAAAGCAGTATATTTTCTCTTTTTACAATCTATTTTTCTCGAATTTCCCTTATCGGAAAAATGTGTAAATAACACTGTGAACTCAGCTCATGAAGACTTTCATAAGTGGCAATACCAGTTTCTCTTACAAATTGTCCAGTGTTGATTTTTTATGAAGAGAAAATTTTATGGCAGAAAACAGAGAGTAATTCAGATCTTTCCGCCTCAGAACTTGCCTATACTTCTATGCAACCCTGCAAACAAGGATCTTACGACAAGACTTCACAAAAGTCCATTTGTAAGATCTTTCAGCACAGTCAGTGCACTGCAGAGATGAGTAAAACGCAAACTTTCAGCAATCAACTGGAGTGAATATTCATAATCCACAAATGAAAGGTAAAAATTACACGTCAGAAAAATATTGACATTGATAATCCGTGTAGGACCCCCACCTTCAGGACAAACTGAAGTAATAAACAAACTTCATAACTTTATTGGCTTCACACGGAACCATCGGAACTTTTATGTAACGTTGAGAAAGTAATGGACGCACTGTCAAACTAGGAGCAACACGCGCTGAAATTAGTCTTTTTTTCAGCCATTTGTGCTTTTCTTTCTTGAGAGTAGATTATATTACACTTTAGTTTAGAATTTTCAGAGAGTATTTGGGTCGCATTCAGTAGGAAGAAACCAACACGAATATTGTGTTGCAAATATTACGCGTCTTCATTTTTATCTGAGGAAAATTCCTGAAACAGCGAATAGGTTTTGCTTTTCTGAGAGAAAATTGTGAATTCTGAAGAAATCGATCAAGTCACTTTTATTAATATACGCTTCCCTGGTATTTTATCAGGCAAAGATGTGAAAATCACTTACTTTTGTTTCTCTTTATTCTCGACTCTTTAACCATGACAGACTCGTTTAAATGAAATTATGTCGACTCGAAGTGGTTCTCTTATTGAATTGCATCGCCTTTCTTTATGATTTTTCCACCTAAAAATTAGTTCCCAACAACAGAGGCGTCTACATTTACGCAATTAAACTGAAATGCGCGCGCGGTAATGAAAGTTCACCGCAAAGACCACGAACATCACTAATTTGGTTGTCCGATTGACTTAGGGAACAGGATTTCTAAATTATGAGAATAACCCGGAAAATACCCTGTCTGCATTGATCAATTTTGCTCGAAATTTCTGGGTCAAAATCCTCGATGTGACTGCTCCGCAATTGACATGCTGCGGTCATTCTTACATAAACCTTAATAAATTAATCCATGGCATCAGTTCGTTTAGTTGGACTTACGTAAATGACCATTTAAGTATCACCACGATAGCACGATTTTTCCTCGTCCGAATGAAATTTCACGCACCAATCAACAAACCTCTTCGGAGTGTTACGGTTATAAGAAAAATAACAATAACCAAACTTACTGCTGACTTAATACAGGGGAAAAGTAAAAGCGACATTTTTTTAAAGATAAGTTTTCATTACTTTTTTCATGGCGAAAATATATTACTCCAATCGGAAACCTTTGATCGGAAAATTGCGGAGAGATATATTTTCAAAATTAGAAATTTAAATTATTCGCATAACAGGCAATGGGTGTACTATTTTTAAATTCAGTGTCACGCAAAAGTCCATTGATGAAACCTTTTTTAACAGTGTTTAAAGTAAATGGCTTTTTTGGCATAAAAATGTCTCTTTTAGAATCTCGTATATTAAGGTACTTCAAAAAAAAAAAAAAAAAAAAAAATTCTTTTTTTAGGCCTGAATCGCAATGTAAATACCCCTAGGCCGGCCGGGCCTTCCCGGGCCGGATCAGTGCTCAGGGGGCCGCGGTGCTGGTTATCAGGGGTCCCAAATTCTGAAGTTTAAGCAAATATAGTATGACATCCAGAATGCCAGGCTTAGGGTCTCTCTAAATCTGTCTATTAGACTCAAAAGATCCCTGGAGAATCTGGAATTTTTAAAAAAAAATGCCCTGGGCGTCGGGGTGGCAGGAGGTCCGAGGTACCACTGCACCTAATCCGCTAATCCGGCCCAGCGGGTTGATTTTTGAAATCGATAGACAGCGATAGACAAAGAAGACATACGAAGTATGAAGCGACCCTATTGGTTGAAATAGGTGGTTCCTATAGACTAAGGGAGAAAATTATGGACTACAACCATAGGATCTCTCGTGGGTTGCCGTTAATTAGTCAACTACCTACCTCCTTTGTCCATTACAACCTCCCGCTTCCACTAATAGGATTCCCTCATAGCCCATTAGTCTTCTTTGTCTAAAGCTTTGTACGTCGATTTCAATGATCAGCCTGCTAGGGCCCTCTTAAGGAAAGGAGCTGAATAAAGAGGCGACTATGTATACGGCTGATAGAGCCTCCTGAGGGAATAAGCTGTTCAGGGAACGATTATTCTGCCGTGCTATGGAAGAACGCCGCATGAACATTCGAGAGTTACCAAATTGCCTCAAATAGAACATGTATTTGTGAGGAAAGTTTTGCATAGTTTTCCTTGAAATTCTCAGATATTTTAGATTACATCACGAACAAAACTGTCTGAAAAATTTAACAAAAAATTTCAAATTTTTTCCGGCAAATTTGACTTATATTGAAGGAAATATAGCAACATCTGAAAGCTCTTGCGGCGTTTTCCCTTAGCACGGCAGTATTAACAAGGCCCCCGGTCTTATTTCTTTAGGCACTAAATAGGTGGGCTAGACATAGGCCGAGCAACGTCTATTAAGACGCGAATCGCCCTCAGTGGGGTCTATGTTGCCGCGCTGGCGTGGTCTTTGAAGCGTCGCGACGCTCGTCGCCGACGCCGCGACGCGTCACTAGGAAGCCGCGGCAGGCAGCTAAACGCGTTCCGAGCTAATTACCCCTTGCCGGGCGGCTCAGATTTACTTCCGAGTCCGACATCCGACCCTAGTTCTAGACTGCCACATGCTGCCATTGTCAATTCCCAAGCTGTGCATCCTCCCCAGAGACAAGAGACCCTCCACTGGCCTCTTGGCGACAAGGTAGAAGCTCTTACTTTCGGCGTTTCAACAATTCCTTATGGAAAATTATTAGGGAGCAACAGTCATCACCCTAATTTCGGCTGTTGACCTACCTATACATGGTCGATGATGAGCTTCGGGTGACGTCATGAGCCAAACAAGTTTCCCAAACGTCGGCCGTTTTCGGCTTGTTTGCAAAACAAAACTGCCAACAAGTTGTTCAACATCAACCATGTAGGTAAGTCAACAGTAGATTGCTGAAGTCCCGAAAATAAAAGCTTCCACAATGGCCAAGATACTAGTGGAGGGTCTCTTGTCTCTGATCCTCCCATACTGTCATGCTAGGGAAAAACGCCGTATAAGCCTTCAGGCGTTGCCAAAACTTCCTCGATAAGTCACGAATTTTCGGATAAATTTCTACACATTTTCCGCGAGATTTTTGGAGGGTTTCGCTCATAATTCAATCTAAAGCGCCTGACAATTTCAAGGAAAAATATTAATGAAGTTCTTCAAAAATAAATATTTCCTGAGAGGCAATTTGGCAACATTCAAAAGCTCATAAGGCGTTCTTCCTGAGCAAGGCAGCATAGGAGTCACCAATTACCTGCAAATCCTCGATGGGTTGAATTGATGAATTCAGACTCATAGTAAGTTTTCCTGCTAGAAACAATCGTGTTGGTACCATTTTGAGATCATATTTTAACCACTATGGCGCCAACGAGACACCAGTCTAATGCCATGTTAGTGAGTGGATCATGGTACCATGTTGACGCCAAAATGGTATCCATGTTACACCCCGTTGGCAAAATTGCCCAGACTGGGGTACTTTTTTGTCCCGTCCGTGGACAAGTCACCCCCGTTGCCCAGTCCTCGAATGACGTGTTGCCCATTCCATGACTGGGCAGCCACTCCGCAGACCGGTCCGTCAAAAGTCTGAAAATTACGCCGACGAGCCAAACGTTTTTAAGTGCTACGCGTTTTTAAGTGTTTTTAATACGCTAATTGATGAATGTCACACACTAACCGGCTCGAGACGAATTATCCGCGAGATTCTGAACGAAACTCATAGGTATCAAAACAATCTACAGTAATGTAAATAAATTTTACAGCGTATATTTTCTTATCATTCTCAAAATTTTTGATACAAGTTTACGTTTTTTTAAATTTTGCTTACATCTTGGATGTACCTACGTGTTGCATATTTAAAAATTGGAGGCGTCTCCAATTCACAAAAACTAGACTGATTGTGAGTTGACCATAGCGCCTTGACGCAACTATTCGTGCTCCACGGATGTGCATGTTGCATGTTCAAAATTGAAGGCATTTTCGATTTTCTCACATCTTCATAGATGCACGGGACTTGTCAGTTGTTGCACTTAAATAACAAAGTATGTGGCTAGGCGCCGTATTAATGTAGCCGTTCTTTATACAGGTCCTTCTCTGAGGAGGACCCATACGGTTTATATCGTGATTAAGGGATCCTCCCGTCACGGAGAAAGAAGAATAGCTGTTTTTACAATGTTCATAGTAAACTTAATTTCCACTTACTTTTCTAGTCGTATTTGCAACGAATTTTTTCAGTTCCGCTAACAATGCGGCTAACTGGGACCGAGAAAATTGCTACCACTATCGTGACATAGTAACTACGACTGAAAAAGTAAATGGAATCATCAATGATCCACCATGATCATGCAATATTTTTTTCCTTGCACATACAAATTCCGAAACAAACGATACAGTTATGGTGCAGAGTTACTTCGGAAATCGGCGATAATCCTTAATGAAGGTGTATGTTGCGTAACCTCTCCTGGATTTCACGAATAGCGCAATTACAGCAAATTCGTGATTTTCGCTCAACAAAAAACAAGGGCACTCGAATATTTGAGTTTTTTTTTTTAAACTTGTCGTAAAGTCAGAGTATTTCTCAACATGAGAAGCAACAGGTTTGCTCAGTTTTGATCGAGTTGCAGAAAAAATGACGTATTTTGAGAGACCATTTAAATTTAGTCCCCCTCTCATAGATGACATTGTTCCGGGATTTTAATCGGAAGGGAGCCTCCATGACAGCGGGGTCTAAGATGAGCTGATCATAATCTGATGATCCCAATAAAATTACCCTCATTTTCAACACATATTCAGGAATCGAATTATTAGTTACAGGCATAGAAAGACCAGGACATTTCAGGGGGCGGAAGAGGGGTCCGGGAGGTCTCCCCCAGAAAATTGTCGAAATTCTAAAGCACCTAATATGCAGTTTGAGTCAATTTTGTCATGAATAATTCCCAAATATAAGCGTTGTCCTTTCCTTCCTTCTCTCTTTCTCTCTTTCTTTCTCTTCTCTTTACGTTTTCGTTTCTTTACTACCAATTTCCAAATTTGTTTCCTTTTTCTTGACATACCTTGTAATCTGATCACAGGGGTGTTAATGACCATAGATTCTGAAGTTGATGATGATTGTAGCGTACCACAATGACACTGCTCTTTCATTGGAAATTTCCGCTGAATTCCAATGCATAGTAACTTCCACTTAACATCTCCGGCATTACCTGCATTCCCGTATATCTTTAGCATTCATCGAGTCCTAAGTCCTGCGTTATTCGTGAGAGAAGGACCATACTCATAGATCTCTCATCCTTAAAAATCGAATAAATTAGAACTTTTAGAAATTAAAAGATTAAATCTGGCGATATCGACAAGATTTATCTCCAGGTGTGTAACCTGGGAAGAGTCACACGAACCAACATCGTTTGTAGAGCCATACACAATCAGATCGTTAGTGATCGTTAGCTGAATGATTGACCCGTTGCACGTTGCGTGCGGTGCTCCCTCGTGTTCGCTTGGACGATAGCTGACGATGACGTCATAAACAGTTGGGCAATTAAATTGACGCTAAATTTGGTTACTCGATTCTAATTAGGTCACAAGTTAAAAAGTCACGGTGGTGCGGGATCAAAATGACACCGACTGCTTGTGAAGGCGTATCATTTTTTGCTGTTTTTGCCCCAGATTTGTCAGAAAGAATTCATTGATCTGAGTCAATAGAGGTGGGTTGGCTTGTTCCGTCCTCCGAGCCTTTTTAGAGGTTATTATGTAAGCGATGTACACCGTTTCTCTACTTTGCTCGTTCACGTTGGTCAAAATGTACACCGACTATATCGGTTAATACTTCGATTATTCGCGATTTTCACGAGACAGTGACACTCTTTTCCCTTGATTTATATCCAGTATAGATATCAGTTTCGCTGCCAATTTTAGAATCGATTGTTCGATATAAATTTCAATGGACAAAACTTAGTGTTGCCAACTTGCAAGAATTTTCACTGAGATTTCACTTTAAGATGTCATCGATTGCTTGTTGCTATCTTTACTACGAATAATTAAAATGAATTAATTAAAGAACTAATTAATTAATAAATTATATAAGGGAAATAATCAATTTATCCTTTTCTGACGATTATTATGGAATCCAAATTTAAAAATTTGTGAATCAATCTCTGAATTTATCTAAAAAGGAAAATTGTTCAATTGATATTGCATCTAACGGTAACTTTCTCTGTTTCTAATTTCCATCACTTCAATATTGCGCACCCTTACGCTCATTTGACCAAATAAATGAGTTTTTAATTGCATTGCCTGCCAATTAGAAACTAACTGAATAACGAAATTAAAAAGTTTGAATTGGGGATCAATTTTCGAGTATTTTTCTTCACTCAGTTTTTTTTCAAGTTTTTCCCGAGATAAACTTAAAACCGTTCTCGATTACTTGATCGGGGTAAAAACACTAAAGCACGGCCAAATACTGTCAATATCAGGATGGTAAAATATTGCACAGTCTACATTTTTCCCAAGAGGAAGGCAGATGCCTTTTTTCTGAATCTTTAATTCTAATTCCATATTTCTCGGTCTGGTTGAGTTTTATTCGTCTAAAGAGCAATCAGTGGTGATTAGTGAACTTTCCCAATCATGAGAATGGAAACTTTCTCAGGAATGCTCTTCAAAATTCCCTGCTGGAACTCACTCTCCCAGTAGACTTTGGTAGGAAAACACGCACATCTATACATACTTAGAATGAGCGCGCACATTGCGGGCCAACTGGGAACGTCCCCTTAAATTTCCGCCCCCAGGATATTGTTGTCCTCATTTTGGAAAAGTTGAAATTGCGGTCCTCGTCTTTTCACCCTGAGACTAATTCCTCCAAGAAAGATATATTATTTGAATTTATCATCATTAGTGTGAGCTCCCACGTGTTTCCTAACTTAGGAAACACGTTCCTAAGCAACCGCTTCATTTCGCCAGATGGCCATGCGGTCATACCCGTCTGCATATTTTCGGCGCGCAAGTAGAGCTCGAATCGGTCGACAAGTAATTTTCCCGAGAGTTGCGACACGGACGCAATCTGCACGCAATTCCTTTGCATGAACCGCCGCAATTTGAGTCGAGCGGCGAACCATCGCCGCCGAATCGTGCCGTTCACGCATCGATTCGTTCGAAGAAAATATTTGATTCGCTCTCAAATCCGGCGGCGGTGTAAAATTTCAGCCGTCACTTCGTCGCTCGGCCGGCAAAAAGGCGTAACTACATTTTGAGATGAGCTCGGGAAGCATTGAGTTAAATGGACGACAGGGCTCATCCTGTAGTGGAGTTACGTCCTTATGTCAGAGGGCGACGACTTGAAGCTCCGCACGACGGCGAAACATCCTCGCATGGACGCGTGACTAGGTGGTGACAAATACCTCGCCGCCATGTGCATAGGTCGTGTCACCTCTCGGTTCCGCGCAAAGAGCCACAAAAGGTGATCTACATCGTCGGAAGAGAGAAATTCATCGAAAAGCATTCGAGGAAAAGACCCCATCCCCCCACTGGATAGTTGAATCGGTGTTTGGTAGATCCATCAAGTCTCCTCGATCTCAATTTCAGCACGACTACGAGGAGACTTGAACGCTGAGTTAGAAAAAAAGAGAACACTGAGAGAATCGGCTTATAGTGAATAGAGTCGATTAGAGAGGTCGGACATGAAATTTTTGACTAAAACTGCAAATTTTGATGTTTATTTCGTCACGTTTTAACGTTTAAGGGGCGTGTAGAAGAAAAGTTCATGAGGAAACCAGTGAAACCACTTTTAAAACCTCAAAATTTTGTATAAACGGAGTTACAAGCGTTTAAAGTTGCCAAATTTTGTCCGACCTCTCCTATTGACTCGATCCACTGCACGGCTTTAAGATCTCGGATGATCAACATTAAGAGTATGAACTTACAGGAAAGTTCTATACGAGCTATACGGTAATTTACACAAGATTTGATGAATGTAAAACAGCTAAAGAGGCCTTGCACGTACCTCTAATAATGTCCCCCAGAGCCCTCGAGACGTATTCCAGAGCAAACAACGCATTGTAGAAACTATAATCCGACACAAAGATATTATATGGTTCTTTTTCCTTCTTTAATGGGTCTAAGCAGAGCATGATTTTATATTTTCATAATTATCTTTAAGGTTATAAGTCAGTACAATCACGGAAAGTTCGATTCATAGATAGTCCAAATGCACAATTGCCCAGAGTAGCTTTATGCTCAAAACCGAAAGTTTTCTTACCCAAAGAGCAACATGTATGTATGTGCCACAGGTTAACTATAAGCGAATCCAGTCATCTCGAGCGGGGTGAGGGGGGGGGGGTTGTAAGGGGGATCCGGGGGCCTCCTCTAGAAAATTGTTGAATCTTTGAAGTATGCAATATGCATTTTGAGTCAAGTTCGACATGAATGATATAAAATATAAACGTCTTTCCTTCCTCTTTACTGAGTTCCTTTCTTCTTTCTATCTTTTCTTTTCCTTCCTCCTTTTTAACGGGCGTACAGGGGAGGGACACACGCCCCCTACACCCCCTTGACTCCGCCTATGAGGCTAACAGTCAAATCAGGCATTTTGTGATATGCCTAAGAAACCTGTAAAACATTCTCACTCAGATTGAAATTATGAATTCTTCCCTTGATTTTGACCGTTTATTGCTTTGCAGATAAAAAATCTACGAAGAATTTAAGACCATTTTACAGTGTTTCAAAGATATTTAGCGCTTAGACATGAACATTCGTGTAAGAAATGTAGAATGTGCGATGAAATATAAAATAATTACAACATTTCCTTCTAAAATTTCTGAATAGTGAATTTAATGGTGAAAATTCATCAAATTTCGCAGTTCGAACAAGGTTTACATTCAAAATTATAAAAAAACCGGGAGTTTTACGGACACATCCATGGACGTAGAGAGGTTCGTAAATTTGCAAAAGTTTACCAAAATTTTTTTTGGAATTTTCCAATTTTTTTGCTGCGCCTGAGCATTGTTAAAATGTCTGATTAATGTCGCCTATAAAATACTTATGACTAAAACACCTCAGAGATTATTTTACACAAGATTATCGAGATTTTCAGCTGTAATCTGAATTTTTAACGCACGTTGGCTAAAAAACTCCATCATACCGACTATTTTCACTTTATCGGTACAGAAAATTCTTCATTTCCCACATGAAAATCGTGGATTGCGCCACAATTTGGCATTGATGGTATGCGGTAAGAATCTGACACATAATAATAATCGGATACAAAACAGATGCCCGATTGTGCACGGCCACTAGACTATAAAAGAGCTAGGGAACTTCTCGCTCGGATACTGCGTGGGTGGAGGGTGGTAGAGGAGTCGCTTATCGCGGGTTAAAAGGTCAACATTGCGAGGTAGTGCCGTTTCTCTCAGGTTCGTGCTCCCACCAAGTTTGCTTGAGTATTTTTCCACGAGGCGCATAATCCATTGTTTATTCTATGTATCGAACGCTCAAGAGAAGCGCTTTTACAAACATTGTAGGAGAAAAAATGTTCAAATGTTAAATGTTGCACCGGTAAATATGCCCCGGCAGGTATTCGTCACCTTCCGGCGAAAGTATCACAAGCGTACAACGTTTTAAAATTTCCACCGCCATTTTATTTTTTAATAGGGAAATTTTTGGTTGAATCTGTTTAAAAATTTCACCGAATTTAATCGGCAACACGGAGAAAACTCAGTGAAATTTTCGGATTGCTTAGTTGAAAAATTTCTTTGTGAAAAAATAAAACGGTGGTGGAAATTTTAAAACATCGCATGGTGCTTGTGTTACTTTGGCCGGAAAGTGACGAATTCTCGTTTAATCTACCGAAAACCTCTGCGAAGCGACCGGACGGGAAAAACGGATCAAACAACAGGAAGACTCGAAATCAATACTGAAGGAGCGTACCTTAATTATTTAATGTATTTATTGCACCCCTCTCCCTCCGTGTAATGCTTCTGTGACGTAGGTTTCTATCTTTCAACACGTAAAAACAAATTGGCGAAACGCTTGCCTCAACCCCCTCCACATTTACATTTATGTAATTTACACGGCAAAATAGGGTAAGGTATTATCCCCTAAAATTGTGGTACTACCCCAATCTACCGGATGATATGGACACTTAAAATTAATTTTCGTAGTACCATAACTCAAGTTGGGTTAGTATTGCGTACATTTGCGTTAGTAACCTAATTTCTTCGGACACTACCGCAATGATAATAGGGGCCTACCACAATTCATTGGGGTGCTACCCGAATTAATTGGAAAAGTCCATATCATCCAACAGTTTGAACTTACCTCCTACCTCTTTTTTTCCGTGTATGAACGGCCCCTGAACAAGGTACGTGCTTACCATCGCAAAAGTACAACGATATCATTAGTATACGCTTATTTACATTCGACTTGTGTGAAAAAGAGTACAACTTTCCTCGTTTAGGAGTCGACATCCGAACTTCTCTTTGTATGAATTTTATTCTATGTAAGATTTTGAAGAGAAAATAGGTATGATTTTGTCTCTAGTTAAGACCTCGTCCAACGACTCATTCAGCATAAAACGAATATACTATTACTGGCTACCAATAAATATTTATTTACGATAATGATTGAACAAGAATCGATCGTGCGCTGTCCCATAAGTCCCACCGTCTGAGCTTCCCAGGAGCAAGCCACATGTAACGATAGGATGAGTTGTGAAAGACATCTTTCCTCAGATTGTGAAGTGATTTGTTCACACAGCCTCGCTTCTCCATTCAAATATGCATCGTGCAAATCAAAGCATGGCTTAAACATAGTGATTACAAAGTTACCATTTTCAAGTGTGCGAAGGGGAGTCAACCTGCTTTACCAACGACTACTTAAGCCTTGGGATGGAAAGGTGAATAGATTATCTCACAAGCAGTCTCATGTCGGCGAACATCGTCAAATGGCATTGATCTGAGAATTAATCCTCTATCATACGATGTGCTTAACTGAGAATTATAGAAAGGGAGCATAATTGATAAAGTATAGATAACGTAAACGATTTATTATAAAATTGTAAAAATTGTATCCTTTTACAATTATCTTAGTTAATTATACAAATAAGTTATGCGATATAAGCACAAATTCCTACATAGAATATCAACAATTAAACTATCAAACCACGTATCTCGGTTTGCGACGTTGTAAACTTCCTGCCAGACTTCATTTTTTGAATGAGAATCAACTCAACATCAATTTTTCAAAATTTCCGTGTTTTTTCCTCTATACAGAGAAAAATATGTAAAAATTTCAAGAAATTACACTGATTTTTTCTCCTTTAGAAAAGTAAAATGGGAGCGGAGATTTTTAAACACCGCAAACGAGATACCATGGTTCGGCAGTTTCACCGTAGATTTGTAAATTTTATTTAAAATACAAAAATTCTGATTCTCAACTATAAGCAACGTTTTTTTATTCATATATTAAAAGTTAATCTTTAATTTTTTAAACTTTTTTTTTAATTATCTGCGGAAAGATGCTCTACGGATGGATGAAGGGTTGTTGTGTCAAGAAACGGACATATTTAATTAGAATCAGGCCAACTGCATTTCAAGGCAGCACGGTTTTTCCTCCATTAAAATGTGTGTAAAATAATCAATGTTTGGTGAGGTAGCTTGCTTCACCGAAATTCGATAATTTCAATGGATTTAAATGGAGAGAAAACGGTGTTACACACTTGCAAAATCGCCACTGGCTGAAGACCCATATCGACGGTGAAACTACCAAACCACGTATCTCGGTTTGCGACGTCGCAGACTTCCTGTCATACTTTATTTTTTAAATGAAAAACTACTTAACATCCAGTCTTGAAAATTTCTGTGATTTTTCCTCTTCGTGCGGAGAAAATTCCGTGAAAATTTCAAGGAATGATATTGATTTGTTCTAAAAAAATAAAATGTGAGCGTAGATTTTTAAACACCGCAAACGAGATACGTGGTTTGGTAGTTTCACCGTCGATATTAAAGGCCTACAGTCTGAAATCTGCAAGGCTCATGAAATGCTCCGGACATCTCACACGAGCGAAGCTGGAAGCGCTAAGAAGCACAAGTTTCAGGAGCCTATCTATTATCGCCGTGGGAAAATTGCCACGAGCCACATTCCCCATCTCGCCCGGCGCACGGTGGATCAAGTCAATGGGAAAAGTCGGACAAAACCTGGAAACTTCAAAAGCTTATAACTCCATGTATACAAATTTTTGAGGTTCTAAAAGTGGCTCCATTGGTTTACTCGTGAAATTATCTTTTATAGGCACCCCTTAAAATTTAAAATGCGGCAAAATGAACATAAAAATTTGCAGTTTTAGTCAATGATTGCGTTTCCGTCCTCTCTGATTGACTCGATCCACTGTGCGGCGAGACAATGGACCTGTTGCAAACTTTTGCTTGAGCAAAAATAAGAGTTGTTTCTTGTAGATAATGCCTCAAAAATCACGATGAGCGCATCGGCAAAGTCTGAAATGCACTCATAACTTCACAATCTGCGTAAGAAATTTGCGTTTTTTTAAGCTTCCCGCTTCAAAAACGATACTACGGCACAGGTGAACATTTTGTTAGAGGAGTCGCTCCATCGTCGGCGATATTCATCATGGCCGACGCTTGCGCGCAGTTCCGCGCGTAATTCGAGGAGAGTTCAAGGTCAATCAATTCGGGCGTGGAAAATATGAACGTTAACACACCGATTGTTATCTGGTCTAATCCAGTTCAGGTGTTATCTCGTCCCATCAAACGTGTTTTGGCGGATTGGCGTCGGCCATGATGATTATTGCCGACGATGGAACGACTCCTCTTACAAAATGTTCACCTGTGCCGTAGTATCGTTTTTGAAGCGGGAAGCTCAAAAAACCGCAAATTTCTTACGCAGACTGTGAAGTTATGAGTGCATTTCAGACTTTGCTGATGCGCTCATCGTGATTTTCGAGGCATTATCTATAAGAAACAACTCTTATTTTTGCTCTAGCAAAAGTTTGCAACAGGCCCATTATACTAACGCACTCAGAATTCGCGCCTCCCATTCTTCGTGGTTTACTCGGAGCCTTAGTCAGGAACTCGGAACTGGAAGAGCATCAGTTGGACGCACTTCTTTCAAACGAAACTATGTGCATTTTGACGTGAGCCCTGTTATGCGTATATTTTTATGGGTCGCAGGGCTCGTGTCTTAGTGCACAAATTTCCGTTTGATAGAAACACGTCCAATTTTCAAACGGATTCTTCAAGAGTTCTCAACGCTTCATCAGTGGTCGCTGGACTTGTAGTGTGATGCAATCCGACTCACTGACCGCCGCATCACGTGCTGCACTGCGTTGCTCTTTCTTGTCATCTACATCCTTTTTTGACGAATTTCGTCGTTTTACTCATGAAAGAACGTAACTTTATTTCAGTGTTGCCAAATTCCCCCGAGGAAATGGTACATTACCCAGGAGAATCTCAGTCCTTTTTATTCGAAAAGTTCACTGATTTTTCTTCAGATTTCATGCAAGAATCATACCATTTTTGGATGAAAATTGCACGGATACATTTTGGTCGAGTGTATTGATTGTTTGAGTCAATTTGGCAACCTCGAATGAAGTTACGTTCCTTCTTCCGGGGGACGTCGATTTATCGAGGATAAAAGTTACGCGAGCTCGTTCTAAATTTCCCACCAAAAATCGAACGTGTCCGGAAGTTAATTTTCCATAATTTGGGAATTGCATTATAGGATTTTTTGTGGCATTAAAGTTTCTCTGGAAACGCTTCCTTCAGCGCTAAAGCCCGTCAAAGCTTCAAAGTTTTAGGTTTTTCCTCGAAAACTGCCCATGACTTTTTTTATAAAAGGTAAAATGCGAGTGCAAGTTCAGTCTTATGAATAATTGTTAGCGCACTTTTCATTTTTTGTGGTTTCAATGGTTTTGAATATGGTTCATGTGGTTTTCATGTGTATCTTTTCAAGGAAAGACGGCAGGCAAGATCTCTACATTAAAAATTGGTGTACATTTGTTGAATGTAGAGATCTTGCATACCTCCTTTCCACTACAGAGCATACCTTTGAAATCACGAAAATGAAGAAGTGACGTTACTGAGAATCACGATGCAAGGAGAACTATTTCAAATAGTATGTTTCCAATACCGTAAACGTAGTCATTATTTCAAATGTCTATCTTCATAATTTTTTAATTGCAATGTTACTACCGTCGATAATGAATGTTTGAGGTGCAATGTAGGTCCTTATTTATGTTTAACAAGATATTAATCGCTTTATGATTGAGCGAATTACCGTTAATGTACCGGTCTTTTCGTTGCGGGTAAATTAAAAAAAAACTTGCGTGAGTAGAAAATGATAACTTGTGCTCAGAGAGGATTAGACTTTAATAAGAGGGAAAGAGGGACTTTTATTTAATTTTCAAAATATAGGGAGAAAATTAAGTGGATTAAGAGTGCTGTAGTGGCCTGAAATATTTACCATACAGACCTATTATTACACCCATGTATAAGAGGTCAGATTCATGCTGTTATATTTTATCTTCGTTAAGGAGTGAGGGCGGGTGATAAATTTTAAAAATCATATTTTACGTTTCAGCACACACGGACGGATTTCATAATGACTTCATTTCTCGTTGTCTAATTCCCTCTCATATGTTTCATTTTTTTTTTAAAAATATGTATTAATTTTTTAAAGAAACAAAACTACTTAACACCCTTAAATTTTCTGTGAATTGCCCCTAGATCATAATGAAAAATTTCGAAAAAATAAAACATCCGACGGAATTAGGTGGTGTCTGAGGTAGCTTGGCGCGGGCACCGGTGAAATTCGTCCAAATGTTAAAAGATTAACCCTTTTTCCAGATGGTTCAGGCCATCCGTTAATAGTCATTCTGCATTCGAAGATTGGATATCAAATGGAATTTTCGTGCGCAAAGTTCCTTATTTTTTTACAAGACGGCATTATCTTTGTTAGTTCTGATTAAAAGAATGCAGGAAGTTAACTAGGTAGATATGAGGGTTCATTTCAAACGGAGATGCCTTCAGCTAAGGGCCAGCTATAGAAGAAAGTAGGAGGGAAAGTGAACTACACTACGCAAATAGACGCCATAGGACGAGATCCACAAGTGAAGTCAATGTTCCCATTGCAGTGGCTTCGCTACTGCAATCAAGTTTAAATCCTGCCCTGTTGCCAAGAAAGTCCCATTTTTTGGTTTTTCTGAAGCACACAAAGGCTTATAAAAATACTCTGCACCTACTGTACGTATAGATTTAAAATGAAATTACATGCTTACTAAAAGAAATTGCGTCATACACCTCTCGATTAACTTCTGGCGTGAGATACTTGAACAATTTAGGATTCAAGAACGATATTGAACAATAGAACCTTAAAGTTCGGAGGAATTGCATTATTTTTATTAATTATATGAAAGTCACCCATCAAATCACAATTACGTATAACGCACTCATATTTTCCCTCTATTATTACTTGTTACTTGAACCATGAATACATGAAAATCAGGAATAAGTCTTAAAGTGGGAACTTAAATTTCTTTGAGGATTTTCTAGCCGATATCTACTTCCCGGGGAAGCTTTGATAAAGCAGAGCACTTGCACTCTTACACACATAATGAGAAAAATTACTAACACGTACTTACCTTTCCCTTATAACTGAGATACCTGACCAGAAATCACAGGCATTCTTTATTTTTTTGTCCATGCGTGGTTGAAAAGTTGTGAATGTTGAAAGTGCTCGCCATGTAAGATGAATGAAAGACCTCGTAAGATGAGGTCAATAGCAAGAACCTATAGACCCCCGATTGAACTGCCAGGAAGATAAATAATCGGTCATTCACTGGACCGTGACGCTTCGCGCAACGATCAGTTGCGGTGGTGGTAATTAGAAGTTCCGCTGCCCCCGGAGGTGTAATGACAACAAACAGGTTTAAGTCATCTTGTTGAACTACCTCCTCATCAGCTGATCGGAGAGGCATCCATCCAGTTCAGTCATAAGTACATTGGAGCGTTGTCTGTTTTTGCAATTGCTCAGAGAAATTGCGATTCTAATTGGCTCTGGTATTTGTAATTTAGCCGTTGTGTTGTTGGGGAGACATCTGCAGACGTGTATTGACAATGAGCGGCAATAAGCAGCAAATTAAAAAAGCAGAACAAGGTCCGATCGGATTTATCGATTTCCTTCGTTCGTACCGTTTTGCATGCATGTGAAATATTTCAGTGAAAAATGTTACACGAACATTTTAAGCCATGAGATTGATTTCTTCGAGAGAGTCAAATGGTACTTCCTGAAATCATCGGCACCAGTGCATATTTCCCTCGGTTTATATTCTACATATGAATGTGCATTACGCACCATGTGTTTGTGAATGATTATGGCGGTCGTTTAAATTGCCCATATCCGCTAAGCAAAAAGCCAGTTCTTCAATGGCGTGGCAAATGCGCCTCTATAACCGACTTGCATTTTAATAGGATGTCACTCAAAATATTTCTATCCTGGACACCTTCCTCTTCGTTTCACAGACCGCAACAAGGGGCCGTATATAAATTACGTCATCCATCCAGGGAGGAGGGGGACCTGGAGGATAGTGACATGTAGGTGACAAATGATTAAGAGGAGGGGGAAGGGGGAGGGTCAGGCAACAGTGACGTCAACATATCATAGTGAGAAAGGGAGTAGATTTTAAACTTTTCTTCGCGCTCAACGTTATATTTGAGTCATTTTTGTATAGGGATCAATGTGATACACCCGTATCAAATTCGCTACAGTCCCACACCTAGGCAAATAGGGAGGGTGCGCTTGAACTTTCGCAATTTCTGAGTCTGGAGATGAATGATATGTAGGTGACAAAGAGGGAATGAGGGTCAAAAAGGTCAGGGACAACTGGTGGCTAAAAAAAAACCTCTAAAATTGGTTGAGGAAAAAAAATACCAAGATGTTTACTGCTTTGATGCAAAAAAATAATGATGATTTTTTTCCTCTACAGTCACTTGATGAACGTCTCAAGTTCCATAAGGAGAGTCATTGAAATTAGTTTTGAACATAAATTAATGAGGTGAAAGATTGAAAATCAAACGGCCTTTAACTGTACATTTTGAATTTTTAAAAAAAAGAATTCCGTACAAAGAGGACCAAATCGTCGCGCCTCTGACGTAAGGGCGTATCTCGATTTCCACTTGAGCCCTGTTCTCCATATAAATCCACGCTTTCTGGGGCTCATGTGCAAATCGAGATACGCCCTTACGTCAGAGGAGCGACGAAATTGGTCTATTTGAGTTATGACAGGCAAAATTGCGTTGCACCAATGTTGAATTTTCATTAATGATCAACGATGGACAAAACTATATTTTCTTTGGCCCCAGTCCCATTAGTGATGAAATTGGAGTAACCAACTCATATTTTGGCCGTCATTAATTGATGACACAATTATGAATGGAATGATGGTACGCGTAATTAACACATTCAAATTATATCATCTACCATTTGTCTCACACTGCCACGAACATTTAGACGTTGCCGATTTACCCCCAATAAAATATGTATTCTTAAGAACTGCGATGATTATTTTGCCTGAAATCTTCCCGATTCTCTCAAAGCGGCACACTCACTTTCCTACCCGGGTGTTTGAGTCTCTGAGTATTTACTACTTTTACAATTTCACTGCATGATCACTGATCACTGGTCAAACGCTTTTCTGTGGAACATCCGAGAAAAATTAATGTGAAACATGGACTTATATTCTTTCATTTGGCATTTCTACTTTTCTATCGTGGCGTTTAAGTCTCTGGATGATACTTTTTGTGTGATTTAATTAGTTACCCACGTAGTGCATGTTCTTTCTCAGCACATTGCGAGTCTTCAGGAACATATCGATGAGATAGATTTTTATTTAGGACACTTGGAGGGTGCAAATATTGAAGATTGAAGGTTTAAGAACAATGAGATCAAGGTCTCCGTATATTAATACAAGTCAGATGTAAGTTTCATCCAATACACTTCAGTATAAAAATTCTCAGGACCTCAGCGAAATTATTATTATTGAGGATTCAGACAAGAGAAGAACAAGAGGGAAAAAAGGAGAAGGAGCAGAAGAAAAGGACGAATATGAGTACAAAGAAGGAGAAAAAGACACATACAGAGAAGGAGACGAGGCTAGAAATAAAGACACAGAAGAAATCGAAGGGGAAGACAAAAAAGAAGAAGAGGAGGACAAATAATACGAGGAAGAAAGGGATGAAAAAGACAAAAAGAGAATGGTGAGAAAGACGACGAAGATGAAGAGGAAGGAGACGATAAAGAAGGCGAAAAAGATTACAAAGAAGAGGAATAAGAAGACAACGAGGAAAAAGACGAAGTAGGGGACGATTGATAAAACGAGGAAAATAGACGAGAACATCGCTCAATTTTTGAATAAAAAAAAAGATGAGAGCTATTTTGGTGCCCCTACGATAGGCTTTCCATACGCAATCGCGTACATTGTGTGCTCCTCACGACAGGCGTGGGACGCTGAAAGGCGTTTGGACGAATCTTATTACTCCTCACTGTTCGATCATCCCCGATTTTGCGATACGCCGTTCTCCGGCCGATTAGGTATTCTCATGACTGGATGGAAATTTTACGAGCAATTAACGTAGAATGGGAGTAGCTTTGGCATAATCACACTTACGAGGCACGTGAGCAAGATGGTAGGCGAGCTGAGTGGAGCATCGCTCGATGGTTATGCGCTCATGAGAAGTAAACCGAAAGCTTCCCAAAATGTGAAAGTGAGGCGTATGCGCAAGTGAGCTGGACATAAAACGCTAATTAATCGCATGGATTGCCCGGGCTCCATCTCATCTGCTCGGACTCGACGGTTAGGTCATAACTGTCTGCTGAAAAATCACTCCGCTTCTATGTGCTCCTTCCTGCTTTTAGAGTGATGCAAAGGAAAATTGCTCTGCATTTGCTGAGAAAATTGTTCCTGTTTTTCATCGAAAAGAATGTGAAGTTGATTTATCATTCTGGATGTAAAACAAGTGTGCAAAAACTCACAAAATGCTAAATTATCCGCTACGGCAGTTAATTTTACATCTTGGCATTATTGCTAAAGTAATCGCTGAAGCAGTTATTTCAGCATTTTGTAAGTTCTTGCACACTTTTTTTTTACACCCAGAATGTTAAATCAACTTCACTTAATCTCAGTGTACGTAATGACAAGGATTCCACGCTATACGGAAAAAAGTGTTAGGGGTCATCCCCTAAAATTAAGGGAACTATTCTTATTTGTTGAATGATATGGACATTTTTAAGTAATTTTGGTAGTTTCGCAACTCAAGTTGGGAGCAGTGCCGCAACGTTTAGGTTATATATATATGGTATGAACATGGAGCAAATTACTAAAATGACTGTTCTGTTATAATTTGAAATATTCTTGTGCGGTCTTTGTGGTGGGTTTTTGGTGGATTATTGGTGACTCACATATGGTGCCAAGATTGTGTCATCTTGGTTAAATTGACCAACAGTGACACATACGTATAAAACCAACGTGGCAGAATGGTCAGATCAAGTTGGTGCCATATTAATGTCATGCTGTTACCATGTTGGCACCAACATGGTGCTATGTCAGTACTATGTTGGTAACATCAGGATTACGTGGTCGTTTATAGCAGCGAACTCATTTCATCAACCGGAAAATTCCTGAAAACGACAAGGTGTTTCTGCCAAGTAGTAGAAAAACTGTTCGAAACAAGCAGATTACCTGATGTTCAACGAAAAATTCCTGACGTGGCTTAATTGGAATAGCTTAATAGGAAGGCTTTTACAGGAACTTTTGTCCTCTAACAGGAAATTTTTCCCGTAGCTGTTAGATGTATTCATATCTTTCAAATGTTTCGCGTTTTCGTGATTTCAAATTTTTGTGATTCAACATGGCAACAGCAGCATATATTCTTTTAGGTTTGGTGTAATGGTCACCAATTTAATACAACAAGTCAAGACTTATGTTAGTGAAATATTTTACTTTTTTATATTTTTTGTATTTATTTTATTTCATTTATTTGTCGTCGCAGCTATAAGTAAGGCATTAGCTATCCAAAAGAGACATTGAGGAGAAAGAGATGTAAACGTTGTTGTAGGTTAGGATTGAGAATATCTTCAATTTCATACTCAAGTCGACAACCGCGCATTCGATTTCATGGTTATGAAATCGAATGGCATGGTTATTGGCATCGAATGCTGCCAATATCTGATGAATAGCAATGTAAACATATTAAAGACGTCCGTGCAGCATGGACGTTCAAGCGCTTCCTCTGTTGCTAGATTTATGAGTTTTTCTTCGGAAGAAAAGTTTCCTCGGCTCGATACGAATCGAAAATCAGGTGGAACGGAGTTTGACGTCAATTTTCACTTTTCCATTTCTTCAGCTCGGTTTCAAAACAATTATTTAAGCATGTCCTTTTTGTCGAAAATATGTATATTTGGTCAGTCAGGAAGAATAACCATTCACCGGTCAACCTATAAACTGTTGTAAATTCCCGGTAGTTTCACCAGTTTTGATAATGGGTTACATGTGTAAATCTTTTGCGGTGATGTTTTCAAAAAAAGACATGCTATCGCAAATGAATGTATAGGGACATCGGTTATACAGGGTGATCCAAAAGTCCCTTCCACCCCCTCTAACTTTTTACCTAATTCAGGTAAAGATTTGAAACTTGGGGGATATTCCTAGGTCAAAGGGAGCTACTTTTTGGCCCCCCTAAAATTTTCAGGGGGTCCCCCTCGGGGGGGCAACGGCCCCCAACTTTAAATTTTCAAATGGGAAGACCCCCTTTGTGATAGCTCGTTCGAAAGAACATAAAAAAAGAAAACTTTTCGCGCAAACACGAAGTCAATATCTCAAACCGTTTCAAAATGGCGGCCGGTTAAAGTTCAAAATGGCCGAAAATTCACACCGGTTTTTTGTTGATGGATTTGCGCGAAAATCGGTATGTAGGGGTATTTTGACACGAGAAAAACGAATTTGACGTTAGATTTTCAAAAAAACCGAAATTTCCAAAATGGCCGCCGGTTAAAGTTCAAAATGACCAAAAATTGATTTTTTTATAAATCTAAGTTCAAATTTGTTTATCTTATGCCAATATACTCTCAAATTCCAAGTTTTAGGCAAATCCATCAGGAAAAAACCGAGGTGACAATTTTCGGCCATTTTAAACTTTAACCGGCGGCCATTTTGGAAATTTTGGTTTTTTTGAAAATCTAACGTCAAATTCGTTTTTCTCGTGTCAAAATACCCCTACATACCGATTTTCGCGCAAATTCATCAACAAATAACCGGTGTGAATTTTCGGCCATTTTGAACTTTAACCAGCCGCCATTTTGAAACGGTTTGAGATATTGACTTCGTGTTTGCGCGAAAAGTTTTCTTTTTTTATGCTCTTTCGAACGAGCTATCACAAAGGGGGTCTTCCCATTTGAAAATTTAAAGTTGGGGGCCGTTGCCCCCCCGAGGGGGGCCCCCCTGAAAATTTTAGGGGGGCCAAAAAGTAGCTCCCTTTGACCTAGGAATATCCCCCAAGTTTCAAATCTTTACCTGAATTAGGTAAAAAGTTAGAGGGGGTGGAAGGGACTTTTGGATCACCCTGTATAGATCAATCTGCGATGTCTCGAGTTTTCGATATATCGCGGACTTTGAAATTGCCCGTCAGACTTGCAAATAATTTCAACTTTAGCATGATACTTTGTGAAACCGAGTCTTTTTTTTTATTGGCTCGCCGAATCTTTTTTCATTGGTGATTTGTATGTACTCGATGCTTGAGATCTTGACAAATCGGGCTATTTCCTAGTCGTCGGTAGAGGAAAAGGACTTATTTTTCTTTCTCAAGAAGGTCGTAAGTGACACTCGGTTTTCCATTTAATGTTTATCCAGTCAAGACTTTCAGTCTATTCCCTTCGATGTTATCCACTCCTTTACTCTTCTTACCCTCCTAATTTTAAAATGTTTTGTTGTAGCAGGTTTGAGTGCCGCTTGTTTGGGGGAGGAGATGGCCCTGTTCGTGTTGAACGCGGACGCAGTTACAAGTCAACCAGGGCCTAGGTCCGCGCAGACCCGCTTCAAACGACAGTCAACTATCTCCTATCAGGTCAACCATTTCGCCGTGCAGGACCAGGAGCCTCATGAGGCCCGAGGAGCAAACCCCACGGTCGCCCCTCGGCCGGGATACGGGGGTAGGGGAGCCCGCCAGCTCAGCCCTAAATTCCCCACTACCCTCCTCCAAACACAACAGGTACTATAAAAAACCCTCAGACGTTGATCTTTAGGTTAGACCTTTAGATTCAGAGTATCGCCAGCTCTCTAAGAGCGAATCATTCTTCCCCCTGAATGCAATTTCCTCACGTTCACAGATGGGGGCAAAATGCGCTTAAAACTATATAGGTTTCCTCTCTACGATACACAACAATATAACAAATTATATAGCGGGTAACAAGGCTAATTTTCACGAATAAAACCAAAACGTTTCGGCTGAAAACTCAGCATTCCTCAGTTGGATAAAACATTAAAAAAATGGTAAAACTCTGAGTTTTTAGCCGAAACGTCTCGATTTTATTCGTGAAAATTAGCCCTGTTACCCGCTGTATAATTTGTTTGCTTGTTGTGTATCTTGTCTCGGGCTGCAGAGCGTGCATATCATATCTCATTTTCTACAATTCTTCACTCCAACAGTCGCATGATCTTATTACTTTTTGCGGATCTATGATCTGTATCAGTATGTGTAATCATGAAAACACGATTCTGTGACAAGCGTAACCCATTAAAATATGGCTAGCATTGTAGAACACGTGGCTAATTTTTTGGCATTAATAATATAATGTATTATATTTTTAGAATCGTAATGACATTTTTTAAACAAATGACTTGATTCAACACGAGATTTTCACATCTTACGCTACCCAATGCAATGATAATTATCTTTAGGTTTAGTGCCCCAAACTAAAGGAATAGTTCGCATAAGAACAATTTACTCAATTTACCGTCTATTTTTTCATATTTTCCATATGTTTACCAGCGAGCACCCACTGACTACCTAGATTACGGTGCGCAACAATATTCATCTGGTCCTGACGCGCTACAACAACAATATTTTGGGTGAGTAATTTTTTGTCATTTTCAAAATCGAGTAAATTAATCCCGTAATTAACGTGTACTTTTTGCATTCCCTGAGTGGGCTCATAGTAAAATATACAGCATTATTCCGAGGCAGAACACAGTGCGGCCGGCGTACGTAAATTAATGCCTGCAATGCTGTAGGAATACTTCACGCATTGCGCCAAACAGAGCGGTCGGCGTAAAGCCCATATTAGCGCCTACAAGACTGCATGAATACTTCCCGCATTGCGCCAACCGCAGTGCAGTCGATCAGTTGGCGTGAAACGCAGATTAGCGCATACAAAACTGGATGAATGCTGTAGGACTGCGTACGCGCGTTATCATTCTTACTTTCTGTTCCAGTTTTTACCACAATTAAAGGAAAAATATATTTCCTCATTATATAACTATTCAGAAACACGGATGCATGGTATTTAATTTTTTTTTTTTTGTTACATTAAAAGAAAATAAAACGAACGGAAACATTGTGTATACATTTTCGATACTTTAATTTGAGATCATTTTAAATTCGCGGAAACTTTTCAGACAAACTGTGTGTAGATCTTTAAAAGAATATATTAAAAATAAAACATAAAAGTGGTACATAACGTTGCAATCAGAGATTAAAATACGCTTTCTTTCGGATGCACCCGTCGGATTTTGAATCCAATCATCTCTTAAAAGACTTGGACATGGTTTTTCTGCGATTTTTTAAGTTTTTGTCAGTGGTTGGCGGCCACTTGGCAGCCACAGGCCCCTTGTTCCCTTTTTAAATGTGTATGAAAGCTCTCCGGGCTATTCGTGCTGCGAGGACTATCCATCGAAGAGAGACGTGTCCATACGCGAGGAGGGAATGAACAGTCTTCCGTGATGTAGTTATCTACCACAAACCACCAAAGTTGCCCGATTATCGCTTCCTCTTTGAATATTGAATATTCGCCCAAACATGTGAGTTCTCAGTACCAGAAAAATTCGCGCAATCCAAAAAGATAAGAAAGGGGGCATTCGCGCAATCCTATCGCAGCCGCATTAAGATTAGATTTACTTAAAATAATTAATATCTCAATTTTTTCAAAAACTGCACTTATGCGCCTTGTCTTTCAAGCCCCTCGTACGTTAATATGGCTTAGGTCAGAAAATGCGCACCTCTTCATTGCGACGTTGCAAACCACTTCTGTCGTTTTATTGTTCCATATTTTTGTTTTGCTTTTAAAGAAAATTAGTTGCGATTTAATGGACCACTAGACATGGTACGAAGGTAAGCATTCTGATACATGTTTCTTAACCAAAATTCAACGTAGAACACGACTCATGCAACAAAAATTACATAAATTGATTCCTAACCAAGATATTGATGTTTCTTGGCGCGTGAATTCAAACCTCCCGCTCATGAAAACACAATGGTCTACGTGCGTCAGATTGCAAACTGAACGTTACCGTGGCAGCCCCTGCAATTCGAAAATATGGCAACCTCAATCTTGACGCTTTGGCTCAGCTACAGCAAATTGTTTATACTTTGAACAATGAAGGGTGGGAAACGAACAATCTTTGATCGAGGAGCCTGCCAAAACCGTTGCAGCGCGCGATTTGACTCAAGTGGAGAATTGTGCTCCTCGTGACTGGGCAATTCAAATTTCCCAAAATCAATGTAAAATTAAAACGTTAATATCTTAGTCAGGAGTAGGTTTCAGCAATTTTTGATGCGAGAATCGTGTTGTACGCGGAAGTCTGGTTTAGAAACATGTATCAGAATGCTTAACTTCGTACCTTGTATAGTGGCCCATTTAAATTTTCTGTGAATCTTTTTGGCGTAGTTGACCAATGACCCATTGTTTTGAAATTGCAGGAGCCTAGCCCAATTCGCAGCTGAACAGCAAGGCGGCGTGCCGGCCGAAGAACCAGCCCAACCCCAGCCACCAACGACAACCCTCTCGCCGGAGACTCAAGAGAATATCCGGGCACAGCAGGAGTACAAGGACCGGCACATCAAGGAGCAAGAGCGGCTGGCCCTCGGGGTGCGCCGCCCGGCGCCGGGCCCCGCGCCCGGAGGCCAGGCCCCGGCGGGGCCCTTCGACGACGGGCCCAACCCGACGATCCAGTTCGTCTCGGCCGGTGGGGCGCCCCTCATCCAGCCCCAGCAGCAGTTCGCCCAATACGACTACGCTCAGGACGCCACCGGGAGCGACGCCCAGTACTACCCGGCCCCCGCCCCCGCTCCGGGCCCTGGAAGGCCGCTTTTCACCAGTGCTGAGAATTCCGGCAAGTCGACTTTTACCAAGAGGTTAGGCTAATTCCAACTGACGATCGACCTTCGACCGCCACCATGCACCGTAATGTCGGCGGCGCCTGTGGGCCAAATTGGGGGAGGCTTTTGATGTGAGTAGACCAGAAGGCAAGGGACGAGCAATCTGATACATGAGTCTCAACCAAAATGTCAACGATAATTCCTGAAATTTACTCTTAACCAAGATAAAGATCTTTTCCTATCCATAAATTCAAACTTCCCGCTCATGGAAAAATGGCTCACTTTTTGGAGCTGAGGAAATCCCTCTTAAAAGCGGAAGATACGTCCTAAAATTCTCTCGAGGATTCTAGTGCGATATCTAGTGCAAGGATTTCATTGGCTGACTGTCATTTTTCAGATGCACGTTCTAGACCAAAACTGCATGAAAAGGTAGATGCCCGCTCTAAAGGCCCCATACATGCGCCGCCTATATGATCGCACTTGCACACCTAGAAATGAGATATTATTCGGTCCGAGAGTATTAAACTTCCATCGCAAAAGCTCTATAGTTTCTACGTATAAAGCAACGAGTAGGTAGGGAAGTAAGGAAAAATAGGGTACTACATCATTATTTATTTATTCTTGTTCACATTTGGATATTCGACAATAAACAATTCACGAACACGACAATTATTAATCCAATTAACCGTAGAGATTGAGAGGCATGCACTTCTTATTCGTAGTTTTTATCCATAGTAAAAATATTTTATTTTGTTAAACTCCAATAGTGCATTAATCAAACCTGCTGGTAGTGATAGTGGACAAATGTATTTAAATTTTCTACTTATTGTTAATCCTCCTGAACTAAACCTAAACAAACGAAGTAGATTTGCATGTAATAGTAGAAACTAACTGATGTGGCGTTGTGGCGAGGAATGTTCATGATACATGATGAAAGTATACAAACTCTGAAGTAACTTTAGGTTAATGCTAAGCAGCAAAAGTATAATCCATCTCATTAATTTTGGAAAAACAGCTCAAATAAGTGTAATCGATTGTAAACTCTGCAAAAAGTGACGCGATTTTTTCCCCAGTTGATGCCGTTTCACTTGTAATAGGCATAAATAGTTTTACTAACATTCTTAGTTGTTTAACTTACCCCCAAAAGTATACACTAAAATTCGCATCATTAACCAAGATTTTACTATACGAATACGGAATAGAACGGTGGTTTATTTTCATTTTTAAAATTTTCAGCAAAAACTTCGAGGAGCATCCTTAAATAATTTAAAAATCCGATTACTTTTTATAAAAATATGAATTAAAATCTGTAACAAATTTATTTGCGCGACCAACTCAATTCGTTTTAGCCTCTGTAAAGCTTTTTTGGTCGTCCATCTGTACAAAAATGAACCACAAAGATCGCTTCAAAACGTCCCAACAGACTTACGTCCTTCTGTAATAGTCGACTTCATTTTAAAAGTATGCGTGCAGTGTGAAACAGATGAAATGTGAAGAAAGGGACACAGAGCACTGCGACGATCATAGTGGCGCCTGGATGCAACTATTCGAACTTCTCGGATGTGCGTGTTGCTTACTGATAATTGAAGGCGTTTTATTTTTTTGAGCCATCAGCGACTAGCATAGCGTTTCAGTGTGCTGTTATTGAGGCGGACGATGAACAAAATCTCTAAGAGTGAGGCATGTCCAATTTTGTATGTTACTATGGGGTAAGCCCCCAGACAGCTTTGCAGTCCAACCCCCGCAAGCGCTTTGCGCATCAGGCATTATGCGTCACGCGTTGCTCTTATGATTTTATATTATAGAATATGATATTCAAAATTTTCACATAATCTAATCTATAATACTCTAATCTAATCTATATAATCTAAAACCTTTGGTCAGGGATGTATCTTAAAAACGCGGTAAAATCAGCGTTCCCTGATGCAATTGCCCCGCAAGAGGAGGAGCTGCAGTGTAGCAAACAATATTTGGCTGAATCGGAAAAAAATAAAGAAACTGAAAATTGACATTTTTGGGAAAGAGCATCGTCATCCAAAATATATTGAGTCTTAATCATGCCCAAAAATTGAAACTGTGGATTTTACATTTATCTTGTTAAATGGACAGAGATGGACTTCTGGCGTAGATCCGCTGGTATTTCCAGAAAGGATCGCGTCAGGAATGAGACGGTACGGGATATCATGGATGCCAAGCAGACCATCGTGCATGATATTATGACAAAACAACTCATCTGGTATGGTCATGTCCAGAGAATGGCAGGAGACAGGTCGCCGAAGAAGGTCCTTGACTGGGTTCCTCCTGGGAGAAGACGCAGAGGGCGCCCAATGAAAGGTTGGAGGGAAGGGATTGAAGCAGAAATGTTAAGGTGCTCAATCCCCGAAGATTTGTGGTTTGAAAGAGAGCAGTGGAGGTTAGGAGTCGTAGAGCGCGAGGGAGTGCTGTAAAGCGACTTGTATGTATGTATTTTAATTTGAGGATGCTTCTCGATGTGAGCGCCGCCGGTCGCATCACAAAAACTATTACTAGCTGTACGGAAAAAAATGGATTACTGATTTAACGATTAAATTGTCAAAAAATATGTCCGAAATTTTTCAGATGTACATTTCACCATAGAGGGAGGCTAATTTAACGACGAGGGTGGTTAAATTAGCATTTTTCTATTGTAAAATCTGCATTGAAATATGCCGGACCCTTTTTTTAACTAAAAAATTGTCGAATCGGCAATTTTATTTTTTTCCGTATGACAAGCTTCCTCCTGTATGCATAGATTTACTAACCCAATGTACGTTAACTCACTCCAGTAGATCATGGGTTATCGGTTTGAAAATTTCATTCTCAGATTCGCTAATCCCATTTTTGTTTTGCCAAAAGGTTAGTGCCGAAGAACTTCCAGCCGGGCAAGTCACTGCTCGACCCGACGCAGAGCTTCTCGTACACGCAGCTCCAGTTCGGCGACAACTCGCCCAACGAGAAATACTACTCGAAACTGCACGACCTCAGGCAGAAACTAGTCCCTCAAGCAGAGCAGCACGTAGCACAGCGCTCCGCTCCCAAACAGCGCCCGAAGTACGAGCCAACCTACGTCTACGACACCGCCGCCTACCAGATCGAATCCTCCACCCCTAACTCGCTCCCGCACTACGTAGCCTCCACCCCGAAGGCCCACTACGTCAGCCAGTACTACCACCCCACGGCGACGGCACGGCCCAGCCTCGTCTACACCCAGTCCTCTGGCGACAGCGGGCTCGTTCACCCTAAAGCCGAATCCTCGACCGCCAAACCCGTCCTCAGACCACAATACATAGCCACCACCCCCGATTACTACTACGAATCCACCCCCGCCCCTCAATACGAGACCCCTAAACACCAGAAAAAGCTCCAGAAACTAATTGCGCCTGATTTTGTAACAGCCGCGGGCGAGCAGCAATTACGGCAGCTGCAGCGGTTACAACAGCTCCAACAAGCCCAACAACAACAGAATTACGAGGCGCAAGGGATCGAATTCGACCAGGACCTCCAGCTCTACTCGCAGCCGACGAAAGGCTTCTACGCCAATATCAAGAAAGCGGCTGTTCATACACCCAGCCCGAGCCCTGCTTACGCGACGGCGAGTCCCGCCTACGCCACCGCTCCCAGCAAGTCAGCCTACTTCGTTTCAACAGCCGCACCCCACACGGTCCGCGAGAGCAACCAGGAGGACTATGGAAACAACGAGTTGAGTGAACTCTCCGTCCAAACACCGGACGGTCGAAAGCCGCTCACCCCGGCTGAAATCAAAGCCCTCGTCAGCGCCGGTTTCCACATCCCCGAACTGAAACACCAAGACCCGAGCGTGGCAGTTCAACCGGTTCGCCGGCCGGTCTACAGCTACCAACCGGTTCAGGGGCACCCTACGCGCGCCCCTGTCACCGAAACCCCCGACTACGTCACGCGGGTGAGCCCCACCTACACGCCGACGTATACACCGGTGTATTCGACGGCCTCACCCTACGACGAGGTGGATTCCAACCAGAGGGCCACCGAACAGAGGTACCGCTCGACGGTGTCCCACCTGACCGGGAGGAAGAGGGTGACCGTGGCGGCGACGCCAGCGCCCCTATCGGCCGAGGAGGAGAAACTCGGGCTGCCACGAGATGGAGTCCGGCACTATTATAGGGTAGACGCCAGTGACAGCGGGACTGCGCCTCAAGCTTACGTCCTCGTAGGGGGACACGTTCGGGCTCCCGTCCAAGGTCCAGCGAGAGGATTGGGTCAGTATTCGAGCCTCCTGGTGTCCAGGAGTGCTGATCAAGGCAAGAAAACAGAGAAAGCGCGCTGAAATATTGTGATTAATCCATTGATGGAATCATCGATTTGATTATTTTGCAAGCCTATGATGTTGCTGAGTAGAGCTCAAACTCGGTGGGTTCCCACGATGACTCACGTACCGCGTCGATAGATCCCTCATTGGGTGGGCACTTCCTACCTTCAGGGATAGTTGGAGTGCATTTTGCAATTTGGAGCTATAAATTCTGGCTCATCTGAAAAAACACTTATGTGCATAGGTAAACAAATGGCACATACGTTGTTTTAAACCGGGCTAGAATTTTTAGTTCCAAATTGCAAAATGCAGTCCAGTTATCGGGTGAGAACAACGAGGCTGCAAATTTGATAAAATACCAAAGTACAAAATTTCATTAAAAATGTTCCTCGGAGAAATACTGATTGCAGAAGTGTATTTTCATACGCTGATGTATATTTTTCTGTTGAATTAGGAAGGAGGAGAAAACCATACCAGTGCGATCAAAATTAGGTTCTTAGAACTACAGAGTAACGTTCGTAATGATCTTCAACTTAAATGCTTTTATGTTAAGAATTGTAAATAATGTATTTAAATTAGTTTCAAGGCATTTGTGATTATTTTTCAGGGGCCAAAGAAGAACAATTTAAAAGGACCACGAGCGTAGGATGGAACTACAGTAATAAAAATTTAAAATTTCGCTCACGTTAATGGTTTAATTTAAGTTAATGATCACGGAAAAAATTAAATTGCCGATTTAACAATTCAATTGCTAAAAAAAGTGACTGCAATATTTCAACGTAGATTTCACAACACAAAAATGCTACTCTGAACCACCCCCGTGGTTGAATTAGCTTACAATAGTGGTTAAAGTAGCATTTTTGTGTTATGAAATCTACCTTGGAATATTGCAGTCACTTTTTTTAGCAATTGAATTGTCAAATCAGCAATTTAATTTTTTCCGTGAGCTCATTATACTTTTCAATAATGTATGCCAAAACAAGATTTAATCACTGAATTGAATTATCAATTTTGGGTTGAGTCCCTCGTCTGGGATTGCCATTTTTCATCTTCATGCGTTAAGAGAATGATACATGCGAGCCTGGTTCGAGTGTCTTGTTATGTTGTTATGGGTGTAGAGGAGGAAAATAAAATATCCTGTCAGGGATGCCGCGCAAATCTGTAAAAATCTGGGTTCATTGTATCTACGATTATGAACAATATATTATGATGAAATAGCAGGGCTTGCAAAGAATGGCCTCTCTGAGAGCACGATTATTTCGTGCCAAGAGAACGTAATATACAATTCGTGTGACGTAGGTGCCTACAATATGAAATACCCACATTGTTTCCAACTTCAAGGGCTTGTTTCATTGTTTCAAAAATGCAATACAAGCCAGTATACGACGTGGAAGATGATGCCGTGAAAATTGGAAGATAAACTGTCCCTTAAAGCCATTTAAGCAGAAAAAACACACTTAGGAGGAAAACTTATAAATTTTGAATGAATTATTTTGACAAGAAGATGCGAATTTTCTCGTTCCAATGTACGTAAAAAGTCTGCCCTCTCTGTCGTGCCTTAAGATTTCCCCAAGATTTGAATTGAAGAAAAAATAAAAAACGCACCGAGTTAAAGTTGAAATCGATTTTTCTAACACTGCTTAAAAAAAGGAGAAGGTCTGGTCTAAGATTTACTTTTAAAGTCTAATAAACACATTTTGGTGACAGAAGAAAAAAATATGTATCTCCGACTGTCGCATTGTAAATCTTCGCTCGTCTTTTATTTTCAAAAAGAAATTTAACCAAAATTAATCTTGACATTTTTCGTAAAATTCCTTTATTTACCGAAAATATTCGGAAAAAAATACAAGGGCATGTTCGGGGTAGTTCTTCCTCTTCCTTAAAAAAATGAAAAAAGAAAGAAAGAGAGAGAAAAATTATTTTAATCTCGCAACTTGAAGAAATCATTACACAGCTCGGCATCATTCGTTCACAACAAGAACCGAGCCAGTTTCGGGAAGTACAATCGTTCGATTCATTAGCCGCAATATCATAATTCGTGTGAATCTATTTGACTGTTGGCCAATTTTTCACGGTACGACAATGGAATTATGAGTTGGTGTGTTTAACCGAGAGTCCATTGACAAAGCTCGATTTGAAACAGGGCCGTAAATTACCTTCACTTTCATTCAAAACAAGGAATAGAGGGGTTTCCTCATGATTTTCGCACGAAAGCATGAGAGTATTGGCCCTCACTCCCACGCCCCCCCTTCACCTGGTGCCCCGCGATCTTATACGCGCTCGGTTGCATAATCCAGCGCACATGCGCGCACTGACAAGCATCCTTGTCAGATCTATCCTAAAAATAATGTGCGCTTCATGCGATATTATTGTAATATTATCAAGATAAAACTGAGAAACTTTGATAATTTGAAGTATCGACCCATGAATGGTTTCGATGGTGAGACAAATAAATTTTCTTTAAAAAAATAAGAACATATCAATTTAAAAATACGATATAAATATTAATTAAAATAAAAAATAAACTACGAATAAATTATTAACTCTAGAAAATGGTCCAAAAATATGTTTTTAAATTAAAACAAAATTCGCTTTGACCTGAGGACTTTTTTTAGTATTTAAAAAAAAGAGTGAGATATTTGTTTTTCCAATTCAAAGAAATGAGACTTCGTCATAGATGACAAAATTTATTTTCTTCAAATTAGAATTTAAAAAAAAAAAATATTTATCCACCAAAACAAAGTCTCTCTCTCTCAAAAAAAAAAAAAAAAATTCTTTACCTCAAACGAATTTTCTTGATATCAAGGAAAATTTTGTTCAAATTTCTTTGACTGTTTTTTTCCAGTAAAAATAAAACGTCCTCAGAGAAGTAAACTGATTTTCATACTGACGAGGACGCGATGTTTATAATAAGCGGAGCATTTTCGGTTGAGATCCGGCATTGTATGTGAGCAACAATCGAGGACCATTACTCATGTGTTTTAAGAGTATAAAGGGAAACACAACAAGAGAGCGGCGACCGTAGGTTTCTGCATGATTTTGTTTTGTCCTCTGACCTAGTAGTCTTAGCCCAGAAAATTATTCAGATGAGACTGTCATCACGGTCTGACGGCTCACGGCTTTATTCGGCGTTGAAAAAATGACGCTTTAAATTCGCTTGGAAAGGAACAGGAACAAACCTTGAGTATAAAACATGTCGCTCTCCTTTCGATTTTAAGAAGAAGTGTTAAGTGTTCCTCAGGTCTGTAGATAGATGATAACAATTAATTTTAAGCCGCTGATCCCGTAAATAACCTCATTTTTTTTTATCGTTTTCCACAATTCCAGAAAATCTATCCTTTTTTGGAATAGCTTCGTGCGCTATTTTTTGAAGATTGTGAAAAGTCACTCTAGAAAAAATTTATTTTTTTGAGGAACTGGAAGCTGATGAAGATAATTTGAGGTTATTGTCGCATTCAGTGCTTTGAATTACGCTGGAATTATCTATCTGAAGACCTGGGAAAGTCTTGACACTTTCCCTTGGAAAGCGGCAAGAGAGTTTTCCCCGACATTTTCCCGGAAAAAATGGATGTTCTAGAGACCTGGGGGATGATGGGAAAAACGGATTTCATTTTTGTGCTCAAGATCACAATGTACCAGTAATACACACAGCCACGATTCAACGATATATTTTACTTGTTTCTTGTTGCATTGTGTTCTCAAAGAGGTATTACATACTTGATACTTGCAGTGGAAACGGCCATAAATTCCTTAAGAATCACATTGCATTATCTGACTGCGAGTTAGGGGGGAAAAATAAATACATAAACAAACTGCCAAAACTTGCCATGATAGGTTAAGGCTGTATCAAGTAATATACTTAATTTTAATTCAGAGGCATGTTCTACGTGTTAAACTACAATTAATTATAAAATTGCACCACACCAGACAAAGTATCACCCATTTGCAATTCTGAATCACTGTTGCCACCGTGTTGCTCTGGAAACATAATATTAGAGGTTAATTTTAGTAAATTCATGTTACCTACTTACTACCAAATTTTAATATAGTTACCATTGTGTAATGTAAATAAATAATTGTAAATAAATAATACTTTTTTAAGCGTAAGCATGTGCGTTCTTATTGCTCTTGAAAATTTATCCTCAGGGTTACTCCCTTGCGAATAGATAAGCATCAATGATTGGTGATGTCATTTTAAAATTGAACGAAACAGTTACAAGGCGACCGTTAACAGTATTGGCTTTCCTCCGTGACACAATTATTATAATGGATCCATCTAAATGTTTATCAAGTTTTATGCAAAACACTATGAATTTATTTAAACATAATTGTTGTTATAGGTATCTAATTTATTGAAGTAAAAGATAGTAATTGTCGCCTTGATACCTTAATATCAGTTTATTTCAACACAGCACTTCGCACAGCATGAATTGTAATACACTCATATTGAGGTATCAAGGCTACAATTACTATCCTTTACTTCTCTTATGAATTTAACTCAACAATTTTACTTAAATCACTCCTTCGAAAAATCGTCGCAGGTTGCTCATTTTGGGGACACGAAGCTTAAATAGACAGACTCTGCCACCTCACGACGAAATATAATTCGTGGGCGGGTCCCGAAGTCAGTGGCGATTCTGCAAGTTGGCAATACTGTTTTCCTCCATTTAAAGCCACTATTAAAATCGATTTTAAGCGAAAAAAGCTGCCTCACCAAGAATAAATTATTTTAAATCCATTTAAATGGAGGAAAAATTGTGTTGCCAATTTTCAAAAATCGCCACTGCCCGAAGTTCAGGCCATATGAATGTCTGAAGTTTTCAGATCGTTAATCCGGAAACGTGAGGAGCAGCTGCCGAAGTTCAGCTCACATATTTGAAGTAATTAGGTACTTCGGTTGACTCTATAGAGGTACGTCACATGCGTCACCGAAACTTCGGCAGCTGGCGCCCTCAAGTTTTCGTATGAACGATCCAAACACTTGACAGATCCATTTAACTTGAACTTTGGGTCTCGCATGCACGAGATTTTTTTCTCCTTGTATGCCACCTCACCTCAGACCTCCAATTAAATTACAAAGAAAAGATGGATACTCATTTTTTAGGTGAATATAAAAACTTTTCTGCCAGGAAATTATGCCAAAAATGCACCTTTTTCTGGCTAAGAGCTTTCCAAGTTCAGAGGGAAAATTGTTGATCTATAATAGGAATTATCATAGGGTAATTTTTTTCCAGTATAAAATTAGAATTCAGAATTTTTATGTATGTCAACAGGTTTTTATAAATAGGAACAAAACTTATTTTCCCAGGAACGAGCCGATTGGAGATTTTTGGAATCCCTCATCAAATCAGAAATCAATTTCAAATGTTGGATATGCAGTATATTTTGACAAATTGGTTCATTGGAAAAAAATTAGTGTTTAATGAGTAACTTTCAGATATAGCCCAGATTATAAACACATATTCAATGAAAGAAAAACAAAAATGGTTTCCTAATTCATGATTTTTTTTTCTTTTTTTCTTTATGGCCACTATGTTTAGTTCTCTATCTTAGTGAGTATTTCGACCAAATATTCTAGAGGCCCTTAAAGGTTCAAATACAGATTTAGAAAAGCCTGGAAAAGGCTGGAATTTTAGGTGCCATGGAGCCCTAAAGTAAATTTTTAGGATTTTTGGCTTCTTATGAATGGTGGAATTTGAGAGCCCGATACTGAAATTTCGCTGGAGAAAAACCGCTTGGGACGGACTGCCATGGGTGGAAATAGGGGTGGTGTGGGGGGGGGGGGGCTCGGCTTTCCATAGAAATCTTTATACACGATATATCTTTTATGCTGAAAATTGGATCAATTTTTGCGTTGGAAGAATAGCTTGAAATTGTTCCTGAGAAGACTCCATTTTTCAAAATTTTCCGGAAACGGTCCACCGGACCCCCCTCTAAAGCTAGAGGAATTCCTCAAACCTTCCTTTGGAGCGAAAAGGGTACTGTAGATCCCCCTTGATACTGAAGACCCTCTTGCCCCTCCCCCGAAAAGTTCCTACTTCCGCCCATGAAAACTGTTCACACAAAGGTACAAAAAATCATGGATCGAGTTGCTGTTTCTTGGGAAAAATTCTAAAGTCTGCCAATCATTCTTTCGGCATGTAGTTAAATTTCATAGTATGACGATTACTATGTGTGACATCCCTAATTTTAGGGCTACTTTAATATTTAACTGCCCTTGAATAAAAAGACCGTGGAGGCTGGAACGGTGGGGAAGTCGTAGCCTTAAATGAACAATGCGTTTTTTGAGAAACGTGAAATGCCTTCAAATTAGAGAGTATGCAATCCGCAAATGTGCGGGCCCCTGAGCCTGAGCGCTGATCCGGCCCTGCGAGTTGATGTCTTTACTGATCTTACAATCAGTTTCATGTAAAGGTACACAATGTCAATGTCACAAGTCACATCCGCGACTGGTCAGTGGGTCAGGAAAAAACCCGCGGCGTGTCCTGATTTTGGACGGCGCATTTCCATCGACAAGTCATAAACAGAGATAAGTTAGAGGAGAATCATCCTTTTTGACATGCGGGGGGAATCAAGCAGTGTGCCATCGCATCAGGACAATATCTTCGTACTCAAAGCAGATGAGGAAGGACGTAGAGTACCGTAGAGACCGTCCGCACGGAGAGGGAAATCACTATATTGATGTAGAGTCACTTTCTATTTAAAAAATTAAGTGTAACAGGATGGAATGATTCCACAAAACGATAATTCACTGTTGATTTTTTTCTCTTCTTCTATTTGCAATAGACACGAAGAGACAGCATTCCGAACAGCCTGTAGTGTAAGATAAGGAGGACAAGTCAACGCTTTTACCTTGAAGCTATCATACCTCAAAGTGCCTTCAATGCGTTGGCACACAATTTAGCTTACACGTCCGTAATTAATTCTGATTCTCGGCAGGAACTAATTTGATATTACAAAATACAAATTCAAACAGCTCTCTTTGTTTTCTCAGCCAAAGCGTATGTGAACTGGGCAGAGAATCCAAATTCGAGTCCATTGTCTGTGATTTTGGAAAGAAAAAAAAAAAAAAAAAAAAAAAAAATGAAATTACCTTCACATGTAATTGTGGCAGCAGGATAAAAACAATTGTATCCTATGTATACCTATCTATACCTCTAATAAGTTGATAAAGTTCCTCCAGAAGATGCACCCAGGGATTGTATACATAGGATAATGTAAGTATATAACTCGCAATTGTAGAGCGACGTTTAATTTATTTTTTTTTTTTTTGGTAATTCTTCCATTTAATCCATATCTAACAAGACAGCTGTGATTGTTATCAGCGGCTCCTTATTTGCAACTACTGGAAAATGGGGCAGTGGCGTTGATGGTCTAAAATTGGTTTTTATTTAATGAATTTGGGATTCATGTTTGAGTGAGCTGATAGCGAATACAGTTTACGTTTGGTCAACGGTGGACATGTATTGAAATATTAGACTTGTAACGTTGCCATGAAATATTACTTTTCAGTAGGATGCTGCGTGTGAGTTAAATCACAAGTAAATTCATCATGTAAAGCAATATTTTTAGACTAACTAACCGCTTTTAACTAACTTTACTTCCTAACCGTTTCACACGTTCATTTGTAATTCTAGGGAGAGTTCGAGGTACTCTTTTTCTCAACAAACGTAGCACTCGAATATTCAACTAAAAACTATGATCTTTAAGAACCTTAAAACTGCCTTACTTAGATAATATTTCAAACGAATGATGACCGGACCTCGTCTCACAAAACAGAATGACCTCTGTTTGCTGAGATGTTCAGCACTTATGTCATTCAACCACAAAAGGCCTTCAAATCTCTTAAACTAGAATGAGGAAATATGAAACGATGATGAGGATGAGCATATGCATCTGGATCCAAAATTATGGGTAGAATGCTTTTAAAAGACACATAATCAAGTCTTGAAGTAATGAAGAGTCTCTCTAAGTCACTGTAACACAACGGAAGATTGCATCCATGCGGAGAAACATCAAATTAGACAGATTAAGTGTGCCAGCTGTTAAACTCAACTTATTCCCGTGATGGCTTACAATCATGAGCTGCATAATCCGCGGCGTATGCGTTCCAAAGAATAATGTAAGCCAATGATCTCGGATGGGCCGTGTTGCATAATCCTGTAGCGGATTCCGTGCATGACATCTCTTTCGCGCCACGGTCGCGTCGTTTCAACTGAACATATTTCTGCCAAACGGAGCTATGTGCATTATAACGTGAGCCCTGTTATGCACATATTCTTATGGGTCTCAGGGCTCATGTTATAATGCACATAGTTCTGTTTGACAGAAATACGTTCAACTCAGTGACCGAATGACTCTCTTCCTTCAGCCGCACGCTGAAAAGCCGGACATGCACTCGTGCGTTATGACGCGTATCTGAGGATGACATGCGTTAAATCGTCGCTCCTCCGGCGTAAGGGCGTATCGAGATTTCTGCATGAGCCCTAGAAAGCATGGATTTATTCGTAAAACAGGGCTCACGTGAAAATTGGGATACCATATGCATATACCATATACCATGCATGAGCCCTAGAGAGCATGGATTTATACGTCAATGCATACCATATACCATGCATGAGCCTTAAAAAGCATGGACTCATACGTAAAACAGGGCTCACGAAGAAATTGAGATACCATATACCATGCATGAACTCCAAAAAGTATGGATTCATACGTAAAACAGGGCTCAAGTGGAAATTAAGATATCACATGCATACCATATACCATGCATGAGCAATAGAAAGCATGGATTTATACGTACAACAGGGCTCACGTGAAAACTGGGAGACCAAATACCATGCATGAGCCCTAGAAAGCATGGATTTATATGTAAATCAGGGCTCACGTGAAAATTGGGATACCATATGCATACCATATACCATGCACGAGCAATAGAAAGCATGGATTCATACGTAAAACAAGGCTCACAAGAAAATTGGGATACCAGATGCATACCATATACCACATGCATGAGCCCCAAAAAACATGGATTCATACGTAAAACAGGGCTCACATGAAAATTGAGATACGCCCTTACATCCGAGGGGCGACGATATGCGAGGGGCATTCAACTTTCATAGAGAATAACGTCGTATGAACATTCGGGCGTTGTCAGGTTTCCTCTGATAAAATATATGAATTTTCTGAGAGAAATTTGTAACTTTATTTCAGAGGCAGCGTATTTTTTCTACCTTGCAATCAGACCTCTGCCATATGAGGCAATATAAACGAAGAGGCAAAAGTCGACTTCGGAGGTCAACGGCTTGATGATGATTAATGAGTGACTTTTTGAGCATAAAATCAGATAAAATTTGCCGAATGATGACTGATGAAAATCTGGGCGAGCATTTTCTTAGGCGAGTTTTTGCAAATTAGGCTAGGGTCGCTGAACCAATCGATTAACTCTTTGGTCTCAGTCATCATTGGGCGAATCTAAGTGTTGACTTCCGAAAGTTACTTTTGAGCTCTCGGCAAACGATCAAATTCCTGGACCAGCCCCCATTCACGTGTCGGGCGTTATCAGTTTTGAAATAGTTACATTTGAGTTTTCAAATGAAAACAAGGCAGATATGATCCGTTCAGTAAAAAATGATGTATGGTGGCACTCCAATTAAAACAAAAAAGAATGTTGCATAGTGACCAACAGTCATTAAATGGTCTATTTTGATCAAAATTGGATCGGAGTTTGATCTCAATCTTCTCAATCGGCCTTTATTCTATAGGAAATATAGCGGAATATATTTTCTCTATTGTGTTTCTTCAAAATTCCAAGGAATTTTATTCGTTTTTTGATCTACAGTTTACTTGAACTACTTCAGAGAAAGCACTAAGAGTTCTCAAAATTCAATATTTTATCATTGGATCTTTGATAAAATTTGAGGTTGATATTTTTCCATTCGAAAGCTGGGGCAAAAAATCAATTACTGAGGTGTTCTTTCCGAAATCCCTAATAATGTTCAAGTAGCAGATAAATCGATTTACCGCACACCACGATGGAGGATGTAGATTCGATCGACATGCACCGATCGAAAAATAAAAACGTTAATCGATTAACACCGATTCCATCGACAAATGATTTAAAACCGGTGTCGATTCGATCGAAGAACCCGCGAATCGATCGACAAAATCTGTGAATTGGTGGAATTTTGTCGATTGAATAACGTTTATGTTTTTCGATCGAACCATACTCTACGCTCGATACACCATCGATCTACTTGAGGATCCGACTGCAGTTATGCGGTCTGAACGAGGCAGTACTTCTGCCGTACCGTAAGGAAGAACGTCGTATGAGCAATTAGGGGTTGCCAAATTTCCTTCGACAAAACTTAAATTTCCACGAGAATTTCTGAAGATTTCTCTTCCGATTTTTCAGAGGATTTACTCCATAATTCGATTTAAAAAGTCTGAAAGTTTCAAGGAAAAAATTCACAACTTTTTCTCAAAATTTTATATTTCCTCAGAGGAAATTTGGCAACATTCGATTGATTCTACGCCTTTTCTACTTAGAACAGCAGACTTCCTGGATGTGCTCAACGTAGCGCGCGCGCGCCACGCCGTACAGTGGATCGAGTCAATAGGAAAGGTACACTGAAAAAAAAGTGGAAGTGGGATTGACCATAATGGTATAGTAAAAAAAAATATGGTGATAAAAAGCCAAATAATGGTCGATTTAAGCATCTAGATGAAAGTGAGAATCATACTCGATATAAAAATTACCATACCCGGATTGTAAATATCAGTTAGGTGTGTCTGTCCATCGTTTAGGTATTTCTCACCATCAGCTGGGTATTTTTTACCATACGATGAGTTAAAAGTATGGAATAACATGGTAACACTTGCGTTTGATATCTGTAGGCATCTGTATGCGACTGGTCATGGTGTTGGTAGGTTAAATTTACCATACTGGTATAGTCAGCGTGGTGAGAGCTCCCGCTTGACTGCGCTGCGGTCTGTGGTCCGCCATTTTTCGTTTGTCTGTTTGTCAGTTATAAATTTATCACGTTGAGGGTCGGAGTCCGTGGCTGTGTTTTATTGATCCATATTAATCCATGTGAATCCACGCGTAATTTGCCCAAATTTGTGTTCGAATTGTCCCTAAAGCTACCGTCTTCTCTTCGAATCTATCTATATTGATCTGCCACATACATTTTCTGAGATTTTTTCGTTATTCGTATCGACCAATTTCTGGAGGTTAGGAGTTGCTACAATGAATCTGGCTTGCAAAGTGAAGGAATCCTGAAAATTTGAAAACCTTCGCAAAGTTGTTCTGCAATCCAGTGAATATCGGTTCTGTGTAAAGTCATTTCGAAAACATAAAAGTGCGGAAGTAATTTGAAAATAATCGACTAGAAGTGATTTTTGAATACTTCGTTCGTAGGTATATCTATATTCTTGTTAAAATTTTCGAAGCTCAACATACTCAGATGAAGAGACAAATGTGCGTGGGATTGATGTTTAACTGTAACTTTAAGCAAAATTTGGCAGCTTCTGCCCCCACCGTGAACCGTGCGATTGGATTTTCATGTAGTGTCTTTTGTGGGTATATTTTGAACTATCTATTTATTATATGCAATTAAATTTTCCGTGGATCTGATTTAGTCTGTAAATGATACCTTAACGCGAATAACAAGTATGGTTTTGGTATCATTTACTTGAAATCAGTGAAGCAATTATCTGCTATTTCTCGTTGAAACTGTCTTTAACTGCCATTGATTGTGTATGTAACGGAATTTCTAAAAGTAAGATGTAAGTAAAATATCCACGACTTTCATCAAAAGCATTTAATATATAAGATGAGTGGATTTTAGAATCTACAAGGTTTGTCGCAGCATCTGGATGCTTGAAATTACCATACTAGTCAGTCGGGAACGCCACACTGGCACTGTGTCGCATAGTGTCAGCCGTATCGTGTTATTTACCATACCGGTATATTGGTAACTATGCTGCAGCTTCACTGTGTAAAAAATCAAGTAGACAGTATGGTAAATAACACCCAAACTCTGGTAAATCCCACCGATTATTTTTTTCAGTGTAGGACAAAATTTGGGGGCTGTAAAAGCTTATAACTCCATTTATACACAATTTTGAGGTTCTAAAAGTGGTTCCATTGGTTTCATCGTAAAATTTTCTACTCAAAACACTCCTTGAAAGATAAAATATGACAAACTAGACATCGAAAATTTGCAGTTTATAAGTCAAACATTGTATTTGTTGATTTTACCTTTGTTTCCCGATCACTTGGCTTCAGATTTTAGGTCTTGCTAGGCGATAGCTATTTCGATGCTACGATCATCATCAGGCCCCTTGGTTTGGTAAACACATGTACGTAAAACACTATAAGTCACACGGTATTATTAAAATTTACTAAAACTTTATTCCTAACGCGTCCTTATCACCGGTTTTCCGGCCGTTTTCCTGCGAGTGTTTTTAATGAGTGTTTTAATAAATTTCTAGTAAAATTTAACAATAGTATACCATGTGACTTACAGTGATTTACGTATATGTGTTTACCAAACCAAGTGGCCTGATGATGATCGTAGCATCGAAATAGCTATCGCCTAGCAAGACCTAAAATCTGAAGCCAAGTGATCGGGAAACAAATGTAAAATCAACAAATACAATTTTTGACTTAAACTGCAAATTTTTGATGTCTAGTTTGTCATATTTTATCTTTCAAGGGGTGTTTTGAGTAGAAAATTTCACGATGAAACCAATGAAACCACTTTTAGAACCTCAAAATTGTGTAAAAATGGAGTTGTAAGCTTTTAAAGTCCCCAAATTGTGTCCTACCTTTCCTATTGGATATTTCCTATATTTAACAAATAAAAATCATCCCGATAAAAAGAATTTCAACTTTAAATCAAAAATTTTAAGTCCGACCTCTCTGATTGACTCGACCCATTGTGCGCCGCCGCACCGGGGGAGCTATCCTGGGACGCGGGAACCCTGGCGCGTCGCGATGCCCGTCGACGTCCAGTGAATCCAGTTACAGCCGATCGCGACTCTAGCGGTGGATCAGTGAAAGTTATTAGCTCGTGCTTGGGTTTGCGGTTGGCGCTGACCACCGTAAGGGGCCCCCGGTGCCCCGCGGTTGCCGCGAAGGGTCAGAGAATCCTAGTCACCTCGGCTTCAAAATCGTAGTTTCTCGTGGTGGGATGGCAAGCCATAGAGCCGGGGCCCACGGAGAAACGGTCCGCGGTAACCTTGAGGTAAAAGTGTAAACGGTCGGCTCCTCTTCAGTTGCGGCTATTGTTTGGCCCTGTGTTCGTGAATTTGTGCCGTTTCATGACGGGTGAGTTCCACCTGCACTAATTACCTACTTGTGTGGATTACATGATACGGTCAGGTCCTTGCTGCGCAGGTTAGTGCTTCTGAGGTATATGGATCACTACGCAGAATTAGACTTCCTCAAGAGGTGTCCTCGTAGAAAAATGTCAAGCAAAAAACGTTAAGCATATCAAAAACACCATTTTTTTTTATATACTTGGAAAAAAATGTATTTGAGTACAACGCAACTACACCACTGGAAAAAAATACATTGGATCTAGAGTCCAGATTCTTGAAAGCATTGATAAGAAAAAATGCTCTTGATTCAATCAGATTTTTGCTTAGATCAAAAGGAAATCCGCTCAAATTAAGAGGCTTGGTTCTTGATTTAAGCTTAAATCTGATTTAATCAAGAGTGTTTTTTCTAGTCCATGTTTTTAAGAGTCTGGACTCTAGATCCAATGTGTTTTTTTCCTATGCACAAGTATTTTATTGTATCTATGCACATGATATAAAACTAAACCAATTGCATTAAATTTACAGAGTAACGTAAAATCTGTTACACATATCTCTCTAAAAGTACAAACATTTTGCTTCTTTTATAATGAAGAACATTTAATTTGACTCCGTGAGAAACATAACAGCAAATGCTATTTTAATTACTCATTAAATGATCAACTAATTATACAAAATGTTGCTCAAAAATGATCTGTGTTACTTCTCAAGGAGTAAAATCAACACATTTCTCATTAATTTTAGTTTTTGAATGATTTTAATGCCACAAAATACATTGCGCCAACATTTGGTGGTGTAATTTCAAAATAGGGCAAGTTGTCTGTTCACGAATTGATATGATATGACAGGCTCCAGGACATTTCGTCGACGATTTTTTGTCCGAGCACCTGTTTTGTCCAGAGGCGGACTGGTAGTCGAAAAGTTAGGAGGCGACCTAAATGTGGGGGCCCTTCCTGTCGTTCGGGGGCCCCTTTAAGAAGGTCCGGGGGCCCTCCCCTTTTTTGGGGAAATTTTTGAAAATTTCACACTTTTAAACGCAATTTTAAGCATTATTGGAGTTAAAGTCTACAGTTCTTGAACTTCAAAATAACCCATTCTCAGGATTCTTCGGGGGCCCCTTTCATCACGTAGCTCTAGGCGACCTCTCATGTCTCTTAGAGACAAATTTTCAAGGATTTTGGGGCCTATTAGTGACCGAAAAGGATAGGAAAATTACAACATTACGGGGGAAAAAAACAATGACTCGAAAAAAATTCGCCGTGGGGGCCCCTTCGGGACCCCCGCGGCAAATTGTTAGGGGGCGATCGCCTCCCCGCCCCCATGGCCAGTCCGCCCCTGGTTTTGTCCAGTAGTTTACGTCCACGCGTAAAATAAGCAACTGTGACTTAGTCCAAGCATTATATTTTAGTCCGTATGAAAATCATATTATTACGAGACTATCGAAATGAGAAAAATTGAGAGAGAAGGAGGTGTTGTTATGGTGACTAATTTTGTAAATGAAATGTTACTTTTTCCTTTTGATTCATCTTTTCAAATTGTCATTGGTGAATATTTGGTTTTATTTCTACCCTTAATATTTTTAATATGAAGTATACCTTGTATACACCTTTTTTAATGAAAATATTACTTCATTTTAAAAACATTCACATTTTTAAAACGTGGCAAGCATCCTTTCTAAGAGATGGGATCGATATTAATATCATTTAGCCGCAGTGATGTTGAAAGAAACTGTTGAGGAAAAAAACCAAGAAGCTCGCAATCATTGGTATTTTTACTTCGTCCTTTTAGAGTCAAATGCGTCCAATTTTAAGCGTTTGGTTACAAGTGCACCACGCTGCAGCACAGTAAAAGCACAAAATATAAAAGAAAAAATTAAAGTCCTTTGTAAGTCATTTGACACGGAACCACCTGAATATTCACAAAACACACATTATATTTTCCTTTACATATATTTTCCATCGATTTAAATGAGAATAATCCACGCAGAGTGTGCAAACATTTCAAAATTACGAGTTGAAAAATGCTGACTCCGCGAGTTTAAATATTAGAGCCGAACACAGAGCGAAGCTGCCTACAAACCTAAGTGGATACTTCACGCATTACGCAATGCTTGAAGTATCCACTTAGGTTTGTAGGCGTCAATGCACGGTGTGCGTTGACCGCCCTCCCGCCGCGCCGAGTCGCAGTTGGCCACGGCGCCTAAAGCAACTATTTCACAACAGAGGTGTTGCACAGTATCATACGAAATTGAAGGCGCTCCGACAAATTAAGGATGACAGGCACCCTTTAAGAGTACGGAGTTTCCCTCGCAAAATAAATCAAGATACTCCGGCACAAAAAGAGGGCGATAGTCCAAAAACTCAATAAGTATTTAATGACGTTTAGCATAATTGTTGAATGTCATTAGAGAAAAAAGTGACTCGATTTAGGCAGAAATATTCTTCAGTATGCAGTCAAGAAGATTTTATTTTAAATCAAGAAGAAAGTAGCTGAATGAAAGCGGGTTTCTGTTTGATGTAAGTGACTTTTCTTTTTCTGTAAGCATCTTTTCTTCTTTAAACAAGCATTGTTTTCTTTATTGATTCATGAGGAAATTCTCTCGGCGGTAAATTCGAGCTTATTTCTGCTTAAATCAAGTCACTTTTTCCTGTAATGAAAATCAAAAATCATGCTAAACGTTATCGAATACAGATACTAGGACTTGCATGTATTATTATATGAACTTATTAACTTTGGGTCTCAATTGGTAAGTGGACCAAAACTCGTAAACTGCTAGAAAAACAGGTGCGTGGACAAAAAATTGTTGCCGAAATGTCCTATAACCTATTCCCTATTCTCCTTTACTTCACATGTAAGAGGCAAGGCAATTATAACGTTTTTTTACCAACAGTTTCTCAACTTTCAGTGGGTATTTAGATCAAGTTATTATAAAATTTCTTTACTGAAATACGCCCTTAAGTTAAAGATCAATTATTGGAAACAACTACATGAAAATGGGACAATAAGTTTTCCGGAGCAGAAAGACTTGTTATAATTCATTCAACTATATTTGATAAAATCACAATTCTTTGAATTAACTGCCTAAAAATGTTCATTTTTCATTGTAAAATTTACCGCGAGATGCTCCGCATGTCATCAAAAATTATCTAGGGATCGGTATCTTGAGGCGCAACTTAAAGCACCTTCGAGAGTTCTTAGTGTGCATTGAAATTCCTCGAGACACTTTAAATGAGCTATCGTTTCTGGGAAGTTCGGAAAGAAATTAAAATGTCGGCCTAAATGTCCGTGTAATATACGGTTTTTAACGAAGCGTCGCGCCGTTTCGTATGCGGCGTGTCTCCATCTCCATCCGTATTCTGCCAAAACGCCTTCAATAATTTATACATGCAACATGGACATCCACAGAGCACGAGTAGTTGTATCCAAACGTCTGCACCACCATCCTCGCGTTCCGTCGTACAGTGGATCGCGTCAATAGAAGAGGTCGGACCAAATCTGGAAACTTTATAAACGCTTATGAACTTAGTTCATAAAAAATTTGGGGGTTCTAAAAGTAGATCTATTGGTTTCCTCGTGCAATTTTTTCATCTTTTCATCTGTCTTCAAAAGACAATTCATTCCAAATATCCGAAGTTCTCCAGGTCATGGAAATTGAACGGTTGATAAATCAAACATTTCGGTTTAACCGATATTTCTGGTGAAGAATATGATACTTAATACCAGAACGGCTCCGTAAATTGTAGTTTACTACAGACAAAGGTGTCCTGTATAAACATGTTCTAAGCCTCTTGTACAATCTCAGCTTTCTTGGAAGGTGGCACAATTTCAAATGACACATAAAACGTTGTGAACCTCTGGTAAAACTTCGATCGTAATGAACGCATATAAACCGATGAAGTTTAAATGTCTCGGCCTTCGGTGCAGAGATCAAATGCTCGAATCTCGTGTCTAATACGCCAAAGCTGCTATTACAGGTGACATTAATAGATCATTACATAAAGTTACCCGAAAGCTCTTTGAAACGTTGAAAAGCTTCGATGAGATAGGGCTGCACCAGAGCAACGGGACCGCGAGAATGTGGTTAGCGGTGCGGTTTGGCCCGACACGCGCAAAAAATGGTTACAATGGCACATGCCGCCGCGCTAAGGAAAAACGCCGTATGAACATTCGAGAGTTGCCAAATTTCTCCGCATAAAACATGTATTTCTTAGGAAGTTATGCATATTTTTCCGTGGAATTTTCAGACGTTTGCAACGTCTGCAAATTGCAAACAAAATAGAGATGTTGCAAGTGTGAGGGATTTGCGATTTGACCATTGATTCTTATGTAAAAATTCGCGAAAAACACGATGGAGCCACTGGTTTTCCCTAAAATCATCTGCCAAGCTCAAAGAAAGCTCTCGAAGTGAGGCCAAAATGGAGGGGATATCCCACCCCACCCTAAGAGTCCACCTCTACATCAAAACAAACTCTCCATGCATAGATAGGGAGCAAATACATTAGCAGGGTTGCCACTTCATTTGGAGACTCCAAAACTGAAAACACGGCAACCCTGCTAATGTATTTGCTCCCTATCTTTGCATGGAGAGTTTGTTTTGATGTAGAGGTGGACTCTCAGGATAGCGTGGGATATCCCCTCCTTTTTGGCCTCACTTTGAGAGCTTTTTTTGAGCTTGGCAGATGATTTCAGAGAAAACCAGTGGCACCATCGTGTTTCTCGAGAACTTTTACATAAGAAACAATGGTCAAATAGCAAATCCCTCACACGCATGCAACATCTCCATTATCTGAAAAAATTGACGAAAAATATTAGCAATTTTTTCAGTAAAGGGTTTTATTGAAGGAAATCTGGCAACGTCTAAAGGCTCATACGACGTTTTTCCTTAGGACGGCAGAATGGCACATGGTAATGAGCAGGCAGCGGATCAAATCTCCGCGACGGACGCGCGCGGCCACGCGTCTCGATCTTGAGGGCGCGCGATTTCAGGCCACGGTTCAAGGAGAAATAAACCACGCTACGGAAAAACGCCGTATCAACTCTCAGCCACTGCCAAATTTGTCGCGATAAAATACGAATTTCCCAGGAAACTTACGAATTTTCCCCTGTGAATTTTTTCAAGAATTTCATTCGGTGTTTTCTCTGTTATAACTGAGAATGCTCAGGATTGATATTTATCGCATCGTCTTGAGGACTTATTTTTCGGCAGGAAATTTGGCAAAATTTTAATGCTATTAAGGTGTTTTCGTTAGCTTTGCAGAAATGTGCCGTGCACCAGACATCTGACACCTGTCTCTGAGGCTTGTTTGGGTCAATAAATGCGGGACGCACTTCAATTATACGTATATTTCTGCCAAATGGAACTATATGCATTATGGCGTGAGCCCTGTTATGCATATAGTCTTATGAGTCTCAGGGCTCATGTCTTAATGCACATATTTCCGTTTGGTAGAAATACGTCCAATTATTCTCATAGACAGTTATACTGTTGACGTAAGCTAGCAGGGAGCCAGAATGACTTAAAACAACGAGACATCACGCTGCAAAAACTTGGTTAAAAATATTTTTTTCTATATAAAAAAAATCCAATTAAAATAAATATTTTTGCTTAATAAAATATTTATCTTATTTTATCAAAGAAACGCTTATTCTACCAGCAGTAAAATAATCCGAGATCCAGAGTGACAAGATCTTCAAGCATTTTGTGTGTGTGTTGTGTAACTTTCAAGCCTTTTCAGTGTTTAAGCAGAATTTCTTTTTGCAAAACTGGGAGATGCGAACATCAAAACTACTCTACGACACGCGCGACTGACCTATCATACGAATGACTTTTATCGCAAAATCTGGGAGTGCTCTATCAGAGCAAGGTTGCCAAATCAGACCAATTAACATAAGTCTCATAAGTAAATAACTTATTTTCGTCCACATATGTTATAACTGATCAATCCAGTGTGATAAAAATCCGGATATACGGCTACTGATGGGTGTATTTATCACATTTTGAACTTGCTATAATATGGAAATGAGTAGAAATTGTCATACTCTAGTGGCCGACATTGCCGTCCCTTCCCTCTCTTTAATCCAAAATCGGAGTGAAGGGATGGTGTAAAGGGAGGAAAGAAAGTAAAAGTAGCATACGTGAATGTTAACGACAACGGTTTTAAGCTCTTACTAAGCTGCTGCAGTCTTCTAGTTTGCTATTTTTGTCTTACGTCCTTCACCCTAACGGCAAATTAGTGTAACTAATAAAGAAAAATCCCGATCAAGAAGATAAAATTCGGGAATATTGAAAACTTGACTATTTTGCAAATATCAAGCTAAAATTGGATTTTTTTTTTACTAGGAAAGGTTTATCTTTAAAGAATTGCAAGAGACATGATACATCATGATTGATGACATCTTTTGAAAGCAAGAAGCTCCCTCGTAAATAATTAAATGGAGTGACGAAGACAAAAAGTGAGCGGTAGTAGAAGAACTTACTAAGTCCTAGTATCTGTATTCAATAACGTTTAGCATGATTTTTGAACTTCATCAGAGGAAAAAGTGACTTGATCAATCAGAAATATGCTCCACTTTACCGCCGAGAAGATTTCCTTATGAATCAATAAAGAAGGTAATGCTTGTTTAAATGAATTATGCCTATATGAAAAGAAAAGCCACTTACTTCAAGCAAAAACCCGCTTTCATTCAGCTATTTTATTCTCAAATTAAAAAAACTTCTTAAGGCATACTCAAGAATGTTTTTTCCTATATCATGTAAATTTTTTCTTTAATGAAATTCGAAAGTTATGCTAAACTTATTAAATACGGTGCTAGGACTTAGTGAGTTTTTGGACTACCGCTCTCTTTTTTGCCGTAGTATCTTGATTTATTTTCCGAGGAAAACTCCGTACTCTTAAAGGATACCTGTCATTTTTGATACGTTGGAGAGCTTTCAATTCCGTGTGGTACTGTGCAACACCTCTGTTGCGATCTAGTTGCTTGAAGCGCTGCGGCGCGGCGCGGCGGGCTAGGGTGACCAGCGCGACACGCGCACTGGCGCCTTCAAACCTAACTGGGATACTTCACGCATTGCGCAATGCGTGAAGTATCCCTGTTAGGTTTGTAGGCGCTACTGCGCGAGTCGCGCTGGCAGCACGCCGCCTCGCGCTGCTTCGCTCTGTGTTTGGCTCTGATATTTGAACTCGCGGAGTCAGCATTTTTCAACTAATAATTTCGAAATGTTTGCACACTCTGCATGGATTATTCTCATTTAAATTGATGGGGAAAACATACATACATACATATGAGTCGCTTTTATAGCGCTCTTTGGCGCTTTACGACGCCTAATCGCCACAAAGCTTGGTCCTCCCCCAGGTCATCAGGGAGTTGACACTCCCTCATCTCACTCAACACCCCCTGTCGCCAACCTCTCACTGGGCGTCCCCTTCGTCTCCTCCCAGGAGGAACCCAATCAAGCATCTTTTTTGGCAGCCTCTCTTCCGTCATCCTATTGACATGACCATACCAAACAAGTTGTTTGGTCATGACGTCGAACACGATTTATTAAATAAAAATATAATGTGTGTTTTGTGAATATTGAGGTGGCTTCGTGTCAAAATTCCCGTCAAGGCTTGAACCAAGTCACTGTTGCTTATTTCACGCGTGGACGTAAGCTACAGGAGAATAGGTGCGCGGACACCGAATCATTGACGGAATGACCTGAAACCTCACTACCACTTAAACTAACTTAACGATGACTTAAATATGGAAAAAAGAACTATTTGGAAAGATACGGCAACCTGGCCGTGTAACATAGTTTGGGTTCTCTTTGAAGATTTGCAGGAGAGGCCTCCGTATACCCCCTATTTTCTAAGGGTGCCCCCTAGATCCCCACCAGTGGCGTGGCGTGAATGATCGATAATTGATATTTTCCCATTTGAATCCGTGGTAAAGAATCGATTATTCAGGTGTTCGCTGCGAACACCCTGTTTATCGATCCTTCTCCACAGGTTTAAATGACAGGTTAATCGATATATCGCAAAGCACGCCACGCCACTGCTACTGCTCCCCACTCCACATCACCAAATTCTCCCTCTTTGAGCTGTCCTTGGATCCGTCGCTACCACACGTTGATTTAAATCTGAAAAAAAGAAACGTTTTGGAGAGATGCGGCAACCTGGCCGCGTAACATGGTTTGGGTTCATGCGTGCTGATTACATCACAGCAAGTGGGTAGCGCATAATAGCGGCGTAACTGGATGCGTCTCGTTTCCGTCGTTTGGAAGTCAGACCACGTCACTGGGGCAGCGCCACGGTCGCCGGGAGACGGAGAAAGCACCGGTAGCTTTCACCACGAGGAGACTCGCCTGGAGTACAATGTAAACAAATGTCCGCAAATTGGCCCCTGCTGCCCTTCAGGGCCACTGGAGAGGCGGCAAGGCGGCACAGGCACTCCAAAGAGCTAAGTGCCATCCTGGAGCAGATCATCCACCCCCTGAGTAAATCTCACCCGACTGACTATTACTACCAGCCCCCTTCCCCTTAAATTATTGACTTGTGCCCCCTTAAATTTACTTCATATCCCATTAAATGGAAAATTTGCATGCACATTTTTTATTGCTTCATCTGAAATTGCTTGAAGAGCTGATTTAAAAAAAAAATCAATATTTTCTGATAAAAATAATTTTTCAAATTTTCCCGTCATTTCCTGAAAAAATTGGAGGGGATGGTAGTCATACATGATTTAATAGGGATGACAAAAGGTTATTGTATGGATGCTGTGCAAGGGAGGAGGGGGTTAACAAGTCGACCGAAATGCATTACGTTACACCTGAACTGCAGGTCTGTAGATGAGCTAATCGCCTTTAAACCAGCACGTTATGGCTAAGATTTTCAACCTCTCATATCGCGCAAGAGCTTGAACTCATGTTTTGTTCCATCAGCGTAAAATTTTCATTTGATTTTTATCAAATTTCAATCAACTTTTATCTGACTTCCATCCGGTTTTAATAATATGTAAAACGTTCCGAACGACAGAGGCGGACCCAGCAATTCGGCATCACCGGATTCCCTCCATTTAAACCTATGTTAAAAAATCGATTCTTGTCGGAGCACCTGGCCTCTCCAAGAATCGATACATTTCCACAGGTTTAAATGCAGAAAAACATTGTTGCCAATTCACTGGATTCGCCGACGCCGAACGACAAGTTCGCCTCCTCTTCAAAAGTTCTTCCTCTCGAAAAAACCCTAGACTTAACATCGATTGAGTTGGCCTGTCGTGATGTTCCGAGGGACAAGGGAAGGTGCAAGCATGGAGGCAGAGAGGTGGGATCTTTTAGGTCGGGGTCGGTGACGTCACTTCGGTGACGTCACTTTGTGTCTTCTTGTCAAGAGCTTACAATACTAGCGTCAACGTGCAAGGTCAACTGAGGTCAGTTTCATATCGTTTGTTTTCATTCCATCATATTTCGTAGTATGAATGTCAGATTATTCGAAGAGGTATTGCTTAGAGTACCTTTATACTGAGAGTCAAAGACAATTTGAATCCATTTCTGTTTGGTTCCCGTATTTTAGGCCTCCACAGTGTCACAAACGGGAATAAAGATTACATTTTCACCAATTGCAAAGATTATAATCTGGAATGGACCAGGGAATTACGGGTTCGGCCAGGAACAAACGGAATGAGAGGAGGAACGGAGAAAGGCATTTGAGAATGGGCCGATCAAAGATTACGAAAAACGTTCAATTTCTGTAATCTTTATTCCCGTTTGTGACATCCATGAGCCGAATTGTCTTGACTCTCAGTATAAAGGGACTCTAGTATTGCTTTGAGGGGCCCTGTGGGCCGATTGTTGGTACCGAATGTATTCCTTCGTATGTCGGCGAGATCAGACAAGATATCTTTATCTATGCATGGAATACAGGGTGTCGCAGGGTTGGTGGACATTACTTAATGGTTCAATTTTTTGGGTTTTAATGATATTTTCTTTTCGCATAATTTTATTTTTCAGAAATACCTCTCCTCGGAGCTACGGCCCACAATGGATCGAGTCGATGGGAGTGGTTGGAAAAAATTTGGAAACTTTAAAAGTTTATAAGTAAAACTCTGAGGTTTTAAAAGTGGTTCTAATGGTTACCTCGTGAAATTATCTTCTAGAGGCGCCCCTTAAAATTTATCATGTGACGGAATTAACAGTAAAATTTGCAGTTTTGGTTAAAAATTGCACGTCCGAACTCTCTGATTGATTCGATTCACTGTGCGGTCCTCCAATTTTTTTATGAAATCGCTTCTTTAATCTTAAACTCTGCAAATATTCTGTATTTTTTTTAAACATAAAAAGTTGATCTGAAATATTTTTTTTTCGTAAAGTATCATTTTTTGGATTAAAATTAAGATCGTTACCCTTGAAAAAGACTTTAGGGCCGTTTTGTCGATATTGTTCACTTTTTTGGACTTTTCCGAAACATTTCATCTAAAAATTCTGTACAAGAATTTAGACTTTCATTGGTAAAGTGATTCATTTTTCCACACATCTTTAAATTTTACCTCTATGTTGAGATTGTATTGACACATCTCAGTCTTATATTTTACACACATGTGAACGTGACTATTGCCGAGGGCTTACTTTTCAACATTGAGGCAATATTGTCATGAAGTTTGCGGCAGCGTTGAGGATAAAAAGACAGATTCGTCCTCTCATTACATTGGTTTGTCAAACTTCATGAGGCGATATCAATATGCGTTTTTCGAATAGATAACTATTCGCGCTCCCCGGTATGTTTCTTGCCTATACGGAAAAATTGAAGACGAACTTCAGACGATGATATGATTGGCATCTATGATCTTTCACATCACTCCATTCCGGACGTGATTTCTTCCTGCAATACCAGATGATCCATGCCAGAAAATTTACATCTGTTTTCTCTAAAACCTCCCGGGTTCGCTGATTCATCGGCCATACTTCGTGCCCTCTTGTAGCCTGCAAATTCTTGGTGAAATGCTTTCTAAATGGGTCAGTTGCGCTGGTCACAGAATCGTGTTTTGATGCTTGATTGTTGTGGATTAGATAAAAATAATAAGATCCGTCCAAACAGCAACTTCCTACGTTCAACATTGACCCAATTATTATGCCCTTTGAAAAGTCGGGTTTTTGACGTCATCCACCGCGGCAGTAACACTATTGGTTTCTTCCACCTTGCTTTCATCCGAGTTTCACGTTGAATAACCAGCGTAAATGTGCGTCACACCGACTGATGAAAGCAAGGTGGACGAAACCAAGGGTGTCACTACCGCGGTGGATAACGTCAAAAACCCGACTTTTCAAAGGGCGATACCTTAGCTAATATTGAACGGAGAAAGTTGTTGTGTGAACAGATCGTATTATTTTAAGCTAATTTAAGCATTGGATTGCATTTTGCAAAAAGGAACTACTAGCATTGCAATGATACTAAGATTCTTAACAACATTCTTAAGAAAACTTCTTTTGTCTTTGAGGAAAAACCCGATTATCCATTAATAGTTTCTATTTTACTCGCTAAAAACTGTGAATTTAAGACAAAAATCACCATCTAAATTTCATAGTTTTTCACGATTTCCGCAATTTCATTGCAAAGGATGAAGTTGCACAATCTTAGCATCATTGCAATGCTAGTGGTTCCTTTTTGCAAAATGCAATCCACGTATCAATCACCAAGACACAATTCTGTGACCATTGCAACTGACCCATTGCACTCTTAGATTTTTAACAGGACGTCGAAGAAAAATTGACAAGGTAAAAAAAAAACCGCTGGCGCCTGGCGTGGGGCGTCGTACGTGACAGTGCTGGGGGGAGGGGGGGGTGACAAGCGCGGTGACGCGTGCGGGCGGGCGGGCGGGCGTGTGAGCGAGTTTCCGCGCGTTTCATTGTCATGATCAGTGTTATAATTGTTACACACGCCGCCCGTGATTCTTGCTCTTCATCCTGATTCCGGTCGGACCAGCGTCGGCGTCGTCGGCGTCGGTATGCTATGTCACCATTGTCACCATCGCGGCGACCCCCAGAGTTCCTTGAGCTTGGATCCGACATGTCGTCGCTTCAACCGTCGCCCCGTTAATCGCTTCATTGTTTCCATCCTCGATCATGGAAGCAGGACATTTGAGCAAGGTGGCGCATGGTAGAGTCCCTTTATACCCAGAGTGAAGACAACTCACTTTTGGTTGGGCTGAAAGTGGCCTAAAAAAAAATCCAATTCTGATTGGTTCTCGCTCATGGAGGCCGAAACGAGTGCACCAAGATGGCGGTACCTCGAATGTGAACAAGAATAATGAAAATATTACCTAATCGTGGTTTATCAAGAGTAAATTGTTATTTCCATCGGTCCAAAATGAAAATAGATTAAGAAATTATTCACAAATCAATCTCATTTTCTTTTTAATTGATCACTTTGTTGATGTTGTTGTTTTTGTGTGACAGACATCGCAGGATTCCTGATCCTTATCCCTCAATATCGTTCGTTTGGGTGCACTCGTTTCGGCTTCCATGGCCAGCCAAGGCCGGCTGCCAGTCAGCTGATAATCGAGTTGTCTTAACTCTGGGTATAAAGGGACTCTAGCGCATGGCTTGGGGTCGGGACAATTGCACGAGGTATGAGGGATCATTCAAGCGGAGAAATAACAAGATTTTTGGAGAAATACTAACATCAACATGTTTGGTGACCCGGAATTCAGATCATCCAACCATTGTGTTCGATTGTGATCCAGTGTTACGACCAGTCGTTCGTAAAGCACGAATTTGCCCTAGTTTTTGCATAAACTTACTCATTTTTGCGGATGAATGCGCTTATTTATGAACATTCTTGGCCATCTTTGTTTGATAGTGGAATCCGAAAATTGGAAATCATGATCCAGACATTTTTTTTGTGTTAGAAGCTAGGTTGGCCCCTCTTTAGGGCCCTAAGAGCTCCATATTTCGACATGTCCGTGCTCTCCCTACATACTGCGTGCTAAGGAAGAACGCCGTATGAACATTCGAGAGTTGCCAAATTGCCCGGATTAAACACGTATTTTTGAGGAAAATTATGCCTTTTTTCCCTTAAAATTTCAGACGTTTTGGATAAAATTTTGGACAACATTTTCTGAAAAAATTGAAGGAGAATATTCAAAATTTTCTCAGTGAATTAGGTATTTATTGAAGGAAATGTGGCAACGTCTGAGAGCTCATACGGCGTTCTTCCTTTAGCTCGGCGGCATAGGTCCTCTAGACAAATCCAACCCTGAATTGAATAGAGTAGTTGTATACGGGAGAGAATTGTCATTTCTATGCCGCTCTCTGATTGGTTCATCAGTTTTAGGTTATCATGGAGCTCCAAAGTTAGACCAATGTAATCAAACCCGACTCAGCGGAATACGTATTATCGGCTAAGAAATGAATGATAATCACACTCAAAGGTTAATTTTCGGCAAAAATATCCATTAAAGGTCGATCCGAACTCAATTCAGGTGTTGATCATAGAAAAAATTCTATCGCATCCAAAATCACGTCTAGCTTTGTAAAACTTTGTCGCCATCTTGTTTGTTTACATTGGGCCAAACTAGGAACGGAGGGGCTGGGGTTTGTTTACATTGGTTAAACTTTGGGGCTCCATGATAGCCGTCCAATCAGAGAGCGGCACACTTATTCTGTAGTGAAAGGGATTGAGATGGCAATACTCTTCAGTATATAGGTACTCAAAATTGAAGAGCTCCATTTTGATGGGATTTTGAGTGGGTATTCGGGTGATTTGGCAACTTGGGGAGCGGGAGCCTTGGCGCGCGGGGATTCCGCGGCCGGGCCGCGTCCGTCGAGGGCAGCGGGTAGCTATTCCCGCCTTCACCGGGCGCCCGGGCGCGGCGCGGGGCCGACGACGCGCGACCCGGAGTCCTCTCACAATCAGTAGTTGCTCAATTTCCATCTCCGACGGATCTTGCCCAGTTAACGTGACGTTCAGCGTGGTGTCCAGTGGACCCGGACCCGACGCCCCACGCCCCAGTGATTCCGTGTCCGACCCGGCGCCCCCCCCCACCCCCGCCCCTCGCGCGCCTCCAGGAAGCTTCATCCCAGGTACGATTAGAGGGAAATTATCCCAAGTTCCCCAAGCACGACCCGATACCGAACGAACCGAAAAATCGTCCACGCCGCACAAAAAAATATTTGGTGCTGATAACAGAACACTATGTGCATAAGGCCCCAAAACTTTTTTTTTACTATGTTTATTGTTTACAGAATGTTTCTGTCGTGAGAATAGAACTTCGGTAGTGAGCATTAAGTACTCTGTCCTTAGCTTACTGTATAGGGTGATCCGTTTGAGGCCTGGCGTCTGGGGGGGGGGTGTTGGGCCGCGAGGTGGTTTGTGAACTTAACTTGAAGTTTCCTGATAACAGAACTTCCTGTAGCCGAAACAAATAAAGTTTAGGAGCCCAGTGAGCAGAGTGCCCTGTGCACAGCACTAACTACGTTTGTACTGTGATCCTAAATAGGTTCCTTGAGGTAGGAGCCTCAAAGCTCTCGGACTAAGTAATCGAGATTTTTAGTGCTGGTGACCAAAGCTTGCTGCCAAACTTCTGTCTAGATATCCAGGACTTTTATAAATTATACAGATCTTACAGTGTGGCATGTGGGTATAACGAGAACTTTGGTTACCTGAGTCGAAGCTCGATTCCTATGACCAAAAACTTCGGTCACTTGGACCGACACATTTAATATCTCTTGTAAACTGAAGCCGTTTCTCCGTGGAAAGTATTATCTTGATGTCAGGGGCGGACTGGCCATGGGGGCGGGGAGGCGATCGCCTCCTAACAATTTGCCACGGAGGTCCCGAAGGGGCCCCCGCGACGAATTTTTTTCGAGTTATGGTTTTACCCCTGTAATGTTGTAATTTTTTTATCCTATTCAGTCACTAAAAGGTCCCAAAATCCTTGAAAATTTTTCTCTAAGTGACACGAGAGGTCGTCTAAAGCTTTTGTGATGAAGGGGCCCCCGAAGAATCCTGAGAATGGGTTATTTTGAAGTTCAAATACTGTAGAATTTGACTCCAATAATGCATAAAATTGCGTTTAAAAAGTGTGTAATTTTCCACATTTTCCGGGGGAGGGCCCCCGGATCTCCTTAGAGGGGCCCCCGAACGACAGGAGGGGCCCCCAAAATCTAGGTCGCCCCCTAACTTTTCGACTTCCAGTCCGCCCCTGTGATGTGTGTGGTTTTGGGACGAGGAAAACAGGATTTAAAAGAGTTCTTGATATGAATTTTTCAAAGAGCAATTTACTGCGTCCGATATTAACTGATACATTGCCCTTTCAAAACCACATTGAATGATGTGCGATCCACTACGGTTGCTCATGTGTCCTGTTTCTCTCTTGGGGGTCTCATCATTAATGTTCGTGTATCGATCCCTTAAGATATATGCACACTTTTCAACGAGACCGAGTTAAAGGAAGTCGAAGTATGCATCCTGCGAAAAAATAAATAGGATTAAATAATTATCGCTTTCCTTCTCTTCGAGATTAACCATGTATAACTTTTTGCAAATCAGCAGGAAGGAACAAATGGGACAATATAGTTGTCATCGTTAAAATAAATTATTAATTATTTAATTCATTTTATTTTACGCAAAGGGCAAAATAGAATTTTAAATCACCGGTATCCTAAAGTTTTAATCATCTTTGAGTTATTTTTCTCCTCTAACGAATGATCCAACCATTTCTCTATTTTCCAGAAGTAATGGCTCCACTCCTGGTGCTACTGCTGAGCATTGCTGGTTGCGTCTCGGCGCAGCTAGGCGTCGGGCAGGGCGGTCTCTCGTTCGCGATCCAGCCGCCGCCACCGGTGCAGCAGCAAGTGCCGGCCGCGGTGTTCCCGCGCAACAACTTCGCAGCGCCTGTTGAGATAGGCAACCGGCGCTACGCCCACCGCGCGGTGCTCGTCAACTCGGAGAACGAGGCGCTCCTGCCCTCGGAGCTCCGCAACCCGTTCTACAAGAACCCTCGCGTGGCCGAGGCCCTCGCCAAGAACAGCTGGTTCACCCCCGGCGAGCAACACGTCGTCGACCGGGAGGCTGAGAAGATCCCCAGGCATAAGATTTACATGCTCCTCAAGGATGCCGGCTTGGTTAATAAGAGGCGGAGGAGGTCCACTTTCCGCTACTGATGTGAAATCGTGTTGGTGAGTTCATGAAATCCGTCCTGTACACGGAAAAAAAGAGGTGGGGGTTAAGTCCCAATTGTTGGATGATATGGCCATTCCCACTTAATGGAGATGTTGCATGTGTGAGGGATTTGCGATTTGACCATTGATTCTTATGTAAAAGTTCGCGAGGAACACGATGGTGCCACTGGTTTTCTCTGAAATCAACTCCCAAGCTCAAAAAAAGCTCTCAAAGTGAGGCCAACATGGAGGGGATATCCCACCCTACCCCGAGAGTCCACCTCTACATCAAGACAAACTCTCCATGCAAAGATAGGGAGCAAATACATTGGCAGGGTTGCCACTTTATTTGGGGACTCCAAAACTGAAAACACGGCATCACTGCTAATGTATTTGCTCCCTGTCTTTGCATGGAGAGTTTGTTTTGATGTAGAGGTGAACTCTCAGGGTAGGGTGGGATATCCCCTCCGTTTTGACCTTAACTTAAGAGCTTTTTTTTAGTTTGGGAGTTGATTTCAGAGAAAACCAGTAGCACCATCGTGTTTCTCGCGAACTTTTACATAAGAATCAGCGGTCAAATCGCAAATCCCTCACACATGCAACATCTCCATTGTGGTAATACCCCGATTAATCGTGGTAGTATCTCGATAAATTAGTAACTAACCCAAATGTTGCGGTACTACCCCAACTTGAGTTGCGGTGCTACCAAAATTAATTGGAAATGTCCATTTCATCCAACTTTGGGTAGTAGAACAATTTTGGGGGATAACCCCTGACACTTTTTCCTCCGTGTATTTTCCTTTAAAACCAGAGACAGATAAACATGTCAATTGCATCAGGACGTGCGAAAACCGCTAAAGTCCATTTTTCCAGTCTTCAGATTTTGTAAGTTGATAATACTTTTAAAGAGTCGATACAACCATTGAAGTGATGAAAGGACTCGTTTTGGGATTGAAGTAACCAGAAGACGAGTATTATAACACCACTTTTGTGATTGCACACAACTCTAAAAAGTATTATCATCTCAAAAAAACTGAAGACTGGGAAAATGGACATTAGCGGTTTTCGCACGTTCCGATCAAATTGCGCTGGTCGAATAATTGTATTTTAATGCCTAGGCTAAAAATAGGAAGATCTGTCCAAACAGCAACTTTCTACGTTTAAAATTAAGCGAGATATCGCGCTTTGAAACATTTGGTTTATGACGTCATCCACCGCGTAGTGACAGCCTTGGTTTCTTCCACCTTGCTTTTATCCAAATCTCACGTGGGCAAGTGTATGTCTCCCGCAGACTGAAGAAACCAAGGGTGTCATTACCGCGGTGGATGATGTCATTAACAGCATTTTTCAAAGCGCGATATCTCGGTTAATATTGAACCTAGAAAGTTTCTGCTTGGACGGATCTCAGTATATTCTTAGCTAATCTACGGGAATCAATGATTAAAACACGATTTTGAGACCAGCGAAACTGACCCATCGAACGGCAAAGCTGAATTCGTTTTGCTTCGAAAGCGGGGTGAAAACCAAATTACGGTAACTTTTGCCTGTATGTGTGAGACAAGGGCAGACAGAGCCACCCCCACCCGACACACACGAGAATGAGGAATACTTGGTTTTGAGCCGGATTTAGGATTTTTGGAAATAAGAGTGGAGGGTGTGTAATGCGGGCTCTCTGGACGTAAGAACTGCTGTTTGCTTGTTTGGTAGGTATGATTTATTTTAGCCAGCTTGAAGAAGAGCCTTTCTTAAGGCACAATTTGCCTGATGCCGTCGCATAATTAATCAGAAGATACTAAAGTCACGGAACAAAATCCTGAGTTTCGATAATTGATCGAATTTTGATAGACTAGCAATACTTCAGTCACTTAATGGGCGTCTAGACAAAATATGAATTAAAGTATTTTGTAGTAAAATGTGTGTTTACTTTTCAAAATTTTACGAGGAAAGCGAGTCACATGACGAGAAGTCTGAAAATCAACTCCTGAGCAGGATACAAGTGTTCAGAATTGACATTGGTCAAATGGCAAAAATACAAATGACGACTTTTGTATAATCCAATTTCCACTTGATCTGTGTCAAAAGCACTTGTTAATACCTCGTTCAGGATTTGATGTACAAACTTCCGTCGTGCAAATCGGTTTTTACAAAATATTTTGAACAGGGAACATGTGACGTTTTCTTCTAGCTTAGACTCAGTCTAGTGGCCCAGTGTGAGGCGTCTTCGCAAAGAGTATATAACACGCAACAATTTTAAGAAAACTACGCTTTCGGCTCTTTCTTTTAAGTTCCTCTCAATTTTTGCAGATGTCACTTTCATGGAACAGTTGTTACCAGCACATCCAAAGATGTTACAATGATACTTGTGGAGAGAATTTGTGACCCCATTTATCCTGTGATGGAAGAAGGAGTCTCAAACGGCACCCCCTCTTGTCAGAGATACTGCCGACATAGCTTTGCGCTACTTAAGGTGTGAATTTACGCGATCTGTTAAGTATGTTTGTTTCGGCTCGCCCTACGGATTTCAAATGTGAAAAAGAACAAATAGATTTCAGGAGGAGTCATCAAAAACTACGAGATGTTTTTTTATTGCAATTTTTCTGTTGCTTTAAAGAATTTAATCAAAATCTAACGATGGATCTCACGTATCAAAAATAAGTGTAAGTGAGTATAAAAGAACCCTCCAAGTTTTGATTGTAATTGTATGGTGTGGAAATTTAGATCGTAAAAGCTCTCATTACGATGAGAGGAAAATACGACCTCCTTTTAGACTTTAGAAAGGTAATGAGAAAAAAATCAATTTTTCAGAGAAAGACTTTCTTGTTGCCATATATTTGAATGTATGTGAAATAAATTATTTTAAGTACGAATTAAATAGAACCAAAATACATTGATATCAATCCAGTTACATTCTTAGTTTGACATCATTTCTTGTTGTAAATCAAAACTAAATGGATAATACTGTACCTTATCTGACCATGGTATTTATTTGCTTTACTGAAATGAATTTCCGATGACCAGTTGGTGATGATTATAAATTTAGAAAATATAATACATCCAAATCATTCGGAAATTAAAAATTAAAAAAAGCAATGTTCGTTCGTAATTGATTTCATCAAAATATTAATATTATACCTCTTATCAATATTATCAAATAATACAATGATTCCACTTGATTTATAATTTTGCATGTAGTACCACTTACCGCTATAAAAAATCAAACCTCAAACTGAATAAATAAAGCTAAAAATCCAGTTCAGGAAGTCCTCCTTTTGTTTTTATACATTTTGTTAACCTCTGTGTCAACAATGAATGAAATGATGACATTCAAGCTTTACAATGAATGAAATGATGGCATTCAAGTCTCTACAGTCAATGAAATGATGACATTCAAGTCTTTACAATGAATGAGTCTCAGGAGAATATCGATGGTGAAACTCTCAGGCCACGTATCTCGATTTTGGACGTTGCAGACTTCCTGACATAATACATATTTTATTTGGAAAACTATTCAACGTCAATTCTTGAAAATTTCCGTGATATTTTTGCTCTATGCGAGGAAAATTCCGTGAAAATTGGATGGAATGACGTTGATTTGTTCCCTTTAAAAAAAATAAATTGGAAGCGGAGATTTTAAAACATGGCAAACGAGATCGTTATTTGGGCGTTTCACCGTAGATTTTACAAGAAGACATTCTGTATCTTCATCCTACATACTTGAAAAAGTGTCCCGCAAACAAATTCTTCACCCTGAAAAAAACCACCGCTTTGAAAGCCATAGTTCCACTCTGTAGAAATACTGTCCGTCCCGGGCTCACTGGTCGAAAGTTTCCGGTGTAGCGGCTGTGAGCAGTAAAAGCTAAGGCTTGAGCAAGCGGAACTTGCGGTGAGCCCGGAGCGTACGGTAAGTCTACGTGGCCCGTAATTACGAGAGTTTTACGGTAGGAGATTTTTTTACAGTAGGTATATGTCAACGGTGAACCTCATAAACTACTTATATCGTTTGTCGTTTTTAAAAATCTCTGCTTCAAGTATATTTTTTTGAAAGAGCAAATTAACACAATTTCTTGAAGTTTTTTCAAAATTTCCCACATAGCACGGAGAAGAAAAATCACGGAGATTTTTAAAAATTAACGTTAAGCAGTTTTTCCATTAAAAAAAAAAGTATTACAGGAAGTCTGCACGTCGCAAGCCAGAATACGTGTTTGTGAGTCTTACGTCGATATGTTTATTCGAACAAGCTAGAGCATTACATATTTGATGCTGTTGAACTCAGAAAATCATTGAAATATGCAAGGAGTCGGTGCCATTGTGAACTTGCGCAAGATGCAATTTTCTTCGATACGGTACGACCTTGCGGATGGATGTCATATTAATCTAAAAAAATAGTATCCAATTATGCGCGTCCATACTTGCCTAATTTGGCTGAATGATTTAGTGACTGTACCATTCAATGTATCAATATTAAAGTGCGCCTTCCTCGCAAAACGTGGCAAAGGCTCGGCATCGAAGCAGTCCATTTCCTCTGGGTGAAAGCATTGATTTTTTCGATTATACACTATTGTGATCAATAAATCAGTCTGGGGTTGTGAGAAAAAATTTCAATGTTCTTTTGAAAGCAGACAATGGTGTTTTAATTCGAATGACATCAATGCTGAATAGTCTATGACTAACGCATGCAGGTCACTCAACTTGAATGAATGCTGGACAGATTGTGATCTTTATAAATCTCCGTATTTTTTGAGCATAATTAGAAAAAAAAACAGAAACTCACTGGAGACTTAAGTTAAGGAGTTCATAAATGAAGCTCATTAATGTTCTTTCCTCAATTCAATAACCCCCTCCTTAACCGTCTACCTTACATGATTTATTCTTCACCTACTTGCCTTCCATGCTCTTTAGGATATTAGATCCATTCTAATAAATAAAGAATTCCACATTGTTGGAAAAATACGTACTAAAATGCCCATGACTTATGAAAAACTCAATGCTCTTGACTTCTTGAGTAGAAGCAGGATGGTTAAACGTTGTTAGTTAACTCTCAGATGCCCAAGCTTGGTCTACCCAAGGCTTGCTAGAAACACATACCCCGTGGGTTTAATGGGACCGGTGCATAAGACGTTGGTCTGTAAATACATCGTAAGAAAAGAATCGGACATCAATTTGAAATAAAGTAAAAATCGAGTGTCACGTAGGGAATTTTTTTTTACAACTACCCCTAGAAATCTCATGCTGGGTCAAATTGACCTGACTATCTCTTCTGAAGGAGTTATGGGACCAGTACATACAAGCTTTAGATATAGGTGTACAAATACATCTTAAAAAACTATTCAGACGACAATTGAAAAAAAGGGGGAAAAAAATCTAGTATCATCACAGTCCAAGATAGGAGAGACTTATTTTGGCCTCTCTTTAAAACTTTTCTCCCGAAATTGAAGCAATGTTTCATTGGCAGCGTGGAGCGGAGCATTGCTAGTTCACACCTCGCGCCTTCAATTTGGAAGATGCAACGCGGACATTCTCTCAGCGCGAATACTCGTATCTTCGCGCTGTCATCAGTGCGAGTTGAGGAGTTTATCATTTTTGAAATTTTAAAAAGTCAAGATTAAGATTACTAATAATGTGTTCCAATTAATAACCATTTTGAAAAAAAAAAAAAAAAAAAAAAAAAAAAAAAAGTTGTTGATTGCAGTTGCGTTAGCGTGACGTTCTTTGCTGAAATTGGTATTTTATTTTATTTTCAAAAATTCAAGATTTTTAGTAAACTATCAGAAGAAAACCACATATTTATACATATAATTAATTATGGAAACACTTGTAAAATAATATTATGATACAGTGCTACTTATGACACCAGTGACAATATAATTGAGAGAGAAAAAATTGGCAGGAAAAGTTACAATAATAAACTTTCAAATCTTTACCGCCTTAACGCTTAGTGGTCTAAAAGCAAAACAAACAAAAAAACAAAACAAAAATGCGACAAAAATGTACCCAAAAACTGTTTGCAGGGGTGAGTCTATGGTACGTGTGGACTTAAAATCGCGGAAAATCAAACTTTTGGCTGATCATACTTTCGAGATACCGCAATTTGAAATTTTCAAAGTAAATGTTGGTTTTCTACGGATTTTGATCAGCAATTTTATATATTTGTCCATTGAATCTATGTGTTGATCGATTCACGTTTTCACTCTTTGTTCGATTCCTTTCGATCGAATACATACCCTTTCGTTACACGCAGACTTCTTATCATACTCTTTTTTTTTTAACTGAACAATTCGCCTTCTGCTGCGTCTGCAGCAATTGTTGTTACGAATATGTTGTGCGTGCTGATTATAGCTGATTACATGCTCTACTCTCTGAAGGCGTTTTTTGTGTTAAAGGAGCGCAGTCTATCGGAGAACAAACGAAGTAGAATAAATTCCTTCAATCTCACTTCTGTTGTTCTCCAACAGGGTGCTCTACTTTCGCACATTAAACGCCTTCGAAGAGTCAAGTATGTAATCAGCCGAGATCAGCACGCACAACATATTCAAAACAACAATTGCTGCGGACGCAGTTGAAGGCGAATTGGAAACAACATCGAAACAACAAATTTATAGAATGACTTTTTAGGACTGAAAATTTGTATCGCGGTATATTTTATTTTGCATTTAAACTTTGTTTCTGTTTTAGTTTATACATTAATAAAAGAAATTACACATCGAGTAACAAGGATAATTGTCACGTAAATAGCACCAAAACGTTTTGGCTGAAAAGTCAGCCTTCCTCCGTTGGATAAAACAGTAACAAATTGTACAAATCTAAAAACGCTGTACTTGGCTGTATCTTTGAAAGCAAAAAGTCCGTTGTTATGCGATCTGAGAGGTAACTATTCTCTCCGAAGTGACTTTTCTCCAGAGAGAATATTTAAACAGAGGCCCGATGATTTTCTAGAAAACTATTCTCTCCGAAGTGACAAGTATTTTCTCCAGAGAAAATATTCTCTCGGGAGGGACAATTATTATTCCCTCCAGAGTGATAACTATCCTGCCCGGAGACTTATCTCTCTTCAGTAAATTCGTTATTAGTTCGAAATTAGTTTTCTCTGAGAGAATAGTTGTCTCTCTAGAGAAAATACTTTTCTCTCTTGAGGAAATAGTTTTCTCTCCCGAGAGGATACTTTTCTCTCCCGAGAGAAAATTGCATAACAGTGTTGTGTTCGCTTTGAAAGGTACAACCAAGTATTACTTTTTTAGATTTTTATAACTTGTTATTGTTTTTCCAACTGAGGAATGCTGACTTTTCAGCCGAAACGTTTTGGTGATATTTACGTGAAAATTAGCCTTGTTATCCGCTGTGTAATTTGTTTAATTATTGTATAACTTGTCACGGTCTGCGGATAATCAATCATAACTCATGTTTTAGTTAATGTTGAAATTGTTTTCCAGAATCCCTCATGAAATAACCATAAAATACAATTCTCTATTGGTATTAATATCAATTAAAGAGATAAATGGTTTTCAACGTGTTTTAAGCGGCTATTTTCAATGCGCCTTCAGCTCCGTCTACAGCAATTGTTGTTACGAATATATTATGCGTGCTAATCTCGGCTGATTACATACTTAACTCTTCGAAGGCGTTTAATGTGCGAAAGTAGAGCACCCTGTTGGAGGACAACAGAAGTGAGATTGAGGGAATTTATTAATCCCTACTTCGTGTGTTCTCCGACAGATCGCGCTCCTTGTGCACAAAAACGCCTTCAGAGAGTCGAGTATGTAATCAGCTATAATCAGCGCGCACAACATATTCGTAACAACAATTGCTGCAGACGCAGCAGAAGGCGAATTGTTCAGTTAAAAAAAAAGAGTATGATAAGAATGTCTGCGTGTAACGAAAGGGTATGTATTCGATCGAAAGGAATCGAACAAAGAGTGAAAACGTGAATCGATCAACACATAGATTCAATGGACAAATATATAAAATTGCTGATCAAAATCCGTAGAAAACCAACATTTACTTTGAAAATTTCAAATTGCGGTATCTCGAAAGTATGACCAGCCAAAAGTTTGATTTTCCGCGATTTTAAGTCCACACGTGCCATAGACTCACCCCCTGCAAACCGTTGTTGGGTACATTTTTGTCGCATTTTTTTTTTTTTTTTTGCTTCAAGACCACTGTGATCGATGCATGTCCGTGAACCGATAGACACTAATTATTGAAAAACCGACGTCGATTCGATAGATTTCCCAGTTTTTCAATCAGTTCACGTTTTTACTTTTTGATCGATATATTTCGATCGAATCCATGACCTCCACTTTGTCTAATCCATTACCTATGGTTCGAAAGGGTTCATTGATCAAATGGTCCTCGTTTTGAAATTAGGAACCACAATGTCTGATTTCGTTTAGGAACAACGAATGTATCGTTATTTTCCTTATGCACACAAGAGTTTCTACGTCTGATCAGAAATTGAAGTTCCGAAAAGCAAAATGTAGTTCCAATAATCACGTCATTACATTGCTGATTAACGAAGGAGCACATGGATTTTTCATCATGACAATACGCAGCCCCCACACGGCCCAGTTCACCCGGGAATTCATGGAAAAACACAACACGTCTCATTCGATCATTTGAAATATTTGAAATAACAGTAATTCCAACAAACTTTACAAAAACATTATTATAAGTTGTAAACCGCTGATGCCGCAAGTTTGAATAATCACTTCAAACACAGTGCGGCCGGCCGCGCAGGGCTGGTGCGCACGGCGCGAAAAACATAGTAGCGCCTTACAAGACCGCAAGATACTTCATGCATTACCCAAACAGCACGGTGCGCGCCACGCATATTACAGCGCCTTACGAGTCTGCAGGATACTTCATGCATTGCGCGTATACCACGGTACATGCTCAAGTCGTTGAAAAAGTCGTATTTTCTTGGTGTCGAACCTACCCCGGTGCACACAATTTCCGAACAGTGCACACCGCGAGCTTGCAATCCTCGGATCACAGGATTGTAGAGATTTTGCAATCTTGTATGTTTTCCGGTCAAAATATAATTTTCCCCGGCCGCTTCGAGGAGCCAGTCCGCCTCTAATCTTAATTGCAAGGATTCAGAAATTCGGACGAAGTTTAATTTTTTGTTGATGAAAATGATACAGACATTAGAATGAACGAAAATATCGGGTCGAAATTGTCTTTGATTATTTTTTTTAAAAAAAAAAAAAATTAGTTAGGCGTTTCTAATCTTTGCCTGGTTTTTACGATTGATTAAAGGGAAAATATGTATCGCTATTGCAACGATTCAGAAATTCGAACACGAAAAATTTATTTAGCTGCATTAATAAAAGAAAGAACGAACGGAAATATCGCGTCGAAATATTTGATGACTTTATTTGAGATCATTCCTAAAAATCCCCGAAAACTCTTCAGAAAAACTGTAAGTATATTCTTGAAAAACCCTGAAATAAAATAAAACATGAAAATAGACGTGTAACAGTGCAATCGAAGATAAATACGCTTTATTTTCTCGTGCACCAGTATGTATTTGAATTCATTCATGTCTAAAATAATTTTTACATTGTTGCTCTACTGTTTTTATGTTATGTGTACTTTTCTTCCAGTGGTTAGCGAGTGTCAGGTAGGGATTTTTTTTTTTTTTTTTTTTTTTTTTTTTTTTTTTTTTTGATGATTACCCCTAGAAATCCCAAGGTAGATGAAACTGACCCGACTTTTTCTTTCGAGAGAGGTACATATGTAATATAAGGAGGGGGATAAGAAAGCGCCAGTAAGTTACAAAAAGGTATTGCAATTTTAAAAAAGGGGAAAACAACTGTGAGTCTACTTGAGTTAAATATATAGCTACAATAATTTCGGTATATTTTGCAATGGAATAATTTCTCTGTGTAATTCCTTGTTTTTTTTTTGATGGATTAAAGGTGTCTCTTATCTGAAAAGGAATGACATTTGTGTGCAACCGATCTCTCGTTATCTGCCGAACATTTATATGTAAGGTCGATTTCAATGCCTAATTACGTGTACATTGATCGTGGTTTTTTCAGGAACGGGAAATTTGAACTTTCCATTTGTAATATAAACTTTGCACGTCAATATTTTAATTATGAGTTAATTTTGCAATTTTTGAATAATAACGGGGTATTTTGCGTTAAAGGTAAAGAAAATAAACATACGCTTTCCTACAGAACTGCTTACCTCTGCGCTGTTATCCACTGTCTTTATTACACATCAGTTTTCACCGAAAATTGAGGATTCATCACAAAGAGGAAGCTACTTGCAAAGGTGCATAGTGCATAAATAGTCTTACGTCATTTTATATCTTAATTATATTTTTAATCAATTTTTTATTGATACTAATTGACGGGCATGAGATTAAATGGGCCTTGACCCCCCGTGAATGGTTTATCTGCAGTTGAATTTGCGCTGACGTTACACACCAAAGCCAAGTTTCTGAATTAAAATTTTTAAAAATATGGTAAATAAATTAATTTATAAATAATATCTTTGATGATACAGTCTGGAAACATGTTCCACTATCATGATGAAGGCGGGTTTTTTTTTTTTAATACAGCCATTTTAACGGTAAACCAATGCGACAATTTCTTAGACCAACACAATGAACATACTCGTTTATAGTTTTGCTTATTACGAAACTTGTTGTTCGAGGGTCATAGTTAAGAGATAAAAGTACGTATAAATGTAATCGGCAAATTATTGATCTTAATGAACGGTCAAAACATTGTCCGCCTCAGAACTGTACATTCTGTATCGCAGGTTTTGTGAATTAGCCACTTATTCGTCAAATTACTATACAAACATGGTTTTCAACCGCAGCTTCTTGCTCCTTCTCATCCTTGCAACCTTTGTAGCAATGGTAAGTCTTTAACCCTTTAATTATTTTCGTGAAAAAAATCTGCTTTACAAGGTGTTCATAATATTTTTATGCCACGTTGATTGCGAAACGATGTAAAAATCATTTCTGTTATTTTTGTACTACACAGTTTCTTATAATAATGGTATAAAAAAGAAAGTTTCATCACATGCATGTTTTGACATATAAGTATTCGAAAGAATATCAATTCTGAGAAAATTTTAAGTACATTATTTTTCTACTCCATGTCCTCTCTTCTTTTCCCCCTACAAAGAACGTCTACTTCTCTCAGTTCCTCTTTTTTTCGTCGTTGAGTTATTTTTTTTTTTTTCGATTTTTGTTTACTTACATTTCAGGTATGTAATTCTTTACTGTATAATAGGTTTGATCCCTCTCTTGACCGTTTTTTGGACTAAATTTATTCCTATTTATCTCATCAAGTGTGATTAAACAAAAAAACGTACATGGCATGACAGACAAATTTTGAATTTTGTTAATATGATTTTGACGGGAAAATTTTAGTGACGGAATATTCCGTGTATAGAACAGTTTATAAAATAGTGGTTCGTGAACAATTCTTCAATTTTGAGCAGTTGATAGAGGAGAGACAAAATAGTTTATGCGGCTGCGAAATTTGTTTTACGATTTGTGAAGTCGTTCACCCGTCGTTTGTGAAGCTCGTATTTGACTTAGTTCTTGCATATAGATTTACCCATTTGCGCGGAGAGACGCTCATTTATGTACGTTCTTGGCCATTTCGGTTTGATTTTGAAATCTAGAGATTTTGGAAGTGGAATTTTTCTGGTGTTTTTCGTGTATGGAGTTTATTTGCCCTTTTTGTGCCCAAAGAGTGCGCTCCATGTCTGAGATGTCCACACTCTCCTTACACACTGATCGGGCCTACTTTGAATAACTTAAACTTCCAGATCATCTCCCCCATACCGTGCGTCAATCCATGATTTTTAGGCAAGGCTCAAGAATTCTTAAGCGTCTTATTTTATCTTTGAGTATTTTAAAATTTTATTTTATTTTTGTTATTTTTTGTTTGCTGATTGCTTGGTTTTAAATAACCAAACATCACTTAGTTAAGACACGGGAAGCGCCCAAGACTTTGGTCTGTGACCCTTTTTGGGTTCCTAGTGCCACACGTAATAGTGTTGGGGAAAAAAATAACTTACTATCTTTATGACTGTTCTAGGTTGTTTGCGAGTGTACTTCGGAAAATATTGAAAGTAAGAGTTTGGAACAAATGGGTGAAACCACCAAGAACGATATGGGCGCATACATCAAGAAACTGCTAACAAGTTACAAAGATCTGGGCCCGGAGGCTAAGGCGAAGGTAGCTGCCATCTCCACGGTGATGCAAGAGCAGATGAAGCAAATAACGGATATCACTAAATTTAACCCTCAAGACCTCAACAAAGTCACGAAATTATTTGGATAAAATGCTTTAAAACTATATAAACCAACTTTATTTTGTAAAGAGGGAATACAACATCTAGCTCATTGAAAAGAAACGACTAATTCCATAGGGAAACTAAAGGCACTTACGTTTTTTTTCAAAATGAGTCAGAAATAGTAGTTTCTCATTGCAAAATGCAATCCACATAAATCGCGTGTACAGAAAGTTTGTATTATTGTCAGGGATAAGATTGAAGAATGAGAAGCGGATGTATATTGAGTGAAATTTTCTTCTTATTCTAGTCAAATGTTCTTCTCTTTCAGATTTTTATTAAAAAATATATTGAAGATAACGTCACCTGCATTTAAAAAAAAAAAAGTTGTGTATATCTTCAAGTAAGTTTATATTTCTTTGACTTATATTTTGTGATAAAAGATTTTTAATTGAAAATTGAAATTATTCATGGACTTTTTATTTAATATTACTAATATGAGTTTCCTTACATTTTCCTAATCGTATTTCTAATGTTGAAATGGATAGAGAACTCATTAAATTAGTGAGCTATAGGTGCACAGGCCGTATAATTTTGTTTTGATCACATTTTTACGATGTTTTGATCACATATTTACGAATGATCACGGGAGAAAAACGGAGAAGCTTGCGTACATAGTTAATGAATTTGACTCTTTTATGTTTGAAAATCCAGGCTTTCGAACGATACGTGTTGCTAGCGATTAATGCCAAAAGATGAAGTTGTGACCTGTGAAGACAGGTCAAAAGAGAGCCTCAGATCCAACTAGTTACGCAGATCACCATCATGTATACAGTTTTGCCGACAGCCCTATTGAAGGCGAATCATACTTGATGATTACCAATTTCTTTAGATGGTGATCGTAATTGACGGATTATATGAGTTGAGATTTCATTGCTGATATGATTATAAACTGAGAGTTTTTTTTATACAGTCATTGCAACTTGAATGGAGAGCTTTGCGGGAAAGTATGGTATAATTCCTTCGTTTTAATATGTTAGTCTTTTCTTTAACATGTACCTACCAAGATAATTTCCAAGATAAGCGATGCTTCCTACTCAAATTTACTCATAAAATTTATCATCTTTATTGGTGACTTTTTTGATCAATCTGAAAGTAATGAAAGAGTTGTATTCTCGTCAGTAATAATAGAACACTTCAATAAAAATTGATAAAGCTATATAAATTAAATTAGAAAATTCATTATAGCCCTCATGCTTTCATGTAGGGTTTTTTTGAGCCGGAATAACTTAAAAGCTAGGAAAAATATAGGCGTCAAAACTTCAAAATAAATTGTCCGGAAAAGCTCGAAAGTATAAATGATGGGATATTATAGTTTCAATTTCTTTCCATTACACCTTAGAAATTTTCCTGTGAAAATCATCAAAATAGTGGGCGAAGGGGTGCGCAATTTACTCTTAGTCACTCCCCCGAAACTTTTCGCTGTTTTGAAAATTTTCGAAAAATAATTCCTCGAGTATGATGAAAAAAAAAATTTAGTTATCACTAATCACATCTGGATTTGACTTGGATCATTTATCATTCCATTGAAAAAAGAAGAAAACGCTAAAATAAATTATTAAAATACATTTTTTTAAATTTAAACGATTTTTTTCCTGTAACACACAGACTTATTTTGGATGGGAAAAATTGAGGGGTTTGGAGAACAAGGCGCGGAAGTGCAGTGTTTGAAAATATTGAAATACTGATGATTTCAAGTAAAACTAGTCTTAATGCAAATTCTGTGAAAAATTCGCTCCAAAATCCAATTATTTAGCATCAAAAAGTCAGTTTAAACATTCTTTTCGCCTTAAGGATCCATGTAACTTCGGAAGTTCAAACACGTATTTCTCGAAATAGCAAAAACTGCACTTATGCGCCTTGTCCTCTTAGCCCCTCAATTGCTGTTCATTCAGGTTTATTTTTTTCAAATTCGAAGAAATACATTTACAACTTTCCCATCGATGACCAATATTTTTTTAATTAAAAGGGAACATTATTTTCCCGAAGAAAAAAATATATCTAAATAAAAAAACAAATGATTCCACATAAAATTATTTTGAGTCGGAGAAAATAATTTTTTAATGGAAAAAAATTGAACGAGGAAAATACTGGAAATTCGCTTACAAAAGAATTCTGGGTTAAATTCTTCTCAAAAGAAAGAGCATGATTATCTTACGTAAATCCGTGAGTTTTCATGCCTCTACCTGCAGACGTCCAAGGTTGAAGTCTTTAAACTTACCAATTACTCCCATTTCGTGTGGAAAATGAGGTGTTAAATGGCTAAACCATCCAGTCCCAGCCACAAAATACTTTTCGGTGAGGGAATGATCGTTTAAACGAACTGGCCTGATTATACTGAGACGCATTGCATCTGATCTAAAAGTCGAGTGCATCAGTCAGTCAGTTTTCCTGACTAAACATTGTTGCCATCTCTTCACTTAAAATCGAAGATATCTATTATTGGCAGAAGAGAATCTTCACTCGAAGCTCAACAGTTAGGGGCCACCGGGTTTACTCTGAAACATTTTCCGACACATGGTGCATGTGGCGTGATATTTGGCATCACTATTAATTTTCAGGCGGCGAATCGCGTGCTCGGTTGTTTACGCCTTTGGCCTGGGGTCCAATTGGACCACGTTTAAAAGAAAGGAACCAAGCCACATAAGCTATTGCCAAATTTAACTGGGAAATTAAATTTTTTTAAAAGAGAACGCTTGTGCGGACTCCTTTGAACATTTTAAAGAATTTTCCTCGTACCATGGAGAAAATTCACTGAAATTTTCACAAAAATCCGCACAACCGTTTTCATGTAAAACATTAAATTTCCCAGTTAAATTTGGCGATAGCTAATGTGGCATGATTCCTTTCTGCTTAACTTGGTCCAATTGCATGTCAGTTAAGGTGCGAAAATACATACCTATTGCCAATTTTGTATTATACAGACTCAATCAACCAACAATTAGAAAAATGAGATTGCGCACTGACACTATTATATGTATATTAGAGCAAGTTGATCGATGATCCCAAGTAGTTTTTAAGTTTCCAAATGGTACATTTTCTGCATGTTGCTGATTTAAGGCGGATATGTAATTACATGAACGATTACTCAGCCAATATTTTTCAGAATAATATCAGCCCTCTTGCGAGAAAAGGATAAGGAATTTTCGCACTTCAGTTTCGGACTAACTCGGTTCTCTCTAGCGAGTCGCATTGAGTATTTACTATGATTACACTTTAATAAGTCAGAACAAGACACGCTATTGAATGTGTAGAAGGCAAATACGAAAATAATGAACAAAGAACGAATACCTCTGACGAAGCTTTCCGCAGACAAAACCATGGTTTGATTTCTCCTGACGTATATTTTGGGAGCCTCAAAGAAAGTGGCCACGCTAAAATTATAGCTTATCGCTGCCTAAAGACGATGCACTTTGTTTAAGAGAACGTATTAATTTTTTTCTCTCACCTTAGCTTAATAAAGCTAGTTCCACTACCCGATTTTAGCATGACGAGCAAATTAAATATAATGCCCCAAGAGTCAAGATTTTTAAGAAACGTGAGATGCTGGATTTTGCGGCACTACTCGAGGGCGGGGAGGGTCTGAGTGTGCGTTACGAGTGCGTTACAGGGGGCAAGAGGGGCGCTCAGGGCTGCGTTAGTGAATATTAAATTGAATTGATAAAGAATATATAAGGGCTTTTTGAATATTGACTTACTTTCTAAAATATTCACAAGCAGAAATTGCGGCACTTTTTGAATAACATTTACATTAATTTTGCTTATCGAGCAGTTTTCATTGCAGCGAAAAGTGCGCTACCATCGAACGCTTCTAGACTTGTGCCTCAACTCTGCCCGCTTTAGGCTGCCTCATTGTCAGTTTGGCTTCTTTCTTGAATCAATTTTCTGTCACGGACGTCGGAAGATTGCAGTAAATGTATATTTCAAAATTTCCTAGCAGACCTAATGATACATTGTTCTTGACCTCTCCATCAAAAATCCAATGTGATATTACGTTCGAGAATTTTAATTCTCTGCCTGAGGGGCTCTGTAATTGTAATCTACTCCCCAGTTTTAATACGAGGAATCTTCGAGTGCAAAAAACTAAATTAACACTCTCCGAATTCGCATACGTGACATTTCTGATCTACGGTTCTCTTCAAACTTGGTCTTTTTTTCATACGAGTGTATTTAATATTTTCCTTGTCTTCAATGCCTACTTTTTCCTTGAGTGTTTTCTTTCATCCAATTCTTCATATTCGTATCCCATGCACACGTGTAGTAAGTTCTTTTTATGTCTTCTTCGAGCGAATGTGGGTACTTTGTGCGGGGCTAATAACCAATAGCTATATCTCTTACGCGCGTATGTATACAAGTTTTCTCTATGCGAAACTGTAGACAGATTTTCAGTGTAGTGAAGCACTCTTAAGTGTAGCATTTAATTAATCTAAATTAATGTATTTATAAAGCTATGAATCATGCGAGCGTAAACTTTTAGTGAATTACATCTCAATTTTGAAAAATAAATAGTAAAATTAAATGGAGTATATGCTTTTGAAAATGACAATTACGTGAAGCTTTTAAGCACAACACAAACAAGTTTTGGAATCAAATTCCAACACTTATATTCAAACCCCATTTTTCACTGTTAAAAATGTTTATTCAATGAATGCAATTATTCTCTGCATGCCTAAAAAAACGATTTTTATTAGTTATCATTTTAGTAGACTTGATCCTATGTACTGGATTCGATCACTTTTAATTTTTTTTTCAGTTATCAATCCCGATTGACCTTAAAGTTCAAAAAGAGCAAAAAAGAAAAGTTAAAACTGAACGGTGATAGCTGATACACACATGAAAGCAAGAATACACCCATACATATGCTCTAATGAAAATTTCTAACAGTATCATCTGTAGCTCCACACAGTCAACAATTGTTCGGAAATTTTAAGTGAATGTTTTTACTTTACATGTCAATGCTATGACGTAGATAAGTACATTAGAGTTTGGTAAACCGTGTCAAGTTGTGTAGCAAGAAGAAAGTATACATACGAGTCCTGAAATAATCATGACGATAAAACTAATTGTACAGTATGGAACCGTCTTCCTGGTGCTTAGTGTTCTATGTGAGCATTTTTTTTGCAAAATTGTTGAAATAAACACGAAAAGTGGAAAAATTCTTGGAACTACTGTGAGGGCAAGAGATGGAAGGTGTATTAGATGCTTTAGAGGCATACCATATGCTCAACCGCCTGTTGGTGATCTACGATTCAAGGTCAGTATGCTATTGAAGAATGAAACAAAATAAAACTTTTCAGGGTAATAGAATAAAAGTGTCATCATACTAAAAACGTTTCTTAAAGGATGGAAATGAAATGAAAACTTAGGTAAAATACTGGTCAACTAAAATACCTAACACACAACGTAATCTCTCCTATTCTACGTATAAAAACTAGAATAAAAATATGCGAAAAGTTTTAAAATATTGACTAAGACTAATTGATGAACTCTAAGTAAACCAAAAATTATGAAAGATCGACAGTCCCCATATTTTCTTGTTGATTAAGGTTTCTTCAGACGTTTGGAGCAAGCAATAATAGAACTCTATAAATTATAAAAAAAAAAATAATTTAAAAAAAATATACCTGTGATAGAAAGAAGTTTACCCCATTATGAATTCGGAAGAAGTTTTGTCTACTTCTCCTAATGAAGGCAATTGTAGTTTCAGCTGCGTTGAACACGCTCCATCTGTATCACCATGTGATGTCAGGTGAAATTTTGCGCAAAAATACTCGAATCAATCAACACGTAAATTTTATTGTTTTATTTTTCCCATAAAAAAGAGGCAGATCAAAATAATGACGACAATATGTGCAACTCAAGGCATTAAAACGAGACGAAGTTATGAAAAATTGGTCAAGGAGTTCGCGAGAAAAAATTTGCCGAAACCACATTCCAACATCATGTGCACGATTGATAATGCTTTTACATCAAAATCGTAAACAATTATCCGAATGTTTTTAAAAGAAGTGGAGGAAGCTGGGAAAAATTGTGTGTGTTTATTTTAATAAAGTTTACATCAGCTGTTAGAGAAAAAAAATCTGTTTTTTGCGAGAATTTTGCAACCTTCAATACGTTTATATATCTTACCGCGATGTCACACTGCATACGTAGCACTGCCTACTTCCACCAATACAATCATGCGCCCAGCTTTCGAGCAATCAACGAGAAATGCGATAATTAGTGAATTGTCAATATTTACCTAAAAATTTGACGCGGTAGGTATTCATGCAGCAGAGCTAACCTCTTATTGTACATAGCGCGCGCGGGTAAGAAAGCGCTGCAGATGGAAATCGTGGGAAAAATCCATTATTTCTTCGCAAAACGGTTGATACAAATGCTGAGTGAATAACTCGAATTCAAGGAGAAAATATGATGATCAAAGTATACTAAAAATATTTCGTCCCAGCAGTCCACATTTGCGGGAAAAACTGCGAAATTTTAGAATGGTCCGTCAGTGCAACGGAAATTACATGGACGCCGTGCACATCGGGACGAACATTGGGAAAGATCGGACCTGACAGTTTTACTAAGACTGCAAAATGTTGATTACCCTGTCACAAAATTATTTTTAAAAATGGCTTCAGAAAGAAAATTTTACGAGGAAATCGATGAAACCAACTTCTACTGCTTTTTGTATATTAGAAAAGTTATTAGCTTTTACAGTTTCAACGTCATGTTCAATCCCCCCCTATTGACTCACAGCCCTATGCGGTGATGGGAAGTGGTCTCAGCGAAATTAGGTTTTCATGAAAATTCTCTCATAACATTTATAACCTTCGTGTTATTTAAAAGTTGCTTTACACGTAATGTTGAGCCGATTCAGTTTATTTCTTTTAGTGCGGCAGACATAACATCGGAAATCATAATGTTGGATGATCCTTACATTCAAAGAAAAAAAATATTTCGGAGTTTTATGTGATATCTTATTCTTCACTATAATATCATAAGAGCAATGCATAATGCACAACGTTTTGAGACGTGAAGCGCTTTGGAAGGCACGCCGCGAAGCGTTAGTTTGTAATATACTTCCGTCTTAATGTATCGTGTATCAGCGAAATTTGATTTTCAAGAAAATTTGCTCGTAAAGTTTATAACCTTCGTCTTATTTCAAAGTTGCCTTATAAGTAACTTTGAATCGATCCAGTTTATTTCTTTTACTAATGTTCCTTGACTAATGTATCGTTACATTGAGTATGTATGACCGGAACATAACGCAATTTAACTACCGTTTTGTGTATTTCGACAATGCAGGGGTATACAGAAAAAATCAAATCCGCTACTTTAGGGACTGTAGGCATATTTTTGGTCGGTTTGTTTAATTTGTATATTTTTTTACAGTTTATTAATTTCTTTATTTTAGAGTGAAATCATCCAGCACACTAAATTCAAAACACCAATGTTAGTTTTCCTCTTTACAGCACTTGTTGTATTTTCTCGGAAAACAAGAGAGATCATTATTTAGTTATTTTAAAGCGGCTGAAATTCATTCACCTAAAAAAATTGCGCAATTTCTATATTTCCGAACTGTGTATGATTTAACTGGTTCTTACCTTTCAGGCTCCAGTCCCTGTTAACAATTCGTATGCGATTTTGAATGCGACAGCGGATGCTCCACCATGCCCGCAGATAAATCCGAGCAATAAAATGGTTATAGGCGAAGAAAATTGCCTGTACTTGAATGTCTACACTCCTCAAGTAGGTTTAGTACATACTACATTGATGGTTAAAACCTAAACCTAGTATCTCCGTTTGCGACGCTATAGACTTCCGATCATTGGTCAAACTTCACTTTTCTTTCGGGAAACTAGTCAATGTAATTTCTTTAAATGAACTTTCTCAATTTTCTTTTCTCTTAGTAGAATATTCTGCATAAATTTCAACCCTGGTAAAAATTGGCGGTAGAATTTGTGTTCCAAAATACCATAGACCTACAGTCGGCTGTAAGGTTTCCAATAGCTTCTATAGCCGGCAACTTAATTTCTTATAGCTTTTTATAGCCGATGGCGAATAAGCAACAGCCTGCCGATAAAGTGTATGCTAAACGTTACTAATTACGGATGCTAGGACTTAGTGAGTTTTTGGACTACCGCTCTCTTTTTGGGCCGCAGTATCTTGATTTAATTTGCTGGGAAAGCTCCGTACTTTTGAAGGATGCCTGCCATTCATAATATGTTGAAGCGCCTTCAATTTCGTATGATACTGTGCAATACCTCTGGTGTGAAATAGTTGCTTCAAGCGCCGCGGTACGCTGCGGCACCGCGGGCAGCCAGCGCTGAACGCGCATTGGCGCCTACAAACCTAACAGGGATACTTCACGCATTGCGCAGTGCGTGAAGTATCCCTGTTAGGTTTGTAGGCGTCAGTGCGCCGCCGATTCGCTTTGTGCTAGGATCTAATATTTAATCTCGCGGGGTCAGAGTTTTTCAACTCATGACTTTGAAATGTTTGCACACTCTGCACGGATTATTCTCATTTTAATTGATGAAAAAAATATGTAGTAAAGGAAAATATAATGTGCGCTTTGTAAATATTAAGGTGATTCCGTACAAACTTAAAGATTTACAAAGCACAAGAATTTCTACACAATTTCTTATTGCCTTTCATAGCCGATGGCGAAAAAGCAACAGCCAGGTGATAAAGTGTAAAGCCCGGCGATAGGAACTATAACGCGGCTGTATAATTTTTTATTGCTTCGTGTAGCCCGGCCGTATGATTTTTTCCACTTTCTGCAGCCACCTATGTGATTTTCTATCGCCCTCTTCAGTCGGCTATAAGAACTCCTACGGTATTTTGAAACACAGCTCCTATCGCCAATTTTTACCCGGGAAGCTATACAGTTGACTGGTTCCTCTTTGAAAAAATAAACTAAAAGAGAGATTTGGAACACTGCAATGGAGATACGCGGTGTTGAACTTAAACCATCAACATACTTATGCATGAAATAAGAACTAGGTAGTGTTAACCTGGTCACGGTGCCACTGGTTATACTTGCAGTATTAATGGTTATATGCGGTGTTTCAACGAAAAGCAGATGGGAATGCCCGCTTCAGAGGTCCCAGTGCTGACGGACCCCTAGGGGTACGGATTCCCATCCTTAGAGCTGCTGGGAGGTTTAAATCCCTCCTGGCGGGGGTTAGGTACTCCGGAGGCATCGGGGTACTCCTATGAGGATGGGGGCCCGGCTGGACATTGTTGCGGGGGGCCCTCTCGCCTGACGAGGTAATGACCGCAGGTTGACCGTTGGGTGGGAATTAAACTCCGACAAAAGGAGATGCGTAGTGCGGATGCATCTCAAGGGGAGTGTTGTTAGTGTTTGGCGGGCCCACCGTCATAGGCCAAACCCACATAACCATTCACACTCCCAGGCCGAGGTCTCCGGGCAGCGGTGCCCGGGACGTTACACTCGGTCTGGGCCGCGATTGGTATCTGGTCTCCCGGGAGCGGGTTTGGAAAACCCCCCCGGGGCCCGCCGGATCTGGGGGCACTGGATCCACGGATCTGGTTCCCCCTCAATCCAGTGCGGGAGAAAGCAGATTTTCACTTCCGTTTAAACAAAAAAAAAAAAAAAAAAAAAAAAAAAAAAAAAAAAAAAAAAAAAAGATGGGAATGCATTATTGTTGGGGAAGCTGAGGAGAAGATGCGCTCTCAGGAGGCAAAAAAGAAGGAATGGTTCGGAAAAGAATCCTCAATAATATTGGTTCCTGCTTCGTGCGAGTGTATTTAACACATAGTCCAATCTTCACAATCCATAATCTCTGAATTAAGAAAGGGTTGAGGTTTTGGTGACTGTTTGATGACTGAATTAAGCGCCAGAAATGAAAAATACGAGAAAAATTAAATAAGTTTGAATTGACCCGTTCCAAATCTCAAAGCTTCAAAATATTTTAGCGTTTAATCGATCAAATGAACGTATTTCTGGCATCTGGCAACTGGCATCAAAATCCAGATTAGATGTCAGGATTTTCTAAAAAAAAAAAAAACCAGCCAATTATCTCAATGAATGCGCTGTGTTTTTACGAGAGCAAAAACATTCGAGTAACATATGCGAATCTCAGACATTGTTAAGACTCTAATTAAAAGGTGATGGATCATAATGTTTTCCCCCCATTTAATTATGAGAGGAGGAAAAGTGTACTGTCTAATCTTTTCACCCGAAAAAAGTGAGACACATCAGCATGCGCATTTTGTGGTGCACAGTAACATCCGATGATGTAAAAAAGAGATGGACAATTATCATAAATGACTTCGAAAACAGTGGATCTGAACAGAAAATTACCAGCAGCGTCTTCAATTCCTCCGCATTCCTACAAAGGAGGTCCATAAGGAAAGACGATGTAGCAGACAACAGACATTTTAGTCTCTCGAAGGAAAAAGTTTTAAGATATGCCGTTATTTTCACCTCCTTCCGATTGACCTGGAGCGTGATGACCCTTTTTGAGCGCCATTTTTAGACAAAAAAGATTGATGCTCGCACTAAATTCACTCCTTTAAACATTTGTCCTCAAATGCATTTGTCACTTTTATTATTGCTTCATAAAGTACCGTGCCATCTTTACATATTTACTCAGTTAAATGACACAGTATTGCAATTTTGCGGGTCTGCATTAAACTGAGTTCGATGTGAGGTATGATTTTGAATGAATTCTCTTGGAGCCTCTACCCTAATAATCACTTTCTTAGATTGCATTGAAGCCTCGTTGATCACGTCAAGATGAAGGTCTGATTAATTATGTCACATAATTCATTAATACAGCTTAATCTTAATCACAATAAGCATAATGATGCCTCAAAAAGTTCAATTTTACTCTACATGTTAAAGGTAAACTATTAATCGTCGTTTCTATAAGACAAAATAACATAACTACTTTTCAATATTGCCAATCTCCGAATCTTAATTTAGGATTTTACCTGGAAATTTCTGCACATTATTTATTGAAAATTCACTCATTCTCATATAAGCTGCAAGCAAAATTCATCGAAATTCTGGATGGATGTTACGCAATCATTTTTGTGATGAAAACATTAATATTGAAACAATTTTGCAAACTTGGAATCGAGTTACGTTTTTTCGTTCGAGATACGACAAAATGAGAATTTCAGGGATAAGGGAAAGGTTAGAAGTTTCATAACATTCTATTTCCTTAATTTTTTCATGTTTCAATTATACATTTCGATATTTCCTCTCAGTATCAAGTTTGCACACGAACAGAAAACTAAGTTACCTACTCACGCGATAGAGTTAGCATATCTTGGTAGTATTATTTTTTGCCACCCGGTTTGCCCTGGTTGGGTGGAGCTTGACCCGGACAGTCGCCGACGGACGAAATTTTGTCGTTATAGTCCGTCGAGTCCTTAAGATTGTCGTTCCTCATCACGTCCTGGCTCGAAGAACAGGAGCCCAACGGCTTCGCGCAGTCTTTGTCGCTGAAGAACTGGACGTTGCCGGCTGTCACCAGGAAAGATGAGGTCTTGTCGTTGAGTTCCTTCATGACATTCTGACAACCAGGTCCGCTCAATGTCTGATTTTTCCCGCCAGCAAGTTTTTTCTCGTAGATGTTCACCGACCACGATTTCGGGGGCGCCCCTCTTTGTTTCGAATTCCCCCAATTCGGCAACCAGGAGGACCCCAGCACCGGAGTCCCGCTGACGTTTGCCAAAAAGGCCAGTTCAGCGACGGTCAAGGCCATCAGAAGGAGCAACTTTCCCATAGTAGTAAAGCACTGATTTAAAGCCGCAAAAAATGTTCGGATGAAAAAGTATTATCATCTGAGAAACTATGATCTGACACTATCCTACGTGGATGCCATGCAAAAAACTGACTTCACCGATGGCGGCCCAATTGATGGCTAAAGAATATTTGGGACTAATGAAGGAGCAGGCACAAGTCAGGGCTGAAAGCAAGGTCATGAGTTACACTCTGAAATAATCATGTGTACGAGGTAAATATTTCTGGCGCGAAGAGCTCTAAGTGGTTCCCAACCCTTAGCACTCATCCCATAAAAAAAGATGATTGATACGATGGTTGCAAGGAAGTTAAACGCACATCGTTATTTCGCCTTCATTTTCGAGGCAGGCAATAAAATAGACCGCGTTTAGCAGAAAGGAACCAAGCCACATCAGCCATTGCCAAATTGAAGTAAGCAATTTAATTGTTTACAAAAGAACGTTTGTACGGATTTTTTTGAAAATTTTAAGGAATTTGTTTTGCACCATGCAAAAAATTCAGTGAAATTTGCTCCAAAATCCGCACAACCGTTTTCACGTAAAACATTGAATTGCCCAATTAAATTTCGCAATAGCTCATGTGGCTTGTTCCTTTCTGCATAACGCGGTCCATATATCCTTTGTGCTCTAATAAATTCCAATCTGTGAATTTATTTACGAACTTTGCGTCCTAGATAATTACATTACACCCCGACTTATATTAACAAATTAAATTATACCATTTTAAATTACGGTTCTAGCTGTGCTTCTCCATTTATGTTTGCGTAATTTTTGATAAATAAATGAGAAATTGATACAAATCATTTTTTCGGAGGACGCAGTATATTCTCAATGTACATGCAGGAAACTAAACACCTCGGTTCTCACTTTTTTTGGTCTTAAGTTATTTTGTAGACAATATTGTGTGTTTTTAGTATTGATAATAACAACTATAAAAGCTACAGAACTTATCTCGAATCAGATAATTCAGGGAAAACGTTATTTACGGATTTTAATTTCGTCTTTGCTACAAACTAAGGATCACTTGTCAGGAAAACAAAATACTCTCAAATAGTGGGAACTTCCATAAAGGGGTAATTAATCGATGAGTAAATTGTGTAATTGCTCTGTGGCATTGTTTTTATTGATATTCATGGCAAATTGTCCATATTTGACCAAGTGTTTCCTCGCAGACGTCAAAGTTCTGTCATTCATACTCAAATAACTAGCTATGATGGAAGGTTTTTAACAAAATATAGACGAAAGAAAAAAAACCCTTATAAGTGCAATGACCTCACTATTATCATTCATAAGCTGAGCCCTTTATGAATAAATAGCTATAATGATTGTTAAAAAACAAAACAAAAAACATTATTTTTGTATTATTTTTACTGCCCAACATTAACATTCAACGCTATGTTAGGATTTTACATGATCTTAATTAGGTGGTTACATATCATTTAACAGGGCTGACTCCAAGATTATTGCGCTAATCAGCATTTTCGTTCCATTCTTGCTATAAAAAGGATGGAATAGATAATTTTCCGCCGATCACTTCAAATTCCTGCTGACCCTTTCAGTAATCCATATTTTCAAGATTTCTCTCAAAATTTTTATTAACCGTAGGTATGAATGAGATAAATTATATCTGTTATATTAATTTCATTTAAAACATGTTTTAAAATTATATTTTGGGTTTCAGTGATTTGAAACTTTTGTATCCGCCAAGATCGCACCCCAGAAAAATAAGAAGATTTTAAGTTTTCATTTCTTTTATTCATCTGCCATTTTTGTGGATTATATACTCTACAAAAAGGTTATTGACATTACGTAAAATTGATAAAAATTCATTAATTTGTTTTTTAGTTCAATTCTGAAGTCGTTACAAATGGTGCGTTTTTTTCTTTTAGATTCCGGTTTTGCGAGGGTGTAAAAAGAAACTTCCCGTTCTATTTTTCGTTCATGGCGGTCGATGGCTAGTAGGATCCAGTAACAGCCACGTTTATGGGCCAGAATTTCTCCTTGAAAAAGATATCGTGTTGGTGACCATCAATTTCCGGCTTGGAGTTTTCGGTAGGTAATATAAATTGTGCAGGTTATCGCCAAAATCAATGAAACTGTGCACAAATAAAAAAAAGAAATAAGAAATTTAGAAAAGCGCATAAAATGGATTTCCAGCATACTTTAGATCGATTCCAGTTTGACCACGCAAGTTACAATAGTTACATAAATGGAGATGACAAATGATCAAATCATTCGTAAAATTTGGAATCCAGTGAGTATATCGAGTAAAATTATTTATGATAAAGACTTTTTAATTTAAATCAACCAAAAGCATTGACAATTTTTAATTACATAATATAACCGCACCAAATTAACAGTTCTTGATCATTGGAAAAAGGTAGCAAGTGAGTGCAGTAAGGACAATATAACTTCAAGTCTATTTGATTTTGAATTCAAATAGCCTTTTATGCATAAAGGTAATTGACTGCAATGGATATGTATGAGTAGAATGAATGCTAACCGGTCTTCTATTACCTGCACTCAAGAATATATCCAAGTCCATTTACCATTCTTTCTTCCTGCCATACTCTTAAAGCATTCGAACGTACTTTGTTGCAGGTTTTCTTTCTTCAGGTGACGATGTTGCGGCGGGGAGCTGGGGTTTGAAAGATCAAGTTTTGGCTCTGAAGTGGGTGCAAGATAATATAGAAATCTTTGGAGGGGATCCAGATAGAGTTACAATTATGGGTGAAAGCAAAGGTGGTGCGGCTGTTAACTCTATGTTTTACGCACCATCTGCTAAAGGTGACAATCATTTAAAATAAATAAGTAAAATTAAAACTAGGTGTTCCGCGAAAGTTGCATTCCGATATTTGGCATTCAGGTGCAATACTTGAACTTGGTCATGAATAACGCAATTTGCCTGGAGGTTTAACTTTTCTCCTTTATGTTATAAGTTCGTGACACAGAGCAAAACCTCTTAATAACTTTCGTGACACAGATCAAGGAATTTCTCACCCCCAGTTATATTTCCATCGATTTTTCTGTAACAAAGTCAGGCCCAATCTAAAAGAAACGAGATTGAAAAATTAAGAACTTCGTATCGTGACAAATATATGATTTTCAGCCCCCCCCCCTCCCAAACACAGTCTCACAGCGAGCTTCTCGCTTATGAGGACTCTAAATTTTTACTCTACCTCTTCCACTGTAAAAATTCCCACACGTAATTAGTATTGATAGGACATGGAGTTTTTGGAACCTACTTATTTAGATTTAAGAAAACCGAATCGGAAAACTGTAAATTTTGTATTATAGAGCGAGACACGCCGGAACACACCTTTTTCTCATGCTCCCGATTCATTAATAAGAAACGCTTATTAGACTTAGAACTTGACACCACTCTTACCCCCTCAAACTTCCAAACAACCATTTTAAAATGTCCCACAAACTGGAACCTAATTCAAAAATACGCAAAAGATATCCTAACAACAAAGTCCCCTCTTTACCAGAATCAACCTTTACTCAACACCCAAACCCCACCCCCAGCCGAAGATATACCAGAAGGTAATTCCGGCATGTCTCGCGAAGTAAACTCTTGACCCTATTTCCTAAACTTATACTATTATCTTATTAACTATCTCCTTACTTTACTTGTCTCTTTGGTTATCACACACATTATGTTATCACTATATATAACTTATATCTATCATCACCTAAGCAAATTAGTAATAAGATACGCACATTACAATTTTTGTAAATATGTACTTACTGAATAAAATTTCGCTTGACAAAAAAAAAAAAAAAAAAAAAAAAAAAAAAAAAAAAAAAAAAAAAAAAAAAAAAAAAAAATTAGTATTGATAAAGCTTTCGACTTATATTATCTTCTCTCTTAAACCATCAACTTTCAATGTTTAAAAAAGTCTATTTGCTGAGGTCATACATGATTAAAAAAAAAAGAACCAATAGATAATCGCATTGATAAGGAAATGGCGTCGGTATGATAATAAAAAAATAGTGCCTTAATCATGGGTTTTTTGCACTGTTTTTAGGTCTATTCAAACGTTGTGTATCTTTAAGCGGTGTCGTGCAGAATCCGTACTCATTTGCACCTTTAGTAAATATATCCACTCCTTCAAAGAAACTTGCTGAGTTGGTTGAGTGTCCGACGGAGCCTTCAGAGTCTTTTGTGGATTGCATGAGAAATGTGGACTTCCGAAGGCTCATTCAACTCGAGTCACAAGTCTATCCGGTAAGTTGTTTGCTCGTGATTTATTTTAGTAGATCCAGTGGATCCTAAAAACTTCAACTGCTCGCCTCCAATGAAACATCAAAATGGAGGAGTGATGGACCTAGAAGTCGGTGTAGGTCTCACCTGCACTGACTCGGTAGGGAGGTTTAGCGGTAGAAAAAAAGGAAAAAGGGTAATCGCTGGAAGAACTGTTACACTGCGCACACAGTGGTCAAACTGAAGAACGATGGTGACCCAATTATACTGCCGCTATTGGTGAAAAGTTTCCCCACAAGTAGAAGATCGAAAGTCTCGAAAAAGAACGTCTGCCAATGAGGAGAGTTTTGCACCAAGTCGGGGGAGGGATCTCACTTGCGCTTGAGGGCGCTAAAATTGCAAAAAAAGCGTAGAAGTGACCAACCAGAACCAGAGTAACCAGAGTAAGTAACTGGTAAGTGAGAACCAGAGCGAATTAAAACTTGATAAGGCCCGAAAAGTTTTGATGAAAAATTCGAGTTACATAGGGTTTGCACGGCAAAATTCATACTATAGGAATACTTCAGGGCTTGCATGGTGCACAAACGGGTCTACGGTTGAAAGACCCCGAGGAAAGGGCAGCCCATGCTTATATAGACTTGCAGACGTCACCGGTGGTGAGGCAATAAGGCTACGCGTGATTGGCTGGCTGCAATCGATATAGCTATCAGCTGCGAGTCTGACCATCGCCATCAGAATAACGGCTGATGCCTGAACGATAAAAGAGATAACTGAGGATGAAGTTGAATCGGAACTGAACAAATCAAGCCATCACTAATGACTTGAGAAATATGAAAGGGACACTGAAGTCTAGACTTATGGAACTACTCAGGACCCGTAAAAAAGACCATCAATGAACTAGCACTTGGTTAATTAATAATGTATAGATATGATGCACTCTCTATATTTTCACGCCACGCTGGAAAAAAAAACACATTGGATCTAGAGTCCAGACTCTTAATAACACCGACAAGAAAAAACACTCTTAATTCAATCAGATTTAAGCTTAAATCAAGAACCAAGCCTCTTAATGTGAGCGGATTTCCTTTTCATTTAAGCTTAAATCCTGATTGAATCAAGAGTCCTTTTTCTTGTCAATGTTTTCAAGAGTCTAGATTCTAGATCCAATGTGTTTTTTTTTTTTCCCAGTGCAATTCATTATGTATTCTTTGACTTACTGTTAACTTATTTTGAATTTATCACCTGCGTCTACTTTAGTACTTAAAATGGATCTTTATGTATTCTTTGACTTACTGTTAACTTATTTTGAATTTATCACCTGCGTCTACTTTAGTACTTAAAATGGATCTATCATCTGACTCAAACAGAAAGTTCGAGACGTAAGCTGCGATGTTAGAAAATTAAACAGTTTTTCTGACGTTTCCATAACTATGTATAACAGACACACTTTATGCACATATGCATCATTTTCTGCGCCATTGGACGTGGTATTTTAATTTTTTCGCCTTGCACATTATACTAAACTTAATAGTTTATTTTTCTTCAATGAATTCTAAGTCATTAATGTTACTATTTCCTGCTCAGAATGACATTGAGAAACCAACGACCGGCACTTTATGGGCACCTACTATTGAGCCGAAATCTTCTCCGAGCCCTTATCTGACAATCGATCCGAAACTTGCAACTTTTAGACCAAATTACCCGTGGCTGAATATTATTAACGCTGCAGACGGTGGGGTGTATGTGGCATGTAAGTATGTCTTCTTCTGATGCTTCTCAAATAAAAATACTCCTTTTTACCACGGCGCACAGTGGAACCAACTATTAGAAGAGGTTGAGCATGAAATTTTTGGTTAATATTTCAAATATTTATGTTTATTCCGTCGAAAATTCGATTTTGAAGGGTGTTTCTGGAAGGAAATTTTACGAAAAGACCAATGGCACCACTCGTAAATTTTTTGTTTCATATTTTTTTTTAAAAAAAAAATTTCAAAGTTTCCAGATCTTGTCCAACTTCTTCTATTGACTCAGTCCAGTGTGCGGCGAAGACTCGAAACCGTCTGAACAATGACAATATGGACCGAGTTTAATAGTAACGCACCTTGCCAAATTTTAAAAAAACGAAATTTAGGAGGAGTTTTGAATTAAACTAGTGGTAAATTTTTCCCCTCAAAAATTTAAAGTCAAGAAAAAAGATTTTGAACGTAAAGATATTCTTCAAACTTCGCCTTAACACTAAGGCTAATATTTTTTATTTCTTTCTTTTCCGTGTGTCTTCGCACATGGTCTTAAAACTTCCGTAGAAAAACACAGATCCGTGGAAACGGTTTGCCGCAGAACTCAACAAGAAACATTTGGGAAAATTAGGCAGAACCTAGAACATTGAAATTTGAAGGAATTTTGGTGGAAACAAGAAGAAATTGGAGGATGAAAAATTGTCTGTGGTGTTCAGAGGAATAAAACTTCAGGTTTTTGTTTGTCTCGGTTCAAAATTGATGTGACTACTTGGTGCTTTTCAATGAAACTCGGTCCTCAAATGTAAAACTATACTTAGAAAAAGCAATATTCGCAAAGTAATATCTAACTAATCGTAAGTCATAAAAAAATTTAATACTCATCGTTTCAAAGTAGATTCGAGTGTCATAAGAGTCTTTATTTTTTTGCAGTGCGATTGAACTAATCTAACAAGAATTAGTCTAAGTATATCAGACGCTTCCTAATTTTCTCGTATGTTTTACTTGGTGTCCGGACTTTTCGGCGCGACCGTTTCGGCGCCGGACTTTTCGGCGCGGGTGATTCGGCACAGGATTATTCGGCGCGGAATTTTTCGGCGCAGGATTTTTCGGCGCACGTGCTATACTTTTAAGAATACAAAAAGGCACTGCTTACTTTATTTTCCAGAACGATTTCCAATCAAAATATTCCGGAAACAGGAGGACAACGAAAGTGGAAGTTGTGGGTGTGGTTGACGAAAAATTCCAAGAATTTGCTACATAAATTGTTTCAGATAGTCAAGTCTTGGAAGTTTTCACCCCCCTTTTGCCAGATAAGTGTACAAACAACGATGAGATAGGAGGGGAACGAGAGAAGGAGGAGAGGAAGGAGAAGGAATGAAACTTCACATAATGGAATAAAAGACCATGGAAGTGTAAAAAGTGTATTTATTCCTTGGCACTAAAAAATTGATAAATTCCTAAAAATTGCTAAAATTACCTAAAAAGTGAAAAAAAGCTAAAAAAATAAAGACGTAATAAAAGCTAAAAACGCCTATGTGTGTGAAACACCTATAAAATTATGAGCGACAGCCCGCCTCTGTCACTAAAAACAAAGGCAAAACACCTAAAAAGTGAAATTATGAGCGATAGCCCGCAAGAAGTCAAGGGTTGGAGTGTCTGCAAATTCCTTACAAATAGCTTCAAGACGATTTGTGAAAAGGACATATTTTTTTCTCTGTGTCTGAATTTCTTTTTTAGAAACAAAGCCCTCAATTTTAACTCGAGTGAGACCCTCTTCTTTTTTAAAAGCGTTTATGAGCTTCCAAATGGTTGGATGAGCAGACATCAAAAGAGAATGAAGAGCATGGTGCCACCCCTCGACACCATTATTGGTCCTAGGGAGGCCCTTCAATGACATTTGTGTAACAATTCCACATGGCCACTGGAAACAGAGGATTACGTCGCTTTCCTCGCCTGTCAACTCGACCTAGCCAAGTGTCTTCAAAGTAGTCAAGAAGGGGGTCTAAATCAGCAGCATTTTCTTCAAAAAATTTACTCATCATTTGTCATATTGATCATTTGTCACAAACCCGTATGTAAACATTCCATCACTCGTCTCTAATCAGAAACGAGTTCCGCTTCAAGATAAGTGATCAGTGCGACGAGTTATGAGGTGCCAGATTTACCGTCTATTGAAATACACCAAAAATTCCGTGCGCCGAAAAGCCCTGCGCCGAGAAGCCCTGCGCCGAAAGCCCCCCGCGCCGAAACACCCGCGCCGAAAAGTCCGGCGCCGAAACGGTCGCGCCGAAAAGTCCGGGAACCGTTTTACTTTTTGAACTGAAAACGAAGCAACACTGAGATTTGAAACTTGGTGAGTGTATTCTTTAAAATACAAAGGAAAATCACAATGATATTTTGTTGTTTGGTTTCATAAAAAAGAGAAAAAAAAACCATATTGAAAAATATTACTCGAGAGGATATTAGGAAATGTGGGATGCAGTTAGGCTGTTTCTGAATAAATCCGTACAATTCACGGAGAGTCTGTGTTGCTTTAGATATATTTGGTGAGCCTGATCTGGAAAATTTACTGGCGGAAAACCCAAAATTGGTTCTACCGGTTCTCCTGTCACTTGATTTCGAGTTCTGTGCCGATGACATCCCAGAAATAGTTAACCGAATTCTAACATTTTATTTTGGGGACCTCCCTGTCGGTAGAAGCACTGAATCGCAACTGGTGAACGTAAGTTAATTTAAGGGACATTTTTGAAACATTTTTTATCAAGGATTAGACGCTTTACTATGTCCATGCGTTTGAAATAATGTCTGCTATTTCATGTGGACTTCATTTTGTAATGAGCAACCATTATTTCGGGCTCATCCACAAAAGCGACTATCTGCTGGAAACTAATGTCACATGAGTTGTTTTTATAATGAAGTAGAAATAGGAGTTCCGTATTTCGATTTGTGGTCCATATCATAAACTCGCATACAATAAAATGATGTTTGCCGATATATCTTACAAAATAAATAATATCAATCTAGGAATCAAATAAAATCATACTTGCAAACATAAATACTGTCAAGTTAGCTATGTTTGTGAGGGTTTTCTGAAGGGTCAACACTACATAAGGGGCTCGGAAGACAAGGGGCATAAGTGCAGTTTTTGCTATTTCGAAAAATACGTGTTTGAAGTCTCGAAATAACATAGATCCTTATGCGCGGAGAGAAAGTCCAAGCAGACTTATTGATGCTTAAAAATCAGAATTTAGGGGCTAAGTTTTCACAGAATACGTATAAAGACTAGTTATACTTGTTCTGTAAATCACCTTTGCGTATTTAAAGATATTTAAAGAAGTCTTGTTGAAAGAAAAAAAAATTGAACATATCTAATTGGTCAATGAGACGCTGCAACGGATGTAGGTATTTTTCGATTTTGGATATCGATGTTCGATGTTTCAATTGTGTGGGTAACGGCAAACGCTACAAGTGCACTGCCTACGGAATAATTGCAAATACACACAACAAACTCGACAGACATTTCTCCCAACAAAATCCGTCTATAATGTTTTGTCCCCTAAACAGAAGCAACCCAAGAGAAGGGTGTGTATAGGCAACTATCTTACAAATACATACAAAGAAGAAGGATGAGGAGCTGCTTCAATGTTTACTCCTCTGAAATGCTTAAAAAATGTTGGTAACCTATCCGGTCCAATGTCTTGAACGTGCAACGATTAACAAATTACCACAACACAACATATTTAATACACTATTAACAATGTGCTATTTATCAATGTAAAGTAATGCATATTTTAAGGCTTGAAAATGACGATGATAGGTACAGATTTTTTTCTCATTATTCTTGCGTTTTGCAGTTATTTTCAGACTATTTTTTCTTCACGGGAGTTGAAAATGCGTCCTTGAATTATGGTGGGGAAGTGAGTGTGTATAGGTACACTTACATCCAGTCTGTAACGTTCAACTCGTTGCGAGGTGATGGAAGTCTCAGAGGTAAGTCGTGTGAACTTGCACATACATTTATTTAATTACCAAAAAATATTAATACATGGCTCAGAACTGACGTTCAAAAATGATATTGGTTTCTCTCTTGTAAGGGATTACTAAGCTTACTTCCAGGAAGACTGATGAGTATCTTCAAAACGGGCTTTCCCCGGAAAATTTCAATTATCCTTTAAAATTGGTGCAGAATAGGAAAAGCTAAGATAGTTTCTAGATTTAGCGCCTAATAAAATATAGATAAAAATTGATGACAGGCGTAAAATAAATTATCGCTGGTTCCGATACCGAGGCTTCCAGATCAACTTCCATGATAAGTGCACTTTATCATCATGAAAAATTGATCCGCTTGTTCTACGTTCGAGAGTTTTGGAGCTGAGTGTCTGATAGAGCTCTAACTGCTTACTGCTAAACCCGAAAATAATCTTGATTTTCTGTATCATGCACCAATTTTCCGTGTTAAAATATGTTTTTCAAGGGAAATCTCAGTTTCGTACCTAATTATTGGGTTTAGGAGATTTGGCTAATTTTCAACTCGCCGATAAAAATTATACGGAAATTAAGTACCTATAAAATTCTCGGCGATACTTGCCCTTTGATCACACTTAAGCAATTTGGAACATAACAAAATTATGACCGTGACCAAATATTGGGGGGGGGGTGATCTTGTTAAACGTGCTTCAAACAGTGTAGCTCAGATTTTGCAAATAAAAAAGGACCCCTTCCGAACTTCAGGTAAATTTCGCATATTTAAATCTCAAAACTTAAATAACCTCAAAAATCGCAGGACTGTAAAAATCCATCATTACCTACAAGAAATTGAAACTCTTTCAATTCCACGCATTTGTTGATATTTTAAGCGTTCAGCCGATAGGTAGCGTATTTCAACCTGCTTATAGAAGTCTATAGTATAATAGTGTCAACGTTATCAAATGGCGCCCAATTTGACTCGCGTAGAGTTATGTTTTTCTTGCGTCCGGGCAATTCAAAGTTCCCGTAAACAATGGACAATAATACGTTAATATTTTAACTAGAAGTTGATTTCAGTTGTTCTCCTTGCGCGAATCGTGTTCTACGTGAATTTGTGGAGAGGAATCATGTATCAGAGTGCTTAAATTCGTACCGTGTTTAATGGTCCATTCAATCTAAAAAAGCGAATATAAAGAATTTCCATAGCTTTTCTCAGAAAAAATATTTTATCGGGAGAAAAGAGGCAACGTTGAAGTGCTCATACGGTGTCGAAACACAACATGGGCCTTTTAAGCCCCAAGGTCCGATGCCACGATTATCCTAACGCGAGTTCGAATAATCGCGCTAAATGCAGTGCTGCCGGCGCGGCATTAAACGCATAATAGCGCCTGCAAGACTGTATGAATACTTCTCGCATTGCGCCAAATGCAGTGTGAGAACCATTTGCGATAACTATTCGACCACAGGTGTAGGCATACTGCCGCTGGCTAGATTGAAGGCGCATCACACTGCATGTGAAGATGACCCGACCCCGACACTCGACCGCGCGCCCCTCTCCGGCTTGCGCGACGCTAAAATCGCCGCAAAACTAGGACGACGCGTCATTTATTTTGATGCTCTTGGCTTGGTCTCTACCACAATCAAAGGGTGTGAAGGGTAATTTAATGTATCTTCATTGCAACGATTCAGAAACTCGGACGATGTTTCAACGATGCAGCGAATCTAAAGCTTGATTTGCGTAAAATTAATTTTGGTTCGATGTAAAGGAAACAAAACGAACAAAAATATTTGGAATTTTGGGAATTTTTTGTGGTTGTTAAACCATTCCGGAATTTCTCGGAAACTTAAAAAAAACTGTGTGTAGCCTTTTTTTTAAAAGAAAATGATTAATAATAAAACATGAGTAGAGATATGCAACGTTGCAATGGGAGATAAGAACACTAGATCTGGGCGTAGGTGTCGATATTTGATTTCATTCACGGCAGGCGTGACGAGATAACTATTCGACCACGGATGTATGCATATTGCCGCTAGCCCGATGGAAGGCGCGCGTGTCGTAGATGACTCCACCGCGTTCCTTTCCCTGGCATGCGTGACGCTGAAGCCTCCGTTAAACTAGGATTACGTGTCATCATTCTTGACTCTGCTCCAGTTTTTACCATAAGTAAAGGGAAAATATGTATTCTCATCGTAACGATTCAGAGACTCGGATGATATTTAATTTTTTTTTTTTTTTTTTTTTTTTTGTTAAATAAAACGGAAATAGAACGAACGAAAAAATCGCGTCGAAATTTTCGATGTCTACATTAGAGATCATTTAAGAGATATCATGGAAGCTGTTCAGGAAAACTGTTTGTAGCTTTTTACAAACGGTCTTCAAAAATAGGACATAAAAGTAGTGCATAACGTTGCAATCAGAGATAAATACACTTTCTTTCGCGGCTTTTGAATCCATTTATCTCTTAAAGAACTTGAAAATGAACGTTCTACGATTTTTTTACAAGCAGGTTATGTTCAGTAATTGGCGGCCGCGTAGCGACCATGGGCTCCTAGTTCAGTGTTTAAAATGCACATTTTACAAACATGAAAATAAAGTATGAACATTGACAAAAAGACACCATTTACGCTTCGTTTTTTACAATGATACAGTAAACTGCATTTATGTGGCACCTGAGCACTCGAACTGTCTCCTAAACTTTTAGAACTTTCTGTTCATCTCTTTTTCTTCCAGCGGCACCGACTCACAGTGATGTGCTCTTGAACTTCTTTCCTGACCTCAAGAATTTTCCAAACAGAACATACACGGAAAAAGACGTGGAGGTCTCAAAGCTGATGGTCGAGGCTTTGGTTTCATTCATAGAAGATGGGTAAATATTCAATTATTTGTACGTTTCTGTTGTTGCTATGACTTTTTAAACAGTACAACAAAAGAAGATCTGAAATAACATACCCATGAGGGAAAATAGTTAGTTAGTTAATTTTATTTAACGACGATAAGCATCTAGGCGATTTACGTCGGGGACTAGTAATATGCTGCACAAGTTTTCGATTTTATATGTAAACATCTCATCAGCTCATTTTGAATCATTTTAAACCAGAGGAGGGATCAGTATTCAGAGGGAACGTAACAGTGGCGTGGCGTGAATTGCGATGTATCGATTGTTATGCCATTTAAACACATGGTAAAGAATCGATTATTAAGGTGTTCGCTGCGAACACCCTGTTTATCGATCCTTTTCTATAGGTTTAAATGGCATAACAATCGATACATCGAAATTCACGCCACGCCACTGGAACGTAAGTCCCTTTCAAAATGTTGCCCTTATTATTACGCCCTAAGATTTCACCATGTTTTGCTTGTGTTCAAGATTCGTCTATTATTTTACATCCATGCTCATTTTTAATTGCAGGAATCCGACAAAATTTTCATCCATTAAATGGAGCCCAAGTGACCTGACGGAAAACGAAATTTACCAGAAGGCTGAACCGTTTTTGCAAGAACAATGCATTTCTGAACGGCTTCAATTTTGGAGCACGATAAGAGCAGAATTTAGAACCAAAACTTTGACAGATTCACAAATTTGCTAATGTCTCGAATGACATCGACTGCATCCCCTCGAGCACCAAGAAACAATAAAAAACCGAAGTTTGAAAAATATAATGGCTACGAAGAATCTTATTTACATGTATGTCGTCAGCTTCCGGCTTGGGTATATCATAAGCGCCATGCGACGCTTAAAAATTTCCGCCGCCATTTAATGTTTTTTATAGAGAAATTTTTCAACGAAGCTGTTCGAAAATTTCACTGAATTTTCTTTGTGCTGCCGATAAAATACATTGAAATTTTTAAACAGATTCAACCAAAAAATTCTCTATGAAAAATAAAATGGCGGCGGAAATTTTTGAACGTCGCATGGCGCATGTGATACGTAGGCCGGAAGATGACGAGATATATATAACTCTTATTGATTAAGACCCAGGAATAGAGAATCTAGACTAGCTTGTTGCATCCGATTACTTTACAGGCGCGTTTAGACTGTTTCGAGTAAAGAATGCTCCTCAGTCAGCAGCGATAACACCGTCATCTCTCAGCACACCAACATCAACCAATGCATTCAACTCACAACAATGAGAAAGATACTCTCTTAAATTGGTTCAATAGCACTTCCTCAAAAAATCCAATATTCGATTGATCAATTGATGATTTCTGGATTTCAGGACAGTGTTTCAGAAGTTCTCAACCGTCTCGTCATGCTACTAAGTACATACGCCAGGTTTTGGTACAAATGCTTCGATCAAAAAATTCCAGATTGCTCGTCCGAGTTCGTCCCACCTAAATATCGGAAATCGGAGGAAAAAAGGTTTGCGATGTACCCTCTGACTTGCCGAGCTTTCGGAGACGTCTCAAGATATTTCTTAGTCAAATCTTGTGTATAAATAACTGGTGCACTACAGCTTAATGAGGCATTTGAGGATTTTGAACAAAAAGGAGAAAGAAAAAAATCTAAAATCCAGATCAATCGAATAACCAAACTGTTCCAAAAAAAGCTGAGGATCCTTTTTCAGGAGATTAGTCCTTGTTCACATTAGACGAAGTCTTATTACTTTCATTCCTAGGACTCTATTCCTACTCATACACTGAAAAAAAAACTGCTAAAATCAACACATGAAATAGTGAAAAAAGGTGACAACTCATCAAAATACATCAAGAACACCGGGTTGATTTTACTAATTTGGTGATTTGAAACCGTATTTTCGCAATTTTTTTTTTCAGTGTATCTTCAGCGTTGCCGGCCGTTTCTGGCTTCCTTGGATGAGGGGATCCTATTAAGATCATTTGCTTCAAAACAACCAAACTCCTCTCCTTCTTCGTATGTGAAGAAATGACCAGCTAATTTTATTTTTCCTTTGGTAGAATTTTGATTTTTTGTGACGTATAAGAATGGCGTACACACCTATGGTTTTTTCCGATAATCTTCTGTTCTTCTGACATACATCAAACAGCACAAAACTGAGGTATTATCTAAGGTTTAATTCAGGGTGATCTACTTTTCCTACGTCGCATTTTCATGATACACCCTCATGATGCAGCTCAGAATTTATACATTCCTCTTTGTAAACTTTAGCGGCTCCTGTTTTCCATTCGTTAATCTCTTTTAAAATAACATTGGGGAAAAAAGCGCACTTCGGAAAGCAGCACGTTTTAAGGCACGGTGATATGAGAATGGTAATAACTCTGCGATAGCAGCCTCACAGCCTCTTCTATGAAATAGCTATGTAGGAAATCTACACTGTATAACTCTAACTGAATCCACCGACTGTATGGAATATGCTACTAGATGTCTAAAGGTCCTCATGCTACAGTATCACTGTGTCAAAAAACAAAAATATGGGTAATGATATGATTTATCGTATCGACGGTGAATCACCAGATCACGTCGTATCTCGGTTTGTGACGCCGTAGACTTCTTGTCATACTTTATTTGTGAATGGAAAACTACTCAACTTCAATTCTTGAAAACTTCCTTGATTTTTCCTCTCTAAGCGAAGAAAACTCTGTGAAGCCTTGAAGGAATGATATTGACATGTTCTCCCTAAAAAAAAAAAAAATAAAATGGGAGTGGATATGTTTAAACGGCACAAACAAGAAACGTGGTCTCGTAGTATCACCGTCGACATACTTTTGGTGAAATTTGCCATATTTTTTCAGTGCGGAACTTTGTAACGCATAAGTTTGAGAATGCCCCCCCCCCCCCCAAAAAAAAAAATGAAGGTGATGATTTATTTTTATTTTTCTCTGCACTCCCGTACACAAACGTCAAGCGACTACTTACGTGAAAGACCCTGTTTACCTACCTACGGATTGCACTCATCTTCTTCTCAGCGCTCATTTCCCGCCTGGCGGCTGCGTAGGTGGGGGGCCGCAATCGCCAACCGATGAGACTTCGTCGTTGTAGCCGCTGTCCTGGAGATTGTCGTTTCTCATTATGTCATTGACCGTGAAAGTCCCCAAAGGTTTTTGGCAGTCGATATCTTTGAAGAGCTGGACGCAGCCCGCAGTTACGTGGAGAGACGACATCTTATCATTGAATCCGTCTGGGACAGGGCGACAACCAGGTCCAGCCAAATTGGCGTTGTCGCCACCGCCCAGTTTGTCCTTGTAGATGGTCACCGCCCATACTGGGGGTGCTTGGGTCGGAAGTCCGAACCGGCGGCGTGGTTGCTGAGGTTGTTGAGGTTGTTGAGGTTGTTGAGGTTGTTGTTGGCCGCTGACCTGCACCAAAGAGGTCAGACCCACGAGGGTCAAAGCGGTCAAAAGGAATAAGTTAACCATAATAACAAATCACACCTGCTTATCGAGTGTAAAAAGTTGGTCCAAGTGAAAACCTACGGGAATTCACTAGTTGACATCATCAAAGAGGAGTGCGATGGGAACTGATCGCATGGGTCATGGTAATGAGTAAGAGAATAGCGCCAGACTTTAGAAAAAGGATGAGCGCCCGTTATGGCTGCAAGATAGGGTTATTAAGTGCACGTTGGAGTAAACATGTATGCACGTCAAGTACATTTGACGTTATGCACTTTAGTGAGTGATTCTCAACCTGTCAGTTCTTAAATTGCTTTTGAAGGGTGCTACAAAGTATCCACCTATTAGACAGTAGGTATGAACCAAAATCAGCTTAACTACATATCACGTTGCTTAAATTTCTCTCAGAGTTTATTTTTTTTACAAGACCTTCCGAAAAATCTGTAAATTTCCTCTGAGTTACAGCAAATACACTAGCAACATTTCAAATCAGAATGTTGTTTAGATCTCGGGGGAATCGAGCGTATGTGAGGTACAGATGCTTTTCAAGACGCGTGATCTGAATCGAAATGTTTTTCCAGTAGAGAATTTTTTTGACTGTAACATTCAAGTGCTGGAAATACTTTCTACGCGGTAAATTTTACTTTTAATATGAATACTCTGAGCCTCTGGCTCAGGTTTGAAGTTGTGTCGCATAGTTTTGGTGCTCACAATAGGGTATTTCCGATAAAAATAGCTAATTTTTTTCTTTAACTATGTGCAAAAAATGGCCAGTTTTGTCATTTAAATATTATATTGAGTGAATCACAAGAAATGAAATATTCAAATAAAAAAAAAAAAACAGGGCAAATTTTCGCTCGTGGCTGAATCGCAGCAAAAGCTACAAATTTTATATTTCTTATCTATTTTTAGGGGTAAAACGCCAAGAGACCAAAACTCGCTCACTGATCACCACCCTTATCATACAATACAACTTGAAGACGGAGCCAGAGTATCAAAGTAATGTTATAAAAAGTAAAATTAGCCAGCTATGTAGACAATTTTTTTGCGTTTTTAAAGTTTGAGACAAATTTTAAGGCAAAAAAAAGGCCTTTACGGACACTTATCCTTTATTCCTAAAACAGAGAAGTTCTTCTTCGAAACGCTTTATTCAGATCGACCAATGCTGCTACATCAAAATCCAATTAGTGATATTGATTGTATGTTCATTTGAATTGCACAAGTGTCCAGCTAAATATACAGAGAAAACCATACATTATACGGCTTTCATAAAATCGTTGCCTACCGCAACACTGAGAATCACTTGCCATGAAATTGATAAAAAATCTGTGAACAAAGGGAGCTTCCATCAGAGGGTAATTAGTTGGCTTATGAATTAGAGTGACATTTGCCTCTACTGAGATGCATTTGTCCTTATTTGACCAGGTGTCTCTTTGCAGTCGTCCAAGTTCGGTATTTTGCCTACTTTCAATGCAATGGCTCTATTGAAGAGCTCAGAAGTCAGGATGGTTTTATAGAGTTGAAACCATGAATTTTATTCTAAATATTAGTTTTAAGAAGGAAGAGCTTAAATTAATAGTTTATTCATAAATATATTATCATCTGATGAACATTTTCGTCTGGAATTTCTGGGCAAAAAGAGGCAACTGGAACGTCCCGTAAAGGGATGGCGGCAGGGCGTTGATGAAGAGATGTTGCGGTGTCAGTTGCCCGATAACCTCTGAAAGGATACACATGTGTGGCGTTTGAGTGTCGCAGCACGCCAGAGTGCATTACAGGAGCAATTTTACGTTTGCATGAAAATTTTAACTTATGGAAAAGGATCGATAAACAAGGTGTTTGCAGCGAACACCTTAATAATCGATTCTTTACCATAGGTTTAAACGGCATAACAATCGATCCATCGAAATTCACGCCACACCATTGAGGGACGACGGAATGGATGGTCAAGCGGTGCGGTGGTGGTTTATCAGACACGTTGGCGCGGCGCGTCGAGTGAGGATCGGAGAGAAAAGAAAAAGCGTATGAATAAGGATCCGCGTTTCCTCACGCTGATCGAATGGCATTTAACCCGCTCGGCAAAACGCAGGGTTTTATGGCCGAATCATGAGCGAAAAGAGTTACAGGTGTAATAAAACGCCCGTGATGAGACAAGAGGCGTATCGCACACCGATGTTCTGCTTGATTCGTCACCATAACAATTTTACGATTTGCGTGATGACGGTTTGGCGCTACGCTTGACAAACGAGAGCAGAGGCCGATCCAGCAATTTGGCAACACCGGTTTCCCTTCATTTACACCTATGATATTTACACCTATGATATTTAGATAGATGTATAGATAGATATAGGTAACAATTTAATCAGCCCAAAATATGTAAATGAAATGAGAGGAACACGGGGTACAGGCTGTAAATAGATATCACCACCACCGCTTGACCATCCATTCCGTCGTCCCTCAGTGGCGTGGCGTGAATTTCGATATATCGATTGTTATGCCATTTAAACCTATGGTAAAGAATCGATTATTAAGGTGTTCGCTGCAAACACCCAGTTTATCGATCCTTTTCCATTGGTTTAAATGCCATGACAATCAATATATCGCAAAGCACGCCACGCGCCACTATCGTCCCTCTGACGCACAGTGGATCAAGTCAATAGAAGAAGTTGGAAATTTGGAAACTTAAAACGTTCATAACTCAGTTTATACAAAAGTTTAAGGTTCTAAAAGTGGTTTCACTGGTTTCCTCGGGAAATTTTCGTTTTTGAAGCACTCTTTAATGTTTAAAATGTGACGAAATGAACATAAAAATTTGTAATTTTTTTTTACCTTGTCTGACCTCTCTAATTGATTCGATCTACTGTGTGACGTAAGGAAATATCTCAATTTCCGGTGAGCCCTGTTTTACGTATGAAACCATGCTTTCTGGGGCTCATCCAGGAATTGAGATACGCCCTTACGTTGGAGGAGCGACGATTTAACCAATATTTCTCGCAAGCATCATCATTGAAGACGATGGATAGTGGGAACATTTCACGCCCAGACACAAATACATTACACAGACCCTGTATTCAAGTAGCACAATGCAACAAAAATATTGAGATAATTTTGCTATTTATTGCGCTAAAATTGCATTTTTATTTACTATAGGTGCAATATTTTTTACATCATTTAATGAACGCCGATTTTTAACAATCGACAAACTGAGTTCCATGTGCGAGAAAGGTGAGGCAACGCAAAAAATCGGATCTTATTTCAATTTTATTACGATAAATCTCAATAAGAGGAGCCCCTTCAATTTTAAATAGGCAAATTACACAACAATGCCGTGCAATTGCAATAGTTTAACTTTGTAATCACAATTTGTTGCAATCGGTGCCCCTTCAGTATATTTCCTATAATGTAAAAGTTACAAGTTACTAGTAAATGGAAATCCATGCTCATAGTTCCACCTATTTGTGACTGATGACCAAAGCGATGAAACATTAAAAGGTCTCTTGCACGTAAAAATAACGCCAATCGATAAACTTTCTTTCCCTCGTTCAATAGAAAAAGCCGGCCTGAGTTTTGTAAGTTCTGAAATGGAAGTATTTCTGCCACGAGCCCTGAGACCCATAAGAATATGTGCATAACAGGTATCAGGGATCACGTCATAATTCACATAGTTCCGTTTGATAGAAATACGTTCACAAAAGTTTCTAATTAAACTTTCCCAAAAACACTAAGGTATTTTAGAACTTTCAAGGCATTTACAAAACCATGTAACGCAACTCTGTTGTAATTGTCATGCCTGCTGATTCTCAACGTAAAGAGACCAATTGCTTCTGACGCACGGAAACTTTATTGACGAGTTCTCTAGAATTGTTTCTTGATTTTAGAGAAAGGGATGACATTCTTACAGGGTCAGACTGGCTCGCATCTAAGGGCATAGACCCTTGGCTGGTTAAAGGGGCGTAATGTGACATTTCTGCAGGTAGGGCATCCCCCATGTGGAGAGGGGTTCAGAAAATTTTGTCAAAGCAGCACAAGTTTACGCTGTTTTCAGGTTCAAAGTTTATTAATTGTACAGAGTGAAAATTGCAAAATTGAACGTATCGAAGTAACCGACAGACTTCTGAAATTAAAGAAAACATAACAAATTAAAGCCACAAGACGCATCCAAGCACCATTATTTCCAAAAGAACCGAGCCAGTACTGCGATTTACACGAGATTAAGACGTGGGTTTGCAAATCCATCCTAAAAGAGAATCACACAACAACCTGAAAAAAGAAGAAAAAACGAGTATCAACACAGCCGAAGGTAGGATAGACGTGTTCGGGCCTCTTTTTTAACTTTCCTTCCGAATCAGAGCGACACCTCATTGACAGCATAAAGCAGAGCATTGAGAGCTCACGCTTCGCGTCATCGCGCCTTCAATTTTTCAGATGCAGCACGGAGGTTCATCAAGTACGAATAGTTGTATCTCCGCGCCGTCATAAACGCGCATCCTTTCCCTAGCTTTATTTCCATATTGTGTTCATTTGCGTTTTTCTTATTCATTATGGTGCTTCAAACTAGTAGCACAGAGCAGAGCATTGCGAGTTGACGACTCACGCCATCGCGTCTTGCATTTTTCTATGCAATGTGGACATCCGTCTTGCGCGAATCGTCGTATCGCGTTTACACTTTAGATGTCTCTTATTTTTTAATTTCGAGATAAATGAAGGTTAAGTTCGCCCGAGGTATGCTATGGTATGTTCAAATCAACAGTCATTTTGAAAAGGAAGAAATGTGTTTAAAGGTCTCTCAAAAGGTCTATAAAGGGTTCGTATGTCTAAAAATCGAACCGACCATCCCCTCTAAGGGAGTTACACATAGCGATCAATGAAGGAGGGGGATGATAAAGCGCCTGTATGTCGACAAAAAGGTGAAAATTTCACAGAAAAGTATTTACGCCTCAAAAAGTAGTTCTTGGACCTCTGTTCACCTTTATCATGCGTGAGAGCACCTTTATTTACTCCTAACTCTCTCTTCTTCCGTTCATTTCAGAAATTTTCCGCATATATTCTCGGTCGTAATTGTTGTTCTCTTCTTCTTTTAGAAGAGCGCGTTTTTGGCGCGCCAAGGGGGCGTATCTGCCAATGGCAGATTAGCCTTATGGCCAGTCCAAGCCTGAATTCTTAGGCCGGATTCGTTATCTCATAACAGTGGTATGAAAGTTAGTGAAAAATGGAGAATATTTTTGGACTCAGGAGATCAAGGTACGCCAGAAAAACTTCATCCCATGCCTAAGATTTTTTGCATTTTTTTCCATTTGTTGTTATTCTATTTATTTCTTTGATTTTTTTATAAAAAAACATTTTGTTGCTCCTTGTTATCGGAAGCATGACGACAAGTTCTTAGGAGTACGAAGGAAGCCACTTCCTCTACTAACGGCTAGGGCACAGGCCCACGTTCGTAAATGCTCTTAACGAGCACTTATAAATAAATCACCCATAAATATTACGGATTGTCAAACCAATGAAAATAAAATCAGCACTAAAAACATGCCATCATCTACAGAAAAAGGCTGGTTTTGTGCCCATCTCTTGGGCAGTCGTCCAGGTGATCTTTTGTCCGTTCATAAAAATTGAGTAAAAATAATCAATACGGACTAAGTCGCAAATGCAGTGCTGTTTATGACCAGGTGATAGGGTTTTGCTCCTTAATGACATTTAAACGATGCTATGTTTGAAGACAAACGCTACTAGCAAAAACGGATCGCGCCCTTGACCCACAGAGCCAAGCTGGGCATCATCCGAGAGCCGTTAAAAACCGTTGAGGGATGACGTCATATTTTTACCGATCACAGAGGATCTTCAGGGTACTTGGAGCTTGACGGCTGCGGCTGGCCGATGGAAAAGTTGACGTCAACGAAGTGTGCGAGGAACGAGCCCCTTATGCCGCGACCTTGCGCATCCTTTCTTTGAGTCCGGACTAATTAGTGCACGTCACTCTCGAAACATGGACTCTGTCCTATCTAAATGAATAGACCCGTGAGGAGCCAATTCATTCACGAGCAACGGTTCTCAACAGCAGTTTTTTCGGGGTTTTTCACGGAAAAATACGAACAAAGAATCCAGTGCCCCCATTACCCGGAATTAGTGCCGGGTTTCGGAACTTTTGAGATTCTCCTGAATTTTTCCCGGAACTTTTGAAATTTCCGAAATGTTCCGGATCTTTTGCATTTTCCGGAAATTTTGGAAAAATCAAAAAAGAATCCTGGAACTTTCGACGGTCATGGAATGGGAGAAATCGGAACAAAAAAGTTCCGAATCCGAGAACTTTTGGCGGCCACGGAATGGGAGCACTGGAAGAATCTGAGGAGAGTTTTTGGAATTTGACACAAATCGCACGGAAAAAGGACACTGCAGGTTACTAGATTCCTCATTACACATGAAAACCCTAAGAAATCTAGTAGCACGTAGTAGATTTCCGGTAGTGCCAATCATGCATCTAATTAGGTTTACCTATCAACCGCACGAACAGAACTGTCCAAACTCCAGTGCTGCTGGATTTCTTGCGGATCAAATAACATCAAATCCAGAATTTAGTAACCTCTGAGACTCTTTTTTCGTGTCGATGTTAGCAAGAGTAACTTTTAATCCAACATTTCGTACTTCTTAGACTTGGTAGGTATTTCTTTGGTACTCTCTTCTCCCTCGTTTTCTACTTCTTCTTCTTCATCATCATCCTCTTCCACATGTACTTCTCCTTTTTCTTCTCCTCCTTTTTCCTTTCTCTCTTCTTCATACTTTTATTCTCCTCCCTCTCCTTTGTCTCCTCCGTCTTCTCTTCTTAATACTTCCCCCCTCCTTCCTTTTCAGTTAAGATCCTAAGACTAGGGTTAACATTGTTACAAGCAATGCTTACACCAAGACGAGAAAATAACAAGAATATGTTCAAGAAATAATTTCAAATTAGTTTACAATTTTGACTAAATTTTGCGACCAGGAACTACCATTTCTGGCTCATTCATAAAATCACCTATATATTTCTAGAGGGAAATCAAAAACACATGAGCTGATCTGTAAATGAGTCAGATTCTACAAAATGTAGTCGAAAACATAATTTAGGGTAGGAAATTTGCATAGGTATTCATGGACTTGGATACGTTGCTTTATATTTCGTCGCTCCTTTTACGTAAAGGCGTACAACTTCATTTCGAAATGAGGTTCATCGTCCACATGCACGCTTTTACATCAGAGAACCGACGATTTCAGCTCTGATCTGTAAATAAAGTTTCGCACCTACAATTAACTTGGGTAACGACAGACAGCCGCGAGACGAAGATGACCAATGGCCGTGAGTTGAGAGCAAAGTGCTCAAGAATTGAGCCGTTTGACTGTGTTTGTTTTAATCATGACCCGATATAAATGAGATTTGGTGCCGAGAGCTGTGCTCACCTATATATTTAAAACACGGTTGCCACTTTAGCATCTCGTGAAATTTTGTCGTAACTTTAGAATAATTGAACCGTATGGTTTAGGAACAACGTCACATCAATTTTTCCGATTATTTTATCCAATAAAAAGTGTTGCCAAGATATTTCCTTGAAATAATTGTCCGTGAAGATTTTCGTATGAGTTAAAAAAAAATCTTTGCTTTCAAGCAAACATGTTTGTGGGTTTTCTGAAACAGGGTATGACATGGGCAAGAATTAAGACCGAAATGCAATCGAAGATACATATTTTTTTACTTTAGCTGTAGGTGTCAGTCGTGATGTAATGTTCTCTTGAATATCGAGCAATTGAATTGCATTTTGCAATAATAAGGAACCACTAACTCTGGCTCTTCTGGAAGAACACCTTTTTGCAAAGGGAAACCAATGGCATATATGTTGTTTCTAAATGAGCCTTAAATAGTGGTTATTGCAAAATGGACCGAGCTCATCAATAAGGAACCAACCCACATTAAGTTGAAACTGAGAAAAATAGGTTTGAAGTTGTATTCATGCATAAGGCTCAATGTAAAAAATAAAATGTAATCCCTCTTTTCACAAACTAATTCCTGGTTTTCGCCTTTTAGTTTGTGGCAGGAGAGAGTATATGGTCAGTGGAACTCAAAAACAGTCTAATCTCAATTTTTTTCGGAAATGTGGGTTGGTTCCTTTCTGATAAACTCGGTTCAAATGTAATCTCAGTTAAGATGTATTATGTTCAAGGTTTTAAAACTCGTGGGTAAATTTCTGAGGGATTGCACCTGAATTTGCGATCACAAAAAGGACGCTAATACATATTAATTTAACAAAAAACAAGCGGGAAAGTTCTAATACTGTCGTATTAGAAAAGCGCTCAGGTGTTAGTAAATGTATTTAGTGAAGAATGGACCTATGAACTCCGTCGACTTGGCTGGGAAATGGGAAAAAAAACATCAGCTGATAGCAAACAAAGGTTACCAAGGAAACCGTAAACGCGTATTTTTGTTTCCCGAAAATGAGCTCACCGTTGAGCTCATCAGGCGCGTTTTTTTTAGGCTTCATTTGAGTTCAACGATCAATTTCGATAAGAATTACTCTACCGCTAAGAAATTCTCTTGCAGACAAACGATCGAAACTACCTGCGCATTACGTTAAAAGCATGAAATACAGTTTTCACAGCTTTATTTATTTTAAAAATGGACCCCCCCCCCCAAAAAAAAAGCCTACACAACGATGAGCTGGTGAGAATTTAAACGCATTTGCACTAGTATACTAGTACTCAGAGGCAAGTCGAAATCAAAAAGCGCTGCCTATCGGCTGAGCGCTTAAAATTACAAACTAACTACGCCTTCCCAGAGGAGCATGAACTTTTGCTTGATACTGCAAGAATGTTCCAAGTGTTTTTAATAATCGACTGCCACCCGGCAAGACTGCTTCGTGCAGTTCAGCTGGGTCCGCTGCTTCTGAGCCCTCCTCCGATCCAAGTCCACGACCGCGACGCGAGTGCCCCGTCGGACGCACCAAGACCTTCTTCGGTGTCCTCTAAAATTCGGCCCCAAGTCGTTATGGAAATTAGCACCAATTTTCTGGACTAGAACGAGATTAGATCCAAGACCTAAGTTTGGGCGCCTCTGCAGCGACGTCGGTAAAATCATGTCATTCGTAAATACGTGACACTGAACATCGACTTTTTAACCTCCCTCCCCCTCTCGTAACGGACATATTACACAAATCTGCACAAAAAAATAAAATATTGCGCACTGAAATTGGCATTTCGTGTGATGAATTTCGGATGCTAACTTGCTACCGAGCGTTCATTTTTCATTCCGTTTTATTGGAAAATCGCTCATTTTCACGATACGTAACGCAGCGTTGAAGCCTACTAAGCACTTGTAAAGCAGGCCTGTACCCTCCTCCCAATAGATACATGATGCATTTTATGAACGGCCCCTTTCAACATTCGCGATTTGAGGATGAAAACTAAGGGTTAAATTGGTTCACTGGCACGCTCAGTAAAAGCACGCAATTTTAGGATTTCCAGCGGTGAATTGTTAAAGTGTGCGCCATGAATCACCTTAAAATACTTTTTTGCACCTACTTTTTTCAGAATTTTTCCGCTTCATCACCCGCTTTTACACGCTATTGCTTTTAATCGAAATTCGGTCACATTGCGTTTAATAAATCAATTCCGTGCGTGTTTCCAATCTACACGAGATTCCCTAAAAAAACCTCTCAACGATACTATTTTAGGGATACCCATTTACCTTTCTCAATCATAATATTAACCTTCACAAGTGGGGCCGACAAACTTAGAATTTACTGACTTTTATCATTACAAAATTATGAAAAGTAGAATAATTTCATTTATCTCCTTGCTTTTTTTTTTTATTTATTGATATCTTCGGTTTAATTCTTTATGTATTTTCTTGCTCTGCTCATTTTGTTTCTTCCATCAGATTATCACAGGGACCTCCTAAGAGATATGAAACTACTTTAAGGGAGGACTATGAGTACGGCGTTTTAGACACAACACGATACAAATGAATTCCTGATTTAATAATTAAATTGTTGAAAAATATTTCCGACATACTCCAAATGTACATTTTACGATAAGGTACAATTTTTACATTTTTTACTAAAAATGAAATACCCTGTGGATTCCACTAACGATGGAATACCCTGTAGATCCCACTAAAAATGGAATACCCCGTAGATCCTTTCTTACCTCTGAAATTTTTGCTGTTTTATATTTGTTTTTAACGTTCATTTCTGGCAGTCTGAGTTTTTTTTTCGCAAGTTTTTCCCAGCTCCTATATTCTTATAAAAAGTTAGGTTTACTTGTTTCGGTTTTTTCCTAACCAGTAGAACCTGTACAGCAAACTGTTCAACCATTGTTACTCTTATTTTTTAATGTCAAAACCGTTGATGTAACAAATCTTTTTTCTTCTCTACAGATTGATACCTTAATCATAAGGTAGTTGCTAGTTACCAATCGTTTATTCTGCAATCTCATGTTCAATGTACATCGTCTTGAAAAATAAAGTATATTATATTAAATTTTTTACCGTAAAATCTACATTGAAACATGTCGGATACTTAATTAACTACAAAATTTTTAAATCAGCAATTTCATTTTTTTCCCGTGAAATTGCAAAGTTGTATTTGAAAAATTAGTTCCTTTTCAGCTTCATTTGAGAAAACTGGCAACGCGGCAAGATGCATGAACGATGAGTCCACGACGATCGACGGCCAGGACCCGACACCTCCTCTAAACAGCGCGCAACATCACGAAAAGATGCGCCGCCGGGCTCCGCTGCATTATAGAAACACATAAAAAACGCGATCACACACGCACGCGCCGTGACCCACCGCGCGACATTGGCACCCGCACAAATCAAAGGGGTCAGAGGTCGCGGGGGGCGGTCCTCAGCCCCCTCCCTTCACCCGTGAAATAGGTTGCTTAGGCTACTAATTAAACTAATTTTCATGCTCATCGCAGCCTTGTTCTGCATCCGATGCGTGCGTCGGGCGTCTAATTTGGTCGTTTTTCGGATGGAGGAACGTAACTTTCCTCCAACGTTGCGAAATTTCAATTTGTAAATTTTATTTTTACTAGAAAATTATTGCGCTCCTTACTGAAACTTACAGTGATTATTCTTCACTTGTTGAAGTGCAAAAAGCAGTAAAATTTTGGACGCAATTCACAAAGTCAAATTCTTATAAAAAATTAAATTATTTAAAGCGATCTTGCAACCTTGGAATGGAATTACGTTTCTTCGTCTGGATACGAAGATCTGTGGCTCTATGTTTTGTAGCCTCGACTCAATATTTATAAATTACTCAATTAGAATTTGTCAGTCGAAACGGTTATCCACTGCGCTGAATCAGCTATAAATGGGCCTGTTGACTGTTGCACACGAGAGGTATACGTAAAAAGAAACATAAATCTGGAGGGAAAATCGCGCGAAAGTCACAACGTGCACACCAAAAAAGTATGAATTTCTTAACGCTCAACTCCAACACACAATAGAGGACACCGCACCAAGAACAGCCTATAGGCGTATAGGTCGTTATTACACCCATCTGCTTTTCGGATTCTACGTACCCTGGACTATGCTGTGGTAGCGATAGAATATAGATACGTAACGGCTCGAGGTCGAAAAACCTTTTTTTTCCGAGTTAAGTCAGGCCTCTGGGTCGATGGGTGCCAGAACGACCTATAAACGGGCCTATAAGGTGCTAGTTACCCCTTCCCTCACTCACTATCGATATTCTTTCATTTTGCGTTAATCAAAGGTGATTAAAATGATTTATACTTCATATTGCCACCAAAATGACTGTTGGGAGTAATAATGGCCTATAAACCGCTTTTTTAAATTAAATATTTGAGAGTATAAACCCAAAATGTATCGCAAAATCCACGCGGCATCCTTCAATAGAAGGGTTAGGTCACCCAAGAACACCGAAACAGGGTACCTGCATAGAAAAGTCTGCGCAGTACATCAAAAACAAAACTTTAAATGCGTTTTTCTCAAAACGCGGTTTCCATACACGCTGGGCTTGTCGATTTCCTTTGACATTCTTGCAGTGGTGAATGCATTACTGAAGTGCGCTCCAGCTAGAATTGTATTTAGAAAATGGAAGGTTTTTATAGGAGGATGAAAAAAAAAAAGTAGTACGGAACAAAACAAAAGAATATGAACTATGTAATGGAACGTAGGTTGATTTAAATTTCTGATAAAAACTTCTTTCAAATAAAACACAAATTAATGGAGTTGCATTAGCTCGTAAAATCAGTCATTCTATTGATTTTGTGCTCCAAGTTCTTGCGAAACTACAAACCTGATATTGAAACTTGGCTGTTGTGAAAACGCCTTCAAATGCGGCGTGATACCTCACGCATTCCGGAGAGTTCAAATAGTTGTATCATTGCGCCTTAGAAATGTGACGGCAGATTACAATTGAAACAGCCTTCATACACGCTAGTCTTGTCGATTTCCTTTGACATTTTAGTAGTCGTGAATGCATAGCTAAAATGCGCTCCAGCCGGAAGTGTATTCAACAAATGAGTAGTTTTTATGGGAGGATTGAAAACAAACAAATGGTAGGAAATAAAACATAATAATAATAAGAGTTTTGCAAAACGATAGTCCGGGTATCGGAACTTGGCTGTTTTGAAAACGCCTTCAAATGCGGCGTGATACCTCACGCATTCGGAAGAGTTCAAATAGTTGTATCATTGCGCCGTAAGAATGTGACGGAAGATTACAATTGAGGACACCGCATCAAGAACAGCCTAAAGGCGTATAGGTCGTTATTACACTCATCTGCTTTTCGGAATCTAGTACCCTCGGCTATGCTGTGGTAGCGATAGAATATAGATAGGTAACGGCTCGAGGTTTTCGTTTTTCTCTACGGGGCATTTTTAAGTGTATCCGATGTTGAAAAAAAAAGGGCCTGCTTAGAAGGGGAAAGTTAACGTGTGTGATTTGGACTACCCGAATTGAGGGGCTTGGAGAGCAAGCGTGATATGATCAGTTTTTGCAGTTTCGAGAAATTTGGAAAACAAGTTTAAACTGACTTTTTAATGCTTAAAAATTGGCTTTCAGCTGTGAATTTTTCACATGATATATTTTAAGACTAGTTTAAGTTGAAATTTGTAATACCTCAATTTTTTCAAAAATTGAACTTATCCCATTTGTCTATAGTAAGCCCTTCAATGCGTCACTAAACCGTGTGTTCTTTACTTCGCTATCTCGTTTCATTTTTCACCAATGTTTGTTAAAATTAAACGTATTTCAATGTGAAATTGTTGCTTGTTAACTATACAGATAACACAAATCAGATTTAATTATTTAATTCTGAATGTAAATAATTCCGACTTTCCAATCATTTTTACAAAGGAGAAGTAGAAAAACATTTGACGAATATCGTAGAAAGCCGAGATCTCTTCTAATTCGCGCCAGATGACGTCATTCTGTTCGACGCGAAACCTGGGAGTTTTAAATTCGTGGAATAGTTGGGCTTTCTGAACTGCGTATTCCTTAGTTTCCGAGTTACTTTTTCTCGTTTCAATGTGCGCATCATGTTCAACTTGTCATTTACCTCCAGAAAAATGAATTCGCAAGTCAAAATTCGTCTCATAGTCTAGAGACCTATTGTGATTACGGTGTGGATTTCAGGCGTTCTTGACGTACTCGTCGTAAGAGGGGGGGGGGGGTGATGTACTTTACCAGTTGACGGTCGAATCATCTAATTCTGTCCTCTGCGTATCAACAGAGCCATTCCGAGGAAGAGGCTCCTAAAAAACTGATGTTTTTTCCCGGAAAGAGCGAAATTGACGAAATGTGCGGTTAAAATTAAAGCCCGTGATGAGAATTCCTCTGTTTTAATTTTTTTAGACCGGATTCGAGGAAGGGTTTAACAATACTAGATATGAAGGTTTATTACCTTTTTCATTTACGCACGGGCGAATAGATGATGAAACTAGTCTGCGATGTTTCCGAAGTTCTTCTTCTTTTTTTAATTTTTTTAAAGTATAACCTCAAAGAATATTTCGTACTCACAGACGAAAAGTAAAAGAAAATTTCAATAAATTCCGTTGAATTTTTGACTACTTTGAAATAAATTTTGATATACAAAGACGCATTTTTACGGTTTCATCGTCGATATTATGGCAGTGCGGGACAATGTAAAATTTGCAATTCTGCATCATCAAAATTTATCTTTGATGAAGCAAAAAATTTATCAATCAGCATAAGTTTTTATTCAAGCCACGTGTTAATAAATAACTCAGGATCTCTGAAAAGTGGGATTTGCAGTAATATTTTGCAAGACTTCTCCCGTTTGGATTTGAAAGATCGTCTGATGATTATTTCTCGTGCTGACATGCTCATTGCTTGCTTTCAATGAATGTAATGAGTTCTTAGACATGGTGTGAAGTAAATCACAACCAGTGTTCACAGAACTCACAGGCGCCAACTCGCCAATTGCGCCTAAAAAATCGGTCATGGCGCCTAAAAACTGAAGGCTCTGCGCCAACGTGGCCCCCTCCCCTCCAAAAAAAATCCGAATTTTTCTGATTGATGATTTTTCGAAAGTCACAAGTTACAGCTACTAGTTCTGTAACTAAAACATTCCGCGTCTAACTTTTTACAAAATGCGCCGTGATATATAGGCAAAAAGTCAATTTGGCCCCTAAAAAATCTCCAATGGCCCCTAAAAATTGAGCTTGATGGGTCACATGGCTCCTGAACCTTTAAAGTGAGTTTCGAACACTGATCACAACGTAACATGATTTCTCTTAAACATTTCACGAGGAAAATGAATCACACGACAGGAAGTCTGCAAATCAGCACCAAAAATATATGTTTACAATTAATATAAGTTAAAACACAATTGATGTTATTTAAGTAAACTAACTTCACTTGTCCTGCTTTGAAAATACTTGCTAAATATGTGCTTGTTGATATTGCGTCCAAGAGTTGAGTTTCCGAACATTTCTAGTTGCGTCATGTGCTTCTAACTTAACGTTTTAAACGCGTGTAAAGAAAACATTCGAATTTTTTTTTCTAGTTCAGAATTTGTCTAGTGGCCCATTCTAGTGGCATTCTAGTGTGGATGGGTATTTTAGTATGGCACATCCCATTTTTGGACTTTGCCTTGGGTGAAGGTTCTCATTTTTAGACACCATTTTCATTGAAGACACTAATTTTTAGAGACCACCTTGGATGAAGGCACAACCACCCCCCCCCCCCCCAAAAAAAGGCGAAATACAACATCAATAGATGTTTTCTGAACGAAAAACTGTTTTCGCACAATGGAATACTGTAGCCGCAATGATGCCAAAATCAAAGGTCTGGAATGGATAGTGATATGTTGCACACTCAAGATACAGCCGATTTAATTGAAAATACTTTCTGTTGGTAAAATTACTCGAAAATGACGATGAATACATCAAAACAGTCTAAAATAGTCTAAAATCCACTCTTGGGCGTGAAATAGCGTAGTTTGCATCGCCTCTTATCAAATTTCCCCCTGTCTGCGCGCAATTTTTCTTCATCGTTGGCGTTCTTCCTGTGTAATCTACAGAAATATCCAAGAGTCACTTACCCATGTAACTCATTTCCAATTGACATGGAAAGGAGGAGTATCGTTAAGGGCATTTTCCGGCCCCACCTGGATTTTGCCGAATGTTTCATATTTTTAAAGTACTAGTCCTAGGTAGACTCTATGCCGAATATTTCACCGAACAGAGCCCATGCGCAAAGGTGCAGCAACGCCTCAAACCTAAAATCCTGGCATCGAATATATAGTTATATATAGTTATTATATTATATAGTATATATAGTTATTTTCGTCGACTTTTTCGACTAATATCACTCTTCCAGCAGATTTTCTCTACGAATTTGTCTGCGTACTTTCCATTTCTTGCGTTTAAAAGAAGCCTCCGATGAATATTAAAAGGTCGTACGGTCCATAGGGGTTTTTACAATCTTGCTCACGTAGAACTCAATTTAAACCAAAACCGCGTACGATTTTGAAAGGAACGCAAAAAATGAATAAAAAATGTTCAGTGAAACTTCTTTCTACGTTGCCAAATTTTAGAGAAAAATCGTTCCAAAGGGCCAAAATGGCCAAAATTTGATAAACTGCCACGCCTAAGGTTCAAGAAAGTGGAGTACGACTCTTATATTGACGTACGGAACAGCTCTTACCAATATATACAACATACCAAAAAAGTATAGTTGTGCCTGGATTCCCATGATGTGAAAATTGACCGGGATGTCGTGTTTAGAGGCCTTTTTGGACTGTAAGGCCCCTTAAATTCATCGGAGACCTTTTTAAAGGCCCAAATTGAAAAGTACGCAAACAAATACGTAGGAAACATCTGCTGAAAGAGTGATATCTGTCGAAAAAATCGACGAAAATATTTATCGATGCAGGATTTTGATTTAAGGCGCTGCTGCACCTTTGCATCGGCTTCGGCTAATAAAAAAAAAAAAAAAAAAAAAAAAAAAAAAAAAAAAAAAAAAAAAAAAAAAAAAAAAAATTGCGCAAACCGCAGGTCAAAACGTTGATTTTTCACAAAATGGTGACCGGTCAAAGTTCAAAATAACGGGATTTGGCATCTCCATTTTGATCGCCGGATTGGGATACAATTCGCTATCCGACGGTTTTTTGGGACGAGAAAAACGATTCCGAGTTTTCCGGGAAATTTAGTCATTTTTAAAAGGGCGACCTAGTGCGGGAAAGTGGATATTTCGGCTGCTCCTCGGTGTAGCGTTAATTTATTACGCGTGAACAAACTCCTGCTGATTGTTTCTAAGTTTTTTTAGTGAAAAGAAGACACGTATAACATGCAAACGCCCTTACGAAAAATTGACTGGAATGACAACCTTGGCTGACGTGCATGGGCTAGAAATGTAGAGGTAGCCATTTTTCAATTCATTTTTTCTTCTCATATTTTATTGCTCCCTCTCTTTCTAGCTCTCCGTAATGCTCTCACTTGACGCACGTGAAGACTAGAGCACACTTTCAGATTCCGCGATATTCAGAAACCGATGGAAAAAAAGACTCTCATTTGTGTCACATTCAAAGGTCGACTTATATTTCACCTTAAAATCATTAAATCTCCGGCATCTAGAGTGAGCATACAGCCCGAGTTATCCTACAGTTTCTATGTTGGAGTGTCATGGAGCGATGTGCAGGACAGTGCTACTGTTATTCCTCGTATACCAATTTTCAAAAGGTAAATTTAAATCGTACATTTCAACCTAAGTCCAGCAATTGCGGCGTTGGGTGCAGAAAGAGCATTCCATGGTTGCAGTGATTTAGAATCACCGCACTGTTAATACATATTTTAGAGAGGAAACTATCGAGTGAATTTTCTGGAATTTTTAGTTTTTAGCATTTTTTGTTGGAAAATTCAGTAGAAGTTTTAACGAATTCTGTGCATTTGCTTTAGTTATAGTGGATGAAACGCTAACGGAGGTTCTAAGACTCCGCAACCAAGAAATGCCCTTTTCACACTCAGCCATTCAATTATGCACGACTAGACAATGCAAGGAATTTAGTATCGTAATAAGTTATATGCAAGCGTCACGTGAAAAATATACTACCCACCCTGAACATTTAAAAATTCAATTTATACGCGAGAAAGTTGCTTGTTTCATTCTTGGAAATTTAATCGTTTAAATTTCCCGCGCGCTCCTCAGGAAAATCGAAGTCCAAAGTGAAATCGTATCTCCGAAGTAATTTTGTGTCGTTATCTTTGGTGTTTAACGATAAATAATTTCCACTGAGAACAAGATTTTCCTTAACAGCTTAGGATATTGCGTGCGGTGCCTAAAAGAGGAGGAACGTTTTTCCATATTAAACGTCAGTAGTTTGAAGGATGGAAAGTGTAATTTTGTTATCATCATCAGGTGTTTCTAAGATCAAGCAAGTGTTTCTCTCGTTTAAACGGAATCCAGCGTCACAAGAATAACAGTTTAGTGTTGATTATTTGCCTAACTATAAGCCAGAATTTAGAGAAACTCCCCATATTTTCGAGAACGTTTCTGAAAATTTTCAAACAGTCGATTTGAGCTACGAATGATTTTCCTTGAAGGCGAGACGTTCAAGCTGACTAATTTTATAATGTTGACTATATAAGCTAATTTCTTTTCTAGTTTTTGTGCATTTCAACGTTTTCTGCGAAATACATACATTAAAGAATATTACATTTTAGCAATTTAGGTGTATAGCTCGTATTGCCTCTGCTTCCAGGTCTTTAGACAATATGAATTTACAGGATGAGAGCCAGATGGGCATTAGCATGAAACGTAGCAAATTTTCATTTAACATTTTTTTTAATAAATTAAAGAATGGTTATGCTTTTCTTGTTTAATTTTTTAATGGATTTTATATGTACGCATTTTTGTTATTTGGCAAAAACTTCTCTCAATTTTTTATTCATAACATAAACCCGTGAATGAATAAAGATAAAAAAGTTGTCAGGATAAACTTTCAAGCCGTATACGTAGTTAAAGCCCTTCTGACTCTCACCCCTTCAGTTACTATATCGATCGGTCGGCACGAGAGGTGAACATGGATAATATTTGCAGTACTTACATAAATAGTTATGCTAACGATTAGCGGGCAAACCTAAATCACGGTGATTGAGAAAAACGTGCCGGCACGCAATGGAGCGAGTCAATAGAAGAGTTTGCTTTTTTGATCTAAAACTGCAAGTTTCGATATTAATCTCGTCGCATTTTAAGTTATAAGGGGTGTTTCTAGTACAGAATTTGACGAGAAAACCAATGGAACCACTCTTAAAACAAGAATATTTCATATTGGTGTAGCCATACGATTTTAATGTTTTTAAATCATACCGACCTTTTTCTATGACTCGATCCACTGTGCGGCGCGCGGTGGCCGCAGTGAAATTGAAAGTGCTTGACACAAGCCACGCAACTGATTTTTTGAGTGGCTTCCAAACATTATTCGTTTGATGAATATATGGTTTCCATTAAATTTTACGCATTCAAAATCGTTGATGAAAATGCAAACATGCGTATATGTGTTGCGGAATTTCAAAATCTCTGCTTCTATTTCATTTTTTGAAACGAGACGGAACATAAATCATGGCTTGAAATTTTCATAGAGTATTCTTCACAAAGAGAAGAAAAATCAATGGAGTTTTCGAGAAATGACATAGGATAGTGGATGACAGTGGATATCTACCATGCCGATTTTCGCGAATTTTTTTTCAAGCACAGCGATGCCGTCTGATGATTTGCCAAATTCAATCAGATTCAAGCCTTTGATATTTCTAGATTTTTTTCAAAAAGTAAGGAAGGTTTCGTTTTTTGAAATGAAATGCGACAGGAAATCTATAACATCAAAAGCCTTAATAAACGTATACAATTCCCTTGGTGCAATGCGTGAAGTATTCCTACAGTCTTGTAGGCGCCAATATGCGTCTCGAGGCGACCAAGCCGACCGCACTGTGTTTGATGCAATGCGTGAAGTATTCACACGGACTTGTAGGCGCTAGTATGTGTCTCGAGGTGACCAAGTCGACCGCACTGTGTTTGATGCAATGCGTGAAGTATTCACACGGACTTGTAGGCGCTAGTATGCGTCTCGAGGCAACCAAGCCGACCGCACTGTGTTTGACGCAATGCGTGAAGTATTCACGCGGTCTTGTAGTCGCTAATATGCGTCACGTCGACCGTCGGACCGAAAACCACTCAACGGCAATACTTCATAACTGCCGTGATTTTTCTTCTCTGTGTGAAGGAAATTCTGCATAAACTTCAAGGAATGATGTCGATTTGTTCTCATTTTTAAAAATTACATAGAGGCGGAGCTTTTCAGACACAGCAAACGAGATATGTGATTTCGGACAAACGCTGTAGATTTGTATGTTTTTAGGTGCAGTGGGTAAAGATTCATTACCTCATTTTATCCAAATTGTTGATTTGTGTTCATCAGGAATGGAACAACCTCAGGTTCCGCAAGGACCGGAGCAGCAATTTAATCAGCTCCTCCAGAATCAAGGGTTGGGCTACCTTGTGGCCGCGAACGCAGATCCTGATCAACTAGAAGCGAGAGACTGCATCAAAGAATGTCATCAGTCGTTCGGATTCGTATACGCGCGTCAAAGAAACAATTGGATTCCCGTCGCAACAGGAACAATCTTGATCGGGGATCCGTTTTCGAGAACGAATGCATCTGCGAGCTGACCGGCAATTTCAAGGGCCTCCTGGGAACGAAATCTAGAAAAGCTTATTATAATACTATTTTCAGAACCTCTGCGTGGACCTTCAAAAGACTTGTAAGGTTGAATTTCGAATGGAGACCGTTTGATGATGGGCTGTTGTTCTGTCTCGCCCGCTCAGCACCCCGCCGCGGCCAGTCGCAAATGGGTGGTTAACAGAGAAAACTAGCATCATCCCGTTTTTTACTCTGAAATTTCAATCCAAGTATTGTGTTTAACACTGTGTGCTTACATATCTTTAAGCCTAAATTAAGGGGAAGAAGAAAAGAACTAGAAGTTTGTTTACCATAATCAATAATTAAGGAGAATCCTTGGTGCATGGGAAGCAACGTTTACAATAGATCGTATTCGATAGTGGTTCGATGTATCGTTTGGTTCAAAACAATAGAACAGAACCTCAAACAAAAAGTTTAGGATTTAAGTTGGAGAAACTTAAAAGGAGAAAATTCCTAGTAATTTTACTCTTCATAGCCATTTTGTACTCGTAGGTATCAAAAATCAATGACAAAAAACCGCTCCCTTGGATTACTCAATTGGCTTTTGAGGCTATGCTAACATATTGAACCAATCGATATCGATACAATCTTACCTCTTTGCTGTGACGATTACGATCCATGAGCAGTTAAGACCTTTCAGACATGAATTAGTTCGGGGAATTTTTTGTGATTTGGAGAAAATCGAGATCAGGGAGAGACCATTGTACATTTTTTCAAGGTACGATATTTTTCTTCTTAAAAAACCAAAAAAGCTCCATTCAAAAAACTTGCAGCTTAACACTTATAGTATGGCTTGTATCCACAAATAGCTAGAACCAGTTTCAAATTACTTTTCTTTTTTTGCTACATGCGCGGGATAGGGAATTACACACAACAAAAGTGGAAAAGTAATCTAGAACTGGCTCTACTTGATGTCATTTTGCAGGCTAAAACACGAGGATAACTAAATAACACTAGTTAATTTATGTTTCCAGTAATATCGTAAGATAATTTGTATCCAGAATGGGGAAGGGAAGTTTTATGTTTGACAAGTGGTTTTTGGCAGTAATAATCCTTATACATGTTTTTAATCAAATAAGGTAACGCTTACTACTGTGGTAATAAACTTTCAATTGACGCTACCACGTGTTACTAATGAATAGCATCAAAAAACCTCTCCTATGTATTAAGGCTAATGCGGCTATAGTTGAAACGAATAATTATCACTAAAGAACGTTGACGCGTGCGACTGGGGTCTGTTGCGTCAAAAGTTAAAACGAAAATCGCTAAAAATACTGAATGGTGTAAAGAGTGTATAGAGTCGGCTGCGACGAACTGGAGAGGAAAATTTGCATAAGGTATCCCGAAAGTACCGAATGCTTCCCGTTTTTGAGTTAACGGTAAAATCTAATTACTAACGGTTTTTGCGCATACAAGGCTCTCGATTGAATCCTCAGGTTTAAAAGGGTTTTCGAGCTCCCCGCTTCCAGATTCTAAAAACGTGCTGGAAAAATGCCAAAATTTCGCTTTAGACGTTATTTCTATAATATTATATCTTTGGAAATTTTCAAGTTTGGGACCTACACACAAGACCTTGTAGCAAACCTGCTAGGATTTAATCTAGAGCCCTGCGAAAACCGCAAGTCGATAGCTTTTACCGATTGCTGAAAAACTGGAAGCATGCTTTCAGCAGTGCTTTCGGGACACCTACTGTAGTCTGTATATTGTCAAGGGCAACGCATAGTCTGACTAATTAGTGGAATTTTTAGATGTACCCACACACAATACTCATCACAGCAACGGAAGCATCAGAGAAATCGCACGCAAGAACACATTGTTTTAATCAACGCTCTTATAGTGATGCTGCGTCTGTTCTGGTTGTAAGAAATTAAAAGTTTTTGTCGATGAGCCTGTGCCAATTGTGAACTAGATATGAAATGAGCATCGCGTAATGCATTTGAAGCAAATTAGTTTAAAAGGGTAGAAAAGCACTTCTTGACGAGGCGAAAAAAATACCTAAACTGTGGTGGTCCAAATAATTGAAAATAAATTGGCAGACATTAAATTTTGGGAGTAGGTATACTGGGGAAAACCCGTAAAAATTGTGTAAATATATAAAGGTTGGACAAAATTTGACAGAAATGAATTATTTCAAACGCCTTTTTTAAAAAAATTCTAACCTGTACTCTCACACAAAAGATTTACATTTGTAGGATGAATCTCACTCGTCTTAAGCGCATACATGCTTTGGTAGGAAAAAATGAACTTATTGGCTGAAGCAGACGTTTGGTTTATACGGTGGAGAACACTAACTCGACCTTTATTCGGTTTTGAATACTCTTTCTCAGTATGTATTTTGAATAATTTCAAACCGAAAGGTCAGATAAGCTACTACTCAAAAATTTGATAACAGTTTGGATCTGATTTTTCGATTTTGGGCGATCTCCGGCGGTCCGATCCTTTATTTTTTGTAATTATAAACTTTCGGTTAATGGTGAGTAAGGATGAGGTCATCCCACTTGAAATCCTGCTTCAATTGGACTGCATTTGAATGAGGAGCAACAGAGTGTCTTCAAAGTGGGCATTTATTTCAAAGTTGCAAAATCATGCGGGAAAATCGAGACTTGCCATTATCCTTACGTGCAATTGCAGGATTAGCTGCCAGATCTGACATGCCCAATGCACGTTGCACTTATTTGCACTCCTGGCGGTTGAGGGCCGCGTGCGCGTCCCATATTCCGTCATGAACTATTTTTCAATTCTCTCGTTTATCACGAAAACTTATTTACTTCCAGCACGACCTTCATCATCCTGGGAGTACCTTTCCATCGCTCAAGTTCAAGAATCTGAAAACGCATGCACTTGCATTGGCAGGTGCAGGATAATGTTCCTCTTTATGCAAATGGAAACACCATTTGCACGGAAAAAAATTAAATGTTGATTTAGCATTTATACTGTTAAAAAGATGTCCGACAAGTTTCTAATGCTGATTTTACAATACAAAAATGCTAACATAACATTTTAATTTGTACGTTTTGCAGTGGGCGTAGTTACTTTAGCATTTTTTAAAATGTAAAATCAGCATTTGAAACTTGACGGACATCTTTTTAACAGTACAAATGCTAAATCAACATTTAATTCCTTTCCGTGTGGACGTATTTCTGCCAAACGGAGTTATATGCATTTTGATGTGCGCCCTGTTATGCATATATTATTATGGGTCTCAGGACTCATGTCTTAATGCACGTAGTTCTGTTTGGCAGAAATACGTCCATTTGCTACGTGTTATTTTGACACACTTTTTTGGCTGAAGGCGGATCTTTAGGGTTAAAAAATAACGTGGAGTTTATCTGTAATGAGGAGGAAAAGAAACGTGATTAAGAACATTAGAAAAATCGAGTAATAATCATCATTGAAAAACTTACGATTAGCGGCGGATCTATACATTGAAAAAAAGAGGCATTAATTTGCAACACCAGTTCCAGGCTTTATGATTTTTAAGTTTGCAAAAGTCCTTGCGGGCACTGGCATTTTTACACGTTTGCCCCAGAGTTCTTGGATCGGTGAGGCTGTAGGTACGGTTTCTTTGGCCTTTAATTATTTATATAAATCAATTTTGACTTACTCTGGCAAGAAACTTGTTCGCGTCTCAAATTGTAATCTTCCCTCTGAAAATTGATCAAAAAATAAGTTATGTTCCGGCATGACCTTGGTAGATTAATTTATAATAAAGTGTTTGATATTAGGATATTACATTAATATTAGTTAATATATCAGAAAGAGATATGGGACATCAATTGACTATCCATATTTGAATATCAGTTATCTGATCATTAGTAGCCTGATAATTTAAGTTCAAATCCATTTGAACAATATATTCAGTCAGAGGGTATGAGGTTATCCACAATGCTGTTAAACAAAGTTTTGAGATAATCACGATCCTCAAAATTCCTCCTGGGGATAAATTGTAAAATAACCAAAGATAGGAAGAAAAACAAACAAAATGCCATCAAGTTTTGTAGCATAGTTTTGTTGCCGCAGAATCTAACTCTAAAACTTTACCCCTTCAAAAATCCAACACGCAAACCGCAAAACGAGGGATCGATCGACGCGTTCACTGGATGCCTGACGCGTGATTTAGTGTCTTCGAACAATGTCAGTTCAGAGTCACGTTTTATAGAAAGGTGACTCACAAATCGGAGGTTTTCACTCCTATTTTGAGTGAAACTTTGTCTTGATCAACCGCTAAGCTATCGGAGTGTATCATTGTCTGCATTTTAATTTTTGCATCAATTTTCCCAAAAGTTACAAAAATAACACAGGAATTGCAATTAATTAACTATACCCGTCCTCTTGAGATACCGGTCCAAGATTCAAGCATTCATGTTTTATTGGACCTATTCCTCCCATTCCTAAAAGTACAAAATCATTTCTTCATGAGTCAAGTTTATAATCGGTATATCAACTGAAATAGCATCCAGAATCAATTGCTGAGCCAATTGTAGTACACTAGCGAGCTCTATAGAGGTGAGTAAGTGATTCCTCCAAAAATAAGAAAAAAAAATTAAAGTCTGTTTTGGTGCTATCGTCGGTTCAAGAGAAACCAATCGATGCCACAGAACTGAGTTCACTTGTTGAACTGTAGTAACTGCAAAACAAACATTCCTCAATTCTGCACAATCTTCGCAGCTGTTCAAAGGGTTTGGTTTATTTTACGAGAGAGTCTCTAATTCAACTGACGTCAACGATAGCGACATTTTGCAGCTGACTAAATATTTTAATACATGAGGAAAACTTTGAGCTAGATAAGGAATAAACTAAATCCGAGAACGCAGTATATGTGCTTGAACTTGAATGTTCAATGCACTCTCATTGAGTTTCACAGATTTTGCCCTGAGCTCAAAAAGATGAACTCCCGTGGTTGCTGCTTCACTTTGGTATGCTATTGATTCTATAAGGGACTAAACAACCGCAGGAAACTCTTTGTATACATTACCGCTGATTTTTCTAATAAAATGCGAATTGACCCAAGAGTCGCTTCGACAGGAGAGCCGGTGATTTCACTGAAGTTACCTGGTGTTACTTTTTACCAGGGGTTGTATACTAAATTTTGGCGCAGATCACCAACCCTCCTGGGTAAATCATTTAAGGTTAAGAAAATATTTCGTCTGTTTTAAATTAAAGGAGAGAGGGGGAGGATCCCACTTTTTCAATAAAAAAAAAACCATGTGACATATATTTAAAAAAAAAAAAAAATGAAAAAAACCTCTTTTATTTCCTCACAACGAAAATACTCATTCTTCACGAGAAAAAAACACTAGGATATGTGAACTTATTTTTTACAAGAGCAGAATCATCTTGGTCTGAGACTTTGAAGCAATATAACTACGGACAATGGGAGGTAGACAGATATGCAAGGATCGAAACATATAAAATTAAAATATAAAAGTAACATATAAAAGTAAATGTAATCATCTGTTGTTCTAGTTGTCATACGTAGCTTTTCTGTTTCTGATGGTCAAAATAATTAAGTCGAGGCATTTTGATTCAGTACGCAGCTCCGCATGTGATTTCTTTCGAACAAAATTTTCAAGATTCTTCTCTTTCTTCTTTGTATTTTAGGTTCTTGTGTGTGCCTGTCTAACTTTTGTTGCTGGTCTTGAACTCGGGAAAATGAAATTGTCGAGAAGGGATAGCAATGCGGTAATCAAATTATGATTTTATTGTTGAGTTCTTTCTTTACCTCATAATTTCAACATCATAATCACGTTTTTTCACATCAACAATAAAGTCAACATCGAACACCTTTTGCTTCTAGAATTAATGGTACCCGGACTTTATGTCCACTTTTTTTACGTCCACAGACTTTTTGTCCACAATTTTTACGTCCACAGTTCTAAAGCTCACACTATTGTTAAGTGCATTACTTAAATGTCCACTAAATTGAGTCCACAAATGTAAAGTCCACTAAAATCAAATTCAAGCGTCATATTTTAGTCCGTGTGTAAAATTATATTGACAATATCGAAATGAAAAAATTAAGAGAGAATGAGGTGTTGTAAGCTAAACTCATATTTTAAATGAAATGTTAATTTCTCCTTTTGATTCATCTTTCCAAATTGTCTTTGGTAAATACTTGGTTTCATTTCTATCCTTGAAATTTCCGATATAAAATATGCCTTAAATGTACATTCTTTTTTTTAATGAAATTGATGCCCAAAATGAAAGCCCAAAACATTAAAGAATAAATTTGAATGCTTTGGAAATAATTAAATTTGATACGGAACCACTAATATATTTACAAAAAACACATTATATTTTCCAGTATTACAAATTTCCTTTTCATCAGTTTAAAGGGGAATAATCAATGCAGAGAGTACAAACATTTCAAAATCATGAGTTGAAAAACGCTGACTCCACGAGTTTAAATATTAGAGCCTAACACAGAGCGGAGCGGCGCGGAACGCGCACTGGCGCCTACAAACCTAACGGGATACTTCTAGCATTGCGCAACGCGTGAAGTATCCCGTTAGGTTTGTAGGCGCCTATGCGCGGCGCGTGTTACGTTGGTTGCCTGCCGCGCCGCAACGCTTTAAGCAACTTACGCTTTTCGCGTCAGAGGCGTTGCACAGTATCCTACAAGATTGAAGGCGCACGAAATAACTAGTTAAAGAAGACTTTCAATTTTGACTGCATCTGTCACTGAAAAATGTTTAATTTGGCATTGGAGGGTTTCCTAGGCTCCCGCTTTGGTTTTCATCTTATCATATCCATACAGTGTACACATGAGCATATGTTTTATCTGCTCTTAGAGTCTGTTCTTTTTCATGACTTGATTCATGAATGAAATATTTTTAAGAATGAAGGTAATAGTAGTATGCATTTATTTTTGAGGTGGTTCCAGTCATTTAAATGAGAAGAAAAAAATGTGGAAATAACATGTCCACAATGGACCACTAGACAAGGTACGAATTTAAGCATTCTGATACATGTTTCTTAACCAAAATTTCACGTAAAACACGATGCGCACAACAAAAATTACCGAAATTAACTCCTTACAATGATATTAAATGATTCCTGATGCGTGAATTCAAACCACCGATTATGTAGCATCGCGTCCATGATATTGGACTCCATGCTCATCCTTGATATACTTACCTGCTCATCTCGTCCAAGATCTTGGACTCCATGCTCATCGCTAAACGTCTCACTTCTTTGCTTGAGCATGGAGTCCAAAAGCAAGTAGACCTCCCTTAGTTTTAAAGTTCATCATGATAGAAAATCGTATACTTCGCTTATCTAATCTAACCTGAACTAACCTAACCTAACCTAACCTAACCTAACCTAACCTAACCTTACCTAACTCAACCTAAGCAATGCACAATTTTTTTCGAGAACACATTTTTTGTCTTTATTTCACAAAAATTTCTTAATAAATTTTTTGGACCCCATGCTCCTATATTGTCGGAGAATACCTGCGTCCCACAATTTTGGACGCTATGCTCACTTCGATTTTTCGAAAAAATTATCCCTAATTAAAGTGAGCATGGAGTCCAAGATCTTGGACGTGATGAGCAACCGAATATCATATAGCTGAGCATGGAGTCCAATATCATGGACGCGATGCTACATTACCAAACCACCCGCTCATTAAAACTCAATGCTCTACGTGATTCACATCGCGCGCTGAACATTATCATGACAGTCTTTGCGATATAAAAATCTGGCAACCTCAATTTTGACGCTTGCGGGCTCAGCTGTAGCAAATTGCTTATAATTTGAACAACACATGGTGGGTTATGAACAGTGATCGATTGAGAGGCTAGCTGAAACCGTTGTGGTGCGCGATTTGACTCACGTAGAGCTTTGAGTTTCTTGTGAGCGGGCAGTTCAAAATCCGCGTAACCAATGTGAAATAAAAAGGTTAATATCTTCATCAGGAGCTGGTTTCAGTAATTTTCGTTGCGCGAATCGTGTTCTACGTGAAATTCTGGTTAAGAAACATGTATCAGATTGCTTGAATTCGTACTTTGTCTAGTGGTCCATTTGGACAATTTTGGACATATTCATGGTTGGATATTAAATCATGTGGACTTAAAAAAGACTGGACTTAACGTTTAGTGGACATAAAGAGCGGTGGACGTTTATTTAATGGACGAAAGGTAGGTGGACATGAAGTCCTGGAAGCGAATTAATTCGCGTATTTTCGGCTATTTCCGGCCGTTTCAGTGAAAATGAATGATTGATTAACTATTTCATTTTAATGCCACTAAAAAAGAGTAGCGTGCCTGTCAAAAGGTAGTTGAAGAAAATGAAAGCGGAATAATAATTTTTACACGTAAAAAAAGTAAATTTATGAGTACTGCATGCATTTAAGCTGTAATCACACGAGCAGCCCCGTCTGTGCAGTCTGCAGTCTGACGATGTGTCCATGATCATTGACTGTGGCAGTGTGTCGGCTGTGTCCGAATTGGCAGTCAGCTGCCGCGATAGCGAAGGGAGCAGTAAGTGTCAAATTTTCGAAATCGCGATTCCTCCAAGATTCGTCTAATCTCTTTGATGAAATCACTGAAATAGCTACAATAGCAAAATTAAACTCAATTGTATCAAAACGAGACGTAAATGAATGGAAGCCGTAAGTACGCAAAATGTGACGTAGTTTCAGGCAAGACATTCAGTATGACATTATTCCTCCGGAGAGCCCGTGAAAACAGTGCTTTCAGGTAAAGTGCCGCCTTTTTCTACTAATTTCTAACTTGAGAATGTGTTTGTTCTGTGTCCAAAACGCAACCACGAAATCTTGCAGAAGATAGCACTTACGGCTGTCTCGCCTAACAGTAGCCTAGTATGAAAATGAAAATGAAAAATACCCTTTTTATGTAATTGAAATAAAATCAGTCGATTTTTAATCATCCAAACAGGAGTCTTCCGGACGATTAGTGGCAATGTGAAAGAGAGCGGAGACTCCTTTCAATTACATTTTCCGGTACGACGTTTCTGAGCCCGATTTCTGAGAACTTCATATTTGCACTTACTGCTCTCTTCGCCATTAAGGCGAAGTGGACCATTTTTCCTCCATTTAAATCCATTATATTTCCACGAGGCGACGGAGACGTCCCGCAAAGGGGTGGCGGCAGGGAATTGGCGAAGATATGTTGAGGTGTCAGTTGCCTGATAACCTTTGGGAGGATAGGCATATGGTGTGGCATTTGGGTGTCGCAGAACGCCAGAGTGCGTTGTAGGAGCGACTTTGTTTATACATAAATATATCGATTCCAAAAGAAATGAAAATGCCAAGAGGTATAACAGTGTTACCAACTTACAAAAATTGCCGCTGCGCTGCTCGTGAAAGTACTTACGTCTTTATCTATCTCGATAGAGGTTGCTGGTTTTTCAACAATAATATTGTCCACGGAAAAGAAAAGTACGTGAAACATTTTTTTCATTTTTTTTAAATTGCTAATTTGCTGATTACAGGGTGCTGATAACCCTTCGACCTGCCCTGATGAGGACTTCGACGTGGCAACCCTGACATGCAGGGGTGCAGCACCAGCGCCGGATCGCCAAGTTCTCACTCCAACAGACCCATCACCACATCATAAGAACAAAGATCATCACGGTAAAAAGAAGAAGAATTCACGCTAAATAGGAAGAAAAGAAGGGAAACATGACCTGAGAATCTTTTTCTAACAAGTGACAACATTGCTCAGCCATGAGACTCAATGCACATGATTATTAAACCATAAATTTTTTTCTCTCGAAATCTTAGAAATTATACCCTCATCCCCTTTGTCTATAAAGGCTGCAATACTACCGTGCAAAGGAAGACCGCCGCACAGTTGATCGAGTCGATTAGAGAGGTTGGACATGAAATTTTTGACTAAAACTGCAAATTCAGAGGTTTATTTTGCCACATTTTAAATTACAAGGGATGCTTGTGAGAGAAAATTGTACGAGGAAACCAATGATACCACTCTTAGAACCTCAAAGGTTCGTATAAAAGTAGTTATAAGCGTTTAAAGTTTCCAAATTTTGTCCGACCTCTCCTATTGCAGACTTGATCCTCAGTGCGCCGTGTAAACATTCGAGCATTGCCAAATTTCCCCGATAAAACACGTATTTTTAACAAAACTTAAGCGCGTTTTTCCTTATTTTTAAATATTTTAGATTCAATTGCAAACAAGACAATCTGAAAAATATAAAGAAAAATATTTACAACTCCCCAATCAATTGTTATTTCATCAGAGGAATACGGCAACGCCTAAAAGCTCATATGGCGTTTTCCCTGAGCACGGCAAAACAAGCGTAGCTTTCAGTGGCGTGGCACGCTTTGCGATCTACCGATTGTTATGCTATTTAAACCCATGGAAAAGGATCGATAAACAGGGTGCTCGCTGCGAACACCTTAACAATCGATTCTTTACCATAGGTTTAAATGGCATAACAATCGATACATCGCAATTCACGCCACGCCACTGGTAGCTTGTTTACGTGAGTACGTATACACTGAGAAAAAAAGTTCAGTTATATGAGCCGGAAAACGATGTTTTATATATCAACCGTGCCATTCGGTTCACATAACTCCACTCTCGGTGATGGTAACTGTATCCCCAGATTTCAAGGAGTCTGGACACCCCAAGAACGTCATTTTTCGTGACTTTTAAGAGTTTTTACCGAAGGGCCCGCTTCTCCCCAAGCGTGAGTCATCCTCCCCCCCCCCCCAGAAATTTTTCTTGCACCGCTACTAATAACGTTGCGAAGCTATCAGTTCTCAGAACATATTTTTTAGATTCTCTCCAATAGCGTTTCTTTATACATTTTCTGATTTATTATAAAAATAAATTCAAATCTTTCATACAACAAAAAAGCATGGGGGTGGTAGAACTGAGCTTTTTAACACTACAATCAGCACCGCTCTCAATCTCACACACCACGCCTCATCGTTTTTCTAAGGAAGAATGTAACTTCACAATTGAAGGTTGCAAAATCTCCACTCATAGATGGAACTTCGTCTGTCCATTTATTGGAGTTTTCCTGAAAATTTCGCTGATTTTTCTCCAAATTACACGCCAAAATCCGTGAAGGTTTGGACGGATATTGCAAAGTAATACTCCTGTGAGAAATTGAAATTTTAAGACAATTTTTTGAGCTTGGAGTGGTGTTATGTCCTTTTTCCTGGGGAACGAAGACTACTTATCGGCAGTCGAATCGAGGAAGTGGATCTATGCAGTGTTACGGAGCGCGTTCCTAATCCTCACATCAGGAACACTATCATCAGCTCAGAGATTATAAACGCTTCGATTGAGCAAGCTGTACCTCCAATGGGTGTCCTCATCGTATCACCTTCGTCGATTCAAAAATTGTTTAAGGAAAAAAGTCGTACATTCCGTACACGTACATGTTAGCATGTTGTATTTTATCAAATTCTATTATTAAAATCGGACAGTGGAGGCTTTAGGATGGTTCCTCAACACTTCGGAGAAAAATTCAGTGAACTATTTATCCATTGAAAATGTCTAGCTTTGACGGATAATTGGACTGCATTTTGCAATGTGGAACTATAAATTCTGGCTCTTCTGGAAAAACTCTTATGTGCATAGGGAAACTAATGGCACATACGTTGTTTTTAAACCGGGTAGAATTTATAGTTCCAAATTGCAAAATGTAGTCCAATTTTCCATTATACCTACCGAAATATCTGTGACCAAAACGTGAAACCACATATCTCCGTATGTGACGTTGCAGACATCCTGTCATACTTTAATTTTGCTTTAGAAAACCAATCAATGTAATTCATAGAAAATTTCACGGACTTTTCTTCTCTGTTAGCTGAATATTCTGCGTAAAGTCCAAGCCAAAATTCCAAAAATTTCAATGCTAAGTGATATAGTTGACTTGGTTCTCTTCAAAAGAATAAACTGTGAGCGGCAATTTTTAGACACACAATTCAGGCACGTGCTTTCACACTTTAGCCACCAATGCATCGTTGCTTTCCTCTTGAAAGAACGTAACTGCATTTCAATGTTGCCAAATTTCCCTCAGCAAATTGCATTTCTACTCGAAGAATCTTTCTAACTGAAAGCTGAAGGCTGAAGGCTTTTCTGAAGGCTTTTCTAACTGAAAATATCACTGATTTTGCTTCTGATCCCATGCGAAATGCAGAACGATTTTTGACGGACATTACACAGGTACCTTGTGTAAAAAAAAAAAAAAAAAAAAAAAAAAAAAAAAAAAAAAAAAAAAATTGTTTTGGTCAATTTTGCAGCTTCGGAATAGAATTACGTCCTTTCGTCTGGTAATCGACAATATGATCCCTCTGATCACTCTGCCAATCAAATACGTCGTAAAAAATCATCTATAAGGTGAACATGGTACAAAAAAATAACTAATTCTCAGATGAGACATGAGAACAGTTTGCGAGAAAACTATGGCCCATTATCATTTGCGCAATTTACTTTGAGTATTTCTTGTTTTCACGCGCAAATTGTCGGCGGTAGCGTCGAACAGAAGTTATCTTTGCACCCTCTCTGAGACTCCCACGGTTGTAGAACGGCAGCGTAAATATGTAACTTGATGTAACTGTCTAGATTAATTGTTCGCATCTCCTTCGAGTCCCCAACTACGCAGACCCTAGGTAAGAACACTTAAATTGTCGCTCATAATCCTGTGGAGATTGCGGATTGCTGGTTGACCTGCCCTCACCGCAAAGATAAGAACTAAAGCATCCGAATGCAACCTGCAATACATTTGCATTATCCAGACTGCAATCTTTACCCCTGAAGATGCTAAAACACACTGACACAGTTCCTTCAAACACTGCAAGTATCTGCTTCATTATACGTGATTGTTCACCTCATTGCGCTAAGTTCACATTGCGATAACATATGTCTTGGTGCGCACTGAGGCAGTCTCCTAATTAAATTGAATTTTGCATTCTTAGATTAAAAGTGATTAAATTATCTATCGTGTAGACTAACTGTAATATCAGGCATTAAATGAAATGCCTAGACGTATAATCAAATTTTGATGGTTTACGAATTTCTAAAATTTTTGACGAAGAGCTTTCGATTTTCCATAGTTCTGAAAGTAAAAATTCATCAAAAGGGACTTCTCTGGTTAGGTGGGAAGAAGAACGCTTCCTTTCCTCCTTCTCCCTCTTCTCCAAGAGCGCTCATGTTTTTTCATGAACGGCCCCTAAGTAATCAGTGAGTGTTCTTTTAATACAGCACCCACTAGAGATGAAATATGAATTTCCATACGGCATACTCTCAATGAAGCACTGGAAAAAACACATTGTATCTAGAGTCCAGACTCTTAAAAACATCGACAAGAAAAAATACTTTTGATTCAGTCAGATTTAAGCTTAAATCAAGAGCCAAGCCTCTTAATTTGAGCGGATTCCCTTTTGATTTAAGCTTAAATCTGATTGAATCAAGAGTCCTTTTTCTTGTCAATATTTTCAAGAGTCTGGACTCTAGATCCAATTTGTTTTTTTTTTCGGTGAGCTTAAAATAAAATCGTAAAAAAATAAATAAGTAAACGCGAACAAAGTGAATAAATAGTAACTCTCTGAGGAAATACGAGGACTAGTTTGCGAAACACTAGATGATCAGGGCACCATGGAGCTGTGCGTTAGGAGGCCATATGCAGGATGCATGTTTGAAAGAGGAAAAGAAATGAAAGATGCTTTGCAGATGAAGGTGTGGATATGAGGGAAGAATAGTGCTCGGTCTCTAAACCACACAGAGCGACATTAAATTAGTTCAGGTAATTAATTTCACGCCTCAACGGAGAGACCAGCTAGATCTGCCTCGTTTCTTCTACACCTGATAAAAATTGCATTAGAAATTTATGCACAGAATATTTTAACATAATAAATATTGACAGCTTCAGCACGTTCTTCGATCAAAATTCAAAAGACGAACTTATTGGTTACATCACGTGCGGATAGTTGCCGCATCACCGACTTTACGTAAGGTACTAAATGAACCGAAAAAATTCCGCGGGGTAAGCCTCCCCAGTTTAACCCTAGTTCCGCACCGGGCCCCCACTTTGCTTTTATGAGGCTCTATATTAGACTGATTTAGTGACTATATCATTCGATATTCAATACATTCGATGGTTCCATCAAGCACCCAGTGGACTAGTTATTGAAATTGCTAGACAAAGCATATACAAAGAAGACAAAAAGTATATAGAGGGAAACTACTGGAGGAAGCGGGTGGTTGCAATGGACAAAGGACGTAGGTAATAGACTAACTAACGGCAACCCACGAGAGAACCGATAGTTAGCCCAACATTTACCCCATTTGTCTATGAGAACCACCCATTTCAACCAATAGGATCGCTCTATGCTCCTTATGTCTTTTTTGTCTATGGTTTTGTCTATAAATTTCAATAATCGGTCAGCAGATTTTGATATCGATAGTTTTGTCGCATTTTTTGAGGGCGGAACAATATAATGGCAATACATCGAACGACATGGTCACTAAACTGCCGTGCTAAGGAAAAACGCCGTTTCAGCCTTCAGACGTTGCCGTATTTTCTTCGATAGAAACAAAATTTATTGGAGAAATTGTGCATAATTTTCTTCCAAGTTTTCGGACAATTTTGTTCGCAATTTGGTCTAGATTATCTGAAAATTTCATAAGGAAAGATCATGACTTTCCTCCAAAATAATTGTTTTATTCGGGAAAATCCGTCAACATTCGAATACTCATACGACCTTCTTCCTTAGCACGGCAGTAAATCAATCTACTGATTCACATCAAACTCCTCGGCGCTAATCTTCCGTGCTAAGGAAGAACGCCGTATGAGCCTTCAGCCGTTGCCAAATTTCCTTCGATAAAAACCGAATTTACAGGGGAAATTGTGAATATTTTTTTTTCAAAATGCTCAGACATTTTCGTCCGCAATTTAACCTAAAATATCTGAAAATTTCAAAGAAAAATGTGCATGAATCTCGTTAAAAATACGTGTTTTATCAAGGGAAATTTGGCAACTCTCGTATGTTCATACGGCGTTCTTCCCTAGCAAAGTAGTAATACCGTATTGACCAACAACAATGACTGGCGGCGGCATCACTTCGGATGGCGAGGGAGATGGGTGCCCGCGGCGGCGGCGGGGGGGGGGGGGGGGGGGAGTTTGCGATCAAATGACGCAAGATGCACTTCTGATCCCATCTCCCAAATTTTAATCGTTCCAAGCTCCATCTATCTGCCTGGCTGTCGATTGGGTTCTCAAAACCTAGTTCCCACCGCGGTTTCACGCAAAAAATGGCTTTTCCAGTCATTCGGCAACTGTTCCGCTAGATTTCGATCCAGTGCCGACCGCTTTACTTCAGTAATCGTCCCTAGAGGACTTGTTGTCGAATATACTTCGGTTTCTCGCTCGACGCACAGTGAAACGAGACGTTGAGACGGATCGAGCATACAATATTTGACTAATATTGGAAATTTTAATGATTGATCCGTCACGTGTTAAATTTAAAAGAGTAATTATATAAGGAAATTTCTCTAGAAAATCAAATGGAGCCACTTGAACATCTCTACTCATTGTAATAAGGGAGATATGAACCACGTTTAGTAGAACGGAACCAAGCCATACCGGCTATTGCTAAATTTAATTGGGCAATTTACATTTTTACAAGAGAGCGTTTGTGTGAATCCCTTCTAAAATGTTGAGAAATTTGCTTCGTACTATGCAGAACATTCACTGAAATTTGCGCAAAATTCCGCACAACCGTTTCGGAGTAAAAAATTAAATTGTCCAATTGGATTGCATTATGCAGAAAGGAACCAAAAGCATTCAAATGACACCAATAATGTGCGATTTCTTTACCTTGTAAATATAAACTGATCATTAAAACCAGTTTTATCTTTACTCCTTATAGACTATAAGTTCAATACAAAAAGTATCTTAGGAAATTTAATTGTTTGCATGAGTTCCGAAATTTTATTTCAAATATTGTAAGTTGCACAATCCTAGCAACATTAGTGTGCTCTCGGTTCCTTTTTGCAAAATGCCATCTAAATAAATTTGGCAATAGGCGATGCGCTTGGTTCCTCTCTACTTAACGCGGTCCATATATTTTGAATACTTTTGATACCATAAAAGATAATTAAATACAAAAAAAGAAAATAAAATAACCTTCTCTATGGTTCTCAATGGTTTTAATTATCTTTGTCTAACCTCTCTTGTTGACTCGCTCTACTGTGCGACGGAGGTTTTCAGACGAGCCATCTGACAGCGTGTCTTGTGGGTGCACAGCACGGCTGCCGGATTTCCGGATCATCCGATGGAGTTCATCCTGGTGACGAAGAACCGCGTAACGCCTGTGGAAATCGCACGGGGATTACGTCGTTTACGCTCAACGAACATCACCTAAAGTGAATTCGTTTTGTTGCTGATTCATCGGAATGCTTTCTGAACGTGTCGCGGTAAACCCTTAAGATGCAAAGCATCGTTATTGATTTGTAAGCTTGTTTTTCTTTAACTTTTCATCTATATTTTTTGGGATGCTTATTCGTTTCTTCTACGCATGGTCTGAGGATTAAGAGAGTGATAAAATGAGAGGTGGGGTGTTTGGCTTAGAACTAGTCGCACCGCGATTTCAATCGAGAAGAGACAATTTTGCTGCTGTGTTTAGGTACCACATCCCTTGGGTAAATGTTGATAGACAAATAAAATATGACAGGGAACCTGTACAATATCGTCAGAAATCGAGGTACGAGTTTTTCTCATTTCACAATACATGTAGTGTGTTTTAGATGCTTTACTCATTCATTTCTGAGTAACTTGCATTTGTTTAGATTTCAGTGATGGCTGCGTGTGGATAAATATGTAAAAGGCAAGGGACAAAAGTGAAAAGCTGAACACGGAATCAGGAATAGAGCTATTAGTTCATTTTCTATAAAATTGCCTCGATACACACGATGGCACATTCGTTGTTTTACATGCGTCAGAAATAGTACATGTAGTTCCTTGATACAGAATTTAGCTCAACTGAAAAATCATCCAGGGACGTACTTATTTATAGCCTATCTAAAACAGCTCTGTTCTCGAAGGAAAAGCCTCACATACCTAATTTATATTTTAGAAAGCCTTTAAAATAGCATGTAAAGGTCCATTTATACAGACATCTGGTAAAATGAAATAGTATTATTTTGGAAATAGATAGTTGAGAGGGATCACAATGATTTTTAACTACAAAAAATGTAAAATACAAAGTATAATGTGTAGTAAATTTTAAAAATTTTAAGGCAGGATTATTGAGATTTTTTTATCCTAAGGTTTGTCAGAATCATGGAATTTTTTGTGTCATGTTTTGCCTTTTTTGAAGTTTCAAATCATGAAAATCCCTTGCACAGATATAATTTTAAAGTTTCTCTTTTAAATTGAACTCAAGATTCGTAAAAACTGTTCTTTCACTGATGCGATCTTAAAAGCCTTACAAATCACGATGTGGGCTACATGAGGACTTCCTAAGGATTAATTTAAGGTTATAGTTTATAAGTTAAATGCATACACGGAGGAATTGATGATTATGCCCAGGCGACATAACACTGCAATGTTAGCCGCACCACAGGATCAGTGTAGATCACGTTAAATTGTACCGGCATGCAGATATTTTAATCAGAGAGGAATCGTAATCATGCACCGCACTAAAATGCGGTCGGTACATAGTACACTACCATCGTTGCCAGATCTTCGAATTTCTAGTCTAGGTCAAGGGTCGAGTCCTGCACTCAGATAACATGATTTATGATAAAAACAAAAAATCATGAAAAATATGTGATGTGAAGTCTCCTCTTCCTCCTAACTGAGAGATATGCTCAAATATGCTGAATAATATTAGGTCTGTCTCTTGAACCCGTTCTTGAAAAGATTGCGATAAAATGGGCAACATTTTGCAATGAGGAACTACACTAACTATGGTTAATATTAGAGACAAAAAGTGTACAAATAGATTCCCTTTCCACACGTATGCTTTTATGAATGAGCCAGGAACGGTGGTTCCCTAAATGGAAAATGTAGTCCAAATTAGGTAAGGTAACACCTTTATAAAATGGACTACATTTTGAATAGGGAACTTATATTACTGGTTCTTTTTAGAAACAACGCATATGCCATAAGTGTCTTTAAGCAAATAGGTAAAACTACTTACCTCAATTTGGGACGTTGCAGTTTTCTTATGACTATTGCTGGCACACTCTATACTTTTTTAAAATATGATTGGTCATAATTTTAGGACATTTCGCGAAATTTGTAAACGGCTTATCAAGAGTATTCTCTGAAAACTTTGCAGACGAATGTCTCTTAATAGCCTGTGGTAAAGTGCAGAGGGGCCAAAAATGTTGATACAACTTAATTTATAGATACAGGTTACTGTGTTTTCAGGGGCTGATCAGACAAGAGATTAGAGAGACTTTCAAGGTAGAGAAAAGACTCAAACGCCAGGGTAGAAAAATAAACGACAGTTTTGAAGAGCGGAAAGAGTGATGAAGAAGCCAACAAAGCAAACCCGCTGATGAAAACGTCAGTCTGTACATTGGTCTGAATAAATGTAGAATTATTCGATGTCAAAATTGTACCAAACCCTCCCCCCTCCCTCATTCCTCCCCCCACCCAGACTTGAGACTGAAATCTTTCTGGAAATTTTTTTAAATCGGGATTTAAAAAAAAAAATATCACAAAAAATATATATTAATAAAAATGAATTTGAAAAATATAATTAATTAAAAATTATATTGAAACATATCATCATAATCCCAACTATACTCTTGGTTAATTTTGGCGCCATATATAAGAGTAGTTGCTCCAGTCAGAGGTATAGTTGAGCTCGCCAAACGTGTGGGTGGATACCGCTCACTGGAAAAAAAAAACACATTGGATCTGGAGTCCAGACTCTTAAAAACATCGACAAGAAAAAATACTCTTGATTCGATCAGATTTAAACTTAAATCAAGAACCAAGCCTCTTAATTTGAGCGGATTTCCTTTTGATTTAAGCTTAAATCTGATTGAATCAAGAGTATTTTTTCTTGTCGATGTTTTTAAGAGTCTGGACTCTAGATCCAATGTTTTTTTTTTTTTTTTTTTTTTCCCCAGTGCTGGCTAGTGCAACTACTCTTATATCTGGAATCTCGCACCAAAATCAGCAAGAAGTATAATCGGGATTGTGATACTTTTTTCAGTCCATCGGATCTATTAGTTATTTTCATTTATCTCAATCAGAGGCAACTAAGTTGTTTAACGAGTGAATAAAACAATGTGTGAAATTTACAACGGTTGCTCGAGTCCGGGCTTATGACGCTTACTGTCAATATCCTGCTCTCACGATTTGCGGACGACGAATTTCACTTCCTTAAATTGTGTCATCTTCCTTCATTCAAATTACGAGTTTGTAACGTGACTATTTTGACATTTGTGGAACAGAGAACGTAGCGTATAGCATACAACAGCGAGGATCGGATGTTCATGAGATATGTCTGTAAAATCTGTGACAAAATAATCCAACGGATTTTTTTTTTATTAGTGAAAAATACGATGATGTTTTTTACTTTTAACTATTATACGGGACCCCTTAGGGTCAAAATAATTTTTCTTAAACTATAGTAAAAACTAAATGGGTAGAATGAGGAATTCATTCGATTCTCATCGGTCTAATCGTTACCGGCCGGAGGGAGATTGGACAAATAAGGGTCAGGTATGAAAATATTTTCATTTTTTTTTTTGGTCGTTTTTTTGTCGACGTGGGCCTGAGAGAGCGCAAAGCACCCTCTTGGGGGTTGGGCCGCGTAGCGGCCAGGGGGCCGCTAATAATTATACATAACCTTCAAGAGTTATGATATTTTTATAAGAACTTACGTCACATGATGGTGTGTCGGTCAGAGCTCTCCAGTTTACAGCCCTCCGTTTTATCTTCAATCTTCACTCACGAAGTCTGATTCAGTTTTTGGAAACTGTAGCGTCGATCGACAGGTTTCCATAGTTTCCAGGGGGGACACGAAGTTAGACTATCGTGGGAGAAAGAGGTCACTCCATCCAAGTGTCCTGTTGCATCGTGGCTGAAATTCGCCGGCGCATCCTTGAGAGATACCGTCCTCAGAGTATGCGTGACAATAGCAAAAATTTCTTTTCTTGTGGGCACTCATCTCGTGATTGATCGAGGCTAGCTGCTCTTGAGGATCTGAATGAAAGATCTGGTGTTTTAAACTCGGTTTCTAAAGATGCTAGAGCACCGTTCGAATACAATCGGCACTCAGCGCACATATCGTCGTCTCCATCACGAAAGAACGTAACTCCATTACATTGATGCCAAACTCCCCCTCGAAAATTGTATTTTTACTGGGAGAATCTTGAGCATTATTAACAGAATATTTCACTGATTTTTCTTTAGATTTCATGCAAAAATCAGACAAATTTTGGATAAAAATTGCACGGGTACACTGTGTAAAATAAATTAATTGTTTGAGTCAATTTGGCAACATTGGAATGGAGTTACGTTCCTTCGTCCGGGAGATGATATTCCTGAAGGCTTAATTAATAATTTGACTATTTATGCAAAATGGAACTTTGTTCAAGAAGGAAAATAGGGTGTGCTCGTTAGTTGAGGGCCTTGGAAATGAATGGGATTTTTAAAGCGCCAGTGACGTCAGCAGCGAAGAAGCCGCCGTCGTCGAGCATTAACTCATGAGCCCTGTCCACAAGGCTCTTGTCACATGTCCACGGCTCACGAGTTAGCGCTCAGTTCCTTTTGATGTAATGTCAAATCTCACTTTTCCACTTTCTCAAAAGGAACTATATTCACTTTTACATTGTTTCTTATCCAGCTCACCACGTGCACCCCCATCTTTCCAGCTGCACATAGTTCCTTTTAGCATAAATAAGTCCAATGGACCACTAGACAAGGTACGAATTTAAGCAATCTGATACATGTTACTTTACCAGAATTTCACGTAGAACACGATTCGTGCAACGAAAATTACTGAAACCAACTCCTTACAAAGATATTAACGTTTTTATTTCACATTGGTTACGAGGAATTTGAACTGTCCGCTCACAAGAAACTCAAAGCTCTACTTGAGTCAAATCGCGCCTTACAACGGTTTCAGCAAGCTTCTCAATCGAGCATTGTTCATTTCCCACCATGTGTTGTTCAAACTATTAGCAATTTGCTATAACTGAACCAAAGCGTCAAGATTGAGGTTGCCAGATTTTTAGATCGCAGAGACTGTCATGATAACGTTCAGCGCGTGACGTGAATCACGTAGAGCATTGAGTTTTCATGAGCGGGTGGTTTGAATTCTCGCATCAAGAATCATTAAATATCTTCGTAAGGAGTTAATTTCAGTAATTTTCGTTGTGTGCGTCGTGTTTTACGTAAAATTTTGGTTAAGAAACATGTATCAGAATGCTGAAATTCGTACCTTATCTAGTGGTCCATTATATGTATGGACCAACTTTAACGGGAAAGCATGGATACGTATCAACTTTAATCCGAGATAAAGGGGCCCCAAGTCTCATTTCTCCATAAGACTCAATGTTAAGCACATTAATTTTTCACGACTATTTACGAGTTCAACATTTTTTTTTCTCAACTTTGAAATGGTGACAAGAGAATATACACAACTGTCTCGGGAGAGACAACTATTCTCTTGGGAGGGACAACTATTCTCTTGGGAGAGACAAGTATTCTCTCATTAGAGACAATTATTCTCCTTGGAGAGAAAACAATTGTCTCCGGTTAGAAAACTATTCTCTCCGAAGGGAAAACTATTCTCTCCAAAGGGAAAACTATTTCCTCCGAAGAGACCTGTTTCCTCTCCGGAGAGAACAGTTTTTTCTTCGAAGAAAATAGTTTTTTCTAGTCGATATATGCTTTGTATTTGTGATAACTGCCGTGCGAGCTCAGACTTAAAATAAATAGAATAAACGTCTTGAAGAGTAGAAGGCTCGTGCTTTATTTGATCCTCCAAAATTTTAGCTAGGATATCACCGATTTTAAACATTCTTTTATGACTCTAACCGTTGATATTGATTCATAACCCATGTGTATTGTCAAGCTGATATTGAATAATTATGATTTAGGGTTTTTACATTCTAAAATTTGTATTTGTGTGTTAGTCCCCTGCCTTTTAAAATCTTGCAAAAGTTAAATCAAAGGAAGGCAGGTAATCAACTAAAGTTGACTGTATTCAGCGTAAAAGACTATTCTGCATAATCTGTTGCTGTTTTTTTTTTATCATAATCATAATATGTTCTTAAACAAAAAACTATAATTTTTTTGATTATAAACTTTAGGCGACTTTTCCTTGCTTGACCGTCGAAGATCCCACGTGGCAAGAGGCGGTAACTTTTATGCATTCGCGAAGCTTCACAGCATGACGCGGCATCAAACTGATATACCTTTCTTTCCACATAACACTGAACTGAAATGAGATCATAGGACATTCAATAATTACTTTTTGTTACCATCACGGTTTTTGCAACAAGACTCCAACCTCAAAGCTCATTAGCGCTATACATGAAGAGGCTTAATGCCTCATAACAATAATTGATTTATGTCACTGGTGTAAACGTCAAACGAACAGTTAAGCTCCTTAGGATTTAAATTTACTCTATTTTATTCCCTTCATATACTCATTTTTTAATTTTAACCTACTTAGCTGTACATTGCAAAAAGAACCTTTGTTTTCTACGAAGTTTTTTCTTTCTCAGTGCTAAGTAGTCTCTAAAAATAAGGAAAGAAAAAGAAAAAAAAAGGAGAATTAATAAAAGAAACAGAAAAAGTTTGAAAAAATTGAAAAAATTAAGGGTAAAAAAGGAAAACAGAAATAAAGAAAAGAAATCCAGGAATTGAAAATGATTAAAAGAAAAGATAAAAGCTTAACATGAGAAAATACTCCTAAACACGTGGGAAAATGCTCGCAGACAAATATTATTTGAATCACATTTAGCGAAAAGGAACCAGCGCGATTACAAGTGTTGTAAAAATGTTGCTCTTCATAATTATCTAAAAACTCTCTCAGAATAGCAAATAGTTTTTACCTCCCGCCGATAAAATTCGTAATTTTAAAGGGAAAAAAGGGTGTAAATGTTAATATTTCATTAAATTTAATTGTATTTTTTAATTTAATTTTTGTACTTCACTTTGCTATTTTAAATCTTTTCAAGAGGATAAAGGAATTCGCACAATTTTAAAAACACTTGAATCGCGTTGGTTCCGTTTTGCTGAATGCGATCAATTTCTGATGTTCTCTGTTGCTTTCCGTCACGATCTTTTACTGAAATGTTTAACTAGCCGTGATCTCAGGGGCTGAAAAAAAGCTCCGAGCCCAATTCAGAAGTTCCCCGCACAAACAAAACCAAAAGCCCTCCTATCATTCCTCCGAAATGGAACCATCCACCACGCTTTTTCTCGGAAGCTCTGCAGTGACTCCCACCCGCCGAGCGAACGCATCCTCGGCAGAGTTCGAAGTGATTCATCAAGGATGACCGAGGAGGACCTCTGCACTCGGTACAATTCCCTCTCAGCCTCCCACACGTCCAAGACCCCCCGAGAGAGGGGGGGCCTTCTTCCCCCGAAAGAGGGGGGCCTCTCTCTCCCCAAGTTCGCGCCGTTTGCACCACAACCCCCACTACGTGACCGACGCCACCAATCACCGATTTTAACGCCGATTCACCCAGCTTTTCAGCGAGGGCAGCGCACTACCCCCCTCCTTTTGTCGAAGAAGAAAACGCAAATATATAAAAAGTAATTTCGTGAGTGTGGGTCAGTAAAGCCCCGCGTCGTTTTGATTTATTTGCGATGCATCTCGAAGCGGTTGAGTGATGTCGGGCACATGATCTCCACGCCGCGACTCCTGAAGTTACCTTTATCGTTACCTTAACGTGAGTTTTACCTTTTCCAACTGAAGTGCGGGTTCCTTCCAGTTTCACCGTGTTTTGCCGGGAAATCTCCTTACTGGTATCTACAGTTTTTACTAATAATTCATAAGGTAAGCAGTATTTCTTTTTACTTATTTATTTTATTTTATTTTTTTTAAAGCCAAACATTCTGTTTTTCATACTTCCTCAGAGAAGAGAGGCAGGGGTCAAGTCCCAACCTGGACATTTCCAATTAACTGTGGCAGTACACAGATTGATTGGATCGCATTTGGCAAAAAGGAATCGGCGCAATTGCAGTGTTTTCAAAATCGTGCAACTTCTTCTTTTCTTTTAAAAATACTTAACATCTGTACAGTATTCAAATGTACACAATTATTTTTCTTTAAAATTAACAATTTTTCAATGGGAAGAAAACACTTTTCGCTATTTTGGGAGATTTTTCGATAATTATGAAGAAACAAAATTTTTGCAACACTGTAATCACGCTGGTTTTTTTTGCTAATACGATCCAATTATGGTAGTACCTTATTTAATTGTGGTAGTCTCCCAATAAATTATGTTAATATCCGAAATGTTGTGGAACTATACCCCAATTTGAGCTACGGTACTACCAAAATTGATTGGAAATGTCCATATCATCCAAAAAATTGGGATTGTACCACAGTTTTAGGAGATAGCGCCAAAAAAAATTTTTCGTGTCAAAGTATAGCATAGTGAGACGGAAGTATTAAAATAGTGTGACGATAAAATTATCACTTTTTCTGACATGAAATTTAACAATCAACAAAATGAGTTCCATCCGTGAGTAGGGGACGAGAAAAAGCTTGCATCTCATTTTAACTACTGATTGCATTAAATTTCCATTAGAGGAGCCCTATCAATTGGTGAATATAAAATTTTTTTTATACGCTCTCATACAATGGCAATTGGTACGACGTTATTTCAGCGTGTGCTACTTGGGTGTTTCCGTGTCGATGTTTTGTTCATTTCCAAAACTTTTTCGACTTAGTAAAAAATGTTCACGTTTTTGTTTGCCTCTGGATAAGTTTTGCTCGTACTATTAGAACGACTCACAATTGTACGTATTTCTGCCAAACGGTACTATGTGCATTCGGACATGAGCTTTGAGGCCCATAAGAATATACGCATAATAGGGCTCACGTCATTATGCACATAGTTCCATTTGGCAAAAATACGTCCAATTAATTTATCAATAAAAAAGCTTAAATCAACCGGAACGTTGGTCAGAACGACTAGAACCAAGGTTACTCTGAGATATCTTAGGATCAAGAAAAGGTTTGCTGACCTAATGCGATGCTAATGAAAAACGTCGAATGAACATTTGGATGTTCCCAAATTTATTTTTCTTGAAACATTTATTTTTGAGAAAATTTTATGAATATTTTCCCCTGAAATCTTCAGATCCCGTAGATTAAATTGCAAATTAAATGCTTTGAAAAATCGGAAGAAAAGTATCCGCAAGTTTTCTTGAAAATTTGTTTTCTATCAGAAGAAATTTGGCGACGTCTGAAGGCTGATACGGCGTTTTTCCTCGAAAGAACTTTTCCTTGAAGAAGAATGAACTTAAGTTTCCCTTACTATCTTTCAATTTTGGATACTTACGAGTGGCTGACGCGTTGGAGTATCAACTAGCTGAGGTCGATCTCAGTAGTTTGTGCCAAATTTTTAACGGATATCTAGATTTTTAATTAAAATTTTGATTGATGTAACCACAGGTTTTGATTTGACTGGACCCGAAACGTTTTGAATCATTTTTAAAACCCTTGTAAAGAGGTGGTGCTAGCCGCGTAAACCTCCCACCAAAAAAAAAGTAACTATAAACTATCGACTCGAGAACCGTTCTTGTGAGTGATGTAGTTCCGCCTTAAAAGAAAAGAACGAGTTTGTAGTCAAAAGTACGTCCAGGAATAGAGGTTGGAAATTATAAGATTAATCCTCTTATGGTATGGTTACTCCTCCTGCACAATTTCCCGGAACGTTATTCCTACACCATAGAGAATCATACATTTTGACGTACATTCCTTTCATTAGCTGATTCATTAACTTGAAATGCTTGCCTTCGAGCACTGGAGAATTTAAACGAATCCGTGAGCTCTAATTTTAATTAATAACTAGGAAAATTAACTAACAATTCTAATGGTAAACTTAAAACGCAGAAAATCCGGTCCATCATTATTCGCACTATTTCCGGGTCGAGTTAATAAAATCACGAACTCCAACAACTTCTTATCAATAGACTGACCTCCAAAAATTCGTGCAAATGGATGAGTTGACTCAGGCATGCGTGCAATGCGGTTATATCGTCTTTTCTTTGACGTAAGGACGTATATTAATTTCCACGTGAGTCCAGGTCTCCGTATGACTCTATTCTTTTCGGGACTCATGTGGGAATATAGATACGCCCTCACATCAGAGAAGCGACGATTTATGAAGTCCTCGAAAAATTATTTTATGATTCTTGTGCATGCTCTCAATCTAAAATCAGTGCAAATTTCTAGTTGTTTGATCCATATAGACTGATTTAGTGTAACGTCATTCAATAAATCGCCATTGACTTGAGCTGCCCTTTGAAAACGCGACAAAGCAATCGATATCCAAAAATTTCAGTTTTTCTGGAAGGGCCATCGAATGTAGCGAAAATTGAATGACGTGGTCATTAAATCAGTATTTGCCCCAGAAAGGCCAAACGATTGGCCAAGACCCACCGTGCTAGGCGTTTTTCTCGCTTATTTTATGCCGGACCATCTCCGAGAACGCGGGGGCGAACAGGGAATTGACCCCATGAAATCTGAATTTCATGGTCCCCGAGTCTTTCTCCCTGGCACCCCTTGGGAGATAAAAGGAGGGTCGCACTCACCTCAAAAGTCGGAGCTCATGTCAAAATTTGGAAACCATTTCAACTTCTTAAAATACTGACCCATATTGACACCAGGAAATTCAAAATCGGTCCATTCGTGTCCAAAGTACTGACCTTTAAAGGTGGGGGACAGCGCCCCCTTCAAAAAACGCAAATTCGCTAAATTGACGTGGGGGCTTGGAAAAAAGACCCCAAAGAATCTGACTTTGAGGGTTTAGTTTCAACTATACATTCTGCTGCAATATTTTGTCGCTATGTCAGACAAATTTTCTCGTTTTAGATAACACAAAAACACCGAAGACCAAGTGAGCAACATTCAGCAAAGGCATTGAACTTGGTGACAACGGCGGACCTCACACGTTGACAAGCGTGGACAGAATTTTCAATTGATTTTTATGTAATGTCTACTTGTTTCCGGAGTTTTAATTTCATAAACAGAGCTCTCACCACTCTTCCTGAGTTAGTTTGATCAAATTTCTCTATTTAATTCTCTAATTTGGAAGAACGCTCAAAAAATAAAAAATGATAATAATCAAATATAAGTAGATAGAAGAACAAGGCAACTCTGAACAGCCTTTATCCTACTAATTTTTCTCGATTACCAGAAGATTGTGCTCTCCTCAAAACTCGAGTTTGACAATTTCGACAATAGCAGTTTCATAATAAATGCGAAATCTTGGATGAAAGTTAAAGTAACGAAGATCGGTCTCAATTGATAATCCAACAAGGCTATCTGTTTTATAAGATAGACCAATGCTCCAGAAATGTTCAGCAAGTTTTATTATTTAACAGCGCATTTGATTAGAAAGAATCTTTTGGTACAGCAATCCGAGACATATTGCGATGATACTGCGGTTAAGCATATCTGTGATCACACTCCATTTATCATAAAATAACTGTCTTTACTGTGAAATGTTTGGGCTGTTTTCCAGTTATCGATGGACAATTTAAACTAATTGTTATCAATCCATGGTTCTAGTATTATGACAGGAGGATGGAGACCTCCTCTTTCCGTTGTAACGCTTTAGTGACATAGATCCCTATACCATGACACGTAAAAAAAAAAAAATGGCGTAACGCTCTCCTAGACCCCACTTCCCCTAAGCTTTACGTATTTCATAAGCGGTCCCTTACACCATTATTTTCAGGGGTCAATTTTAACCAAATTTAAGGCATTTTGAATATTTAGTTTTGCCTCCCTTTTCTGAGAAATTTTCCCCTCCTCCTAGAGCCTTATCCTTTAGCGCGACTCGAGGAACTGTGGGCTAACTTGTTCCAAGTGCATGTTATAACTTACCTATAACTTGTTCCAGAAGCATGTTATAACTTACTTACAACTTGTTCCTTGAGCCCCCTCCCCAACGGGCTAATTATTAAAATTGATAGACAAAGCGACAAACAAAGAAGACATATGGAGTGTGGAGCATACCTATTGGTTGGAACGGGTGGTTCTTACGGACTAAAGGTGGAAATGGTAGACTAACTGTAGAGACTTTTGTCGGTTGCTATTCGTTATGTATTTTCTCTGTCCTTGGCAAATAGAGTCGCCCCATTTTCCCTCTGTCTTTAGTTTCTATTGCTTTGTCTGTCAATTCCAATAATCAACCCGCAGTTCGTGGAACAAAATCGCCTAAAATGCGCTAATGTGGACAAGGCCGAGGATACGGCTGGAATGAATACCCCTGTTTATTTTTTGTGTCGTGCTCTGAAAAAAATTGATTTCTTACTATGATTGGAATGACCGTCGAGCTTCGATAATACTAAAACCTCAATAACTCGAAGAAAACAGTCATTCGGGATCATATCCGATAATGGTTCGATGTATCGTTTGGTTCAAAACAATGGATCAGAACCTCAAACAAAAATTTTAATATTTAACTTGCAAAATCTGAAAATGAGAAAATCCTCAACAATTTTACTCTTCATTGCCATTTTGTACTCATAAGTATCAAAATCTATCACAAAAACCCGTTCCCTTAGATTACTCAATTGACCTTAAAGGCTATGTTTTACACGATGAACCAATCAGTGGCGTGGAGTGCTTTACGATATATCGATTGATCTGCCATTAATTTAAGCATATGGAAAAAGATCGATGAACAGGGTGTTCGCAACGAACGCTTTGATCATCGATTCTTTATCCGCCTAGCTTCAAATTAGGAAAAATCGAAGGTCGATATTCGGTCGATATCCACGGTCCGCCACTGGAACCAATTGGTCTCGATACAATCTGACCTATTTGATGTATCGAATAAGATCCATAACTTGGAGAAATCGCTCACTATTTCATATCGCTGCCCCTCTCAGCTTCGAGTTATCGAAGTTCGACAGTCGATATCACAGACTTGATGCGCGATGTCCCCTCGAGCGCATTTCTGAAGACCGTAGTCGTTATCGTGAAGTCAACGAAACAAACTAGAATCCCTCCCCATGCCCGGAGAGGAGGTGGAGGGGGAGGGGCTAGCTTTTCCACTAGCCAAGAGTAGTGAGGTGGGTGGCGGTGAGCTAAGTGCTCATCGATCACTTCGACTTTTGACCCGAATATGTTTAGTGAATCGATTTTAATTGCAATCTTATTACAAAACGCCGCGTCGGCCGCGTTGCACAACGGATATTAAGAACTCGTGCTCGTCGAGGAGGCTTTTGCACCGTTTCCATCGTTTGCACCGTTTTTTTTTTTTTCTTTCTACCCTCGTTTTGGAATGTTGGGAGCCGAAGTCGGAGGATCTGCCTCAGTCGATGGAGGAGGGAGGGAGGGGGAGGAGGGGGGCGGCAATTTGGGATGCTGAAAGGAGTATTTATAACAGCGCCCGGTTAACCGGGTCATCCGAACCGAACCGGCCTGGCGCCGCGCCGGCTTTGACCCCAGAAACAGTAATGCGCTCTGCCGCCAATTTTATCCGGCTCCCACTACCGGAAAATTGATTCTAATCATCTGGATCGAACCAGAGGCGTGGCGTGCTTTGCGATATATCGATTGTTATGCCATTTAAACCTATGGAAAAGGATCTATAGACAGGGTGTTCGCAGCGATCACCTTAATAATCGATTCTTTACCATAGGTTTAAATGGCACAATAATCGATACATCGCAATTCACGCCACACCATTGGATCGAACTTAACTGAAAAGAGGCAAGTTTCTATGAGATCTTTTTAGTAGTCACTTAGAGAATTCACTTGATTCCTTCCTTTGAAATGATTTGGCGCTCTCTTTATAGGGGTTTGATTGAAAATAGGGGGGCTATGTCATTAAAAACTAAACCAAATAATTATTTTTACAGCAAGCATAACTTTTTGTAACCAGCCCTAGGTCAAAGAACCTTAAGTTTCCAAAAATTCAAATTTAGATTGTTGGCACCTTGGCACATGGAGTGAGAAAATTTTGAGTTTGGCACAATTTGACTCCGAAAGCTTGAGTAAGATAGGACGTTATGAAGTTCTGAGAGAAATAATGTTAAATTTAGTTTAAATTTAAAATTACATGGGAGAGTCAAGGTTTTTTTTAGAAAAATTAAGATACACATGAAACTGTAGCAGCTGGCACCCTCTGGGGTGAGAAAATTAAACTGAAACATTGTTTCAAATGGCTCTAAAGAGCGTTGAGAACTCGAAATCACCACTTTCAAAAATTTCCCCGAAATTTGGAAAGAAAAGTTTTCTCCCGGAGAAAAAAGTCCCTTTTCTCTTATCTGGTCACATTTCATCGTTTTCCTTGCGGGAGGCCGTAACCGTATGTCGTATGTTCCGATGTTCCCGAATACTTCCTTACAAAATTGAATTTTTACCAGCAGGATCCTGAAAACTTGAGACTGAAAATTTCACTGATTTTTCTTCTGATCTCGATCAAAAACCAGAAAAATTTCAGGCGAAAATAGACAGGCACATGCTCGTAAAAAATTAAATTGTTCGAGTCGATTTTGCAACCTTGGAATGAAGCTCCGTCCCTTCGTCCGGGATCGACGATACAGGGTCAGCAGTGGCGTGGCGTGCTTTGCGATACATCGATTGATCGGCATTTAAACCTATGGAAAAGTGTCGATAAACAGGGTGCTCGCAGCGAACACCTTAATAATCGATTATTTACCACTGCTTCAAATGGGGAAATACCGATGGGTCGCAAAGCACGCCACGCCACTGAGGGTCAGGGTGAAGATACAAAGTTACACCGCAGTTATTTATACTTAAAATTTCAAACGGAAGTAGTTCAACGGAACATATACATCAGATTAAAATCTATATCTGACTGAAGAGTGACCTTTCATCTAAGGAAAATAGTGACGTCAACGTTTGGCAACCGAGGTGAGGACCTCTAAAATCGGCTAAAGACAACGAAACGCCGCGCCGCTGCGGCCGCCAATCGAAAAAGTCGTGAGAGGATCGCCCTCACAATCACAACCACAGTTGCACATACACACACATTCATAATTCCTTGCCCCCCCCCTCTCACCCTCTTCAAGATGCGACTGACTCGATTGCTTTTACAGCTCGTAAATTGTGATCAGAGGAGGCAATATTTGCCAATGCTCCATTGAGCACCCCGCGATTGGATATTTACCACCGCCCGGAACATCTTCATCTGGCCGGCAGTGGCGTGGCGTGAATAATCGATTATCGATATCTCGCCATTTGAAGCTACGGTAAAGAATCGATTACTAAGGTGTTCGCTGCGAACACCCTGATAATCGATCTTTTTTCATAGGTTTAAATGGCATAACAATCGATATATCGCAATTCGGGCCCACTCGTGAGACCGGTCGCGGGTATAAACTCCCGGTTTTATTGGACATTAAAAACGAGCTAACCTTCCTTGCACCTGATATAGGGACTTACTCTCGACTCCTCTCACTCCCGTGTGAAAGGATGGATTTTGACGGATTCGAGGAGTGAATTTTCGCAATGCCGTGTAAAGTTTTTGCGGCGGACTGGCCGATTGGATTTTGTGGTGCTTTTGGGTCAGCGATTACTTTTTCTTCGACATTCCAAATCGGGGTTTTGAGGTGGGATATTGGAATTATTTGTGCCACTGTGACCCAAGAGCGCTGCGGGCTGATTGTTGGAATTGGTAGACAATGTGACAGACAAAGATGACAAACAGGATATGGATGAATCCTACTGGTGGAAGTACATAGGTGGTTGCAATGGACAGATGAGGTAGGTAATATACTAATTTACAGCAGCTCATGATAGACCCTTTATTAGTCCATCATTTTCTCCTGTAGTCCATAGAAATCACAGATGACAACCAATAGGATCGCTCCATACTCCTTATGCCTTCTTTGTCTACAGCTTTATCTATCAATTTCAAGAATCAGCCCATAGAACTTTCAACACAGTGAATACTTGCAGGGTTTTGCTAGAAAATTAAACCAGAAATTGGTGAATTGAGCTTTTTATAATTGAAGGGAGATTTGATCAAACTTTAATTATGCTTATTTGTATATAAAAAAATAAAAAAAAACAATTTTAACTATATAAAGTCAGAACTTTTCCGCAGTTGTGGGACACAAATTACGACACTGCATGGTTTTATTGAGTGCATCCAGGACTAAAGAGGCGCTTGCTTATCTGAGCAACAGGTTGCCTCAAATTTGTGGTGTATGAATGAGCGAGGGCGAATAGTCAAAACGCCTTCAATTTTTCGTGCATGCAACCTGGGCATCCGTAGAACACGAATAGTTGCATTCTGGTTTTGACCCAAACGTCGCAGCCGTTGACTGAAGGCTGTACGTGTAGATTTGTTGACAGTACAGTACTTATAAAACACTCTATTCTGAACTATTCGGTTCTCTATTCTGAAGTGAGCAGTTTTCGACAAAAGTCTTTGCGAATACCTTACCTGAGTGACTGCAGTTCTCTCAATACTATGCTGAGTTCAACATAAAAAACAGGTGGAGGTGGGGGGGGGGGGGTTACAGGGTGATCCAGGGTTACGCGGCCAGACCGCAGGAGCCGAAACACCTTCAATCCCCCTCTTTAAATTGAGATTTCAATTTTTTAGATCATTTTATAAATTCAGGGCATAAAAGTACAAGGGTTTACAAATTTTCATCAGATTTGGTTCACAACCGTGGTCCACAACGTGTCACCGTTGTCTGTAGTTATTGTAAAACTATCAGATGTGATAGTTTTACAATAACTACGTGTAGTCACCATCAATTTTGGACACAGAACTGACCTTTAACTATAGATCTTATTCTTACCGATTTCCAAAGTTCAACTTTGAAAAAAAGGTTTTTTTTTTTACGTAAAAGAATCATTGGTGGCAATGCTCCAGTGGCGGCGTGGCGCTACGCTAGGCTGCTATTCAGATGAGGCTCCTTACGGACGCGAATACTTAAGCTGCCCCAGCGGTGCCGCACACTGGACCGCGTCAATACGAGAATTCGGACAAAATCTTAAAACTTTGAAAGCCTATATTTTTTAAAGTATGCAAAAAAAAAAATTAATTTGGTTCCATTGGTTTTTTCTTAAAATTTCCTTTCAGAAACACCCCTTTTAATTGAATTTGTGACGAAATAAACATCAAAATTTCAAATTTTAGCCAAACATTCAAGTAAAACATCTTCTACTAGCTCGTCCCACCGTGCGGTGGTGGCGAGGCGGATGGCCACATTTATCCTCTCGAGTGCCAGTGTTGTTACTGTTTTGTTGCGGGTGGCCGGCACAATCAACAGATCAAACGATTGACGGATGCTGGATGCCGGTCAAAACGCCGACCACCGCATCGAGACTTATTATCTAAAACTTTACTCTAGGCTGCCACATTGAGAAGCTTCATATTTTGCGTTGAGAAATTTTAACTGGATATACGGTGGCAACGAGGTTTGCTTTGCGATTTATCGATCGATCGACCCTTTAAGCTTATGGAAAAGGATTAAGGAACACCATAAGAATCGATTCTTCACCATAGTGTTAAATCGGGAAATATCGATAATCGATCATTCACGCCTCGCCACTGGGATTACAGTGTTCATAACCCTCTATAGCATGAATTAATTTTGGATCTCGGATTCTTAGGGGAATGGGCTGAGGAGGGGAGAGGGACAAATCTACGCTGTAAAACTTTCGTAAAATCAGAGGGTCACAAATTTTTTCTTTAAAATTTCGAAATTCGGGTGATTTTTTTTTTTTCAAAAAAGAGAATGATACGAATTTGCTACATCATGCGAGAGAAGTAGATACTTTTTTGAAAAACCAAAAAATGTGTTATCATGGACAAGTAACACTCTACCATTATGGGTTAAGGCGGATGCTTATCGGACTGATTGTTGAAATTGATAGACAAATGAGACAAAGAGAAAATAGAGAGATCCTATTGGTAGACAAAACGATCGGTAGCAACGGACAACAAGACAAGACAAGTAAGTAATAGACTATCTATAACGGCAATCCAAGAAAGACCCTTTGGTTGGTCCATAATTTTCTACCATAGCCTGTAGCCACCGCCCGTTTCAACCAACGTAGGTTCCCTATCATCGATTTGTCTTTTTTCTCGATAGCTTTGTCTATCAATTTCAATAATCAGTCCCTAGAGCTCACAAGTCTTTTTGATAGTCAATTGATAATTATTGTATTTGAGGAAATGTGTCAAAAAATCCTGGGATTATTATCGTACATGGTGATGTGCGTACTCGAGGAGACTTTAACGCAGACGTAGAAAAGTAGAGCAACGCGATTTGCTCTGATAAGTTGAATTTAGTAGGATTTGGTGCTTGATTTTCTTAATTTTGTATTTATTAAATTTTTTTTAACCGAAAGCAAAACTAAATCCCAACTTAAAATTGTCTATGTGCACCCTGCATAATCTGGGAAAATACACAGAAAATTTTGATGCTGTGAGTAAGTTGTTCAGTTTTCTGTCGAAAACATATAAAATGAGTGGAAATTAAGGAAAGAGAATTTTAATTCGGCATAAAAAAAACAGCTCACTTCGATGACATACTTTTTGAAGAAAAAAAGGACATTCTGGTTTTCAATGAAATAATTTGAGGCCATGACTATGTAAAAGGACCATAAGAACTATCATACTTGAGTTACGAGAGCCTTCCTTAAGTCCGCAATCAGAATTTATGAAAGATTTTGAGCCCATCACTAAAGCAAATTTCCAGATGCCTACTTTTACTTTGAGCTTACTAATAAATTGTTGTTTACAGTTGTCATCATTTTAAAGATAAACTGCTTCCATAGGCTCATGGCAGAAGCAACGTAAACTCAATAACGACTCGGTAAACGTAACGCATGAAACTTTTTTCTGTATGAAAAGGAAGATTCAACAGTTAAAGTTGGTAATTATTTTACCGTAAATTGAGCAAAGCATAGAAATTAAGAAACACTTTTAGTCCTCAATACCATGAACATCCATGACACCATTTGAAGCTACGTGCCCCCGCGAGCCCGCACACAACGATAGTAATTACGAGGAGTTTGGTATAAGTGTTGTCTGTTGTCACTGCGGCCGGCTTGCGAGCACAAAGGACCTGAAATTTCGAAAATGGCGCCCAACGGCCGGGGTCGTCTGTGCAAATAGTTTCGCATGCTTAAAACTACACGTCTCAATTGGGCGATTAGCGGTCTGTGGTGCAGTGCGCGGCACCCGGGGTCAGGAAGTCACCGATGCAACCATTTGCACCTACTTACGTCTCAACGGCTGAAACTCTATACCTCTGTTCTGAGACTATTCACAATCGTATGTCCAAAGTGTGGCCTGGTGTTGCCAAATTTGGTCACCTGATGCCTCGGTCTCGTGTTTTCTTCTTTTTTTGTCGTCGGTCTGGTGGGGACCGACGCTAGTTGACTTGCTCAGGATTTTACGAGTAAGCCGGCTAATGTTCACACATTAAGTGCGCAACTAGATTTTTCAGCGTTGCGAAATCTCATTTTGAGCTACATTTAATGACATTATTAAAGCTGAACTCAATGAGGCTCTCTACTTTACTGAGCCGAGAACCAGGTTATATTCGTAGCATTTCTTTGAACGACCATTGCAGTAAAGTTCTTGTGGACAAATAACTTCGCTTTGTGTACATCTCGGCTGATAATCTTCTCAATACCTAAAAAATTGAAAAAAAAAAATTTAAACACTTACTCTGACAGCGGCGCTGTTGAACTATAATGTCATCGGTTATTTTTTAAACGAAAGAAAACTTAACTTCATGACTGGAAGACTCTGATTTTCCCTTTCTGTATAAGAAACATTTTGTGAAAATTTTAGAAAATAGTGTTGGTTTTCTCTTCTTTGGCGAGAAACACCTCAAACGCGTTACGCGATTTTGCAATTTCGCTGGTCGATACGCACGTAGCCGCTTTATTTCAACTCATGCCTCATTTGCTAAAATTTACCGTTGCAAAATTTCCATTTGTAAATTGAATTTTTACTCGTTTTTACACATTTTACGCATTTCTGACTTAAAATTTCGCTGCTCAATTTTCAGATTCCACGCGTGAGCATCGCAGAGATTTTAGACAAAACTTCAACCAGTGGCGTAGCGTGAATGATCGAGTATCAATATCTCGCCATTTGAAGCTACGGTAAAGAATTGATTACTGAGGTGCTTGCTGCGAACACCCTGATAATCTATTTTTTTCATAGGTTTGAGTGGTGTATCGTTCGATATATCGCAAAGCACGCGCACGTCTCTGACTTCCACACTCATACTCACGTAAAAGAATGAAATATGAGTCAATTTACAACCTCGGAACGGAGATGGGTCCTTTGGACTGGGAAACGACTAATTATAGCCGCGCATAGTTGAAAGAAGTGGCAACGGGTGAATTAGTGGCTCACCTAAAAGTGCAGAGACGATGCGGTTTTAACACTGACCCAGAACTTGCACAATCGATTCCCAACGGACGCTCTTTTTCGAGCACGCGCGGATTTTCACACAGGGCGCCAACCCCGACCACCGTGATATTTATGCGAGAAATGATCTTCAAATGTATCGAATGGCAAGACAGCGAAACTTGGCCGTGGAGAAATGACCAATGAACGCTTGCCAATTGCATGAAGGGAGAGAAAGTCCAATTCTTACATCAGTTTTTATCAATTAAAAGTATCTGTAAATAATTGTAAATGCATTAAAAGTTAAACACAATTGTATGTAGACCTATCTGAGTCTGCATATGTTATTGTATAATACGCGATAAATAGAAAAAAAGTAGAGAAAAAAACGTAATTAAAAACGGATTAAAATTTCTAAGAAAAATATTTCCGATATACCTGTGCACATGTTATAAAAATGTATAGAATTATCTCTTTTATTATAGTGAAACTGTGAAGGAAATACGACACCTTTCTCATAATCTTCCTATGGATGCGTATATAGTAAAATGCTGAAGTCCAGTTCCTAGTTCCTCATCACAAAACTGACGCAAGGAAATCTTTCCGTCAATTCTGTAGAGTTTTGATATGTTTAATTTTGCCACCAAGTTCTCATTTATGCGTTTAAGTTTTAACAGCATTTTCTCTGTTTCTTATTTTTCAGATCTCAAACCTCAGAAAATGAAGAGGATTATAGCAACTTTACGTAAGTATTAAAAATTTACAGTACTCGTTTATAAGGAAACTGAGCATTTGATAATATTGAACTAATGGTAATAGGTATACCTACAGAAAAAAGCAGGCAGAAAATCAGAAGAAAGCACTGAAAAGTATGAGGAAAACGATTGTGTGATTTACAAGTATTAAAAATTGTAATTGTGTTTGGTCAAAATTGCATAGAGAATGAATAAAGCAGGCGCTATATTTTTGGATTAAAATTTTCTGAAAATAAGACATCTCTTTCTTGATTCCTCGACTCAAAATACACCTAGAATTTCTTATCAGATCCCGCTCCATTAAGTTTTAAATGGCTGTCAAAACTTGAGGTGATTCGTACGGGGCTCTAGGCGCAATTGAATTGCATGCTGATTCTTGATATTGAAAGTCAAGCTATAGACAATGAAGACAAAGAGAAAATAAGTCATCCTATTGGTTGAAAAGTCTAGTTGCTGTAGACTAAGGGGTGATATGATGGACTAACTATAGGGTTCCTCGTATGTTACCGTTGTTTGTTAGTCTATTAATTACCTTGTCCGTTGTATAAACCTTCAGCTGTCATCAAAGGATCGTTTTTCTTCCCTGTTTTTTTTTGTTTATAGCTTTGTCTATCAGTTTCAATAATCAGCCAATTTTTGTATGATATAACTGTATCATTTAAGTCAGTAATCTTGATAGATTCAGACTTTTTAGTATGAAAAAAAGGAGCATACCCCAAGCGTGTGAGTCCACCTATCCATCCTGAACAAAAAAAGTGCAACATTTTGCGGAATGAAAACATAATTCAGCTACCGCGTACGATTTTTGTAACGAATGCAACGCGTTTTTGTCATATTGTCAAATTCTGCTTTAATTTTTCCCAATTTTGCAATTTCTTTGTCAAAAAGTATTCGGGAGACTCTTGCGTTGGGGTCATCGGCCCTTCTTTGGCTTAAAAATTATAGTCTGCCTAGATTTTTACTTACCCGATGCGATATATCGCACGCTACTTCGACCGCACCAGACATAACACCTTAAGCGGCATAAATTCAAACCTGCCTCAAGATTGCTGCCCTCTCGAAGAGCTTAGCACGAGTGCCCTTGCCTCGAGAGGACCCCAACAAAAGACGGAGTTTCTTCAATGAGTTATAAGGAGCGTCGCTCACCGTTTCCCGATATGGCGTCGTTCCTTCGCAGACCAAACACCAGATCGTGGGTGAATCTCCAAATTAGTTGCACCTTTTCCTAAAATCTTGAGCGCGATCTGGCGGCGAGGGCGCGAAACGCACTCACAATTATTAGTGCGGCTGGTGCATCTGCTTGCCGAAAGACAAAGCCCAGGTTTCAGACACCAAATGTGTGTCACTGGTTTCTCACGACTCGACGCGGCGATCTTGCCACTCACGCGCTGGGGCTGTTTACAAGTCGTCGCCCACCTGACATAAGGGCATAACTGCACTCTGCAGTGAACCCTGTCCTCCATTCAATTCGATGCCTCTCCGGGCTCATCTAAATATGTAGTTACGCCCTTTTGTCAACCAAGCGACGAAGTGTGCCTCTCGTTTACAAATCCGGCTCAATTTTACAAATTACCTGCCCTTCCAAGTGACCCTACTTACCAACTGCGAGAAAATGGTGCTGTTTCCTGCACGCAGCGCAGAATGTCTCGTGCGGACGCTGGAGTGCCTTTATGCACAGAGTAGGGCACTTACATAGCGAGAGTGTAGACAGGTGTGAAACTCCGAAATTCCATCAGCCCTTTACCGATGCCTCCCGCATATAGAGTTAAGGTCTCGATAGACTATCAAATTACCATCAAAAAGCCGGGAGTCATCAGTCTTAAAATCGTTACTTTGCTTAGTTATAAAATGAAAACTCAGCAGAAATGTTTCGTCCGGCAGTCCAATTTTGATCAAAGAGGATTGTCACAATGTAACCATTGTGACCATCAGTCATCAACAGGTCTACTTTGAGTAGAATTGGTTCGGAATTCGATCCATGTAGCGAGATCTGTAGGGCCAAAAAGAGCAGCCAACCTAAGAATTCAAATCATTCAGAGCGATTTATCATTACAATCGGTACGCCAATAATTTTTTAAACCAATTTTGTGCATTACCGTTGAAAGAAATTGCTTCTTTGAGTGACACGCATAGTTGCTAAGAGAAATTTCAATTAATGAATTTTCGTGAAATTTCACAAGAAATTTCATGAAATTTCTTTTTTCCCCATGAAATTTCTTGAAATTTCCTCATGAAATTTCTTCTCATAATCTTTCACGAAATTTCTTAACTCTGGTGACACAGTTGTAAACAGGTGCAGCAGGTGATTATCGTCAAAGGCTGGCAACAACCCTGTACTTTTTGGATCCTAAAGGATCTCCAAAACACTCAACTCACTCAGTGTCCACGCAATACTCTCCCAATAAAGATATTCTTGGGCAGACCCTACCTTCGTAGCACTTGCCTTGCCTCCTTAAACCTCACCTGATAAATACGTAAACCATAAGGGACTCCCTCAGGAAAAATGTATTTCCAAAAAAACCATGAATTGACGTAAAACAAGAAGGAAATTCGATACAGTAACTCATGGGTCCATCGTCGAGTTTCTTTCAATTGAAACGCTGCTATACGAGATTCGCCGTGATAAAAATTCCAATCATGTACTGTACAAAAACAAACACTGCTTATGGTTGATCAAGAAAAGCTTATTTCGACTTGAGTGTCTCTACATATCCACTGTTTTTGCCTATAGGGAGAGGAGCACTTCGCACTCAAGCGGGGGGGGGGGGGGGGAGTCCCAAGGGGAAAAGTGCCCAGAGCCCGTGATGCCAAATTGCAGAGAATGCTATTGGCAAACAACGCGGGAAATTCTATGCGTAGAGTTTGCGGGCCATTCTGCGGATATTTGAGGATATTCTTTGGAGGGTTCAGTAAAATGGAAATATCTGGTTCATTTTATGTTTATAACAACATGTTTTTTGATGCGGCCGATTCTATACATATCACCGCCACCCCACAAATACAGTCACGTTAAACTAACGCTGCACTGTAGTATAAAATGCACAAAAATCCGTTACCGATAAGTGCTGAAAAGTGACCGTTCATGGAAAAGGAAAGGCCTCAGTCAGTTAGTCCACAAAAACTCCCGAATTGATTTCGCTTCCCAATATCTCGGTGCGTAAGAGAGAACTAGCAGGCGAGAACGCCTTCAATATTGTACATATGCAATACGGACGTCCTGAGAGTGCGAATAGTTGCATCTATGTGTCATTTTGTATGTCTTGGTGTCTACGATAGCTCAGCAATCAAAAATACAGGCAAGGAAGATGATGCCACCTTTAAATTTGTTCATATGGAACATGAACGTCCCAGGAGTACAAATAGTTGCATCTAGGCGTAATTTTAAGTCTCCATTTGGCCGTTAGCTCCGTAAAATCTCGTGCAATCAATTTTGCAGATAATTTTACACAATTAAAGTATTGCTTCGCAGCCCCTTATTTTTCCTGTACACTTTTCACTTTCACATGTTTTTTTTTTTTTTATTTATTTTCATTTAATTTTCTGTTTTGTCTTTGAATCGGGTCTAATTATTTCTTTGAGAGAATAAATATAACAAATGTTTTCAAAAATTGTAATTTTATTTAGTAAACTTTAAACTAAAATTTTGTTTTAATCTTCATACAAAATTATTTTTCAAATATTTTAAAAAATATTTCAATATTTTCAATATTTTTCAATATTTTTATTTATCAATATTTTATTTTCAATATTTTCAATATTTCAATATTTTACAAAATCTTACACCATTAACTAATCCACCACCCAAATTCATATAATTAAAATTAGTAAAAATTATTATTATTTTAACAAAATCATAACTGAAAAGTTCAATTTTTAAATTAAAAAAAATAAATCAGAAGAAAAAGGATGAAATGAAAATGGAAATTAATAATAAACATATTTATACACATTGAAAAGAAACAGCGTGAAAAGTTCTGATCGAAAATGAGAAAAAAAAAACTTGGAGGTTATTGCCTTAATGAGGAAAAATTGGCAATAGGAAAAAGATGGAACCAATCATGAAAAACCGTAAAAAAAAAAAAAAAAAAAAACGCGGGAAAAGAAAAATGTAAGTTGATGGCAGTTGAGTGTTGGAAGTAACCTCACTTAATGATGATTGTTGAATGAAAACAGCTGATAAAAAGACAGCAAACAGTAAAGTAAGATGCGTAGCAACAAAACTTTTCCGAAAAACAAAAAACAAAAAACCCCCACTTCCCCTCATCCAATTTATGAGTTTTTAGGGATTTAAAAATCGGGGACGAACCCCAGAAAATAATTTATAGTTTTCCCGAAGCATTGAGAACAACACCTTTCAAATGAACCAACGCCCCTATATTTAGGATTGTAGACAATTTGCAAATCTTTTTAAAATGCACGCTAAGTGCGAATATTTCTGAGAAACGCGGATTTTTAGTGTATTTGTGGTATTCAATGCGGATAATTTTGAGATTATTGGTCAGTTTTTCAAAATCAAAAATTTTCTTCGGTTTTTCAGCGGATTTTTTGGTGATTTTTCAAATTTCAAACAGCAGCACTGGGTGAAAAGATCGCCATCCAGGGTTCTTGGTTTGAATTATGCCGACTCCCAGCACCCTTACCTACACGAAAATCCAATATTCCTTGCTGAGTCCAAACCGCACTGACGGCCAATCAAAGGCGCTAAGATGGACCCAAGGCAGTCAGAATTCTTATTTAGACACCAGTGGAAGGACAGAAAGTATTTGACCCCCAGAGTGTCGACCCAAATGGCTGATATAATAATATGGCGTTGTCTCAATCGAGTAAATTTCATTTAACGCCAGTATGGCAACAGTGTTTCCTATGCGGGAGCTCGTAATTATTGCCTCATTACCGACTACAAATTGAAACATTGCGAAGTGTTATTAAAAGGTCCAAGCGGTAGACCCGGGTCCGCGCTAACACATGCATCTCAAGATAAACGCTCGGGCGTTCGGTGTTTGCCTATGATTCTAATCTGTGACTTCGGCAAAATTGACAGAGCATTTCGTCACTGCCGTGCATGATTTGGCGTGTTTTGATTGATGATATTAAATAATTACAAGGGGGCCTCCTTCAGGCCTCCTCGTGGCCCAGCCCCCAATGGACACTTCGCGCTCTTAAAAGACTTCTCCGCGGTTTGGAAAACCTGGAAATATGTTGCACCATACACTGGAAAAAAACACATTGGATCTGGAGTCCAGACTCTTAAAAACATCGACAAGAAAAAGTACTCTTAATTCAATCAGAATCTAGCTTAAATCAAGAACCAAGCCTCTTAATTTAAGCGGATTTCGTTTTGGTTCAAGCAAAAATCCGATTGAGTCAATTAAGAGTATTTTTTCTCGTCAATGTTTTCAAGAGTCTGGACTCGAGATCCAATGTGTTTTTTTTTCCAGTGTAGGTAAAATAATCCACTGCTTGGCTATGAAGTTTTGCCGTTCACTCACAATCGTTCGGCACTGTCTGTAAAAGCTCCCACTAATCTCTAAATAGTATACAGGACGTGAATCACTAACACTTTAATGTGTGTTACTTAAAAATAAATGTTCTTTTTCAAAATAAGTCTGAGCTCTTTACAGCTTTAAAATATCTCGACGGCGCACTGAAAAAAAATTCTCGGCGTTTTTACCAAGGTCCGTTGGTACCTTTACCATCCCACTTTTTTACCAATTATTGGTAATTTTACCAAGACAGACGGGTAATCTTACCTAAAAACCGGTATTTTTACTGTTTTTTTCAGGTAAGAATACCACTTTTATTGCTAATCAATTCCCGGTAACTTTGCCATTTTATCTCGGTGATTCTACCACAGTCGATAAAAAATATTGGCGTTTTTACCGGGGTCCAGTAAAATTACCGAGAAGTCGATAATTTTACCGAGATTTCTCGGTAAAATTACCAATTCCATGAATGGTAATTTTACCAAGAAAAAACTGGGATCAAATAGAACCCTGAATTCTTGGTAATTTTACCCTTTTCTTAGTAAATACACAGAGATTTTTTTTTCAGTGCGTAAGTCCGCAACCGCGTGTCTCGTTTGCTGTGTTTGAAAGTCTTCACCTCTTTATTATTTTTTTAAAGAAAAACAAGTTGACATCATTCGTTGAAGTTTTTGCAGAATTTTCTTCGCACAGAGAAGAAAAATCACGGCAGTTTCGAAGAATTGCCGTTGAGTAGTTATCCGTTTAAAAAATAAAGTATGACAGGAAGTCTGCGACGTTGCCTCTACCCTCGCAAAATTTTTCCTGCCTCTTTCTGAACCTGAAATTGCGAGAGAAGAACAAAAATCCGAAAACAAGAGAGAAAAAACTGCCGATTTATGTCGTGCAGTTTTCCTGTCTCAGATTTGTAATTTTTTGTCTGCAAGCGTTTAAGTCTCTTTGTTAAGTCGCGTGTTTGAACGGAACGTTGCATGCATATTTTAGGGGGGTGCAAATCTGTGCTACGGATGCATTGTGAGGGGGAGATGGGGGAGCCAAACAATTCGATTTTCATCGTCGCACATATTATGAACACTGAACAGCCACGAAGGATAAATTCTGAGAGCAGTGAAAATTTTCTTATCAGTAAAAGGCTGATCTCTGTGAGAGCTTTTACCAGATGTGCCAGATATTAGCGTAATGATAATAGGTGACTTTGATAAAGTGGATTATGTTCGATGAAGAAAACTGCCGTGCTATGGAAAAACGCAGTATGAACATTCGAGAGTTGCCAAATTCCCCCGATAAAACATGTATTTTCGACGATATTTATGCATATTTTTCTTTCAAATTTTCAGATATTTTAGATTAAATTGCGTACAAAATAGTCTGAAAATTTTGGGGGGAAAATATTCACAATTTTCCCAGTAAATCCGGTCTTTATTGAAGGAAACTTGGCAACGTCTGAACGCTCATACGGCGTTCTTCCTTAGTATGGCAGAATATGAGTCATTCGGGATGGATTAACGGGCGAGTTTCAACAAAAGTGACCTGACCTCATTTTCCACGGTTGAGCATCATGTGACGTCCGATTATAGGTTATTTATCGATGGACGTTGGATTCGCGCAACAATGGAAAAATTGCGGAAGACCGCATACGACAAGATCCGCAAAATACCTGCCATAAAAGCGCTCCATTTTCGTGCCTCAACACGAAACTCTTGATGATCATCGTGTAATTGGAGGTTTTTCTATCCTCCGAATAGCGTCATTTCTTCCGTTGCCAATACCGCGATGGAATCCCATTGTTTCATACTCAGTTGCATGATACACTCTTTCGGTACTTCGCAATTTAGCAACCACGTAAAAGCGATACAGGTACTTTTGTTTGTTCAGTGGGTCAACAGCGTCATTTTGAAAGTAAGCGCAGTAGCTAATACTCCATAGTCTGCATTTATTACGGATGATTCGCGTTTAAAATGAAGACGGGTTGCAAGGGGATCATAAAAAATGAAGAAAATCTGCACTTGCAATGTTGGATTTAGGATCAGAGTCCGTTAAAGTAATGTTTTACAGTCCTCAGTATTTGCTCAAAAATGAGTTACCAATGACTGAGAGAAACTTAGAGCAGGAAGAAGGCTCTTTTCGTAACAAATCTGCAAAAGTGGCTTAAAAATGTAATATCTTAGAACCATTATTTAACGCTTTATACTTCTCGGTATGACTATACTGACGGACGTGTTCATCTTGAATTTAACTTCAAATTTTAATGAAACATGAGAATATAACTTATTCTCCAAAACTAATTTTTAAGGAACAGATTATAATGAAACTGGCGTAGTTTTAAGCACATAGTCGGCACCATTGTGTAGATTATTGCGGAGGAATTAATAAATTGCTTGTGGAAAAATCAACATGAAATTTTGTACAAAAAAGCATAGACAGTCACCCTTCTCTCAAATCAAGACGCGAAATTGGAGCGACTTAGGTTCAAACTCTTGCAAATAAATCAAGTGAGAATAAAGGAGCATCAAAGTCAACTATCGTCGACTTAATTGGCCAATAAATTTTTCGTTGATGATCCGTAGTGGTCTACTCATTCACTCGTATCAAGAATGACTTAGGTACACAATAACTCATGTTAGGTGAACATGTACATCTGCCCGCAAATCGGGCAGATCATGGTCAAACAATCGGCCTTTGAGCTGCGGCACACCACTGATGCCAAAAGTCAAACCAAGACTTTAAAACCAGCAAGTTCACTATACTTTGACTAGTTTCTCCAACAATCGGCGTCGCTGTCTATGTCGAGGCAGCGATGAAATCGGTGTTTCTCACAACCACAAAAGTTCAAAGTTGACCAATCAGAGCGTCGCAGTGATGAATCTCGGAGGCGGCCGAAACTCAGCACGACTTATTGTATTGATATTAGTATCGGGGGAAGGGGACGCTTGAAGGGGGGGGGGGGGGTTCAAGGGATGCGCCTGTCCGAGGTGAGTGGCATTTGAAGATTGGCCCGATATAATGCTCCCTGGTCAATCGGAAAGGTTGATTCTTGCCCACACCGCAACACCACACAACCACAAATTCAGTCTTGATCTTTTTCTCACACATTGGCCGTTGTGGGACTTGGCCAATGTAGCAAGCTCGGGCAGAATAGAGTGACATCAACGTTCCTAGGGGGCCGTTCGGGTATTACGTAAGACCCTTAGAGAAGAGGGGTTTACGCTTGGCTTACATGGTCTTACGGGGGAGGGGGGGGGCTTCAAAACGAAAAACATCGAATCTATATATTTCCTCTTTTCATTGGATAAAGCGACACAAAAACTGAAAATAGCTCAAGATGTTTTTCAAGAATTATCACAAGAGTTGAATCTCAAGCTCGCTATATTTTGTGCGAAAATTGCCTCAAAATGCATCAAAAAGAGGTCAAGTATCCAATATTTTTCAAGGGAAACTCCCTGTATCCCCATTGGTTTTAGGAAGACTTAGACCCGTCCCGAAAAAAGGGAGCCGAGCCACCCCTAGACAGTAGAAGATCCATCAAATTGGGAACATTGTTTTTCCTCCATTTAAACCTACGGAAATATATCGATTCTTATAGGGCCCAGGTGCTCCGACAAGAGTCGATTATTTAACATAAGTTTAAATGGAGGGAATCCGGATTTGCCGCATTGCTGGATCCTCCTCTGCCCTCAGAAAGTTACTCTTTCTACGCATCTATCTCCACATCGACTACCCTTCCTTCCTCTTCAAGTAGATTTGGGTTTTCTTTTGTTTTGCTCACGAGTCACCGCGTGAATTCAAAACGATCATTACGAAGCGTCCTCCTCCTGTGGAAGCAGCTGCATGGTGGTCGATTGCCGTCCTTTACAGACGTGCTTAATGTGCACACCAGAAAATTATAGGTTAGGAGTGAAGCGCGGTACTGCACCGCGCTGTAGCGGCCGTAAAGGACCGTCGTTGCCTCAACGGGTAAACCCTTGACCCGACGAACGAATATTGACATTCATCGCCTATTAGCCGAGTGCAAATCAAAGATAGGACGGTGAGCAAACAAATTAAAAAAAAGAATTAATGAAGTTTTAAATATTCGAACGACAAAACGAATAAAAATATAATTTAATCGTTGTGAAATAAACCTCGGGTCTTTTATCGTGAGCCGTAAAGTAATTTGAGCGGAGTTTATCATTGAGTCGGCGATCGTAGAATAATTATTATTCTAAGAGATGAAGAATCACAGTTGGTAGTGAAAGGTAGGGTTGTAAAAATCTATTTCTCCGGCTACTAGTGGACGGATGGGACAGTGAGTCCTCTTGTAAGAACAAACAAGGCTTGAAGTAGGCCATAAAACAAAAAATTTCAATTGAGCTCATGAACTCCCATAACCGAGCGATGCCAACTGCTTTCACGATCCACCGCGATTTGTGCTTCGAATAAGGCCACCCTACCGTTTGAAAAGCTGTAATTATCCGTTACGTTGGTAACACTTGGCAAACATTTTACACGATAAGACTTAACATGATTTTTACTTTCTCGCTCCCATAGGGTAGAGAGGAAGTATTGTCATCCTCCAAAAAAAAAAAAAAAAAAAAGTTGAAATTTCATCATTTCTAGACGTTTTAAGGTCCCAGGAGTAAAAATAACCATACTTGGAAAAATGTGTGTCCGTCCGTCCGGCGTCCCCCAAATCTGTCTACAGCGCTATCTCAGAATCTATCTGTTCGATTTCATTCAAAATTGGCACAGGACACCATATCTATGGTCTCCTTATGCACGTCCAACGATTTTGAGGTACGCTAAAATTTGGGGGGGCTACGCTCAATTGTCCATTTTTAGCAAAATCACACGGAAAGCTCATTTTGAAAGACTGTAAATTTTGAAAAATGTCTTTAATTCTTTAACAATGGGCATCAAGCACATCACCTGGGTCATTAATTTAAGTTCCAAAAAGATCTTTGGACTAAACTCAAAATTCAAGAGATTACGAGGCCCAAAAGTAGGCACTTTGCTCCGCGAAACAGCTCATTTTCAAGGACTGTAAATTTTAAAAAAAATAAAAAAAATAAAAAAAATTCCTTCAATTCTTCGAAAGTTGGCATAAGAGCACCACCTGGTTCATTAATTTAAGTTCCTACGAGGTCTTTGGACTAAACTAAAAATTGAAGGGTTACGCGTCATATAGCGAGGAGAGCACTTCGGTCACACGGAGAGCTCATGGACTGTAGATTTTGAAAAAATGCCTTTAATTCTTTGAAAGTTGGCTCAAAAGCACCATCTGAGTCATTAATTTAAGTTCCTAAAGGATTCATGGACTAATCTCATAATTGCAGAGGGGCCGATAGGAAACGCTCAATTCTCTGATAAATGAGTCGGAGCGCTTCTAGATAATAGCAGCAAACGCTTTGAGTCAGGTGAAACCTAGGAATTCAAATGCATTATATAATGCATCATATACTATTTCCAAAATTACTCCGTAGGTAATCACAAAGCAAAATTAGACAACTAATTAGATACATACTCACATTACAAAGGTACTATGAATCATCAAGCTAACGCCAAGAACTGACACTTAGATCTTTATTAAAAACTAATATGTTTGTTGTTAATGAATTTAGAATCCCGGCAGATTCCATCTTTTGCGGTTCCTTTTTACGAGGTACTAAGCACAAATATAATGTAATAATTCGGCACAAATATGACTGATTTAATGCTCGTTAATGAAGGAGGTTATAATTGTTGTAACGTGACGTTTGTTGACTTGTCTCTGGTTGACGTTTGTCGATGGCGCTCTCTATTGTTTTCGCTTTGAGTTACGGGGATACGCGGTAAGGAGATGGCGCTCCTGGCGGGCGTGTCGTGAACCTTCCAGCAGGTAGATTCGCCCGCCAAATTTAAAATTTGGGAGATGCTAAGCGAAAACCGTTTAGTTTTAAGACTATTTGAACATCGAATAGTCATTCTACCCATTCAAGTAGATATTTGATGGCTTTTGACCGTGCTTAAGGAGAGATTATAATATAAAATCGTATCTGAAGTATGATGTCAATGAATCTAATGGATCCTAATGAATCGTAGAAAAGCTAAGATTTTTACGGATCGCCATCTTTGACAGGAGACTTAGTTAATCAATTACATATTTAATTGAAGATGCCTCATAAAATCAACAAGTCGAGTCCGAATATATGAATTCACCACATATCGCGAAGACATTTACAATGAAGTTCAATGGTTTGAATACAAATTTCATAACTATTATCCTGTGATCAAAATTCCAATCAAACTTTATGATTTTGTAAAATTGGCAGTATTTTTCTAAATATTCCAGTAAAAGTGTCTATGCGCGCGCCGCTCGAGCGAGAAAGTCCCGTGCGGTCCCCGCACCAATCCGCTAAGCGGATGGGGGGCGAAGCCCCCCAAATGCCGGCGCGTAGCGCCGGTACGCGGCGCGAAGCGCCGCGCATAAATTGGCCGGAGGCCAATTTTTTTTCCCCTTTTTTTTTCAAATCAAATTTGTTTGAATTTCTCAAAGAATTAGTATAGACTTTCGATTTACCCTAAAAACTGCTCAATTCAGAACCTAAGCTGCGTATATCACATACTAACAGATACTCCGAGATTTAGCAAAGAAAAACTGGATTGCATTTTGGAAAAAGGAACCACTAGCATTGCAATGTTGTTAAGATTGTGCAACTTCTTTTGTCTTGGAGGAAAAACCCGATTATCCACTAATATAGCTTCTATTTTACTCGCTAAAAACTGTAAATTTAAGACAAAAATTACCATCTAAAGTTCATACTTTTTCACGATTTCCGCAATTTTATTGCAAAAGATGAAGTTGCACAATCTTAGGATCATTGCAATGCTAGTGGTTCCTTTCTGCAAAATGCAATCCAACTAAAAGTCTCCGTGAGATATTGGATTATTAAACGCCAGGAAAATTGGTGGCTCACCAACCAGATCACATACTTCACTCGTAAATTACAAAATCACTGAATAGCTCAAGGGCTGGAGGTGAAGCTACTACAGCAATTTTCAGTCTCGCGCGATTAAAGGCGAAGAACGAAGAGAGATAAAACACGAGAGAAGGGAAGAAAATACTCGTTGCCCTTAAATTTTGAGTAAATATCGTCTGCGCCCCCCTCTCCTGAAGACATTTCCTCGTTTTTTGCATAATGCGATAGGAAAAAGTGTAACATGTTTGTCAAGGATATCTTTTAGACGTCAAATTGGACGTATTTCAGCCAAACGGAACCAGAGACAGGTGGGAAAGAAGTTGTGTGCTCGTTAGTCGAGGGTCGTAAGGATGAATGGGAATTATGAAGCGCCGCTGACGTCAGCAGCGACGAAGCCGCCGACGCGGTCGCCCTCGGGAGTTATTAACTCATGAGCCCTGTCCACAACGTTCTTGTTACATACCCATGGCTCACGAGTGCCGCATTCACAAAGCACATAGTTCCGTTTGACAGAATTTAAAATCCCGCCTTTCCATTTCGCCAAAGGGAATCACGCCCACTTTAAGATTGTTTCTAGTGCAGCTTGCTAGAGCACACCCCATCATTTCCATTCGTCTATGGTTCCGTTTTGTAGAGATACGTCCAATTATTATTATATCATGTGCTGCCGTGCTGAGGAAGAACACCGTATGAACATTCGAGAGTTGCCAAATTTCCTTAGATAAAACGTGTATATTTGAGGTGAGTTATACATAGCTTTCCTCGAATTCTTCGGACATTTTCGATTACATTGCGAACAAGATAGTCTAAAATCGTCGAAGAAAAATATTCTCAACTTTCCCGGTAAATTCGTTTTTTATCGAAGGAGATATGACAACGCCTGAAGGTTCATACGGCGTTTTTCTTTAGTACGGCAGTTTGGACCATGGCGTCATTAACACCTACCAAAGTTCGTTGTCTTACACGGTTGAAGTGAAATCGATTCCTGAGTGACAGAATCCCTCGAAGCTGCTGGAGTCCCTTTATACTGAGAGTCAAGACAACACCCTCTCATGGAGTCACAGACGAGAATAAAGATTACAGAAATTGAACGTTCAGGGCCGGATTTACCAATAGGCTAACTAGGCTATAGCCTAGGGCGCAACATTCTGAGGGGCGCAAAATTTTTGAGAATTTATTCAAAAACGTGACTCATTAAAAATGTCTACGTTGCGGTTGACAAAATTTCCTTCGCGTGTCATAAGCACACGGCCACGGGGTACTAGCTACTACTCGGGCAAAGGCGCAACGAAAAGAATGGACTGATAAAACTCGTGCGGTTCTGCTGGCGATGGCTAGTTCCGGCCCGCCGGGCATTTCTCTGGCCAGGCACCCTAGCCTGGCGCAGCCGATCCGGCGAGGCGGCTCACAACCGGAGATTTGATCCCTTTGGTCTCCGTCATAAAACACCAACTTATCAGTTATCTTGGCTCCGGTTCTTCACTCTGCAATATTTTGAGTCAGCAATGAGCTGACTTTGATAAAATTCTTTTTACATGACTAAATGGAGCTTATGTTTCTCAAGTCCCCAGCTTGTACGGGGCGCGGGTGGATCAGACTTAGTTGTCGTTGGATGTCCGTGGTGCCAAGTGAAAAGCCCACCGCCCCGCGCCGTGACCGTCAAAATGAGTTCTAAACCTAGTGGAAGCGAATTCAAAAAGAGAAGAGAGGCCCGGGCAAAAAATGAAGCCGAGGTTTTAAAGAAAGTGCCTAAAATTTCAGCTTTTTTTGGCAGTGATGATAAAAGCAAATGCGATCCCGTAACAGAAAAGCCCGATAACAGCGATCGCGACGTTCCTTTAACAGTTGATCCTGGTCCCAGCACACGTATATCGGGTGATAACGAGAGTGACAGTGTAAAGAGTGTCGGAGACTCGGCGGAAAAACTCGAAAGTGATATTGAATCGGGGGAGAATTTGATTGGTGCGGTTTTTCTCTCGGATCCAGCGCTGTGGAAAATCGATGAAAATCTTCGCGATTACGTGGCGGCTCACGGTGTGTCCCAAAACTGTGGCGTAGATTTCAGTGCATCGAAAAGACTTTATCCAGACCAAGCACGGTATGCCTCAAAAAGTATGTTCACGAGAACATTGCTCAATGGTGAAACCCAAAATCGATCGTGGATGGTGTATTCTAAATCTAAGGGTTGTGTTTACTGCGTTCCTTGTATGTTGTTCGGATCACCCGCGAATTCAGACAGTGTATTTGTGACCGGGTATAATGATTGGAAAAATGCAACCCAGCGATTAAAGGATCATGAAAATTCACGCGGACACAAAACATGTTTAGGAAACCTGAAAGTCCGAGCGAATACGAAAGGACGTGCAGATTCACACCTGCTTGAACAGACGGAAAAGGAAGTAAGCTACTGGAGAGCTTTGTTAAGAAGAGTTGTCGCGGCTGTGAAATTTCTAGCCATTTACGGCCTGGCATTCAGAGGCTCAAGTGAGAAAATTGGAGAAGAATCAAATTCAAAGGGCAATTATCTTGGTTTACTGGAATTTCTATCAGAATTTGACCCGTTTCTTAAAAAGCATATAGACCGTTATGGCACTGTCGGTTCAGGGCACACTTCATACCTATCATCCACAGTCTCTGAGGAATTTATTTTACTCATGGCTCAAAAAGTGAAAACCATTATATTGCAAGAAGCAAAAGATTCTAAGTATTTTGGCATTGTTTTGGATTCCACTCCCGACATTTCACACACAGATGAACTCACTTTCATACTGAGGTATGTGAAAAATGGGGAGCCAGTCGAAAGGTTCCTGTGTTTTTTACCCAACATCGGCCACAAAGCTGAAGAAGTAGTCGAAGCAGTGATAAAGGTGTTCGAGGAGTGTGGTTTGGATGTCTCAAACTGTAGGGGACAATCATATGATAACGCATCGAATATGTCGGGTATTTACTCCGGCGTTCAGGCGCGAATCAAGGAATTATGTTCCCATGCTGAATATGTGCCGTGTGCGGCTCATTCTCTAAATCTTGTAGGTTCCTCGGCTGTCGAGTCTTGTGTTATGGCAATATCGTTTTTCTCTCTCCTGCAAGAGCTTTACAATTTTTTCTCTTGCTCTACGAAACGATGGGAAGTGCTTTGCAAGAATTGCACTCGAGTCCTTCACAGCCTATCCAAAACACGATGGGCAGCTCGACATGATGCTTGTCTTACCCTTGTTAAAGATTGGACTGGAGTAATTAAGTCTCTTGACGAAATTGCCAGTGATGAGCACCAACCAGGCGATACCAGGCATGAGGCACGTTGCCTAAAAGATAAATTGGACTCCTTAGAAACAGCTTTGATGGTCACCATATGGGGAAGTATTTTAGAAACATTCAACAAAGTGAGCAAAAAACTTCAAAGCCAAGCCATAGATCTCGGAGAAGTTAAACGTCAGTACAAAGCTCTTTCCGACTACGTGTCAAATTTGCGTGAAGATTTCGACCGTTTAGAAACTTTGGCGAAGGAAAAATCAAGCGTGACCACTTACAAGTACGACAAACTAAGACGCCCAAAGCGAAAACTTACGTTTGGCGAGTCTCGAGAGGGTGAAGTGTCTTTCAGTGGACGTGAAGATTTCAGAGTTAATACATTCAACGTGATATTGGACACTTTGAGCGTAGAGTTACGTAAACGGGCTGATAAGTACGATGATCTCCACTCCACTTTCGGCTTTTTTGAGGATATCGACCTACAGCAGGATTCCGCTATTATTTCAAACAAAGCTGCTGAGCTTGTAGCCTTACCCTAGTAGCAGAGTTATATAAAAAATTTGTTTTTAAAAGTATAAACCGTAAATAACCACAAGCTAAAGAATATTCATTGTTTATGTAATGGATGTAAAGTTTTTTAGTTAAAAGTTTACTAAAAAACTTATTTTATTATGTAACCCTTAGTATAAAAGTTATATAACCAAATTCAAAGAGTGTATAAAATGAATTTTCATTATTCTTCCTGGCTGGTAGCGCACTCTAGTTATGAAGTGTGCAAGTTTTCATATGCGTTACTACCAGGTGGTGGATCATCGTAGAGTTGTGACTTACCTTAAATCCGCGCCGTCCTAGTCGGGATTAGAACCCACGCTTCGGGATGGAGTTGCAATCCGAAGTCCAGTACTTTACCACCAGACCAGCCAGGCTTGATATGAATGGGCCCCTAAATTCAATCTCTTAACTATCGCAGGCCTCTGAGTCCGTAATATTTTGTTTATTGACGGATTCTTATGATATTTTACCAGACTTTATTATTTATTATTTATTTATTTATTGTTTTTTATTTCATGATGTAATTTTTTCATTTTCATTTTTTTTAACTCTCTCTCATTTTTTTAGCTCTCTCTTTTTTTTAACTATCATGATTTTTAACTATCATTTTTTCTAACTCTCTCTATTTTTTTTAACTCTCATTTTTTTAACTCTCTCTCTCTCTCTATTTTTTAACTTTATAATTGCGTCTTTTTCCAGTTTTAATTATTTGGGCCTTTTTCTAGTTTGAATTTATGTCGATGTATTTATGTTATTTATTTATTATTATTATCATTTCCTTTTTTCTTTTAAATTTTTATAATATTAATTTAAACATTTTAAAAAAAATCAAAATTTTTAAAATAATATTTAATAATATTTTTAAAATATTAACAAAAATAATTATGATATACTTTAAAAATATTATAAAATATTATTTTAAAAATTTTAATTTTTTATATTTTTAATATATTTTTAAAATGTTTTAAAAATATTCATTGATTGTATTTCAAAAGTACTTTTGAAAATATTTTAAAAATACATGAAAAACATTTTAAAAATATATTAAATTTCAATATTTTTAAAATATTGCTGTCTAACTGGGCAGGGTTATGAGCCAGACACGCTACCAACTGAGGTAACAGGGCTCCTCGGATTGTGTGCCGAGATATCCCCTTTTAACTCGTCTCGGAGCCATTAGTACCTCTAATAATACCTATCCCACGCAGTCTGAGAGTCGAGGGTGTTCATTGAAATGAGATCATCATCATCATTCATGAAAATGAGATAGGTTTACGTTAAAGTCATTCAGGTCATTTATATAACAGTTATAATAAGCAAATTAAGCAAAAGGATACTATGCGTATAAAGAAAATTTATAAAAACCCTTCCTCAATTATATAAATTTTATATAAACGTTATCTTCTGAAAATATGAATAATTATTTTCATGGGCATTTTATATAAAACTTATATACACGATATATAAACTTTAGTTAAAATGGTGATTATATAACCGGTATTAATTCCTTATACGTTTGTTAGGAAGGGGAAAGTGAATCATGCTACTAGGGTATATCCTAATGATCTTGAACCAACATTAGTTGATGAATCATTGCACCTTAAAGCCTTCCTGATCCAGTGTGGCTCGTCTTTGTGGGAGAAGAAAGGCGATAAACTGATAAAGAAAACAACAAGTCTACGGGGACTTTATAAATTTCTATATGACAGCGATGTTTTGGAAATTTACCCAAACGTCGACATAGCCCTCCGCATGATTCTGGCTACACCCGTAACCAACTGTTCTGCAGAGCGCTCCTTCTCTACCTTGCGTCGGGTCAAGAATTACCTCCGGTCAACGATGGGAATGGCTAGACTAACGGGACTTGCTCTACTTACTATTGAGCAGCGCATCACAGGCCAGATTGATTATGAAGACGTAATCGATGATTTTGCAAACAAAAAAGCAAGAAAGAAGCCACTGTAAAATAGTGAGTAAAGAGAATTTTTTTTTTTTTTTTTTTTAATTTAACGAGTCTTTTCTTACTTCTTATTTGCAAACGTAATCGTACCTCAGAAATGTTGAAAATCGTGTTTCTATAAAGGTGAATTTGAACATTTTCCTGACACCTAACATCCTCCTTCAGATCTGTAGGGGAGGGACGTCTGGGGACCCCCCCCCCCCACCCCCACGAGAGTGCCTACTTTTAGGGGCGCCACCCTAAGTTTAGCCTAGGGCGCTAAAAATGTAAATCCGGCCCTGTGAACGTTTTTTGTAATCTTTGATCGGCCCATTCTCAAATTCCTTTCTCCGTTCCTTCTCTCATTCCGTTTGCCAAATCCGTAATTCCCTGGTACATTCCAGATTTTAATCTTCACAATCGGTAAAAATGTAATCTTTATTCCCGTTTAAGACACTGTGAAGGCCTAAAATACGGGGACCAATCAGAAATGGATTCACATTGTCTTGACTCTCAGTATAAAGGGACTCTAGAAGCTGCATGGTGGAAAAGCGATTAACAGATGCTTCTGAGAGGTTTGAGTAGGTCATCGCGGCGGAGAGCGTATAAAACTGAGTCATTTCAATCAAGATGGGCAGCTTTGTTCTCAAAACGGTGGCTCCGAGTTCAAGGTTTAGGTTAAACTCCCGACCTCCATTCATCCTCGATGTGTGAGCCGCCGCGCCTCGCCGACCGGCAGAAGAATAGCGTGAACTGGTCCGCAGATTAGCATCTCTCATTTCTCCCACTATTATTTGTTTTTCTTTTTTTTTTTGCTTTTTCCAGCGGGTTTTTTCGCTGTTTCTAATGTTCGGCCGGGCCCGTTCAAAACACCGGAGCGGCATTCGACATTATTCTCATCTACAAATTATGAAACCGGTTTCATCACCGCGGCGAAACCATTTACCAATTGCTCGCTCGCCGAACGGTAATTATGGTAACGAAACGCCACTCTTCGGCTACCGCACGCGCGCCGATGACAGCACACCCCCGCCGCCCACCCATCTCCGAGATGCGCCAGATTTAGAGCCGCTTTGTGGGTGGGAGTTCCTCAGGCGCGCTCCTCCTGATCAAGAAAGGATAGGCAACCCGCTCATTTCTTAGATCTTTTACTTGTAATGGACATCTAGACGGAATGAAATACAACCATTTTCAGGCGCGCTTCTCCTGCTCAAGAAAGGATAGGCAACCCGCTCATTTCGTGGATCTTTTACTTGAAATGAACCTTTAAACAGAATATAATATAACCATTTTCAGGCGCGCTCCTCCTGATCGAGAAAGGATAGGCAACCCGTTCATTTTGTGGATCTGCTACCTGTATTGGACCTCTAGACGGAGTATAACATGGATTGCATTTTGCAAAAAGGAACCAAGAGCACTCAATGTTGCTAGGATTGTGCAACTTAAATTATTTGCAATAAAATGACTGAATCATGCAAAAAATTCAATTAACCAGGGTGAATCAGTCGTGAACTTATAGTTTATTGGGAGTAAAGTTAGTACTTATTTAGACGATCATTTTACATTTGCAAGTTAAAAATGGTAGTACAATCTTAGCGACATTGGAATGATCTTGGTTCCTTTTTGCAAAATGCAATCCATGTAACCAAGCACTATAGAAAATCGGCTGTGAAACTCCCGAACCGCGTATCTCGTTTACAGTGTTTAAAAATCTCTCTAATTTCACTTTTATTAAGGAGAACATACCTACTTCATTTCTTTGATTTTTCAGAATGATTTTCGCAGAGAAATTCCGGAAGTTTTTTAAAATTGAAGTTGAGAAGTTGTCCATTTAAAAGATAAGGTATGGCAGGAGTCTGCAACGTCGTAAACCGAGGTACGTGAGTTGGAAGTTTCACCGTCGACGTGTTATCTCATTATAATTAAATTTGGACTACATTTTGCAATGATTAGGAACTACAATATCCGACGCAGTGTGGAAACAACGTATGTAATATTAGTTTCAATTTAGCACATAAGTGTTTTTCCGGATGAGTCAGAAATTGTAGTTCCTGATTGCAAAATGTTGTCGATTTCACGAGAACACGTTGCACTTATCAGAAAATTCTGAAATTTACGCAAGTAAAGGAGACATCAGCGTTGGTAGTTCACATTACAAAAAGTCAATTTAAACATTTTTAGGACATTTCATTTTATCAAATGTGATTGCATCAGTATACGTATGTTTTTTCAAATCCCTTTCTAAAGGGAAAAATCTTTAGAAATATCTAATGGGGCATTTTATTTTTTATGTTCCAGCTTTACTCCTTGCAATCGCTTCCCACGTGGCCTTGGTAAGTCCAGTAATATTCTTAAACGTTGATATTCTTCTTATTTTGCGCGCATATTTATTAACTTTTCCCTCGCATAAATTTGCTTACCATGGACATATAGGTGTCCTCAAAATATGTAAACACCGAGCTAAAAGTTCCAATTGCGAATAACGATTCATCATGAAAGCATTCCACCTGATGGAAATATTCGGTACTTTCCATGATTCTAATAAATCCCTGCTAAAAATGTTCCATGTGGATTCACGTGGAAATGACCCGATTTCCATGTGATTTCATGGAAATCGTCTGACTTCCATGTCCTTCGACATGGAAATCATAACGTTTCCATGAAACTCACATGGAAACCAAGTCATTTCCATCAAGCCGTCATGGAAATGAAAACATTTCCTTGTGAGCTCGACATGGAAATCATAACGTTTCCATGCAACTCACACGGAAACCAAGTCATTTCCATCAAGTCTTCATGGAAATGAAAATATTTCCTTGTGAGCTCGACATGGAACTCATAACACTTCCATGCAACTCACACGGAAACCAAGTCATTTCCATCAAGCCTTCATGGAATTGAAAATCCCCTTCTCAGTTCGGCATGGAAATAAAAATTGCGGATTTAAACATGAATTTCGCGGCTTTAAAATCTTTCAATTTTTGGGCAATTCTAAACTGGACATACGCTCCGACATGCGCAACATGCGAAAATTACACATCGGAGCGTGAGTGTCGCGTTTGAAGCATAACTACGATGTTGAAGGCGCTCCGCAAGGTGCGCGCCAAGGAATTATACTCGGTATACGGTTCAAACCAGAGATGCAAGATTTTATATGTAACTTCATAAAATGAAATTTCGTGAATTCCAATCATTTTTGAAAACTTCTGTGCTATGGGCTCATTATGACATGAAAAGGAAAAATCTTAAGTTTTGGAAGGGGGGGGGGGAATGAAGGGAAAAAGGAAAAAACCGAAAGAAGAGCTATACGATCATTGTTGCGGGTTGCATTAGCAGTCAAATTTTTTCTTCTCAGGCGTATGTTTAGAAAGGAGGTGAAGAAGATCCCCATATCAGGGTGATCGAAAAAAGTCTCAATTTTGGTCATCACTTAAGTACTTTTTCATCAGAAGGTAGTGTTTAGCATGTTATGTTTTTATCTTCAGTTATTAAATCCTCTAAATTTTTTTGTAAAGAATTTGAAAAGAATTGCTGGAACCAATTTTTTTTAATGATATGATTTCGATCTCAGCCCCTGAAAATCAAGTACCTGAAATTTTATGAAGCTCAATAATTAAAGATATGTGCCAAAATGTATGATGGATAAAAGCTTAGTATGTACTTACATCTACACTCAAGTGAAAGCAATAATAAGCACAATAATCTTAAAAAGTACATGGTGTACTCAAAGCTCCTTGATGAAAATTAGGGCCACCCTTTCAGACATACTTTGTGGGCAGGCCATCTATGACAGCCATGGGAACTTGTTTGACGGGTATATGTCAGTATGTAATTGATATCAGCGCATAGACCTTCTTGGACTTGTAGGATTTTCTATATCATAGCAGCGTAGTTTTTCAAAGTTCGCATGTTAGCAGTTCTAAACACACATGTATCTTCCACTAGGCATGTGTAAAGAGAATCTTTCAGCTAAATATGCATCATGCAAAGTAATAATGGATGACATCTGTCATGCAGACATACTCAATAAAATAGAAAATGAACAAACAACACTCACCAACTCGCTCAAATCTGTAATCCACTGGGTCAGAAAAATCCACTTGAAGACAATAAATCCAAATTTCCGATTAGAACTGGTGCAGGTACGAAGGAACTTTTGAAAACACGATGAGTGCATTGTAAAAATATCTAAAGCACTCTTTAACGTAAGAGAAAAATTAGCACCATGATTTAATAGCTGATCAATACAGAACACCACTCTCAGAAAAGCACTGACACAACACGATTTTTCAGTTTAGTTTTAGAGGAGAAAGCATTTTTCAAAAGATGCGACATCATAGATCCACAGCTTAAATAATTTCACGATTTACTACGATCATTGATGATATTAAGGTAGCCATCGATTCTCTACCCGACGTTCCTTCCACACATGACAGGAAACATCTACAGGCATAGAGCAAATGGCACTGAGCAGCAATGTACATCTGATAAGGCAAGCTCCTGGAAGTGTCGATCTGCAAAAATACAAAGCGGGAGACAGATCATCAAATTGATCTACCTATGGTTAATGGCCGTCCTTGGAGACAGACAATAAACTACGTAACAATATATCAACCACCTTTCGATAACAGAACGAATTTAAAATGAGAGCAAGACCCTTCCTTATGGAGGGAGGGCCAAGAAACATTTAAAAACGGAACATTTTACTACTTACAGGTCTGAGCCACCGAATAAAATACATTCCACCAGTTAATAAAATTTTAAATTTTGAATGTTGATGGATAACCTGATTGCCAGTATACTTATTGAGTTGAAACATCTGATACGTAGAGCGGTTCATTCTTATAGAAGCTTTCGTAAGTAGTTCCAGATAGGTACTTTAAAATTAGACACCGGTCAAATGTAGTACAAGAGAGGAAATGGGTGCAACAAAACTTTAATTGTCCTTGATTCTTTTGTGAAAGGTGTGAAAGTGAAAAATTATTCATTAAATTACTTACTTGAGGTGATGTGCATGTGAGAGATAAATATAACCTAACTTTTGTGAAGATGTTCCTAGTTCCTGGAATAATCGTTCCTTGCCGATACTTCCAGGGTTGTATTTATTATCTAAATAATTATCAGGCAAATGTTTTCAAAAGGATTAAAATACAAAAACTGGCTCTCTATAATCATTATAGCGGCTGATTTTCACTCATTTTCATACGCAACCTCGATAAAAAGGCAAAAGGCGGAACCGCGGAATGGTCCCTCGTCCAACTGTTCGATGTCCAACTCGCACTCGGAACTCCGGACCATTGTTCAATTCAATCCACCCAGCCAGCCAAGCCATGCCATGCCGTGAATTTAAAAATGAAAACTTAATTTGATCTACTTTTCATGATTCTTAACGAAGAATCGATTGTATTATCGGCGTCTACTTGACTATACTCAGTTTCATCGAACACAGGTAAATTATCTCTCTTTCACTTCTTGACGACGGACACACCTAAGTATGAGCCTGTCACCTTGTACTTACATTACACATTTGTCATGTCAAGCTATACTGATCAAGTAACTCGAGTTTAATTTTCTTTGCCGATTTACGATTCAGTCGATATTTTCTAACGAGCGAGGTAATCGTGAATTCTATTCTCTTGGTTTGCGAATGCATTTACTACCATGTGCTATTCCTAACCGTGGTTACGAAGTTGATCGAAGAGTCTACGTCTAATAAATCTATCCACTCCTTCCGTGGGAAGGGAGATAATCTTTCATCTATTTAGCATTGAAGGGAAAGACCAGAATCAAGATGGTGGATCTTCTGTTGCACTCTCTAAGTGCAAATCTTATTATCCGCGGACTTCATCACAAGTAGAAACTTCCCAACTCTTGCAGGCGAGTGCTATAGGTAGTCTGTTGGAACATCCTCATACTGCCTGCATTTTCCTTGTGTCTTCAAAAGAATCAAGGACAATTAAAGTTTTGTTGCACCCATTTCCTCTCTTGTACTACATTTGACCGGTGTCTAATTTTAAAGTACCTATCTGGAACTACTTACGAAAGCTTCTATAAGAATGAACCGCTCTACGTATCAGATGTTTCAACTCAATGTATACTGGCAATCAGGTTATCCATCAACATTCAAAATTTAAAATTTTATTGACTGGTGGAATGTATTTTATTCAGTGGCTCAGACCTGTAAGTAGTAAAATGTTCCGTTTTTAAATGTTTCTTGGCCCTCCCTCCATAAGGAAGGGTCTTGCTCTCATTTTAAATTCGTTCTGTTATCAAAAGGTGGTTGATATATTGTTACGTAGTTTATTGTCTGTCTCCAAGGACGGCCATTAACCATAGGTAGATCAATTTGATGATCTGTCTCCCGCTTTGTATTTTTGCAGATCGACACTTCCAGGAGCTTGCCTTATCAGATGTACATTGCTGCTCAGTGCCATTTGCTCTATGCCTGTAGATGTTTCCTGTCATGTGTGGAAGGAACGTCGGGTAGAGAATCGATGGCTACCTTAATATCATCAATGATCGTAGTAAATCGTGAAATTATTTAAGCTGTGGATCTATGATGTCGCATCTTTTGAAAAATGCTTTCTCCTCTAAAACTAAACTGAAAAATCGTGTTGTGTCAGTGCTTTTCTGAGAGTGGTGTTCTGTATTGATCAGCTATTAAATCATGGTGCTAATTTTTCTCTTACGTTAAAGAGTGCTTTAGATATTTTTACAATGCACTCATCGTGTTTTCAAAAGTTCCTTCGTACCTGCACCAGTTCTAATCGGAAATTTGGATTTATTGTCTTCAAGTGGATTTTTCTGACCCAGTGGATTACAGATTTGAGCGAGTTGGTGAGTGTTGTTTGTTCATTTTCTATTTTACTGAGCATGTCTGCATGGTCCAAATATCATGTGCTCCCATTGGGACGCTTGTCTCCTTTGTCTTGATTCTAAGATTTATTTAATTTCCGTGAGCAATTTGGATGGTACTGAAACCTTCTTGTGATCATTTTTATGCAAATGGTTTTGTTTCCATGAAAAATTGTCACGGAAATGATTTCGTTTCCATGAAAAATTTTCACGGAAATGATTTCGTTTCCATGAAAAATTTTCATGGAAATAAGCCACATGGAAATCAGCCACACGGAAATCAGCCACATGGAAATATTTCCTGTTCCATTTTTCCGTGTCATTTTTTCATGGAAATCAACTTCATGGAAATCATCCACACGGAACATTTTTAGCAGGGATAATATTTAAACGCTTCCCACGTGGCCTTGGTAAGTCCAGTAATATTCTTAAACGTTAATATTCTTCTTATTTTGCGCGTATTTATTAACTTTTCCCTCGCATAAATTTGCTTACCCCTACTTATAGGTGTCCTCAAAATATGTAAACACCGGAGCTAAAAGTTCCAATTGCGAATAACGATTCATCATGAAAGCATTTCACCTGATGGAAATATTCGGTACTTTCCATGATTCTAATAAATAATATTTCAACTACACGCCGCAGGCTCTTTACCCTGGTAAAAATTGGCTCCAAAATACCATAGACCTACAGCCGGCTGTAAGATTTCCAATAGCTTCTATAGCCGGCAACACAATTTCTTATAGCCTTTTATAGCCGATGGCGACTAAGCAACAGCCAGGCGATAAAGTGTATGCTAAACGTTACTAATTACGGATGCTAGGGTTTAGTGAGTTTTTGGACTACCGCTCTCTTTTTGGGCCGTAGTATCTTGATTTATTTTGCGAGGAAAGCTCCGTCCTTTTAAAGATACCTGCCATTCCTAATATGTTGGAGCGCCTTCAATTTCGTGTGATACTGTGCGATACCTCTGGTGTGAAATAGTTGCTTCAAGCACTGTAGCACGCTGCGGCGCGGCGGCGCGGCGGGCGGGCAGCCAGCGCGGAGCGCGCATTGGCGCCTACAAACCTAACAGGGATACTTCACGCATTGTGCAATGCGTGAAGTATCCCTGTTAGGTTTGTGTTAGCTTTGTGTTAGGCTCTAATATTTAATCTCGCGGAGTCAGCGTTTTTCAACTCATGACTTTGAAATGTTTGCACACTCTGTATGGATTATTCTCATTTTCATTGATGAAAAAAAAATATGTTTTAAAGGAAAATATATTGTGTGTTTTGTAAATATTAAGGCGGTTCCGTATCAAACTTAATGATTTCCAAAGCACACGAACTTCTACACAATTTCTTATAGCCTTTTAACCCTAGTCTGCCTGAGCCTCTGAACCAACGAGAAAGCCTGAGCGGGGTCAATTTGACCCCAGCTGAAGATCAATTAGTTAGCTATGTTTTTTTCATGTTTTTAGTTTATATTAGTGCACTAACCTTACATGCCTTAACCATAAAGCATATCTAAGTTTTAAAAAAAACACGGCGCAGGGTATGCAACCATTTTATCATACACATGTTGCCATGTTGTTCTGAGCATGAGAAAAAAAAATCATAGGGCTACTAAATACTGAAAACGAAAAAAATCTGAAAAACTTTGCTTGTTTTGTAAGTTTCTGAAAAAAATTAAAAAGAGAAAAATGAATACACCTTCAAAGTAAGCTTTTGTGATGCTAAATGGTAAAATATATGTTATAAGGATATTTGACCCCGCTCAAGCTTTCTAGGGGTACTCGTGAATTTTTTGATCTCTCGTGCACATTTTTTTTTTTTTTCCCCCCTTCAAAATCGTGTTCCTAGATGTTTTTGTAGAGCTATTTGTGAAGGACAAAAAATTTCGTGCATACCACGAGAAATGGCAAAGAGTTGAAACTCCCGTGGGGTCAATCTGACCCCACTCAGGCAGACTAGGGTTAAAGCCGATGGGGATAAACTGTATATTCCGTTGATAGGAACTATAGTCCGGCTGTATAATTTTTCATCGCTTCGTATGACTCGGCTGTGTGATTTTCTCCGCTTTCTACAGCCAGCTATACCGGGTGTCCGTAAAGTAACTGAAAAGTGGGTATAATTTTTGAACAAAAAAAGATAGAAGGTCGCGGTTTGTGGCATTCTTCATCATCCAGAGGGGGAAATTTTTCGATGGGGGGTTTTTCTTGGTGGACCCCCCTGGGGGGCCCCAAGGGGGGGCAACTTTCAAAATTCAAATAGCAACCCCCATTTTTTTAGACATGGTTAAAAAGAACTTAAAAAGACAAGAAAAATGACGCAAATAAAATTAAAATCGGTTCACTCGTTCAAAAGTTACAGCCGGTCAAAATTTTAAATTGACCACTTTTCAAAAAATCACCGTTGAGCTCCCAATTACCGAAAAAACAAAAACAAACCTGGAATGAAAAGTTTGAAAAGTGCCCTTTAAGGCAAGGAAAACCAACTGACGTTGTCACAAGTTTGGATGGCATTGTTTCAAAATAAAATTTCGGAAAATTCAACATGGCGGCAAATTTGAGGAAACGCGAATAATGAAAATTCCAGAAACTGTTATCTTTCAAATACCCTCTAGTTTAAGGAAATCAATGGTATCAACTTTTTTTCCTTTATTTGGCCAAGTAAGAGCAATAATTTGCTGACTTGAAAGTTGGCAAGCGGGACCCCTTCAATCGTTGGAGTATGCGACATCACATGCACAGGATTAAGTGTGCTGTCAAAAAATGAAGCCGATGTGAAAAAGCGCTCCTCCTTTGGGATGCTTTAGAAATGTTCAAGGTCCTCATCCTCAAAAAAGAAGAAAAGAAAAATTGAGCAATTGTTTTATTATTATTATTTTTTAAAGTGGAAGTTCTTATACCTGATGCTCTGTTATTCCGTCAAATGTTCAAAGTGATCTTCATTTTGCTGCAAACAATAGTAAATTTACAATAGTAATTGCCAACTAAATCAGAACGCAGTATGATCAAGAGAACTTAGCATACTGATTTCAGATTCGTAAATAGTGTTACCGATCAGATATTGCATCAGATATTACCTAAAATATCGGTTCCTCAAATCGTGAGGTTGAGGCTGTCAATAAGATAATCTCAACTCAGATAATAATCAAGAGTAGAACGGCGTTTTCGGAATTGAAAGCGTAGCAGATATCCTTCTTGCCAACTTGGAGTGCCAGGAATTAGAGAATCACAATTATTCTTGCGTTTTCAATTTTCAGATAGAGAAATGTCAAAAATGTCAACCGCCCCTACCCCATCAGGATATACCATGTTTTTTTTGGCTCACCAAGTTTGTGGGTAAAAATTGCTTAATTTCTCTTTTCTTCTTTTTTGAGGATGAGGACCTTGAACATTTCTAAAGCATCCCAAAGGAGGAGCGCTTTTTCACATCGGCTTCATTTTTTGACAGCACACTTAATCCTGTGCATGTGATGTCGCATACTCCAACGATTGAAGGGGTCCCGCTTGCCAACTTTCAAGTCAGCAAATTATTGCTCTTACTTGGCCAAATAAAGGAAAAAAAGTTGATACCATTGATTTCCTTAAACTAGAGGGTATTTGAAAGATAACAGTTTCTGGAATTTTCATTATTCGCGTTTCCTCAAATTTGCCGCCATGTTGAATTTTCCGAAATTTTATTTTGAAACAATGCCATCCAAACTTGTGACAACGTCAGTTGGTTTTCCTTGCCTTAAAGGGCACTTTTCAAACTTTTCATTCCAGGTTTGTTTTTGTTTTTTTGGTAATTGGGAGCTCAACGGTGATTTTTTGAAAAGTGGTCAATTTAAAATTTTGATCGGCTGTAACTTTTGAACGAGTGAACCGATTTTAATTTTATTTGCGTCATTTTTCTTGTCTTTTTAAGTTCTTTTTAACCATGTCTAAAAAAATGGGGGTTGCTATTTGAATTTTGAAAGTTGCCCCCCCCTTGGGGCCCCCCAGGGGGGTCCACCAAGAAAAACCCCCCATCGAAAAATTTCCCCCTCTGGATGATGAAGAATGCCACAAACCGCGACCTTCTATCTTTTTTTGTTCAAAAATTATACCCACTTTTCAGTTACTTTATGGACACCCGGTATGATTTTCTATCACCTTCTCTAGCCGGCTATAAGCATTCCTATGGTATTTTGAAACGCAGCTCCTGTCGCCAATTTTTACCAGGGTATACTGAAGAGGGGAGAGATGATTTTTCTGGAGCAAGCTTTGCTCCCACCCAGTGTACACAAATAGAAAATTATTTTCACAAGGGTGTCAATAAAATTTTGAAAATGTGTGGAGGTCCTACTTCGAAGTGATGTTATTATTTCTAGAGCCTAATCCGTAAAACTCTCCTCGTGAGATGTGCGTTGCTTTCGTTGGTTGTTCCCGCTGTATTTTTTATCAATTACTTTCTCATTGTTTCAGGCTCAAAGTAATGGATACAGTTACCCTCGACCAAGCAATCAATTCCCGGTAGCAAGTTCCCCAAGACCCTTCGACACAACTCCAGGCTTCAGCCCTACGCAAACTTCCAGGCCTCAAACTCGGACAACGGATACAATTACAACCGACCCTCCGGATCGAACGGGTTCCCAAGCGGTAACTTCCCTTCAACCGGTAGCTTCCCATCAACGGGCAATTTCCCATCGACAGGCAACTATCCGTCAACAGGAAGTTTCCCATCAACAGGGAGCTTCCCGTCAACAGGAAACTTCCCGTCAACAGGAAACTTCCCAACTCAGCAGCCGACCTCGCAACCGGGGACTCAAGGCTACCCCGCGGCAGGTTATCCTTCAACATCTTTCGGCGGAGGAAACTTCCCAGTAACCACCACTGTTTCCTATCCAACTGCAGGCTATCCTTCAGGCACACCTGGCACTGGCAGTTTCCCCACCACGCCTTCATTCTCTACTCCTAGCTACCCTAGCGGCAGTACCTTCCCCTCTACAGGAAACTTCCCATCTACTGGTAACTTCCCCTCACCAACATCTGGATACCCTAGCGGCATCCCCACCACAACTTACGTGCCCTCTGCGCCCTCATCATCAAACGTGCCGTCCTTCGGAACTGGAAACTTACCAACTGGAGGCTTCTCCTCCGGCAGTGGAAGTCCTGGAACCTCAGGGATTACTGGAGCATCTATACCTGGCGTTGGAGGCTACGCTCCATCAGGCAATATACCTTCAACTGGTTTCGGAACTGGCAATGCCGGCGGAATCGGACCTAGCAGCGTTGGAGGTGGTAACGCTGGCGGAAACTATGGTGGCAGTAACTTTGGAGGTGGCAACGCTGGTGGGATCGGGTCTAGCAGTGTCGGAGGTGGTAACGCGGGTAGCATCGGACCTAGCAGTGTTGGAGGTGGTAACGCTGGTGGAAACTACGGTGGCAGTAGCTTTGGAGGTGGCAATGCTGGCGGCATTGGGCCGAGTTCTTTTGGAGGTGGAAATGCCGGTGGCATAGGACCAAGCAGTTTCGGAGGTGGAAATGCTGGCGGCGTTGGACCTAGCAGCAGTTTCGGAGGTGGAAATTATGCTCCCAGCAGTTTCGGGGTTGGGAATTCCCCGACTAACTTCGGTAGTGGTAATGCCCCCAGCAACTTCGGAGGCGGACAGGGTGATCAGGATGATGGATCTGGCCATGGAGATCATTCCGCAATCCCTGGGGAGCCCGGAACTGATTATCCTATTTATTCGCAAATCCCCGTAACTTCATTCAAATGCTCTGACCAGCAATACCCTGGCTACTACGCCGACACGGAGGCAAGATGTCAAGTTTTCCACATTTGTCACAACAATATCAAGTACGACTTCTTATGTCCAAATGGAACTATATTCCACCAGCAATGGTTCGTTTGCGTATGGTGGAACCAATTCGAATGCAGCACTGCTCCTGGTCTGTACGGATTGAACGCTAACATTTATGACTACAATAAAAATGGACAACAAGGATCGGGACAGACAGGCAATTTCCCTAGTCAGTCCGGACCACAAGGACCTAATGCAGTCTATGGAGGTCAGCAAGGACCTTCAGGTCCTGTGGCCAATTTCCCTGCTCAGGTAGGACCTCAAGGGCCAAATGCAGTTTACGGGGGCCAGCAGGGACCTACAGGTCCTGTTGCCAACTTCCCTGCTCAGGTAGGACCTCAAGGACCCACAGCATCATTCGGAGGCCAATCAGGGCCTCAAGGCCCCTCTGCCACTTACGGAGGTCAAACAGGACCGACAGGTCCGGTAGCCAACTTCCCTGCTCAAACAGGGCCCCAAGGCCCTTCCGCCACTTACGGAGGCCAAACAGGACCAACAGGTCCGGTCGCCAACTTCCCATCAATAACCGGCCCGCAAGGCCCATCCACCTCGTTCGGTGGTCAGGCCGGTCCAACAGGCCCCGTCGCCAACTATCCGTCTATTACGGGTCCCCAAGGTCCCAGCGCCAACTTCCCGGTTCAGTCACCCGCCCCAACTTATGGCCCTCCATCGGGTGGCAACTTCCCAGCTCAAAGCCCCGCACCCTCCTTCGGCACAGGAAACTTCCCTGTCCAATCTCCCGCGCCTACTTACGGTCCACCCCAAACAGGCAACTTCCCAGCTCAAAGCCCCGCACCCACCTACGGCCCGCCTTCAGGAGGCAACTTCCCGAGCCAAACGCCGGCGCCAACTTACGGCCCACCATCCGTTGGCAACTTCCCGGTCCAAACGCCCCAATCTACTTACCGACCACCGACAGGGAACTTCCCCTCTCAAACTCCCAGGCCCACCTATGGACCCCCTTCGACGGGTAACTTCCCGGCGCAAACACCGCGCCCTACCTACGGAACTCCCTCGGTGGGTAGCTTCCCCGCTCAGACCCCCAGGCCGGTGTATGGACCTCCTTCGACGGGCAACTTCCCCTCACAGACGCCCTCTCCCAGTTATACTCCGGGGACGGGGGGTAATTTCCCATCGCAGACGCCTGCACCGACTTACGGACCACCCTCTGTCGGTAACTTCCCCGCCTCCACTTACAGACCTGGTTCTCAAGGCGGAACTGGCAACTTCCCAACCCCCGTACCCAGTCAAACGATCAGTCCTCCACCGGAACAACCAAATAGAGAGTATTTGCCACCGTATAGAAGATAGGACTTGTTGAACGATTTGCCATTAGAAACAAGTGATATTGCTTTTTTGCCTTAACTTATGTAGACTGGAAAAATCAAAAACTGACCTGCCAAATGTACATAATATGAAAATAAACTGCCACAAATTTTACGGATTTTTCCTTTATTTCAATAGGTATTTAATTTATTCTCGCATAATTTATTTTCATTCATGTCATCGGCTGAGTTTCGTACTTGTTGCCCTGATTTCTATGTCTTGCGGCTTGTGGCAATTAGGTATTCTTGACGCGTTGTAAAATGGTACCAATTTTCGTCGTTCCTCAGACAAAAAAGCGTAACTAAATTTCAGCGTTGCAAAATCGCCACATGCAATTTTTACTTTCTCGTGGAAACTGTTGTGTGCATTACGGAGCGAAAATTGCTATTATGTGTCTCCTAACCATGAGGAAAAAACTGTAACATTTTGAACGGGTAAAAATATGAACAGTTTGAATCAATTTTGCAACTTTGAAATGAAGATACGTTCTTTGGGCTGGGAGCGACGACGGCGAACTATGTGATTTTACACACAAAAACGTATCGTCTACCTCGTTTCAAAACTAAAATTTGGTTCATGAACCACAAAGTCTTTGAAGTAAAGCAGCTCCTGATTTTGTATTAAGTCTCTAGAAATGTTTGTAAGTAAGTTCAATACGTTGTCACATCATGGCTTTCCCTTCGCATGACGTTGAAACCGAGTCATTACAAAAGTTTAAAAGCTGCTGCTTGTAAAATTTCGCCCTTCCTAAGAAACAACAAAATGCGTTAGTGCACTTCCTAGAAGGGATCGATGCATAAAATGTTTTAATGTTTTACGCCTGTACATTTTACTCAATTTTCTACGAATGTCTCGGAAAAAAGAAGGAAAAATAAAAATTTATCAGTTTTCGAACCTGTTAAAACATTATCGTTCAATCATAGATAACACAAATCGTTAACTTTTTACAAATCGTCGCTTGATTTGCCGAAAGAAAGTTTTTGAGAAAAACTGCACAAATATTTGCATTAAATTTCAGTTTTTTTATTCCCACGGAACGATTTTCAACATGATCCTACAAGCGACGATCAATTTGCACGGTTAAGAAAATTGTGATATTATGTCCTTCACAATATGCATATTTTTACCTCTTTAAAATTTCTCGGGTGTTGTACTTTTATTACTTTCCTTAATTTTTTTTTTCAAGTACAATTTTTATTTAACGAATTTTGATTAAATTGGCAGTCAAAAAAGTAAACTTCCTGACCAATTTGCTCATGAACTTGAAACGCAATTTCAACTCTCCCCCCCCCCCCCCCATTTACATATCCGACAGGCATTAACTTTGATGGCATTAGATCTTGTTGTTTGGAACCTGAAGGTGCATGGGATATTCTGGTTCATTGAAACATGTGTAACATGGACAATAGTTAAAATATTGGGCGAAATTAATAGAAATCAGGATGATAAGTTCAAATTTGTAAGAACACGTGTAAAATGGTAATACTGAATGAACTGAAATAAAATACTTTATTTTCTCTTATTTTTGTGTATTGATTCATTATACATCACTCCTATCTACATTCCTATCTACTTATTTATTGAGAGGCAATTTTTCTGCCAACTTTATAATTCAGCATATCATAATGTAAGGCCGAAATAAAGTTAGGGTGAAGAGAAGCAATCAAGTTTCAGTTGCGTTCAGTGTCACGGGCGACGTGGGTAAACCAAACGAATTTCATTTTAATGCCTGGGTGCAACTATTCAAGCTCCATAGATGTCCGTGTTGCATACGCACACAATTGAAGGCGTTTTCACTTCAAACACCATCCGCCTCACCAGCGCCGAGCGAGTCAATGAGAGGAGATAAGAAAAATAGCAGTGATGCAACGAAAGGATATTACACTTAAAAACTATTACTGTATAATCGATATTCAAATGTGAAATAATTAAAATTATTGCCGGGAAAGGCTACATGTAATATACTTATTTGACGGGTTAAAGGAAATTGCAATTGAAGTGGATTAGCGCAACCAGCTACATTAGCCGAAAATACCATGACAATAAAAGGCTCAATTATTAGGGGAAAAATCACTGATTGTCAGGAACACAAGAATCATTCTTCTCACAATATCTCGTCACCCTCCGGCAGAAGTATCACAAGTGCAATGCGACGTTTGAAAATTTCTGCCGCCATTTTATTTTTTACAGAGAAACTGTTGGTTGAATCTGTTTGAAAATTTCGCTGACTTTTATCGGTAGCTCACATGGCCGGATTTACCTACTTGCCGCCCATGGGCCGCCTGTATTTTGTCGCCCTCTTCTCATTTGGATTGAAACATCAATAAAAACCATCACGTGAACGTGCCGGAGGGAGAAGGGTGCATAAGACGCGTACACTCGTGTTGGACACATTTTTTGCGTAAGCCCTGCCAACACTACTGGCAAAAGTTCACGGAACTTCGCGCGAAAGTTCAGTTCCCTAAACCTATCTCTGAGGGGACAAGGCCTTTTATTTGTAAGAAATGAGCTAAAAAATTAAGAAAGAACAAACATAAATGTGGTTTAATAATTTTAACTTCCGCCGCCGTGCCGCGCTGACCACACTGTGTTTGGCGCAATGCGTGAAGTATTCATGTAGTCTTGTAGGCACTGTGCGTTTCACGCCGCGCCGACCGCTGTTGACCGTACCCTGTTTGACGCAATGCGTGAAGTATTCATGCAGTCTCGCAGGCGCTACTATGTTACATGCCGACCGCCGCGCCGAGGGCTTCATTTCATCTCAAGTCCTCGTCATCATTTATCTTAGCGCCGCGCCGCTCCAGGCCAAAATACGTGTTTGGTTTATCTCTTAACTCAACTAATTAAAAGTGCGCAGTCTTTTGTATCACCGAAATACGACAAAATTAGAAATTAATGAACCCTCAGGAAATGAGAGATTTTGTCACCTTTTCTTGTTTGTAATTTTTTTCTGAATCCGATTTTTTTTTGTACCTGCATTTAAAAAAATTGCAAAATTTGCCGCCCCCTAATTTTGCCGCCATGGGCCGTTGCCCATGTGACCACCCCCTTAATCCGGCCCTGGTAGCTCAAAGAAATGCGGTGAAATTTTTGGACAGTTTCGTTGAACAAGTTCTCCGTAAAACAATAAAATAGCGGCGGAAATTTTTAAACGTCGCATGGCACTTGTGATGTTTTTGCCAGAAGATGACGGTCTCGACTTAAAATTCGTATAACGTCCTTGCTGAAACATACTTAAAATAAATCACGACCCACTAAGGTCTCCGTCATGGAGTTTCTGATTGGCCGGCTTGAGTTTCCATTTCGACTGATCTACGACTCTTGCATTCGGGGCGAAAATAAAAACGAGAAAATATGTCCTCAGCTTCATTGGTAAAAAAATCAAGAAGTGAAAAACTCTAGATGTATCTGAACACCAGAGAAAGTATCAATGCCGTTAATGAGGAAAAGTAGACGCGTACGCCATCTACCGGTTGAATTCTGAACCATCACCAGTCTCCCCCTTCTCTACCCCTCTCTTCCGCCGAGAGATAAGATCGCGTCGCCACTCAGTCTGGCTAGTTCGACCTTGACGCCTCTAACCAATAGTGCCGCCGCCGCTACTGCGAGGAATCTGCCGTGGCGCCTGGCGCTTAGGGGATTTGGTCGCGCTCTCGAGATTCCTTCCATTGTTTCCTTCTTCTTCCCCTACTGACCTACTCCAGCCGGCCACCCACGCACATCTCATGAAATTAGTTCGCGCATGTGACTACACGCTGATTCTTTCACAATTACAGCGTGTGAAGGGTGCATCTAATGTAGTTTTTGACGGGGAATCCGAATCTGACCTCAGATTTGGGGTAGCACATCATTTACTTCATTTTATTCATAGTTTTGAATACTAAAGTTTATGATATGGAAAATAATTATTATGTAAAAGTGTGTTTACGAATACGCAAGGCTTCATGGAAAGGGGGGGGGGGGGGGTCTGAGCCTCCGATACGATGAAAGACGGGGGGAGGATGGAAGTTCAAGATTGCGTTGCATAGATGAAAATCAAGAAGAGGTGGCAATTTTTCATGATAAATTCATCATCAACGTGCCATAATTTTTTTCTTTTTCTTCTTTCTTTTTTCTTTTTTTTTTTGGTGAGGGGACGGATCTATATTACGAGTGCGTTACTAGAAGAAGGAGGTAAGGTAAAAATTTCAATTTAAGTAGGTACTACATTGTATTGTATGAACGGCCCTTAAGGACTTCTTGACCACCTACCTAAAATGATTAGATATGTATTTTAAAAATTCCTAGAGAGTTGCCTAGAGAGGGTGAGCTGTTCATTTACGACGTATCATTTCGTTCATTTTCATTTGTAGCTCATCAGTATGTAAAAATTCACTCCTCGGGCGAGACAGAGAATAATGAACTGCGACTAAATTGAAAATTTACTGTTAAAGAAACTTACCGCAATAACTAGGCAGCGTTTAGTGAGAGGGAAGCATCTTATATTACAAATTAGAGAGCTGCTCATGGGAGGTGTTGAGTACAATTTTAGATTTTCTTGTGGATCTTCATTATTAAATCATGATGGATGCGCTGATTTTGTCAATCGTTCAAAAAAAACTTCTTAAACATGGTAAGAGCATATTTATAAAATGCACGTAAAAAATTACCAGATACACTTAAAAACTTTACACTTTAAAAGTACTTTTAAATTTGGAGGTTTCAAAAATATGTTGAAAATGATTTTATTCCGTGTTTGATTTTGAAACCAAACATAAAAAACATAATTTAAGATTCGAACAAAGTTTCCAGAAGTTAAGAATACCCAAATTGAAATTTCTTGAAATCGTTTTTTTATTCTCTAATAATTTGTCTCTTGAAAATTAAAAAAAAAAAAACTTTTTTACTATCGATTTTCGGTGAGCTCTTAGAATACGATCATTCGACGAGTTTCTATACGAAGTTAGGAGACTTTCGAGGACATGAAAATACATCGACCTCCTGATAAAATGCCCCATCATCTTCCAGAGATGATAAGTTGGTTTTGAAGGCCAAATAAAACTATAAGTCATCAATGTTCCAGGAAATACATCGAGTCACTTCCTGGCGCTTCGAGGGCTGAGTGGGCTCCGTCCCGTCGTGGATAAGTGTCACATGCTTCACGAAAGATAAATACCAGTCTTGTCACGCAAATCTTTACAAATCGATACAAGTTGTAAAGAGTCTAAAGGGGCTCTTGTGTCGAAAAAGCACACATCGAGAGCTGAGGGAACGCCGCCGCTCGTCCCAATCCGATGAGAAAGTCTTGTTCGGCCGTGCGATTGGGGGGTTAAAACAAGGTGGCATTGTTGTCAAGTTTCAAAATACAGAATCAAAAAGGCTCTGAAAAGATGAGTATACAATCGGACTGCATTTTGCAATTTGGAGCTATAAATTCCGGCCCGGTTTAAAAACAACGTATGTGCCATTAGTTTTCCTATGCACATAAGTGTTTTTTTCAGATGAGCCAGAATTTATAGGTAGTCCAATTCGTTGTCTCCCTCACGAAAGAACGTTACCCCCTCCCCGCAAATCGCGTGTAATCGAGAGAATTTTGAGTATTTCAAACTGAAAATTTCACAGATTTTTCATCAGATTCCATGCAAAAATCAGAAAAATTTTGGACTAAAATGCACGGGTAAATTTGTGTGAAATAAAGTAAATTGTTTAAGTCAATGTGGCAACCTTGGAATGGAGTTAAGTTCTTTTGTGCGGGAGACGACGAATTGTACCGCTTTAGGATAAAAGGAACCAAGCCACATCAGCTATTGCCAAATTTGATTGGGCAATTTAATTTTTTACATCATGAAAACGATTGTACGGATTTTCGAGCAAATTTCAGTGAACTTTCTGCATTGTACGAAGCAAATTACTTAAAGTTTTCAAAGGAATCCGCACAAACGTTCTCTTGTAGAAAATCAAATTTCCCGGTTCAATTTGGCAATAGCTGATGAGGCTTGGTTCCCTTTTTGCTAAACGTCGTCCAATTACACGCAGGGCGATGGTCAAAAGTGCAAAACCACGTTTCTCCGTTTGCGACGTTGCAAAATCCATGCCATTCCTCATTTTTTTTTCTTTGGAAAACATGGTCAGCGTAATTTTCTGGAAAATTGATCCCTTAAGCAGAAAATTCTGTAATAAATTTCGAGGTATGAAGTTGACTTGTTTCTCCCTGAAGAAATAAGATAGGAGCGGAAATTTTGAAACATCGTAGGGGAGATACGTGGTTTACTGGGAGATACGTGGTTTAGTCGGAGCTACGAAAGATTTCTCTGCAAAAAATAATCGATGAAAATCGATTTGAACCAAATCGATTAAAGGGTGAACATCGATTTTTTTATGTCTATGTATAGTCTCTCTTCCGGAACTGCAAGTTTAACGATTGGATATAAATAAAATAAGATAAAATTTACAAAAATAGCCAAAAAATGGCAAAATTTTATCGATTCAAGGAAAAACAATATTCAAGTTCATCGACGTAAGTAGCTGGTTAAAAAATATATTTTTTGGTCGAATAGATTGACCCGAATTCTAACCGCACTATCAGTCCTGATTACTTACAGCCTTGCAACTGTCTCACGAGATACTTGAGCTGACCCTGATTTACAATTGAATCGGTCATTCTCAAAATTACTTGAGCGCAAAAAGTAAAACTACGAGAAAAACGGTAATCACTATCTCAATTGACCCGTTCTAAATCTCAGAGCTCTAAAATATTAAGGCAATGGACTGATTGATGACATTTTTAATCAATCTACGATTTAAAACGGGGCGTTTAGGTAATGCAATTTCTACCGTTTTTTTTGCCTTTTTGTTATTTGGCGTTTAAGTCTTTTTGGGAATGACCGATTCAATCCTCCTCATCACGTTCAAAGCCCTTCAATACTAGAGTTTTCCCCTTTACCGACTCAAGGTCAATAAACTCGATAACCCATCGATCGATTTCCAATACTGATCCCCCAGATTTGGCAGCTTACGTAAAGAACGCGGCTAATTCTGAGCGGTGAAGCGCGGCGGGCGACGCGTCACCAGATTCCGCGCATCATCGCTCGACGCCGACAGTGGCAAACACTACCATCACGACCCTGTCTCCGGAGCTTTTTTCGTTGCGCCCGCACAATATCGCCCCCGAAAAACACGTCTCCTCTACGCGGATCGCTCGCTTCACACCGAGGGATGGCAACGCCATCCATTTTCGGGGCCGGCACGTTAAGTATGTGTTTTTCATAAACCTCTCCAGTCTGGAAGAGGATCTCCGATTTCTCGATCGACGCATCCTCCTCCTCGCGTTACGTCACCGCGCCCGGCAACGTAACGGGCCAATGACGCTATTGACACACGTTACTCCGGTTCGATTCAACGTAACGCCGCACGGTGGATCGAGTCAATGGAGATGTTGCATGTGTGAGGAATATGCGATTTGACTGTTGATTCGTATGTAAAAGTTCGCGAGAAACACGATGGTGCCACTGGTTTTCTCTGAAATCAACTCCCAAGCTCAAAAAAAGCTCTCAAGTTGAGGCCAAAATGGAAGGGATATCTCACGCTACCCTGAGAGTCCACCTCTACATCAAGACAAACTCTCCATGCAAAGATAGGGAGCAAATACATTGACAGGGCTGCCACTTCATTTGAAGACTCTAAAACTGAAAACACGGCAACCCTGCTAATGTATTTGCTCCCTATCTTTGCATGGAGAGTTTGTCTTGATGTAAAGGTGGACTCTCAGGGTAGGGTGGGATATCCCCTCCATTTTGGCCTCAACTTGAAAGCTTTTTTTGAGTTTGGGAGTTGATTTCAGAGAAAACCAGTGGCACCATCGTGTTTCTCGCGAACTTTTACGTAAGAATCAACAGTCAATCGCAAATTCCTCACACATGCAACATCTCCATTAGAAAGGTCGGACATGAAATGTTTTACTAAAAGTATGCAAATTTTGATGTTTATTTCGTCACATTTTAAATTCTAAGAGGTTATGCAGAGAAGAAAATTTCACGAGAAACCCAATGAGACTATACTTTTAGAACCTCAAAAGTTGTACAAGCTGAGTTTTAAGCTCTTTAAGTTTCCAAAATTTGTCCAACTCCTTCTATTGACTGCATCCACTGTGCGCCGCACGGTGGATCGATTCTTTTGCAGAGGTCGGACATGGCATTTAAGACCAAAACTGCAAATTTTGATGTTTAAATCGTCACACTGAAAAAGAAGTTACGGACTATATAGACATGCCGTCCGTTCTGGGTGCAGAAGCCGAGAGTTCCGGGTACTGGAGCCGTGTAGCTTCGACTACTCTAGAAGCTACGTCCGAAACTTCCGGCCTCTGAGCCTGTGACACGGACGGTATGGCTATACAGCCCGTAAGTGCGGCTTTCACGCCCGGAGTTTTTTTCCAAGTGCAAAATATACATTTTAAGGGGTTGGAGGGTTTAAATAAATAATTTTTAGGAGAAAATTTTTGAGAGAAACAGTGGAACGACTTTTAAAACCTCAGTCTTTTACTCAGTTAATAGCTCAGTACTAAGCTTTTTTGTCCAACTCCCCCATGGACTTGTGCCACTGCGCGGCGGTCAAACCATGAAGTTCTCTCGTTAGGTATTGTCTCTCCGTTCTGGAAATGACAACGGACAATATCGAATCTCGTTTGATAGAATATTACATTTTTTTGGGAGACTTGTGAATACTTTTCCTCCAATTTACCAGGTTTTTTTTGAGCGGGATGTTTGAGTTTACAATGTATACTTGCAAATAATTACGAGCGGTTACTGCTCGCTACCTTGATAGGTTATTTTGGATAAATAATGCATACATAGGCTTACATAATTTTATATCTGAATTAAATGATATTTTTTTTATCATGTTTTGTTTATTTTTTTGGTAGTAACTGACGGACGTGAGATTAAATGGGCCTTGACCCCCAGTGAGTGGTTTTATCTGTATTTGAATATGCGCTGGGCCGCTGGGGTTACACACCAAAGCCAAGTTGCTACACTAACATTTGGAAAAATGTAGGAGATGAATCGATAAATGATATTTCCGGTGGTAAAATCTGGAAAAATGTTCCGTTATCATGATTAAACGATTTTTTCAATACACAATCCATTCGATGATTTCTGGGAGCAACACAATAAATATACTGGTGTCTAATTTTGCGTATTACGTAACTTGCAGTTCAAGGGTCATAGTTAGGAGATAAAAGCAGGTATTAATGTGCTGTTAAAATAGTATCCACCTCAATACTGAACATTCTGTAACGCAGATTGTGTGAATTCGTTACTCATTCGTCAAAATACGATAAAAACATGGTTTTCAACCGCAGCAGCCTGCTCCTTCTTCTCCTTGCAACCTTTGTAGCAACGGTAAGTGCCCTTCCTTTGGCTCTTACTTGCGCGCCAAAAATCTGCTTGCCAAGCTGTTAATAATATGCATAGTTATTTCACATTTATCGCTGTGTATTTTATTTTTGTAACACATCTATCGTGAAACTACCAAACCACGTGTCTCGGTTTGCGACGTCGCAAACTTCCTTTCATACTTCATTTTTTAAATGGAAAACCACTCAACATCCATTCTCGAAAACTTCCGTGATTTTTTCTCTTCGCGCGGAGAAAACTCTGAGCAGAATTTATCTAAAATTTTCCTTTCTATTGTGAAAATTTCAAGAAATGATATTGAACTGGTCTACTTCAAAAAAAATAAAATGTGAGCGGAGATTGTTAAACACCACAAACGAGATACGCGGTCTGGTAGTTTCACCGTCGACAGACAGGGCCGGATTTACCTACTTACCGCCCATGGGCCGCCTGTATTTTGCCGCTCCCCTTCTCATTCGTTTTGAAAGCATCAATAAAAACCATCAAGTGAACGTGCCAGCGGAGAAGGGGTGCATGAGACGCGTTTACTCGTGTTGGACACATTTTTTGGGAAAGCCCTGTCAACACTACTAGCAAAAATTCACCGCACTTTGCGCGAACGTTAAGTTTCGTAAACCTATCTCTGCGTGGACAAGGCCTTCCATTCATAAGAAATGAACGAAAAAATTATGAAAGAGCAAACATAAATGTGGTTTAATGATTTTAACTTCCGTCGCCGCGCCGCACAGACCGCACCGTGTTTGGAGCAATGCGTGAAGTATTTCGACAGTTTTGTAGGCGCTATGAGTTTCACGCCGACGACCGCTGCTGAACGCCTTGTGTTTGACGCAACGCGTGAAGTATTCACGCAGTCTTGTAGGCGCTATGCGTTTCACGCTGACCGCACTGTGTGTTTTGCGCAATGCGTGAAGTATTCATGCATTCTTGTAGGCGCTATCCGTTTCACGCTGACCGCAGTGACCGCACTGTGTTTGATGCAATGCGTGAAGTATTCGTGCAGTCTTGTAGGAACGTAGGCGCTAATATGTGTTACATGCCGACCGCCGCGCCGAGGGCTTCTCCTTTTCATCTCAAGTCCTCGTCATCATTTCTCTCTCAGTCGCGCCGTTCCTGGCCAAATTGCGTGTTTGGTCTCTCTCTTAACTCGATTAATTAAAGGTGCTGTCTCTTGTATCACCGAAAGACGACAAAATTAGAAATTACTATACTCTCAGAAAATGAGAGATTTTGTTTCTAATTTTTTTCTAAATCCGATTTTTTTTTTACCTACATTTAAAAAAATTGCAAAATGTGCCGCCTCTTAGATTTGCCGCCATGGGCCGCGGCCCATGTGGCCACCCCCTTAATCCGGCCCTGTCGACATATAGTCTCTGAAGCTTAAACTCTCAGATTATCTCATGCATACCATGCGGACGTGATTCTTAGGCATTATGCACGCATAACGGAGCTACGTGTGGGTTTTCTTCTTTTAGAATAACCGTTTCATCTTACTTTTATTATACTTACGTATTTTTTATTTAGATATAACTTTTATATTTTTTCTCTCATTTATTTTGGTGATTATCTGAATTTTTCTTTTTTAATACCTCATAGTTACGGGGCACGAAAAGTGCCCAAGACTGGTCATTGACCATTTTTAAGTCCCTAAAATCGCATAGGGAGGGAAAGATAACTTAATTTGTTCGTGACTGTTCCAGGTTGTATGTGAATGCACTTCAGAAAATATTGAAGGTAAAAGTTTAGACCAAATGGGTGAAACCGCTAAGAATGATGTGAATGCGTTCCTCAAGAAACTGCTTACAAGTTACAAAGATCTGGGCCCTGAGGCTAAGGCGAAGGTGGCTGCAATCTCCAAAGCAATGGAGGAGCAGATGAAGCAAATAGTGAATATCACTAAACTTGATACGAAAAACACTGGCAAAGTCACGGGCATTTTTGGATAACTAGCATGCGTCAAAACTATGAATACCTAGACTTCATTTTGGAAAAAGGAACTATTATTTCTGGCTTACCGATAAAAACACTTATCTGCTTGGCAAAATTAAAGGCACAAAACGATGGCTGAAGAAGAGGACCACCTAACTGACAATTTTGGCGAAAATGAGTTAGGGACAGTGCCTCATTCTACAGTATAAAATATGTACGCAAGCTGATATTTTTAGTTTTTTCCTATTGCACCTGAACCATCGATAAGTCGTTGTGAAATGAGTCAGGGATAGGTATTAATTGTGTATTGCAAACTTTAATCCATGCACATTAACCGTGCAGCCAACCTATAACGGCAAGTTTGTATCATGGTTGGGAATAGGAATAAAGGGGATGAGGGGGATTGATATTGGATCAAGTTTTTTGTTTTACTCAAACAGTAGGATATTTAAAATTCTATAGTGGCTAAATAGACTTGCATGCGGAAAAGAGTTTGTGTATAATTACAGATGGTTTTATATTTCCATTACTGGTTTTTCATGATAAAGAAATTTTAAATGAACATTCAAATTATTCTATGACTTTTCATTTTGTGGTCCTAATTTGTGTTTTCACACAGTTTCCTTTTCGAGTTTCAATATTGAAATAAAGAGAGAAATCATTACATTGTTAGTACAAAAATATTCATAGTTTTTTTTTTTCAATAATAAATATTTCATTAAATTGAATGTGGCAACATTCAAATGTTCTTACGGTGTATCTCTTCAGAGTAACAAGTTACATTTTATTATTTGTAATTTTGGCTCCCTCCAATACTTCCTATATTCTGAAACAGTACAATTTTCCATTCAGCCTTATTTTGGGTTTACAAGAGTCATCCTCCGCCATGGTCAGGCACCTCTAGACCTCTCCCTCCCTCTAAGTGCCTAACATACTTTATGGCTTATTTCTGGGACTTTACCAACTGAATTACAGCCCCATGTCAGTCATCAATTTTAAACCTGTTTGGCTTGAATTAAAAATATATGTAAATAAACTTCTGATGGGCACCACAAATAGAGTAAACATTTGTCTCTCAGATGGTATTTTCCTGACATGGTTGATTTTTCTCATTAATTAATGATTGAAGGCAAGGAGGCATAAGTTGTTGATGATGGTACGAACAGTCCTACAGAAGGGGAGTATTTGAAATTTAATATTTTAAAATTGCACTCGATACTTTTCAAAATTAATATTTTTAGTATTAATATTATGGGCAGTCATATTATAGACTCAGAGAAGAGCCCAAGATATTTTCCATTTTAGTTTGTAATATGAACTTGAAGCGAAAATAAATTAACAAATTATAGATATGTGAATTAAGTATTTATTGATTTTTTTTTTTTTTCCAGAGTACTTTGGTTAAATATAAAATAGGTAATAAATATACAAAATGTAAAATGAGGATTCAAATTTTAGCACTGGTAGAATATAGTGGAAAATATATGCAATTGTGCCAGCAACAAAAATAGGATAATGTCTTTGGGAGTTTCTAAAATATTACAACTACTAACTTTGACGAGAAGAGCAGTAAAGTAAACGAAAGACCTGAAAAACTGGCAGCAAGTAACAAGAAGGAGAAAAAATTCTTTCTTTTTAATTAAAACTCCTGCAAAATCTGATGAAAGACTTTCTAAAAAGTACATTTAGGGTAGTAAATCCGTATTCTAAAAAATTAAGATATCTACTGATGAATGCACCTAAGTAACCACTTTTACACGCTTACAAGCCTAAAGAAAATTAATCACAGCAAATTGAAATTAGAGACTCCTCAGATGGCTAAAATGAAGCGTTGTTAGAGGAGACATTAAAGTTTTTGGATTTTTCATGACGTGTTGGCAAGTGCTCTTTTTCTCTCAAACTTTGATGAATTTGGATAGAGCCTTAGATATTGACTAGACAGAGTGACAAGGAATCAGTCTAACTACATTAGACGTTGCCTAATTTTCTCTTAATTTTTTTTTCAGTAAACTAAGGAACACTGATACTTGAAATGTTGTGAGTATTTAGTTACAATTTAGGCTAAATAGGTATTTGCAGGAAGTTTAAATTCGTTAAGCAATTTGGTTTTATTTTAAAAAATAAAATATGAGAGAAAATTGGGCAACACAAAATGCTGTTAGTCTGACTCCACTTAAATCGGTCCAACTTTAATTTTTGAACTTGATCTTACATCATGGAAGATGGTAAAGTGCACTTCATCTCCCTGTAAAACATCAGAGACACTATTCATTTTGACAAATCAGTAAAAAATTATACTGAAAACATTCCTGAGACAGCACAATTTAGTAAAAAAATAAAGTGACCCAGGTCCTATTTTTCACTTACCTATTTCAACACCTGATACCACAGATTATATGCACCATTGAAAAGAAAAAAAGTGTGAGGGAATTGACTTACAATCAGCACTTTCTTGATTTAGGAAGGATTGTTGAAACACTTTAGTTGTAATTTATTTCTTGCAGTGAACTTTTTCAGAACTTCATCGACAACTCTGCAAATGAAAAAACAGAAGTTACAATTAAAAGAATCAATATACAAGAACTTACATTCCTATAATGATAATTGAAGAAGATGCTTCAATGCTAAAATTTATAAAATTTCTGCTTTGGCAGTGAATAAAATTAGCTTTGATGAGATGAGGCTCACTTTGAATTTCCTGTGCTCCCATAAAACATCAGAGATTGAAGGAAGTAACTTCAAGGATGCGCAAATTGTGGCTAAATGTAAGGTGATTCAACAAGTTATCCTGCTGAGTTCGACAAATTTTGAAAGCCTCAGCCTCCTACATAAATTTTTTTCTAAAGAGATCAAACCTGAGGTTTTGAAATGTTGATTTTTGACAATGAAGTATATTTGGACGTACTTGACTGGAACTAGTTTAACTTTGTTTACCTATTTTTTTTTTTTACGTTGTATTTTTTAAATTGAAAACTGAGCAACACAGAATCTTAACATGGTGCCGGTATTTTTTTCATGATCTAGGGTAAATTCGCAATAACTTTGAAGTAAGTTGAGTAATGTAGTTCTCTTTTGAAAAAATAAAACGTAAGAGAAAATTAAGCCACATGAAGTGCAGTCAAGCTAATCTTAGTTAAATCCGTCTAAATATAGATTGCATAAAAACTACAACCGAAAAAGGACCATGAAAGTGATTTTACTTAAACTCATCAACAAAAATACACATTGAGACAATACCTCTGTCCTAATAGGCCTGTTGCCTGTTGCTAGAGCAAAAATAAGGGTTATTTCTTATAGATAATGGCTCAAAAATCACGATGAGCGCATCGGCAAAGTCTGAAATGCACTTCTAACTTCACATTCTGCGTAAGAAGTTCACGCTTTTTTGAGCTTCCTTCTTCAAAAAGATGATACGGTACAGGTGAACATGTTGTTAGAGGAGTCATTCCTTCCAACCTCTGTGCAGTCTGCAGTAGGATACTGCACAGTATTCAACATGGCTGATGCCAATCCACCAATACTGGCCAAAACTCATGTGCCCGGACAAAATTTTAACCATTTGTTAACAGCCTGGCATGTTTACATTCACGTTTTGCTTGTGTTGATAAAGATCCGTCTTAATAGCTTGGGTTATGTTGAGTATTGCAAAGCATTCTAGTACGCAAGGATTGAATGGCACGACTCCTCTAACGAAATGTTCACCTGTGCTATGGTATCGTTTCTGAAGCGGGAAGCTCCAAAAACGCAAATTCCTTTCGCAAATTGTGAAGTTAAGAGTGCATTCCAGACTTTGCCGATGCTCGATTTTTGACCCATTTTCTATAAGGAACAACTCTTATTTTTGCTCTAGCAAAAGTTTGCAAAAGGCCCATTATGATGGAAATAACAGGACTTGCCTCACAGTAATTTGTACGTAGATTCAACTCTGAGTTGCGACTAATTTACTGCAGTGTAAGGAGTGAAGGCAAAGAAATATTTTTTCCACCTATTATTACTGAGATATATAGTACCTTCTCAATATTTTTAGTTGCAACAGTTTTGGGTTATGTTTATTCTTGACCTAGCAGTTCCATTAAAAAAACGTTCCAGAAAAATTAAGAGGATGTACATATATATTGAAAAGAAAAAAGACTTACTTCAAATCAAATGGGTCATCAAGTGGAGGAATGGTTTCAAGAGCCTCATTGAAGTACAATCTGGGTGGAAGAGAAAAAAATATCAATAATGACAAAGAATATGAAATGGAGTAAATCAAGAATGGGGGAGTGTGCATTGACTTACTGTTAGTCAAAGAAGAGAAAGAAAAGTTAAGCTCAGAGTCATTTAAGCTTTCTTGAAGTCACACTCAAAAGAATAACATGTCTTCCAGAGGAGAGTAAATGGAGCAAAATTTTAAATGAATAATAAATTTCAAACATAACACCATTTTTCTTTTCTTTTTTCATGAGCCTCCCTCATTAAACAGCAATTGAGAAGGGTTTGTAGGGAGGGCCCATGAAGTACCTATGGGTGAGTTTATTCCTTCTATTCACCTTATCTGGACCAGCAGGAGGTGGTAACACTCACAGCTTCGCTGCCACTTGTTGAGACAATGGCTATTCAGTAACACAAGCACTCCTAAACCATTATGGACCCTCCCCCAGAACCTGACTTTATTGTGCTGTTTTAATTCAAGATGCTACTTCGTCCTACAATGAATGAGAGAGGGTCCGTTTCGTATGTTATACAATTAAATTTTAAAAACTACATTTGGGCAATTTTCTTGAAAATCGGTCTAGTATTCAGCGCCATGATTAAAAGAAGATAAAAAGCTTATAAGTGATCAAAACTCACACAGCATTTTTTGTTGAAAAGTGTTGCAAGGTTTGCTGGATGGCCATAATGTCTATTCTGGCTTGCTGGTTCCCAGCAATACTAAATTTGGTTACACAAGACATTAGCCGCGACAGTTCTTCAGCTACTATTTCGACAATTTGAGAGATCACAGGATACACCAGGGATGGAATCACTTTGTAAACCTGAGAAAACATACAGAAAATCGTATCATCACTGACCTAATAGACTGAGTTTTTCTTAAATTCTTCAAGTTGCATGTAGAAACCCAATGCAATTATTATATCATTTTTTAGGGAAAAAGAGAGAGAGATGAAACAGGTTAAGAAGCCGACTTGAATAATACTTAAAAAGAGCTTCAGGTACACTTGCAGCGTTTTCCAAGAAAATTCCACTATTTTGGAAGAAGAAACCGATACATGTTTTCTTTTAAAATTGTTACAGGTTTCACACATGATGAGGAAAAATCAATAAAAATTCCAAAGAGTGATGTTCATTGACTTTTCTTCCAAAAATTAAATAAGGCAAAAGCTCTGCAATACCGCTTAGAGATGTTATGTGCAGCTTTCGCCATCGATATGTGAAAACCTAAAACAAAAAGGAATGGAAAGTTTTTTTTTTTTTTTTTTTTTTTTTTTTTTTTTTTTTTTTGTCAAAGCCACAGTGCCTTAGATACATTATTTACTTTCATCTTTTCCAAGTGACCTATACTTTGTCAATGTTGCATTTGACTCAGAGTGTATGATTGTATCCTAACAATTACTAGCTCCTATTGTCATTGGACTCCTTAGAGGAAGAGAAAATAATGATACTGTGAAGAGAATATAAATGCTCACCTCAGAATGTACGGTGATAATATTAGAAAAGATTATCTCTTTGGCATAGGGACGGATATCAGTAGGTGGAAGACATGTATCCCAGTCAAAATTGCCGATGTACATAGAAGGCTCAATTGTTCCAACTAATGGGTCGCTCTTTTGTTCTATATATGTATCTAAAATCCTTTTTTCTAAGTGTTTAAATGCCATTTCTGCTTCTTCAAATGGTTCACTAAGGCGAGGGAATCCATGACGTTCAAATAGATTAATGAAACGTGGAAAAATTGTCAAGCGCGTATGTCGACAATTGCTTAGAGTACAAAGCAGTTTCTGTTCATACACTGCTCCAAAAGAGTCTTTATCCCGACTCTGAGATGAAGAACCAATGAGCTGCGAGACACCGAGCGTATGATCACCATCCTCATTGGTCAGTCCAAGATTATCTAATGCCTCCACAAAATTCAGCAATAATTTCAACACAAGTCTATTTAGATCTTTTTTAGCAGCTGGGTTGTCTAGAAGAGGTGTTTCTCGCTGCTCTGCTATTATAACAGAGTCTTTCACTAATTGCATGACTTCTGCAACTAAATTTTCAAACATACTGGGAAGCTGAGTAATGCCTCCATTTTGGTCGAACTCTATCTGCCAATTTTCCTTCAAACCGAGCGTTTTTATTTGCTCTGCCGCTTGACAAAGGAGAGTACTCATGCAGTGTAATCTTAGATCAAAGACTAAGGAGGAGAAGATATTTAAAGCATCACTTGGTAGATCTAAGGCAATTAATGTTGAGTACGCGGCACGTATGTACCGCAAACAATGAGGAAGCCACGTAGAGACAGAGTCTGAGGTTTTATGGTGTTGAGGCCACTGCTGATTTTTATCTACAGTGTGTGGAAGCAAAGCAGACCTTAACAGAGTGCACACGAGGCTAATAATAGAGAGCACGATTCCTTTGAACTCTTGAGGACGACCTGGATCTATTTTTATTTGAAACTCTCCACTAAAATATGACTGCCCAAGTTTCCACAGGTCCGGGAATCTTTGAGATAGTATTTCGGTGAGTTCTTCTACACAGAGAACGGGTTGAGGAGTTCTGTTTAGAAGCTCAACATTGTATGTCCCACTGGCAGCTCTTTTGTGCTTGTGTTTATGATGGGAGTCTAAGTGTTTGGAAGAGCCATCCATATCTGCACTTTCAGCCTTCAGATGTTCTGTTTTACAGGCAATCAACTGCTCATTGAGAAAATTTGAGTGCACTGTGATTGCTTTCCATCCTGGGTCATCTGCAATTTCCAAATTTACTAGGTTACGAATTGTCTTCTTTTGCTGGTCAAGGCCAATGCTCATATCTTCCAGCTTCTTCCACAGCATTTCTCGCAATTCACTGATTTTAAGTTCAACTTCGGCTAGAACTTTCTTAAAAACTGCAACATCAGTTTTACCAAAAAGGTTAAGAGCTCTATCATAATCGTTGATGACAACATCTATTTCCCCTTTTTTCACATTCCGCTCAATACTTCCAGGCAAGTAGAAGAGGAATTTAAACCGCTGCATGACATTTAAAGCATTGCGAGTGGCATCTGCTTTTTCTCTTCGCGCAAGAACATCATGAAATAATTTTTCAGCTTCACTGATTGATTCTGAAACAAAAAGAATGACTATGTACTAGCAGTAAGATGATACGACCCAAGTATTTTTTCCATTAGTTTACCATTGTTAACTAACTAATTGAGAAACATTTTGACGGATCAAATTTACAAATGATAATAAAATATTAGATGTTTTGATAGAGAGAGAGAGCTCCCCTCCTTTCAAGTAAGATATACAATTTTAGAAGTAAGAGGCAATGAGATAAGTGGTGGATATGATTTTACCCAAAAAATTATTTAAAAACAAAAATGAAAAAAAAATTACCTATGTACCTTAATAACCTTGCAATCTTTCAGAAAAGAGGAGCAAACCCTGTAAACTTTGAAATTTACAGACTTGGTTTCTTCCATAGTTTATCGAACTCCGCAGTCTGACACTATAGCAGATGATTTTTCGTACTTGCAAAATTGATAATGTATCATCAGGACTAAGGATAAATTTAGGTTCTGTAACTGTGAGCAAGTTCAAATACTCGAGGTCACAAATACTATCGCAGGGATGTATGTATAATATCAAAATGTGCCATTGAGCGTGCTCACCTCTGAGTGCGCTCAATCTGCATCTACTTTAGAAAACATAATCTATAGCAGTAAATTGAATATTTTCTTTCTACAGGTATTGTTGATGTGTCACTTTCCGTTCAGATTATGAAAAAATATGAGAGATACCTTCAATTGCTTTTTCAACTTTGATGGTAGGGTCAATGTCTCTTGCTTTCAAATCAGCTTCAAATTTTTCCTTCAATATGAAAAGGGTGTCCAACTGCTCCATTACTGATCCAATATTTGACTGGAAAAATAAATCCAATTATTCACGGGTTACCTTAATTTATAAAAGAAAAATACACTCACATGAAATTTTTTAGTGGGTAAAAATATGTCTTTGTTGGATGAAATACCCTTAGGAGACATTTATTTACTTCATGAAAGTAAGGGTGGAGACAGATAAGAAGATCAATGAGTGTTTGCTGAATTAATGATACTTCTACTAAGAAAATGCTATCAATTACCAAGGGCAGAAAAGAAAAAGATAAAATCATTTGTATTCAACACTTCCTACTCCTTAGTTTCTGTGGAAGGAAAGGATTTCTGAATAAAAAAAAAGCTCTCCTTCATAACCTGATTCCTTTCATTACTTTATTACTTTTTCTGATTAATGTAAGCTATATGTTCCACAATTTTTCATTTAAGAAAAAAGCTAAGATGAAGTTTTTAGATTTTGCTGGATTAATCTACCTTTCTAAAACTTGAACAGAAGATTGATACGGGTAAGTTATGTTATGTGTTTTTAATTTTATTTACCTATATGTATTATCAATTTTTTTTTCTTTTCAGACAAAAGCAATAAAAATTACCTTCAAGAAAGAGATCTGGCCTTCTTTCTGGCCCTCAACTTTTCTCCGCAAGAATGAAAGACCTACTCTGAGATCATCAAAGGAGGTAGCATGATGATGTTCTAGCAGAAACCAACCAGGCTCAAAATTTTCAGAGGATAAATCCCCGCTGCATTCTGGAAAGAGCTCATGTAAATCTTCTTCTGGAAACTTCTTTCTGTAAGTTATCAGAGCATATTAGTTTAAAGAGAATATAAACTTAATGCTTTCCAATTCTTGGGGAGAATAAAAAAAAGCGTCAGAGATCAAGAAAAAAATAACTGAGTTTTCTAGTCTTAAAATTTTCGAAGTAAATCTGTTTAAAGTAAAACTATTGGTATTGGTGATTTTACAATCATCAATTGAGGGGCTTGGAGGACAAGGCGCATAAGAGCAGTTTTTGCCATTTCGAGAAATATGTGTTTGAATTTTCGAAATTACATGGATCCTTGTGGCGGAAAGAAAGTTCAATCTGACTTGGTGATACTCAAAAATTGGAATTTGGGAGCAAATTTTTGACAGAATATATGTTAAGACTAGTTTTAGGTACTGAAATCATTAATATCTCAGTTTTTTCAAAAACTGCACTTATGCGCCTTGTCCTCCAAGCCCCTCAATTGAGAGTCATGCAATAAAGTTGAGCTGGTGTTTTGTCTTCATTTTTTTCTGAGGTTTTGTTTAAAGATTTACAATTTTAGCATTATTTTATTTTATCATTTCATTTGATTGCTTTCCTTTGCGTATAAATATTCTTAAAAAAGATGTTAAGAATTAGGTATTTTCCCTCAGCTAAGTATGCCAACCATCACAGCATCTATTTCTTTAAGTCTTCATTTTATTTGGATTGCAGATGGGTAATTTTTCATGCACATACTGCTCTGGATTTATTACAGAAGTTCTGTTCAGTTTAATCTCATCGAACATTATACCTCATTTTTTTTCATCAATATCTCGCCACTCAAGCTGCATTTACCTACATTTTAATGCCAAATTTGGCTGGCTAAGCTGCATAGAACATGGTGATTGGTTTAAAAAAAATCAAGCTACAAACCAAAAATAAATTAAACAAGTAATATTTCAAACTACTTGGAGATGAGAGATAATAACCAACTTACAAAAAACAAAGCAAACGTTTCGACTGCCGAGACCAAGACTGCAGTTTGTTAGTGGTCGAAACGTTTATTATCTCTCATCTCTATGTGGTTTGAAATATTACTTGTTTAATTTATTTTTGGCTAGTAGCTCGATTTTTTTAAAATCAATTACCATGCTGTATTTACATATGTCTGCTTGTCTGACTAATTTTAATTTCAATGAAATGTCTTGCTATGAGCTGGAGAGGCAAAACTGACATAACAAGTGAAAATATAAATAAATGAAAAAAGTAAAATACTAACTCATTTTCTTCAACTGACAGACCCAAAGGATCCTCAAGTTGGTAACTTGATGGAGAAAGTGAGCGGTGGCCCCATGTTAGGGTGTTCAAGGAAGCTTCTTCAACCCATACAGCACTTTCTTTCAATGGGCCAATTGTTTCGTGATACCCGCGGAATTGAACTAAAGAAGTGCCAATTCCACCAGAGCCTGTGACCACAATTATCTCACCTCTGCCTTTTCCTGGACCGGATCTAGCAATAACTTTGTTTGGCGATTTCCATTCCGCAGACAGCAAACAGTCACTGCCACAAATTGTTAAACCTGTTGAAAATAAAAAAAGGAAACTAAGATGAATTGATGAAAAGAAAAAATTAATTATAATGTTTTGTTTTTAAGTTTAGGGTAAAACACAACGATTCATTATTCCCTCAAATCTGAAGAAGAGCTAATTACTTAAGTAATCTACATGAGGGCAGGAGTTTGAACTTAAAATGATACAAGAAAAACTACCTGCACAGTGCACGGAGAAGCACATCGACAGTGTAAGTCGGCAATCACATAACTCGGTTTGCAACGTCGCAGACTTCCTGTCATTTTTTATTTTTTAAACGGCCAACCACTCAACGGCATTTCTTCAGAACTGCCGTGATTTTTCTTTTCTGTGCGAAGAAAATTCTGCAAACACTTCAAGAAATGATGTCAATTTGTTCTCCTTCAAAAAAATAACATAGAGACGGAGATTTCCAGACACTGCAAATGAGATATGTGATTGCCGACTGACACTGTCGACGTACTTAAGCTGTATTCCATGACAGCAAATAATGGACGCGAGAGGACAAATGTTACAAACAGTGGCTCCTTCTGGTACTGAAGACTGGAGAGATGGCCTTTAAAAGTAAGGGCAGAGAACTTGCCTTTACCTGTTCAGCAAATTAGAAATCCAGCCCTAAACAAATGGACGTATTCCTGCCAAACCAAACAATATAGACGAGTGGGAAAGATGGAACATGCTCTAGAAAGCTGCATAAGAGATAATGTAAATGTGAGCTCGATTCCCTATGGAGAAATGGAAAAGCTAGATTTTACATTCTTTCAAAGGAAATTCTATGATAACTGAATGCGGCACTTCTTTGTTACCGCTGACATCGGCGCTTTCTAATTCCCATTCATTCTTACGGCCCTTGACAAATGAGCACACCCCTTCTTCCCCACTTAAGTATCTCTGGTTTCGTTTGGCAGATATACATCCAAATGATAAAAATAGGTAGATGACAGGTGTTATGCATAGCACTTATTATTGTCCACCGATGATAAAGCAGCTTACCAATCAGATCATTCGGAGTTTTTCCAAGATGCTGACCACGGATTGTGACCCGCGTTCCGGGAGGGCCTTCCTTGGGAGAAATACCGTTCACGACTGGAGCAGGTGCCATTTTTTAAAACAGAGAGTAGTACTACGAATGAGCGAACATGAAAGGAGTCCTTCACGGCAATGTCATAAAATTAAATCAGGAAAATTGTGGCTGTAGGAGAGATCATCGCCTGGGATCCCAGCGTAACACTTATCACAGACCTGAGGCACTGTTCTCCTGTAGGAGAAAAATAACGAGGTGAGTGATGATTCTAGGGATGTTAGAAAGTTCCATGAAAACATGAATGTGTACGAAGTAGCAGTAGAAGAAACAGGGTAACAAATTAAGGAGAAGTTTCAGTTAAAAGTTTTCTTATCACTAATAATTTTGGCTGTACACATAACCTTAGCACCGTTGTTGACATCAACACTCAACGGCAAGACACCGGATTATTATTTTGTTTACATTGTCATCACGCTTTTTAAGTAAGGTTAATTTCTTGACGTCTTCTGCGTGTTTTTTTTGTAGAGACGAGTGTTTTATAAGATTTTGGAACATTTTAAATTATTATAATATCTTGTTTGAATATATCTTGAGCTTGTATTTATCTCACAGACAAGTGCTGCTCCAGTATTGATTTTCTTTGTTTTTCGTTTACAAAGGTAGTGAACTGTGTCCATTCCAATAAACCCTGTAAAGCACTCAATGTTGTACGGAGTAAGTTTTGAAAGCTTCCTCTATTTGGTTACCGAAAATACTCTCTAAATCTTTTTCACCAAGACCCTTTATTCTATAGTTGGTGCGTTCATCAGTACCTCCTTAAGGTGATTCGTCAAGCTCAAGTGACGTGGTCGAACTGGCATGCGATATATCGCATCTTTTAGGTCAAAAATCTCGGCAGATTTTGAATTTTCAGCATAAAAAAGGACGATAGCCCCTGCGCATGAGCCTGAAGAATCATTCTAAACCCAAAAATTGGCAAAATTTAGAGAAATGAAAGCAGGATAGTGTTTGGAAAAAAACCTCGCATTGGATACCGAAATCGATGGCTGAATCGAATGCGAGGTTTTCTTCCAAACACTATCCTGCTTTCATTTTTCTGAATTTTGCCGATTTTTGGGTTTAGAATGATTCAGGCTCATGCGCAGGGGCTATTGTCCTTTTTTTTACTGAAAATTCAAAATCTGCCGAGATTTTGACCTAAAGATGCGATATCGCATGCCAGTTCGACCACTTCTTTTGAGCTTGACGAATCACCTTAAGTAGTTGAGTAGTCGAGATAAGAGCTTTTTTTTCCGTGAAACACATGGAATGCGATGGTAGCGGTTTGGGCTGGTTCAACGGGCCTAACTGCGGCCTCAACCAGCCTCAACTCACCTCGGAAGAGCGTTCCAAGCGTTCTTTCGGAACACATGGAACGCACTGAAAACACGCCAGTGGAGCGGGATAAAAAAGTGATGCGTCCTGTAGCTATTCTCTGCAGTTCAGAAAAAAAAAGCCCTATTACTCGTCACTTGCTTATGGATTTACTTCCAGTCTTTTTTTGACATTTCAGGTTTCTAGGTTGTACCTTGTTTTGTAAAACCCTTGACGCATTACACCAACTTTGGTTTTAGCCGCATAATTTTTACCACGAAAATACTCTTTGGTAGCTCTAACTTCAGTAGAGTCAAAGTCTTCCGAATGAACAGTCGCTACAAGTAAGCAGGACATTAGCTGTAGACAAAAAAAATTCTGAATGTTGTCATTATCTAATTTTAAAAAATGACAAACATCCAAAACTTGATTCAATAAGGATGTTAACAGGATAATTTACTTTTTTCAGATACAACCAAGTCTCAAAGCTGTTTGTGCCATCGGAATTCCTTCTCTGGCATATTTTTTACTTCCAGCTGCTTTCAATCAAACTGTCACCACAATGTCCACAAATGCTGCAGGACAGTATTCAATGGCCTTTGTCACAATAGACAATGAAGAGAATGCAAAAAAATTAGCCAAGTAAGTAGAATTTTCTACTTTGAATACCTACGTTTCGTGCTTCTCAATCCGAAGAAGCTGTAAGATCTTTAAAGTGTACCTTTAAACAGAATGAGAACAGCTTCTTCACCCGGATTCTCGTTTTCTGCTATGTGAACAATAATTCAAGCAGAAAGACTGAATCTCTCACATTTAAGTGTATACATTTTTCAAAGATCTCATGCTAGAATCAATAACTGTTTTAAATTATCTTCTCATGAGATTAATCAGACTCAAAACAAACGTGTGAAATCTGTAAATTTATTTGAACTACATCAAGAGATCTGACCCAAACTCTAGTTTAGATGTGAGAATTTTTCCTCATTTGTTAGTACCCAGAACCACCAAATTATCTTGTCAAACAATACTTCTAATTTTCACCTTAAAAAACAAAAGTAACTTTCTTAATACTTACGATTTAGAATCAGGGACCGTGGTTTTTTTCGGTGAAAAGAAATAAGGAAAATAGGACTAAATTAAATATCGCGACGAAATTTCCCGTGATTTTAATCATAATCGTTCGTAAAATTATCGTTAATTTTTCTGAGAAATTTTGCGTATCTTTTACAAAAAATATTGATGAAAATTGACGCATTAAATGTGGTTTGCAACGTTGCAATCGAGGTAATCAAGCTCCATTTCGCGCGAAATGAACCATCGATATTTGAGTTCGTTTACGGCAGGCGTAACATACAACTATTTCACCTCGGGTGTACGCATGTTGCAGCTCCGCCGGATTGAAGGCGTTTCAAACTGCGAAGATGTCTTGACTCTTCACCGCCCTGCCCACCCTCGCGAGCGGGACGAACGCTGAAATCGCTGCGACACTTAGACGACGCGTCATTATTTATGACTCCCTTCTAATTTTCAGCATAAAAAACAAAAGTAACTATCTTAATACTTACGATTTAGAATCAGGGACCGTGGTTTTTTTTCTGGTAAAAAGAAAATAAGGAAAATAGGACTAAATAATATATCGCGACGAAATTTCCCGTGATTTTAATCATAATCATTCGTAAAATTATCGTTAATTTTTCAGCGAAATTTTGCGTATCTTTTAAAAAATATTGATGAAACTTGACGCATTGAATGTGGTTTGCAACGTTGCAATCGAGGTAAATTAGCTCCATTTCGCGTGGAATGAACCATCGATATTTGAGTTCGTTTACGGCAGGCGTAACATACAACTATTTCACCTCGGGTGTACGCATGTTGCAGCTCCGCCGGATTGAAGGCGTTTCAAACTGCGAAAATGTCTTGACTCTTCACCGCCCTGCCCGCACTCGCGAGCGGGACGAACGCTGAAATCGCTGCGACACTTAGACGTGGCGTCATTATTTATGATTCCCTTCTAATTTTCAGCATAAAAAACAAAAGTAACTATCTTAATACTTACGATTTAGAATCAAGGACCGTGGTTTTTTTTCGGTAAAAAGAAAATAAGGAAAATAGGACTAAATAAAATATCGCGACGAAATTTCCCGTGATTTTAATCATAATCATTCGTAAAATTATCGTTAATTCTTCAGCGAAATTTTGCGTATCTTTTAAAAAATATTGATGAAACTTGACGCATTGAATGTGGTTTGCAACGTTGCAATCGAGGTAAATTAGCTCCATTTCGCGTGGAATGAACCATCGATATTGAGTTCGTTTACGGCAGGCGTAACATACAACTATTCACCTCGGGTGTACGCATGCTGCAGCTCCGCCGGATTGAAGGCGTTTCAACTGCGAAATGTCTTGACTCTTCACCGCCCTGCCCCACTGCGAGCGGGACGAACGCTGAAATCATACGACACTTAGACGTGCGTCATTATTTATGATCCCTTCAATTTTCGCATAAAAACAAAGTAACTATCTAATACTTACGATTAGAATCAGGACCGTGGTTTTTTTCGGTAAAGAAAATAAGAAAATAGGACTAATAAATATCGCGACGAAATTTCCCGTGTTTTAATCATAATCATCGTAAATTATCGTTAATTTTTCAGCGAAATTTTGCGTATCTTTTAAAAATATTGATGAAACTTGACGCATTAATGTGGTTTGCAACGTTGCAATCGAGGTAAATAAGCTCCATTTCGCGTGGAATGAACCATCGATATTTGAGTTCGTTTACGGCAGGCGTAACATACAACTATTTCACCTCGGGTGTACGCATGTTGCAGCTCCGCCGGATTGAAGGCGTTTCAAACTGCGAAGATGTCTTGACTCTTCACCGCCCTGCCCGCACTCGCGAGCGGGACGAACGCTGAAATCGCTGCGACACTTAGACGACGCGTCATTATTTATGACTTCCCTTCTACTTTTCAGCATAAAAAACAAAAGTAACTATCCTAATACTTACGATTTAGAATCAGGGACCGTGGTTTTTTTTCGGTAAAAAGAAAATAAGGAAAATAGGACTAATTAAATATCGCGACGAAATTTCCCGTGATTTTAATCATAATCAATCGTAAAATTATCGTTAATTTTTCAGAGAAATTTTGCGTATCTTTTAAAAAATATTGATGAAACTTGACGCATTGAATGTGGTTTGCAACGTTGCAATCGAGGTAAATAAGCTCCATTTCGCGCGGAATGAACCATCGATATTTGAGTTCGTTTACGGCAGGCGTAACATACAACTATTTTACCTCGGGTGTACGCATGTTGCAGCTCCCCGGATTGAAGGCGTTTCAAACTGCGAAGATGTCTTGACTCTTCACCGCCCTGCCCACCCTCGCGAGCGGGACGAACGCTAAAATCGTTGCGACACTTAGACGACGCGTCATAATTTATGACTCCAGACTATGTTTCCGTAAGCAAGTAAAAGTTTTTTGTCAGGATTTTTGATGTCATGATTTCTGTCTGAGCTCAGGAAATGCACTTTCAGGAAGGTAGATGGTGAAAAAATAGACACTTCTTCACAGGGAAGTATCATTAAATGTTCGTAGAGAAGTGTGTAGAGCTGTAAAATGCAGCTCATCCTAATCTAGAATTCATGCAGCATTGTTTCTGAGTGATGAGTTGAAAAGATTAAAAAACTATCAACATCTTTGAATATTACCTCTTCCGCAGATTTACCCCTTGTTTGCCACTCTCTGCCAATCCTAAGATTAGTTGGTGAGTTTTCTTGTACCATTCTTGTCCTTTTTTAAAAAGAAATTCTCAGAATCATGTTTACCTATTAATATTGTATCATCTCCTTCTCTAACCATGCATATTACTATCAGTTTACTTCTTTGTTTTTATAATTGTCTTGTTGTTGAGCATTTTTCCAAGGAAATATTTTGTAGGTAACATCGATTATTTCAGCCCAGTGTGTCAGTGTCTTGTTTATTTAATGTGGTTTTTTTTGCTTTTCAGATCGGTTGTGACGAATCAGTTGGCTGCCTGTGTTAATATTGTTCCAAAGATCCTTTCCATGTAGGTTTCTTCTTTTGAGCACATAAGTATTCATTCTTAATATTTTTATTTTAATTTCATAAAATAAGACTCAAGGATCTACCCAATTGGAAAAGGATCTCCTTCTCCACCCCTCAAATTGAGTGAGGTTTTTTTAAAGTTTGAAATGTGAAGTGGTTTCTCAGATTTTTCTGTTGGAACTTTTTTAGGATTCATTGCATTACTTTGAAGTTCCTTGGTGCCTTTGTACAGGATGCCCTGTTCCGAATATGCACTCTTCAAGTTTTGAACCAAATAATTATCTCCAATGAGTCTGAAATTTCAATTTTGACACCAAAGTGTCTATAGGGGAATGAGTGAGTGAGAATATGAAAGTGCAGATTCATTGCATTGCAAGGGAACTTGATGATGAATATTTTTTCCCTACCCCAAAGTCATTGCACAGCCCTAATTTTTCTGAGTGGTGATGTTTTGGTTTAAGGAAAACCAACCTCTGCACTCCTGAACTTCCTTTTTTTGATACATTAATTTTTATTAAAATATGAGACAAGAATTAAGTTAATAAGCTTGTAAGTAGCTGATGATCAAATAGAATGGATCATTTGCGCTAGGTAGTTGCGGAATCGTGTTCTCATACTAGTTTATGCATGTACATAAGCTTTTCAAATCATATCAAAAGAGCTGATAAAAATTCTGTAAAGAGAGAATTTCCTATTACTATGTTAATTTAAAAATTCTGAAGGGAAAATTAAAGTTTAACTTATCATCTTGCTCTAATCATGCCTGTTTTTTTGTTGTAGATATAAATGGGAAGGTGAAATACAGGAAGACAGCGAACTTCTTTTGGTGAGTTTTACGGCCCATTTATGGACTACTGTCACATCATTTTAAATTATCAATGTCATCCAATACAATATATTTCACCTGCAATTAGGCTATCCAAAATTAACAGCAGAATTGGAGAGAGAACCAAACTTTTAATTTTCTAATTATTTTAAAACCGAAAATAAAGAGGAATTAGATGTAGCTTATCATATTGTAAGAACAAAGCACCAAACTTTGTCAGCATTTAAACAAACATGTATGAGGACATATTTCAATATTTCTTTTAAAAGTTTTCTTTTTAAAGTATTACGAGTTTCTCACAAGTCTTTTCTAAGAGTTGTCGCTACCAGGGTTGTTCCAAGCAATGAAAAAATGTAAAATACTCCTTGTTAATATCTTTAATTTTAAAGTTTAAGTACATAAGTATGCGCATAATTTTCCTGAAATTCTATTGAAAATACTTCAATAACATGTATATTTCAATTTTAGTTCTTTATTGTATTGAGTATTGACCGTGTTTGTATCATTTTTTCTTGCAGCTCATGAAAACCAGAACATCCCTTGTTGATGAACTAATTGCACATGTGAAGTGAGTATTTTTCTAAGACCTTAAATTTTTCATATCTTTAGCAAGACTGGATGTGCCACTTGTTCTTAGGTCACAGTTTTCATGTCTAAACTAATCTTTACACTCGACGTGTATCCTCATCTAATGCTACTATTCAGTTAAACACGATGTTGCCTTATATTTGCATAACTATATTTTGAAGTCCCTCTAGCTTGATAACCATTTTTCAATTTTATATCAGTGTATTATCGAGTTGAACTTTATTTTTTATACACAGAAATTGAAAATTACAAAGAAATTCAATCCAGAAGTTTTAAGAGCACATACGCATTAACTATATAAATTGAAACATGCAAATTTTTGCTGCAAAAATCAATCGCCTTTTTTTTTCTTTTTTTTTTAAAAAAAAAAGCATCACTAACTCTTACAGTTCGGTAATGTTTTGGAAGATTAGCCCCTCATATCCAAAGAAATTCTGTCCATGATAGATCGCAAATTTTTAACTCTTTGTTTTAAAACTCTAAAGTAAACCAAGTTTGTGAAAGAATTTTGCAAAAGAATTAGATGTAGCAGCAGCCTGAGAAGTGTTACTTTCCAAAATAATCATTATATCTGAAGCCTGTTTTCCAGTAGGTACTATCCTAGTTAGTTTTTTTCTTTGTCCTCCTCACATCCCTTATTTTCCAAAAACCTTCGTAATATTATTATTTTTTTTTTTTAAATTTTTTTTCCTTGTTTGTCACTCTCTGTAAATTTTACTGTCACTCTCTGCTCTTTTGTTTTAGAGCTAATCATCCATATAAAGTTTGTGAAGTAATCACAACCACGGTAAGTTTGCTCAATATTTTTTAATTTTCAATCAACCTTCCTCAAAGTAAATTTAATTATAAATGCATTATCCTACACAACCTCTAGAAGGTCACAGTTGAGGTTGACTCAGTCGAGGCAGATGCCTCTCATGGCATAATATTCTTAAAGGTAAAAAAAAAACATTTTTTTAATGGTGGCTAATGTACTCAGGGGGAGGCTTATAAACTCGTAACTGATAAATCTCAAAGTTAGAAAATATGGAAAGACCATTTTCTCCGATTAGTTTAATTCAGGATTAAATCAAAGTAGCAAAGCTCCATCCAGCACCAAGGGCATGTTGAGTCATAAAGACATCACTATTACCTAAGCGTGCCTCTAAAATTGGATTTACTAAAGAGAGAATCAATTTTTTTTTGCAGATTGACAAAGGAAATCCAGACTATCTCTCATGGATCTCTGATGTTGTACCTGAAAGAAAATAAAGGCAATCTCAAGGGCTCGTGAAAGGCAAAAAATCTAAAGTATTTTAAATAAGTACACAACGAATATATTAAATTCGTTCTTTCCCAACAAAGTGAATCACTGGCTATTCTAAATGTAATACTTTTTTATATTCTTGAGTTCGAATCAAACATCCTCTATCTCCTTTACAACTGTCCCAATTTATCAGCTTTCAAGTTTTTGTACATGTGTGTGCTTCTGAAGTAAGTAAATGAAGCAGAATTCTTTATGGCGACTGCTCTCAATAGAGTGGAGGCTTGGGATCAATGCCTGAGCAAAGATTCTAAAAATTAAGTATAGAATGAGAGTGCATTGTGTATTCTCTAACAAGCTCTGTAAGCAGACTTTATTCATCTCTTTCATTATGATAATTAAAACGATGTAGGTATTTTGAATTTTTTTTTAAAGTATCATTCTCTGGTTGCGTATGAAATGGTGTAACTACTCAATAAAATTTGTTCTACTACTCACAACATTTTTCTCAGTTATTTATTCTCACAGGTGTCTTTTGGGTTTTTGACAGAGAACTTTTTGACCCATCTCCCTCAGGTAAAATTTTGGGCACTCTTTGCGGAAAGAGTTCTCGGTCGATATGGCGCAAAAACGCTGACACTGAGTCAGTAAACGGAGCGTCATTTTGAATTTCGCGCGCTCTAAACTGAAGTTCTCCACTCGTGGAGCGAAGAGAGTGCGCGGTGTATAGTATAGAGCACCCGGGGCCGAATCTTGTCGGCTCTTTCCCTAAGAGGTGGAGCGTCCATCGTCTATCTGAGTCCAAACCGCACCACCTGCCAATCAGAAGCGCTAAGCTGGACCTAAGCGCAGTCGAAACCAGTCCTGAGAATATTTAAGTACGGTGGAAGGACCGACAAGATTCAAGCCCTTGCATTCTGCAGTCCTGCACTCACGAAGCGAAGTCTTGCAATGAATATGCAACAATGAAAATTTAAAAATGAGTACTTAGGTAAATCGATTGCTGAGTTTCAAAGGCCTATTCGAAATTTTATCAAGCGAATATTCCCATACATTTTTGCACAGAAGATCTAGAGAGCAGCCTTGAAAGGACACAAAAAATCACGCGGAAGTGGAAGCCCTTTCCATAATGATTATCCAGCCCCCCCCCCCCAAAAAAAAAAAAAAAAAATGCGAAATCTGTCAGAAAATCTTCTGAAAATTTAAGATGTGTGTATTTTTTCACAGTTTCTTACTTTGCTTTCGCCATTTTAATAACTCTTTTGCTGACTAAGCCATCAAGCTGAAACTCTTGATATGTTTCGTGGTTTTCATCGTTGAGAAGGACGCACTAAAAATTGAATTTTTAGTGCAAAAATAAACATATAACTAAAAAACCGTTACGAATGGTAGCGGGTCAAAGTTATTAGTAACTGAAGGAAAGAATCTCGGCAAAGATCCAACTTAAATTGGCGTTAAACAAGTATTTTCCGGTTCTCTAATATTTTTTGCTTCAAACTTGGTAGCTGGGGATATCGGAATACTTAGGTAAGGATCATACGAATTCGCCGCGGTAGTTTTTCAAAATACCTTGCATCGGAAATAAGTTCTCCGTCAAATCCTTAAGGAATGATCAATATTACGTCTTTCTCTTCGAAAATCTAAATACGATACTGAACGATCTACTGACACAACATTTTCCAAGCATATTATGTATTTACCGAGTCTGTTCTTTTACTCGCAATATTAATCGATACTTCGGAATAGAATATTTTTAGGTTGGTTTGGTTGGTTGATATTACATTTATGGGAGGGCTTCGCACAGCAATATGAGCTCCAACGTGTGATCGCATACTTGACGAATGACTGACGCTATGTCAGTTCGCCTTCAACTTTTAGTGTAGGCAACAAAAGCTCCTATGAGGTCGAATAGTGGTATCATCGTGAAATACCACGCTTATTCTGAAAACCCCTGGTAAAAATTGGCGATAGGAGCTGCGTTTCAAAATATCATAGGAGATCTGAAAGCCGACTGAAGAGGGCGATAGAAAATCATATAGCTGGCTGTAGAAAGTGGAAAAAATCATACGGCCGGGCTATACGAAGCGATAAAAAATTACGCAGCCGGGCTGTAGTTCCTATCGCCGGGCTTTACACTTTATCGCCTGGCTGTTGCTTCTTTGCCATCGGCCATAAAAGGCTATAAGAAATCGTGTAGAAATTCTTGTGCTTTGTAAATCCTTAAGTTTGTACGGAATCACTTTAATATTTACAAAACGCACATTACATTTTCCTTTAATACATATTTTTTTTCATCAATTTAAATGAGATTAATCCATACAGAGTGTGCAAACATTTCAAAGTCATGAGTTGAAAAACGCTGACTCCGCGAGATTAAATATTAGAGCCTAACACAAAGCGGAGCGGCGGCGCACTGGCGCCTACAAACCTAACAGGGATACTTCACGCATTGCGCAATGCGTGAAGTATCCCTGTTAGGTTTGTAGGCGCCAATGCGCGTTCAGCGCTGGCTGCCCGCCCGCTGCGCCGCGCCGCAGCGTACCGCGGCGCTTGAAGCAACTATTTCACACCAGAGGTATTGCACAGTATCGTACGAAATGGAAGGCGCTCCAACATATCAGGAATGGCAGGCATCCATCAAAAGTACGGAACTTTCCTCGCAAATTAAATCAAGATACTGCGGCCCAAAAAGAGAGCGGTAGTCCAAAAACTCACTAAGTCCTAGCATCCGTAATTAGTAACGTTTAGCATACACTTTATCGCCAGGCTGTTGCTTAATCGCCATCGGCTATAAAAGGCTATAGAAATTGTGTTGCCGGCTATAGAAGCTATTGGAAATCTTACAGCCGGCTATAGGTCTATGGTGTTTTGGAACACGGATGTCAATTTTTACCAGGGACGCGAAAAATATCCTATTGCCGGAATCACACGCTGAATTTGGCAGCTGAATCTGGAAGTCAACAGTTATCGCTCAATAGCTGCAATTTCGCAAATTCGAGATATTTTCATTCAAATGTGTATCAAATCTATTCGAAGTTCAGACGAATCCGACGATCGCTGATATGAGAATCGTCGCTGAATTTTGCGCGTCACACGCGCAAAGTGCAGGCATCGGGTCGATGACTTCCACATTCAAGTCACATTCAGCGTGTGATAGCGGCACTTTACCGAATGATGAAAGGTAATTCGAACACTTTGGTAGTTCGTCAACAATTTTTAGTGGAGGCAACACGGGCTGCCTTGTGGCCTAAAATTATGATGAAGTGACACGCTAACACACAAAATAACACAGAATACACACAAAAAACAGATATTGACTGGACGGGACGAAGTGACTTTAACGACATGTTAGTTCGCCTTCAACTTTTAGTGTAGGCAACAAAAGCTCCCATGAGGACGAATAGTGGTATCATCGTGAAATATCACGCTGTGGCCTAAAAGTATGATGAAGTGACACGCTAACTCACAAAATAACACAGAATACACACATAAAACAGATATTGACTGGACGGGACGAAGTGACTTTAACGACATGTTAGTTCGCCTTCAACTTTTAGTGTAGGCAACAAAAGCTCCCATGAGGTCGAATAGTGGTATCATCGTGAAATATCACGCTTAGGTAATCAAAATACGCAAAAAGTATCCTTCCACCAAATGTGGAGAGGTGACTCGAACGCATTGTCAGTTCGCCTACAATTTTCGATGTAGGCAACACGGGCTCCCACGTGGTCGAAAAGTGGTATCATCGCGAAATGTCAAGCTCACTCAGAACATCTGCAGCAATGATCCAGACATCTGCGAACGCAATGAAGTAACTTCAGCGTTTTTATTCGCTCGCTGGCACTTTTGATTCCAGGCAATAGGAACACTTATATGGCCAAGTAGTTTTATTGCCAAAAGGTGGGTTGCAAGCTAATTTTTGTATAACTTTCATAAATTGGACTGGCTAATAATATAAATTCAATTTGAAAAATTAAAGCGGTGAATTCAGAAATTTTTGTATGCAAGAGAAGAATAGTTGCGAAAAGGAATAATCTGCATCATACAAGTAAAATATGAATACCGAGGACAATAAATGCTAATGAAATTGCGATAAATTTTGTTTGGAAAAAAACTAAAAAGAAAAGAAATACTCAAAGGCCCAATGAAAAGAAACTCAATAAAAGTAACTGCAACAGAAAAGAGTTGAAATCCGGTATACATACTGTTTCGCATACGGCTTAACACCCCCACCCCTTGTCACATTCGGTCACAAAATTATGTTACGTAATTTATGAAGAGCCCCACAATAGAACAAGCATTTCTTAGTCCGTCGAATTTAATTTGAATGACTTGACTTCATTTATTAAAACATTCTTGCAAAAAAATTCGCACATGTTCAATTATCTTCTTCCATAATGATGAAACGATACGGTAAGTCGTTTAGTTCCTGGCCATGAATGCATGAATCACGGAGGGATTTTAAGAGAATGTATCCCTAGGGAGCTGGATATCATCGTATCTTCCCAATCAAGATTCTTCTTGCCAAACTGTACTTAGCGTGACGCTAGTAAACAGACGGTGACAATAAAAATTGAAATATTTTAACCCTCTCACCCGTCTTTTTCATCGATGTATCAGAGTTGTCCCAGTCTGGGAATATTGGGAAAACCGGGGAATGTCAGGGAATTTTTAAAAGTCAGGGAAAAGCTGGAAATGTCAAGGAAATGTGATATCTCTCCTCGTTTTTAAAAATGCTGACGGAACGCCCTTTCTTCAAGTTTATTTTTGCATTGTACGACTGTCTATTGGTGTGGGTCAAGGCAATGTTACAGTTATAGATGTAATTCTGGGAACACTTAATACTTTCGCAGCATTGGCATCGTCCAAACAAAAAAAATCTCATAGCTACTAATTGGATCTCGCACGTGCTAATTATTGGTTACATAAACATTCGAACGTGTGAATTCCGGTTCATCAGGCAGGGTAGGTATTTCATCTACGCGTGCTCACCTGTCATTCACATTCGCGCAATTTTTCGGCCAGTTTAAGTAGCCAGGCACTCACTTACTTTTTGGCCGCGAGCTTTACTTCGAGTTCGTCCTCTTTCGAATGTGTTCTCATTTGCGTGCGTTTTTAGAACGATTACCACGCCTGTATGAAATGAGGGAAGGTGAAGAAAAATGACCGATGTTTAGATCGTAGGGGGTTGTCGGTGGAGGAAATTCAACCTCGTTCTTGAAAAATATAAAACGATTTTTATAATTCATGAACAACCCCTAATGAGGGGTCACTCTGAGGTGGGGATTAGGGGGAAATTCAGGTGGTTGAAATGGCATAGGTAGTAATACTTTTATCAAATTTGGAATACTAAGATTTTTATTTTTGATGTCTTATTGATTAGGTATTATTTTCATTTATTAAAAATGTAAATTAAAATTGACAAAAAGTAAATAAATAATTAATCAATTAATTAATAACTAATTAATAAATAAATAATTAATTAATAAATAAATAATCAATTAAAGTTTAAGTCTTTTACGTATATTTTTTGCGTATTGCTTTGCAGTTATGAGAAAGAAAATTTCCCACAACGACCGTATGCTTTTTCTACTTGATTTTTCCATCATTTTTGATAACTCTACAACTAAATCAGTGACATTCCCGCTATCGACAAATCTTCCCTATGTAACAATTCAATTATTCCCCATCCGTTCGGTTATTGGTCGGCCGATAGGACTGCCGTGATAGCGAAGAAGAGCAGTATGTGCATGCTAGGATGAACCGCAAGACACATAAAAGCATGTGCTGACCATGGCTCGTACAGAAAGGCACTTACTTCTCTCTACGCTATCACGGCAGAGGAGAGGGATGTCGGAAGCGGGATAATAGATCTATTGCACCCTGGTTTAATACGCTCAAGCAGTAGTTCCAGGGCAATACATCTGAACAGAAATATTCATTCATCGCACATGCCGGTGCATGCGCAAGAAATGTCACGGTACCTTCATTTTTTTGCCATGCAATACGCACTTTCATTAAGTTTGAATAGTTGCATCAAGAGATGAATGACAACGCCGCGTTGCCAACTGAAGAGAAATATATTCGAACATCTATTTGATGTACCTACTTCTTTTTTTTTCTTTTTTTTTGTAAGAACATGACGTAATCATCATTTTTTTTAAACACAAAGATAACATGAAATTCTAAAGGACAAATCCGAGTTCCGAGTTGATTATAGATATATTTCGCAACCCAAAGATTTTTTGCATGCAAAAAAAATATTATGTCACTGCATTTGCTGTCTTTGTAAAATATTCCATGCATGGTGTGGTATAGATTTCTGCGTGAAAAAATGTTACGTCATTTACTCATTTTCTTTCTTTTCCTGTTAAAAATGTCCTATGAATACAATTATCTTTAGACTAGGTACTCTGCAGCAATTTGAAATTCAAGTATGAAGAATCAAGTTACTTGTTAAAACCAAGAATGTAAAATTGCGACTTCACGGTTTTTCTCAGCAATTTTGTCTCCTTCTTTTTTTTACTAAGAGGAGGAAATCAGTGTCTCCTTCTTGCGCTATTCATTAACTTCTTCTCGTCTTACAGAGGATGTATTAGATAGATTTCAGACTATAATGTTGGTTCTTTTTTTTTTGAAAATCATGGTTACACGCAAACGCCACATTCTAGCTGCGTACATATCTATGAATTTTTGCGAACCGCACATAATTTTCTTACAAAGAAATGACGATTCTACAGACAGCTAGAATTGATCATCCGACACTTAGATTGATTTCGATAATCGAGTAAGCACCGAAAGAGGTTCTCTCATCTCTTTTTTTAAATGCACATCGATACAATCGAACCCGTTTCTTTTTTTGGAAATTGCCCTTAGAGTCACATTGTATATATCTCACGTGACTAAAGCTTTTCTGGTTGTAACGAATTTGAAAAACTAAGTCTCAAAACTCGCGCATTTTTAGAGGACCAATTCCCACCTAACTATTAAAATGAATGTTTTTGGAAATCCTTTTTTGGTAAATTTTGTTGAAAAACTCACAACAAGTAGGAACACATTAAGTAGAAAAGGTTAAAGTACAATTGGAAAATCTAAAAAACACCTCTCCATATAATATTTATTTTAAAGAAAAGTTATGAATATTTTTCCGTGGAATTTTTAGACACGTCATATAAACTTGCAAGTACAATTCATTGAAAAAATTAGCAGGTAAATTTTAAAAAGTTTTCTTGAAAACTCTCAATTTGTCAAAAGGGATTTTGCAACGTCTGTAGGTTCATACGGTGTTTTTCCTTAGAACGACCCATATTAAGCACTGTACGGGGCATAATCAGGCTCCGTGCGACTCTGCACGTAAGTTCGTCAGTCAAACTGTCAAATAAAACCTCAAATCCGTCGTCCTTCCCTCCAGACCTGCTTGTCTTACATCACAATTCGACAAAATTGAGCAGTTTTGTCCTATAAATTGCCCATCGAAATAACGAAAAAAAAAACCTTCTGAGAATCTCCTCACGTAAAAGTTTATGTAAGATGCAACGCGTCTTGCCTCTCTGACAAACAAGCCGGGTTGGTGCGAATAATAAACCGGCGCGGGAAATAGGTAGGTGCGCCAGCATTATTGCTGACCGTCAACATCAATTCTAAAGGTCCATGAATGCTCTAAATTTTAAATATCAAGTGCGGAACCACGTGTTCCTATTGCGGCGTTTCAAAATCTCTGCTCCTGTTTTATTTTTTCGAGGAGAAACACGTTAACTATACAACCGTGTTAGTGAAAAACATGAAAATTCACAACACAGCTATGAACATTCGAAAGTTGCCAAATTTTCTCCAATAGAATGGTTATTTTTGCGGAGAGTTAGAAATATTTTCTCTTGAAATTTTTCGATAGTGTTAACCTAATTGCAACGAAAATTCTCTGTAAAATTGAACGGAAAATATTCACAAGTTTACCCAAAAATTCGTATTATATCAAAGGAAATTTGGCAACTGACGAAGGTTCATGCGGCGTTTTTCCTCAGCACGACAGTATAGAAATAGCTTTAAATCTCAATGGAATAGAAGAAAAATAAGAAAAAAAAATCAAGGAAGTTTTCAAGAAATTAAGTTGACTAGTTTTCCAAAGAGAAAATAAAGGTTGACAGGAAGTCTGCAAAGTTGCAAATGGAGATACGAAGTTTCGAACTTTCAACATCAATATCCTGTTTAAATGTTTCCCATCAGGACCGCTGGACCGCGAATCTAACAGAAATGCACACCAAGTCGCATTTTCGGGAAAAAATGAGTCGAGAGTCCCTATAGTTTTGACTCCAACAAACCACTCTCAACTCAGCTGGATTCAAAAATTTTCCTCGAAAAATTCAAAATTCGAGGAAAAAGAACTTGAACGTGCATGAAAATGGACTTTAAACGTTACACTTGACATTTAGTCATATGAACGAGTAAAGACTGCAAATCTGTTCTTCTCGGATCGAACTTTGGCGCGCGCAGTTCTGCCCAGCTCGGTTCATTTTAACTGGCACCTGGAAAAATTTTTTCAAATTAAATTAAATAAAGTAGACACATAGAAATCCAAAATCGGCCCAGCCAACATTGAAAAACGACGCTTTGAAGAGAAAGGTAATGCCTTCCTCCACGAGTTGTCATTTGACTGCAAAATCAACGTCGAGTCTACAAAATTATCCGTGGAAAAAAAATGAGTATCATACCTACCTGCTTCCATGTGAAGTTCCGGTTTTACTATTATACATCGGAACAAAGTACAGTTTCAATGACTGCAATGTTCAATGAATCAAAAACCTCCAATGGGTCATGAAGTATGAAGTTTGGCGTTTAGATCGAAGTTTTTTCTCTCCGCGTAAAGTATCAATAATGCCTCCAGAATCTGCGGGCAGAGCAATGGTTAATTATGCCTACGTAAATTTTCACACGTATAGCCACAGCTTAGCAATCGAATCTTAGCAATTAATTAGTATTTAATAGGTTGGATTATTTGTTTACATCTATCGCGGGATGATAAGCAAGAAAACATTCCGTGAGTATCACTTTTACTGAAGTGTTACAAATATCAAGTTTGCCGATGTCCGTTCAAGTTTGCTCAGTTGCAAGGAAACCCAATCAATCTGCATCACATATTGTTTACCTAGATCTGTTTGTCCCTTTGATATAGTGAGCCAAGAGTGTGACATCAGGTATGCAAAATTTCTAATCACTGTTTCCGCGCAGTGGCGTTTTCTGTACCCATTCACGCTAGAGAGGCTCTGCTTCCTGTGAGACGTTTGATAGCAAATAACTATAATAATATTATGCGTCTCTCATCAATTAAAGAAACTGAAATAGAAAAATAGAGCTAGAATCAAAGCCTTCAGGTACGGTTTGAACATCGCAATTTCCTGAGAGAAAGCATAAGATAAAAAGTCTCAAATAGATATTCATTGTTGCACGAGGTATATTTTCTGGCCTACCTCAGAAATTGAAGGCGAAATAGCTATGTGCGGAAAGTCTTTAATCAATTGTTAGGGAACTAGAATGTTTGTATCAAAAAGTTTATGACGTTAAATATGATTTTACATCTATGTGAAACCTCAAAAATTGCGCAAATTTTGAAACTGTTAAGGGGAAAAATCAAATAAAAACCTGCCAGGTAAGCCTAAGTACATTTTACACAAAAATCACATTAAAGGATTCCTCATTTGTTTTGTGTGTGTTTGAGGATTTTTTAAATGAATCAGTGAGAACAAAAACACACCAACTCTGTAACTCGAAAATGCTTAATTTTCATTAAAAACAGTCAATTTTCACAAAAGTAATTGAAGTTAGCGCAGCTGTTCCAGTTTGGACATTTCAAGAGTCTTCTAGTCCTTCGAAACCAAAAATCTTTTTCTTAGACTAACTTCTTCACCTACTGTGCAGTTTAGTGTGTGTCTTTATTTTTTCATTTTTTCGAGTTGGTGTGTTTTCGTTCTCACTGATTCAAATGAGTATCCACCCACATCTTATATTCTACAAGTTTTTAAAAAAAAGTTTTTAAAATGTATTGCCACCAAGTAGAGCTTGCTACATTAAAAATAAATCCTGACTCAAAAAGGTATAATAGCTCTGCAAGCATAAAACGAATTAAAAATGTGAAACAAATTCCAACACGGGAAGATTGCCGTACATCCCCGATTACGTAGGTATATAATTACAAGTTTTGATTAAAACTATTCAAAACTTATCGGCAGCAGCAAAAGTTCAGATTGTTATCATTCAGGAAAATCCTGGCTTAGGACGGTATAATAGCTTCGCAAGCACAGAATGAATCTGGAATTCGAGGCAAATTCCAGCACGGAAATCTGCTTCTGAAGCCGGCGGTAGAGGGTAGGGGGAGGAGGGGGCGATAGTTCGCACCGCTAGAGCTTCTACTAATAAAATTAGTGAAGCTTGAGATCCACCCCCACTCCACCTCTCTACCAGTGGCGAGTGGAGAGCCACTTTTCCGCGCGTTTGCAAGCATTCCTCGTTTAGTCGCGACCAGGCAGTGAGTTTACGCAATCGCTGATTTTCACGCCGGATCCGACCCAACCAGGCGCCACCCCTCCGCCACTGAAAGCCCTGAAACTAGGTGAGTGACCAATCAGTACATTATGAGTTGATCTTTCTTCAGTTTTAAAGTGACTTTTTCTTACGCACCTCCGCGTGTTCGCCTTTCGTTTTATTTGCCTTACTTTCATTGGAAACGTGACGTTTTTGTGGTTTCTATTATAACTTATTTAACAACTTTAAAAGGCAGTCTCGATTCTTTCAAGATTCTAATTGGTGTTTTTTTTTTTTTTTTTTTTTTTTTTTTTTTTTTTTTTTTTTTTTTTTTTTTTTTTGGCCTCTTAGCCACGACTCTGTATTTGTGTAGTCATTTCCGCCGTAAGTAGCCGATAACTTTTTTTCAGACCAAAAAAAAAAAAAAAAAAAATTGAAATTTCCGTAAAAAAGATTTTTCTCGGAATAGGCAATAAAATTGCTCTAGTAAATTTCTGATTGATACAAGGTACTTCCTCCTTAATGAAAACATTATGTCTGCTTAATTCATGGCAAATTTTCTCTTGGCGGCAAGTTCAAGAATATGTCCACTTACATCGAGTCACTTTTTCCCCAAAGTAACAGAATGGGACACGGTTATTTTTTATGTTTTGTTAGAACCTTAAAATGAATTCAAATGAATTGAAATGTAAAGAATCGTCGTTCTCTTTGGTAATTCCATTTTGAATTCATGCAGTTACTCCAAATTGAAATTCCTAATTCTCATATGGCCTTTTGTAAATTCTTCACATTGGTATTGTTTTACTGGGAATAATACTAAAAAAAATAAATAGGTCAATGCTCTTATGCTGTCGTGCAATAGCTGTAATAATTTTAGCCTTGACAATGTCATCAAAGCTATTCAAAAATTATCTTGTACAAAGCACTGTCGCCCCGGAAGGAATAATTTTCATCTAAACAATAGCACTGATTAGCAGCAAAACGTTTTCCAACATTTTAGGTCAAGCGTGGAATCAATTATCGGTCATTTAAGTTTCAGCGTAAGTTTTCTAAGGATAGTACATTCCGCTTGTATTTGAAAAAATCGTCGAAATACAAATCATGGCATCGATACTTGTTTTAGTGTTTTTCAATTACTTTTAGTTTCGTCTACTGCTTATGCAAGTAATTTTTCATAGCATTGTAAACGAGGAAGTAAGGTTATTAAATCACATGTTCCTATTTGTCAGAATTGAGTTAGTTAGTTAGTTATTATAATTTTAAGACATTCAGCGACATTGCTGGAATTTTTCCATTTTCGTGTTATAATATTGTGTATAATTGTTATACCGAAGTTATTAGTGAGTCTGTTTGATCGACAAGTTAGCTTTTGATCAGTCGCCCGAATTAGCGGCATCCTCCATCTCCCCAGGAGGTAAAGAGGACAGGTGTTAATTATTTCTTCAAGAGATTGCATAGACATAGAAAAAAAAAAATAGTTGCATGGCAATTAAAACAATTAGTATCTCATTTTGTTGATGAGGATGATTAGTGGTGTCTAGCAAAATAATAGAGGAGTGTGAATGAGCGACAGTAGTCCCGTCAGGATACGGAGTGTCGACTTGGGGATCTCAGTTTTCCGGAAAAGTTAGGTTAAGGCAGTAGAGGGGGATGTCGAGGAAGCTTGTCTGGGAGAGTTTCTGGTTGCGTATACTGAAAAAAATTCTCGTTGGATCAAAAGGAATTCCTGTTTGAAATGCCGGGACAGCAGGAATTTTTCATTGAGACCAGAGAAAATCTCATCGTTTCCAACAGTATTCCTACTATTTCAAAGAAAGGTGCGGTTGCTTCGAAGAGATATTCCATTGATTTAAAGAGAAATCCTATCGTGGCATACTTAACAAAGGTTTTTTTTCATTGTACACTGTACAACCATCTATAGATAGAGAGAACGGTCAGAGAAAGACTTCCTGGAAATGAATCACCATATGTGTGGTTAGAAGTCACCCTGTATAGGTTTTCAGTACAATTTTTGACGGAAAAACGACGGACCTGTAGATTGAAATTTTCCGTATCTAACTCAGGGATGAGAAATTTGTGTGATCCGTGTCATTCAAGTGATTTCCACGCGCCAAAAGACCAACATTTATTGAATGATTTCACTCGCACCCATCTTATTTTGGCGAGTTTTGCAATTTTGAAATTATTTTAATATGATATTAAATTCAAGTAGGTTAAGTTTTTGTTGTCGCGCAGTACGTAATTAGGCGTATCAATGGAATAAGTTAAGGTACGTTTCTGAATTGAAGATATCACATACATAGTCCTCAAATACAGATAGAAAGAAAGGTCTGAGATTCCTATGGGTTAGTATTCAAGTTCATCTTTATCTTTGTCAAAGCTTCCTACGCGATTTTTCAGCCCTTTAAATGTTTTTTTCGGCATTATAAAACCGGCACCCAACTCCTTCATTCAGAGTACCCTTCATATTTGTGTTGGCTGTGTAAATTCAGACTCGCGGTTCTTTTAGATATGATTTGGACGATGAGCCATGCGTTGTTGTGTTAAGTTGCAACCATATCCAGTGACCCATTTCTGGGAAGTACGAGCGCACTTTTAACTTTCAGATACGACAGGTGTGGCCCATAGAAACGTGTTTGCTTTGACTATGAACTGTTACAGGTCAGAGCTGTAACCTAATCAAGTTCGTTATTCGACTTTAGTGTGCAAACGCGCAGAAGTTGGATTCTTGGAACACCAAAGAAACGAAAAAAATAGACCGCGTTTAGCATAAAGAAACCAAGCAACATCACCTATTGCCAAATTTAAGAGGGCGGTTTCCGCTCACTGCAAACAAACTTAAGGGCCACATAGACATACCGACCGTCCCGGGCTTAGAGGCCGAAAGTTCCGGGTGCTTGAGCCGCAGCTCCGAGCGCTACGCTCAGAATTTGAGCCCCCCCCCCCCCCTCTGAGCCCGGCACGCGGACGGTATGTCTATGTAGCCCGTGAGTACGGCTTCCACGGCCGGAGTTTTTTTCTCAGTATTCATATTGGAGGTGAAAACATGGTGTTAGGACAGACCTTACTATTTTTTTGCTGATCCATAATTTATGATATTATCAAAGCACGATTCTAAATACATTAATGAACTTAAGAAACTTATCCATTTTTTCCAAGCTGCACTGGAAAAAAAAAACACATTGGATCTAGAGTCCAAACTCTTGAAAACATTGACAAGAAAAAATACTCTTGATTCAATCAGATTTTTGCTTGAATCAAAACGAAATCCGCTTAAACTAAGAGGCTTGGTCCTTAATATAAGCTAGATTCTGATTGAATCAAGAGTACTTTTTCTTGTCGATGTTTTTAAGTCTGGACTCTAAATCCAATGTGTTTTTTTCCCAGTGTGGCAATACTGGGCCTCGCTCATCGGAACGCAGGTAAAACAATATTAATCGAAGGATATTAGGATATTTATCGAAGCTTACTATCTCAAGTAGAATCGATATTTCTAATGAGTTTAAATGGAGGAGCAACAGTGTTGCAGACGCGACGCGGAGGAATCGCTATTAAAGATATATAATCGCAGAAACCTCGTAACTCGCATTAAGACTCGGTGTAAGTTCGCGGTTCTTGCTCGACGCGGCAGATGAGGCGTCGCGGCGCGGCGCGGAGAGTGAACGACAGGGCGAAGGTTAGTGTCAAGGAGGTTTGCAATTGTGTGTCCATTCATTTTCTGCACGGAGGGTAAACAAAACACGATCCCCGCGCTTTTTTTTTTTTTTTTTTTTTTTTTTTTTTTTTACCGCCAAGAGCAAATGGTCCGAGAGTCTGGTGCAAACGCGGGCCCACGGCATTGATATCACTGCAACCGATGGCGATCCCGACGAGCTTACTTCGGGATGCTTTTGCCGCGTAAATAAAAATGAATCCTAGATCTTGTGCTCAGTGGCGTGGCGTGCTTTGCGATATATCGATAGATATGCCATTTAAATCTTTGGAAAAAGATCGATAAACCGGGTGCTCGCAGCGAACACCTTAAAAATCGATTCTTTACCATAGGTTTAAATGGCATAACAATCAGTGGCGTGGCGTGAATTGCGATATATCGATTGTTATGCCATTTAAACCCATGGAAAAAGATCGATTGTCAGGGCGTTCGCAGCGAACACCTTAGTAATCGATTCTTTACCATAGCTTCAAATGGCGAGATATCGATAATCGATTATTCACGCCACGCCACTGATAACAATCGATACATCGCAATTCACGCCACGCCACTGCTTGTGCTATATTAGCCCGTGGTGATTTCCAGGTTCATTCTTAAAATCTTTCTTCGCCCTCTTTTCCTTCCCCTCATTCCTTATTCTCAATGTTCTTCTCCTTATTCTTAGTCTTACTCTTCTTCTGCCCCTTCTCCTTCTCCTCCTTCTCCCCTTCTTCCTCTTCCTTCTCTTTCTTCTCATTTTCCTCACTCTCCATCTTTTTATTCTTCTCCTTCTTCTGATTCTCTTCCTCACTCTCTTTTTTCTCACTCTCCTCTTTCCCCATCATCTTATTATTCTACTTCTTCTTCTCCTGTTTCCTTTCCCTTCATCCTCTTTTTATCCTCTTTATCCACCTTTTCCTTCTTTCCTTTCTTCTCCTTCTACTTATTATTCTTCTTCTCCGTCTTCATTTTCCTCTTTATATTCCTCTTCGGGCTGTATGGCATATACTCCAATTAAGAGACTGGAATCTACCAACAAGTGTAGACAAAGTAGGTTTTTTATGGAACAGAAAGAATCATCGATACCCTGGGAGTAACTCCAGTATACTGCAAAAACCATGTGATATCCACACACTAAACACTATATTTCAGACAAAGGGACGAGAGCAGGTCAGAATAAAGGGTATAAAGGGGCAGGAGAAGAACAAGTGAAGGTGAAAAGCGAACATTGAGATGGATGGGAAAGGATAAACTTAGGAAGGAAAAATTAAGATGCTCGAAATCCGAAATAGGCTAGTCTTTGAGTAGCCTATTTGCTTTTATCTATTGCAGCCTCTATAGCCTGCATGTGCGAGACATCAACATAGCCCCTTCCCCCCTCACCATGGTGCGTTGGAAAGATAGATTGAAAATTTGCGCCTGAACAATTTTAAAACCGTATCATCCGATACAAGTTTAGGATGAAACAGGTTACACGTACGGATTTCCCCGTCGAAAAAACCGCACTTGATTTTTCCATCGAATAGTTAAATCTGGGGGAAAAGAAGAGGCGGCCTGTAAACTTTCGGAAGTTCGTCCGCAGAAAAGCTGCTCCATTGGAGAATAAGTTCAAAACTTCCACAATTTTCTCATGTGATTTACCTCATTTTTTGCTCATGGATTGAAAGTGGTTCAAATCGTCCCGTTATACAACAGTAAGACTACCACAAGCGCTTTTCTTACTGAAATCGAGTTTTCAATGATCTTGGATTCCACAGATACTTATGCCGACAAAAAATCACAGTTTTTTTGTCTAATAAAAACAACTGAACCCTTGAAAAAATGGTAAAAACGAGCGCCAAATCGGCAACAGTGGAAAGTTATTTGATGTTTTTTCTGCTTTCTCAGATAAGCTGAACCGCAGAGCCCAATGAGGTCAAACTCACGAATCATAAGTGTCATCGACAAAGTAGAAAACCTATTCCACCTTCTCTATGCTTTCATTACCTTACAATCGAAGAATGTACTTCAAATCAAAGTCGGATAATATAGCATTTCTTGCCATGGCAAATCAGTTTTTTGTCCCTCCTTCAAAGTTGACATTTTTGTGTCCGTGATATTCTTTCCCGAAGGTGACGAAGTGCACAGGAGGAAGTCAGTTTTACCTGTTAAAAAGTCTTTTTCTGACAGTTGCAGCTCATCAATCAGCAGCAAATGATCTCCCCAAATCCCTAATTTGACCGCCTTATGTTAACGGCGATTCTTATGTCGTCCTCTGGCAAAAACGGTTTAACGGTCACATTCTGTGGCAGTATACACCTCATGGCCTTTCCTACTTTCGTTTAATCACTGATTTATGTGAAGCCATCAGTTGAATGAATGCATACCTGATTCACGAACCCAAGGTAAAAATATTCTGTAGGATACACTATCACGGTAGATGACATCATGCATAGTTTTTTTCAGAGGGCGTTATATCTATATCATTATCTAACGTAAAAACTTGACGTTGGAACATATCTCATAATTTTTTGCTAATCTATAAGGATCGCGTAGGAGGATTCGGATTTTTACCTTCAGGCAGATCTAAAACTTTATGCTCCTTCAGATCAATCAGGTATATCGTTTTGCTACAAGGCTGCAAAAAAAGGCAGCCTTCCTTATCGGTCGTCGACAAAGAGTTGTACTGAGTGAAAGGGTGACCGCTGTTTTTATGGGGTCTAAATTAACAATTAAATTTCGTGCATTTCTTGCTACCTGATTCATCTTCCTCTTCCTGCTCTTTCTCTTTTTTCCTCCCTTTTCCTTCACCTCCTTTCCCCCTTTCTTCCTCATCCTCCTGCATTCCTTTATTTCTCTCCACTTATATTTTGCCTACCAGTTTTTTTCCTCACCACTAGAAATACAAACGATTCGCCATTTTCATGATTTTTTCCTCTCTTGCACTTTTAAACTTTTTATGTATCATTTTTCAATGACGTGTTTTGAAAGTAAAAAAAAATATAATAATTGAAATGATCAAAGTAACAACTTAATTGACACGGTGGGCCTTAAAAATTCTCAACAGTGTTGCCATCAGAGTCGGTGGTCGAATAATATAGGACACTGCTTGGATCGGATGTCCAATTGATCAATTTGAATAGCCTTAAAAACTATTCATTCATAAAATTATGTAACAAAATGCATCACCGAACAATCCAGTCTTAACGATTACCGACTTTAACTATAACCGCAACATATGAAAAGTACGCCGATTTAAATGTAGATTGCTATAAAGTATTTGAAATTAGAATAGAAGAGTGGGAGAATGAGGGGGAGGGGGGTTAGATAATTTCTTTCCTATGAATTTCGCGTGTAGCTTTAAACTGAAGTGTTGAATGGGTGAAAGGTCGAAACCTACGGTAACCCTCTTATCGAGCGGCATGCTTTAACCTGGTTCAGTTCACCAATTCCTGTCCGAAAGTTTTCGATCTTTTTTTCGTGTACACCAAATAACTTCAGAGGAAAGCAGTGTAACGACGCCACAGATATGCTATCAATAGATGGTGATTTGGCCCACAGTCCTCATCTGTATATTTAAAAAAGAAGTGGCTTCTTGAACTAGTGAGATCCGGTATCTATCAGAGATATCTATCAGTCCGATTCTCAAGAATTTTTTTTTCGAGTGTGGTGATGCGTCTGAAGATTTGTAAAATTCAATCAGATTTAAGCCTTTAAAATTCCTTGATTTTTTTAAAAAAGAAAAATAGTTAAGGTTTCGTTCACGAATAGATGCAGCTTTTCAGTTTTACTTTTGTTGTTTTTGGGGTCATTCGCCCCTCGACTCCTGTCGAAGTCGTGAAGATGTCTCGGGTCGCCCCCTGATATTTTTAAAGCCTCACGAAATCCACCTAACCTAGCCAATGCTTTAAAGTGACCATGAGACAACTTTCCCGCATTCTTTGTTCTTGGGTCAGAAAAGGTGGGGGTCATAGCCCACATTTTAGGACGACAAACGTTGATGTATTTTAACAACCAAAGCATAATTCGGAAAATCGACAGTGTCGCGATAAAAATCAGTTATATTTCACTTCATCGGCTCAACAGGCAACACTAGTATGAATTTACAGTGCAGAGCACCTTAGAAAAGCGCCCTTAGTTAGTGAAAAATGCGACGAACACTCATTTTAACTCCTAGATGCAACTATTGGAGCCCCGTGGATGTCCGTGTTGCATACGTACCGAATTGAAGGCGTTTTGCTTGTCCAGTCCAGGCACTCACCGTCACCCCCGCAGCGCGGCGCCAATAGTGGTCTTAACTGCGAGGGCCCAAAGTGACAGAGGGCTTGTAATGCCTCATTTATACTACAAATATATCTCTTCGGCACGAGCAAGTGCCTAAAGGCGTTGTATCATTATGTTGTGATATCGCGATGTGCTGAGCTTGATTTGTAGAGCAACTTAGTTATCAATGCCCAGGATATTTTCTTAAAGTATCAATGAAGAATTGAAGGCACTTTGACTTGTGTTTGCAGTAGGTAAAGCCCATCGCAAAATGATACGAGTCTTTCAGAGAGGGTGAACATGATTTCCTTTTCGAAAAAGTGGAAGTAAAGTCCGAGTATCCAAAAAAATCTTTGTTCCGCCCACGCAATCAAATACGTTAAATGATGCGTACATTGGATAAAGAGAATGGTTCGAGTTTGCGAGCATTTCGCTTATGGCGCCGCGGGGTAGTCGGTAAGTGCCTGGACAAGCAAAACGCCTTCAATTCTGTGAGTATGCAACACGGACATCCACAGAGCCCGAATAGTTGCATGTGGGAGTTAAAATGATTGTTCGTCGAATTTTTCACTAACTAGGGGCGCTTTGCGAGTTTCACAACGACGATGAAAAGAAGGCCAATGCACGAATCCACGTTTAAAAATTGCCACCTTTCGGGAGAAAAGGTCTATTCAGCCACAAAAAAAGCTCAAGAAAATGGGACGAGGGGAGAGAGGGGATCAATTACCGTTAACTCATTCAAAAGAAGCAGAGCCTGGTAACGCGTTAGAGGTACTTTTTAACGGAAGTACGATGCCAAAAAGCCAGAAAAAGTAGGTACTTAGTGCAATAATAATTGAAAGTCTTCCTACTTTAAAATTGATCAGTCAAAAAGTATGCGAGGCAGGAAAGAGAACTGCATCTGTTTCTTCAAAATTTTTATTCTTGTTAGCTACCTATCTGTTTCACTTTTTGAGAGTATTATTAAGAGGAGGATGGATCAGTAAAATTTTAGAGCACTTGAACGAGAAAAAAAATTCCCTAGATGATTACATTTTGTTCTGTCCTTGGTGCTGGATACCAAGAATATTGTTGGGTTCCGTGTTTTCAATGTAGTTATATTAATCAGGGGATTTTAAGTGAAAATTTCAAGAGGTCAACTTTTTCTCCTTACTCTACTAGACAGACAAGGTGTTAAAAAAGAGTGAAATTTGTACTAAATAGACTCAGAGCCTCTTATCTTCCTGGAACATGAGACACCTGTGTAAAAGAATTGTGAGAAAAGAGCATCGTTTTGCATAGCATAACTAGTTGGTATCTGTTTTTTTTCCCATTCAAGTTTTTATAGTTACTAGTTTTCCTCTATAGAATTTTTAAATCAGACTTCCGTACAAATTGCAAGTGCGGGCAGATTTAATAGCATTTTTTATTCGGCGTTAGGCTTTAAATTAGACCCTTTACTCGCATGTATTCTGGGTGTATACCGTTCGGCGTTCGGGAATGACCTTCAGGAATAGCTTTCTCCGACCAGTGTTGCCAATCGGTCAAATTCCTCAGGCTTCCTCTACATTGTAACACATTAAAACCGGCGGATTTTTTCCACTCTCGGCAACGCAGCCTTGACATTGAATTTGCAGAGTCGATGATCGTATTTGCAACAGCATTGGCGTGGTCATTTCTCACGATGGCGGACGCCAGTTTGCTCGTGAAATACTAACCTATAAATGCAGACGAGCATACATAAAACATTTTTACCTCGGGGGAGTGTCTGCACTCTGCAATGAGCTTCCAAGGTAAGGACGAAACTGGATTGGACCGAGAGACTCCTCAGTGTCAGTCAAAGTCTTCCTTTGTAAGACGGAACAGGTGTGGCAAATGCAATGAAGCGGAAAGCATGAGCTTTTGCGGGAAATGGTCTGCTTTACTTAGCTGAATCCATCAAAACGCGAGTTGATGACTAACCAACTAATCCCATTGACCAATGTCATCAAGCCGACCTTATCGGTCAGCGCACTTTTAAATTGACCGCGTTAAACAGAAAGGAACCAAGTCACATCAGCTGTTGCCAAATTGAATGGGGTGATTTAATTTTTAACATAAAAATGGTTGTGCGGATTTTCGTGCAAATTTCAGTGAATTTTCTCCATAGCAAGAAGCAAATTCCTTAACATTATCAATGAAATCTGCTCAAACATTCTTTCGTAAAAAATTAAATCGCCCAAGTAAACCAATAGCTGATGTGGCTTGGTGCCTTTCTGCCTTATGCTGTCCAGGTAAGGAAGCTTGAGCCATCAAAATAATTTTTGTATGAAAACGGTTGTGCGGATTTTTGTGCGAATTTCAGTGAGATTCATGCATAGCGGAAGCAAATTCCTTAAAATTTTTAAAGGAATCCGCACAAACGTTCTCTCGTAAAAAAATAAATCGCCCAAGTACCACACCAATTTTAATAATATTTCAATAATTTAAATAATTTTAAATTTTAATTCAAAATTAAATTTAATTTTTTTTAAATTATACATTTTTATTTTAAATGATTCATTATAATTCTTTTTTTATTTTAATACATTTTTTTAACAATATTTTTTTCACCAATTTTAATAATATTTTCCAATTTTTAAGGAGTACCACTTGTGTGATATTTGAAGTAGTAAAAAAAAAATTAAATTGGGCAGTAGCTGATGTTGCTTGGTTCCCTAAACGCGGTCCAAATTAGAGCTATCCGCAGACAGTCTTCATGTTTTCAGAAGGTTATTTCTTGAGAATAAGGCGAGGATGAAAAAACAATGTGTTCCTGTCTCCATTAGTGCACGGATAATAGAGCAGACGGCTGCATTGCTACCTTCGACGGATGAACAATATACGAAATTATCCATTCCAGGCACCGCGGGTGCGCCCGCTACACATTAATGAATGAGTTCTCAGCGCATATTTGCTCGGGGCATTGTATCATAGAGACTCACGTCGCACGTGTTCTTGATACTTGAAACAAGACATACGGCTAGAAAGAAAAAAATTTAAATTTCATGATATGGTCACAGACTTTTTTGTTCCGTTTCAAGGAAACACTGTTCTCGGACTTTTCCTCAATACATGTCTACGGGAATAAGTGCAATGCTCTCAGGCACTATATCGTCACTTTCCGGCCAAAGTATCACAAGCACTATGCGACGCTTCAAAATTTGCGCCGCAATTTTATTTTTTTGCAGAGAAATTGTTCAACGAAGCTATCCGAAAATTTCACTACATTTTCTTTGTGCTGTCGATAAAATTTAGTAAAATTTCACAGATTCAACCAACAATTTCTCTGTAACAAAAAAAAAAATTTAATGGCGGCATTTGCATGGCGCTTGTGATACTTTGGCCGGAAGGTGACGATATAGGTACACATCATTTTATTACTGAGACAAGAGGACGTGACTATAACTTTTGATGGGAAACTGTTGGAAATTTTCAACTGAAAATTCCACTGATTCTGTCTCTGATTACACGGAAAAATCAGCAAATTTTAGGCAGAGATTTCGCAATCATATTCGTGTAGAATTAAAGAAAAAATACCTATCATCCAGGCAGTGCCTTGCAACAACCTATTGTTGTAGAGTGTTTTTTTTCTGATTTTCCCTGTTAAAATGTCTCTCATCAGCACCATGGAGCTCAGTTTTACACAAATAAGTCATGCGGACGGTGAAACATGATTATTGAGGTATCTACTTCCGTTTACATCAAAAACTAAATTTCTTGAACATTTTTATAAATTAAATTTAAAAGAAAATGCATGAGGCGCTGAAAAAAAAATTCCTCATAACCGTGAATTTTAAATTCAAGCTTCGCTTAAGTAGGAAATAGGCGAGTCGTACAACTGAAAGTAGGCCGTACGTCAAGATTCATGTGAAAAGTTGGCTTATCTTCCCATGATCGAACACACTAATCAACATTGAAGGCAACACTTGAGTTGACTCAAAACTCATTCGACGCACTATCATTCCTAGGTCAACATTCGAAGAGTATACCTACCGCCTGTTTTACAGTCAAAACTACTCTATATCAGTGAGAGTGAGTTTCCATCGAACCGTTGTATTTTTTCGCCCATTTGGTATTTATTTATTTTATTATTTTACTTATTTTTCTCATTGATAATGAGCCATCGTTCCCTCTCACGTGAGTGAAATAAGTAGAGAGAGTATCCGGTAAACGGTATCACCATCATAGTATAAGAGCACAAAGCTACATGTCCATTTGTAAGTACCATACCGACGTAATACTTTTTAAAGCAGACTTTCCGAATAGTGCTAGGTATATCCCGAATAATAGGATGTTAGAAAATTTTGTCCCGGATCCCTTTCGAGGATCAGGAATGGCGGTCAAAAGGTGTATTATAGAGTGTTTTTGTAGAGAACAGTTTTATGTGTTCTAAGGAACCATAACGACGGTGACACTCCAACGTATCTCGTTTGCGGTGTTCAAAAATCTGGGATCCGGTTTTATATTTAAAAGGAGAAATAATCAACATCACTCCTTGAAGTTTCCGCAGAATTTTCCTCACCCTGAATAGAGAAATCATGAAAATTTTCAAGAATTGACGTTGCGGCTCCAATTCAAATATTAAGTATGACAGGAAGTCAGAGACGTCGCAAACCGATATACGTGGTTTGGTAGTTTGACCATCATGAAGATTGATACATAGGCAGATCTGTTGAGATCATGTGCTAATTGGACGTATTTCTGCCAAACGGAACCATGTGCATTATGACGTGAGCTCTGTTATGCACATATTCTTATGGGTCTCAGGGCTCATGTCTTAATGCACATAGTTCCGTTTGATAGAAATAGGTACGTCCAATTATTAGCTGAAAGTTATCACCTGACGGAGATCTTTCTCTTATCTGCACCGGAAATGTGAAGAAATATAGAAATTGAATCTCTCAGTTTAACGACAGCTTTAACCACTGATGTGGTTTCATCTTTTGAAACTGTTCAAGAATCTTCAGCTTGGCTAGAGGAAACCAGTGGCATTATCTTACAGTATCAATCACAAAATTCTGCGAAGGATCGACTATTGAAACGGCAAATCCTAGGACCTTGCAGGAGTTTCAATGGCCGAATCCGCGAATAATACCTAATCAGATCGTGAGCATACTGACCGCGACGCCGCGCCGGCGTGTATGAGCATGACCCGACGCAAAGGATGATAGTCTGTTGACCGGGTCAATAAGGATAACTTAGTAAGGATTGCCAGATCTCTGTCGGGTTTGTCCTAGGTTCTGTTACTCTTTACGGAAATATTTCACACAACATGGGAGCTCGGGAGGTCCGGGCAGATATCGACCGCGAGGTCTTTGGTCCGCAAGGCCGGGAAGAGGATCTTTGCCAGCATCGCACGGGGTCCAAGGAGGCTGCTGGGATTACCCACGTGCCCATGTCGATCTAATGATAGTGCGAAAAAGCACAATGAAATCAAATGCGCGTGTGCCCTGTTGACCGTGACATCGGAGGGTCACATCCCACCGGCTCATCTCTGCGAGGAAGCGACTGATGTAGAGTAGAGCGCCATTTAAAGAGAGGATGACCACTCGAAGATTCGCCTCTGGTTGGCTTAGAGTCCCTTTATAGAGAGAGTTGGGACAACGCGGCTTATGGATGTCACAAACAGAAACGAAGATTACACAAATCGGAAGTTTTTTGTAAGCTTTGATCGACGCATTCCCGAATTCCTATTTCTGTTCCCTCTCACTTTCCATTTGTCCCTTGCCGTGTACTGAAAAAAATGGTATGTTGTTTTAGCATCTGGAATGCCAAAAATGTGTCTGGTGATCCGAAGATGCTGCCTTTACTGCCCCCACAGTTAATTTTACATCCTGTGAATGCAAATTCAAAGAACTGCGTAGACAATCAATCAGCATCTCAGGATCATCTGACACATTTTTGACATCCTATGTGCTAAAGCAACATACCATTTTTTTTCAGTGACCACTGTACCCCCAATTCCCCGGTCCACCAGTTTATAATCTTTGCAATTGGTGAAAATGTAATCTTTATTCCAGTTTGTGACACTGTGAAGGTCTAAATACAGGAACCAATCAGAAATGGATTCACATTGTGTTTACTCTCAGTATAAAGGGACTCTAGGTTGGCTTAGCTATTTTGTGTTCCATGGAGCTCTCAGAATCCGGTCATAAATTACGCACCGCTCATAGGGGGAGTAGAGTACCTATGTAGGGTGAGTGCGGACATTTCGAGATATGGAGCTCTAGGGCCTGAAAGGGCAGCCAGTTTCGTGACACAAAAATGTCACTGCCAATCATCAGATTTCAATATCAAACCAAGATGGCCAAGAATGCTCGTAAATGAGCGTTCTCCCACGAAAATGAGTAAGTTTATGCAAAAAATAAGTCAAATAAATGCTTCACAAATGACGGGTTGTACAAATTGCGATAATGAATCACTTCGAATAATTTGTATTCATAGATTGGCTCCTATAAGCTCAATGACCAAATCTTAAAAGTACCGACATGCCCTTATTTTCCTATAAAGGTACTCTATGGCGAAGGGGGTGGGGTCAAAAGTGTCGTAAAAGTGCATCACATAATTTATGAGCCCTAGGGATAAAAAATTATGTCGGACATCGCGTGCAAATTGTTTAAAAGTGCATAAAATAAGGTTTCATAATTCCTTTTATTTTAAAGTCTAGGAATAACTTCCCTGGGAATAATTTGAAGTACGTAAGGACAGTGAGTTATCAACATGCCCTGAGTTTCCCCGGAGGCATGGTTTCTCTTGATCAGTTCCTACATCTCTTGAACTTGTGAAATTAATCATGAAAGCAGCACCGACAGTGGCGCCAATAGATTTTGAACGTATATATTTTGGAGTACAATTCGCCTTCATACTTCGTGGATGCAACCGTGACAGCAGATTGGAGCGGAAGGACTTCACAGTTCAGACTGATGTGATAGCGAAGAGAGCAGGATGTGCGACATTCGAAATCGAGTTTCCTTCAAAATTCGTTTAATCTCTTTCAGACGAAATAGCTAAAACAGCAAAATTCATCTTAACTGTATAACAACAATACATATGAGAAAGCCGTAAGTGCGCTAAAAATGACGTAGTTTCAGGCAAGACATGTAGTAAGTAACATTATTCCTCCAGAGAACCAATGAAAACAGTGCTTTCAAGTAAAGTGTCGCCCTTCTCTGCCAATTTCACAATTTTCACAATTTTGCACAAGGGATCGGGTTAATGAGAGAGGTCAAACATAATGCAGGAACTTTAAAATGCTTATCAATAAATGCTTGCAGCTTTTAAAGCGGTTTTACCAATTATTTGTTGAAATTCCCTTTAAGAAGAACCCCTCTCCTCTGAAATAGGTATATAATGTTCAAATAAGCATGATATGGAATACATAGAGGAATAATTGATACCCAAAAAAGCAACCAATAATGTCAAAACTAGAGCATCTCATTATTCTGTGCAGTCTTGCAGGGTAGCTTTTAAAACTATTCAAAACTAGCTTTTAGGGTAGATTCTTTGCAGTAAAAACGAAGAAAAAAGAAGAAAAAAAATACTTAGATATTAAAAAGAAAAGTGTGGATATGTAAGAAACTCGATGGAAGTGTTCTATGTGCGTTGCAATTTGGAAGCCAGATTAATCCTAATTAATACAATAAAACCATACCTCAAAAAAAGCTGCAAAAAGGAAAAAAAGTTGGTAAAAGGTAGTTAGTACTTAAGTTACCCTAAATTGGACGTATTTCTGTCAAACGGAACTATGTGCATCATGACGTGAGCCCTGTTATGCATATATTCTTATGGGTCTCAGATCTCATGTCTTCATGCACATAGTTCCCTTTGACAGAAATACGTCCAATTGAGTACAAAATAAATGACCGGTGGGTAATTTCCAGACACACTTTTGATGCATGATGATTGGTACATACACTTTTAATTTAAATGAAATAAAATAACATGCACTGAAAAAAAAAGTTACGGGCTACATAGCCATACCGTCCATTCGGGACTCAGAGGCCGAAGGTAACGGTTGCTGGGGCCGCAGCTTCGATCGCTCCGGGTGTTACGCCCGGAACGCGACTGATATGTCTATAGAGCCCGTAAGCACGACTTCAACGGCATGAGTTATTTTTTCAGTGTGGTCTCTCAATGAAAATAACAAACTTTTCAAAAGACTCCCACAACACGGAATGTTCGGACACCTGCCTAATTATCGCAACGGTAATTATTGCTGTTGCGGAGAAGAATCAGTTGCGCATTCTATTTAGCGCATCGCCAAACAACTGCGCTTTGTATTCAGATCGTGGACGCGTGCAGAACTGACGCTGATTTATCGTCGCTCCCCAGACGTAAGGGCGCATCTCTTTTCCGACATGAGCCCCGGAAAGAATGGTGCTATATGGAGAGCACGGCTCACGTGGAAATCGAAATACGCCGCCCACGGCGACGTTATTACCAAGTTTCTTTCGCGCTTTATATCGTCGTTCCTATGACGAAGAGCGTATCTCTTATCCAACACGAGCCTTTGGATAGCATGGATTTATATGTAAAGCAGGGCTTATGCCGAAATCAAGATACGTCATTACGTCAGAGGGGCGACGATATGTATACTGACTTTCATCACTCATGGCCCTTCTGAGACGAAATTCGCGAAAATCCTGGCGTGGAACTTTCCGCCGCGTCAAGGCCATACAATTCCAGTGCGTCCTAATTTTCTTTTATTTGATTAGTGGTACAATGCTTCCTCAGGATCAAAGCTTATTCAGATCGTCGTGACGTTTTGAATGAGCACACGCATCGGAGCGTCCGTGGTATCAATAATTGTCTGTATTTGTAACAGATGAAGAGGGGACTCAAATTGAGAGTTACAAATGGTAATGGAAAATCTCTTTATTATAAACTATTCCGCATTACGAGTCAGTTGCGCATCTCAAAGAATCGTGTTTTGATGATTGATCTATAATGCTTATGCTCCTTAAATTGATAAATGGCACTCCTCCAAAAAGCTAAAACCCATCAATCATTTGGAATCAATATACAAATGGACGTATTTATAGTTGTCCCTTAAAAGTTCCCTTTATTTGGGAGTCCTTATATGGTTATTTTACATTAAATAATAATAAGGGAAGTTTTGGGAGATTCTCAACATTGCATCTTAAAGAAAATGACTTTGAGGAGTCTAAAGTAAAATTCATCAAAATATTGTGTCAATGAATCCTTTCAAGGTGTTAGATTGTTATGTCATTAAAAAAAATATAAAAGAAATAAGACAAATTTTGACACATGTTTTGAGGTAGGTCCGTTCGAACCGAACTTGATATTTTTAAAACCTGCAAAAACGTTCCTTTTCTATTCTCAGTGGCTTGGCGAGCTTTTCGCTATATTGATTGATTTGCCATTTAAAACTATGGAAAAAGATCGATATAAACAGGGTGTTCGCAACAAGCACCCTAATCGATTCTATTCCATGGCTTCAAATGGTGAGATATCGATAATCTATCAATGCGCTTTGTCACTGTGTATATTGTATTTTTTGTAAAGGTATGTCACTGAAATCCTTTGCAAGGGTATATTTTTAAATTTACACTGTTAAATTCTACTAGAGGTTAATTTAATAAAGTTTTTCAAATGTAAAGGAATCAGCCATCAAAACATAATTCTGGTATGATGCGCAATCGACCCTTGACCAAACATCACAGTATGTGCTTTTCAAAGGAGTGCACTCATTTCATTATTTTTGTTTCAGGAAAATTTTACGGAACACTGAGCAGAGACACGAAACAACATGGACAGCATACCAAAACACACGTCATTGGGGCGCCGAGAATGCATACCAATCCTACACACTAGAGGGACTCATTATGAAATTGGATTTGATATTGTGAGTGTCATGATCATATAAAACTCATGTAAACAAGAACTTTTTCAAAATTTTATTTATTTAACCATAGTTTACCCTATACAATAAACAGAGAGGAAAGAGAAAACATTTTAAAAACTGCGCTGGGTCATGAGCCTGAAAAGAGACGAAGCCGTTAGGGGCTTGACAGTTCTTTCCTGGCAAATTTTGGAAAATAATTCTTTTGAAATCATTCTGCTTGCCAGCAGAGGGATTCTAAATAAGTTGCTTATACCTTCCTTTTTTTTTTTTTTTTTTTTTTTTTTTTTTTTTTTTTTTTTTTGTAAGGATATTTGTAAAAGTCGTGTTATTTAAAGTTACCCAAAATTAAGTGCATCGACATTATGCTAAGTAGATATATATTTGACGGATCTTTCCTCTATAGAGTTCATATTTGTTCTTAATTGTTGAGATCATAGATATAGCATTATTTCACACTGTTCATTCCAACACCGTTCGAAGTCTGAATGATGACGCAACGAATAAAAAAAGAGGGGGAAAAGAGGAAAATGACTATACTAAAGTCAACGTTCAATGTAGAGAACGTCCACTGAAGCACCTCAACTGCATCATTAATTTACGTCATTAATTCCTAATACGTACCTGGCGACATCTGAGCAAACTATCCATACAACAAGAGCCACACAACAATGGCGCGATCAATCGATAAAAAGATACCTCCAATACCTCTACTAATAATTGGTCGTTTTATGGGGCTTCTCCAGGGGTGCAATTGGACCGCGTTAAACAGAAAGGAACCAAGCCACATCAGATATTGCCAAATTTAATTGGGCAATTTAATTTTTTAGCCAATAATGGTTTTGCGGATTTTTCTGCAAATTTCAGTGAATTTCCCGCGTACGAAGCAAATTCCTCAAAAATGTCAAAGAAATCCGCCAAAACGTTCTCTTGTAAAAAATTAAATTGCTCTATTAAATTTGGCAATATCTGATGTGGCTTGGTTCCTTCCTGCTTAACGCAGTCCAATTATTGTCTCCTCCATCACATTTTTGGGACGACAGAATTTTTTAAAAAATAGAAAAGAAGAAGAGGAGAAGGAGAAAAAAAGAAAGAAAAGAAACTAAAAGAAGAGAAAGAAAGAATAGAAGGAGGAAAACAGACAGAAAAAAAATAGAAGAAGAGGGAAGGAAATTAAATTAAAAGAAGAAAGATAAATATATGAGGAGGAAAGTGGAGGGGAAATAAAAAGGAGGTAAATATGAAAGATAAAAAATAATAAAAAAACAAAAGAAGGAAAAACGCAATCAATCAGAAACATGACATGAAGACCTAATAGAGGAAAAGAAAGGATAAAGGTAGAATAAAGAGAAGGAAAGTTCTGTGTGACACTGAACAAAATTTGTTTAATTGTTCGTAGGAGTGTTGCTATCTACTCATTGAATCTGTACAATCAGTTCGGCCATCATACCTTCCTGTAATTTTTTATAATACACGATCAGTGATATTTTAACCACTGACTACTGAACTTTTAAGTTTTATTAACTTTAATTCGATTGATAACTCTGTTGTTTTACCGTATTTTTAAAGTAACATGCATTGTGATGGCACATTAATTAGTGAATTTTGCCGTAGAGTTGTGATATAGTGCTAAGGACGGACTGGTAGAAAGGGGTGAAAAAATGACTGCTAGTAACACGAATCGATGCTATATTCGGTAATGATCTTCCAAGGATGCAACTATTTGTGCTCATTGACTATCCCGGTTGCCTATACGATAAACTGAAGGCTCCTCGCAATTCCTGGGCCATCAGAGTAATGCTTGCGGTAAACGGTGCTTACACAATAAAGTTTGCCTGTCCCAGTTTCGGCTTTTGCGTTCAATGTAAAATATTCATTCTCTCCTTCGCCCTCTTCTCCATTCTCTTATTTTTCCTCTTCTTATTCTTTATTCATCCCTCTTCATTGCCCCCGATGGGGAGAGGAGAGGCGCCAAATTTTCTTTTTGCGTGTTAATCGTTTACCCTCAGGGTGACCTTTAAAGCGGCAAAACCAAATAATGTAAGTAAAATACAGCCATTTTATGAATCCTTCTCAGCCGTGACCAACCTTGACTATATCACAGTTAAATTACTAAGTTATTAAATGGTTATTTTTGTGTTCTCAGGGCCGGACATTTGCCAGTTTGATCCACAGCTTTCTGTCCATTTACGATCCCCTGAACCAAGAAGTGCTGCCCGTATACGAAACTCCTGATGGGAAACGCGTTTACGAGGAGACTCTCAATCACTGCGTGGAACATTTTCCACAGTATGTGGATGAAATCAAAGGCACAGCGGAGGGAGCTGGAGTCCCTTTCCATAAGGTGAGTTGCGCAAGAGAAAGAATGAGGAAAGTAAAGAGAAGGTAGCTCGTATAATCTTAAATAGTAATCGCAAAATCTTAAAAATAAAATAAAATGAATATATACTCTTAACACAGTCGTTCCTTAAACAGCCTCTTCAAATACAGGAGGCCTCGTATGGTTAATTTGTGATTAATGGACCTTTAAAGAGATCCTCAACGATACTTCATGAGGAGGATGATTTCAAAAACAATCACAGAATGACTTCGAAAATAGATCCATGGAAGAGATGACAAAAATTTTCCACTACGAAAAATGAAATCCTTTATTATTTTGACGGACTTCAAGGTAAGAGCAAACGTAACTAGCAATTTTCAAAACCTGCGAAAGTTTTTTGTTTGAATTTTTGTGAGTTTTCGTATGGATGGAAATCATTTTAATCCCCTACAGTCATCCATTTCCAGAATTATAATGGAAGACTTTTACTGAAGATTCAGGTTTTAGTTTTTAAATTATGCTACGTTATGGATCTCCTTATACCTCTCTTAATCTCAAAATAAACTATGTGGTGCCTCCGGAGAAAATGAACTGTTAAAGGAACGATTATAAATACTGCCCCCATGTGCGACCAAATTCAGAGAAATGAATGGAATGGCATTCAAAATATAGGTGTTAGCATTACCTCTTGCAGAAATCGTACAAGTATTTTTTTGTTTATTCTCATAGAAAAAAAACTAGAATTCTAGTCATGTGTATTGATTCTAGTCATGAGATAGAGTTCTAAAATTCAATTTCTAGCAATAGTTCTCTGTAGCTTGTTCAGCTACAGATTAACCCTGCCAGTCCAGCATGCTAATATGCACGCACGTTTGAACGTCAACAAACTATTTGGACGTATTTTTGCCAGACGGAAACAGAGACAGATGGGAAAGAAGGGGTATGCTTTTTAGTGAAGGGCCGTAAGAATGAATGGGAATTATAAAGCGCTAGTGACGTCAGCGGTGACGAAATCGCCGCCGCGGTCGCCCTTAGGCGTCTTTAACTCATGAGCCCTGCCCACAACGCTCTTGTCACATACCCATGGCTCACGAGTGCCGCATTCACATGGCACATAGTTCCGTCTGACAGAATGTAAAATCCCGCCTTTCCATTCCTCCAAAGGGAATCACGCCCACTTTAACATTGTTTCTTATGCAGCTTTCTAGAGCACACCCCATATTTCTCGCTCATCCATATAGTTCCGTTTGGCAGAAATCTATAATATAAAATCAGAAGAGCAATGCGTACTGCGTAACGCCTCAGATGTAAGTCGATTTCAGTGGGTTAGAACGCGATGTTTTATAAGTCATAAACATCCATATTTTTTCTTTAATATTGCTAACATAAGAAGTCTCTTCCGTTTCTAATTTAAACTCACTCTCTTTCCCCCTTTTTTCCAGTTATTTTTGCTACACATGGAGGACATAGTTCCTAATGTGGTGAGTCAAAGACGAGGTGAAACTCCCGAAGTTCGTCAGGCTCCTGTTGGATGCTCGTCCATCTGTGTCAATCAACCTAACAACGTAAGTACATTCACACAAATTATACAAAACACACAAAAATACACAAAATACACAAATTACATTCCTCAAGAACGTCGATCATTATTATTTTACTTTTATTTTTCAATACTCACATGCAGGCCTGCCACATCCCAGCTCAGGCGATCGTTCCAGTCTCAAAGTCCGGGGTCCCATAAATGCCCCCTCTCCTTCCGCTTCCTCCTACCAGAAAAGTAATTTGCATGTAATAGCATGAAAATCAATAAGGTTAAAATAAACATTATAAAGTAGATAAATTATCATTACATTTAAGGAGAGAAGTTTATTCACATACAAAAAATGATTTACATACTAAAAATCTTAAAAACGATAGACAAAGAATACATATAGAGAGTATGAAGCAATCCTATTGGTCTAAATGATTGGTTTCTATGGACTAAGGGAGAAAATGATGGACTAAGGTTGCCGTTACTTAGTCAACTATCTACCGTCTTTGTCCATTGCAACCACCCGCCTCCACCAATAAGATCCCTCCATATCCCTTTTGTCTTATTTGTCTATCAATTTCAACGATCAGCCAGTTGGGCTTTAATGCTCAGAAAAGTGCATGCACGATAGGGCTCAAGTCACAATAAAAATACCGACGGTGTAAGTCCACAACCACGTATCTCGAATTGCGACGTGGCAGTTTTCCTGTCATACTTCATTTTTTACATAGAAAACCACTCGACGGCAATTCTCAAAAACTGCCGTGATTTTTCTTCTCTGTGCGAGGAAAATTTCATGAGAATTTCAACTAATGATGTTGATTTGTTCCTCTTTAAAAAAATGAAATATGAGCGGAGATATTCAAACACCGCAAACGAGATACATGGTTGCGGACTTACACCGTCGATACGTCCTTTTGATTTAAAAACGTCCACTTAAAAAAAGTTTGAAAATGACACTGTGAGAATCGAGATTAAAAGACACCTCGAGAGTCTTTTAAAGCAAAACACACTAGTCTGTCCGGTACTTACATGTATTTCAGGGCATGGTATATTTTTTCATGATATTTAAATTATGTTATTGATTGCAGGAAGTTTTAAGTCACAACGAGGATGCGCTGCACTACGTCCTTAACCATTTTTACCTGGTTTCTGCTCACGTGATCTCGGAGGAGCCTCAGGGCCGTTGGAAAGTCAAGGAAGAGAAGTTCACCTCGCTCTGTTACGCTGGCCATCTCCCTGGCTTCACGATGAGCTATAACCATCACGGTTTTATCTATTCCATCAACATAATCAATCCGAAACATTTGGTATCTGGAAAAACACGTAAGTTCTTACTGAAATCTTCCAGAATGAATGTCTCTGAATCTTTCATTCAATAAGTCACCAGACAAGGTCTTACCTACACTGAAAAAAAAAAAAAAAAAAAAAAAAAAACATTAAAGACACCGAGAAATATTTTTTTTTAAATCAAGAATTTTTCTGCTTAATAAAAAGTACTTTTTTGCTTGACCCAAGCGTTATTTTTCTTGTATCAAGAAAGATTCAGCTTAAATCAAGATAAAAAAAATTCTTGGCGGCAAGTTCAAGAATCATCATGCTTAAGCCAATCACCTTTTTTTTCAGTACCCTCGTAAAAATTGGCGATAGTAGCTGCGTTTCAAAATACCAAAGGAGTTCTTATAGCCGACTGAATAAGGCGATGGAAAACCATGTAGCTGGCTGTAGAAGGTGGAAAAAATCACACGGCCGGGCTACACGAAGCTATAAAAAAATATACAGCCGGGCTATAGTTCCTATCGCCGGTCTTTACACTTTATCGCCTGGCTGTTGCTTTTTCGCCATCGGCTATAAAAAATTGTGTAGAAATTCGTGTGCTTTGTAAATCCTTAAGTTTGTACGGAATCACCTTAATATTTACAAAACGCACATTATATTTTCCTTTACTACTTATTTTTTTCATCAATCAAAATGAGAATAATCCATACAGAGTGTGCAAACATTTCAAAGTCATGAGTTGAAAAACGCTGCCTCCACGAGATTAAATATTAGAGCCCAACACAAAGCGGAGCGGCGGCGCACTGGCGCCTACAAACCTAACAGGGATACTTCACGCATTGCGCAATGCGTGAAGTATCCCTGTTAGGTTTGTAGGCGCCAATGCCCGTTCAGCGCTGGCTGCCCGCGCGCTGCACCGCGCCGCAGCGTACCGCGGCGCTTGAAGCAACTATTTCACACCAGAGGTATTGCACAGTATCATACGAAACTGAAGGCGCTCCAACATATTAGGAATGGCAGGCATCCTTCAAAAGTACGGATCTTTCCTCGCAAAATAAATCAAGATACTGCGGCCCAAAAAGAGAGCGGTAGTCCAAAAACTCACTAAGTCCTAGCATCCGTAATTAGTAACGTTTAGCATACACTTTATTGCCAGGCTGTTGCTTAATCGCCATCGGCTATAAAAGGCTACAAGAAATTGTGTTGCCGGCTGTAGAAGCTATTGGAAATCTTACAGCCGGCCGTATGTCTATAGTATTTTGGAACACAGATTCTACTGCCAATTTTTACCAGGGTATAGAAGAAAATTGTTTATTTTCTCTTCAAAATAAACTAAAAAAATAAATTCGCTCATCGGGAAATTGAAAAATCAAATCTTGAACGAAATATCAACGAGTGCATTTTGAACACGTATCACATTGAAGTCAGATTAAGGATGTAATTTGTATTTTTGCTATTTAAAAATGTTAATTGTAAACGCTTTCATCTTGAGTGAGAATTGATTTCCAGACTTTCCGATTTGTGATTCGTTTTTCACTTGAAATTTTGGAGGGAAACCATGTTGCGTATTGCTTGAATTCAATCTTTGTCTAGAGGTTCCTTCTTCCAAGAATCATACAAATGAACGTATCTCTGTCAAACGGATCTATGTGCATTATGACGTGAGCCCTGCCATGCATACATTCTAATGGGTCTCAGGGCTCTTGTCATAATACACATAGTTCCGTTTGGCAGAAATACGTCCAAATGATGAACACACATTGAAAAATTTAGAGCTTCATTGTTTGGGCTGACATACTTTTATTGGGAGAGTCATTATGGGCGGAAGGAGGCATTTCTTGTGAGGGGGGGGGGGGGTGCATTAAAAGATACCCTACTGAGGAGGATCTGCAAAAGTTCCTCAGCTCCAGTGGTAGGTTTGGGGTATTTATTTAGCTTCAAATAGGGATTCGGGGGACTTTTTCAGAAATGTTTAAAGATGAAGTCGTCTCAAGAGCAATTTTTTCCGTGTGATATTTGAATAGATAGATAAATCAACATTTTCGTTTTTTTCGGTTCTCTGTTGCAGCTCGGTATTTCTTGACACGGGCGCTCCTGGCGGCGGAGAACTTGATGCAGGCGCAACAGATCCTGAGGGATCACGGGAGTGGCTCTGCAGACGGGATCAGCGTGAACATGACTTTCTTGAATCAGGAGGGTGACAGGTTGTTCCACAATGCCGAGATCGGCCCAGCTCTCAATGGCGCCTCCGAGTCACCTTTGGATATCCTCACTGCTAGTCCTGGAGAGCACATCTTCCATACCAACAAGTATGCTCTTTTTCTCTTAACTTATGGCATGCAAAAAAAAACAAAAAGTTTATACTATATCCGCTAAAGTCCTTACTTACACACACTGGGATGCTGGGGTATGAAGACGAAATCTCCTTATTTGCAGGAGGAGAAACACCACATTTTTTTTGTCTGTGTACGCTGGTGTTTGTCACACGCGGTACACACTGCCGTGCTAGGGAAGAACGCCGTATGAACATTCGAACATTGCCAAATTTGCCCCCAAAAATGCGTATTTTTCCTTAAAATGTTTCGATATTTTAGATTGAATTGGGAACAAAATTGTCTAAATAATTGGGGTGGAAAATATTCAGAATGTTCCGAGTAAATTCGTTGGTTATTGAAGGAAATATGGCAACGCCTGAAGGCGCATACGGCGTTTTTCCTCAGCACGGCAGTACACTGGTCAGACATGTTGCACACCGCGGGTTGCAGGTCTGACACCGATGAATTACAAATATGATGAAGCGCGCACCTTGGTATAGACGCACTGCGTGAAGTGCGCATACAGTCTTGTAGGTGCCTTCGCGCATCGGCACAAAGATCCAAGCAAGATGAGAACTGCTTAACTCCGCTTGTTTGAATAACAGCTCCAAACACAGTGCGGTTTGCGGTCGACAAGATACGCCTATTAACGCCTACAAGACCGTGGGAATACTTCACGCATTGCGCCAAACACAGTGCGGTCGGCTAAGGCGGCTCGGAACGCATATTAGCGCCTACAAGACTGCATGAATACTTCACGCATTGCGCCAAACACAGCACGGTCGGCTCGGTCGGCTCGGAACGCATATTAGTGCCTACAAAACTGTAGGAATACTTCACGCGTTGCGCCAAACACAATGCAATCAGCGTGCTACGCATCTTGATGGAAACGAACAATACCGCCAAACAGCAAACGGACAATTTTATAGATCGAAGAGAAAACTTCACCATTTTTGTAATTTTAAGCTTAGATTTGCAATTTTTTCATACGCTACAGCGTCATGGAAGCGCTCTCCTACCGAATGAAGATGTTGCATGTGTGAGGAATTTGCGATTTGACTGTTGATTCTAAGGGAAAAGTTCGCGAGAAACATGATGGTGCTACTGGTTTTTCTTTGAAATCAACTCCCAAGCTCAAAAAAAGCTCTCAAGTTGAGGCCAAAATGGAGGGAATATCCCACGCTATCCTGAGAGTCCATCTCTACATCAAGACAAACTCTCCATGCAAACGAGAAAAACCGTTTGTTTGAATTTAAAGCATGATAAACGGTACTTTGTAACTTGTTTTCTCACTTCTGCATTTTTACAATTTGTATTCAGCTGCTCAGTATTTTCCTAGTTTACTCTACAAAATGTACCACCCCAGTAGGCAACTGCCGAGACTACTTACCGGGTAGATCCGGGTATGGACACTGCATCAGTTAGTTTCATTTACTGTTAAGCTTGATTCTTTTTTTTATTTTTTTCTTTCTCCCTTTCATAAAACAACTTTAACTTTAAAAGTTTACTTTTTTCTCAGGTATTTGCGTTTGAAAAACATTGAAGAGGCTGGTGGGAGAATAATTGATAGCAGCGAGCACAGACTGGACGCCCTAAACCAGTTTGTGAGTCCAAAGAAATGTGAAGACGTTTTGCAAATGCTCGGAGACCAATCTGATGCCGAACTTCCCGTCTACTGTGATTCAGGATATGTCAGAACTATCGCAACAGGTGAGCTTGGAAAAGGGTCCAAAAGCTTTTTTTCATCATTTCCTCTCTTCGTGACGCTGTAATATAATAAATATGAGTAATATGTCGAGTGCTCTAATGGTTCAAATAAAATTCGATTCTTATTGGTCCAATTGCTCCCGGCCAGAGGGATATTGAGGATATAAACGGGCATATAAATTGGGGCCAGAGGGATATAAATGAGAGTCGGGTATGAAAATCTTTTCATTTTTTTTGGTCGTTATTTTTTCGACGCGGGCCTAAGAGAACGCGAAGCGCCCTCTAGGGGTTGGGCCATGGGCCTTGTAGCGGCCAGGGGGCATAGCCCCCTAGTTATCTATTACAGGTCTACACATAAATGTCTCCAAAAAATCTTCTTGGTATCTTGAATCCATAAGTAGGTGAATTACACCATTATTATTTGTTTGCAGGTGTTTTTGATTGCGTGAAACGTACGTGGACAATTTACGCTGATAATCCCAAAACTCACGAGCCCCTTATCGTGATTCCATTACAAACAAAATGAAGGAATTTGACGCTTGAAGTATCTTGCCTTCAAAATTGTATTTCCTCTCAACCAAACATGGAAGAAGAAACGACTATCTTCCTGTGCAGGGAATTTCTCTTCGTCGCAAAAAATTGTGCTTGCAGCGATGTATAAATTTGATGATCGCTGCATTAAAAAATCAGACATACTGATTGAAGTAATGAGATCTCACCGGACTACAACGTAATTTTCAAGGATTTTTCCTGTAAAAACTGGGTTGAAGTAAAAATACGACATTGGTAAACTTTGCAAAGAAATTGAGGGGGAAAACTACAGGAGTCACACATCTCCAATCCTCGTTGGTTATTGGGTATACGACCGTACTCAAACGAAATCATGTCCAAAACCAGGCACAGCCTGCAAATGGAGCTCTACAATTTGTCAAAACTATTTTTTGCTTTTGATCGTAAAATAATTTTTTCCTATCAAGAAATCGATAAATGCTACGTCATTCCTTAAAGAATCAAAAGCTAATTACATTTTCTTGTTATAAATACCGTCCATTTGTAAAACCTGACGAGTACTTGTCGTGGAATAGAGCATGTTTGGGTCGCAATTTTTCAAAAGTTTTGTCTTAAAAAGTCGAGGTGACGTTATCGCGGATTAAAATCTTACCCAAACCAAAATGCGTATTCTTAGTTCCTTTTTTTAGTTGATTTACGTGGTTATATTCACCAACATCAAAATTTTTATCTAATCATCCTCTCAATCTTCGATTTATAGGTAATTCTCTTCTAAAAAACGCAAGAGAGGCTGAGGTTAAAAAACCCAATAAATATTTGTCTCTATGAGACAATTTCAAGCGTATTTTTTTGTTTTTTTCCTATTTAAATTTATACTTACATTTGACTCCATTTGATACAAGTAAACCACCAACAAACGTTTAACAATAAATTTATACGTATCAATGCATGTGCATTTCATCATACTTTGATTAAGTTTGGATCAAAACCCTCCTACCATACATAGATTTCTTTTTGCGTTTCTTAGCTTGAGTACAATAATTACATGTGATGGTGCATAAAAGAAGTGAAGGGAAGATGCATAGAGAGATAGAAATAAGGGGGAGGAGATTTAAAAGAAAAAAAGAGTTCCTACAAGCGTTCCTGATTGACATATGCTAATTATTCTGACAGAATAAAAACTGCTTGATCACATTTGAAGGAATGTCAACTTTGCTGATCATATGATGATTTTGCTGTCAAATGCCAATCAAAACACATGACCTTGACTAAACTCTCCAGGCCCCACTGAAAATGATTTAGCTCGCCTGGAGGCTTTGGCAGGTATCCTTATTAAGAGTCGCAAAGATTTTCCGACTTAGGAGACAAAATAGGTCCTCATTATAATATTTTCAGTGTGATACTCAGATCAGACACTAGTTTCACTGACAACGCGGTTTACCGATACAACAAACTGATGATTTACCTTTATTCTGATCGTTTTTACCTCGGTTGAATTTATTGTATGTAAAAAAAGTCTATGCTTAAACGTTATGAAAAATTAATGAATAAATATGAAAAAAATATATATTTTTTGTTCATCTTATTCTTTTTTCCCCTTTGCGCGTATCAATTATTTGAGAAAGGAGCTAAAGTATCTGAGCAAAATATTCTGCGCGCGTCTGATCGTTTCCCCAAGCATGCGCTTTAGCTGATTTTAAGGAGTTAAACAAGGGCTATCTATTGAACATATTTTTATCACAATTTTGGCGACACTTCTTATCGAAAAATTGAAAAAATTTCAACTTATAATCTTTCAAAAAATTCTATGAGCCATGACTTTGTCAAAAATTAACCGATTATCAATATCATTTGAAAGAAAGGTCTTTTTATGACTGGATTAACGCATTTTGCATGTTAATTAATAGATAGCATCAGTAAATGAAATATATTGCCTTTGTACGCTAGTTGATTTTCATTTTGGTCAGTAGATACATTTCGGACTACAAGACCATCCACACCACTACTATCACAAAATTAACGGGAAAATTCATTGAAAAAACATGTTTTGGCTGTTAAAAACTAGTCGTAAAAATAGTGCAACTCAATATTTCTGAGGATGAACTCGTAGTCCGAAATGAACATGCACTGTTCAAAACGAATAATGCGCATAACAGTGCAACTTAATATTTCTGAGGATGGACTCGTAGTCTGAAATGTACATGCACTAACGAAAATAAAAAGCAGGAAATGCGCAAAAGCAAAATTTTTCATTTATCAACTCTGTCTTGTTACATACTATTTCATATAAAAGAAGTTGAACCCACCTGCAACCGTTCAAAACGCCCAAAAGTTAATTTTTCTTTGATCCCCACCCCCACCCAGCATCCCGGGGGACTGGATCAAAAACTCCGCCATTCTTGACAAAAATGAAAGTATGACTAGATTCCGTCTTGGACCCAATGGAGAATTTGCAGGTGTCTGAAATTTGATAAATTTTGTGTTTAAGTGGAAACTACTGAGTGAAATGAACACGAAGATACCCTTGGTTTAAGAATTGAACAATTATTGGAGAAGATATGACAAAATTATCTAATCTGCTAAAATACGTGTGTTTCAATGGGAAATGCCGCCAGATGACGTCACTATAGGCGGTGCATTTTCTCACTTTTAAATCTATTTTTATACCATTTCCCATATCAGAAAAAAATTATAAAAAATACCGTGAAATCAGCTCTTTGAGCGCTTTCAGGTGATGCAATAAAAATTTTGCATGCAAATTCTCCATTCTTACGGGAGCTGCACATACCTCACCACCACCATCATCAGCTTATTCGTATTGGTAGATTTGAACATCGCTCATTTTTGTTTTTTCTCGAGTGAGGAGTTTAATTTACTAAGTCCATTGAAAGTTATAAACACTTATTTATTTTTCATCTCTCGATTCTGAACTTTTCCAACAGAAATTTTTATAAGGGATCTTATCATGCGGTTGCTTATTTCTTAAACAGTTTAGCGGTTCACGCAGGAACTTTTTGAGCATTTTAGGCAGAAACTCCATGACACTGTTGATTGCTTTTGGTCTTTCTCCCGGAAAATTGAGGTGGTAATTTTTTCTATGAGTTGCCACTCGTAACGAGCAGTATGCACTTAAATATTTTGAACTTTTTAACTAACGGTGTTATATTACCATTTATCTTTTCTCTTCAGTTATTTATTGAGATTATTACTTGTTAAAAAGAACTTATCACGCGTGTATCACGCAGGGAAAGGGAGGCTTCCAGACAGGGATGTACTCTGGATATTTTGAGTATCAAGTACATTTTAAAAAGACGTCATTCGAACTTACCTAATAATACTAAAGAGGTAAATAGGAGAAAACTTTCCATAAAATTAATTTTAGTGATAGAATCACTTTTCTGACTCCCAAAGTAGCAGTGATTGTGATAGATAGCAATTTTATCGGTTGATTATCGCGATTATATCGGTGAGGAATATCGGCTCTCAAGAATTGGACTACATTCTGCAATTACGAACTACGAATTCTGGCCCGGTTTAAAAACAACGTATGCGCCATTAGTTTCCCTGTGCACTTAAGTGTTTTTTCAGATGAGCCAGAATTTATTGTTCCAAATTGCAAAATGCAGTCCAATTATTTATCACAAACTAATAGCGGTAGACGCACGAATCGTGAGACAGATATGATTATATCCATAGATTATATTCATGTCATATAGAAATATATAAATATTCAAAAACATTAATAGTGAGGGAAACTTGGCTAAAATGATAATAGATAATCACTTTTTCCATTTAATTATTGTTATTATTGATGTAATTTTTTATCACAATGCAAAAATTCAAACACGTTCCCGCCACAAAAGAGGCTTTCAAATTACCCAGCAAGCAATGCTGCCGTGCTAAGGAAAAACGCCGTATGAACATTCGAGAGTTGCCAAACGTCCACGGATAAAATGCTTATTTCTGAGGAAAATTATGAATATTTTTCCTTGAAATTTTCAGACACTGTAGACCAAATTACAAACAAAATTATCCGAGAAATTGGCGGGAAAATATCCACAAATTTTCCTGTAAATTGGTGATTTGCCAGAGGAAATTCGGCAACGCCTGAAGGCTCATACGGCGTTTTTCCTCAGGACGGCAGAATGGGACTCGATACAGCGGCTCGATTTTTGAATTGATATCGAATAACCATGGTAAATAAAAAGCATTGCTAAGATAGGGATTCGTCGATTAGGATAATTTGATAACGATTCAAAAATCGAGCCGCAGATATCGAACAGTTGAGTTCTTAGCGATCGTAATAAAGCCTGCCATGTGCATGGCGCGCTTAAAAGCTTAAAAGGGAAGTGATTATAAAAACGGAGGACAATACTGTATTTTAAGCACATTCTCCCTTAAATGGACGTATTTCTGTCAAACGGAACTATGTGCAATATGACGTGAGCCCTGTTATACATGTATGCTTATGGGCCTCAGGGTTCATGTCTTAATGCACATAGTTCCGTTTGACAGAAATACGTCCAAATGATGATCGATCCGTCAAAATCCCTACATATTAGCTTTTAGTATTCGCAGCGTACTGCATGTGGCACTATGACACCAATGAAGATGACGGACAGAAAAATACCTCAATTTTCGGTTTCAAAATTGATATGTTTGTTTAACACCTTGGCTGTAGATATTTGTCATATTTCTCTCGGAGGAGAAATGGTAAATGGGTTACTAATGGTAAATGGGTAATGGTAAATTTTGTTTCCAAGAACAGTCCATCGATAGGTACATTGAAAAATCAGAGCGGCTTTTGTCCGAGTCCCTAACTCAAGGCAAAAACCGCAACAAAGGGATTGTCCAACGACATTTACGGTAAATCTACTCCAATGCTATTTTTGCATGCGAAACGATGTATTACATTTAAAGGTATGTAACATCACTACTGCAGAATGTGTACCTATGTTACTTCTAAACACACACAAGTATCACCCCGCGTACGATTCTGTTACATGACTGTGGGTAAATGTAGTAGCATATTGATGTGTTTTGCCCCATGTTATTCACAAAAGGAATGCACTTAAGTTACCCGCTGTATCTTCAAAACGCAGTTCTGTGATAAGGCGGATGAAGGGAAAGGCGTTGTTGCTTTGCATAGGTTACATATGACAGAGGTATGGCGAATGCAATAAAATACAGATAAAGTATGGGAGGAGATAGGGGCTAAGAGTACCTCTGTCCATAAATTAAATGACAAATCGCTGATGAAGCTATAAAATTCAATAGTCCAGTTATCGACGTTGAAAATGTCCTTTCTACTCGGACTATAATGAAAGGAAATCAACTATACGAACTTTTTAAGATGTTGCTTGATTCTTCCTTGAACCTCATACCGAAATCTTCAGTATTTCCATACAAAAATATCCGGTAGTGATACTCTTTTTAATATAGATACATAATTCTTTAAAAAATTGTCATTGAATTAATGCGTTAGTGAAATTCACGTGGATCACAAAGAGCGAACCAATCATAATTTCCACCTAAATTATGGGTGATTTTCTCAGATCTTTTGCTCCATATATGTCAGGCAAAAAATGAATTAACACCATTTTAAACATTTGAAATCGTAGCAAAAATTAGAGACACAGCAATGTAGTTTCAACGTTAAAATACGCAATAATATCACTGAATTCGCATATAAGGGCTTTCTAGTAAGTCAGGTGCCTGCCCATCATTATATTCTCTACGATGATCCGGGACCTTTCCCCTTTCATCGTTTTTTGCCCATAAATTATTAATTTATAAGGATTTTTTCGCATAAATTACTTCCAATTTCGCGTATTTGCATGTTTGCACGCTAAGATCTCCTCCCAACCCGTCATTTCTAACGCACCGTAACATAGTTCAAGATTCTTTCCTCCGATGTGTAAGAAGTTATTTTTAACGGTCTGTTTGACATTCTTTACTTTTTATTTTCTTATTCCTCTTTTTTCGACATCGCAAGTTCAGCATTTCATCGTGAGGTCATGGTAGGTACCAAACTTCCAAAATTGACAGATATGCCCCTAATGACAAAAATATTCAAGTGATCTCCCTACGTAAATATCTCCCGCACGTCAGAGAATCTGCCAGTGCGTTATCTAATGGAATATTATTCATGTACTTACAAGTATTTATTTTACCTTTGTTTATCTACAATTAATTATCTACCTTGTTGATAGGTTGCCCGTCATAACCTCCGCTCAGCGGGCGTCTATTTTCAAGTAGTCGTGCCTATAAATATTCAATTCGAGCTGGCAATCCTACTTCGCATGTTAAGAGCCAATCAAGCGACTTACGTCTTGATCGACAAGTATGCGCACGGGGCTTAAGTATGTTGCAACTTGATCGTGCGATTAATCGGTGAAAAGAATTTATTTCCTGAATACACTAAGCGTGAGTTTATTTTGTCGAATACATCTAGATCTGAAGTTGGTGCGTGAACATCAAAGATTTCGTGAGTATCGAGGATTAACCTCCCAACAGATTCAGTGAAAAAGTGATAAACCAAGAATACTGGGCGGTAGCCCTCGCGTTTAACGATTAAATTCAAAGTTAAAATCGAGTTTAAAAGTCCGGGCAAATGAAACATACAGGGAAAACGCGAAAACATGTTTAGAACCAATGAATGTGCCCATCCTCAACTGAGATAAAAGTTAACAATAAAAGTAGGAATAACAAGAGCACTGATTTCATAAGCTCAAACTGTAAAATGTCTTGTTAAGAATTAAAGCTTTTCCGCCAGTTGGTGATAGGCACAGAGAGTATTCCCAGGGCTCTTTAAAGAAGGATAGCGAGAAGGGGTTCTAATAAATGGCCAAACATTTTTCATAGAAAAGGGAGGTCCATTCTGTAAACCTTTGGATCACAAAACGAACATTTTTGGGGGAAAATTGCACGGAAAAAATTAAATTGCTGATTTATTAATTTTAAACAAATTCTAAATCAAATTCAATTCTGCAAATTCCATTTCTAATTGCTGAACAAAGTGACTGCAACGTTTCAACGTAGATTTTATAACAAAAAAATTCTACCTTAGCCACTGTTGTAAGCTAATTTAATCACGGGGGGTGTTAAAGTAGCATTTTTTGTTGTAAAATGTACATTGAAACATTGCAGTCACTTTTTTAGTAATTGAATTGTTAAATAAGCAATTTAATTTTTTCCGTGTAGCGTAAAGGGGTCCAGAGTCCCTTAATTTTCCCTGGTTACACTAGCAGATATTGACATCCACTCATTCCTCAGACGTCCGGGTTTCGTTTCTTGTGCGTTTTATTTAGTCCCGTGAAACACTTTGCAGCTGTGTCCACGTCCGTGCATTTATTCTCTGATAAAACTTAGAGGGGAAAAACAATTTCTGTTCTAATGTTGCATACCTCTAGAGGACTTTTTCGACTTTAAACTCCATTCGTGCGGCACAATGGTTTTCCACGAACTTTTGCTGAGCGCCTGCTTTTCGCTGATTGCGTTCCTCGTTTACCTGGTGATTCACTACTACAGGAGCTACACAACCTGGAGCAGAGAGGGATCGCGATTGCCTTACATCCCTTTCCCTCGAGACTGCGTTTTTTACCCCATCCAAAAGTCTCTGACCCTGCAGAAGTTTTACAATGAGCTGGCACCACATCCAATCGGAGGATTTTACAAAATGTCACGGCCGTACCTCCTCGTTCGCGATCCGGAGCTGCTTCGTCGCATCCTCATCAAAGACTTCTCGCATTTCGTGGATCATGGCTTTGATATCGACGAAGGGTTGGACCCCCTCAATGCTCACATCTTCAATCTAGAAGGGGAAAGGTATGTAATGTTTTCAGCGTGCTTTTTCGCTTCGTGAGCTTATCAGTGGACTGATTATTGAAATTGCTATAGTTATGGCCGTAGATAAAGAAGACATAAAAAACATGAAGCGATCCTATTGGTCAAAGCGGGTGGTTGTTATAGACTAACCTACCCAAGTAGCATTTTTCAATGTAAAAGTTGCAACAAGTTAAAACAATGTTGGTATTAGTTGCAACTTTCGGTCAACTTTTGGTCGATAAGTGCCGATTTTCGGCGATCTGATCGGAAGACACAGTTGCAACCTGCTAAGATTGCAGAAGCGCTGAACCAAAGATGTTTAAAATCTAAAGATAGGCAACCAGCAATACTTTGAAGTTAAAACATGTTTCAACTTATTACAACTAGTTCCAACAATGATAGCTCCTTCGGGGGAGAGAGTAGGCAATCTGCACGTCAATCTATTGGTTGCAAGAATCAAACGATTTTGTTGCAAGTTGTTGCAACCTCTGCTACTTGGGTAAGTAGCATTTCTCAACGGAAAAATCGCTATACATTGCGATTCTATCTTCGATGAAATCAGCAGGATCATCAACATTTGAGCGATTATCCTCGATCTTATCGGGATGAAATCGCGCTTTTATCGCCCGACGCAATTTATTGCGATATTCTTTAAATAAAAATCACGATAAATGGCCGCGATTTAATGTCGATTTTATCGATGAAAATTGGTCACGATTTTATCGAACCAAAAATTGCGATATGTAGCAATTTAATCGCCATATATCGCAATTTTTAATGCGATAATATCTCAATATATTGCCACCGATTTAACCGCGATAACCAACCTATAAAATCGCTATTTATCGCGATCACTGCTACTTGAGAAGGGGGGAAATGATGGAGTTGCGAAAGGATCTCTCAAAGGTTACCGTTAGTTAGTTTATTACTTACCTCTTTAGCTCATTGTAACCACCAGCTTCCACTAGTAGGATCACTTCATTTTCAGTTTGTCTTCTTTGACTATCGCTTTGTCTATCGATTTTAAGAATCAGCCCGCAGTCTATCAAGGCTGTATTCATTGTTTCTTTTTGAGATATAGTTCTTCAGATCTTTGTCGATTGATAAGACAATCGATCGTTTAATTGACACAACCTGAATTTTAGAAAGTTTCATGAGAATGTTTGAGTATCCACGCTGTTGTCTGTCAGTATGTATCAAACTTTAAACGAGAAAAGTTTTTAAACTCTTTCCGCACATGGCGGGGCACCTACTTTTTTAAATTCATTTCTTGAAAGTATGGAGTGAACTAAGCTCCTAGGAATTTTCCCAGATTTTTTAAACCCTAAATGGCAAAGTAACCCCGTTTATAAAATGCCAAAAATGGGGCAGGTTGAAAAGGTATCTTTGGCGAGCGCTGATGATGAAGCCAGGCCAAGCAAGGGAAACGACGTTTGCTGATTGGCTGAACTCATAGTTTGGAATCTCATTGATACGTCAACTTGACTGTTGGCTTGTAATTGATCGGATTTTACTTACCTTAGAAATGATTTTTTGAAATTTTTAATAAACTTTTGTGGGTTTTCACGATATTTCACGCCAGGAAAACTATACCACAACCCTGCAAAAATGTCCTGCCTCAAATCCATTTTTCTACACTTAATGATAGGCATGTGGATTGTTGAGGCAAATCAAACGTTATTTATACCACGCCCTGGTAAAAATTGGCGATAGGAGCTGCGTTTCAAAATACCATAGGAGTTCATATAGCCGACTGAAGAAGGCTATTGAAAATCATATAGCTGGCTGTAGAAAGCGGAGCAAATCATATAGCCGGGCTATACGAAGCTATAAAAAAAGGATACAGTCGGGCTATAATTCCTATCGCCGGGCTTTACATTTTATCGCCATTGGCTATAAAAGCCTATAAGAAATTGTGTAGAGATTCGTGTGCTTTGGAAATCATTAAGTTTGATACGGAACTACCTTAATATTTGCAAAACATACGCTATATTTCCTTTAAAACATATTTTTTTCATCAATTAAAATGAGAATAATCCATACAGGATGTGCAAACATTTCAAAATCATGAGTTGAATAACGCTGACTCCGCGAGATTAAGTATTAGAGAATAGCACGAAGCGGAGCGGCGACGCACTGGCGCCTACAAACCTAACAGGGATACTTCACGCATTGCGCAATGCGTGAAGTATCCTTGTTAGGTTTGTAGGCGCCAATGCGCGTTTCGCGCTCTCTGCCCGCCTGCCGCAGTGTGCCACGGCGTCTGAAGCAACTATTTCACACCAGAGGTATTGCACAGTATCATAAGAATGACAGGCATCCTTCAAAAGTACGGAGCTTTCCTCGCAAGATATATCAAGATACTACGGCACAAAAAGAGAGCGGTAGTCCAAAAACTCACTAAGTCCTAGTATCCGTATTTAGTAACGTTTAGCATAAACTTTATCGTCTGGATGTTGCTTAATTGCCATCAGCTATAAAAGGCTATAAGAAATTGTACAGCCGGCTACAGAAGCTATTGGAAATCTTGCAGCCGGCTTTAGGTCTATGGTATTTTGGAACACAGATTCTACTGCGAATTTTTACTAGGGCGTTTAGCAGAAAGGAACCAAGCCACATAAGCTATCGCCACATTTCACTGGGAAAATTACATTTTTCACAAGCGAGCGTTTGTGCGGATTCCTGTAAAGAACCTGCCTCGTACTATGCAGGAAATTCACTGAAATTTGCACAAAAATCAACACAACCGTTTTCATGTAAGAAATAAAATTTCCCAAATGACAATAGCTGATGTGGTTTGGTTCCTTTTCTGCTTGATGCGGTCCATTTTCTCCGTATGTGCCATAATCCAATGATCTGAGGGCCAGCTGATATTTTGTGACAAATTCGTGACACAAGTTTTGACCATTAAAATCTGCACAGACATGGAAAATGGTTGTCTGCTACAAATCAGCACACCCTACATGGTGGCAGACATTCATTTCCCGTATCAATACATGTGAGGCTATCAAAATTGGACGTATTTCTGCCAAACGGAACTTAAGACGAGTAGGAAAGATGGGATGTGCTCTAGAGAGCTGCATTAGAAACCATGTCAAAGTGGGCGTGATTCCTTCTGGAGAAATGGAAAAGCGGGATTTTACATTCCGCCAAACAGAGCTATGTGCCAACTGAATGCGGCATTCATGAGCCGTGGGAATGGGAAAAGAGCGTTGTAGACAGGGCTCATAAGTTAAAGTCGACAACGGAGTCGGCTTCGTTGCCGCTGACGTCACTGGCGTTTTATAATTCCCTTGCACTCTTACGGTCCTCAACTAACGAGCACACCCCTTATTTCCCACCTGCCTCTGGTTCCGTTTGGCAGAAATAGTTCAATTTATAAGAGGTTAAAACTTGTGTTACGAGTACTTTGTCACTAAATGTTTTCTAGCTCGCGAAGTGCAGTACTGCCGTGCTAAGGAAAAACGCCGTATGGGCCTTCAGGCGTTGCCAAATGCCCCTCGAAAAATCACTAATTTTCAAGAAAATTTGTGCATATTTTTCTTCCAATTTCTCGGATGATTTTTTTCATAATTTAATCTAAAAAGTCTGAAAATTTCAAGGAAAAATATTGATAATTTTCCTCAAAAATAAACATTTTATCGAAGGAAACTTGACAACTCTCGAATGCTCATACAGCGCTTTTCCTTAGTACGGCAGAATAGGACTTATTTCTGCCAAACGGAACTATGTGCATTGAGACATGAGTCCTGAGACCCGTAAAAATATATGCTTAACAGGGTTCAGGTCATAATGCACATAGCTCTGTTTGACAGAAATACGCCGAATGTTCAATTCTCCTGATTGGGATATTGGCGGATCCAGCACATTGGCAACACTGTTTTTCCCCCCCATTTAAACCTATGAAAATATATCGATTCTTGGAGGGGCCAGGTGCCCGACAAGAATCGATTATTTAACATAGGTTTAAAAGGAGGGCATCCGTTGTTGCTGAATTGCTGGATCCGCCCCTGATTGGGGAATATACAGGGTTATTCAAAAGTCACGCACCACTGGCCATAAATTTAGTTCTAATTAAGATATCAACTTGCGGTTTGTGACGTTTTTCCTCATATCGAGTGGAAAACTTTTTTAGCTACTCTCCAGTTTTTGACCCCCTCAGGGGGCATGGGGGGGGGGGTAACTAAAAATTTCAAATGGCTAAACCCCCCCCCCCCCCTCATGGTCAGTGGTGCTTGACTTTTGAATAACCCTGTATTTGAATGGGACAGATGGAGGGCGATCAGACAGAAGCTGACGCCGATCTTCTCCGGGGCCAAGATGAAAGCGATGTGGCCGCTGATGATGGAGTGCGAGAAGGTGCTGACGGGGCACCTGGACCGGCTCATCGAGTCCGGCACCGAGTTCGAAGTCAAGGACGTCATGAAGAAGTTCGCCATGGACGTCATCGGGACCTGCGCCTTTGGGCTCCGCTGCGACGCCATCCAAGACCCCGAGTCCGAGTTCCGCAAGACCACCGAGACCGTCCTCCGGGAGTCGCACATCTTCTTCCTGAGGAGTCTCCTCCGCTCCATGGGCCTCAACCTCGTTCGCTTCCTCAAGTGGAAGAGGATCGACAAGTCCGTCGACGACTTCTTCTTCTCGCTCGTCAGGGAGTGCACCAAGATGCGGGCCAAGAACCAGCACACCCGCAATGATCTCATGCAGCATCTCATCAACCTCCAGCACGAGGAGCAGGAGGCTCTCAAGAAAGATAATAGTCAAGCAGGTTAGTTAAACGAGAAAAAACCCTAAAACAAGCGGGAAAGTTCTAATACTGTCGTATTAGAAAAGCACTCAGGTGTTAGTCAATGTATTTAGTGAAGAAAGGAAGTATAAACTCTGTCTACTTGGCTGGGTAATGGAAATAAAACATCAGCTGATAGCAAACAAAGGTTACCAAGGAAACCGTAAACGCTTATTTTTGTTTCCCGAAAATGAGCTCACCGTTGAGCTCATCAGGCGCGTTTTTTTAGGCTTCATTTAAGATCAACGATCAATTTCGATAAGAATTACTCTACCGCTAAGAAATTTTCTTATAGACAAACGATCGAAACTACCTGCGCATTACGTTAAAAGCATAAAATACAGTTTTCACAGCTTTATTTATTTTAAAAATGGACCCCCCCCCCCAAAAAAAAGCCCACAAATCGATGAGCTGGTGCGCCATTTAAACGCATTAGCACTAGTATACTAGTACTCAGAGGCAAGTCAAAATCAAAAATCGCTGCCTATCGGCTGAGCGCTTAAAAGAATGGCCCGAAACTGTATGTAACAAAGTGGAGAAATCTGTCGTGCAACGTAAAAATGCCGTAAACGCCATTTTGCATTTTTGGAAACAATGTATCATAGCAGAAAAATGTGTGTACCTTCGGACAATGGTTTTACAAAATTCTCTCGCAAATACTATCAAGAACTTAACCTGAAAATTTGAGGTGCATGGGTACAACAGTTTTTATTTTATACAGTGTTAAGTTCAAAAAAACGAGGGAAAATCTTAATGGATTTACGGCGGTCTTACTTAGCACGGCAGAAATTATGCTGATTCTACACCATTTCGTGGGGAAAACAAAGCCGAGAAATTCCAAAAATACCATTGGAGTCAAATAATTTTAACTCTAACGAGTTACAAAACTGAGGAAGGAGAATGTTCAGCTCAGGCAGTTTGCATTGGAATATTAAGTTGAAGTCGCGCCGAGGTATCTATAACGTATATAATTTTACTATAATAAATTATAATTTTTGGAATTTCTCGACTTTGTTTTCCCCACGAAAGTGTGTGGACCCAGCAACATTTCTCCAACTTGTTGCAGGTCAGTTATACAGGATGACCGAAAGTTAACGGACTTAACTTTCAGGATTGATTTTTCGGCTCAAAATATGACTATTTTTACACATGCACATATACCCGCAAACGCTCTCTAATTGAACTATATGCCCTTTCAAAGTTGCCATTTTTTTTCTTTCAAATTGATGTAACTCCTCGTAATTTTGTCGTAAGTGGCTGAAACTGTGTTTTAGCGCACTGTTCATTTTTTGTGTTTTCAAGGACCTACGTTTTCGGAAAATGACGTCACGAGCGTTCCCGAATTTTAAAATTGCGATAAATATTTTCGAAAACGAATTACAGCACGTGAAAAAGCGCAAAAATAAAGGTTACCAAATAGTGCACAACATTTTCCAGAAACGCGTCATTTCGACGCAACAGGCTTTAAAAAAGTTTCATATTTTCAAATCCTCTTGCTGGGTAGGCAATTTTTACTGTAGGAACTGTCAGAAAAATTGCCTACCGAGAAAGGGGCTTCAAAAATCCCAGAGACAGAAAATCCCGAAGCTTACGCGACAGCTCTACAGATAGGTTTTCTCAAAGGTTTCGTACATATGAACTTGTTCAGAAAAATTTTCCTTATGAGATTACATTTTGCTAAAAAAAAAAAAATAAATAAAACAAAAAAATAAACATATAGAAAATAGCACATTCTCCAAGAGAGTCAAAAACACTTAATTGACAACAGAATCTTTTGTGGTGGTGGTAGATTCATCTGTACCTCACCTTTGTAATCAGTCTTAAACTGTCAATAATTTTCTCCCCTATAATTCCAATTTAGATCGGGGCAATTTACGTGAATGCGTACAGTTCACATGGTTTGTATTCTAATGTTTCCTTTGTCTCAGAGCCGTTGATGACGGATTCAGTCGTAGCCTCTCATGCGTTCGTGTTTTTTGTGGGTGGTTTTGAGACGACATCTGGTACGCTGTCGTTCGTCTTTTACAACTTGGCCTTACATCCTGAGGTCATGGAAAAGTGCAGGGCGGAGGTCAGAGAGGTGCTGCAGAGACACGGTGGGACTATGACCTACGACTCCTTAAAAGACATGACTTACATACAGTGCGTGATAGACGGTAAGAAAATCAAAATTCTGAGCACGGTCAAAATTTTATGTGAGATCAGCCTTAAAATGTATCCAATGCAGGTCAATTTTCTAAAATTGTACAGGAGAGGTCCCTCAAAACCTATCTCTATAGTAAAAAGTCCCAGAATTCTTCTGGGAAAATAGAGACCAAAAGCCATCCTCAGAAAAGTGCTCGATATTGCTCTGGCTACATCTATTACAAAGACCGCATATAATTAAATATTTTTCTATTCGAAAAAAAATCATTGATACCAACTGGAACTCATGGACTTCATTAAAAAGGTTGTTTGTATTTTTGTATTTCGATGGCTCAAGTACGAAACCACGCATCTTCATTGCGGTATTTCAAAATCTCTGCTATTATTTTATATTTTCGAGGAAAAACAAGTCATCTGTACGGCTTGAAATTTATCCAAAATTGTCTGCTAATAGAGAAAACAAATCGAGGAAGTTCCCAAGAAATTAAGTTGACTTTTCCACACAAAAAAAAATAAATAAAAATAAATTATGACAGGAAATCTGCGACATCACATATGAAGATGCGTGGTTTCGCACTTTGGTCATCAATTTTTGATTTACTTTTCATAAAAGTTGATATAATATCCATGATAAAAAAAGAACAGAGGACAGATTATACTAAAACGGAACTACATCTTGAAAAAGCGCTGCATCTCAAAAGTTTCCATGACTCAAAAGATTAACCATGTTGATAAAATTCACAGAGACTCTTCGTGTGTATCCGAATGTGGGTTGGTTGGAGCGAGTATGCCAGGAACCATACGAGTTGCCTGACGGATCATATACGATCAAGAAAAATGCGCGGTTGCTGCTCCCAATTTACGCTTTTCACATGGATCCAAAATATTTCCCGAACCCTGAACGCTTTGACCCGGATCGATTCAGTGATGAAAACAAGAATAAGATAGTTCCAGGCACCTACTTCCCATTCGGTGATGGACCACGGTCATGTATAGGTAAGAGATTCGGAGCCTCGTTCACATATTGTACTGCTGTACTATCCATGATCCATGGATTCTGCCTCATTTGGCTCTGAACTAACTGTAGAATGATGCATATTTCTAAGTGGACTTCTTTTTAATTCTTCCGTGAAAACAAATATGCTATGTCCATGAAATGGCCTCGCTAAACTCATCATTTTCAGGTTGGAAAGTATTGGGCATGCGGTCCACATTTTAAAAGGGCAACTTTTTGATACATTTTAGCAATCAAAGTGTTTTCCGGAAAATTGACAATTTTATATGCAATAAAAGTCAGTAATAGTTAACTTCATCGGCAAAAACGGGGAAGCCGGAAGTGAACAAAACATCCTCAGTCTGTGTCTTATACAACGCAACACTAGGCCAACTGCATGAAAACGTTTGAATGCAACTATTTGAGCTCCATGGATGTGCGTGTTGCATACGCACAAAAGTGAAGGCGTTTTGACTCGCTAAGCACTCACTTCTTCACCTGCGGCACGGCGCACAGTGGAACGAGCTCATATTCGAGGCTGGTCATGAAATTTATGACTAAAATTGCAAATTGTTATGTTTATTTCGTCACGTTTTAAATTTTATGGGGTGCCTCTAGTAGGAAAGTTCACGAGAAAACCATTGGAATCACTTTTGAAATCTCAAATAATCGTGTAAACGGAGTTATAAGCGTTTAAAGTTTCCAAATTTTGTCCGACCTCTCCCAGTGACTCGATCTACTGTCCGGCGGTGGCGGCGGGTCCAATATGCCAGTTTGGTTTCAACTGTTGGATACATAGCCTCACTACTTTTTATTGAAAAACACATGAGCTAAATAGTCTAGAGAGGACTCTCTACCATTGGCCACCGGAAATTTTTGTTGATGCTTGTCAAAACAATAATTGTCAATCATTGGGCTGTTTTCTCACTAAACCGACAAGAAAAATGAATGCGTTATGTGCATGAGTTGCGTGGTTGAAACCATTTTTTCCTAGTGTAAAATATAAGAGAAAAACCCATCCTATTCCTCTTGTCATAAAATATACATAATTTTCTTGATGTCCATGGCTGCAATTATTGAGGTCTCCCCGACATCAAGTACATTTAATGCATATCCTCTAAATCCACATTCTACTTGATGAGCATGCATTTATTTTTCTTTTTATCTTCTTTTTTCTCTTTTTTTAAGATTCGTTTAAATTCTTAGTTATTGTACTTTTTCCAGGACTGCGGTTTGCTCGTATGGAAATGAAAGCGGCCATCGCCTCTTTGATAATGCGTTATGATATCGAACCATCGCAAAAAACGGATGTTCCGGTGCAGTTCGCCCCTACGAGTATGTTGATATCCGCCTCGAATGGAATCTGGCTCAAGTGGAAGAAACGCAACGTATAATCTGCGGTCTACTCGCAAAAAAGAAATACAAATGGTGAGCTTTGCGACAAAATAATCCATGGTAAAAAGCGCGTTCTGAGAACGATGCCTTTTTGAAGTTTTCACTGTCAATTTCTGGCCACTGACTGTGAATGACTCACATCGGAAATTGGACGCTTGGATCAAAGTCAAAGACTATTGACTGAATAAACGACCATTGGTAAAACTGCAAATGCATTTTTCTCAGAACGTGATTTTTGCCATGGGCCCTTTTCCGGAAAGCTCATCCTAAAGCTCCTAAAGCTTTGGAAGTGCTAAAAATGCCAATGAATGAAAGTTGAACCCGATCTGTTCGGCTAAAACTTCTGTCGGTTGTTATATATACTGCCAATATCTAAAATAAATGCAGAACTCACATTTGTGGGCTTTCAAATAATAATGATCATGGTTTTAAATTAAAAATGATAGTAAGGGAAATATTTTCATTTATACTAAGGTTAATGGAATATTTGCCGTATTAACACAATATTTTTCAAATGTGTAAATAAATGACTTCTTATGACTGTAACGTTTATATTGTTTATTATTAGACCGCATGATACCAAAAGACATGACGTCACTGAAAAGGACACCGAAGTTGAAACTGCAAAAACGCGTATCTCGGTTTGCAACGCTGCAGACTTCCTGTTAGTTATAATCTTTTCTTCTAGAGAAAAATATATGACTATTGTTTTTTGAAGTCATGCTTGTTATCACTTTTCAGCGAGAAGCATATTCTATGAAAAATTCAAGCAATAGTGTTGGTTTATCCTCTTTTGATAAAATAAAACGGGAACGAGGATTCTGAAACACTGAATACGAGATATTAAATATGACTGAAAAGAAAATGAATCAATACTATATAGACATAAAAATAGTAGGGAGTGCTAGGGTTGGAGTATTTTGAAGAAGGCAACCAACCTGAGATCAGCTACTTAATTTTAAATATTTTTTATTCAGCAAAAAGGAAGGAAAGCATCAAAGAATGCAGAAATTCTACACAATTTTTGTCAGAAAGGTTGTAATTGTCCAGCCAACCTGCGTAAGAGTCCAATCAAAAACTGAGAATCTCACTACAGTGGGCACAAACTCATTCGAGCACAATATTTTCCCTCAAAGAGATTCGCTGTTTGATGCAACACTATAGTTACAACCATTCAATTTTTGTCCAACTGAAACCGCGAGAACTCCCAAATATCTTTTTGCAGATTGTGCGGTCCAATGTGATGCGTCACTTAAAATATTAAAATGAACTTGTTTATTACGATTGAAGCATAATTTTGTTTTTCTCAAAAACTGAGGCATTAAGTTTATGTTTACGGCAATGAGCCCGACCTCCCTTTACTTACTTTTTTAATTAGTCAAAATCTTTTGAGGACCCTACTTCTCGAACAAATAATAGGTAGTCTGTAGCCAAGGACCAAAATTAAACATTGTGAGGGTTATTTACAGGCACAACGTTTTACTGGTACGAGCGAAAAATTGCCTTCATCATTTTGGGTATGCAACCCCCTGACGATCGTGTCTCAATAGTTATCGCTCAAACCATCGAGGGCGCTTCTCGCCGCTTAGAGGAGAGTTTAATAAATGATATATTGTTAAAACGCCAAAAAATATTAAACCATAAGTGTTCTCAATTTAAAGTTTGCTTATTAAAAATAATGTTTGAAACAATTAGTTTTTTGATGATATCAATACAACTTAACGCCCTCTTTTAGCCCGGACCCATGGATTGGCTTATTAGAGAATGCTTCCCAGGAAAATCTCAAACACCTACATTATACAACCCAATGTGACAATGTAGACGCATAGACGCAAAAGTGAGGACATTGACAAAATCGACCATTCTTTACATTCATGCATGTCGTCAGGACACTCTATCACGCAACATAACCAATGATGATCCAGTTCGAGTGCAATGTCTCCGGAGACGTGTCTCCTGTCTTAGAAGTGCGGAGGTGACCAGCGCACAGTGATGCGCGTCAATCGGAGAGGTCGGACATGGTGCTGACACCTAAAAATCTAATATCTTTGTTAATACAAAACGAAGATATTTAAAAGCAGCTCCATTGATTTTTTCGTAAAATTGCCTCACGGAACCTCCCATTAAAATATATATTGTGCTAGAATGAAAATTCAAATTAACAGTAATAGTAAGAAATTTCATTCCCGGCGTCTTCGAATGGTAACAGACTTTATGTCCACTTTTTTTACGTCCACAGACTTTTCGTCCACAATTTTTACGTCCACAGTTCTAAAGCTTCACAAGTTTCACTATTTTTCATCACTTCAAAAGGGAATAATCAATGCAGAGAGTGCAAACATTTCAAAATCATGAGTTGAAAAACGCTGACTCCGCGAGTTTAAATATTAGAGCCTAACACAGAGCGGAGCGGCGTGTTAGCAGCTCAGAACGCTCATAGGCGCCTACAAACCTAACGGGATACTTCACGCATTGCGCAACGCGTGAAGTATCCCGTTAGGTTTGTAGGCGCCAGTGCGCGTTCTGCGCTGCTAACACGCCGCTCCGTAACGCTTTAAGCAACTATTTCGCGTCAGAGGCATTGCGCAGTATCCCACAAGATTGAAGGCGCACGAACTAACTAGTTAAAGAGGACTTTCAATTTTGACAGCATCTGTTACTGAAAAACATTTAATTTGGCATTGGAGCGTTTCCTAGGCTCCCGCTTTGGTTTTCATCTTATCATATCTGTACAGTGTACACATGAACATATGTTTTTATCTGCTATTAGAGTCTGTTCTCTTTCATGACTTGATTCATGAATGAAATGTTTTTAAGAATGAAGGTAGTAGTAGTATGCATTTATTTTTGAGGTGGTTCCTGTCATTTAAATGAGAAGAAAAAAATGCGGACATAACATGTCCACAATTTGGACAATTTTGGACATATTCATTGTTGACATTAAATCATGTGGACTTAATAAAGACGTTTAACTTTTAGTGGACATAAATAGCGGTGGACATTTATTTAATGGACGAAAGGTAGGTCGACATAAAGTCCTGGAAGCCTTCGAATAGCTCATCATTGTGCGGCGCAAGGTGCAACGGCCTCGTGGTATTGTTTCGAGAAAAAACTAACGTTCGGTAAACTAATTAACACCTCCCTGAAAATAGAGCAAGTTCCACAGCTCTCGGCGGTCAGTCAGTCAAAGCCTCTTACCCTAACCATGCGGTTTTGTATTGGAATTTCCGTGATTTCCGCCCCCTTCCTGTCAGGACTACGAGTATCATGACACAACATGAACGGATACCTCACTTTCTGCGTCATATTGGGGTGTATTTTTGTTGTGGTTCTTCAGTTCCTACTCAGCCCCGTTGAAGATCTATCTGAGACTGCTCTTACAGCAGATCAGCCTGGGAAAGCTGACACTCGGCAGCCGAAACGGCGAGTGAAAAGGTACCTAAATCTACCCGAGGGAGCTTCAGTTCAGGTGAGTGTGGTGTTCTGCAAACGTTACCTTCTAGGACTTAGTATGGAATACTTAAAATATACACTGAAAAAAAAGATTGGTAGAATTTACCATTCCCTCGCGCTGTGTGAAATACAGGTATAAATGGTGATATGATAATGGTAATAATGGTATAATATAAGATAATAAATGGTAAATTCTACCAATCTTCAAGTCGATCGATTCTGCCAGATGAATGGTTACCTGTACCAGTATATAGTAACGTTCACCTTCCTTCTGCCAGATTGTATTCTGAATTGACGCTGTGTGAAATACAGCGTGAAGGAATGGTAAATTCTACCAATCTTTTTTTTCAGTGTACATGCAGTGATCACTAACTTCATTTGGAGAGGGCAGAGAGAGAAAGACATTTGGACCGCGTTTAAGAAAGGAACCAAACCACTATAGCTATTGCAAATTTAACTATATAGGCAATTTAATTATTTACGAGAGATTTGTGTGCGGATTCCTTTGAAAATTTAAAGAAATTTGCTTCGTACTATGGGGAAAATTCGCGCACAAACGTTTTCATATAAAAAGTTGGCTTTTCCAAATAAATTTTGCATTAGCGGATGTGGCTTGGTTCCTTTCTGTCTAACGCGGTCCAATTGCCTCCACAGTTTCATTTAAAATTGCACCCTTTTTCGGTCAATTCTATTTATTCGATTGATTTTGGTAATATCTGGTCGATTTTAGGACATTTTTAAATATTTCTTAGATTTTTTCCTTACCCCACCCAAAAAATGTGCCTTTTCTCAACAATTTGTGTTTCCGATGAGATTAGTTTCAAATGGACGTAGGTATTCATGCTGAAAGTAACTATGTTACTCGCAATCCCTCGATGATATAAATTTGGGTCCTTTATTGTGAGGAGAAATATAAAAGTCAGAAAAAAACCAAAATTTTTAATTGAGTTATATTGAGCTCTAATCTTGCCGTCGAAACTACTTTTCGCTACGTTGGCATGATGAGACAAGACATAGCTTTAGCTCTGCCACGTACTTTATCGAATTCCGATGTTATTTTATTGCAGACATTCACCCCTAACCCCCCCCCCCCCCATTACTAAACATTTCTCTTGGATGCTATTGGTCGCTAAATTTTATATTATGTATTTAAGATCCGTTAATTTGATTGTTATTCAGCTGGTGTACTGTTTTTTAATGACGATACTTGGTTCTAACCAACAACTGACCTTTGGTATAAGTTTGGGTATAGCATATGAAGTGCCTTCAAATATTGGGAATATCCTTGCTGGTACCAGAACGCAGCACAGGCGTGACAAACGCTCTCTTTATCCAAAAATTGCTGTTTTTATTGATAAGTGAGTACATTTAAAAAGTACGATATTACTTTGCCGCAAATTAAAAAAATCAATTTTGTGGTACGTGTTAGTCGAAAAACCTAGACAATTTGACATAAAATGACTATTGATTGACTTACTTACTTTCTTTTTCGCCCGATGAATTTTTCGGTTGTCACTATTTAAACTTAAACGATGGCCAATTCGACTTCTGTGGAAGTCATCATCAGGTAATTAATAACTAACAACGAAAATAAAAACAAAAACCGAAGCTAAAAACTGACGTTAAAATTCCACGTATTATCGCCGGCGACGCGTCGCGATACTAGTCAGTGCGATATCTTGCCGGTGATCAGCTGACTGTGTTGCGTCACGGAGGAGGGCGGGGGGGACGAACCGAAAAATTCATCGGGCGAAAAAGAAAGTAAGTAAGTCAATCACATAGTTCCCGATAAAGAAAACAAAGGATTAGTAAAATGACTATGCTTACCCGTCAAATATTTTTAAATTAAGATTCATGTTTACCAACGAGGCAAGCCACATGATTCACTCACATGTTTTTCAGGAGCAAAGATGGCTGTAATATTGATGCAAGTTCTCTGCAAGACTTTTAAAATTGATGTTTGAATCGCCTCGAACGAATGTTTTAAAAATATTATGAAATTGGCAGAACCTGCAAATTCGGGTCAAGTGAAAAACACAAAATCATGTGCGGTGGCATAGTATGAGATCTGGATGGGTGTTTCAACAGTTGCCTATACTAGCAACTGCAGGCAATCTGAACGTGGAACGGATATCGAAAGACGTTAGTCTGACAACGACAAACAAACACTGCCCTCCTACCTCTAAATTGATTCAATTCCTCAAATATTCTTCTTAAAGAAAGATAAATGAATCATTAAACATTTAATTGACAATTTTATCGAAAAATAATTTCTAGAGTCTCGAACGAATCGATGTCAATTGGCCTGTTGCAAACTTTAACTAGAGCAAAAATAAGAGTTGTTTCTTATAGATAATGCCTCAAAAATTACGATGAGCGCATCGGCAAAGTCTGAAATGCACTTATAACTTCACAATCTGCGTAAGAAATTTGCGGTTTTTTGAGCTTCCCGCTTCAAAAACGATACTACGGCACAGGTGAACATTTTGTCAGTGGAGTCGCTCCATCGTCGGCAATATTCATCATGGCCGACGCTTGCGCGGTTCCGCGTGTATTTCGAGGAGAGTTCAAGGTCAATCAAGGCGGGCGAGAAAAATATGAACGTAAACACGCCGATTGTTATCTGGTCTAATCCTGTTCAGGTGTTATCTCGTACCATCACACGTGTTTTGGCGGATTGGCGTCGGCCATGATGAGTATTGCAGACGATGGAACGACTCCTCTAACAAAATGTTCACCTGTGCCGTAGTATCGTTTTTGAAGCGGGAAGCTCAAAAAACCGCAAATTTCTTACGCAGATTGTGAAGTTATGAGTGCATTTTAGAGTTTGCCGATGCGCTCATCGTGATTTTTGAGGCATTATCTATAAGACACAACGCTTAGTTTTGCTCTAGCAAAAGTTTGCAACAGGCCCATTAAACAGTTGCCGTTTTAAAACTGTGGTAGCAATCCATTGAACTTATTCTTGAGTACTGTTCTTATGTACGTTCTATACTTAAATCAAAAATCATGCCACGGGCATTTAAAAAAGAGCGGAAAAATACATGCACGAAAGAACCCAAAGAAAACCGCACATTGCACATACTTAACAAAGATACAAGTAACACACGTGACATTAACATTAATTTTCTTTTCTTTTCGTAGGCTAGGCTACGACGGAGAAAATTGTGTGCACCGTTTTCTCTGTGAGACAAGACTGAAGGAAGACAAAAATTTGACACTGATAGAAAAATTGTTTCAAGTAATCTTTACGTGAGCTATATTTCTTCTCTCATTTTTAATTTTCAATTACACTCTGATATAATTATTCCGGATCTCTCTACTCTGTTCATGGCATACTATACTGAACGATAATCACAAACATCACATTGTATTTGATTTAAAATGAGTTCCTATCTTTTAATGCAAAAATTCTGTTAATATCAGGTAAAACTCATGTCGTTCCAATATGATATAGTCTTATCGACTCCAACCGTTTTGCGTGTTCATTCAACGGATCGATGATAGATGAAGTCATTTTTGTGTGAATATTTTTTGCTACTTCAAAATAACTCCTTTTCACATTCTAAGAAAAAATTCCACTCAGCTTTCCCTACTTTCTTTAAAAGGATAAATATGCGATGAAAATGTAGTAATGTTGCTGATACGCTCATTTCTAGTTCCATTGTGATACATACGGATCCAATTCTCTCCGGTGAAACGGATCAGTAGCGATGGTCAAAGATTCATGTTTTAAAGTTGGATTTTTGACGTCATCCACCGCGGTAGTGACACCCTTAGTTTTTTCCACACACGATTCTGTGACCAGCGCAACTGACCCATTAACTGAGGTAGAACATTGTCAATCCTTTACATTTTTCCTAGCTTGAAATTATTTTCTTTATTTTTCAGGTATCAGAAAGGAGAAGCATACGAACCCGTTGATAAATATGATACTGCTCATTCACAAGAAAATTGCTCTCAATATATGGACGTTTGTCCAATAACTATATTTTTACCAAAGCCACCTTTCGGTTAAGGTCCATTTCGTGTTCTTTACAGATATTACTGCAGTTAAATTATTCAATTGTAAAGCTTATACTTATCATTTTTGTGGATGAGAAATAATGTTAATAAAATTAGTTGATGTTTTGTCATTCAAATTTTTGTAATTTTCCTGAAGTTCTGTCGAATCTGAACTTATAACATAGTCCAAATAAGGTAAGAATGTGGCAAGTTTTACTTGCGTATAGGACGTCCAAAAGTTGCAATAAAAACTTGTGCGTTTGGGGTAAGGATGAAACCAAGTAAATCGATCAGAATCTTTATGTCGAAGAAGCATTTATGTATGGCGTGGTGTGGAATGATGATACGGTTATGGCTAAGAAATTAACAACGCCTTCATTTCAGATGTGACGCAATTTATAGAAGGCTGACATTGCGTTTGGTAGTCAGTATAGAGGTTTTCAGAATTTTGCCTCTCACTTTATTCTTTGAGAAATCACTTTGTTAGGCACTACCTACACGGTTATCTTGTTTCTTTTCTTTATTTCTTTTAAATTCTTAAAAAAAAACTATGTACTAGAATTTAAAACTATATAGAACGAGGATGATCAGTTATCCCTTAAATATAAAATTTCGACAGGGAATCCTTACTACCAACCAACCAACAATGGTTATTCCTGTTTCTTTAATTGCGAATAATTTTACGTCAACTTGCCTCTATCTCACTTTCCATCAACTTTTCTGTGCCAAAAATAAAAAAAAAAACGATAGTAATCATTCATAAAAATTCATTTATTCCCATGACGGAAGCATCGATTTGCATAGAGGTCTTCAAATCCATGTGTAAAACCAACGTAAAAATGAATTGAAGTTGAAATGGACATTGGCATCGTTGTTTAAATTGTGTGTAAGGTCTATCATTTTAATGGTGGGAAAAACTCTCCTAATTTAGAGTAGTTCATGTTGTCCACCGTCGGTGGACAGACTGTTGGACTCGTGGGATTTTCCGGGTGCTTAGCCACCGGGACGTCGTCACAAGTGACGTAAACAATCAACTTTTCGGCAGACTGTTGAATGTACGATGATCACCTCCTTGGTTCCACTGAGCATCATTAAAATTCGTAATGAAAACTTTTTAAAAACAAACAACAATTTCAAACACAAGAAAAAATGTAAACACAAGGACGAACCTGATTGAAATGGAGATGTCTGAAGTCATCTGAACAGCAAGAAAATAGCTTTTGTTTCGCATTACTTAGAGCCCGTCGGTCTAAGGAATACACATAAAAAAGACGTAAATCAGAGTGTATACTGAGGATCAAAGTATATGTTCGGAAAATTCCCCGAGTCAGGTTTTGCAAAATTGTTTTTCCTTCATTGATACAATGTATTTGGACGTGTTTCTGCCAAACAGAACTATATGCATCAAGACATGAGCCCTGAGACCCGTAAGGATATATGCGTAACAGGGCTCACGTCATAATGCACACAGTTCCGTTTGACAGAAATACGTCCATTTGTCGCCTTGCGAGTAAAAAAAATCGCATATCGGAAAAAATCTTTCAATCATAAAAAAAAGGTTTACGGTGGTGAGATGGACTTCAGTTTCTCAGCGCTTGCAAATAGAAGTACAAATGTAAGGTTTCGATCATGCTTAGTGGTCCATTTTACATCATAAGAAGCAAGTTTGTAGTCATGTGGTGTAAGTTTTGGCTGAGCAAGACGAGACAGCAAAACGCACCAGGCTCCGTATTAAACGCCTTTTAATTCCGCATGAAAAAGTACCAACAACCAGTACCAGTTTGTCGTAACAATTTTTTTCACCCGGCGTTTTCTACATATAGAATGAAATCAATATCTGTCACACACAGTTTTATCGATTCACGCATTATTTATCAAATTGCGTAAAACTACCTTTACACCCAAGGACTTAATGATGTTTGCTCTTTTTTTTCTTTTTTTTGCCTGGAAGCAACCTCAAGTTAACCTTTGCGGTATTATTTTTGCACTGAAATTAATTAGGGAACTGGCATTAATTTGAGAGTTTTCTGAACCAGCGTGCCATGAACAGGATGTTGAATGTGGTAGCCGATTTGTTCTGTGTCCAAGGTATCGCATATTTATTATTTTATTTTTGAGGTTCCAAAGAAGAGACAGTGGCATCATCCCCACAACAACCCTCATAAAAGGTAGAAATTTTAGGTCTCCCTGTGACACGTTTAAAAAGAGTTACGAGACGTACCCAACGCAATATCATCCCTGCACCGAATACTAATATCATCAATAATTTTTGAGACAGTAGACAAAAGTAGGGAGAAGAAAAAAATGCTCGAAACCCTAGCCTAGGGGTATGGCGAGCGCCCCTCTGTCTTAACTCTCCCCATAAACGTCCTATCACTGCAAAGCGTTAATTCTTTTTCGTAATTTGAACAACTGTTTGAACTGCAAAGCGTGAGTAATTTTTCGTAATTTGAACAACTGTTTGAACCGCAAAGCGTGAGTTCTTTTTTGTGATTTGAACAACTGTTTGAACTGCAAATTCTCTCCGTTCGTAAATTATCTTTTACGTTTCGAATCTTGCGGCGTGCTCCTGCTCTTTGTTCTCATCAATGCGATGATGAGATCTGCGAGCTTTTGTAGTGAACTCATTAATTTTGACGCCGGGTTTGCATGACGGCTTTGCACGTATTGTCGGCGTCGTGATGGACGTGAGAAGATGCACGCCTACGGTGAGCATCGATCTATTCAACGCTGAAAATTAAAATAATAATGCCCACTCGAAATGAATACGGTATAGATTTCGCGCGGATTGCTATAAGACCGTCCCGGCTAGGATGTCCAATTCAACGGAATTATTAGCGCGATGATGAGCCATTTTCAAAATCACTGAGGATCCTTTCGGAAAATAAAACTGGCCTGATATTCCCCCCCCCCCCCGATTTTTCTAGAAATAACAGAGAAAGCTTTTAAAGTAGCTGAAATAACATTTTATGAATCAATGTATCTGGGCTAATCTTGTCAAGTCATATATAATAGATGCAGTAATACAGAATTACAAGGAATTAACGAAAATTGTGTCATTTTATTGCAGAATATTATTATTAGTTTTTTTCTTACTTTTTTAAGATAACTTTCATAAATTACATAAGGCGCTAAGAGGGAAGGAATATTGAGCCTGCTGCCGTTACAGGGAGGGGAGAAAGTTATTGCCATCGTTACGCACTAAGCAACCCTCTTTACTCATAAAAAATAAACGAATTCCAGAATGTGTCATGCTCAATCATTCGACGTGGTTTGTCACACTATCATTAAAAATACTTCAAATTTTATCTAGTTATATATTCAACGTTTCATGACAACTTTTGGGATCTTAAGGAGAGGGAGTTGTCAAGCGTTGCTTAATTTTTAAAGGGGGTCCAAGGCTACGTGACGAAGCAGTGTAGGGGGGATGGATCAAATGGATCAAAATCCCGAGAAAGTGCGTGACATAATTTATGGACACTCTCTAAAGTGGAAGACTTACTCAAGACTGGGCTTGACCTTTTTTCCCTATTAAAGCCCTGCAAGGCAAGTACAGATTCCCACCCTTCACCCCTTAGGTTCCTCACTGAAAGGTCCCTGAGTCAACGCAACGCACCATTAAAATCTCTGATTCAACGTAAAAATAATTGAGCTCTTGTAGTGAATGGTAATTTGGGTGTAGCACCTGAGCTTTATTGCCTCTGTGCCGGTTGACGAAACTCCAAGGTTTGTTATTGTTCTACAACAGATGTTAAACAGTTAAACACCCTGTCCTGACCACTTTGGCGTGAAAGCTGTGAAATTATTTGTTTGTCTTCATAAAATGCGTACTCGAGTTTAAGTTGAGGATGAAGACTTTTACTTACGCACTTAAGTGACCAACTTAAGCACTTAAACTGCATCTTAAAGTGCAACTTAAGCACTTAAGTCATTTCTGCAAATCGTAGAATCGTTAATTGATTGTTTAATCGAAGATGCGAAAAAAATTCTCAAATCGCCAAGCCTTTATGGGATACTTCATTTCCACATCCATGCTCGCGAAATATTTGGGCTGAATCTTTAATCTGAAATGAATACAATAATATATCAGCTTTTTCTCTCGCTCACAAATATTTCGCCAAGAGACGAGCAGTTGTTTAATGACGCCTTTTACCAGCTTGTTGCTTTCTATGGATATTTTATTTCCAGTCTTGTGAATCGCACTGGTGGATTTTCTCAGTGGTTGCTACATGAGTAGTATTTTTGTTGAAACCAAGCGGAAAAACCACTGATGAAGTAGCGCTGTAAGTGGCGCACTTAACCAGGTTTACCTTAAAAGGTTGTAATTGGACGTCTTTCTGTCAAACGGAACTATGTGCATTATGACGTGAGCCCAGTCATGCATATATTCTTATGGGTCTCGGGACTCATGTCTTAATGCACATAGTTCCGTTTGGCAGAAATACGTCCAATTCGATTAACACTCGACGATTAAACTTGACATCTAAACAGATCCTGTTATTTGTATAGCTAATATGAGCATTATCTTTCAATCATAAAGAACAAACACGAATATTCAACTCAGGAAAATCGTCTAATTTTGAATATTCACTGTCTGAGATATGACGGATGGAGTATGACCACTAGTGTAACCAAGAAACTTTCGTGGGGGAGTGAGGGTTTACGGTCAAGTATGTCTCACGGCGTGGGGAGGGGGGTGCAAAGGTGATAAATTCCATAAAATCACGAAAACTGACTTTTTGGAGGTATGTTCCAGTCATGGGGTTGAGGAGTTCTAGATTCTAGACCTACCAAATCCTCTTACTGGCTATACCACGGGCCATAATTACCCGTTGAATCGTATGATTCACATAAATACATTCTTATTAATTGGGTTTTCATGAAACTGAGCATAAGCTTTTTTAGTCTGTATGGTGACAAAAATATTACAAAATATTTTTTACAGGAGTTTTTGACGGTGAGGAAGTCGAGTTGTGTGCATTACATGTTTTCACGGATTTTAATAGATTACTCCGTGCTGACAGATTTCTGACCCGACTGTTTGTCGTTTTCCTGATGAAGGAACGTAACTCCACTCCTACGTTGCAATATTCACGAAAAAAAATCCAATTTTTACAAGAATTTGACTTTTCGATTTTGGTCAAAATAAGTGCTCTTAATTTTATCGTATATCCATACTCAACATTTGTGAAATTTCCCATTAGAGATGCCCAACGGTTGCCTAGATAGATACAAAATAAAACTGTAAATTTTGCAGCGTTGGAACACAGTTACGTTCTTTTGTCTGGGGAACGACGAGTTGTCGAGTCAATAGGTACACCAACTTCCAATGTCAGACCAGACCCTGACTGTTTGCTCTAAACAAATTATCATTCTCTTCATTGTAGACAAATCCATGTGCGGAAATTATGGAAAAAATCATGTTATCGTCAGTTTGACTTGAACAATGACACGCGTTAGGGCTTCCGGTATTCACTACGCCCTCGTAACGCGTAGTGTGAGTATTATGTGAGTAACTGCATTGAAGAGGTAGACTTATCTCAGAGCATTTGTGTAGATGAAGCTAAAGCAATTGGAAAATCAAGTTGAGGAACATGGGATTTCCAGAATTTGGATATCTTCCAAAAGTCTGATATACTTTTTTGAATGACCCAGTAAACGAAGTATAGGAAATCAACAGAGGCGAATCCAGCAATTTTGCAACACCGGAATTCCTCCTTTTAAACCTATGCTAAATAATCGATTCTTGTCGGAGCACCTAGCCCTTTCAAGAATCGATACATTTCCATAGGTTTAAATGGAGTAAATCCGGTGTTGCCGAATTGTCGGTTCCGCCAATTCGAACGACTCTACAAACATGTTTCTATATCCAAATTTAACGCAGGATGCGTTGGACACATTAAAACTTTCCAAATTCAACTCATTAGTTAAAGAACGACGACCTTGCCTAGGTACGCTAATAATATAATCCCTGCTCGCAGAAAATCTGGAGTCTACTCGAGAAAAATCGAAGTACTGTCGTAATGTCGATAAATTAAACGATGGAGGAATTTTCTCAAGTACTAATTTTGTTTTTGGAGAAAATAGAAGATACCTTGTATCAGAAGAGGAATGAGATGTGTGTGTGACAAAGCTCTTGATATTCGCCTAACGTATGTAGATTGGTTTCAAAGGTACCTTTTACTTACAATAATTAAGGAGCATGCATGGAGGACAAGACGCATAAGAGCAGTTTTTGCTATTTCGAGAAATACGTGTTGAAGTTCCGAAATTACAAGGATCCTTATGACGGCAAGAAAGTTCAAACTGACTTTTTGATGCTTAAAAATTAGAATTTGAGAGCAATTTTTTCACAGAATATGCATTGAGACTAATTTTACTTGAAATCATTAATATCTCAATTTATTCAAAAACTGCACACCTACGCCTTGTCCTTCAAGTCCCTCAATTATGTTTTTTTCGCGGGCGGGTTGTTGTACGAGGGGGGACCAAAAAAAACCGGAGTTTTGCTGTAACTTGGCAACAATGGAAAATATTCGGGTTCCACCGCTAGGAGGTGTAACTAGGAGCTATGAAGAGTCACTAGGCCAAATTTCAACATTGTAGCACATTTTCTTTCCATTTTGACGAGACTTGGCTTCAGAGGTGTTTGGCGACTTCGTAGTTTTTGATAATGGTTAAATTTCAGAAACGACACTCAGAGCTCATTTTTCTCTCCTGCTCGATAAAAATACGGATTTTTCTGTTAACCTTTTGAAGAGCTGCTTCTGAAGGACAAGCCTTTTCAAAAAGTTCAGTGTAAGTACGATTTTTCAGTTTCAAAATGGTCTGTATCACCCGAAACTCCTGTACGGCTCTAAACCGCTATCGCCATCGGCTAGAACCGATGAAAACATGAAATAAATCGCGTTTTTGTGAATGAATATGGTTAAATATCGTTTCGTCTACTAGCAGATATCACTTGGATGTAATACAGAAATGTTCAGAACATTGCTGTGAAAAATTTTGGCATAAAACGCGTTGTTGCCGAATTGATCCCCTATTTTGCGCTCTAGCCGGTGACGGCCGCCTAGCGTTAAGCCTACGTTCGAACAATAAATCACACTTTAAAACGAAGAAAAATATTTGTTCACTTATGTTATAGGTAAATCATGTTCCCAGCAACATTCCTCCCAAAAATTGACAGAGTTCAGCCGCACATAGTCTATGAAAATCACCTATTTTCAAAAACTACGAAGTCGCCGAACACCCCTGAAGCCAAGTCTCGCCAAAATGGAAAGAAAATGTGCTACGATGTTGAAATTTGGCCTAGTGACTCTTCATAGCTCCTAGTTATACCTCCTAGCGGTGGAACCCGAATATTTTCCATTGTTGCCAAGTTACAGCAAAATTCCGATTTTTTTTGGGTCCCCCCTCGTAATCTACCGATTACATTGTAAACTACAAATTTTACTGTGTCACATATGAGTAAAAGAAAATTTTGGATATACTTTCAACGGTTTTGTGTGAAGTTTATTGAGGAAATGTGTGCTATACTGCTGTGCTATGGAAGAACGCCGTATGAACATTCGAGAGTTGCCAAATTTCCCTCGATAAAACATGTATGTATGTATTTTTTAAGACATTCATGCACATTTTTTAAAAAAAATGTCAGATATTTTAGATTGATTTGCAAACGAAATTGCGTCTGAACATTTTAGAAAAAAAAATATTCACAATTTTCTCAGTAAATTCAGTTTTTATTGAAGCACACTTGGTAACGCCTGAAGGCTCATACGGCGTTCTTCCTTAGCACGGCAGTAAAGTGCTTATTTTCTTGACCTGTCCATTGGTCTATTAAAATCTTAGAATTTACACAAGTTGAGTCATTACCGGCAAATGATGGACTATCTCAGCTATGTCATTGACACTCAAGTGGTACGCAAAAAGTTACCGATGAACTTGGGTTTGTCTCAACGCCTTAGTTGTTTAAAAGTGTAGAGGTCAAATTCGACCGATTTACTGAAAGAGAATTATGTGATTATTAACAACTCGTAGAACAATACGTTTTTGAAGTGAGAGGTGGAGGTCACGGAGCCTCTGGGGCTCAACATTCGGAGATGTATCAATTATTACCTACATTCGCTGAGGCAGAAGAAGCAGAACAAGAAGAAAATAAGTAGAATCAGAAGAATAGGAATACAAGGAGGACGAACCGGTGGCGCGAGCTTTTCTATAACACTTCGTTATCTAATTATAGATGGTTTGGTGACGATGTTACACTGGGAGGTGCGGAGGGTGGCGGGCTGCTCTCAAAAGTTTATGATTTAATCGGATTGTTCTCCTCAAAAGAGGAAAAGGAAGAGGAGAAAATGCATAATTACCTTTAAACATTGAGCGTACCGACAATAGTCATTGTTGAGAAAATCGTGCCTCGCCACAGCCCGGTGTTGTCAATTTAGACTCCATCGATAGAAGAAAATTGCTGAAACTATGCAGAGGAAAACACGTTCCTCTTTACTGCCCTGCTATCGCAAAATACATGCATGAGCCCTCAGGCATCACCAAATTTTTCTTGATAAAATGTGAATTTAAGGAAAATGGAGAATTGGCATGCAAATTTTTTATTGCTTTATCTGCAGGTGCTGAAAGAGCCGATTTCACAGTTTTTTTTTATAATTCTTTCTGATACGGGAAATAGTATAAAAATTGACTTAAAGGTGAGAAAATGCACCGCCTGGTGACGTCATCTGGCGACATTTCCCAATTAAATACACGCATTTTAGCAAATTAGCTCATTCTGTCATATCTTCTCCAATAATGGAGAATTTGCACGCAATTTTTTTATTGCTTCATCTGAAAGTGCCTAATGAGCTGAGTTCTCAATATTTTTCATAATTTTTTTCTGACATGGGAAATTGGAGAAAAATTGATTTAAAAGTGAGAAAATGTGCCGCCTTGTGACGTCATCTGGCGGCATTTCCCATTTAAACACATGTATTTTAGCAGAATCGGTTATTTTGTCGTATCTCCTCTAATAATTGCTCAATTTATGAATCAAGGGTATCTTCGTGTTCAGTTCACTCAGAGGATTCCACTTAAACAGGAAATTCATCAAATTTCAGACCCTTGCAAATTCTCCATTGTTCAATTTAAGTACCAAGGGTATCCTCGTGATTAGTTCACTCAGTAGTTTCTACTTAAACACGAAATTCATCAAATTTCAGACACCTGCAAATTTGCGAATTTGTTTTTACTTTTTCAGAGGATTTTATTCACAATTTAATATAAAGTATCAGAAGCTTTTAAGTATAGATACGCATAACTTTCCTCTAAAATAAATATTTTATCACGAGAAATCTGACATTTCCGAATGTTTATACGATATTTTTCCTCAGCACAGCAGTTTAGCTCTCTAGCCGTCTACGTTAAACAAAATCTCGCGGTGTGATCCAGCAGAGTGCGTTGCACTCCCTTCACTGAAAAAAAATTCTCGGCGTTTTTACCAAAGTCCGTTGGTACCTTTACCATCTCACTTTTCTTACTAATTATTGGTAATTTTACCAAGACAGACTGGTAAGCTTACCTAAAAACCGGTATTTTTATTTTTTTTCAGGTAAGAATACCACCTTTATTTGTAATCAATTCCCGGTAGCTTTGCCATTTTATCTCGGTAATTCTACCACAGTCGATAAAAGATATTGGCGTTTTTACCAAGGTCCAGTAAAATTACTGAGAAAGTTCAATAATTTTACCGAGATTTCTCGGTAAAATTACCAATTCCATAAATGGTAATTTTACCAAGAAAAAACTGGGATCATATAGAACCCTGAATTCTTGGTAATTTTACTCTTTTCTTAAAAAATACACCAATATTTTTTTCAGTGTTTGAGCCTTCATCGCCCTTGAAAAACCTGAGTGATCATCTTCGTATGTGTGCGTTGTTAATCCCTATCCGAAGAGACTTTAAGTTAAGAAAGTGCCAAGGACGGTCTAAATATTTCGCCCTCATTCGCATTGTCACGTCAAGTGTTAAGTTGTTGAGATGGTGTTAAGCCACATTTTAAGCTTCAAAAGTGGCATGAATCGTGAAGAATTCGTTGTCATAGAGACTCACTCACCATGCACTATGATGTCACAATATGAAGTTTTTAGAAGCAATCGTGCATATTTTCGAGGAAGTCCTCCAAAATGTTGAAAAATCGTCATTTAAAGGTTAAAAATGGATTTGGAATTGTTTCTCATCTAATTAGCAGCGAGGCTGGAAAATTAGAGGTATTTGGAAGGTTGGGCATAATTTATGCTATATTGACTATTGGTATCTTAGGGTTTATTGTTTGAGGACATCATATATTTACAGTTGGAATAGATGTAGATACTCGAGCTTATTTCACTTCAGCTACTATGATTATTGCCGTTCCTACAGGAATTAAAATTTTTAGTTGGCTTGCTACTTTGGGTGGAATAAAGTCCAATAAATTCAGGCCCCTTGGCCTTTGATTTACAGGATTTCTAGAAATCTCTGGTGCATTTTTCGTTGAATGCTTCTCACAACAATTCTGATAATAAAAAAAGTTCGGGTCGGTATGGATGGTATTGACCATGCGCCCGGCTGGATAATTCTACAGAAACTGCAAGTCTAGATATATTCTCAGCCTGAACACAGTAGCAAGCCCTAATTTTTCTACAGAATTTAGTAATTTTTCATGATATACAGCATTTCTTGTGTTTTTTTCATTTTGATTTAAATTGTATTTTTCAGTGTAAAGGATACGACCCTCGACTAACGCGCAACCCCATCTTTCCCACCTGCATATACTTCTGTTTTGTAGAAATATGTCCAATTCAAATCCAGTGCATATTCCAATCCCCTGATTTTTGCTACGAAAATGGACTAAACTGCTCACATCATTTTTTTCAATGTTGAATCTATGAACATTCTGTTCTAATTTTACGGGATGATATTGAGTCAATTATCACGCTTCTTTCAAATTAAAGACTGAAATTAATTTCGTTAGACTTTACTTGACTTACGTAACATTCACAGCAATTACCTTCGAGTCCAACTAGACTTCTTATTAAATAGATGAAAATAACACAACACAATGGAAATAAAGCGAGGGAAAGGATACGCGTTAACGACGGCGCAGAGATACAACTATTCGTACTTGATGGACGTCCGTGCTGCATCTCAAAAATTGAAGGCGCGATGACGCGACGCGTGAGCTCTCAATGCTCTGCTATGTGCTGGCAATGAAGTGTCGCTCAGATTCGGGAGAAAAGTTAGAGAAAGAGGCCCGAATACATCTCTCCTGCCTTCGGCTTGTTACTCACGTAGTGCTTGAGGCACCATTACGGATAAGACAAACGGAAACCAACACAATATGGAAATAGAGGGAGAGAAAGTATGCGCGTTTACGACGGCGCAGAGATACAACTATTCGTACTTGATGGACGTCCGTACTGCATCTCAAAAATTGAAGGCGCGATGACGCGAAGCGTGAGCTCTCAATGCTCTGCTATGTGCTGGCAATGAGGTTTCACTCAGATTCGGGAGAAAAGTTAGAAAAGAGGCCCGAATAAGTCTTTCCTGTCTTCGGCTGTGTCGATACTCGTTCTTTCTTCTTTTTTCAGGTTCCTGTCTGATTCGTTTTCAGGATGGATTTGCAGACCCACCTCCTAAGCTCGTGTAAACCGTAGCACTGGCTCGATTCTTTTGAAAATAATGGTGCTTGGATACGTCCAGTGGCTTTAATTGTTTATGTTTTCTTTAATTTCAGATGTCTGTCGGTTACTTCAATAAGTTCAATTTTGCAATTTTTCCTCTGTACGGTTAATAAACTTTGAACCTCAAAATAGCGTAAATTTGTGCTGCTTTGCCAAAATTATCTGATCTCCCTCTTGACGTAGGGGATGCCCTACCAGGAAATATCACATTACGCCCCTTTAATCAGCCAAGGGTCTACACCCTCAGATGCGAGCCATAGTCCGGCCCTGCAGGGCCTTAAACAGTTTGAAAGGAGACGTCAACAAGTTATGCAACATTAATTTACACATCCGTCATGTGTCTCTAACGCAATATGTTATTTCCGCAATTCCGCGAAATTATATTTGATTATTTTGCTTTAAAAAATGAGTCCCGTGAATGTTGACCTCCGAATCGAATTTCTATCTTACCTGATTACGATGTTCAGATTCTCAGTTTAGGGTTTATACAATATGTCGTCTCCGGACACATATGAACAGTAGAAACGGCATCACTCAGTTAAGACAAGTGGGTCAATTGGTGCAATCTAACTTATTTGCTTCCCACACCTGAAAAAAAATGTTTATTATTGAGGAAAATTACAGATATTTTTCCCTGAATTTTCGAGACGTTTTGTAACAAATTACAAATAAAATTATCCGAGAAATTGGTGGACAAATGGACGTATTTATGCCAAAAGGAACTATGTGCATAGGGTTTGCGTTAAACATAGTTCCTTCTAGCATAAATACGTCCAAATATTAAAAAAAAAAATTATTGAAAATTGGCGATTTGCCAAGGGAAATTTAGCAACGCCTGAAGGCTCATATGGCGTTTTTCCTCAGCACGGCCGAGTAGGCCCCGTGCGTGCGGAATTTACGCATAGGTGTTCGGCATCCACACGTGTTTATTTTCGAATAAACGGCAACGGAGCTAGGTGGTCGCATTGTGGACGAGATTATGTGTATAATTTAGTTGTCTTTCATCGGTGCCGGGGCAGGGGTGGGGGGTGTCACACCGTGGCGCGCGCTACCGAGTTTGCATGCGTTCATTAACGCCCCCGCGCGGCGCGGCGCGGCGCGCCATCATCCGCGGACGACCGCACATACGTCGTCGCGTCGCGGCGCGCGTCAACGGCTCTCACCGATTTTACGGATTACTTAATTTGTGTTCACAGTCTAGTCAGCCTCACTCACACATTCATCCACGCACGTGCTTCCTCTTTATGCCTTAAAAGTTGCAAATTCAGACATTTTTTAACACCTCTCCGGCCCGGAGACAATATACAGGGCGATCGAAAATTTCCGCACCACCCTTATAACCTCTAGGATTCACGGAAAAAACAACTTAGTGCTGAGCCCTAATTTTGCAGTTAGGAACCGCAATTACTGGCTCGGTTTGGAAACAACGTATGCAACATTAGTTTCCTTACGCCTAAAAGTGGTTTTGACGGATGAGTCGCATAACGTGGTTTCTAATTGCAAAATTTATAGTTCAATTAATCTACCCGTCTTGTTTCTGACGCAAACTTACTTTCTTCCGTGTTACCCGTCGTTAGTCTCCGACGTGAACCGTTTTTCTGGACTGAAAAATGGCATGAACACAAAAAAAAAAGAAAAAAAAATCTAGCGCTGAGCCCTAACACTTCAGGTAAAATAGAGCCAACTACAGGTAGTAGTGCTGCATGAGCCCTCCTGCCTGAGGGTCCAGCCCTACAGCTTTAGGGCACCCTAAGGCCAGGCCCGCCACAAGGGGGGGGGGGATACTGGGTCCTTGGTACCGGGGCCCGGGCCCTGGAGGGGCCCGTGACGCAGGTGACAATAAACCACTACGAATTCATGTGTGACCCTTGTCTCGTAAGGAAAAGTGAAAAAATTACTCTAAAAATTCCGCAAAAGGTGAATAAAGTTTCAAAAACACGCTAGGGCACTATAAAATTTTTCTTACTTTTTTAGAGATTTCTATCTATTTTCAAGATTTTGAGTATATGTAGAATGATATTTTTAGCAACTGCGTTTCATTTTCTTCCGTTGACGGATGCTAAGAGGCTCCTGTCTGGGCATCCTCAACTTCAATGGCTCAACTCCCTTGCCATAGACGTACGAAAGGGGAGTCCAGGGGGCCCGGCTTAGCCTAGAATTGAAAATTATCATCTGGCCCCTCAAAAAAACATTTATAGATGTTTTGAATGCAACAATTCGAAAGTATTTGGTGCTGAAAGTAAAAAAAAAAAGGAGTAATTATTCTGCAGAAATTGATGGAAAATCTCCATCATAAGAGCTTCAAAATGCGTCCAAATAGATTTAAAATTTCAAAAATTTCCCGGGGGAGTCCCCCCGAACCCCCCTCTGTGCTAGGGGCCCGAGCCAGAAAACTGGTAACAGGGCCCGAGATGGGATGTGGCGGGCCTGCCTAAGGCTGTAGGGCTCATGCAGCACTAATGCCTGCAGTTGACGCTTTTTAACCTAAAGAGGTAAGCCTCAGCGCTAAGTTTGTTTTTTTTTTTTTTTTTTTTTTTTTTTTTTTTTTTTTTTTTTGTGAGGGTGTGTGCGTGTGTATTATTGCTCTTTTTCAGTCCGAAAAAACGGTTCACGTCGGAAAACTAATGGTGCATACGTTGTTTCCAAACTGAGCCAGTAATTATAGGTCCTAATTGCAAATTTTAGTCCGATTGGCGTTACCTAACTTCTTTGTGTCCCACAAACCTGCCGGTTTAGGACTGAAACTCAAACCCATGCGCAGTTACGGCCCCAAACCGGCAGGCAGGGGCCGCAAAAAAGGGTTAGGTTACGATCTTGCGTCTTTGAATCAAACCTTATTTTCCATGTAAGTCACGTAACCCAACCCAACCCAACCCATTTTGCGTCGATTTTTTACCTGCCGGTTTAAGGCCACACCATACCCCGATTTGCGTCTCAGCCCTAAAACGGAACCCGAGACCATGTTTATAAGACATGCGTTATAATGTTATTAGATAAATTATTAAAAATATATCTATAATTTCAAATAACTTTAAACAGAATATGAATGGAAGAGTTAGTATCAATTCTACGTCAAAAATCCCTGGTAAAAATTGGCAGTAGAATCTGTGTTCCAAAATACCATAGACCTACAGCCGGCTGTAAGATTTCCAATAGCCTCTATAGCCGGCAACACTATTTCTCATAGCCTTTTATAGCCGATGGCGATTAAGCAACAGCCTGGCGATAAAGTGTATGCTAAACGTTACTAATTACGAGTGCTAGGACTTAGTGAGTTTTTGGACTACCGCTCTCTTTTTGGGCCGTAGTATCTTGATTTATTTTGCGAGTAAAGCTCCGTACTTTTGAAGGATGCCTGCCATTCCTAATATGTTGGAGCGCCTTCAATTTCGTATGATACTGTGTAATACCTCTAGTGTGAAATAGTTGCCTCAAGCGCCGTGGTACGCTGCGGCGCGGTGCGGCGGGCGGGCAGCCAGCGCTGAACGCGCATTGGCGCCTACAAACCTAACAGGGATACTTCACGCATTGCGCAATGCGTGAAGTATCCCTGTTAGGTTTGTAGGCGCCAGTGCGCCGCCGCTCCGCTTTGTGTTAGGCTCTAATATTTAATCTGGTGGAGTCAGCGTTTTTCAACTCATGACTTTGAAATGTTTGCACACTCTGTATGGATTAGTCTCATTTTAATTGATGAAAAAAATATGTAGTAAAGAAAAATATAATGTGCGTTTTGTAAAAATTAAAGTGATTCCGTACAAACTTAAGGATTTACAAAGCACAAGAATTTCTACACAATTTCTTATAGCCTTTTACAGCCGATGGCGAAAAAGCAACAGCCAGGCGATACAGTGTAAAGCCTGGCGATAGGAACTATAGCCCGGCTGTATAATTTTTTCCACTTTCTACAGCCAGCTATATGATTTTCTATCGCCTTCTTCAGTCGGCTATAAGAACTCCTATGGTATTTTGAAACGCAGCTCCTATCGCCAATTTTTACAAGGGATTAGAAAAACAGTTGAAATGAAGTAAAAATGTAGAGAGAATGGAAGTTCGAGACGATGTCATCAAATCTATCCCGCATTCAAAGGCTGAGTATTTTTCTCGATAATTTGTAGATTTAATTTTAATTATAAGATAAACAAGATTAATCAAATTTGTTACTAGTGATTAGTGTGTAGACTGCTATTGTATGAGCCGAATAGTATCAACAAAAATGCGAAAGTATCAAATGCGAATGATATAGAACCCCGTACCTACGGTTCATACAGCCGACATTTTAACACGTGTATAACGGTTCCTTATAGCGCGTCTAAGATGCTCCTCATTATCGTTCATCGAATGGCATTACAAATGAGCTGGCAAAATCTTCAGCTCTTTTTCTTCACACAATTGACTGGGGTGTCGATCGTTCATCAAAGCGTTCTTCGAGAGAGTTTTCAATTCGAGGCAGTGTAAAATTCCAATATTTGACACCGTATCCTTATCAAAAGAGAAAGATGACCGGTACCTTTTCGCAAATTCGTTCCACATTCAATGCCTGGAGCTGATGATTTAATTGATCGGCGCGCGCGTCATTAACGATGGTCAAGATCAATTCAGGAAATATTCAGCATGACTCTACAGCTTCAGCCGGCCTCGTTATCTATCCATCTTGGTTGTGTTAGTTCAAAAACTGAACTACTGAAATTAGAACACACTTTGAACATTTGAACCTACAGCTAGGGAATAACGAAAGAATTATCAACTTCTAACAAACGCATTAAATTAAATTTCTCAATATATAATTCCGTCAGCCGTCAGTTAATTTCAGTAGTTTTCGTTGGGCGAATCGTGTTCTGCGTGAAATTCTGTTAAAGAGTCATGTATCAGAGTGCTTAAATGCTTAAATTGTTTAATGGTCCATTCAATCTAAAAAAGCGAACATAAAAAACTTTTCTAACTTTTCTCCGAAAAAATGTTTTATCAGAAGAAACGAGGCAACTTTGGACTGCTCATAAGGCGTCGAAACACAACATGAGCCTTTTAAGCCCCATTTTTCGATGCCGCGATTATCCTAACGCGAGTTCAAATAATCGCGCCGAACACGGTGCGGTCCGTGTCAAACTCATATCATCGCCTGCAAGACTGCATGAATACTTCTCGCATTGCGCCAAATGCAGTGTGAGAACCATTTGCGATAACTATTCGACCACGGGTGTAGGCATACTGCCGCTGGCTAGATTGAAAGCGCATCACACTGTAAAGATCACTCGACACTCGACCGCGCTTCCTTCCACGACTTGTGCGACGTTGAAATTGCCGCAAAACTAGGACTACACGTCATTTCTTTTGACGGTCTCGGCTTGGTTTTTACTACATTTCAAGAGTATCTTAAGGGTATTATTATATGTATCTAAGGGATTTTTTTATCCGTGGAACGGATGGAACGCGATGGTAGCGGTTCGGGCTGGTTCAACCAGCCTGAACCAACCTCAATCTACCTCGAAAGAATGGTCCAAGCGTCCTGCTGAAACATATGAAACGCACTGAAACGCGCCAATGGAACGGGATAAAAAAGTGATGCGTTCCGTTGCGGTCCACTGTGGTTCGGATGAAAAAAAGCCCTTTAATTGCAAAGATTCAGAAACTATGGCGATTTTTAAACGATGCAGCGAATTTGGAGCTTGATTCGCGTAAAATTAATTTTTGTTTAATAAAAAGGAGACAAAATAGTATTACCGGTATATTACCGTAATATACCGTAATATTACCGTTGAAATATTAGCACATAAAAAATAGCATTTTGGGGGTTTTTCTCTCGTTTTAACGCTATCCACATAAGTTCTTCAAAAAGTCCATGAAAAATGTTGGGTTGATTTCCCAGACATGCATGAGTCAGGAGGAAACTCACGAGTATCATAGAGTTGAGAAAGGTGAGAATAACGAAATTTTTATCAGAAAAAATGAAATTTGCAAAGAAGTATTAAATCCGTCTCAGATAAAACGCTTAAAAACAGTTGACAAAAACTTTAAAAAATACTTTCACACGACATATTTTATAAAAATAATGAAACATCAAAAGTATGAATGGTAAAATGGATATGGTTGTTTGGTTAATCGGTTTATTTTAAAGATGTTTTGACAAAATATTAGCCATGAATACGTACAGAACTTTGAGAGATTTATTAGATTCCCAGGACGAGGAAAGAGGGGAGAGAGGGAGAGAGAGAATTCCAGAGAGCAAAAAAGAGGAGAAGATCTTTGAGGGGAGTCATTTCTTTTAAAGTGAGTATGCTGATATATGTTCCTTCGTTTTTGGCGTGATACATTACATCTCATGGTGGTGGGCTTAAAATATTTTCTTCACTCTCCATTGTCATAAACCACAGTAATTAATCGATTGAGCGAATTTGTGGAGTCAACATGAGCACTTGATTTGAGATAAAAGCGGAAACGATGGAAAAAAACATTCGATTCACAAGGTAATATACAACACTTATCACAAGTTTAGCAAATTCTACTAAATCCTTTTATAGCCCTCTTTACAGAATGGGGAATTATCAGCCCGATATCTCACTATCCTCCTCGTTCGTTAGCCTCGAAAAGTGCTTGCTAAAATGGTACGATTCCATTCTAGAAAAGTGCACCATTTTTTTTTAGACGTCATTTTGTTCCTCGATATCCTTTGTGGATGTAGAAAAAAAATAATAATAATAAAAATTGTATAAAATGTATTTTGCATGGAATTAACTCTCTGATTATCAGCGTTAACTCACGTACGTCAAAAAACACTAAATACCTTCTCCAATGCCCTGAAAACTGGTATCATGATACCTGCTACAGAAAAATCATGGTTTTAAAAAATATATATTTTTTCATAATTATCAGCTAACGCTGCTCTAATTTCATTCACATCAGTAAAACTGTTGTATTTTTTTCTAGCACCCCGTGGGATTCTAATTTTGGTGATGCGTTCATAACCCGATTCAACCATTTATCGTTGACACGTTGGTCCGGGAAAGTGTAAATCAAGTGGACTGCGTTTTGCAATTTTGAACTATAAATTCTGGCTCTTATGGAGTAACACCCATGTGCATATGGAAACTAATGTCACATACGTTGTTTTTAAACCGGACTAGTTTTTGGAAAAATTGAGATATTAGTGATTTCAAGTAAAACTAGTCTTACTTCACAGTCTGTGAAAAATTCGTACTCAAATTCCAATTTTTAAATATTAAAAAGTCAGTTTGAACTTTCTTTCCACCTTAAGGATCCATGTAAATTCGAAACTTCGAACACGTATTTCTCAAAATAGCAAAAACTGCACTTGGGCGCCTTGTCCTCCAAGCCCTTCAATCATCACATTGTCTCAAAAGTATATTAAAGTGGAGCATACAAACTATGGGAAAATTTGTAACTTATTGACTTGTAAATCTTTGGAGATGAGTCATCATAATGTGAATCTTGAGCGTTGACTTCTAAAAGTTACTTTCAGGGAGGATAGCTGTGCTGGGTGTCTAAAATATGTAAACTCTGGACGCAGCCGATACGTAAAAAAAGGAAGAAGAAAAAGGAAAGCTACGCACCACTGAGAAGCTGAGGGCGGGGAGAGCTGTCCCCAAAAGTTGGCCTCCACCGCGGCTGGCGATTCGTCGCGATTTTTTATTGGCGACCAACGGCGACGATGGACGACCGGTGGTGCGGCGACCGGCAACGACTACGACGCACAGTGAAACGAGCCAATGAAAGAGCTCAGACACCATGTCAAAACTTTACAAACTTATATCTGTTGGATGCAAATAGTCAAATCAGGCATTTTGTCAAATGCCTAGGCAAATGGTCAAATATTCTAACTTAGATTGGAATTTTGAATTTATACCCTTATAGAGAATTTGCAGGTGTCTTAAATTTTGAGAATTTCATCTTTAAAACGATACTGCTAGGAAAACCAAGTACGAGGATATCCTTGGTTTCTAAATTGAACAATTATTGGAGAAAATATGACAAAATAACCTGATCTGCTAAAATATATGTGTCTAAGTGGAAAATGCCACCAGATGACGGCATAAGGCGGCACATTTTCTCACTTTTAAATCTGTTTTTCTCCAATTTCCCATGTCAGGAAAAAATTATGAAAAATACAACGAACTCAGCGCATTAGGCACTCTCAGATGAAGTAATACAAATTATGTGAGCAAATTCTCCGTTTTAGGCAAAGTAATGCGTTGCTCCTATAAGAAAGAATTATCTGTAAAAATATGCAGCATTAAATAGTATTTTAAACGATTTTAAGATCATGAATGCACATTTATCATGAAATTTTCAGCACGTCATAAAACAATTTTTTTTTAAAAATGTTAACATTTAAATGTACAAAAGGCGTGTAAAAAGGAAGGAACAAGGTGAGTTCGCGGATTTGAAGAGGTCTGTATTCCTTCCAAAATATTGAAAACCCGTTAACTCCTCGCCATAAATTTACAGAATTCCGTGAACTGTCAAAATTTGACTACCGGCCTAGGCATTTGGTAAAATGCCTGATTTGACTATCTGCCTCCGACATATCTTCCTTAATATGAATCGAGGAGGTTTAACAAGGGTTCTATGGTTTCTCGAGCAAAATTTCCTTCGAACAGCACCTATATGAAAATTTAAATTCCGGCGAAATAAAGATCAAAATTCACAATTTGAGTAAAAATTGTCATGCCCAACTTGTCTCAATGGATCGTACCACTGTGCGGCGACGCGAAGGTAAGGTATTTGTGTTGGGCACGCCCGCAGGCCATACGCAGGTACGCACACATTTGCCAGGCTGTTGTCTCCTGAGTCTAGATTCCCCGCTTACGCAGATTGAAATCGAACAATTTTCTAGCCGAATTTGGTGTCCATGGACGCACAACTGGCTTTGGTTCTGCTCCGCGAATCGCCTGCGCCCTCAATCCATAGTTGCTAGATGGGAGCCATAAATCACGAAAGTTGACGAGATCCATAACTTCAGATGCTTCCTGAGTCCAATTAGTCACAGAGCAATTTGGAGAAAGATTCGATGGTCAATTGATCGATTGATAATGTTTAGATTTTGGAATCAGGGATTTCATGGTAGTCTATGAAGCGATGGCACTTATGTCCCTACACAATAAAAAAGGAAATACACAATCTTAGGAACAATCAGCAAGGACATGCCTTCAAATATTTAGGTCGTTCCTATCTTGTAAAATAAGAATGTCAATTGGACCACATCTTGCAATTAGGAGCTGTAATTTCTAGCTCATCCGTAAAAACACGTATGTGCATAGAAAAGTTAATGGTACGTTGGTTAATGGTTAATGGTTGTTTCGAAACTGACCAAGAAATTGTAGCTCCTGATTGCTAAATGTAGTCCAGAATCGTATTTTGATTTACGCAATTATAGATTAACAAAAGAAGATCACTAAGTTTCAACATCTGCTTTAAATAGTTTGGGCGTCGTTGCAAGGATTCAAATTAGTTCAGGTTCACAAGTTGCCAATCTATGTGAACCTGGTACGAAATTTCAGAGGATGCAGTAGGTTTAAAAAAGTAATTAATCCTTTGGTTTTCACTTTGGACTTATTTTGCCTATTAAAAGTGATGTTATGTAAGAATTGTGAATAGTGTTCCTTTAAACTTATTTACGTCCTTATTTTTTTTGCTCGCAACGGTTTTTAATAACGCTTTTATTTAAATCGAGTCGTGGTTTTCCGCTTATTCCTTTCCGCGTTTTCCTCATGGGTTAGTTCCATGTGGGCAAATTTCTGCTTGAAGTCTGGCAAACTAAACGAATGGTTGCCGGACTCTCTGAAATAAAAAAAATCGCCCGCTTGCCTTGAAATCAGTGGCGGAATCATGGGGTGGGCGGGCTGTAGAGCGCCAGCCTGCGGCTACCTTTCCCCAAAAACTTCGGTGTCTCCAAGAAATTTAATTTCACAGACGTATGATCAATTGAATTCATATGAAGTGAATTTGAGACTTGAAGATGCATGATCGGTTATAAGTGGCCATGAAGAATAAATTTATTTATTTATTTTGAAGTTGGAACATGAACCCCCTTTAAGGGATCGTACAAGTCATACAAATGAATCAGATACAAATCGTACAAATGATTTAAATTAGGCAATGTAAGAACAAAATAAGAAAATGACAGAGCAAAATAAGAAAATGACTAAGAAGCAATGGATAAAGGCTACAGATTTGAGAGGTCGTCAACATGGTAAAATGCATTCACCAAGACAAGTTTTAGAAAGGAGACGTTTATTCCACCCCTCTTAAGTGTTTTTCTCATCTCAGAGGGAAGGGAATTAAGTAGTTGAATTGATGCTGGTCTTTATATTTGTTTTTGAAATAGAGTAGGTGAACTTTTCTGGAGTTATGGAATTATGCCTGGTGTCGTGGCTATGTGAGGGGAATAACTCACTAAAATCAATTACTTTGTTAAATATAGCATACTTTAAAGTTTCGTAGATGCACAGGGATGGCGCGAATTAAATGACCAAGGACAGCACCAAAGACGGCGCGCAACCGGATGTGTTGGGAGCTTTTGGATCGGCATGGTCTATTCAGTTTCGAGGATTAAGGGGATTAAAATTCAATTGGACTGAATAAAAGGTGTATGACCCTTTGATGACTGACCTACTTTTCTACACAAACGGCTAATGACCCATATGTTTAAGCATATATCGAGTCAATTTTTTTTCTAATGAAATTCAAAAATTATGCTAAACTTATTAAATACAGGTGCTAATGCTAAGACTTAGTGAGTTTTTGGACTACCGCTCTCTTTTTGTGCCGTAGTATCTTGATTTATTTTGCGAGGAAAGCTCCGTACACTTAAGGGATGCCTGTCATTCTTGATACGTTGGAGAGCCTTCAATTCTGTATGATACTGTACAACACCTCTGTTGTGATCTAGTTGCTTGAAGCGCTGCGGCGCGGCGGGCTAGGGTGACCAACGCGACACGCGCATCGGCGCCTTCAAACCTAACAGGGATACATCACGCATTGCGCAATGCGCGAAGTATCCCTGTTAGGTTTGTAGGCGCCAGTGCGCGTGTCGCTCTAGCAGCACGCCGCGCGCCGCTTCGCTCTGTGTTTGGCTCTAATATTCAAGTAACATTGGTTTTGACGTATCTCACGCTTTTTTAGGGGTTCAAAAGCATCGTCACATCGATAAGAGTAATTAATTGTAAAATTTCATTATGTAATCACTTTGAGGGTTTCAATCAGCTCTGCACAAAATTTTTACACCCTATACCTCGCGTCCTTCTTTAGAACGGCAAATTGAAGTTTCTGTATGCTGCTGGTAAATTCGATTCAAGTAAGTTTCGCCGTGTAAAATGTCAGAAGAAACGCAATGAAGCTCAAATTACCTTTCAAATTTGAGGATACATTGGAGAGGATCCTTGGAGGTTTGCGAGAGAGTTCACATCTTCACATCTACATCTTACATCCAGTCAAACTCTCCATCCACTGATAGCGATTTTATTGGCAGGCTTTCCGTGGCTGCAGAGTAAACGATTGGTACTCGAAGACCTCGCTTAAAGTTACAACCCTGCCAACGTTTTCGCTCCCTATCTGTGCATGGAGAAATTGAATATAGGTGGATATAAAGGCGGACTTTCACAGAATGCGAGGGAACCTACCATTACGGTCTAAACTCGAGAACTTTTTATGAGCTCCGAACTCCATTTTAAGGAAAACCAGGGGCACCGTCGTGGTTCTCGCGAAATTAAGCATAGGAAGGAGTACAGACAGAGGTGCTTAAATCGCAAATCCCCGTGGTACGCAAGAGATTCAATCCATGCTTCCTCATCTGCGCAACATATTGCAATTTATTTGTAACTCCGTGCTCAGCGTTTAATAAAGCAAGGTCAAGAAGTCCAGACGCCTTCAATTCCTTGTGTATGCAGCACAGATATCCATGGAGCACGAATAGTTGAACCAACGATTCTCGCAGCACGAGTGAAGCATTAGCGCACAGTTAAAACTCCTTCAATATATAGTGTATGCAACTTGGCTATCCATAGGGGACGAATAGTTGCATCCAGATATCAAAATATAGCTCTCATACAGTTTTGCGCACCGATTTACTAACACTGCGGTACGATAGAGAAGCATTATTTTACAGGCATTTTTCGACTTCTGCTAGTATGAACAACCGCGCTCTGAGTGACCTCTTACAAAGATTTTTTGAAAACTTGTAGCAACAACTCTACACATTCTAACTCTTTCAAACTCTTTAGAAGACGCTGCGAGCTCTAATACTAAATGTTTCAAATAATCAGCTTCCTATGATTGAATCTCTCATTTCGAAAACGATCCATCTCGGAAAAATGAAAATTTTCAGGAGACGATAAAAACTGCGTGACAGCCAGGAAGGTGTGTGTTTTCACGCAAAAAAAAATTAATATCTGAAAAACTCGGGTCAAATCGTTTTCGAACTGAGAGATTCAATTTTGATCCTGCTTGAATTGCAAATTTCTCCGCCCAGCCGTTTTCAAGTAAAAAATTAAATTACCCAATCAAATTTGGCAATATCTGCGGCTTGGTTCCTTTCTGCTTAACGCAGTATTTTGCCGTGCTATGGAAGAACGCCCTATGAACATTCGAGAGTTGCCAAATTACCCCGGATAAAGTGTGTATTTTTGAAGAAAATCATGCGTATTGTTCGAAATTTTCAGATGTTTTAGATACAATTGCTAACAAAATTGTTTGAAAAATTGAGGGAAAATATTCCCAATTTTTATTAGTAAATCATCGTTTTATTGACGAAAATCTGGCATCGTGTAAAGGCTCATACGGCGTTCTTTCTTAGCACATAAAAATTGTTGATTAATAAGGCCATTTGGCAGGAGCGCGAGCGTGGCGGAGCCTCTCACGGGCACGGGCCCGGAGTTTGGCGTCTGCGAAGCGCGAGTGCGAGCGATCCGCGAGAAGCGCGAGTGTCGGCGAGTGTTCGCGAGCGTCGGCGTCGCAGCATCGGCATCGGCGGCGTCGTCGGGCGATGCAAATTCTTGACCTGCCCTCGTCGACTCCGGTCCTCCAGCCCCGGTCAGTTCAGATTCGGCGCGGTCCTCTCAAGTCCTCCTCCGCGATCGTGCGCCGAGCTCCGCCGCCGAGCACCCCCCAACTTTACCCCCACCCCCCACCCCGCCCCTGAACTCGCGAATTTTTAAAGTTTCCTCGCTCGCGTTTCTTCCGACAGTGATCTTCGAGCCTCGTCTTATCCACCGTCGGGTTTCATGCCGGTGCCTAACGGAGGCTCCCATTCCGATGCCAAAAAAAAAATTCCCCACCTTCTCCTCTCGAAGAGTAAATAAATTATCGAATAAATAAAAATTCGACTTTATATATTTTTAGACGAACTAGGTCTTAGTGAACCGTGCCATACACTTTACAAATACTTCGTAAAGATTAATATATTTGTGTTGTATTAGATTCATGTTGTGCTTTCGATAACTAGGTTGATTGCCAAAGAATTTTTGACCCTTTTCCGGGAACATATATTTGATCTTGTATCGTAAAATAGCTACGATCTAGTGAAAAATCGTCTCCTGTGCCATATTTTCTACAATCAAACCCTCAGAGATACTTGGTGAAGTTTAATAATTGATCAAATTGACTTTTTTTGTTGTGCCAGCAGAAACTAAATTATTAAACGTAACAATAAGGTATTAATCTTTTTTAGAAGCAATTGGATCGACCACATGTGGGGTTTCAGCCTAAATTGACGCTGAGTTGTAAATTTCAGCGTAAATGAGAACTAAATACTGCTACTCCATCACTATGGGTGTCGTTTGTGCTCACATTTTACTCGACCTGATTTTTACCTAGAATACCTAACCTCAACCCTCGCGCATCCGTGGGTCCTGTTTATTTTCGGACCTCGTGAGTAGTATTGGAACTATGGGGTCAGTGAAATTACGCTGGTGTTTCTGTGTGTGCGTGTGGTGTTTCATCTATTGCCGGCCACTGACTGCTGTGGAGAATACCACCGATGCTCTCACTAGTAACACGTTGTGTAAGTAACCTTTCACCTTGCTCTTTCAACTTTTTACGCCAAAATCGTGGCGGCGGAGACTGCAAGACCTTGCCATATGCCCCCTCCTCTGGTCATTGGTGTGCCTCGATTTGCATTCAGTTAGCTATCCACGTTTTTTTTCTGATTTCCATTGCCATGTAATAAGATGTGCGGCTTATCATTAAAATAACACAGATACGTTTTATGCGGTGAGGAGATTGGAGGGTAAAAAATTTTTATCACAAATTTATCGAAAAAGAACTTTTTGTGACTTAAGAATAACTTCGGCTGCAAAAAACACATAATGAGCACTAAAAATGTTTAAAAGAAAATTTACAAAAAACAAACAAACCAACAACAAAATCACTCTAGAGAATGCAGGAACGCATCCAATTTTTATAATATATCCAAAACACAAACATCTTAAGGACGCGGAACCATTCCAGAAAAAATTATACTTTTTTCAAATGTAAGAGTCATAGATGCATAGGTAGATCCACCTTTTAGTGGTCAAAAACTATAGATTACCACCTAAAGTGTAATGAGATTTTTTGGAATAATGAGTTCCGTTTTTCACAAAGAACGGGAATTCTGCTTTTTGGAAAACACTGAAAACGACGTCATCCAAAATGATACATGATTTCTCTCACCTAACAATAAATTCAGTTTTTTTATACCTGATTCCTCAACAATCAAACATTTATCTTCCATCTTTAGAGAAGCATGATAAATAGTCCACACCATATTCAATCGTGTCCATCCATTGATTCTGTTCATTGGCGGATCCAGCAATTTGGCAACACCGGATTTCCTCCATTTAAACTTATGGAAATGTATCGATTCTAGGAGGGACCAGGTGCTCCGACAAGAATCGATTATTTAGCATAGTTTTAAATGGAGGCAATCCGGTTATGCCAAATTGCTGGATCCGCTTCTGATTCTGTTCATCTGGCCGCGTGTGATAATTCCTCCTATAATTGAGCTTTTTGAACGGCAGTTATGAAGTGCCGTATGATGCAATACGGTTATCCAAAGATCACAGTAGCTAGCGATTGAATGGATAGGTTTCAGCGTGATTTTGAGTCAACTACATGTCGCGCAAATAGTAAGCCTCGGAGTTATTTGCTTCGATTTCAGTCCAATGACGGATAATCGATATTTCCCCATTCGATGTTGTGATAAAGGACCGATTATTAAGGTGCTCGTTGCGGTCACCCTGTTTATCGATCCTTTTCCATTGGTTCAAACGGCGGATCAATTGATACATCGACATCGCAAAACACGTTACGCCATTGTTGTAGTCATTGCCTAGAATTAGTTCATGAGCGATTTGTACAGCTGGAAAGTTAGAGTCAACAGGATATTATGAGGATATCTTGCTTCACATTTACTCTGAAAATTCATCCAATAAATGCCATTTTTCCCAAATCAATCTGGAGTAGGCCGTATTTATGTAAAAGTGGCTTTCAAGACGAAAATAGCGATTTCATCTTTCAATAGCGTATCTTACTAACGACTGCGATATGCATTACTTTGTTATAATGTTTGGCTACCGCGATAATGGAGATCAAACGAATAACGGTGCATGGAACAGTGGAACACTCCTTGAGTGGATGGCTAGAAGTTTTTCATGGCCTAATCTTAAGTGCTATGAGTTGAGCCAAGTGTCAAATGTTGTATAAATTGTCTCTATTTCCCTCGTATCTGAGTGGAATAGGAATAGTTCAACAGCGTGCCTTCGGCTACTAATACTTAATCGCAATTCGCGGCTGACAAGATGCCAATCAGGTGTCATTGATCTAGGTTAGACTGGAGGCAAAAAAATAAACGTAGCAAATTCTGGGTTTTAAAGTGTGAAAGACAAAGAGTATTTGCGGTGGTTACTTCGAGAAAATTCCTCTGCTTGCGCTTTGCTAATATGCCGTTTCGTCGATCATCATCGTAGAGCATATTCATAGAGTAGAGAGAGTCGTAATGTGAATTGGAGAGCTAGCGCCCTGCGCCATGTTCGGGTCGAGGAGTTCCGAGCCCGGTGTGTGCCGAGCCTCGGTTACTTTTTCGAAACATTTTCGATCCAAAATGGCGATGTAGAATACGTAGTAATTCCTATCCTCTTTGTTTACATCAGATAGTCGCGCCCCCGTGTATCAAAAATAATCGATTATGTATCAAAAAAGTGACCCGGCGCACAGTGGATCGAGTCAATGAGAGAGATCGGGCATGAGATTTTTCACTAAAATTGCAAATTTAAACGTTTATTTCGCCACATTTTTAATTTGAAGGGGTGTTCCTAGAAGACAATTTTACGATGCATCCAATTGACTCACTTTTAAAACCTCAAAATTTTGTATAAACGGAGTTAAAAGCGTTTAAAGTTTCCAAATTTTGTCCGACCTCTCCAATTGACTCGATCCATTGTGCGGCGTGACAAAGGAGTCTCGGGATTCGGGACCTTGTAAATGCTTAAAACTGGTGCCAGCTTTCCTATTGACATTACGACTCTATGTACTGTATAATTTTATTATGCATCTATAGCGAGGCATAGAGTAATGGAAAGGAATTCAACAATATGGAATGACTAGTTTAAAACGCCTCATGAGATCCTATCCTTGGAACTCTGTAGAATGAATCGGATGGTTCGGTCATCCATAAGGGAATTATATTTGTTTTATCATAGAGGATCTGATCAATTTTCACGATGCATTAATTTTTTTTAAAAATCACTGATTGGAAGAGAGTAAGGTAGGCCAAGTAGATGCATAAATTACATTTTATTCAACCAGATGCATTTCGGCCCATGGGGCCATCTTCAGTAGTATACATATGAGAGCACAGCATACAAGCAAATATACATGCAAAATCGAAAGGCACTAAATGTAGTTAGTACCCGTAGTTTTATTCTTAATTCCATGCCTTTCGATTTTGCATGTATATTTGCTTGTACGCTGTGCTCCGATATGTATATTACTGAAGATGGTCCCATGGGCCGAAATGCATCTGGTTGAATAAAATGTAATTTATGCATCTACTTGACCTACTTTACTCTCTTCCAATCATGTTTTAAAAGATGCAGTATCCGCTCTTTCAAAACCTAAAAATCCCTGCATGACAGAGGCGAAAGACGTTCAATGGAAAAGAGCTTTTAAACATATTCTCAAATAGGTGTCAGAAAAAGAATGATCAAGTGACAGATTTTATGCCCTCTTCCAACTTTTAATGACATGCTCTATACCAACCTACAATTGTATTATTTTTACGTATTGTACTCTATCACGCACTATAAAAATGTAATATAAAACCATAATGGTAAGCGGAAGCGCGAAGCGCATCAGAGGGTCGAATAGCGAAGCGGTCAGCGGTCGTTGCTCCCTAATTTCTTATAAAAGGCACTATTTGAAAATGGATTCGTTTTATTCCATTTATTTTGAAATTAAAGAGGAATGAAGAATTATTAGAATCGTGTACAGTCAAAAAATCAAACACTTGCCAGTTGTTGAATGTTATTATTAAAAGGGCCCAATAAAAAAAATACAATTACGATTTTAGGAATATTTTAGCTACCCTATATCCGGAATTTTTTTTATTTTAGCACTTAATTTAGCTATTATATATAGGTACATAAATAAAAACGAAAGTCTATCACTGGCTGTTCATTCTATGACTACACATTATGAAATCGTTTATGCTTAGTAACACCATTTTCAGTATGAGAAAGAAAAGGATTTAGCCAAGGTGTTATGGTTATCACTGCTTTATTTATTTTATAAACATTTTAGACGCTAAAGCTTTTCGGCTCGCGGCCATCATCCGCTGCGCATCATCTTGCCGCTGTGCGATTATCGGCGTTAATTTAGGTGTGCTGCAGTCTAGACTTCAGCACACCTAGGTAAATTAATGCCGATAATCGCACAGCGGCAAGTTGTCAATAATAGTCACCAGCATAATGTTTTTTAAGTCTTTGTTAAAGTTGTTGTAGTTTTGTAGTTTTGACCTTTTTTATGCTCTGATGATGGCCGCGAGCCGAAAAGCTTTAGCGTCTAAAATGTTTATAAAATAAATAAAGCAGTGATAACTATAACACCTTGGCTAAATCCTTTTCTTTCTCAGACTACACATTATCTCTTGATTTATTTTTACAAATAACACTTTCTTAAGGCGCACCCTCTGTTCGGTGTATAGACAAAATGTTGACGTCACCTGTTTTATGTTACTCATACCATCATTAATGTGACATGATTAACTTTTATTCCGTCGATTCCCAAACTGTGCCGCCCCTTTCGCGGAAGATGCATTACGTGTAGTGAACTATCGCAGTTCAGGCATTATCTATCGGCTAATTTTGTGCTTCTCTCCTAATCTCTGAAGACCGAACCGAAGGTTGTCAGAACTGGTGGACAAATTTGCCCGGAGAATGATTCCCAAGTCAAAAATTCCGCCTATTCCTCAAAAATTGGCACTATCGTTACTCCCTCCTAACTGTGACCCTGACAAATTGTGTGACAATAATAGGAAAACCTCAAGTCGTCGAAGAATTAGCACATTTAATAGTGGGTGGCTGCACAAAGCTCAGGGAAGTCGACTGGAAAAGCAGAGGAAAACAATTGCTCGTATTTATGCTGAAAGGAACTGTGTGCCCAGGGTTTGCGTGAGACAGTGGCATGGCATGCTTTGCGATCTATCGATATTTCCACATTTGAAACTATGGTAAAGAATCGATTATTGAGGTGTTCACTGCGAACACCGTGTTAATCGATACTTTTCCATAGGTTTAAATGACCGATCAATCGATATATCACAAAGCACGCCGCGCCACTAGCGTGCGACATAGTTCATTTTGGCATAAACACGTTCAATTGTACCTGTGACAATCGTAAGAGCGGAAGATTTTCAATTTGTATGAGCAGTTAGTTGCCCATTTCAACCCAAGTTGTCAAGGATATGCCCCCCCCCCTTTTTCCTTGTTGTTATTATTTTGAAACAGACACAGGAATCTTGATTTATCCGCTACTGTCCCGCTTCGCCCCCCCCCCCCCCCCCCCCCGCGATGGCTACTTTCTCCTCCCACCAAAATATCGCGTGGGTTTTGCACGGAGCTTGGGTGCGCCTTTGCGGGAATACCATGGTTGTTGCCAATTTTCACCATATAATCTTATTTTTAATAACTTTTATGGGGAAATTTTCTATAGATGAGTGAAGACTCAGTCAACACGAGGTTGACTACGCTGCTTGAACGCTGATTTTGTACCGAGTCATAAACAACACCTCGTATGTTTGTTGCTGTGTTTGAAAAGTACGCTTCGTATGGCATGACGCATAAGCTGTTTCTGGCGCTTGATTTCATCGGCACGTTGCAAAAATAGTGTAATTCTTAATTTAATTTGCTCAGAAGTGAGAATCCTCTCTTAGGTTTTCAGACTCGCACATTCAAAAATGTCAAGGATCTAAAAAATGCTCAAACCACTCTTTTTACCTTCAGTTTCTTCGTTTATCCTTATCTCTATTAATTTTTTTTCTCAAATGACGAACAAGTTACGGGGTGCCAGTGATTTTACTAATTGGGGGAAGGAGTCTAAAAGAGATCCATGGAGGATTGTTAAGAACGGGTATAAGCTTGCGTTACGAGTGCGTTACGGGGAGATGGGAAAGGCAAAAACTCGATTTTTAGCGTTATGCGTATTTTAAAAGGGGCCTCTGGATAATTTTTTTGCTCGCGTAAGGTCATTTTGACTACATTTTTAAGTGAAGGTGAATCAATGCAAATTGACATACCACATTCATACTGTGGAATTCGAAATTTCTCGCTTGCTTGGAGATGATTTCTGCGTCATTTTGAAGAAAATGATCTTCCACTAGTATCTGGTCTCCTATAGTTCATTTTGCATGTATTGAAACAGAGTTAAATTCGTTGAGATTACGGGCTTTGTCGATCCACTGATCATAGTTAGAAGACTAGTCACTGATCATAGTTAGTAGAATGGCTTTGTCAATGCACTCGAAAGAAGTTCGATCGTGGGAACTAAACGTTCAGTGTTTTGCCCATGATTCTACCTAGAAATTGACTACTAGACAGGGTTTTTAAGAACCAAAATATACAGGGTGTTTCGAAAGAAATTATTCACCTTGAATATCTTTTGAACATATTTAAATATCGAAAAGTGCCGGACCGCTTTCTGGGGGACCCGAAAGTGCGAATGTGCGGAAAATGGGTCCCCCTTGAAATATTGAATACGTGTTTCGGCGTTTTTTTTATATTAGAATTCGTTCAAAAGAAATTCACGGTCGATACTTTCTTCTCAAACCCCCTACGTGTTACTGTGTAGGCACTTTACGTATAATATGATAGACACATTATCTATTTCCAAATTCAACTCATAAGTTGTAAAATGACTGTTATTTATGTCAATTTACACCTCCATGCTTACCGAAAAACTGAAGCAAAATCGGGCACTAAAGTATACTTTCACTACAACACTAAAGTGTACTAGTTTCGGGATATGTTTTCGATAGAAAAATGTTCCTGTCTACTGCATACAACTTCATTTTCACAAAATTAAAAATTCTTCCTATAGAGGAGGAAAGGAATTTGTGTGAAATCAATCTGTAGTTCTTTACCTCGTGTTTTTATTGCGAGCGGGAAGTTTGAATTTACTGATTAAAAATGTAAATTACGCACCTTTATTTCACACTTACGAATTAATTTTGAAATTGTTCGATATGATTAACGCGTGTTTTGCGTGGAATATATGTGCCGTATTACTTATTTTCATACCTTGTCTAGTGGTGCATTGTATTTTCACCATAAAACTGTTTGGTATTTCCAGAGACAAATAGAGACCGAGCACGCCCTATTCCGCCAATGTATTTTGAGTGAGGCACATCTAATTCTCGCGGATTCAACAAAACAACGGTCATCATTTTTCTGATTTCGCCTAAAGTTGACTGGTGCTAGTCGCATCTGGTGAGCTTTTGGTAATATGGCGATTTGTTTACATTCTTCCTTATCACTTGCAAAGCGGAAAATTTTCCAATTTTTCCTTTGAAACTCTCCGAATTTGTCATAAAATGACTTTTTACCAAGTAAATAATTAATTCACCCCTTCTACTCAACATTTGTGATACTTTCGGTGGTTTCACTTCTTGCAGTGAGAAACAGATTCCTCGAGACAGCCTGGTCCTCAGATTGTTCAACTTCCATATACCATATGGATAATTATTTTAGCAATCGAAATGTTCTTTGACTGTAAATGGTGTGTAATTTTTTCAAGATAATTCTCTGTAAATAATTCTGTTTCCAAAATCCTATCCCGAAGCCTGATGTAATGCATTGAATGCGGAGCATTTCGACTGAAGAGTCGATATGTGTCTTTAAGGAGCTGTGTAAATGAAACGGTTGGATAAGCCTGTAAGCAGTACAATTTCTTTTGTGTGTGAAAAATAACTGAATGTCCAGAATTCTAAACATCTGACCGTATCTCAAGTACCTGAAGGAAATGTTGGTCAGGTCAGAGTTTGTGAATCCTTGGCAGCAGTTACTGAAATTCTCCTACGTACTTAACAACTTTGCTCATTAAAGTTTGGTAAGTGAGAAATGTAAACCAACAATAAGTAGTGCGCGGATTGAATCTTCGCCTGTTCTCGTCAAGAGGTAGATTTGACGCATTATGAAAAAGCTAAAAACTGCAAATAAGCTGTCACATTTCTTTCTTGAAAGATGCCTGTTCAAACTAAATTTAGTTTCTTTATTTCTGAATGATGAAAGAACCTTTAAGGGCCGAAATATCACGAATTTTGATCTATAAGTTGTAAGAGAGCACTCTGGTGAGATCCTCTTTCCTTTTTTCGAGTTACACATTTTCCAATTTTACAGGAAGTAGTATTAGTTGCATCCAGTATCACAATTTATATGTATTCAATGTGTTTCCTCATCGAAATGAGCGAAGAAAAAACATTTACTTTTATTTTCACCGAATTAATGAGAGTTTTACTGCCAACTGAGCTAGCAAATGTTTACGGTGAAGCTACTTTATTTGTTTCACGACTCCCAATTTTAGGAATTCTAATAGCGTATACATCATTTCTCATTTAATGCAAGGTTGAAATACTTTATGATGGTGGTGGAAGAGACAATTCTGGTAAAATTGAGAGAATAATCAGGAAGAAAAGTTCTTAAACAAATCTCAGGAACTCCATCAGATGATGGGCACTTCACCCTCCAAGGATTTTTACACTATGGAGTTATGGGCTAATACTGACAAGCATAATATGATGGATCTGAGCGGTCTCTTACTTACCTAACTTTGATGAGCGAAGGCCTAAAATAAGTAGAAGAATTGCATTAACTGCTGCCAAGGATTCACAAACTCTGACCTGACCAACATTTCTTTTAGGTACTTGAGATACAGTCAGATGTTTAGAATTCTGGACATTCAGTTATTTTCCACACACAAAAGAATTCGTACAGCTTGCGAGCTTATCCAAACGTTTCATTTACACGCCTCCTTAACAACAAATATCGACGCTTCGCAGCCATAACACTCCGCTTTCAACGCACTTCATCAGGCTTAGAGATAGGATGTTGGAGACATCAAGCATTTGATCCACGATTAATACTTATCATAGTGAGCAGCTTATGACATAGACAGTAAATTTTTTTTCGTCAAATTTCAATACAGTGTATCTGTAAGACTGGCAGTGCTGCTGTGATCAGGTTCTTGACAGATCTCAAATAGCTAAAATATCTCTATCCTGCGACATGATATGGAGGTTAATAGATTGAGAATTTGATCACAAGGTATTGATACAGTCTAGAAAAAATTATACACCATTTAAAGTCAAAAGAAAGTTCGATAACTAAAATTATCCATTATGAAGTTGAACAATCTGCGGACCAGGCTCAGAGTCTCGAGGAATCTGCTTCTCACTACATAAAGTGAAACCACCGAAAGTATCACAAATGTTGATTAAAAGGGGCGAATTAATTTTTTACCTTCTAATAGGTCATTTTATGACAATTTGGAAGAGTTTCAAATGAAAAATTGGAAAATTTTCCGCTTTGCAATTGATTAGGAAGAATGTAAACAAGCCGCCATAATGCCAACAGCCGAGTAGCATCAGTCAACTTTAGGCGAAATCAGAAAATACATGACTGTTGTTCCGTTGGATCCCCGAGAATTAGATGTGCCTCACTGAAAACCCAACGTGCTCGGTCTCTATTTGTCTCTGGGTATTTCTGATGGAAAAATTTAACCGATTTTCCTTTAGACTTTATGCAAAAATAAAAAAAATATTAGGTTTTTTTTTTCGTGTTCCTATTTTTGTAAACATTCAATTGATTTGATCTAATTTGCAACATTAGAATATACTCGTTGTTACGTTCCCGCCGCTGGGAAACAACGAAATGTTCGACCGATACCAAATTTGTCGCCCTCTCGACAAAAGGACATACTTACGCTTCGCGATGAAACCTGCCGTCCATGAAACTCACTGCTTTTCCAGGCTCATCTCAACGTGTAGTTACACCTTTTATCAGACAAGCGACGAATTATAGCAGTGATTCATCGAACACGTAGTCTCATGAATGTCATTATTAGTTCTTAAAATTGCATGCCTAAACTGTTCCACAGACAAAAACACACTAATAATCTGTGTCGTCGACCCGAATGCCAAAGATCGTACACTTTTCGTCGAAAAAATGCGGGGAAAGAGAAAGATAAAATAACCTCATCAGACAAAAATTAATTGTTGTAAAGCATTCCGTAAGTACATATATTTTCTCACCAACTCGTCGATGAATGGAATGTAATTTTTTTTAAAACAAATTTTTATTCTTAAATTATACATTTAATAACATTGATCACATATTCTCCGGTTTTAAGCTAAAATACGATCATGATAACTTGCCTTAAAATTCGGAACAGAGTATTTGAAATCTTCGTTTGCGATGCGGTTATTAATGATCCATTTTTGACTTCGGACTTATAAATAAATTTTCTCGGAAAAAATGGAATACCTGATTTAACAATTTTGTAGTTAAAAAAAGTATCCGACGTGTTTCAATGTAGATTTTACAACGAAAAAATTCTAATTTAACCACATAAACCTTACTGTAAAATGTACATTTGGAACATGTCGGACATATTTTTTAACAATTTATTTGTTAAATCAGCAATCAAGTTTTCCGAATTTTTCTTGTGTCACCTCGAAAGTCAATCAAAAATGATTTGACTGTATCGATCCAAAGTACCACTTTCGAACACTTGGATTAAGCGTTCACCGCGAATTCGTGTACACTACAAACTCTTTTTACCACATGCTGTAACACGCAGCAATGTGAGAATTTTCATATTGGCTCCTTAAACAACATACTCAGATCATGGATGTTGAGCATACATACTTTTTAGGAAATTTAAGTTTTCCTCCTCCCCAAAGGGGCGTCAACCTCTTCTTGCCTCTGACAGGGCCAGATTAAGGGGGTGGCGACATGGGCCACGGCCCACGGCGGCAAATCGAAGGGGCGGCAAAAATTTGCAATTTTTTAATGTGTAGGTATAAAAAAAAAAAAAAAAATTTATAAAAACAAAATTACAAACTAGAAAAGGCGACAAAATCTCTCGTTTCCTGAGATTATAGTAATTTCTAATTTTGTCGTCTCTTGGTGATACAAGAGACAAGCACCCTCAATAAGTCGAGTTACGAGAGAAACCAAACACGCAATTTGGACTGAGAGAGAATTGATGACGAGGACTTGAGATGAAAAGGAGAAGCCCTCGGCGCGGCGATCGGCATGTAACACATATGAGCGCCTATAAGACTGCACGAATACTTCACGCATTGCACCAAACACAGTGCGGTCATTGTTGTTAGCGTGAAACGGAAAGCGCCTACAAGAATGCATGAATACTTCACCCATTGCGCCAAACTTAGTGCGGTCAGCGTGAAACGCATAGCGCCTACAAGACTGCGTGAATACTTCACGTATTGCGTCCAACACGGTGCGGTATGCGCGGCGCGGCGGCGGAAGTTAAAATCATTGAACCAAATTTATGTTTGTTCTTTCATAATTTCATCGTTCATTTCTTATGAATGGAAGGCCTTGTCCACACAGGGATAGATTTACGGAACTTAACTTTCGCGCAATGTTTCGTGAACTTTTGATAGTAGTGTTGACAGGGCTTTCCCAAAAAATGTGTTCAACACGAGTACAAGCGTCTTATGCACCCCTCCCCCGCTGGCACGTTCATTTGATGGTTTTTATCGAGTTTCAAAACGAATGAGGAGGGGGCGCCAAAATATAGGTGGCCCATGGGCGGCAAGTAGGTGAATCCGGCCCTGCCCTATGACAATCATTCGGCTATTTCCGGTAATTTTCGGCTTTTTCCTGTCCTTGTTTTTAGCTTTACTCTCTTTTTCCGGTCCTTGTTTTTAGCTTTACTCTTCATCACACGAAAAACTCGCCGTGGCAGGTGACGAGGGATTTTCATGGTATTTTTAGAAATAACCATTAATTACGATTGGCACGGGACTTATCTGTAATGCCAGTATTTAATTCATTAATCCACCATACATGCTCGATCTTAAAATGAAAGAGGCTCAAGGACTTTAGTAAGCAAGTGAAAGTGACTTTTAATCCCTTTCTTCCGACACCGTGTGACAATTCTCTCGCGCTTGCGGGTTTACTTGATTTTCAGTGTGTCAAGCTCCACAAATAAACCTTGCTCGTCTTTGTGAATAGAGGTCGTTGGATAAGTATTTTGGGTGACAAACAAATTAAAAAATGAAAAATCATAAATAAGGAACTATGTCTCGTGTCTGAATTAAACAAATCCTGGAAACCTATGATACCTACATGTCACCTGTTGGTTTGAATACTTTCATCAAATAAACTAAGATTTTGTTGGTTTATGTTTTAATAAATAAAATTCTATATCGGGATAGTTCTATATTTCCAACGTTTATTTTAGCTTGAAGATGCCATGAAAATTATATATATTTTTACATTTTTTTGGAGAATTCGATGAATAAGTCCAAAAAAATACTATTTCAGCAGCATTGTAGCTTCTAATTTCGGTTTCATTATTGCAAAATCCGTCCAGCTACTACACATCACTAGAAAAAAATTGCCTTTTTCTTAGCCAATTGAAACCGTCATGAAGATCCGCCCAAACAGCTAACTTAATGCACGTATTTTCAGACAATGCTGATTAAATCAATGTAAAATTAATATTTTACCCACAGATAAGACTCAGTTTGAATGAAAATATAGTATGATCAGTAATCAGCATACGTACCTACGTACATCTCCTCTATGACTCCAAATTTTGTGGTACATCGATAAATTTCAAGATAATTCTCCTCGAGGTTTTTCATAATTTGTCTAGTTTAAAAGCTTCCTAATTTAAATCTAAAAAACCCAATTACCAGAAAATGTGTCTCTTTTGGATTTCTTGACAGCATACAGATCTTGACCGAGAAAATGAATGCGTAGAGAAAAGCAGCATACTGCATGAGCTCTCGACTTAAACCTCTTAACACGTGTTTTAGCTCTCAAGTTGAGTGTCCTCTCCAGGTTACCTTATCATCAACAGAAATTTTACCGAACGTGCTATAGACTCAAAATTGGCGCATCAGACTTCAATGCGCTTAACTTTGATCTTCTTAATCCCGTGTTAGGAGGTTTGTCATGTTCGACTTAAAATTTAATGTTGTCACTTGATGAGAAAACTGAGATAAAACCGTCATCAGGACTCTCTGATGTTGGAGTTGCCGAACAGTCAAGTGTGCTTTTTTATAGTTTTATGAAAATGGTACAAGCATGAATAATAAATCTGTCTTTTTTCACATTTTAACAAATAATTGATAAGAATGTCCAAAAGTATTTTATACTTTTTCTTCTCCTTTTTCTCATTCAACTTCTTCTACTACTACTTATTCCTCTTCTATTTCTTATTCAAAATGTGTCACTCACCATCTAATACTCACCTGCAGGAATAATAATTACAACAATGCAGTTGACAAAGCGAGACTTCGGAGGCACACTTTGATGTAAGGTGTTGAAGTCTATCGGAACTTTCCTTGAGGCGAGCCAATTGTGCTGGAAAATTGACGCAGTTTTTCCTGGTTTTCGGAGGGTTTAAACCTTAGTAAAACTAGGAAAAATTGTCATTTGATGTCGCTCGGAAATAAGGAAAATCGTATTGAAACCTCGAAAAAACCTCAAGGTCTCTCGTGTTCAACGTTGAAGTTTCCAAACCAAAAAGAAAGAAATACATATGCATCAAATAATTATAATAATAATCTTGATCAAAGGAATCAGTGGGTGTGGTCATTCCCATGATTGCACCAGTTACTCCAAATGCATTCAGTGTAAAATTAGATTTTTTTCCGCGAGAAATTAAGGATGAATTTTAGTGCTAATGGTACTTCTTACACCTACACTGAACCAGTCAACTAGTTGTTTTATAGGACACCTCGGTCCACATCTTGCCATATTGATAAGTGAGCAAGAGTACAGATTTTAGAAAGAGGGTGGACAGTTGCAGCGCGACAATTGAAGACGCTCTTCAGTACGTGCTCTTTCCGGTTGAATCCATTTAGATCATTCATAAACCCAAGATTACAAGCTAAAAATAATCTACAAAAAAACTAATGCCACTGTCCAGCCCAAGGTCGGTAAAGTGTGTGTTTTGATGGTGGTCATCCAAAACGTTTCATTACAATTTTTAACATTCACGATTATACTAGAATAACTGGTATGCAATCTAATGAAATATACTCGCACATAATAATTGAGCAATTATCTTCCTTTATGGTTCCTTGTCCCATTGAAAATCATTCAACATTACATATCTCCCTGAGAGGACGCTTTAAAAATAATAATTATGAAGATAATAAATAAAAATAACACAAAAATAAAAAACATAAAAGTTGAAATAAATCTATCCTTAAATTAAAACTTTTTCAACCTCTGTATTTCAGTACCTCATCATGGTATCCTGGATTTGGGATGATTTTAAGTAGAAAGTTGATCGTATTTTTATCCTAGCGATCAAAATTTGACGTTTAGTTGTTTATACAGTACTTTCAAGTTTATTTATGGAATCCTTACAATGCATTACTCAAAAATTACATGAATTAAAAGTAAAAAATGATCCATCTTGTTCCAGCCGTAAATTTCTGTCTCTGCCATAAAATTGCAGCCTTCAACTTTTACCGACAGCATTTCTTTTCAAGTACACGATAGCACTCGAGATCGGCCTCAACCTACTATCGTAACCTCTCAATAATAAATCTGAATGGCGTTACTCAAAAATTTGCAAAATTGAAACGACGATTACGTAATGGATAGAATATTTGACATTGACATATTAATATGGATTATTCAGCGAATGCGGATTGCTAAAGTCGCATCTCCAATTGTGATGTTGCAAATTTCTACTCATGCGTTTTATTTTGTTCAAAGAAATCTTACTAACGGCATTTCGTATCAATTTGTAAAAATGTATTACGCTTTTTCAAGAATATTCTCAGAGAAGGGCATGTTCGTAAGAGGACCTTTTAGTGCCCTTTCTTTAGGAAGACAGGGATTTCATTCAAATCCGTCCCAAACAAGACTCTGTGATGAAAAAATCCTTTAATGAAAATTTAGTTTGAGTTCAACGCTCCTTTTTGCAATACAGCATTGCAAAGTCTGCCTTTTTTACCATTGAAAATGCTTATATTTTGAAGTCGTTTGGTTAAAAAACAACTTTAATCTCTTTTGTTGGGGGGGGGGGGGGGCACAATTTTATCAACTTATGTTACGCGGGACTCAAGACTGTTGTTGACACTACGATTTGACGATCATCAGTCAATAAAACGTTGCAAATCATATGCAAAGTGTCCCAGACTACCTATGCCTTTGGTTTTTTCCCCGATTATTTTAGGTCGGTTGATGTCTGGGACCATGCAGAAGTTTAAATAGAGAATGAGCCCCAAATGAGCTGAATGACCACGAAACTACAAAATTCCAATTCCTAGGGCCCATTCCCTATTCAATTATCCATTATCAAAAATCATCCGACCGAAATTAACCGTGGTCTGGGATACTTCGTATAAACTTTGCAACGCCGTATCACAACTGATCGCTACATCGTAGTATGCAACAACAGTCTTAATCCCCGGGTAACATCAACTGATGTAATTGCGCCTCATAAAATAAAAAATAAGATCAAACAATTAAAGTTGAACCGAACAACTTGATGAAACATGCATATGAAATATTTCAATTCAATTTCTGACATTCAGGTTGAATAAGACAGAGCAAGGCTCCTTTTTCTGATATCACAAGTCAACAAAGAGAATAAACCAGTGCAATGAAGCAATGCATTCAATGAGATCCATAATATCGTCGTAATACAACTATTCGTACTCCATGGACACGCGTGTTGCATATGAAAAATTTGAAGGCGCCCCGATCACTCTAGTCCATGAACCATGCACATGCACACAGTAGCGTATGATGAGCAGTTACGATTATGTGGCGAGATGAAATTATTTGATAAAGCTGGGGTAAGAGGACAGGAAAGAATAGGTTCGTGCCATTTTCACATATTGAGATAATACCAACACTACACCGGGTCGTGACAGCGTGTCGCTGCGGGTCTGGGCCAAAATTACCGGAGTGCCTTCAATTTTTAGGATGCAACACGGATATCCATAGAGCACGAATAGTTGCATCAAAGCGTTATTATACCAATACCATTATCCTATACTCGCGGATATTAATACTGAAGCGTTAAGAAAAAAATGCTGTATGAACTTTTGAGCGTTGTCAAATTTCCCCCAATTAAATATGAATTTCCTGGAAAACTTGTAAGCTCTTATTTTTTAAATTTCTAGGGAATTTTCTGCTCAATTAATTCTAATATTTCTGAAAACTTCAAGGAAATGTATCCCTAATTATCCTGAAAAATGATGTATTGTCAGCAAAATTTGCGGAAGTCTGGATCTTAATACAGTGTTTTTCTGTAGCGGCTTTGCTTTGGCGGCAGCCAAGGCTAGTAAAAAGTTCAAAATTTGTACTGCTGTACTGCCAAAATAAACTTTCTCAAGCCAAAACCTGTGATAAAACACTAATTTCCCTGGCAACTTGTCAATGTTTTTCTTCCACTTTTGAATGCATTAAAATATTCTAAATTTTCAGAAAATTTCAAGAAATATATTCATAACTTTCGTCAAAAATGAACATTTTATCCGAGGAAATTTCGCAAACTTTCAATGTTCGTGGGTCGAATGAATGTTTTTTGTTACTGTTGTACGGCACTCTTCCTTCGTGAGGCAATGTAGATCATTTTGAGCAGCGCTTTAATTGACACTTGACCAGCTGGCAACACACCTTTAGCGCAGCGCACAGTAGAACGAGTCAATATAAAAATTTGATGCTGGACATGAAATTTTTTCTTAACACCGCAAACTTTGATACTTCTTTTGTAACTGTTCAACTATAAGGGGTGCTTGGAAACGATCATTTTAGGAGAAAACCGGCGGGACCGCTTTTAAAATTCTATGTTTTATATTAAAAAAACATGCGAACTTTTAAAGTTTCCACATCATGCTCGGCTTGCGCCACTGTGCGGTGACTGATCGCGCCTCCTGTTTTCCGCGGATGTGGCTTACCCTCCTAGGCTGACCAGTGCCGACCAGTCTCTGCCGTGCTAAGGAAGAACGCCGTATGAACACTCGAGCGTTGTCAAATTTCCCTTGATAAAACATGCATTTTTGACGAAATTCATGCATATTATTCCCTAAAATTTTCAGATATTTTAGATTAAATTGCGCACAAAATTGTGTGAAGATTTCGGGGGAAAATATTCACAAATATCCCAGGAAATTCGGTTTTTATCGGAGGAAACTTGGCAACGTCTGAAGGCTCATACGAGGTTCTTCCTTAGCACGGCAGCAGTGCCCATCTATCTTCTCTGTTGAGCGCGAGCTTGCGCCCCGCGCATGCCTCTCGCGACCTAACTCGATGGTCAAGAAACCTGCCTCGACGGATCACTTTTCTTCCTTGTCTTTTCCGCCTTTTTGTCCCCGCTCCTTCGCCTTTCCGGTTGATGTGCCCTCAGGGCCCTGAGCAAACCAACCCAGATCAGTATCAAAGCTCTGAACGTGGATTATTGTTTATTCGCATTTGTGACCGGCCACGGAAGAAGGGCCTCTTCTGCCGGCCGTGCTAAGGAAAAACGCCGTATGAGCATTCGAGAGTTGCCAAATTTCCTTTGATATAAAATGTATTTTTGACGGCATTCATGTACACTTTTCTTTGAATTTTTTTAGAGATTTTGGATTAAATTACGTAAAAAATTGTCTGACAATTTTAGCGCAATTTTTTAGCAATATTCAAATTCTTTCCAGTAAATTCGGTTTTTATCGAAGGAAACTTAGCAACGTCTGAAAGCTCATACGGCGCTCTTCTTAGCACGGCAGTCTTGTTCACGGAGGCAAAATTTTCAAGAGGAGAAATTTTTCGATCGTCTCTTGAGAAAAATACTTTGTTTTACACTGAAAAAAAAACCGGTTCAGTGAACCGAACGTTCGGTGCTCCATATCATCCCGAATACTCGGTTTGTCAAACTGAACTTTCGGGGGGGGGGGGGGGGTCAAAGATAGAACATTCCTGAAAATCATGAAAATGACTTTTTAGTAGAGACATTTTTCAGTCACGAGGGGAGGAGGTCCAGACTCTCTAGTGAAAAAGAAAAAAAGAAAATTTAAGAGGCTGCTCAAATCTATGAATTACATAAGATCCAGGAAATCTATTGAGATTTACCCGTGCAATAAGGCAACGTCACGAACGAAGGTCAACGAACGTACCCGGTAGAGATCGAGTAGATCAAAGTTGGCATCGGGTCCAAATCGCCCACAACCACTTAACTTTTTGTTCCTTTTATTGATTTTTCTCTTTTTTGCGCATCGACCAAATTCGCTCTAAAAAATGCGTGTGGGCCGAGCGAAAAAGAAAACGGAAACGGTCGCCGAATCGCGCGGGCCCGGCGACTCAGCTTTCTCGCGATTTTGCATAATTTAAAATTGGCTTTCGAGCTATTTTCTTAATTAGTCCTTCGTCTCGCAAGGCCTTGATGACATGCCTGTAAGGCGATGTGAGTGGAGCAATTGTGCATATCAATTAAACTCTCATTTTTCTCCATCTTAAACGAATATAATTTGTCTATTAACAGTATATTTTTCAAATCGACGTTGTAATCACGCAAACGCATTTTGTCATTTCATCAGAATTTTTGATAATTATTGTGTTAGTTCTTTTATACATAAAAATCAGCTTATTTTTGTAAACAGCGCATGAGTGGGGGCTGCTTAAGTATCACGTTATAGCCACCTGGGAGGGAGAGGATTCAAGCTCAGGCTTACCTAAGCTTCGTCCACTTTAAGAGAAGCTAATACTTCCCAATGGAACTAATTTTTATTATTATTATTTTTTTTTTTTCAAAAAATTTTCAAGCCTCCTGCGTTTCTTTAAGGGGAAAATATAAAGGGGTCAATTTAAACTTACTTAATTTACAAAGAGAGCGCGAGAGATCGGCTCGGGGGTCAAAAATTCGCTCAAAATAGCTTACGTAGTACTTGTAAGGCCCCTGAGAGGTCTTTTTTCTTCTTTCTTCCCGAGGAAGATACACACTTTTTCCTGGACGGCCAAATTCATATTTATGAAAACTCTTTGAAAAGATGTGAAAAAGAAGAGGAAAAAAGGGAGGAGAATAGTAAGAAAAGAAACAATGGTAACAAAAACAAGAAAAATGATCAAAAAAGATACAAAGAAAAGACAGAAAAAAACTGGTATCAGTGGAAAAAGAGATGAAAAATAGATTGCCGTAAAGGAGTCGGAGGAGGATGAAGGAAAAAAATAATAAGAAATGAGTAAGAAGAGGAATAAATTGACGAAACGGAAAAAACAGTCATCAATTTTTCAGTTTTAACCTCGCATCCATTTTATGTGCTCCAACGCGCCGAACAACGCCTATCTTACCCAAAAATTCTAAAAGGTTCATGGAAAATCTCGTTAAGAGTGTTTAGAGAAAGTAAAATAAGGATCCTTCATTCTGGAAGGGAAAACCCCTTGGAATATATGGTAACTCCGAAGTATTTTATGAAAATGTCATCTTGAAAATCATTATTTTACATTGCAAACTAACGCAACCTGAGATTTACCTGCCTGTAAAATCAGAAACATTTGGTTTCGACATTCAAAACTTGTCTCACTACCGATTGATCCTGTACAATCATGGCATCGATTTTCAAACTCTATACGATGTTTTAAAGCATGAAGGTTGACGGATTTAGATAAGAAATGTATACGAGATATGGCAGGAGATTCAGTGAGGCAGCACAGACGGACGTATTTGAATCAAAATAAACCAACTTCCTTATGGCATGGGCCCTGTCATGAATGTACTCGTAAGAGTCTTAGGGCCCATGTTAAAATGGAGATAGATACTTTTGATTTAAATACGTCCAGTAAATAGTCAATGTGTTGTTGACTCGAGCTATCATTCGTTCTAAAGCCAATATGGCGCGACGGGAACTGTCGCTAAAAATTTATGAAGATATTTATTTGTGCTAAAATGAAAGTATATATTTTAGATTAGCGCTCAGTGGTTGAAAATCGCTAGGATAAAATGCAATTTGGATGGAGCCTACAATTTACTAACAGATTATCCTCTCAAATGATATCAATCAACTACTTTCTCAGAGAAAAATATGAGCGGGATGTTCAAAATTCTCGAAGCCAATGTGAACTATTAACGTTGATATCTTAGCTAGAAGTTGGTCTTCGTATTATTCGTTCCGAAATTCGTGTTCTGGGTGAAATTTTGGTGACACCATGTATCAAAATACTTAAAATACCCAGGGCAGGATTTACCTACTTGCCGCCCATGGGCCGCCTGTATTTTGCCGCCCCCTCTCATTCGTTTTGAAACATCAATAAAAACCATCAAGTGAACGTGCCAGTGGGGAAGGATGCAGAAGACGCGTTTACTTGTGTTGGACACATTTTTTGGGAAAGCCCTGTCAACACTACTAGCAAAAGTTCACGGAACTTTGCGCGAAAGTTAAGTTCCGTAAACCTATCTCTGTGTGGACAAGGCTTTCCATTCATAAGAAATGAGCGAAAAAATTATGAAAGAACAAACATAAATGTAGTTTAATGATTTTAACTTCCGCCGCCGCGCTGCGCAGACTGCACTGTGTTTGGCGCAATGCGTGAAGTATTCCGACAGTCTTGTAGGCGCTACGCGTTTCACGCTGACCGCACTGTCTTTGGCGCAATGCGTGAAGTATTCATGCATTCTTGTAGGCGCTATCCGTTTCACGCTGACTGCAGTGATCGCACTATGTTTTATGCAGTGCGTGAAGTATTCGTGCAGTCTTGTAGGCGCTAATAAGGGTTACATGCCGATCGCCGCGCCGAGGGCTTCTCCTTTTCATCTCAAGTCCTCGTCATCATTTCTCTGTAAGTCGCGCCGTTCCAGTCCAAATTGCGTGTTTGGTTTCTTTCTTAACTCGACTAACTAAAAGTGCTGTCTCTTGTATCACTGAAAGACGACAAAATTAGAAGTTACTATACTGAGAAAATGAGAGATTTTGTTGCCTTTTCTAGTTTGTAATTTTTTTTATACATACATTTAAGAAATTTGCAAAATTTGCTGCCCCCCAAAATTTGCCGCCATGGGCCCATGTGGCCATCCCCTTAATCCGGCCCTGAAAATACCCTCTCTTTAACTGGTTCATTCTAACTTTGATCTACATCATATATCTTATGGCGAGGTTTCCTTAAAAAAAAATATTGTCACAAAAAATGTCTCTGAAAGTTGGGAAGTCTTTTGTGCCCCTCTAATCTAAAATACTTCAAATTGGAAATGATGCATTGCCCTTGGTCAAAGAAAATCAGCGAGTGCCTCAATGTTTAATTTGACTGCATTTTGCAATTTGGAAGTATAAATTCTGGCTCCTCTGGAAAAACACTTATGTGCATAGGGAGACTAATGGCACTTACGTCGTTTTTAAAACCGGGCTAGAATTTGTAGTTCCAAATTGTAAAATGTAGTCCAATTGTAAGCAATATTAGCATAGTCTATCAGCTGGAATAGTTGCATCCAAGCGAAATCATCAACACCGCGTCATATCTCTTTGAGTCTCATTCGTAAATCAAACTGGTTATTCGGCTCTTCTTTCAACTTCTCCTCACTTCTTTCATTTTTCTCTCTTATTCTTTCTTTTAAGGTACGCAGCAAAAATAATGAAAAAAACGGATAAAACTGAATGTAGCCGAAAATTGTTGGCGAATAGACAATTTTTTTGGCGCATATTCTTCAGTTTTGAAATAGAGCTCCGACACTGGATCCAAAAATATCAATATTTCGGGTTCTTCAATAGTACAACACGAACGTTTTTAAACCTAGAAGTCGGGCACCCAAGAAGGTGCACACGATTTCCTTCTTATCTTTCCAATGTAAAATGATAAAAATACCTAAATCAATAAAATATGCGCGTGACCCTAGAAACAACTTTTTTGTAAAAACACGTAATTTTAATCATATCCGAGTTGTGTAGTTATCGAAGGAAGACATTCCTTATTACGAAGTGCATATATATTAAAATTAAAGTATTCATCTGTCATTCTTATCCTATCCTTCCTTCTCCTATTTACCGTCTCCCCGTCTCTCTACATGCTCTACTTCTCTTCCTCTTAAATCCTCTCCTAAAGAAACCATTTTTAAACTATCTGTTTCGGTGTCTCCACAAGTGGCACTTTAAAATAAAGTGTGCAAACATGATTACTTTTAATTGATATTTTGAGCAATGTGAGTGGGAGAAAGAGACGGTATTAATAAATCCTGTTAAATAAAGTCTGCCGGCAGTATCAAATAGATTATCGAGCCAACATCAATATTATACTCTCTCAAGGGCATTTCAAAGAAATCACCCAGGAATTAGCAAGGTATCATACATACAATGGAAGTATTAAGGAAAGGTTGGTCTGTTTCAGACTTTTGCTTTAGCGATGAAAGGAGTTGTTTCAAGTGCTGCACAGGGGATCGAGTTAATAGGAGAGGTTGGAGAAAATTAGGAAACTGTAAAAGCTTATAACTCTGTTTATACAAAATTTCGAGGTTCTTCTAAAAGTGGTTACATCGGATTTCTCGTGAAATTTTCTGCTAGAAACACCCCTTAAAATTTAAAATGTGACGAAGTAAACATCAAAATTTGCAGTTTTAGTCAAAAATTTAGTATCCGACCTCTCTAATTGACTTGATCCACTGTGTGCCGGTGCGTATACATGTATAATGAGAGATAGGAAACCCGTCCTCCAAAGTTGTGGGGATGTCTCTTTAAAGATAGGTGATATTTCAAAGGGTATAAATTCGATCGACTTGAATCGATTGGAAAATCAAAACGTGAACCGATCGTCAAAAATTCAATCGACATATGATCGAAAAATAAAAATGTGGACCGATTGACAGTGATTCGATCCACATCGATTTGGTCGAAAAACTTCGATCGATTGACAGTGTTGTCGATTGACTCACGGGTTTTTCGATCGAATTGTTGCAATCTGTTCACGTTCTAGTTTCCCGATCGAATCACGTTGATCGAATCCATTCTCTCTGATATTTCATCATGACAACAACCGAAAACTTCGGGAATAAAATTGGTTTTACGTTGCAATTTTGTGTGATTGGAAATGAATGCACTGCTGAAAGCTCGCGGCGAAGATGTCATCGGGCCGGGAGCTTTGGTTTCACATGCGCAAGTCGACTCCCAATGACCGTGAGACAATTCCGTCGATCCGTGTTCACCCATGCGTTTTCTTACTTCCGATTCCTTCTTTCTGAAACACATTTTGTCCCGTCGCTGTTACATTTTAAATCATATCTTAGACAGGCTGGGTATTCTCTCTAACTGGCAATTCGTCTGGTTGATTCATGATTTTTGGTGAAGCTCTAGTACCCTAATAGCACACCCTAAACTTTAAGTTTGTTTGAGGAATATTTTATTTTAATGGCATCAGTGCTTATTATATTATTTCAGGTATCTTACTGTCATTCAACAGAAATGAGAATCATTGGTAGTAGCATCACAGAGGGGACCAATTTATGAGGGACAAAAAACTATGCAGTACGCACACTAAAATGTTGGACTATACATGCAGCTTTTTTTTTCTTTTAAAGACGATCAGGGATAAAGCCCCCTGGCCGTTTCGCAGTCAAACACCCCCCCCCCCCAAGCTCTACACGGCTTAGGCGTTATGCGTTACGCATTACTCCTATTAATTTTTTTTTTTTTTTTTTTTTTTTTTTTTTTTATTCGTCGCTTTTACAGCTCACTAAGGTGATCTGCAACGCCTAACCGCCACTAAAATCTGTCATGGTACAGACCCTCCATAGGTTGGCATCGCTCCATCTTTTCCACTATCATATACTTTAATGTTGTTAGCATAGAATAACATATACCTATTTATCAATAGAAGGAAGGTCCATGGGGAGGGGGGAGTGTAATTCACAAGATCCAACCATCGAAAACACGCAAAGTTGATCCATTCTCAAGTAATTGCAGTATTCAAAATTGTGGTGATTCACTATTCTGCGTACGTTACTCTTGATTCATCCTATTCATTGTAAATAATCGCCGTTCAGCCGTGTGACTGGCTCCAAAACTTCAAGAATGTATGCTCAATTTTCTTCTACGTGACCACACACCTGTGCAGACTGTGATAAGTGACTGCAGAGAGCATCTCGTAATGGGAGCAATTAGAATTGCTTTAGGCTAATTGCATATGCCGTGGAAAATTTTTGGCAGCTTTGTAGTTCATTTACCTATTAAATGAGACGTACGGTGGTGCAAAGTGCAATTATTGCACTGGGATAAGATCTTCTCATACCATCAGCAAAAAAGGAATATCAGCTCTCGGTGTCCCTACTTTTAGACATTATTATGTCTCAAAATTCATCGGAAATGCAATCGAAATTTCTCAGATATGCGAGAGTGAATGCGTGGTGATTAGTGGCAAACATTCCGATCGATATCTACCGATTTAAAACTATGGAAAAGAATCGATTAAAATGTTCGTTGCGAACACCACCTTGATAATCGATCATTCCCCATAGATTTAATTGGCAGATGAACGATTCATCGCACAGCAGGTGTAATTTAAACGCATGTGGCGGCATCCGTGCACAGTTTGGGAGCGCGCGCGAACCGATCAGATCTTACGCAGTTACGCTCGTAAGACAATGTAGTTGCCAACAGTCGTACAAATCCTCATTTTATTTTTTCTCAAGATAGACGATGAGGTTCTAAATCTCTTTCAGACTTGATCAAAACGGGCAACGCTAAATTGACGAAATAAATCGTCACTTTCCCGACTGACATAATGGTTTGGTGTGCTTATGCTAAAGTACCGTCCTTTTTATACGTGGTCTGGGATACATTTCGTCAATTTTAAATAATTCGACCAATTCCTAAGAGTCTCTGACTCTTATTAGACTGATTATTGATATTTTAACGACGAACGGAGAATTCATCCGATAAAAATTTTCCTCTCACAATCAAACGCTTTTAGGGTAGCCATATTTTCAATCAAAACTTCATTTTTGTGTACTAATATGGCTAAAGTGCGAATCCAAGTTTTCTATTGCATTGTTTCAAAATTGCCACTCCTAGTTCAATTTGTCAAAGAGGCACCAGCCAGCTTTACAGCTTGAAATTGATACAGAGGATTCTACTAACAGAGAAGAAAAATTGAAGAGGGTTTCAAGGAATTCCGGTTTTCAAAAAATAGTTTTCAAATGAAAAAATAAAGAATGACAGAAAGTTTACAACGTCGGAAACAGAGATACTAGCTTCCGCCTTTTGGCCATTGATATGATGGTATTTTTGGTAAGACGGCAGAAGTGGCAACAGGGCGCTAAACGAAATGTTGCCGTGACTTGTGTTAAAGAAAAGCGCCCACTCCAAGAAAGTTCAATTGGAATCTTATTGAGAATGCTTCGAAACGGCGCGGCGCCACTGTCAAGATGCCAAACCAGTTTGGCGCGATTTGTGCGAGCAAGCGCGTACTTGACGAATTGCGAGTAAAAAGCCGCGGGCTACCCACGCTTATAGCACCCCACATCTTGCGCGGTATTGCCAAGTCAAGTGAAAATGGTAATTAAACTTTAATTGAGACTGTCAAGAAGTGTCGAAACGCCCAGGAGGTACACGGACTATGTGTCCATTTTTCTTTACGTCCACAGTTCTAAAGCCCACACTATTGTTAAGTCCACTACTTAAACGTCCACTAAATTAAGTCCACAAATATAGAGTCCACTAAAATCAAATTCAAGCGTTATATTTTAGTCCGTGTGTAAAATTATATTGACAATGTCGAAATGAGAAAATTAAGAGAGAATAAGGTGTTGTTATCGTAGTTCATATTTTAAATGAAATGTTAATTTCTTGTTTTGATTCATCTTTTCAAATTGTCTTTGGTAAATACTTGGTTTCGTTTTTATCCTTGAAATTTCCGATGTAAAATATGCCTGAAATGTACATTCTTTTTTTTAATGAAATTGATTGCTTCATTTTAAAAACATTTACATTTTTAATACGTGGTAAATATTTGTAAAACCTTTTCCAAGCAATGGCATCGATACGAATCTCAATGAGCCGAAGTTGTAATGAAAGACATTATACAATAATTAATAAAAGAGGGAAAAAAAAGAAGAACGCAATTTTTGTTTTTAACTTATTTGTACATCTACCCTCTTGAGTCAAATACGTTCAATTTTGAGCGTTTAGTTGCGCTTACACCACACTGCAGCACGGTAAAAGCCCAAAACATAAAAGAGTTAATTTGAATGCTTTGGAAATCATTAAATTTGACACAGAACTACTCTTATATTTACAAAAAACACATTATATTTTCCAGTAGTACATATTTCTTTTTCATCAGTTTAAAAGGGAATAATCAATGTAGAGAGTGCAAACATTTCAAAATCATGAGTTGAAAAACGCTGACTCCGCGAGTTTAAATATTAGAGCCTAACACAGAACGTAGCGGCGTGTTAGCAGTGCAGAACGCGCACTGACGCCTACAAACCTAACGGGATACTTCACGCATTGCGCAACGCGTGAAGTATCCCGTTAGGTTTGTAGGCGCCTATGCGCGTGTCACGCTGCGCTGGTTTCCTGCCGCGCCGCAACGCTTTAAGCAACTATTTCGCGTCAGAGGCATTGCACAGTATCCCACAAGATTGAAGGCGCACGAAATAACTAGTTAAAGAGGACTTTCAATTTTGACAGCATCTGTTACTGAAAAATATTTAATTTGGCATTGGAGCGTTTCCTAGGCCCCCGCTTCGGTTTTCATCTTATCATATCCGTACAGTGTACACACGAACATATGTTTTTATCTGCTCTTAGAGTCTGTTCTCTTTTGATTCATGAATGAAATGTTTTTAAGAATGAAGGTAGTAGTAGTATGCATTTATTTTTGAGGTGGTTCCTGTCATTTAAATGAGAAGAAAAAAATTTGGACAATTTTGGACATATTCATAGTTGGACATTAAATCATGTGGACTTGATATAGACTGGACTTAATGTTTAGTGCTTAAATTTTCACCTTATTGTCCTGTGGTCCATTGTGTGACATGATTCTTTTTAAAGGACACTCCCGCCTTTTTTATTAATGGTATCAATTCAAGTTGAAATTCACCCTGAGCGTGGATCACATAAGCCAAAATAGCAATTTTGATAGGAACGAAAAAATACACCATGAAGAAACGACATAACACAACGTGACCATTGTCACGGACTGCGTTGTATATTTTATTTCGTACAACGTAAAAGCGCATGTATTAAGTCTTCCGGTATTTTTTATCGATCGTTCATCATCTACGGTACCACTTTATATCGAGCCATAATTTTTACTCGGCTACAAATTGTGGGAAGATGGCGTCACGGTGATCAAAATTCTTCAGGAGTGACCCGGAGGCCGCTTGGGTTATAGAGGAGTGTTATAACAATGCGCTGTCAATCATCTAATGAATACGATTGACAAGGAACAAATAATAAAACAAGTCGCTGAGTTTATGCAGTGGAAAAGACTACCACGAGACGCTCCTAGTTACAATTTCTTAATCTTACATATTTTAAAATGATGGAGGATTCAAGTGTTTGATTCCTCAGGAATAAGTATTAAGTACCTACATGTTGCAGTCGCAGGCGAGATCAGGAATTTTGTTAAATGATAATCAATTATTCTATCTTAGGTCGAACCTCTCAGAAGTTTCCCGATTTTTGATTAAAAAATGCTCTATTAGTATGTAGAAAAAGTTTTTTGTCAATTTTTCATCAATTGATCGTTGTTTTCAGAGTTGTTATCATTGCGAGTGAACATATATCGCAAGGTGCAGTCGTATTCGTATAGAATAAAGATTCTGTAAAAGCTCGACAGTAAAAATTACGTCGTCATCTTCCGGTCAAAGTATCACAAGCACCATGCGACATTTCAATTTTTTTTTTTTATTTTTTTACAGAGAAACTGTTCAACGAAGCTGTCCGAAAATTTTACTGAATATTCTTTGTGCTATCGATAAAATTCAGTGAAATTTTCAAACATATTCAACCAACAATTTCTCTGTAAAAAAATGAGATGGCGGCGGAAATTTCTAAACGTCGTATGGAGCTTTTGATAATTTGGCCGGCAGGTGACGATGTGAGGAAGTTTGCCGTATCAAGTACAAAAATGGATTTTTTATCAATTTTTCCTTTCCAAGTACTAAAACCATAAAAAATCTTCACCGAAATCATGCAAAAGGCGACAGGTTATTAAAATTTGACCATCCGTCTAGGCATTTGACTATCTGCACCAGAATTTGACTATCTGCTCCAGCATTTGACTGACTGCCTCGGCATTTCATAAATGCCTGATTTTACTATTAGCCTACAACATTTATATAGTGCATCACTGCATCAATGTATTAAACACATTTTCAGCCGCATAAATCAATGATTTTTATTGGTTTTTGTTCACAGCGGATCAAAGGATAACGCAAGCTGTCATGAACTGTTCAGAAGACAGATCAATCGACCAATTTCCTCCTGACGTCTTCACCGAAGAGCAACGGGCACACGGTGCCATTATCGTCCATTTATGCATCGCACTTTACTTCTTTGTGGTCATTGCTTTTGTTTGCAATGACTATTTTCTTCCCTCTGTCTACTGTATCTGTCAAGGTAAGATCTAATTTAAGTCTATTTATTGAGCCTAAGATCTCACTCCACGCTGACAATTCTTTACTACTTAAAACCTATCTGAAGAGATTTTATTTCTATTTAGATCCAAGTCAATATTATCACACTACTTAGTGAAGTAGTTTTTGGTCAACCTTCGTTTTTTTCTTCCTCCTCTTAAAGAAATTTTATTTCAGTAAAACGGAACGACTACAAGAACATGTCTTGTATCTATCTGCATGATTTAAATAACTAAATTAATCTAATTAAATGTACAAAGTAACGTTAGATAATAAAATCTTGGTGCACCTATCCATCCGGATAAATAGACAACAGCATAACCTCCTATAATGCCCTTAATGGGAATTAATTGCTATACCGATGTAAAATATGATAGACTGGTCCGGGATCATACAGATGTCATGTCTGAAACAGTATAGTATTCTTTTCATTTTCTATAATGATCCATTTTTCTCCTCTTTTTTCCTTAATTTTTAATTTCTTTCCGAAGGTTTCTCGTAAATTCTTATATTTTTCTCCAAAATGTTATTCAATATCTTCTTTTATTATTTCTATGACTATGACCTGCACCGGGAAAAAAGGCTTGAGTCAACCGTCAAGAAGACTTTCTCTTAAATCGAGAGGAAACTCTCTGATATCGGGCAGATATCTGCTTGATTTATGCGACTGTCCTCTTAATAAAAGCTAGTCTCCTTTTAATTCAAAAGGAATTTCTTCTTGGCGGACTCGAGAATATTTCTGCCCGAATCAAGTCACTTTTTTCCGAAGTACCCGCCAAAAAAAAAAAAAAAACACGAAACATTAAATAGAGAAAGCGTTTTGTTCAGCCAATCGGTCAGTTTATTATATTGTATATTTTAAATTTATTTTAAGGTTTTCACCTCTTAATTTGAATTTGTCCACAGATCTTCACCTATCTCCGGATGTGGCCGGAGCTACATTCATGGCGACAGCGACCTGTTTTCCGGAGCTGTTCGTCAACATCATTGGAACGTTCGTGACAGAAACGGACCTCGGTGTGGGTGCCATTGTCGGCAGCGGGGTTTTCAACACCCTCGGGGTAGCAGCGTGTGCCGGCCTCGCCGCTAGCAAAGTAAGGATGATACTCATGATCATTCTTAAATCCATCACTTTAAGGCGCCTTCATTTTTTGAATAGGCAACACGGTCAGCCCTAGAGCACTAATAGTTGCATTCAGGGGTTGATGTTAGGAAAGTCAGTGTTACTTCATTTTTTCGGCGTTGTGACAAGGATATAGTCATCGAGCATTCATCGTTGTTCCTTCCGTCAGCGCTTTGATAGTACATAGATGAGATACTATAATGATTTTATACATAATCTTTAACGAGACCTTTTAGTCCCATTAATACGAAGTGCATGCCTCTATGCAGCTTATCACACGACTAGACACTATCGTTAGGCAAGTTTTTGATGTTATTCAATATGTTTTATTCTCCTCTGCGGGGCGATTATTGAAATGTTATCGACTGTATGTCAGCGCTTTGTCGTGTCGCGCCATCGACTAAGCCATTGCTTAGTCGATGGCGCGACTCGACAAGCGCTGACATACAGTCGTTCATTTCAATATTCGCCCCGCTGGCATACGATGCTTGTAACTTTTTTCGGGAAAAACCTAATATTCAGATTCTGAGAAAATCTTTCCATTGTCTAGAACTCTAAAATTAGGTTAATCCTTGAGACTTTTTTTTTACACCGAGCAAAAAGTCTTAATTGATAAATGCGGAAAACGCCCATGTTTCACCGATAAGTTGAACTATTTGGAAACTTGTTCAATGTTTTACCACGAAATGTTGACGAAAAAATAATGTAAGCATTGTGATGCTTAATATTTTACTGTTTCTAATGGTACATTGTGTTACTTAGGAGGAGTACGTGTACGTTGAAATCGAATTGCTAACTCACCTTGAAAGAGCTAAATAAATTGAACCCAATATGTTCCTTCCTCAAGTAGTTAATTTTAATTTGTCATGCAGTGCTGATTTTAATTTTCAATTGTAGCATACATCCATCGCTCTTTAGTTCAGAGTGACTAACTTCATTTTACCCATTTTTGGATGATGAGGAAAAACTCTTTTATTTCCCATTGTCAGCAAAGTGATTCACAATTTTGGGCTTTCATTGTTTCTTTATCAGTTTGCAATAAGGAATTAATTTATTTTGCTGACACATAAAACCACCTATCTGCATTTGGAGGTAAATAGCACGTGTGTTGTTTCTAAAATGAGCAAGAAACAGTAGTTTTTCATCGCAAAATGTAGTCCAATTCCAGGAAGGAAACATATAGTCAAATACATACAGTTAGCTAATCTTTCTGTATAAGCGTTAAAGTCTCCGAGGTTAAGCGTAGAGCCCTCCATGCCATGGAATCAGAAACGCGTCCCATGAAATCCTCGTTGCAGGCTGCCCTTAATCCGTCGCACTCCTCACTTTATTCCCCCGTTTTGTGAATTATTTTTCTTTTTAAATTGTTTCTGAATCTCGTTTCCAACCGTATCCGATCGCAGAGCTTTCCAGTGGATTGAGATACGCGCCGAGCGACTCGAGAAATTGGTAGATTCTACGTGTTCAGGGTACCCCGAGTCCATTTTTGTAACCGAGCTGCAAAAGGAAGGGGAGGGGCCGGGGGGCGGGGTGACAAGCAATAAGTAATTTACGCCTAAACGCGACGGATGTACCATAGTGCTTGGCCGGTGATGGTCAGTAAGCCAAAGCTCAGACTTTGGCTTTTATTGGGCCGTCACTGAAATTGCACTTGGAATTTTTGCTCCGAAGATGGACACCTGCGTTGCCATGCACAATATTAGTGTCGCTAGTGTCGCTCTGGGATGCTCGGAGAACAAGTTCGACTGAATTAACGTTAAATGTACGTAAATTTCGGAATATTTGGCGAAAATGTTCGATGAACACGGAAGCAAAGGCATGATGGATTTCAGTATATTTACAGCTTGAAATAAGTCAATTTTTTCTGGTCAAAACGCTGTGTTCATAAAATAAAAACCCCAAAAAAATGAATCTGCTGAATCTTCTATTACTCTATAACTCTTCAATGATTGTCATTTTCTTGTTTTTCATAGGATATAGATCTGGAAAGATGGCCTCTGATACGAGACGGAGGTGGCTATATGTTGGCAGTGGCAGTACTCCTTGTAATCCTCCACGATGGCCTTGTCCAATGGTACGAAGCTCTCTTTCTCCTGATTCTTTACTTTGCCTACTTCATCCTAATGTTCACCCAGAAGTGGTTGCACAACAGGGCGAAGAAGATGCTTCGGAGCAAAAATAGTTTCAACTCCCGTAAGTTTTAATTTACTATCTCAATTTTTCTTACCATTTTTGATTTGGTGCTTGGTTAAAGTGTGCCAAGCGCCTTCAATTCAAGCGCACGCAACAAATTTGCCACTCATGATAAGACATCTCACGCTTCACTGCATACTGTACATACATGCCAGATATTAAGTGAAAACCGCAAATCGGCCTCATTTGCTTTGAATGAGGCGGCCAAATATTTTAAAGGAATGAAGACTTGGAAATCTTCAAAACACCAATAACTTTATTTTCCAAAAATGTGATTAAAGTATCTTTTTGCCTCAGAACACCAAATAAGAAAGGCATAATATTATGTCGCTGTAAGGCTGCATCAGACTCATAGTTTCAAAAACATTATTTTAGAATGATTTTTGTCCATTAGGAAAAAAAGAGGAGATGTATTTCTGGCATCTTATATTTTCTCGATGTCATAGGTGGGTACAAACCATTTTTGTCATCAATTTTCCACGAGTTTATACAAAAGTCATACTTCAAAAATACTTAAAATGATACTCTACGTTAAATTACGCCAAAAAAAAGGACGTCATTCATTTTCTATACTTTAAATTTCAGATTTTGTAGGAATATCGACGCCCGCGTGTACCCGTAGGAATTTTTGAAGCATCTTTTACGCAGTTTAAATTGATCTCGTCATGAATAATTACCAAATGTAAGCGTCTTTCCCTCATCTTCACTATGTTCCTTCCTTCTTTCATCCTTCTCGTTTTCTTTCTCCTATTTTTCGGGCGATTTCGGTACGCCCCCTACGCCCCCCCCCCCCCGGGGTCCGCCTACGATTTTACCTACCGACGCACAATGGATCGAGCTAATATAAGAGGTCGGGCATGAAATTTTTGGCTAAAATTTCAAAATTTGATGTTGATTTCGTCACACATTCAATTTCAAGGGGTGTCTCTAAAAGGAAATGTCATGAAAAATCCAATTGAACCACTTTTTAATTTTTTTGCTTCATATTTCCGAAAATACAAACTTCAAAGTTTCCAGATTTTGTCCGACATCTATTGACTCGGTCCAGTGTGTGACGTCACGGCGAATCTCTTTTTCTATCTCTTATTTCACACTTTTCTTGTAAATGTGATTTTTGGGAAACGGTGAAACACAAGTGATAGTGCGTGCGGCTAACTGGCTTTAAATAGTTTCGACTGCTTTCAGAGGCGTCACTCCAATCAACGACGACAAGTGTCCTTGATTATGGGACGTACAGGCCTTACTACTTTTCCGATTGGGTTATGCCTGCAGAGAAGAAGCACAATCACAACAACAACAACATAAGTAGCACGCACAATACGTCGAACGATATCGAAAAGAAGCAAGAGGCAGAACAGGAGGAAGGTAAGGAGACACATTCAGCAAACTATTCGTATTATTTGTTTCAAGTACCAATAATGTGCGCAGCAAAACTTGATTCCTAGACCCGAATACTCTCGGGACTTTTACACAGAGATGCATTAATTGTAATATCCGTCAACGAAACCGCACCATCGGCTAATCAGAGCCACTAAGGCGACTTTACTGCAACCGACACTGATCCTAAGTATATTTTAGTATTGGTGGTGGGGCCGACAAAATTCGGTCCCTTGCCATTCATACAGGATAAGCATGATTGACTAGACGCCTTCAATTTTCACGGGTAGGCAAATTCTTGAACATCTGACCATACTTGACAGGATTTCTTGATTTGTACAAAATTTTGCATACTTGTTTTATAGCTGGGGTATGCATAACACTACCTCCTTACCAGTTTTATACATCTCTCGCACTTCAAAAAATGTGAAAAAGGGAATAAAGCTCGCCTGGCAAGAAGCTCACCTCAAAATTCATCAATCATCATTTGACGAATTTTATGTTCACCAAAGTGCTCATTTATCGTCACTTGGCGAAAAGTGTAGCTTTTACCTCTAAGCTTGCCTCGCCCAATTATGTTGCTCAGGGTTTTTTTTTTTTTTTTTTTTTTTTTTTTTTTTTTTTTTTTTTTTTTTTTATTCCTTGTTAAATGTCTCCATAAATGTTGCTCACTTTTTTCCACTTTACTCCTTTATTTTACACTTATGAAAAATGACATTCATCTATTGAAAAAGATGAAATTAACATGCTGTTTCTGAGCGGGACTTCCTGGAGCCCGTCAAAGTTGTATTCTCCATTTTTTAAACGTATGAAATCAACGTCTGATAGAAAAAACAACATTCGAACAAGTTAGTGGGCGAAAGTGATAGCTTTTTCCCCGTCAAGAATTCAGGCTCCTCTCAGCTTAGATCACTCTACGGACCACACAGTCTCGTGACTTCTACGGCAACACGACAAGACATTGATTTAGCTCGTGTCACTGTTTTTGGAGAATATTTTCCTGAGGATTCTGAGCGTCTTGTACAAAATTTAGGGTGACCGCTGTATTCGGACATAGGCGTGAACGCAAAATCGAGGCATTACGTAATTTTCACGCATCGAAAATAAATGAGGAGCAAAAACTTTCAATAATATTAGCAAACCTAATAAATCAACTGATCGCAACACCGGAGGGGACTCGCTGTTTCAGTCACAACGTTGTCAGATAATCTGTCTATTATAGTCTAAAATTCCAAGTGAATACTGCTCCTAAAGTGTAGCTTTGCATTGGAGCTCTGATATAACGCTGCAGTGAATAAAAAAATTGGAAATTTAACATCGAAATCACAAAACTTCTAAATTGTTTTTTACTTCCTGTAAAATTATCAGTTTGCAGGTAGGCAATCAATTTTCATTTAAGTTTATAACATTCTCTAATTCCTGGTGTATATGAACACTATTTTTAGTAACACCAGTATGCAGTCGTCCGAACGGGTGTCTGCTGAGCTTATGGTGGTTATTTTCGCTTCCTGTTGCGTGCGTTCTGTCGGTGTCTGTGCCAGATTGCCGGAAAAACCGCACAGTATACCCTCTCACCTTCTTGATGTGCATCTTTTGGATTGGCATCAGCTCATACATCGTCTCCTGGATGATGACTATTTTTGGTGAGTCTCTCAACCTAAAAGTATGATTAGAAGTAGCTAAAGCATCTCAAATCTACGCGAAGAAAGTTTGCATTCTTCGAGCGGATCCGTCTCATCTCGAGAATAGAAACAAACATCCTTAACAGAGATACTTATCAGAGATCTGAACGAATCAACATAGTTGCTAATGTTCTTTCAAATGTATTGTATCTTTGGGATCCTGACTCGCCTTCAAAGAAATACGGGGAAGATGCAGGACTATACGATCCGTATACCAGGCACGTGTTGTTGTGACTTTCTGAGCTGCGCCAGACTGTTATCACCAGTCAAAAGCGCCTTCAGTTTCGCACGATACTTCACCGCTCACACCAAAGTTAGAATAGTTGTATCATAAATTGCCGTGCAGAATTCGCCGCTTTTCGAACATTCATAAAGTATAGTTTTCTCGCATTCAGTAGGAAGAGCCGTTAGGAAACGCTAGAATGATTAAATTTCATCCGTCGGTGTGGATTTTAAGGTAATCGAGTTTTGATTTTATTCGCGACGTACCCGAAATTGGCTCAAATCCAAAGAGGCTTGATGTGAGATGCTCCTTGACTGTGGAGAACAAATCTGTAATCAATTCTAGGTGAAATGAAGAAATCATTGGATTGTAAATTATCGATTATCTTTAGCATGCTTACTTTAAGGGTTTACTACAAAAGAAAATAACAATAGAAAATAAGGGAAAGAAAAGATGATTGAAAAATTAAATGGCACTGTGTATCAACAAGAACCTTGTTGAATTTATTTATTGTTTTATTTTATTTTCTCCCCCTCCCTCAGAACAAATTAACTTTTTACATAAATACATGCATTAAAGCCTTTTTCTTAGCGCGCTTTTTGATTCTCTGTGACACCCAGCCGCCAAAATCCCATATCCTTTCAATAGGTTTCATTGCGATTCCCTTAAACATGTTTGTACTTCTACTTTTTCAGGTGATACATTTAGAATAAGTGACGCAGTTATGGGTATCACGTTCCTAGCGATAGGTGGAAGTATGCCAGAGGCTGTATCTAGTGTAATTAATGCAAGGAATGGTAAGATGATTATCTTCAATCTTTCATTTCTTCCCACATCGCGTTATACATCCCTCTCTCAGCGCGTTTCTCGGAATTTCTTGATAAATTGGATCTAATGATCGTATTTTAGTTCCTATTTTCGATCCTCAGATGCCAAGAAATGATTTGTTTCTATGCATAACTTTTCGTAAGCAGCTACTTTATCCGAAAGCTTCATTCTACTTGGTTCGAATAAAGTTGTGTTTTTTAGTATATTTTGATCCACTCTCCTCGGGACACATAGTATACTCTCAAATTCTTTGATTTTTGCCACTCGGACCTTACGTTTCAAATTCGTCATCTCTTTCTCGAATAAACTTTTGGTATGTTGTTTTTCATGTTCAACTTCAAAGTGAATGTTCATAATAGCGGAATGTAATTGAATTGTTTAATAATGCAGTCTTTGTACATACTAGCGACTGAGCTGGGAAATAATTAAATAAAGCGGAAATATTACTTTAAAATGATGATTTACGAAGTGTTTTCAGTACTCACGGTAATTTTTTAATATCTTAAGGCCATCAACAGTTTCGCCGCCACTTGGTGAGTGGGCAAACGGCATAAGAAACTTGGTTTTTTAGTGTTCTGGTACATGCCATAGCAAAAATATACCGAAGCGCGTCTCAGAAGCTGGTATAAAATTGTCATGCGGTACCAAGATATACTTACAAATACCTCTAAAAATAATGATAAATATTACCCATTGCACCCAGTATACCCTATTTCAGCAGTCATAGGTAAAACATAAAATATTAATGATCGAGAACCAACATAATTAGTTACTCAGTGTATTTTTTTTTCTTATTGGGTTTCATTGTGGTTTGAAAAGATTGTATCTCATACTGCACGTGAATGAAGAAAAATTTGATATCAGTAATTTTTCAGAAAAAAAAACCTGAAAAAACAATTTTTTTCATAATTTAGTCCGAGGAAAATAAAAATGTTTGTTTGTCTTATTTCCCTTTTATGAGGATTTAAACAGGAGCTTATGAGATTAAGATTGCATGAAAGACCCAGATTTACGCATTGTCTATCACGGTCTACACTTTCAGTGAAAACATGTTACAAAAATCTGTGTCACATAATACTACAAATCATCTGACGTAAGGGTGTAAATCGATTTCTGCATGAGCCTTGTTTTGCGTATAAATCCATGTTTTCCAGGGGTCATGCGAAAATCGAGATACACCCTTACGTCAGAGGAGCGACGAAATGGCAGCCACAGGCTAACTCGCACGTGTCTTAACAGTGCTCCAGCATACATTGATGGACAATTGGATTAAAAATTTAAGTCAAGAACTTAGTTACAAACTTATTACCTTTGTCTCATGACAGGGCTGCCACCTTATTCGGGGACTCTAAGGCTGAAATCACGGCAACCCTGTCAATGTATTTGCTCCCTATCTTTGCACGGAGAGTTTGTCTTGATGTAGACGTGGACTCTCAGGATAGCGTGGGATATCCCCTCCATTTTGGCCTCAACTTGGGAGCTTTTTTTAAGCTTGGGAGTTGATTTCAGAGAAAACCAGTGGCACCATCGTGTTTCTCGCGAACTTTTACATTAAAATCAACAGTCAAATCGCAAATTCCTCACACATGCAACATCTCCATTGAACCACTTTCAAAACCTCACAGTTTCGTATAAACGAGGTTTCGATCTTTTAAAGCTTCAAAATTTTGTCCGAACCCTCTTATTGACTCTATCCACCGCGTGTCATCGAGATCCGGCAGAGATGCAACCATTTTCTTATCACTGCGTTTATTTTCCAGGGGTGGGCTCGATGAGCCTGAGCAACGCGCTGGGGGCGAACACGCTGGACATCCTCCTATGTCTAGGCCTCCCGTGGTTCATCAAGACCCTCTTGCCGGCCACGATGGGCGGCGGCCCGATCCCCATGGACTCGCCGGGCCTCACCTTCAACTGCGGCTGCCTCATCATCAGCGTCGTCGTCCTCATCGTGGCCGCCCTCCTCAACGGCCACCGCATGAACCGCGTCTTCGGCGTCATCTGCCTCGTCATGTACACCACCTTCATCGCCGTCACCGTCCTCGCCGGCATGAACATCATCTTCCAGACGGAGCAGGACGTCTGCACCTGAACTAGTCTCCCCCCTCCTCACACCCCCTCTCATCCTCACGCCCACCTCAACCTCCGACGGGTCTCGCCATTGGGCAATGGTGAGAACATTTGAAAACCGGTACCTGACTTAGACAATAAGCAAATGGCTCAGCGGGCTGATTGCTGATATTGATAGACAAAGCAATAGACAAAGAGGACTTAATGAGTATGGAGCGATCCTATCGGTTAATTTAGGTGTAGACTAAGGTAGAAAATGATGGACTAACTAGAGGGTCTCTCGTGAGTTGCTGTTAATTAGTCTATTGCCTACCACTTTTGTCCAATGGACCACTTGACAAGGTATGATTTTAAGCAATCTGATACATGTTTCTTAACCAGAATTTTGCGTTAAACACGATTCCTGCAACGAAAATTACTGAAACCAACTCTTAACGAAGATATTAACGTTTTTATGTCACATTGGTTACGATGAATTTGAACTGCCCGCTCACAAGAAACTCAAAGCTCTACGTGAGTCAAATCGAGCATTAAAACGGTTCCAGCAAGCTTCTCAATCGAGCAATGTTCATTTCCCACCATATGTTGTTCAAACTATGAGCAATTTGTTATAGCTGAGCCAAAGCGTCAAAGATGGAGATTGCCAGATTTGTATATCGCAGAGACTGTCATGATAACGTTTAGCGCGTGATGTGAATCTCGTAGAGCATTGAGTTTTCATGAGCGGGTGGTTTGAATTTACGCATCAAGAATCACTAAATATCATCGTAAGGAGTTGCTTTCGGTAATTTTCGTTGTAAGCATTGTGTTTTACGTGTAATTTTGATTAAGAAATATGTATCAGAATGCTGAAATTCGTACCTTGTCTAGTGGTCCATTGCAACCACTCGCTTGATTCCACCGATAGGGTCCCTCCATATCCCATTTGGTTTCTTTGTCTATAGCATTGTCTATCAATTTCAACAATCAACCCGCATTTCTACTAATCCTTGAATCTTGCTTCGATGGATGAACATGGGCGAGTAAAGTAAGGGATTTCGGTGTGGGAGTCTGCTCCCACCCAGAAGTCTGCTCGACCCCTCCCAAGAAATGTGATGCATTTTTCGAAATAAGTGCGTGTCATATCCAAATATGACATATCATGTTTTTAATTGTAATTCGATCAATTCTTCGGTAAAAACTGCTTAAAATTGCCCCTGAGACGGCTCAGTTTTTACCGCATTATTTTCGGAGAGGCTCCCTTGGACCTTTCCTCTGCAATTAGGGAAATCCCCCTTTAGATAGGGGAGAGCTCCACAGATTTTTATCGGAGAGGTGTTTTTTAGTGCCCAATAGACCCCCCTTGAAGAGATGCTCCTCTAGTCCTTCCACAAATAGTTCCCATCTGACCGTGGTCCTTCCCTCAAAGAGGTCCTGAATGGTTCACATTTTGACTAACGGGAGTTTAAGAACGCCTTTAAAGTAGCATTACACGGAGAAGAATTTTTACAGAAACTTTTGTCTCCAGTAAAATCAAATAGTTTAACCTAGAGAATGAGTCCTTACAAGAGATTGTATAATAATTTGTAACTGCAAAACGTACAAAATTCAAAAGAAAATATATTGGAGGTTTTGCAAATTTTAAGGGAGGTCTTTATCTAGCTAAGAGTTGGTCAAAATCATAAAAAAATTTCTTACTTATATATCGTCAATCGAAGTAAATCGTCTACTTTCGAAGTAAAACTGTTGAATTTTACCTAATTTTTATAGCATTATCCTTTTTATCATGTCATATATTAAAAGCGCCCTTATACTTCCCTTAGTCACGATGTATACCATTTTTCTGGTATAAGTGAATCAGCCTAACGTTAAGCTGACTCACTTTTACTTGGATTGAGAGGCCTCCTTCAGAAAAAGAGCTGTTTGGAAATCGACAATGGGTACGGTTTTAAGATCCCTCCAAATATTACCGTTGGTGGTGTCATCCACAACGGTGGGTTACTCCACATACATCACCAGTGAAGGTACGGTGATGGAGGTATTGATAGGCACTACCATTCTGCCGCTCTGAGGAAAAACAACGTATGAACCTTCAGGCGTTGCCAAATTTCCAATGGTGAAACGCGAATTTTCTGGTAAACTTATGAATATTTTTCTTCTAATTTTTCAGATATTATCGTTTGCAATTTCACCTTAAGTTCCTAAAATTTCAAGGAAAAATATTCATAAATTTTCTAAAAAATAAACATTTTATTGAAGGAAATTTTACAACTCTCGAATGTTCATACGGCGTTCTTCCTTAGCACAGCAGCATTCGTCGCTCTTCTGACCCCTGGTAAAAATTGGCGATAAAAGCTGCGTTTCAAAATACCATATGAATTCTTATAGCCGGCTAAAGAAGGCTACAGAAAATCATATAGCTGGCTGTAGAATGCGGAGAAAATCCTACGGCCGGACTATACGAAGCGATAAAAAATTATGCAGCCGAGCTATAGTTCCTGTTGCCGGGCTTTACACTTTATCGCCTGGCTGTTGCTTTTTTGCCATCGATTATAAAATGCTATAAGAAATTGTGTAGAAATTCGTGTGCTTTGGAAATCATTAAGTTTGATATGGAACCACTTTAATATTTACAAAACACACGTTATATTTTCCTTTAATACATATTTTTTTTTCATCAATTAAAACGAGAATAATCCATACAGGATGTGCAAACATTTGAAAATCATGAGTTGAATAACGCTGACTCCGCCAGATTAAATATTAGAGCCTATAACACAAAGCGGAGCGGCGAGGCACTGGCGCCTACGAACCTAACAGGGATACTTCATGCATTGCGCAACGTGTGAAGTATCCCTGTTAGGTTTGTAGGCGCCAATGCGCGTTTAGCGCTGGCTGTCCGCCTGCCGCACCGCAGCGTGCCACGGCGCTTGAAGCAACTATTTTACACCAGAGGTATTGCACAGTATCATACGAAACTGAAGGCGCTCTAATATATTAGGAATGGCAGGCATCCATCAAAAGTACGGAGCTTTCCTCGCAAAATAAATCAAGATACTACGGCCCAAAAAGAGAGCAGTATTCCAAAAACTCATCAAGTCCTAGCATCCGTAATTAGTGACGCTTGGTATACACTTTATCGCTTGGCTATGAGTTGCTTAATCGTCATCGGCTATAAAAGGCTATAAGAGATTGTGTAGCCGGCTATAGAAGCTATTGGATATCTTACAGCCGGCCGTAGGTTTATGGTATTTTGGAACTCAGATTCTACTGCCAATTTTTACCAGGGACGTAAAGACGTATCTCTATTTTCACATGAGCCACGGAAAGCGTAGAGTTATACGGAGAACAGGGCTAACGTGAAAATCTAGGTACGCCCTTACGTCAGAGGAGCGACGCATTGTATGCTGTCGCCGTAGGTATTTATGGGCGAAATCTCTGTTTTAAGAGCCTGGATGACAAGGCGCATAAGTGCAGCTTTTGAAAAATTGAGATATTCATGATTTCAAGTAAAGCTAGTCCTTATGCATGTCCTGTAGATAATTTGATGCCGAATTCCAATTTTTAATCATCAAACAGTTAGTTTGATCTTTCTTTCCACCATGAGAATTCATGTAATTTCGAAACTTCAAACACCTATTTCTCAAGATAGCAAAAACTGCACGTACGCTCCTTAACAGCCAAGTCCCTCTGTTGATTTCAGTAACGAAAAGATTTAACGTTTGGGCACATCTCATTCGGACGTATTTGTGATGAAAAGAACTTTGTGCAAATGAACAAAAATTAACGGAATTATGTAGCACGTAAACTTTTTGCACATATGTCCTTTTAATTTAATTAAATAAAATGTGTAAATAAAATCAAAAAGTGTTAAGACTATTCGATTTTGGAAAGTTTTTCGGGAGGCTGCAGTGAGAACAAAGTTATGCAGAAATTTTCCTTAGGGAACTTCATGACTGTATATTTTTCATGGATTTTCTTCAGGTCAAGAAGCCCAGAAATTTCTTAAACATTGAGAAAGTGACGTTTTACATGGACAAAATGAGAATTGCGAGGTACGAAAACGTTACCTCTATATTCCTGCTTGGATACGTCAATGAAACATGCTGTTTCACTGGGTAGACATCAGACTGGTTAGCCTTCAATTCTTCAAAATAATATTCTGCAAACTAGAATATAGGTGTATTTAAGAATAAAGCCAGCCCAGTATTAATTTTTCCCCCATAAATTATTATTTCAGGACGAATAAGTAGGTACAGACGCAACTGATTAATTCTCAGTTTCATTTTTTTAATATTATCAATTTTGTTGAATTTTTTGTTAGTAAAAGTTTACTGTACTAAAATAATATATCTTCAAACAATACGTTTCAAACATTCACTTTAAATGTAGGTTCTTCTTAATGATGGTAGTCATTATAGTATTTTTTAAGCTTTAATTTACGAAATCTGTAAATACATTTAATATTTGTTTCTGAATATAGTCAGGTTATCGCATTGAATTTAAATATTGTAAATTATATACCTCTCATATTCATCGTGTGAATTGACGTAAATTGTATCTCATCCATGTAAATATATGAATAAATAAATAAATAACCATTGAAGTTACGTTTACAAATCCGCAGCATTATTAAATTTAATTAAAATTATTTATAATCTGTTTCAAGTATTTTTTAACTTTTTCAACGGAATCAATCATGATCGAATATATTTTTAATAGTGCGACCCTGTTCACGGAGTGTGTTATTTTAATGACTTGAGGTCATTAAAGATATCCCAAAAGTACATATTGGATAATTTAGGCTCGCTGACTCCATTTACCTTGTACCCCCTCACATCCCCTAAAATATTATTACTTTTTTGCGGCTGTGTCCTTGAGGCAAACTAAAATATGAGTGCGTACGCAGAGGGAGGATAACAACTGTAAAATAAAAATTCAATACTTTTTTTGTGTGTCTTTTGTGAAATAAGCAACCAAAAGAAGATAAAAGGAATTTTATTGAAACTTAATGAAAATCTAAGAGGGGTACTTAATTTGAAGAAAAAATTGGATTTGGGCCATTGATTTCCTTATAAAACATATAAAAAAAGACAGGAAAATAATGATTGACGTTGTACTTTTTTACACAAGTAAGTTAGAATGGCAATAGAATAAAGCGCTAAACTATTCTGGCTTGGCAAAATGACCGCTTATAGGCTGCTCCCCGGCATAGTTGACGATCTCTTGAGGCACAACAGAGCTCTCCTCGATGCTAGTGCAGGGTCGGCACATACATTCCAAAGGAGCCTTAGTTGTCACCTGAAATCATTTTTTATTCACATCAAATTTTTAAAACTGAGGAGATTCTCTACAAATAATTATCTCCATGAAATATTGGATGAGAAGAAGGAAGAACTGGACTGCATTTTGCAATTTGGCCCTATAAATTCCGGCCCGGTTTAAAAACAACGTATGTGCCATTAGTTTCCCTATGCACATAAGTGTTTTTTCCGGATGAGCCAGAATTAATAGGTCCAAATTGCAAAATGCAGTCCAACTGTCGAAGCGAGACACGCAAAAAGGGACGGAACTCCAAAAATTCATGAGTAAATTCATGCTTCCTTTTATTAATGTCTAACAACTTTATGACTATTCAAACGTAGTTAAAATATGTATTTTATTTTAACATTCGTCACTTTCACACTATTAAAATTTCGGCGTGAAATTCGCAGTGCTCTTGACTCTGGAACCTATTTTGCTCCAAAAATACTCCAGTGACATGAATGAAGAGTGAATTTTTCTCTGTAAGTACGAGCGGAATCAACTCTCTTTTGTGGCATGAACTTCATTCCACAGCAATGCTTTCCGCTTCGCTTCGAAAAGCTGATTTCTCACTCTCTAATCATATCTTTCAACTTTTCTGCAAGTCAAATAAGCTCTGGGATTATCCGCACTCTTGATTTCACTCCAAGATTTCTAACAGTGCATTCAAGAAAGGTGGAAGTCCGAAATCTTACGAGCTATGCATGATATTATTAGGGCCTATGAGTTTTAGAACTCACAGTTTTGGTAATTTGTTGACGAGAAAAGCCCATACACTTGAGATAAAACCTTAATAATTCTAAAGAGGTAAGAATTTCCACCACAACCGTAGATAAAATTGACAAAAAATCAATCAGAAAAAAACTACGGATCTTACATACATACATAAAGTCGCTTTTATAGCGCCGCCTCGCGCTCTGCGACGCCCAATCGCCATTGCCCCCTATCCTCCCAGAGATCATCAGGCAATTGGCACCTTCTGATCTCCTCCTCCACCCCTTGTCGCCAACCTTTCACAGGACGTCCACGCCGTCGCCTTCCGGGAGGAACCCAATCGAAGACCTGCTTGGGCAACCGGTCGTCTGCCATCCTTCGCACATGTCCATACCAGACCAACTGCTTGGACCTGATATCGTGCACGATGTCCTTCTCTACACCCATGATCTCGCGTACTTTTACATTGCGGATACGCTCTCTTCTTGAGATGCCAGCAGACCTCCGCCAAAAGTCCATCTCAGTTGCCCTAAGCATGTCTTCAGTTCTTTTCTTGAGTTGCCAGACCTCACTCCCGTAAGTTACGATACTCTTCACGATGACGTTGTAAATTTTCCTTTTGGTCTCCTTGGAGATACTCTGGTCCCAGAGAACCCCATTTAGCATCGCGATAGCTTTCCTGCCTTGCACATTCCGATCTTTAATAGCCCGATCCAAATTTCCGTCCTTAGTTAACCAAACTCCTAGATATTTATACTCTTCACAGTCCTGAATTTTCCGACCATCCTCCAGTTCAATGCTTTGCTGATCACCACCGATAACCAACTTCTCCGTCTTAACCACATTTACTTCCATTCCCCACTTTCGGTATACTTCCACTAGCTTCCGCGTCATGTAATTCGCATCTTCTTCGTCCTGAGCTATTACCACCTGATCATCAGCAAAGCACAGAGTATAAAGGGTGCCATCTTCACGTAGCGGGACGCCCATTCCCGAACAGCATCTTTTCCATTCCTTTAAAACTTCTTCCAGGTACACTTTAAATAAGGTTGGCGACAAACAACACCCTTGTTTCAGTCCTTTAGTAATTAAAAACCCCAACGATAAGTCCCCATGCGATTTAACCCTAGAAAAAGCCCCACCATAAAATTCCTTAATAGCACTAATTAGTCCCCCACTAAAACCCCTTTTGTTTAAGGCTTCCCAAAGTTTCATCAATGGCACACTGTCGTAAGCTTTCTGGAGATCCACAAACACTAGATGTAATTCCTGGCCAACTCCCTTCTTTTTCTCGATGACGTGGATGATGGTAAATAAGTGATCAATCGTTGACCGACCGGCTCTGAAACCTGCTTGCTCTTCCGCTTCATGTTCTTTCCACTCCTCTTCGATTTTTGCTTTCAGGATTTTTCCATACACTTTGCTTAGGGTACCTGCAACCGACAGTCCTCTATAGTTATCACACTCATCTTTTCTACCCTTCTTCTTGTATATAGGTGACACCCAAGACTCTTTCCATTCTGTCGGTACCTTTCCACCGTCCAAGCAATCTTGCATCAGGTATCTCAACCGTTGAAACAGCTTGCAGGTTCCACACTTGATCAACTCAGCAGGAATATTTCCCGGACCCGGAGCTTTATCGTTCTTCAGCTCTCGTACGGCCTTTACCACGTCCTCCATATGGATCTCCAAGTTATGATTATCGTTAGTATACTCCAAGCTTACACCTCCATCTTGAAATTCAGGTCGCCTTTCTGTCAGTAAATTTTTAAAATAACCCTCCAGTTTATCAATGGATATCGGAGATATTAAGTCCCGCTTCATGTCCCTTCGCAGCCCTTTCAGCAACTTCCAGCTCTCAGTGCTTTTCCTTCCTCCTATGTACGTGTCTATTTTGTTACAGCTCCTCTCCCAAGATTCGTTCTTTTTCTTGGTTATGAGCCTTCGTACCTGCGTCTGAGCTTTTTTATACGCCTCTTTGTCTTCTGTTTTTTTAGAGGAAAGGAACTGATGATATTTTTTCCGTTTCTCCTGAATCTCCTTCTCAATTTCTTCGTCCCACCAGTAAGGTTTTTCGCTAACTTTCCTATCATCAGCGACACCAAGAGCCTCCATTGCTGCCGAGTGAATGCAATCCTTCAAGAACTGATACTGCTGTTCGGTATCACCGTCCCTTGATTCGCCCAACTTCTCATCCAAGCGCTTTCCATATAAAGCCCTTACACTTGGATGCTGCAAGCTGTCAATATTATAGTTCACAAGCTTGACACGATCTTTTTGTTGGTGAACCTGTTCCTGTGCTTGCCTGGTCTCCTGGCTCCCTTTCACTGGGAAAGCTATTTTCGCCCCGAGGAAATAATGATCACTGCCGCAGGAAAGACCTCTCCACACTCTAACTTGCTGAATCTTCATTCCCGTGTCTTGTCTAACAACCACATAATCAATGATTGATTTCAATCCGCGAGTAGACTGAACCCAAGTAAATTTATGGATATCCTTGTGTTGGTAGAACCCATTGAGCACCTTCATGTCCCTTTGCTCACATACGTAAACTACGGATCTTACCTTTCTGAATTTCTTCTCTCCCGGTCTTGCTTTGGGGCAGAATAATGAGACACTCGCTTCCCTTTCCCCACTTTCTTGACAACACATGCATGATCTTTCCATTTGCCAAATTTTTGAACCAGATACCTGAAAAACACACATTTTGTGATAAGACTATTTCAGTGGGTTTCAAATTTTTAGACTAACATTTCACTCTCGGAATGGGCCTCTAGACCCAGTAAGGAATGCATTTTACAGTAGTGTTATCTCATTAAAATGTCAAACAAAACACGTTGAGCATATTGTAAACATCCAAAATTAACTCATTATAGAGAAATAAAAGTGCGTAGTTTACATTATGAATAGTAAATTCAAACTTCCCGCTCGCGAAAAGAACATAACCAACGTAGACTAAATTAGACATTGAAATCAACCAATACGTCCGGCAAATAAATAGAGCTTGGTTTCACACACATGCTTACCCTCCTCTGATACAAGGTATTTTTAATTGTTCTTAAAAAAATTTAGCTCACAGGAATATTTTTCCATTATGAAAGTACACCGAAATCATCTCAATGCGCGATTTGACGTAAGCAGGCTCCAGTTTTTCTGTAAACTGGAAATGTGAATTAACGTGGACAAAAAACGTTAATTTCTGATTCTGTGGTATGTAAAATTAACCACAAGTTATCAGCACTGAAAATGCTCATAATTTTTCAACATCTTGGACATTCAGTTTTCAATTTTTTTCCTGGCTAATGTTACACCTTTTTTTGTATACTCTAGCTGCATTGACTTTAATTAAGTATTTACCAAACGTGCGCAAGCCTCAAATAAACTACATTTTAAAATTAAGAAGTACTAATCTGACTTTAGTTTAAACTGTTTTTGATGGTCTGAAACTCTAATTATTACTTTCTCATAGAAATTGTAAATTTTTTTTATTCATCTAAAAATGTCACTTCATATGCTCAAAGGCTAAATCCTTCGAAAACGAGTTAACTCGTCGTTTCCGGATGAAAGAACGTGACTCGATTCCAAGGTTGCCAACCAACTCAAAGAACTCAATGTTTTTCAAGAATGACAAACTTGCTAATTTTTCTTCGTCAAAGGGAAAAATCCTTGAACATAGTGATAATATTCACGATACTACATACAATATGAACAACACATGAATTACATAACTTCTTGCGCAAAAAAAAAGAAAAATCTGTGAAATTTTCCTCAGAAATTTCCAACAACCGTTCAGAAAAAATCCAGTTTTCGAGTGGGAATTTTGCAAAGTTGAAATGTACTTTACGTTTTTTTGTTTGGGAAACACTGACTTTAAACTGTAGCGTTGAGGTTTCTTGTCACAATATAAACAGCAAACAGGGTTTGCTCTCAGATAAATGATATATTTGTTTTTTTGGAGGGAGGGGGGGGTGGATTCCAAAGTGCGAAATTTCTCAAATAAACGGAATAGGACTTTAGAGGCAGATATAAAGCAGGTCTTACTTGAATATAACTGGAACAACGACCGGTGCAGGCAAAGGATGGTATAGGTTTAGGAACACATCCAGGATATTGGAGAACATGAAGAACAGGAGTCACTGTGCATTCGTCCGATACAACACGGGGACTATCTTGCCCCAAAACCAGACCGTCCAAAACGAGACACAGCCACCAAACTAAAACTAACCCAAAAGATTTAAAAATCCTTAATGGCACGTGAGACATTTTTCTGCATTTGATTGTAGATCCAAAGTTCGTGTTAAAAAAGAAAAAAAAATGCTCTGAGGATGAAAGAATCGCATATTTTCTGGGTATGGCAGTAACTTATGGCTAATTATCACAGAATAATTTGTTGGAGAGATCATGGAGAGTTGATTGTTTATTTAGATTTTTCTGAAATAATGCTGAAAAAATTTAAGCTTTACAGTGTCGGAACTCATCTGAAAATGTCTGCGCCTTGAGCGTTTTTTTATTTATTTATTTATTTATTTATTTAAACCCGGCTGAGTAATAGAGCTACCTCCATTTTTCCAAACATATTCCATGACAGGAAACAAGAAAGAGTTCCTGTTTCTGCAACCAAGATGGACAACAAAATGTCTCCAGAAATTTTAAAACACCTCAAACGAGTTACGTGTTTTGGAAGTTTTACTGTGTCAATATACTTCCTTGTAAATACAATTTCGAAAAGTTTGCTTTTGAATGAAAGCTCGTCAGTCTATTTCGTGAGGTATGATGTGTTTGCTACCCAGATTTCCCTGTATGAGCCTAAATGGGTCTGTAACACCCATTTTTCAAATTTGTATTCTAAGAGTACGGTATTATGAACAAAGCTTCCAGGAATGTCCAATTTTTTTAGTCCTAAATAGCAATGAAACCCCGTTTTAAAATGCTATAAATGGGACCTGTTTGAAACGATATTTTGGCGGGCTCTGATGACGTAGCCAGGCGGAGGAATCTGCATTTGCTGGTAAGCTGAATGCAGCTCCAGGCATCGTTAACTGGACTGTCAATAATTGGTCGAATTTTGATCAGCTTTTTCTCGACTAAGAAATGCTTTTTTGCACTTTCCAATTAATTTCGTGATTTTTCCGCAAAATCCTGTGTGAGAATAACTATACAACAACCCCACGAAAAATTCTTCGTCATTGCCCCATTACAGTCTAATTAAAGTTTTTTAATGACTTGCATTCGAAATCTCGCAAAAAATGTAGTAGTTTACTCTCCGTATATTTTTTTTTCGGACAAAACTGTATTTTTATGACTTTTTTTTTTAAAATTATAATTTACCTAACCTAGCTGTGTTAGATGCGATTCGATTTGAAATCCTGAAATCCCCTCACACAATTTTTAGACTGCAATATTTTTTATAAAACCGCACATTTCTGCAAATTCCATCCTCACTGTATCAAAATTAGTAAGTCACGGTAAGAGCGTGGGAAATCAACAAGATACCGATCATGAAAATATGGCGAGACATGCAGTACTCACAAGTCCTGTTCCAGCTCCTCAACATAATTGGCGGTGGATTTTCAACTAAAAATGTCACAAACTCTAAAAGATAAATATTCTCTACTTTGGAGACTCATGCAAAAAAGAGGAGTTTCGAAGGAAGGGTTTTAAAATGATGGCTGAAAATGGATGTAAAAATATTTCATTTGGAAAGCGCGTAGGATCTTCAGAGGTTCGATCCGTAAGAGTAGACGTCTGGGGTTGTCCTTCGTCGTTGACCACCACCAGTTGCCCCCAACGGCTCAGCGCGCCGACTCCTACCGTGCACCCAAAGTCACACGAATAATCGATTATTTTCGACCCGAATAATCGATTATTTTCGACCTTCCAACTTCAACTTCCGTCATGAAGCGATGTATCGCTACGACTAGGCAGAGAGCGGATCTGAGACGGTATCAATCATAAGTGATCGCCAAACTGCACAATGACGCTTGAGAGATGTTTTAAAAGATCTCTGAAAACACTAATGTGATTTACAGAATCTCGATGTATATACAAATGAGGGATTATATGTAACAATGGCGGATGTGAAAAATTACCTTTTCGAAACATGTTCAAAAATCTGTTTTAGCATCGAGAAAATTATAAGAAAATACTTGAGATGTGATCCTCGAGATCTGTACATTATGCCAGAGCCAAACATATTAAATTTTTGTGTGACCAAAACAGTTTTTTAAGCGTTTTTCGAAAAGGTAATTTTTTACATCCGCCATTTTTACATGTAAGGCCTCATATATGAAGCGTGAGCTCGGAAAATTTGTTTTAAAGTTCTACTTCCACTCGGACAGAACTTAGGGGAGAAAAAATTCGTCGAACCGGGTAAGACGTTTTGACGTGATGTCTTCTCTTTATTTTTTCAAAAAGGTCTTGGAGCTCTCGAAATCTTTGCACAAAAAACAAATCTTGCAATGCAATAGAGATCCTCATTTATTCAATGAATCACACCGCGAAGGCAGCTATGGAAAGCGAAATGGAGAAAATTGAAAATTGTACGCCTATGGGCTTCATGTCTTTCTTGATTGATGAAAATCACTTCATCTAAACTGATTAATACTTTGAGCCATAGTTTTTTTTAGCCAAAACTATACAGTTTTTAAAAGGGAACATTTTAAAAGAATTCTCATAGAGGTGATACATTTAGTAGTAACACAGTTTATCATACCCTGAAAGCTAATTTTGTCTACCTATATTTACCAAAATAAAGAAGAATTAAATAATCGAAAGCCGACAAAATCAAATCCATTCTGACTGATTGTGAGTAGACTATCTCAGTGTTTTTTATTACATAAAATTTTCAATTGATTTTTATTTTATTTGGATGATATCATTGTCTGTCACTGTATTAGCAATGGAATCAATCATTCCTTCAACCCCATGAAATAAGGCAGAGGTTTTATCGTTCAGAGCGATTGTATACGAAAAAGTAAAAAATTAGCCCTCTTTAATAAAAAATGGACGTATTTATGCTGAAAGGAACTTTCTTGCACGCAAAGCCTACGCTTATAGTTCCTTTTAGCATAAATAAGTCAAAATTTACAAACTCTACATCGTGGGAGATCGGGGTCAAAAAATATTTCGATCGACTCGGACTGAAATCAAGAATATTCGATATCTGAAACTATGAGTGCAACAGTGGCATGGCGTGAATTGCGATATATCGATTGTTATGCCATTTAAACCTATGGTAAAGAATCTATTATTAAGGTGTTCGCTGCGAACACCCTATTCATGGATCCTTTTCCATAGGCTTAAATGGCATAACAATCGATATATCGTAATTTACGCCACGCCACTGGAGTACAAGTTGTTCTCATTCGAGACCAGTGAGTTTTCTACCGACTAAAGTGAGCCCTTCATAACGGCTAAAAACGATAGCGAACAAGCGGGACACGCGTATTTACATGAAAAAGTACTTAAATGTCTGACAGACTGGAGCCAACCAATCGGAGCCGCCTACCCCCCCCCCCTCCCCCGGTCTACATAATCGTGACTCTTAAAATCGTTGCACCCCAGCCCCTCTCCCCGTTGTCCAAGCAAACCGTCACAGCACGACCTTTGAGCTCAACTCCCGCCGAGAATTTCAAGCCAAAGCTCTCCATTTTCTTTTTGTTTTCTTTCATAATTCCATCGTCATCGTTGTGCTCTCTGAGGAATAGAATAGATATGACATGAATAGGTGTGTTACAACACACACAAAAATATAGAATTAATGGACGGGGCAATGTCCCATAGGGACATACACTGGGGGATTCCACAAAAATCGCGATGAGCTCACAGAAAAAATATGACATTGAGAAATTGAAATCTTAACACACAATTTGTGGGTCCACATATTGGTTTCTTAACCCGGAATTGTAGGTACTTATTTCTTCGGTGTCGGTCTATAAAAAAGTGCAGGGTTTTTTGCGTAGACAATGGACTACTTGTGGTGTAGTTTTTAGTGCTGGCTCAATGATCCGGAGGTCCCGGGTTCGACTCCCGGCCAGCAGGCCCGAGTTTGATGGTCTCAAACAACGGTTTTCTGGGGCTAGTTGTTGATCATGGGCTGAGAGGGACGGGGCTTCAACTGAAAGTGCAGGATTACCTCCTCGGGGACCTTGAAGTACTTAAAGAAGTTAGGTTTAATCGCAATCTGGATATCGATCTTTTCGCGTGGAATCTCTGTCATAGGGAATTTGCTCTCCCATTAGAAGTCAATCAAGTAATGCGTAGCCTTTATGGAGAGAGAGGACCTGACGCTTAGCTTACGTGATCTTACAAGAAAAAGAGGGGAGTCAGACCGGGAATTAGGTAAATGAAAGATTGGTTTTTGATTTCACTAGTGATTTCCAGGAGGAAGGAATGGGATAAAAATTCGGCCAAAATTGCTTTGGTAAGTAATACTGGAACGACTTTTTATGCAGGCACACAAATCCGTTAAAACAACTGAAATTAACCGAGTGCAGGATAGAAGAGACTTTAACGCAAACGGGACCTCAAGAAAAAAGCGCATTTTCAAGAAAACTCTTTAGTAGCATGGCTGTGGAAAAAAAGTAAAAAAGTAATTTTAAATTTTAAGGGAAAATGTGTAGATCATCAAAGTTAAGAAACCCATTTTGTTCTTTTTTAAGTAAAAATTCCACCTTGATTCTTCACTAGCTTTTAATCACATTTCTTTACAAATTCAAACAAACTTCAGTACTTTTTTGTTGCATATTTGACTGTTTAATTTGTATCTAGCATGAATGCTTCTTGGAATTTGACAATATTGTGATGACGATTTACTTTTATAACTTTTTCTACGGTGCATTACATAATTACCTATACCTTATTCTTCTGAACATTATTTAAAGTTCAAATTTAATGATAAATGCTGCCAGGACCGTTTCTTATATTTTGAATCGGACATACTTTGAGGGGAGGAAAATAAATAAAATAAAGAAAGCGCCTGATTTTTACTATAATATAAGGAGAGAGAATGAATGTCACAGGAGCGGTTTGCGGGAAACGCAACCGACGCCCGTTTGACCCTCTTGACGGCTGAAGCTCAAGCTGTGAGGACATGGTAAACCTTTCAGAATCGATTCTCATCCCTCGTCCGGCCGCCATCATATTAGCGCAGTCGATTCAGATACGGCCGGAATACTCGATGCCGATAATAATTAACGCAAAATTTACTCAAGATGTCGATTATCCCTCGGAGAGATTTGTTATCCTGCAAGTGTAAGTTCTTTATGTCTCTCAGTTGCCAGCAAATTTACCTCGCTCATGGCTGGTCGCACGGGAAGAAAAGGAAATCTGCTGAGTGACAGAGTATCTATTCTGGGGGAGTTATGGTGCCATTAAATATGAGATCTCGATATAAGTTAATAATACATCCCACAGAAAAATCAGACATCAAATTGATAAAAAGAAAAAAATCCAGTAAGAACACAGCCGAAAATAGGAGAGACGTATTTGGGCCTCGTTTTTAGCGTGCCTTACATATTTATTTACATGTAGGCACGCTTTGATTTCGTTTTGATGTAGAGTGTGAAATCAGTTAGGCGCTCTTGATCCTTTGCGTGGTTTATACGATTGATTGAAGGGAAAACATGGAGCGTTTTTGCAATGATTCAGAAACTCGAGCCACGTAAAATTAATCTGGGTTTAATCAAAAGAAAAAAGAACGAACAATCAAAAAAGGTTAAAAAGTGGTTATAATATACTGACTACAACCACTAATTCAATTTTAAAAATGTTAAAAGATTCTACAAAGTGGCAGAACTTCTAAATAATAACTTATTTCTTTTTACAATAACCTAACTGTTTTTGAACTAAAAAGAGACACGAAAAAATAACACTCGTACCATAAGATTTGGCACAAAACCCATTCAAAAATATAGAAATCAGGTCTGGCTGTACGCAAAATCAAAGGAAATTTCGACCTGATATTTTCGTTCTGTTTTCTTTATTATTTTAAATTCATCCAAATAAAATAAAAAAATAAATCCAAATTTCTGAATCCCTACAATCTGCAATAATTAAGATCAGAAGCAGACTGACTCCTCGAAGCGACCGGGGAAAATTATATTTCCACCGAAAAACACACAGGATTGCAACAAACTCTGTAATTCTGTGATCCTAGGATTGCAAGCTCGCAATGTACATTGTTCAGAAATTGTGTACACCGGAATAGGTTCGACACTGAGCAAATAAAGCTTTTCAACGACTTGAGCGCGCACCGTGGTATACGCGCAATGCATGAAGTATCCTGCAGACTTGTAAGGCGCTATACTATGCGTCATGCGCACCGTGCTGTACGCGCAATGCATGAAGTATCCTGCGGTCTTGTAAGGCGCTACTAGACGTTCCGCGCCGGCCGCACTGTGTATGATGTGATTATTCAAACTTGCGGCATCTGCGGTTTTCAACTTATGATTTTGAAGTTTTTGTAAAGTTTGTAGGAATTATTGTCATTTCAAATGATAAAACATTACATAAAACCCAACTAATTTTCTTCTCCTCATTTACATATTTTTATAAATAATTGTAAATAAAAGCATGCAAGTGAAGCGACTTTTACGTGTAGGCTCTTTCGTTGCCCAGCAATGTAATGGCGTGATCATTTGATTACATTTTGCTTTTTGAAACTACAATTTCTGGCTTATCTATAAAAACTCTTGTGTGCATAAGGAAACTAACGGTACTTATACGTTATTTCTAAAAGAAGTCAGAAATTGTGTTTTCTAATTGCAAAACGACGTTAATTTGATCAATGAACCCTTTCGAGGCGTAGGGTATGAACACGATTAAGCGGAGGGTATGGATCCGATAAAAAGTAAAAACGTGAATTTATCGAAAAACTCGTAAATCGATCGATTCGACACCGGTCTTTTAATAATATGTCGGTTGAATCGATGTCGATCGGTTCACGGCCATCGGTAAAACGGTAAAACTTTGAAAGTTTATTATTGTAACTTTTCCTGCCGATTTTCCTCTCTCAAATCTATTGTCACTATTTTCATAAGGAGTATATAATTATGATCTCATTTTACAGTTGGTTCCATAATTAATAATATACATATGTGACTTTTAAGTGTTAGTTCATTTTTGAGTCACTGAAAATAAAATAAAAGACCAATTTCACCTTATATGCAGCATAGAGTTGAGCATTGCGAGTTCACTACGCCTCATGACATCGCGCCTTCAATTTTGTAGATGCAACACGGACATCCATCAAGCACGAATAATAGTTGTATATGTACACCGTCATCAACGCGGGTCCTTTTCCCTACTCTATATTTCCATGTTATGTTGGTTCTATCTATCTTATTTGTAGTAGTGATGCGTGAACAACACAGTCGAAGATGGGGAAGACGTAATCGGGCCACGTTTTTTACTCAATTCCCGAATCTGACCACATTGGCAGCATGTAGAGCGGAGCATATGAGGTCCGTATGAGGTAGAATCGTATGAGATTTTGGAAAAGCTACTCTGGTGTCGAAATATTTATATCGCGATTTTTTCTCTCTATTTGAGAATTTCAAGTCTCTCAACAGTTTTTTCTTTAAAAATACGTGGAGACCAGTTTATGCATTAAAAAGCTAAGGGCTTAACACTGAAGGAGATATTTATACATACATCATACTTTTCTGATTTTTCCTGCAAGTCAACAGAATAGAATATTAATGCACCAGTGTTACGACGGGTGCAAAATTCGTTTCTCATTCAGTATCATTGATTCTGCAATTTGAGCTATATTCTGGAGGCGAAATAAAAGATCGTATTCGATATATCCAGTTGCGTGGCGTGAATAATCGATTATCGATATCTCGCCATTTGAAGCTATGGTAAAGAATCGAGTATCAGGGTGTTCGCAGCGAACACCTTAGTAATCGATTCTTTACCATAGCTTCAAATGGCGAGATATCGATAATCGATTATTCACGCCACGCCACTGGATATATCAAACAGGTAAGATTGTATCGATATCGATTGGTTCAACAAGTAAACATAGCCTTAAAAGTCAATTTAAAAATCTGAGGGGACGGGTCTTTTGTGATAGAATTTTGATTCTTTCGAGTACCAAATGGGGGGGGGGGGGTGAAATTGTTAGGAATTTTCTGCTTTTCAGCTTCTCCAACTTAAATCAAAAATTTTTGTTTGAGATTATATTTTACTGTTTTTATCCAAACGATACATCGAAGCACTATCGAATACGATCCATTGTATCAACAATTCGCACTCTCTGCCGAGGAGCGGGCCACCAGGGTAAAAGGATGTACGTGTGTGTGACGATATTCCAGTCTTTTGCGAAATAATTTTAAGTTTGTTTTTAAATAACTGATTCGGCCCACGTTGATTAAGGTTATTTACAGTGGCGTGGCGTGCTTTGCAATATATCGATTGATATGCCACTCAAACCTATGAAAAAAGATTGATTACCAGGGTGTTCGCAGCGAACGCTTTAGTAATCGATTCTTTACCATAGCTTCAAATGGCGAGATATCGATAATCGATCATTCACGCCACGCCACTGGTTATTTAACTACCGAGAAGTTTGAATTCACAAATCACAAATTATAATGTAAGCTACAAAATATAGTTTTTTTCTCATGATTTAATTTTGGAATTTTTGATGTATTCAACGTGTTCTGCTTAACGTTGTGATATAGGCATATGCCTTTTAGACGTGTAATTGGACCGCGTTTAGTGAGGGAACCAAGCCACACATCGACAATTGCCAATTTTAACTGGGGAATTTAATTTCTTACGAGAGAACGTTTGTGCAAACTCTTTTGAAAATTACAAGGAATTTGCTTCACACTATGCAGAAAATTCACAGATATGAAATTTGCACAAAAATCTGCACGACCGATTTCATGTAAAAAATTAAATTGCCCAATTATATTTGGCGGTAGTTAATGTAGCTTGGCTCCTTTCTGTTTTTAACGTGGTTCAATTCTTGTGTTGTTGTTGTGTGGTCCATTTGGCTGAGAGGAAAATTCGTGACCACGTTCATAGAGGGTGGGAGAGTCAGAATATGCGTAGAGAGGCGAGAAAATGTGGAGGAAGAGGGAAGGATGTTGGCAGGAGTCACCCCTTACGTCCTTTTCACTCACGAAGTCCTCCCACGGCTCACCCGCAGCACTCCATCAAAAACAAGTGAGTACCACAATTTTGATCGAAACTTATATTTTTATCACGAGTTGTAATAAGTAATGTGAGTGGTAATTATTTCACTATTAGATAACGGTTTTATAATTTATATATTTATTTATTTATTTATTTTAGGGAGTGAAAGAGATCTCTCTGGCAGCAGAGTTACTAAACGACTTTCTTTTTAAGAAAAATTAGTATTAAGTATAGATAAAAATTTAAAACATTTATGAAATTATGAAAGTACCCATCTTTAATTAACCGTCATAAAAAATCTTGTTAAAAAATATCCCTTTCACACCACTGAAGTCTAATATGAAGGTTAAGGAAGAACGTGTTTTTCTTTTTTTGAGAAGATTTTTTGAAAATTTCACTGTTTATATGACGGTAATTTATCTATGGTATGCTTAAAGATTAATGGTTGAAAGTTCTCAATTTCAGCTACGATAAGATTTTAAAGAAAGTTAAATTTATTTTTACATAAATAGTAGTTGCGTAACCAATAAAGAGTGATAAAAAGTGTTTCTGAGGGGTTGATTTCTCGTGCATAACAGGTTCTCTAAAATAACAAAAAGAGGAGCAAAATTCGTTCGATAATCAGAGAGCGAGATGAGATACGGCAGAATGCCTTCAATTATTGGGACACGCAAAATACCTTACGCGCAAGGATAGTTAAACTTCTGAACCATCATTTTACACCTCTTTTTAACCGCATATTATTTTAAATGGAGGATGCTCTCTCCACAGTACAGGCTAGTCTAATGGTATCCTATGTTGTTATAAGATAGAAGTAAGTAATCTGAAATACGCTGAAATTTGGAATGGTCTGTATAAAACACGGTATACCTATTTTATAAAACCTCAAGTGTTCAAACTATTTCCTGGTCGAGTCCTAAAAATGAATTTGCATGCACGCAGTTTTATATTTTTCTCTCTAATAGATTTTATTTGATCATACATTTTAGTTTGATCACTCCTCTTTTTTATCCATATGCTCCAAAAACATAATTTTCTAAATGACAGGTCAGGACTCTCTAAGTTTTATACTAGTAATTGCCATAGACTTAGCACGTAATCAAAATATCAAGGAGGAAGAGTCGTGTTTAAAAATTTAATAAAGAATACAATTTTTATTGAAATGTTTTTCAAGTTGTACCATCACTTATTGCTGGAAATTTAAAATAACCTGTCGTCAAAGTACCACTCACTATACTCACTACTTTTAATCTAAATTGAAGATGCAATTACTTTTCAGGCTCAAAATGCGAATCTCTTCCATAGTGCTGTGGGCATCCTTTCTAATGGTCAAATGTAGCAATGAAGAGGAGTGTGAAACATTGCCCTCGGAAATTCACATCACTAAAGGTAAACTTCATTAAAATTGGACATCAGAGCAGTGCTATACTAAAGAACAAGAAAGACTTAATAATTTAGTTATTTTTTTCTATTTTGATCGTGCAACAGCCTATTAACATCTTTCTAAAAAATACATAGGTATACAGAATTTCAGAGAAATAATCTGTGGTTCAAACTAAACCAACATCATTTATAATGCCTTAATTTTCTGCTAGAACAGTTTCTCAACTTATGGAAAATTGCAATGTAATATTTTTGTCTAACGTGTCATGAGTGACAGATTCTGCGACTTTCGTCGAGGAAAAGTATGACGAACATAATTTAGTATGAACAAAGCGACAAATGAGCTCAAATAGAGAAACATTATCAAAGAGAAGAGGGAGAACACAGAAATATATCAATCCTCTTCCCCGTAAAGGTATCCAACAGAAGATTTATTTGTGGATAGTTTGCGACCATTTCACATACTTTTTGTTATTTCAAATTTTAAAATAAGTGTCACAATTTGAGGGAAGTTAAAAATGCTTACTGATTCGAACAGCCTGCTTTTCTTGTGCAACTATTGCGATTTTATTTTTTTTTCTCTCGCAAAAAATGACCGCACAAAGTAGATTGAATAATTCCCTGATTTCTTTTTTCGTTCATGAAAATTATCACAGCTCCTACAATAACAACCACTACATTACCTTCGCAGAATTATGATTTTGTTTCAAACAGAAATGGAACAAGACGTATCGTTAAACATCTTGCTTGGCCACTAAACGCGACGCAATGCTCATAAGCGCCTAGATGTCGTGGATACAACTAACCCTGCTTACCGGATGTTTGTGTTGCATACACAAAAAATGAAGGAGTTCTATCATTCCATCGTATATCCAACCAGGGACATGCAAAGTTCCGTTTTATGCCGCACTGATGAGATTTTACCCTATAAAAGACTCAAGAGGAAGGAACAAGTACGGCAAGGAGGCACTCAATATTATCCTTTTCTCCTTAATCTCGTTTGATCTCAACAGATTTTCTAAACCACAGCTTCATAGGCTGAACCATGATAGAGCCAAAAATAGACGCCAATAGTTTTGACTGGTAAACCCAACTTTTGACATCTCATGAATAGTCCCATAATCACTGAGACCTTTATAAATGAGCCCATGAAGCTTACCTCAACTTCGAGAGTTCCACTTGAGCTTGGGAGTTCGTTTTAGAAAAAAAAAAAAAAAACCGGTGGCAAACCAAAAACAAAACAAAAACGGAAGAACTACCTTAATTGCATGCGCACGTAGCATGCAAGAATTTTAAGAGTTCCATTATCTATTAAAAATACAACTTTAAAACATACAAAATTGACCTATCCAGAATTTTAAAACTGACTGTCCCTTTATCTGTTTGCGCAGAGGAGTTCGATGAACTTGGTCGACTTCAAAGAACCTGCAATGGAGATGTAGCGGTGAGCAAGTGTGAGGGCGCCTGCAATTCCCAAGTTCAACCCAGCGTTGCCACTCCAAACGGATTCCTCAAGGTTTGTGTTCATTTCATACCCCAATCAAAGTAAATAGCTTTTTTGAAAGGGGGGGGGGGTCAGTTTTATGACATCTCAGCTCCAAAAATGTAAAATTCTCTTAAGGTAAGTGACCTCTAATAGATATAATTTTTCTTCTATCAAGACAAGCTTACATAATTATGTAAGACTAGATTTTGCGTTGTCAGGGGCTCAACTGGCTACACCATGGGGCCAAAATCCGAATCACCCTGAGAGTCTGTAAATCTTGCATTTTTTATAGTACAAGGTTCATGTTTGACAAAAATAATTTGTTTTCGTCGGTCATCTAATCCGTTTGGTTAGACTCACCGTTAATGTGGTTTGAAGGTCATCTTAACCAGAGCACAAAGAAGTGCAAGGCTGAAATTTGGATACGGTCTTTTATGTAAAAAGAGGCCGATTATCTAAAAAATTATCATGTTGCTTCGTTGCATTCGGTCTAAAAATGACATTTAAATTCGGAGAAACCATTCAAAATTGTCCATTTCGGCTTTCAAACCTCTGTTCATAAGGCAATATGTTTCATTGAGAAAATTTGATGACTTGCTGACTTGCTTCCTAAAATACAAACCTTTTACTGCTCGAGTCTCGTGAAAACCCTCAGGATAAAAAAAAGGGAAAAAATGACGTGACTTTGTATTAGGAGGAAGTTGTTTCCGACCTTTGACTGTTAATCACATGTTGCATTTGTTGCAAGGGTTGCCGTAGAACAGGTGGAACAACTTGGAAAAATATTTTTGAACGTAATTTGCACAAAATTTGAGTAAGGTTCACGTGAATGAAGCAAATAAAGCCTCAGTTTCTGCTATCTTGAATAATGTGCAAATCGACGGTGAAACTACCAAACCACGTATCTCGGTTTGCGACGTCGCAGACTTCCTGTCATACTTTATTTTTTAAATGAAAAACTACTTAACATCCAGTCTTGAAAATTTCTGTGATTTTTCCTCTTTGTGCGGAGAAAATTCCGTGAAAATTTCAAGGAATAATATTGATTTGGTCTACTTCAAAAAAATAAAATGCGAGCGTAGATTTTTAAACACCGCAAACGAGATACGTGGTTTGGTAGTTTCACCGTCGATATAATGTCCGCCATTTTTTTCTACATGAAGCCTAAGATGGCTGAGCCCATCAGCAAAAGGTTCTCCAATGATTAACACACTAGACAAATGCATGAAGACTAAAAACTGTTCTCGCTTTGATTTTAGGAATGCTTTTGCTGCAGAGAAAGTTATCTTAGGGAGAGAGTCATCACCCTCGATCACTGTTACGATCCAGATGGGATAAGGATAACTGTTGAAGGCAAGGCGACCATGGACATCAAGCTGAGAGAACCAGACCAGTGCAAGTGTTATAAGTGTGGTGATTATTCTCGATAGAATAAATTCAATACTATCCAAACATTTTCTTGAGCCCCTCAATAAGTATTCTTCTTAATTTGTACTCTTTTTATAGGATATCAATTAAACAATTTCTTAGTATTTCTTTTTCAAAATATATTTTCCTGCTCAAGCCTACATTTGAAACCAGGTTCGTGCCAAGACAGAAAGGTTTTGACTCGATCGACATGAATCGATCGAAAAATGAAAACGTGATGCGATTCAACTTTCGATGGTTTATTGGTTTTAATTATTCATAATGGTTTTAAAAAGAAGGTTTTATGGTTAGTTATATATTTATCAACGTTGGACTAAGCGTTCGTTGTCCACCATTTGTATAGTTTTATTAACCATTGTATGAGCGAAAATTTGACAAACAGCAGGCAGCGCCGCGGGTGAGGATAAATTCTCCTTAAATTTTAAAACTAATATGTAACATGGATGTGGATTTGTTGGTTTCATTGAATTAAAAAAAAATGAAGCTATGATTAAAATAAACACAAATTATTGTAACTCACTAGAAATAAAATTTACAAATAAAAATGCACGTTGTAGCTTGGAAAAAGTTACTTTAAGATGTCAGCTTAAGCTCCAGTTGTCAAATAAACTTTTCTGACAGAAATACTCGCTGCAATTTCCATGTATACTTCCTTTCAGCCAAGCGCTGTGGTAAATAGATGGTACTTTGGGTCTGAAATCGAATAATGGAAAAAATTAAACTGAAAATCACATAACTCTTTAATTGAAGCCAGAAAATTAGAGAGGCAAGGGTGTGACGCAACGTAACCTCAAATTTACGACTCGGATCTCATTGATGTTTGACATCTAAAAATCGGGTATAAAAAACTAATTTTATTATTTAAAGGTGAAAAACAGAGGATTTTTTTTCTTTCAAAAACAATATTCTCATTAAAATACACTTATTTTACAAATCAGTGTTAGACTTCAATTTTTCCTATCATCTATCTTTCATTTCATTGATGTAGGTACACACACATCATGCCCTCAAGTATGTGAACTATTATTGAGAACCACTATTTCTCTCGAAATAAGGTATCATCAAAAGAATATAAGACAAAAAAAATGTAACGTACTTGAATATGAGATCGATTAACTGTCCAATGAGACCAATGTGTGTATAAGGCGTTTCCGCAACTTCGCAAATAGCCTTCAAAATGCAAGACATTCCGTCTAGGCCCCTCCTGCAGTAAAACACCAGAAGATTAATACGTGAAGTTCGAAACATTTTTTTTTTTCATTTTACCCTCCGTCTTTGGATGAGAGAGAATAATTAAAAGATGTATGTATCGTAGATGCAGCACAATTTTAAATACTTCTTTGCTTTTAAGGCACAGATGCCGCTTTAGCTTAAAAAATTTTTCCAATGCAATAGAAACTGTACGCCAAGCCTTCTTATACCAATTATTTCTCGTGTAAGTGGACTTAATTTTGCAACGAAGAACTACTGTTTTTCGCTCAATCATAAAAGCGAGAGTGCATCATACATGGAAAAAAATAGGATAATCGTCACAACCAGTGGCTGGTTCGACTATCCTACTTTTTCCGTGTATAGGTGCATCTAGGTATCTAGAAGCAGACTTTGCTTCTAGATCTCTGGGTGCATCAAGGCACAGTCACCGTCGATCGACCCAGCTGTAGGTAGTGAGCAGGAGGTCAAGACGCCTTCAATGTTTTGAATGCAATACGGACATCCGTCGTGGTCAAATAGTTGCATCAGGGCGCTATCATCAACGTGTCCTCTTGTTGATCGATCGGTAAGGTCGAGTAGACAGTTACTACGAAGAATGTGATGCAGGCCTTCAGTCATTGCAAATGCAACATGGACATCCACCGAACACAATTAGTTTCATCGATTCCCTTCAGAACAAGTTTTTTTTTTTTTTTTTTTTTTTTTTTTTTTTTTACATTTCGTAGGCACTGGTGAACCATATTCCGGACTTCGTCGGTTTTCAGGGAGGGGGAGGCTGACATACTCCCTCTCCTCCCTTCCAGCCAAATACAAAGGAAAGAAAGAGGAGAAAACTAAAAAAGATTGAGAGTAAATGTTCGAACAGGTCACAAAAATGTCAGTTTGTTTTTGTTGCCGTTCGTTAAAATCTTCAAAAATATCTATTTCGATTGAGAACAAACAGATGATTCCGCTTTATAAATTATAAAGAATATTCTGTGAAAACCTCCAGTCATCGTAATGTTGGTTCGCTCTCCTTTTAAAAAATATAAAACCTAGGAACGGCAATTTCAAACACCGAAACAGAAATTCGCATTTTTGCAAGTTAACCGTCTACAGTGGATCGAGTCAATTAGAGAGGTCGCGCGGACATGACTTTGTGGACTAAAACTGCAAATTATGATGTTTATTTCGTCACATTTTAAATTTTAAGGAGTGCTTCTGAAATTGTAAATTCCACGAGGAAGCCAATGGAACCACTTTTAGTAAATCAAAATTTTGTATGAACGGAGTTATAAGCGTTTAAAATTTCCAAATTTTCTCCGACCTCTCCCATTGACTCGATCCATTGTGCGTTGGAATGGAGCATCGTGGGGAAGGTAAGTATTCCAGAAACGACTAGGACCCTATACTGCTATGCTAAGGAAGAACGCCGTATGAACATTCGTCAGTTGCCAAATTTCCCCGCATAAAACATATACAGGGTTATTCAAAAGTCACGCACCACTGGCCATAACTTTAGTTCTAATTATGATATAGACTTGCGGTTTAAGACGTTTTTCCTCATATCGAGGGGGAAACTTTTTGAGGTATTTTCCAGTTTTTGATCCCCTCGGAGGAGAGGGGCAACTCAAAAATTTCAAATAGCCACCTCCCTCATGGCCAGTGGTGCAGGACTTTTGAATAACCCTGTATTTTCGAAGAATGTCATGCATATTTGTCCTTGAAATTTTCAGATATTTAGAGTAAACTGCGAACGAAATTGTCTGAGAAATTTGAGGAAAAATATTCAGTATTTTCCCAGTGAATTCGATTCTTATTGAAGGTAACCTGGCAACGCCTAAATGCTCATACGGCGTTTCTTCCTTAGCACGGCATCCAACCGTTGCTTGACTTGCGTATTGTTTATATAGTCTTACCTTGATAAACTCTTCTCCAATACATTAAAAATATGAAAGCGGGACAGGAAATTTGTGTGACGACCACGTCCGAGCGTATGCCATTTGGTTGCGTTGTCCAGAGCATTGTACTGGAACTGATAGTTATGGACGAATACTACCCCTACTGGTAACTCGAGAGGTATCGCCCAACCGATGATCAACTGCAACAGTTAGAGACATCAACTATCTAATGGGATAATATAAGGTCTGTTAGTCGCGGTGGACACAGAAAGTACGCATTCGCGAAGGGTGCCAAAATATCTAGCATTCCTATTATTTATTTCAATTATAAGAGTTTTCCATTTTATCAAATGCGGGGGTTCCTCTCGCTTTGCACCGATCGAATGATAAGTGAAGGTACAGGATGCAAGAATCTATGGTCGAGAAAAAGATGATATTTTAGTCTGTTATATTTGGTTATATTATACATCACAGAAGAAAAAATAATAAAAAAAACTATTATACGCCTTCTGATCGTATCTCATATTTTCTAAGAAATATATTTCTAACCGAGAAACTTCTCCTGAGTGAGCCAGGGTTTTTTTTTTTCCCCCGCAACGTACACATATGTAAAAATGATTCAGAATAGCGGAGGGACTCAATGAGTGAAACATAGGTTTCAGGACATTTTGTCAACGATTTTTTGTCGGCGCACCTTTCTTGTCCAGTAGTTTACGCCCACACGTAAAATAAGCAACAGTGACTTGGTCCAAGCGTTATATTTTAGTCGGTATGTAAAATTATATTGACAATATGGAAATGAGAAATTGAGAGAGAAGGAGGTGTTGTTATGGTTGCTCATTTTCTAAATGAAATGTTATTACTTTCTCCTTTTGAATCATCTTTTTAAATTGTCATTGGTGAATATTTGGTTTTATTTCTATCCTTAAAATAATCGATGCACAATATACCTTATATATGTATAGGTACTTTTTTTTATTTTTTTAATTTTTTCTTTACGAAATTATTACTTCATTTTGAAAACATTTATATTTTTAAAACGTGACAAATATTTGTAAAGCCTTTTCCAAGCGACATTAATCTCAATGAGCCGCAGTTGTGCCGACAGAAACTGCAAAAATGAATAAAAGAGGGGAAAAAACCAAGAAGCACGCAATCTTTAGTTTTAACCCATTTGTACATCGATCTTTTAGAGTCAAATACGTCAAATTTTGAGCGTTTGGTTGCACACCTCGCTGCAGCACAATAAAAGCACAAAATGTAAAAGAAAAAATTAAAGTGCTTTGGAAATCATTAAATTTGACACGGAACCACCAATATTTAAAAAACACACATTATATTATTATTCTCCTTTGATAAATTGATACATATTTTTCCCCATCAATTTAAATGAGAAAAAAAAAATGCAGAGTGTGCAAACATTTCAAAATCATGAGTTAAAAAACGCTGACTATGCGAGTATAAATATTAAAGCCTAACGGAGCGGAGCGGCGTGCTGCCAACGCGAGAGGCTCACTGGCGCCTACAAACCTAAGTGGATACTTCAAGCATTGTGCAATGCGTGAAGAATCCACTTAGGTTTGTAGGCGCCAGTGAGCCTCTCGCGCTGGCCGCCCGCCCGCCGTGCGGCGGCGCCTGAAGCAACTATTTCACAAGTGCACAGTGTGGTGTTGCACAGTATTATACGAAAGTGAACGTATTAAGAATGACAGGCATCCTTTAAAAGTACAGATCTTTCCTCGTAAAACAAATCAAGATACTTATCGCACACAAGAAAAATTTAAGAGCCTTTAGCTGAGGCAAATATAGAGGTTCATCCGGTTCAGGTATAACAAGGTGGGAATTTCTTGAAAGATAATTAAGTCCTGTTACACCAAAGAGGTGTAGAGAGTTTTAGTGAATTTTGTCTCGTGGAATTGACGCTCCCCCATTTTTACGAAAACTCTCAACTATATAAATTATTCTCCGTTGGACCAAACAGACAAAACAAAAAAACAAGCAAACCCTCATTCTTCCAAGACATTACACATTTTCATCCAAAAACGTCGTGAGCAATTGTCGTTCGTATTTACATGTGGGCCAATTAACTTTGGGTCTCAACTGGCACGTGGACCAAAACTCCCGTGCCGAAAAAACGCGTGGACGTAAATTACTGGAAAAAACAGGTGCGCGGACAAAAAAGCGTTGACGAAATGTCCTATAACCTGAAACATAAACACAGCAATGTTGATACGAGAATTACAAAACGAATCCAAGAGTAACATTTTACATAATGCCTTGTGGATACAAAATTGGACGTATTCTACCAAACAGATATATGAGCGGGGGGAAGATGGGGTGTGCTCGTGGCAAGGTGGATAAGAAACAATGTGTTTGGTGGGCGTGATTTCCCTGGGTGAAAATTTTGAGGGGGGATTTTAAATTCAGCAAATAGAACAATGTGCCAACCGGATGCGGGACTCGTGAGCCGTGGACATGGCAAAAGAGCATTGTGGACAGGGCTCATGAGTTAAAGCGGATAAAGGGCGACAACGGAGACGGCTTCGTTGCCGCTGACGTCACTGGCACTTTATTATTCCCATGCATTCTTACCGCCCGAGAACTAACGAGCACACCCAACCTCTCACACCCGCACATAGTTCTGTTTGGTAGAAATACATCCAATTAGAAATTGTGTGCAAGGTGGTGCCCAAAATCTAAGCTCAAATTTTGTTTCAAATTAAATTATTTCACTTTTTTTTAAAAAAATAAATGCTTTGGTTCAATTTTAATAAGAACATGATGCTTTACCTACCTTAATGACCCCACCTAGTGTGTAGACCAAAGCCCTTGAGTCATCGCAATAAGCCGATGACGTGAGATGAAGCAAAACGCCGATGCAAATTAAGATGAACATGAACTTCGAACTCAGCGACTGGAATTGTGATCCGCACATTATCGTGTGCTGTAATTCACATTAGAAAATTATGACTTCCAAAAAGAAAAATGACAGGTTATCGGGCTCTAATTCTTGGACAATTTTCCAAAAATGAGTAGCCTTTGTTAAGGTAAACCTTGGCTGTTTCAAGGCTAACATTCTTTACAAGTGTTAAAGTTTTTAGGTTACATCATCCGGTTTTTTTTTATATAAAGTCAGTACGTCCATACAGCATACTGGTCCATTCTTTGATATTGGTAAAGCTGGATATACAAAGAGAGCCTATCAGAGTCGGATTCAAGTGCATGATCTTACTGTCACCATTAAAAGTAATCTAGACGGGACGGTGTTGTTGCGCGTTGCATAGCAGTACTTTTGAAGGCGACTTGTAAGCCTTCATTAATGAGGGAGCATTCTCCACAGCTGGTAGGTGAAGGGAGCTAGCCTGGCTTTAAAGGATTCTGTATATAAAGCCCTTTTGCACTGATACAGCACGAAACGGCTCGACTATGAAACTGTAAAACTGCGTACCCCTATTCTGTTGTGCTAAGGGAAAACGCCGTATGAACCTTCAGGCGTTGTCAAATCTTCTTCGATAAAACACGAATTCCCTGGTAAACTTAAGAATATTTTTCTTCCAATTTTTCAGAGAATATTGTTTGTACTTTGATCTAAAGTTCCTGAAAATTTCAAGGAAAAATATTCATAATGTTTCTCAAAAATAAACATTTTATCAAAGGAAATTTGGCAACTGTCGAATGTTCATACGGCGTTCGTCCTTAGCACGACAGTATTTGCGACAGTGCGGACTCCTTATCATAATTTATTTTTTAATTGAAAAAGTACTTAAGGTTATTTCTCAAATTATTTTTTCTGTGCTAAACGTATTCTGACAAAATGTCAAGCAATAAAGTGTTGTTTTGCTCTATTTTAATTAAATGAAATAGGCGTGGAGATTTCGGAACATCGAAAAGGAGATAGGTGCACGTTTTTCCAGTTTCACCCTCGATGTGATGTGAATGGTTGGAGATCCAATATTCCATTACAAAAGTGGAAATTAAAAGGGTGCGACTTTACCAAATTGATTATGATGTAATTAGATCCAAAAAAGATGTTGGACACATGTTGTACTTGAAGTTGCAGTCAACATGGAGGATGCCCGCCACTCTTGCCTCCTTGATAAGTGTGCTTTTTGCGTCAGTGCAATTTCCTAGAAACTTCGGCCTTGCAAAGAAACAAAGAGAAAGCATGCATAAACTGGTGTGCATACAAGGTGTGTTAGACGACGTATACCTGTACCTTATTGACGTGTAAATCCGGTGTCTTCATCTCTCTGTATAAGTCAGTATTTCCTCATTGTTTCACATAAAAAAAAAAAAATAAAAAAAATAAATAAAAAACAATACAATTGAATGAGCTTCTTATACTGATAAAAAGGTAGGTAGAATTTACCATTCCTTCGCACTGTATTTTACACAGGGACGACGATCAATTGACGCTGTGCGTGAGAAATACAGCGCGAAGGAATGGTAAATTCTACCAATCTTTTTTTCAGTGTACAACAAATTAAACTGCTCTGTTTTAAAACAACGGGTTGGTATAAATGGCGAATTGACCGGTGCTGAAATTCCGTAGACATTCACTGTATTAATTTGAAAATGTGTGAATGGCATTTACTGTTGGGTTCTTTCTTTCTTACTTTTCATAAAGCAAATGAGGGGTATCGTTAAGGGCCTTTTTGGACCCACCCTGAAATTCCTCAACTCCGCGATTTTTTGGTCATTGAAGGTCTATATTTTACGGAATGCATAATGGTTTGGTCATTTTCGATCTATTTCGGGGTCTATCACTGGCCTAAACATGGGTCTGAAGGCCAATTTTGGCGAAAAATGCGGGTTTTTCGGCATTCAAAGCGCTGTTTCATACCGATCCCTTCGGAGGACAAAAAATTCCTTCAAGTATGTTCATTAGGGATGTAAGAGAGTCACTTTGGCCAATTTTCGTTGATGTCAAACTTTGCGCTCATTGTTAAAAAAAACTTTTTAGAATTTTCCTGTTTTTCATCGTTATTTAAAATGGCTTAAAAAAGCGACTCATCTTACGCCAGAGTTTAATTTTTTTGACAATAAATGGACGTGGGTGGTCAAAACCTTCCTCAAAAAACTTTTTTGGATTCAAAGCCCCCCAAAAAAGCCGGTGTTGCCATATTTTATTGCCTGAATTCACGGAAAACCTAGTATTTCAGAATTCGGAGGCTGTTCCTCGTCAAGAACATTCCGCAAGTTCAGAAACCTTTATTTTTCACACGCAGTGGCCACATTAGTAGGGATTTTATGCATGTTTTATCTATTTATGTATTTATCTCCCGCTGTGGCTCAGCGTTGCCACATGTTATTCGGGAAAATCGAGAACAATTCGCGTTTAGGTGGTTTTGCGCCATTTTTTTCGGATCATGCCAGTGGTAGACCCCGAGATAGATCGAAAATGACCAAACCATTATGCATTCCGTAAAATATAGACCTTCAATGACCAAAAAATCGCGGAGTTGAGGAATTTCAGGGTGGGCCCAAAAAAGGCCCTTAACGATACCCCTCCTTTCAATCTAAGTTAATTTATTTGATTATTTGCCTAGGCATTTGACAAAATGCCTGATTTTACTATTTGCCTGAGACATATACTTTGTGACCCTGACGATGAAGCGCTCGCCCTTCGAAAAACCTCGGTCAAAGTTTATGTAAGTGTTTTTTTATAAAATTGTAATATTATCTCTAGCACTTGGCTACACCCTACATGCCAATATATTCAGTGCTACTACCTTTTAGACATTGTGTTATACAATATTCGCTGAACTTGATTTCCTATTTCAACACATGTAATTCAGCGGATTAAATCATTTTTTCGTATCTCAGTAATTAGGTAATCAATCTATGAACCAAAAGTATCCTCGTGCTCAGTTCTCTCGGTAGTTTCTACTTAAATACAAAATATTTATCAAAGTTCAGACTCCTGCAAGGAATTCTTATCGAAAGATCCGAACTAAATTTTGGTCTTATTTTAATTTTTAGTTATAGCAAATAGAGTTAATACTTTGTAGTTCTCTATATTTTGAATAAAGAAAAAAAAATTAATTTCAATTCAACCACTAGATTCCTGATAAACGAGAAGATCGGTTGCCCGATCCTAGGAATGCCTGATGGCGCTCACCACAGATTTGGAATTTTTGCCCTATTTTTGGGCACTGTTTTAAGTTGAGTTTTAGTTCAAGCTGAACAAATTATGATGATTTAAAATTAAAAGTATAATAAGATTGGAACTTCCGATGGAAATTTTTTAATACGATCGACAGAAATGAAATTGTGTCGAACTTGATGAAAATCCGCCTATTTTTAGCCGGTGTTCATCCGAATCTTCCATGGCAAATTCTGCCGTGCAAAGGAGAAACACCGTATGAACCTTCAGGCGTTGCCAAATTTTCATTTATAAAACACGAATTTCCTGGTAAACTTATATATTTTTCTCCCAATTTTTCAGATTATGTTGTTTGCAATTTCACCTAAAGTTTCCTGCTTTTCTGCTTTTCTACTCCTGCGTTAAAGTCCCCTTGTGATAGACTCGGAACGGTGCAGTGTAACACAATGGTTACAAACCATAGATCCTATACTGCTAGCGATGCGATGCGTGCTATGGAAAAACGCCGTATGAACCTTCAGGCGATCCCATATTTCCTTTGATAAAACACGAATTTCCTAGTAAATGTATGAATATTTTTCTCCCAATTTTTCAGATTATGTTGTTAGCAATTTCACCTAAAGCTCCTGAAAATTTCAAGAAAAAATGTTCATAACTTTTCTCAAAAATGAACATTTTACTGAAGGAAATTTGGCAAGTTTCGAATGCTCATACGGCGTTCTTCCTTAGCGCGACAGAATTACTAGGAGACTTTAACGATTGAGAAGGAAAGCAAAACGTGCGTTGATGCAAGACAAAGAATTAGTGCGCAAGAGATTGCATACTTTCCAGGCTGTCTTTAAAAAACACGCATTACGATTGCTTCCGAGCCACGCAGTGGCGTGGCGTGAATTGCGATGTATCGATTGTTTTGCAATTTAAACGTATGGTAAAGAATCGATTATTAAGGTGTTCGTAGCGAACACCCTGTTCATCGATCATTTTCCATAGGTTTAAATGGCATAACAATCGATATATCGCAAAGCACGCCACGCCACTGGAGCCACCCTAAAAAAAGAGTAATCTCCGGGTTTTCCGGACCTGTAGACACCCTGATCTAGGGAGAGCAGGCCCAGCTGTAGAATACCTCTCATCGATAGCCAGAAAAATCAATCGGCAGAAAAAATGTTTGAAGTCAACACTCAAATCCCGTCAGTCCGAACTCTGTATTGCGAAAGAACGTCCTATGAGCCCTCGGACGTTGCCAAAATTTGTGAGATAAAACGGGAATTTCGTGGGGAATTTGTGCCCCCCCCCCCCAAAAAAAAAATTTGTTTATGAATTTTAATCGCGATTTCATCAAAACTATCTAAATATTTCAAGGAAAAATATTCATACCATACCTCACCAAGACATAATATTAATATTATCGTGATACGCACCGCTTTTGTTTGTGGAACTACGCAATTCACTTGGATGGCATTTAGCAAAAAGGAACCAGCGCGATTACAGTGTTTTCAAGATCGTGCACCTTCTTCTGTACGTTTAAAATTACTTATAATCTATGTACAGTGTTAGAACTTACCTTCAGTATTTTCCTTCAAAACTAACAATTGTTTCGTGAGAAGCCAGAACTATTTGGACTGCATTTTGCAATTTGGAACTATAAATTTTGGCTCATATGAAAAAACACTCATATGCATTGGGAAACTAATGGCACATACATTGTTTTTAAACTGAGCTAGAATTTATAGTTCCAAATTGCAAAATGTAGTCCATTTGTTATTCTGGGAGATTTCTTTGATAATTATGAAGAAGCAATCTTTTTACAACACTGTAATTGCGATGGTTCCTTTTTCCAAAATTCGACCCACTTAGAGACTTTCTCTGGACTTTGCCACCCGCCCCCTCTCTCTCTCTTTGTAGTTCAGTATTTTTTTGCTTTTTCACTGTAACGGATGTGTTTCCGAAATAATTTATTTCCGTGTTCTTTTTCCTGTTTACGATCCCCCCCTCTCCCATTGTTTTGCAGCCCGGAGGTTTCTTGACCGGACCGCCAAAGAAACAAAACAGGGGATTTCCATGTCCTGATTACAGTGACGCGTAAGGTCCATCATCCATCTCAGTGAAACAAAGGACCCCGCCTGGCCGCATCCGAAAGTGATGGAATGCACCCCTTCCTGAAATCCCGCAAAGCTCGGATTTTCCGCCATTGGAAAACAAGGAAGAAGTTTCTGGAATACATCCTAATTGCGAGAGGGGTCAGCCAGGGGGGGGGGGGGGATTGTTTGTGGTGGCTTCAGGCCAGCAGTTTACGAGATTATAAAAGGGCAAACCCAACCCTAAATTTCAGTCAGTTTGGTTTCAGCAAGCGAAGTAATTTCATGGGTGAGCAGGTCAGTGGGTCAGTCAGTCGGTCAGTCGGTAGTGTTGTGTGGTGTTGTGTTGTGTTGTGTTGTGTTGTAGTGGTCGCTTACACTACAGGTTCTAATCCGTGAGTACACTGTGTATAATAGCTTATTCTTAACTTCTACTGCAAGAAAATTTATAGTTTAAAATTTATATGCTCTACAATTCAAAAATTTATTTTTTAATTTTTTAATTTCAAATTTTTTATATTGTAAATTTTAGATTTCAATTTTTACTTTATAAATTTTAAAATTTTTGGTTTTCAATTTTATTTTTATCTTAATGCTACATATCATTTTTCCAATTTATTCATACTCAATAGGTCAATAATACATATATATTATTACTACCGCAACTATATACTTACTACTACTTATACTATACTTACTTACTTACTTACTGTACTTACTATACTTATTTACCTACCATACTACTCACTATATGCCTACTACTACAATATTTATAGTATATATACACTATTGATCTATTGAGTCTGAAAAAATGGAAGAAATGATGTAAAACATTAACATAAAAATCAAATTGAAAAATAAAAATTATAAAATTTAAAAAGTAAAAATTTTAATTCTAAAATGTAAAAGTTAAAATTTTTGAAATCAAAAACTTTTAATTTTAAAAATCTAAAATAAAGTTCCTAAACTGTAAAGACTGTTAACTGTTAAACTTTTTTCTTAAGCCAGATTTTTTTCCCCTCCTCAAAAGCTTCACGTCAGCTTTTCTTTCTCATTTGTATGTATCTTTTCTGAATTGACGAGAGATGCGGTTAGATAATTTTCAGCATTTTAATCACAAGGAAAATTGATTGACTGCGTTTTTATTACTCTCTCGAATAAGACACTAGTTTTGCTCTCTGTGTTTTACCTTCATTTATTTTTTTATCGGATGAATATGAAACGAACACAGTAAAAATTGTTGGAGGGTATGATCGAAAAATGAAAACGTGAATCGATCGAAAATTATTAAAAACCAGTGTCGACTCGATCGACATGAATCAATCGAAAAATGAAAACGTGAATCGATCGACAACCGATTCGATCGACAGTTAATTTAAAAACACCCGTATCGATTCGATCGACATGAATGGATCGAAAAATAAAAACGTGAATCGATCGACACCGATTCAATCGACAACCGTGAATCGATCGACAAACCCTTGAATCGATCGACAAACCCGTGAATCGATCGACAAAAGCCGTGAGTCGATCGACAAACCCGTGAGTCGATCGAATTTGTCGATCGAATCAATGTCGATCGATTCACGTTTTTATTTTTCGATCCATTCATGTCGATCGAATCGACACGGGTGTTTTTAAATTAACTGTCGATCGAATCGGTGTCGATTGATTCAGGTCGATCGATTCACGTTTTCATTTTTCGATCGATTCATGTCGATCGAGTCGACACCGGTTTTTTAATAATTTGTCGATCGAATTCGGTGTCGATCGATTCATGTCGATCGATTCACGTCGATCGATTCACGTCGATCGATTCACGTTTTCATTTTTCGATCGATTCATGTCGATCGAATCCATACCCTCCAAAATTGTTTCACCTTGTTTTATTTAGTGTTTTTTCTTGTATACTTTAAACTACTTTTCCTCTATTTGCATAGTTTCAGACCAGTAGGAAAAACAGTTTTTCAAACTGTTCAGCTTAGTTTCCGTTTTATATTCCGTAAACCTCAAACTACCTAATTTTCTTTTGTTTATCTTTTTTTTTCAGATCGGCAAGAAACGAAGCGCTCACAGCGGAAGCTGTTTTACTCGCATTTGATCATTGAATTTCACATTAATAATATTTAGTGTTGCAAATATTAACATAGATTTTCGCATGATTAAGCAGGAAACACTGAGTCGTTTCTAATTACTTATCACTTTTTTATCATTTATAATCACTTTAAAATGACTTTTATTAGTAGCTCACATCGTCGCCTACCTGACATAAGGGCGTAGCTACACTTTGCAATGAACCCTGTCTTCCACACAATTCAATGCTTTTCCGGGCTCATCTCAATCTGTAGTTACGCCCTTCTGTCAGCGGGCCGATTATTGAAATTGATAGACAAAGCTATAGCCAAAGAAGACAAAAGAAATATAGAGGGATCCTATTGGTGATAGCGGGCGGTTGCATTGGACAAAAGAGGTAGGTAATAGACTAAGTAACAGCAACCTACGAGGGACCCGATAATTAGTCCATTATTTTCTCCCTTCGTCTAAAGGAACCACCCGTTTCAACCAATAGGATAGCTCCATACTCCCTATGTCTTCTTTGTCTATCGCCTTATCTTTCAATTTCAACAATCGGCCCGCAGCCAAGCGACGACATAACAAATAGCGAAAGAAAAGACAAAAGTAGAAATTAGCTACATTACATTCCAAATAAATAATTAATTTTGTATTAGAATAAGAGATGGGTATCAGCTTCATCAAATTGATTTTACATGAACAAAAAGCCCGAAGGATCATCATATTAAAAACAACAGAAAAGGGGATAGTATTCAAACAAACAAAAATATTTATCAAATTTCTTTATATAAAAACACAACTTCTATTTAAAATAAATCTTCCACTAAACTTTTTATTTTCAAGTTAGGTTAAGCTCCAACTAATCTTTCTTTTTTTTATTCTTAGTTTGTTTCAGGTCTGCAAAAAACGAAGAAAATGCTCCGCATGATGAGCCATTGAAGACGGAAGTAGTGCCCTCCAAAATGTGTACCTATTTGTTCTATCGTATCCATAACTTAAATGCCCTCAGTTGCTGAAAGAGATAAAAAGTATTTGCAATTCCTATAAGTTATGCATAGTTCTCGTGTGATACCTACTATCGAACAATACCGCATTCAACTGAAAGTAATTGGACTGAATCAAGTAGAAAGGAATTATCATTTTCGGTTTATTGTAGCATAGACATAAATGCCATGAATTTTTCTAAATGAGCCAGAAATATTAGTTTCTTTTTGCGTTATACAGTTCAGTTACTCTACAGCTGAATGCTAACTTGAAATTAACGAGAGAAACAAAACCATAAACCCACGTAGCCCGGACGCATTGTCGCTTATCTGACGTAAGGGAGTACCGCAATTTCCGTATGAGCCTCAGAAAGCATGGTTTTATATGCGAAATAGAGCTCACATGGAAATTGAGATGTGCCCTTACATCAGAAGGGGACGGTATGTAACAAGGTGGTACAATAGTGATTAATAATAAAATAGGTAGTAGATAAGCCAAATGGTACAATAGTGCTGCGTCCACACAAAACAAGGGAAAACAAGGCCAAAAAGTTCGAAAAAATAGAAATCAAAAGTTCTATTTGGCCTCGTTTCCCTCACAAAATAGTGTGGACCCAGCACTATTTTCCCACCTTTCTGCAATTAACGCTGCATGATATAGTCCAAAAGCATCACGGAACTGCATTTTAAATTTGAAAAAGTAATACTTAAACTTTGATATCTGAATTTTGGCATGGTGCCTTGACTAAAATTTTGACAAGAGATAAATGGACAAATGGATCATGGACCTATGCACGCTAAAAGGAAGTATGTTGCATGCAAATAGTTCCCTTTAGCATTTATAAGTCCAGCGAAATAATCAGTGGCGTGGCGTGAATTGCGATATATCGATTGTTATGCCATTTAAACCTATGGTAAAGAATCTATTATTAAGGTGTCCGCTGGGAACACCCTGTTTATCGATCATTTTCCATAGGTTTAAATGGCATAAAAATCGATATATCGCAATTCACGCCATGCCACTAATGATCATAGAACAGAACTTTTAACTACGTGGATGAGGGATTAGATAGAAATGTAGAAGCCAGTTTTGTCACCTGTTGCTAATCATACTAATAATTCATGATTTGCCTTGTTTGTTTCAGATGCGGCTGAAGATTCGGGCTTGGGGGGAGGGATCGCTGAGGGGGGAGGTTCCCAGGGAAGGGGGGTTCGTAGGGTTGGGAAGTATCGCGGAACTAGGATTCCTAGGGGGGAGAGTCCCGGGGAGAGGGGGGCCCGTAGGGTTGGGTGCAGCATCGCGGGGTAGGGTTTCCTAAGGGGGGTTCCCGGGGAGAGGGGGGGATGTCCGTGGGGTTTAAGTAGGATCGCGGAGTAGGGTTTCCAAGGGGGAGGGGCCGCGGAGTAGAATCACGGGGGGAGGAGTAGGATTTTTTTTTTTTTTTTTTTTCCGCGACTGGCTTGCTGAGATCCTCCGGGGCGTTACGTCCCGGGGTCCGCCGTCGCCGGCAGGGGCGCCCGCCGGGACCCCGTGGGTCCGTTGGGCGTCCCTGCCCCCGACCCCCCGCGAGGGGGGTCTTTGCCCCCCCGCAAGGGGGGGCTTTTTCCCCCCTCGCGGGGGGTCGGGGGTGGGGGCGCCCAGCGGACCCTTATGGGGTCCCGGCGGGCGCCCCTGCCGGCGACGGCGGCTCCGGGGCGTTACGCCCCGGAGGATCTCAGCAAGCCACGAGTGGAAAAAAAAAAAAAAAAAAAAAAAGGGAGGAGGTGGGAAAGGAACCTGGGGGCCGGAGGGGCCTGAAGCCGGGGTTGGGGGAGGCCGTCATCGTAACGGGATCGTCGTACCGGGATCGTCGTACCGGGATCATCGTACCAGGATCATCGTACCGGGATCGTCGAATTTTTTTTTTTTTTTTTTTTTTTTTTTTTTTTTTTTTTTTCTGTTTCAGGTGCAGCTGCCGTTCCCGCAACCGAAGGTAAGATACCGTTTAATTTCTCCTCATTTGTAAATAAGGGTTATAATCGTTAAGCAGTTTTAGCGGGCACTACTTCCGTCTTCCGAGCAGAGCTGCTTTTTAGCAGAATCAAAAATGGCATGGAGCAGAGGAAGCATGGAGCTGCGTCAGCATTGGTAAGTACTTTATTTTTTTCCTCCCCCCCCCCCCCCCGTGGATTAGGGCTCATGGCGATACCACGTTAAAAAAAGCGCGCCTAAAGCTCTACCTCCAGGAGCAGTACTGTATCATTTACCTGATCGGACTATCCTAAGGTGGTGTGGAAACGAGCTTTTCAAAAATTGTTTCCCCGTTCCTTTTACGATTTGTGCTTTATACTGCCGTGCTGAGGAAAAACGCCGTATGAATATTCGAGAGGTGCCAAATGTCCTCCGATAAAACGTTTAGTAAAGAAGAAAGTTATGAATATTTTTCCTTGACATTTTCAGGAACTTTAGGTGAAATTGCGAACAAAATTATCTGAAAATTTGGGAGAAAAATATTTAAACATTTTCCCAAAAATTCGTGATATCGCGGAGGAAATTTGGCAACGCCTGAGGGTTTATACGGTGTTCTTCCTTAGCACGGCAGTATAGCTTCTGGGTGACGTCAAAACCTGAGAATCTTTTTATTGAACCGTACGAAACTGAAATTTTCAGGTGAGAGCAACACGAGGCTGAAGAAGTGTGAATTTTCTTTTTTACACGGAGAGCAGAAATTAAATACCTGGTAACTGCCATCAGGTGCCTATAATGGGGCATCAGTTTCTAATAGACCAAATTTAGAGAAAATTTCCTGATGGAAATCCAATGAAAACGGGACACTTTACGCTGAGGAGCAACATGCATATTTTAGCAATAACCTGATGACGCTCGCCAGGTTTTGAATTTCTACTCGTCATGTATGATAGGCCAAGGTGATGTCATAAGTCTGTGTGGTATACTGCCGTGCAAAAGAAGAACGCCGTATGAACATCCGAGAGTTGCCAAATTTCCTTCGATATAAGGTTTATTTTTGAGGAAAGTTATGAACATTTTTCTTTGAGATTTTCTGGAGCTTTAGGTTAAATTGGGAACAAAATTATTTGAAAAATTGGAAGAAAAATATTCATACTTCTACTAGGAAATTCGTGTTTTATCAAAGGAAATGTGGCAACGCTTGAAGGTTCGTACGGCGTTTCTCTATAGCACGGCAGTGTAGGGTCTACGGTTTGTAACCATTAACCATTGTGTTACACAGCACCGCACCGTTCGGGGACTTTAACGCAGGAGTAGAATAGTAGAAAAGTACGATGCCCATTGATGGTAAGCCAAGGTGACGTTTAAATGCTGCAGCACGACGTTTACTTTCATAGTGGAGGGAAAGTTATTTTTCTTGAATTTCTGCATTATTTCATCTATTAATTATGACTTCATGAAGAAAAAAGTGATGCGCCACAGCGGGAGATAAATACATAAATAGATAAAACATGCATAAAATTCCTACTAATGTGGCCACTGCGTGTGAAAAATTAAGGTTTCTGAACTCTCGGAATGTTCTTGACGAGGAGCAGCCTCCGAATTCTGAAATACTAGGTTTTCCGTGAATTCAGGCAATGAAATATGGCAACACCGGCTTTTTTGGGGGGCTTTGAATCCAAAAAAGTTTTTTGAGGAAGGTTTTGACCACCCACGTCCATTTATTGCCAAAAAAGTTAAACTCTGGCGTAAGATGAGTCGCTTTTTTAAGCCATTTTAAATAACGATGAAAAACAGGAAAATTCTTAAAAGTTTTTTTTAACAATGAGCGCAAAGTTTGACATCAACGAAAATTGGCCAAAGTGACTCTCTTACATCCCTAATGAACATACTTGAAGGAATTTTTTGTCCTCCGAAGGGATCGGTATGAAACAGCGCTTTGAATGCCGAAAAACCCGCATTTTTCGCCAAAATCGGCCTTCAGACCCATGTTTAGGCCAGTGATAGACCCCGAAATAGATCGAAAATGACCAAACCATTATGCATTCCGTAAAATATAGACCTTCAATGACCAAAAAATCGCGGAGTTGAGGAATTTCAGGGTGGGCCCAAAAAAGGCCCTTAACGATACCCCTCCTTTCAATAAAAGTCAATCGAGATTGGGTTTCCCATTGTATTCTTTAACGTGCATACACTCTGCATAACTTTGTCTGGTTGAGGGTAGAATTTTCGAAAAAATGTACGCGATAAAGAGAAACTCACCTGAAAAGAAGTTGAAGAAAACTGTGGCCCAGATCGTCCTTTTCGGATTTCCGTCCCGCTATTTGGCATATGCTTTTGAGGATACATTCTTGACCATTAAATCCATGCCTGTAACACATTTATTCCGATTGCAACGTAACCATAGATCAAAGTCGCCTCATAATAAAATGTCATGAGCGGATACTTGATCCTCAGAAACGCGCATACCAAATTAAACAATTTGATGAAACTCTCGAATAAATCAAATAAAATAAAGTAACGGATGCACCGCTTCATCAAAAAAAGTACCCGAAAATTTGAAAAATTCACCGATAAAAAATGAAGTTGATTTTGAGTACATTCTGGATGTAAAAAAAGTGTGCGAGAACTTACAAAATGCTGAATTTACTGCTGCAGCAGTTACGTTAGCAATTTCAAGATTTTTTTTTTTTTTTTTTTTTTTTTTTTTTTTTTTTTTTTTTTTTAAATCTATTCTTGAATTACGCCTACATAGAGTATTAAGTAATTTACATTTTAGAAGTACACTTAAACTAGACTATATATAATTTCAAGATGTAAAGCTTCTTTCCGTAGCGGATAATTCACCATTTCGTGAGTTCTCGCACACTTGTTTTATATCCAGAATGTTTAATCAACTTCAATTTTTTGCGGTGTTGCAGTAACACAAATACAAAAAATATGTAAATTCATATTGGTATATTCTACCGTCTTAAGAATTTCGAATGAGTTTCATTGTTTCAACGGAGGAGCAATCAGGGATGACTCTTTAAAGGAAGTATCAGCTGTTTTTAATTTGAGGAAAAATCGCGAATTGCCAAATTAAAGGGGCAAATCATTATCGATGTCTCACAAGAAACCAGTTCGGGCGAGTCACTTAAGCAGTTGATAGAATGAAAGAACTAAATTGTTCTTACTCGCTAAGAATCCGTGCCAAATCGTCATATAATGCGTCATGCGACAAAGCTCGGGCCTGGTCTACTTCCGGCGTGTACGGGTAAAGCTGTGTGATGTTGAATGGTAAGTCGATGTTAATCAAGACACCCAAATTTGTGGCCGCTTTCCGTTTCGGGATCTCGATTGGGTAGGCCAAAGCGACGGAAAACTGAAACCAATGAAAAATCCAGGTTCATTGCGGGTTAGGGTATGGAGCTGGGAAAAAAAAACATTTATCGGAATCGTTAACGGTTAAAAGGGATTTTTTTCTAAGGGTAAAAACGATGTACGTTCGTTCAAATAGCAGCAAAAGTTTTTGATTTTCTGGGGTTCCTTCTTGAGGGTTATAGGACGATTCGCCCCTCTGAATCGTCCATTGTAAAAATCGGATTACATTTTACCACAAGGAACCACTATCTCTGGCTCTCCCAGCATAAAGTCACGTATGTGCATAGGAAAATCAATAGCATGTATGTTGTTTCTAAAGTGGGCCAGGAAAAGTGGTTCCTTATTGCAAAATGTAATCCAATTTGTATAGTCGACAAAGGGTATTGGTATGACACATGGAGACGTTGTTATTTAAAAAAATGATCATACCAAACCATACGAAGGACCGTCAAGACGGTAAAGTACAGAAATCACTTCAGAGACTTGCGCGCAGCGCAGAAAAGTAGGCGCACCGACAAATGCGTGTTACTTGACGCATGAAGACCTTATTATTTTAAAACTTGCTCATGTTGAACCACGGAAGAGACATATTTTGATCGCTAGTGGCACACATTTGTTCTTTGCCTGTAGCTTTAATCTTTTCAGGCCTCGGGCAACTTTAATCACTGAGGACCTGACTTCAGGTTTCGCCTTACTCTAGTAGCAATGACCTTTAAAAGCAATTTTATCTGTCTTGTCTGAAGCGCATTGTCTTTTGTTTAAGTCTAAATGCATGAGTTCTAATTTTCACTTGATATGATACATTTTAACTTAATATTATCTGTGAACTAAGTTTCTTGTCAACTTAATAAAAATTAATTTCTTTGCCCTGAACTTTAATTTGCCTTGAATTTTACCTCTCGTAAATTTTACTTAAAAGAATACTCAATGAAGGTTTCCTAAAACGAATTATTTGACAATGTTTTCAAGAGTTGTCTTTGCAAAATTTACAAGTTTTATAGAAGCCATTCCAATACTTCTTTGGCCACCCTTAAATTCAGGAACATGCCAGGTACCCTTGACCTCCTTCCTCCGAAGACCTCAGTGAAATTTAAAGACGGTTCCTAAGGTTTCCTTTCCCATTAATTATCAGCGCAATATGACTATTGAAAGGAGGGTTGCTCATACCTGCAAGACGGTTCCAACAGGATACACAGCGCCCCTTTTTTCTCTCGTCTTTCCTTCGTGTAATTTAGCCTCGTCACTGCCCGAACTTATAGGTGCCAAAAACTGACATAGATAAATCAGGAGACCTGCTCGAATCCAAGTGACCATGTTCTTCCTCCTCGACTGCGCCGTTACTCCTACTAACCAAGCTACGCTGCCCTCGAATTTCACTGCAACCCGTTAAGCAAATATGGATCTTCAACGTTGCCACAAAGAACTACTGAATTCATGGTCTGGATAAACCTCTACACCAGTTGATAGAGTTGCATTCCAATAATCAATAATATTGCCGACACTACACCAATAACTGTTCGAATGTAAGTATGAATGGACATATTTTTGCCGAGAGAAATATATTGCACGCAAACCTTATACACCCAAATAGCAATTTTCAACGGGAAAATAGCAATATTTTAAATTTAATTTCGATTTTTTTTTTTTTTTTTTTTTTTTTTTTTTTTTTTTTTTAGGATTTTTGGTAATAAAATCCCTAAGATGATCGCAACATCCAAGCGTTTATCTTCAATCTTGTCGCAATTTTATCTCGATAAAATCGCACTCGAAGAAATTGAAATTTTATCTCAACTTGTCACGATTTTTTGTTCGATAATATTGCGATAAATTGCCGTCGATAAAATCGAGTTAATTGCAAATTTATGCGATGGAATCGCAATTTTTTATCCGGTAATATTCCAATAAATCGACTTCGATAAAATTGCGATAAATTCTCCGATCAAATCGCAACATATCATGATAACTGCTACTTTGGGCACATAGATTGAAGCCTCCATGAAACTCTTGACAAGTATTTTCAAGAACGGATCGTTGGGTTTTAAGCGCAGATCAATGATAAAACCAGCAAAACTCTATCTCGAATCGAACCTTAGCAACTTTCCAGTCTTAATCATTCTTTAATGAACAAGAACCTGTTTCTCTGTTTTTGTAACACATCTAATACAGAAGATTGAAAAATTAGATTCAAAATTATGCATTTCTAAAAATGAAAATAAAATGTTCGTGAAAATTTTTGAACATCAAAATCGAGATAAGTGTTCACCATCGCCGTACGTTTTGTGAAGTCTAAACACGGAGTAAGATACACCGTGCCAAAGACTGTAAGGTAACAAAATAAAATATCAACTTAATTTGGGGTAAGGCTGCAAAAAACAGAGGATAAATAAAAAAACGTGTCAAAATGTTACAATTTCATTATCAACCGGAAAAAATTCTAAAAAATTAAAATGAAAATGAGTCGTCGATTCGCTGTTATTGCTGCTTTTGTGTAAGTAACGCACTTTCTATGGTTTTGCGCTTGGCGCAGTTTCATTGATAATGCAACTATACCTAAGTACATGCGAAATTCCCAACTTCAAATTTTTTTATTTTTTTTTTTTTTTTGGGGGGGGGGGGGCTTTGCGGAAATGATTTTGTCCTGTTTTGGAAACAGTCATTTTAAATAAGCACTGCTGACAACATCGCAAAATACCTGATCATGAAAAGTGCAACTAGGAGGAGCATGCGTGAGACCATTGAGATACTTATTTGACCCAAATACAGGTGATAACTGAAAGTTGTTGTTGAAGAAGCTCACGGTATTAGATCATTTCGCTGGCAACCGTCAAGTTTAAGAAATGCCGAGTGGATTTATTTTTCTAGTGATCTTATTGGCTGTCATTCCTGGACAAATAGTGTCAGAGCTCACCAAACTTCGGATTCGAGAGGGCAGTAAAGTATTCGTGAGTGTACCTCTTATACTTAAACTAAAAAAAACATATCTCCGTGTAACTCTCGATGCTTGACTTTGTTCCTGGGTAAAGTCCTATTGGTTGTTTAAAAGAGAGATTCTACCTCTTACTTCGCACGTAGAACACAGAACAGTGTATCTTTAATCTCCCAACATTAGTTTAAACTATTATTAGACCACGGCCCAAGAGAATTTAATTAATTTTGCGAACAACGAAAAAATGACTCAATATAAGATGTTCATGCATCGAACCTTTTGATTCGTCATGCTCAACAAGTAAATATACTTAGGGGCGCGCCCTTCAATCTAATTTGTGAGCCTCTGATCTAGTTTTTAGCCTATGGGTGCCTAAAGTAAGCACCGGGGCTGCAAGCTAGCATCAAAAAATTTCCAAAATTGTTTTGAAATTTTAAAGAGGCAAAAGAAAAGGAAAGAAATGTGGCACGAATTTGACAAAAAGGGGTCCTCATAAAGTCCTCTGCATGTGCTTGTTCCGCCATCTTTCGCTGCTCAAGATTTCTTGAATTACCTTTATGGAGGACGGACACTTACCGTACTTATGCGGAGCTTGAACTTTTTCTAGTGTATTTTAGTGCATAATGCGTAAGCACACGCCCCATGTTTTTTTCCTTAGGATTTCTGAGGTCTTATTAAATACAGTTTTAAGGACTCAGTTCCCTCCAAAATAGCTAAATGGGTTGAAAAAGGTCGAAGAAAAGTGCTTTATTTTAAAATTCTCCGGAGGAAAATCAGGAATTTTGGCCACCACTTATAAACGATCCGGCACAATTTAATCAACTAATGTTTCTTAGGCATTAAGACCATTATTTTACACATAATCTGACGATCAGTTGTGATAAAGCGTCGCAAATACCCACCCGTACTAGGTTTCCCAGACCACCTTACCACCCGCACTGAAAAAAAAAATTCTCGGCGTCTTTACCAAGGTCCGATGGTACCTTTACCATCTCACTTTTTTTTACCAATTATTGGTAATTTTACCAAGACAGACTGGTAAGTTTACCTAAAAACCGGTATTTTTACTGTTTTTTTCAGGTAAGAATACCACTTTTATTGGTAATTAATTCCCAGTAACTTTGCCATTTTATCTCGGTAATCCCACCACAGTCGATAAGAAATATTGGCGTTTTTACCAAAGTCCAGTAAAATTACCAAGAAAGTTCAATAATTTTACCGAGATTTCTCGGTAAAATTACCAATTCTGTAAATGGTAATTTTACCAAGAAAAAACTGGGATCAAATAGAACCCTGAATTCTTGGTAATTTTACCCTCTTCTAACAATAAGTAAAAACACCGAGATTTTTGTTTCAGTGCGTGTCAGGCTTTTTTCTCGGTTATTTAGGTCGGTTGATGATTAGGATCGGGAGGTTAAATAGAAGGAGACCCAAGGGAGACTGAAGGATTTCAAAACCATAAAAGTCCGATTCCTGGAGTCCACTGTCTATTCAACTTCCACGTCCCTAACAACATCCGACCGGTAATCCAGGATTGCGCAAAAGGTTTAAGAAAATATATGAGGATTGCGCGAAAAAGGCAGAAGGATTGCGCGAATAGAAACCTTAACATCTGCTACAGGAATGCGCGAATTTGAAATGAAGTTAATTTAAGATAGGAGTTTGGCAAAACAGGAAAAATTTGTATAATAAACACATTTTTATGTTAACGCTAGTTTAGGTTAGTTGACAAGTCATCTATGTCTTATACCTTCTGATGATAAATGAAGTGAAAAGATTGAAGAAAGGTCGTGGGTATAACGAACTTCCCTAACTTTTCTCGGCAAAAAATATTTAATACGAAACGAGGCAACGTTGGAATGCTCAAACGGCGTCGAAACACAGCATGGCCTTTAAAGCTCTATTATTCGATGCCGCGACTATTCTAACGCGAGTTCGAATAATCGTGCCAAACACAGTGCGGCCAGCGTTAAACTAATATTAGCGCCTGCAAGACTGCAGGAATACTTCACGCATTGCGCCAAACGGTGCGGTCGGCGTACCGCCCATATTAGCGCCTACAAGACTGCATGAATACTTCTCGCATTGCGCCAAACGCAGTGCAGTCGGTCATTTGGCGTGAAACGCATATTAGCGCCTACACGACTGTATGCTCTATTGCCTAAACAAGCTTTGAACTTGAGCTATAAAACTTTCACCGGAGGATTATCTTGTTAAAAGGTTTCGCTTGGAACGGATTTTTAAGAAATCTCCGCGCTCCCAAAAAAGGCACTTTTTGACGCACAGGCTTTTCATCTGTGATTTTCATACGTTATTTCTTTCCTTTTTTCCCTTTGAATGATTTGCACAGATGCGAGTGACGTTGAAATTGAATACGATTCCCTCCACGAGGATATTTGCCTCCGCAATCGGCTATAGAGTTAATTGGGACATTTTACCAGTGAAAAAGAAGAAGAAGAAAGCCACTCGGAAGGAATATTTGCTGCCATACGCTCAGCATGTTCATCTGAGGAAAAGAGACGTTCATGCAACTATATCAAACATCCTCAACAGGTTTGTTAAAAAACTTACACTTTGAAAAAACTAATAAATGAATAAATTAAAATATGGACCCATGTGTGTATGCATACATCTGTAAAATTTGACCGCGTTCAGCAGAAAGGAACCAAGCCACATCCGTTATTGCCAAATTTAACTGGACAATCTAATTTTTTACAAGAGAACGTTCGTTCGGATTCCTTTAAAAATTTTACAGAATTTGCTTTGTAACATGCAGCAAATTCACTGAAATTCATACAAAAATACGCAAAACCGTTTTCATGGAAAAAATTAATTTGCCCGATGAAATTTCGCAATAGCTGATGTGGCTTTGTTCCTTACTGCGATCCAAATATCCGCTTCCGCGTATATTACGTCGAGTGAGCTGGGCTATTCTGCCTGTGCTAAGGAAAAACGCCGTAACTTTCAGGCGTTGTCAAATTTCCTTTGACAAATTTCGGATTATCGGGAAAATTTTTGCCTATTTTTCTTCCTATTTTTTGGATAATTTTGTTCAAAATTCCACCTAAAGTTCCTGAAAATTTCAAGGAATATGGTTCATAACTTTCCTCAAAAATATACATTTTTTCGAAGGAAATTTGTCAACTCTCGGATGTTTATACGGCGTTTTTCCTTAGCACGGCAGTATTGGGCATGCAACTTGGTATACTTTCACGACTGCCCTATAAGTTCTGAGCATATAGCTTTCCTTCTCCCAGTGTTTGCAGCATTTGCACTTTTGAGCGTGAAGGCTTGATTATCTATAAGGACTTTCAACTTTATAACCTTTATTACTAGCCAAGCCACCGCGGAAGTGTTTTAATTTTTGCAACTTGTTCATGTATTATCCGGTGATTACCCCTCCCCCCCTCCTTACCTTTTTGTACGAGATGGTTTTCGCGAATGCCTCCAAGTTTTGCCCTCTTCATTGTCATGCTTTATTTTTTATTACGCAGGCACGGCTTCAATGGGAGCTCTTGTGTTTTAAGAGCAAGCTGTGAATCATCACTATTCAATCCGTATGACGTAAAGACGCAACTTTTTTCAATTTTATTTCCGTAAGTATTCACAGATGCGTATGTTATATTGGAAAGATTTTTTTTTTTTTATATATATCAATGTCCCTCTAGGTGGAAGTCAGGGCTGGATTTACCAATTTTTCGCCGTAGGTTGCCTATATTTTGCCGCCCCTTCTTATCCGTTTTGAAACATCAATATAAGAACCATCAAATGGATGTGCCGGAGGGCGCATTTTTTCTGAAAGCCCTGCCCAAGTGCCCATCCTGGTAAAAATTGACAGTAAAATCTGTGTTCCAAAATACCATAGACCTACGGCCGGCTGTAAGATTTCCAATAGCTTCTATAGCCGGTTACACAATTTCTTATAGCCTTTTATAGCCGATGGCGATTATGCAACAGCCAAGCGATAAAGTGTATACCAAGCGTTACTAATTACGGATGCTAGGACTTGATGAGTTTTTGGAATACTGCTCTCTTTTTGGGCCGTAGTATCTTGATTTATTTTGCGAGGAAAGCTCCGTACTTTTGATGGATGCCTGCCATTCCTAATATATTAGAGCGCCTTCAGTTTCGTATGATACTGTGCAGTACCTCTGGTGTGAAATAGTTGCTTCAAGCGCCGTGCATGGCACGCCGCGGTCCGGCAGGCGGGCAGCCAGCGCTAAACGCGCATTGGCGCCTACAAACCTAACAAGGATACTTCACGCGTTGCGCAATGCGTGAAGTATCCCTGTTAGGTTTGTAGGCGCCAGTGCGTCGCCGCTCCGCTTTGTGATAGGCTCTAATATTTAATCTGGCCGAGTCAGCGTTATTCAACTCATGATTTTGAAATGTTTGCACATCCTGTATGGATTAATCTCGTTTTAATTGATGAAAAAGTATGTATTATAGGAAAATATAACGTGTGTTGTGTAAATATTAAGGTGGTTCCGTATCAAACTTAATGATTTCCAAAGCACACGAATTCCTACACAATTTCATATAGCCTTTTATAATCGATGACGAAGAAGCAACAGCCAGGCGATAAAGTGTAAAGCCCAGCGACAGGAACTATAGACCGGCTGCATAATTTTTTATCGCTTCGTATAGCCCGGCCGTATGATTTTCTCCGCATTCAACAGCCAGCTATATGATTTTCTGTAGCCCTCTTCAGCCGGCTATAAGAATTCATATGGTATTTTGAAACGCAGCTCTTATCGCCAATTTTTACCAGGGCACACTAGCTTAAGCTCACGAAAGTTAAGTTCCGTAAACCTTTCTCTGTGTGAACAAGGTTGCTTTCTCTCCTAACTCAAATAATTCAAGCTGCAAACCGATAATAATACCGATAATAATCTTGTACTACCGAAAGACGACAAAATCAGATATTACTTATACAGTCGGGAAGTGAGAGATTTTGCCGCCTTTACTAGTTTGTCATTTTTTTTCTGAGTCCAAATCTTTTTTCATATCTACATATGTTTAAAAAAATTTCAAAATTTGCGTATCCCCTAAATTTGACACCATTGGCGATGACCTATGTGCTCCCATCCCCTTAATTCGGCCCTGGCGAAAGAGAGACTCTATATTATACCTATTGGATTGAATTAAGTACATACGTACTTCCATTTACATAATTGCAGATACCTATGGATTTTGAAAACTTCCATGAGAAAGAACGTCTTCAATATATATAATTATACTAATAATCATATGACTTATGAGCAGAGACATGGAGACTGTATTTGAATGAAAACTTTTCTGCGTACACCCACACCCACACCCTACACTCTCTCCTCCTGGAAGAAGGGGGTGGGTGTAAAATAACATAATAATGGTATTATACTTTATTTTTAATAATGTCAAATATAAAACATTCCGTAAATCCGTATTTACAATTTTTCACATTCAAGAGACTAGTTTCAACAGGTTCGCTTGGTATCATATCATGGAGGCGTTTAATTTATGTATTTAATCATTTATTTTCTTATAGGCCAATTCAGAGGAATTCTTGTGATCAGCCATTTGATGACTGCCCGCTGTCCTTGCTGCATATCCTTACGCATGGCAATAATTGATCAATACAAATCACAATACTTACTCGTTTCACAATCTCAAGAGGATGACAAACAAGCCATCGAGTGGCAGCTGTATCTTTTGGATTTTTTTAATGTTTCCTCGCTGCTGATAAATTGAGAAATAGGTTTCTTGAGAAGAAATACCCGCCATTTTTGCTGACAAAAACGTTGGTCGCAGTGTATTCAAGTGTCATTCATCATATATTTACAGCTGCACTTATTTTTATTTTAATGAACAAATTGGGATAAAAAATTGGTGGAAAATGCGTCTGCGGACCTGCGCGCCTGTAAACTTTCCCCGCAAAATTGAATTTCGCGCCAACGATGATGATAAGAATCTAGATGAGTGCCGTAATCATCAACAACCGATGACTAACAACCATAACAAAAATACTTGTCAATCGTCCGTGTTTTTTCATAATTTCATTAGCAAGATGTAAGTTTTCAAGTTCTTTTTTTCATAAATCAATCATTATATATCTTTGTTCAAGTTTGCGATCATCTTCTCCTTTCTTTTATAAATTTCTCGAGTGAATTTCCTCCAACTTCGTGGTTTGTATCTGCAAACTGTGTTGTGTTAAACCCCAAGGTGTTGTCAGTAAGTTGGTGTCATGAATTGATTTGTCTACTTATCAGCTACCACCCACTTTTTTTTAGCTTCGTGGAGATAAATTGCACTTAATTGCACAACATTTACTTTCACATTTGTAATATCATTTTCGAAACTATTGGCAACTGAATCAGCCGAGTAATTGTCAGGTAGCATCAGAATTGTGAACCGAGATTTACACTTTTCGCTTCGGTGAGAGTCCATACCAAGAAAATTTACGCACTTTTAGAGTGCGACAGAAGATCGTATGCCTTAAATTTAGCATTGGAAGTAAAGTGAAGAATCAAGGAGGGAGATCTTCTCTGATGCATTCTGGAAGTGTGTGAACTTATTTGGTGTGGCCACTTAACGCTTATTTTTCCACGGTACGAAGATACCTTTGAGATAATCAACTTCTTTGGAGTTCTTTGTAAGCCAATAGTAAATGAGGTTTATAATCATGCCCATGAAGTGACAATTTTCCAATCAGTTGGATTTGTAAACATTGTCACCTTAATCCATTCCGACAAGAAATATGGTATATACATTCAGTGAGAAATGTAGATTTTTATCAGCTACATTTTAACCAGCTAGTTGTCTATTTGTTTAACAATTGCTCAGTTGAAAGAAATTGAGACATCACAAGTCTGAGGTGCAATCTCAATGATGCTCTCGTTCATTTCCCCATTGCAGCAGCTGTCTGTTCATTGTCTGAATTGTAGAAATCCTAACCTTCACTAAGAATTCGACCACTGATTAAGCTCATATTTAAAATGAGTTTAGGTTTAAAATCCTTGTATCAACACCACTTCCTTACGAAACTACAATTTAGTTTCACTTGGTTCAGCTTCAAAACATTTGATAGACTGGAAGTAGATCTCTGCCTTAAGAGTATGACAAAACTATGTAGTTAAATCAAAAGAAGGTACAGCCATAAAAACTTCATCATTTGATTTTTTATCGATTCATTATGTTCTTTTTGGCAGTAGGTAATTTTTATTCTAGTTTTAGTCTGATTATCATCAAAATTTGATCATATAGGTTCTCTGTTTCTTTCTTTTTGGTAAATTTTACACTGTGTGCTATTTTGGTACAACCATTATTGCTGATCTTTCAAAGATGATTTGAAATCTAGAAGTACCTGTTTCACTGTCATGTTTGTGATGCTTTGAAGAAAAGTTTATGTACTATATTCTGTTTGTATAGTGATTATTTTTGGTCATTATCTTCAATCGAGTAATATAAAGTAATCATTTTGTATGTTTCAACATTTAGGAGTCACTTGGTTTTTGATCAGCTTTGCATCTAGATAAAGTGAGCACCTTTCTTCTTTTTCTGGTTTACATCATAAGTTAAAAAGATGGATAGTGGTAACTATGGACCGTCTTCGTACAACAGCACGGGATATGGTAGAGAAAAAGACTTCCAGAAGGTTGCTCATACCATCGGAACTAATATCCAGAAAATCTCCCAAAATGGTAAGCACTTGAACCCCCTAATCATTTCGCAACTAGCTTTGTTATCATGAAAGTAAAAATCTTGTAGTCTTGCAAGTTCCGGAAAGAATACCTCAACTAATGTTACCGATTGTTTTCTTTTTCCAGTATCCTCCATGAAAAAAATGGTGAGTCAGCTGGGGACTCCACAAGATTCTGCTAATTCCAGGCAGAAACTGTAAGTATCTAATTTGTTAATTCATTAGTCTTAGCTCTCTTTATAATCAAAGCCATTTTTTATCTCGTGTCGAAGGATGCTTTTTATTGTTAACTCAGAACAGATTGTAAATTCAATATTTACACCAGAAAACAAATCAGAGAAATGCATGGTATTATGTAATGAATGATTCCATCACTAAAACAATGACTCTTTGCTATACTTAATTGAAGAATTTAATTACAGAAAAAGTAAGTACCTAAGACAAAAAACTGAAGACAAGAAAATATCAATCAATGATTCAAACTGACCCCAATTTGTTGGAATGTATTAAGATCAGTAAAACTTTTATGAACCAAGCAAATCAACCACGTCTCGCCTTACACCGTGAAAATCAGTTGTTTTAAATAGATGTCTGTATTCTTAAAGGTGAAATGATCACTAAACAATGGGCCTCTTGCAAACTTTTGTTAGAGCAAAAATAAGAGATGTTCCTTATAGATAATGTTTCAAAAATTAAGATGAGCGCATCGGCAAACTCTAAAATGCACTCCTAATTTCACTATCTGCGCAAGAAATTTGCGTTTTTTTAAGATTCCCGCTTCAAAAAGGATATTACAGCACAGGTGAACATTTTAGGATTTGTTCCATTCAATCCCTGCTCAACATGGCTGACGCTTCCGCACGCAAGTTGAGGAGAGCAGGAAGTCAATCAACACGGATATCTAACAACGCGAGGAAAGTGTGAATGTAAACTCGCCGATTGTTATCAGGTGGTTAGAATTATTGTCCCATCACATGTGTTTTGGCGGATTGATGTTGGCTATGTTGAATATTGTGTAATATCCTTGTGAGCAGGGGTTAGATGGAATGACTCCTCTAACGAAATGTTCACCTGTGCCATGGTATCGTTTTTGAAGCGGAAAGCTTGAAAAAAACGCAAATTTCTAGAGCAAATTGTGAAGTAAGGAGTGCATTTCAGAGTTTGCCGATGCGCTCATTGTGATTTTTGAGACACTTTCTACGAGTAGCAACTCTTATTTTTGCTTTAGCAAAAGTTTGCAACAGGTCCATTATAGTAATGGGATTATCAGAAATGAATCTAGCTCATCAGAAAAGGTTGCTGGACCATTTAATGTTTATTTATTCGATTTTTCAGCCATCAAATTCAACATTACACGCAGCAGCTGGTCAAAGATACAAGTGAGAATATCAAAGAACTTGCTGATATCCCAATTCCACCTCTTGAGCAGGTCAGTCAATTTCTGTCATCACTCCGAGCTCTTTTAATATGATTTTATAAATATCACTTAAGCTGTGCAAAAAGGTGCAAGTAGTACTCATGAGCTGATAATAGAAATACGATCTTTAAATTCAGCATTTTGATTTAAATGGATTCAACATCAATTAGCCTAACTGCGTTTCTCGTTGCCTGAGTGTCCTCTCAAGTTTTATCTTCTTAACAGAGAACTAAGCAACCTAATGCCTTGAAACTTCCTGTACATTTCCCTGGCTAATGAAGAATGCTTTCACAAAATTTCAAGTCAAAAGAATGATTACTTTTCTGTTAAAGAAGTAAAACATGTAAGAAATTAGGCAACATTCGATATGATTCAGCCAATCCCTATTTGGGTGGATTTAATTCATGTCTCGTAATTTTGATAACTCTCTACTGAGTTTCAAAATTTTTAACCGCTCAGAAATTTCTACTCCTAGTTTGCATTCCTTGTTTTTCAATAACCCAACCGGCCACTGCCAAAAATAATGTTATAAAAACGTTACAAGAACATTGGTACAACATAGATTTTTTTAGTGATATTGTGACAACCTTCTCGCAACCACTTTCTTTTGGGCAGGAAATCTGTACACATCAGTATTGCCCTTTGCACACGTTGCAAGTTTTAAGTTGAAAGTGGGGGTTATCGATGAGGGTTTTTGCAACATATTTCACAATCATCGATGAGCGATGCACCGATGACCCCCACTTTCGGTAAAACACTTGCAATGTTTGAAAAGGGCATATTTCTTCCCTCCATACCTAGAATTAAAACTATAATTGCCTCTCTTTACCACTATTTTCTTCCTCCCTGCACATCTCTTTCACATTTTTGTGGAACTCATTTCAGAGACAATGCAAAATGCAAAAGGACAGGCTCTTTGATGAATTCACAACTGTATTGAATGCTTTTCGAGAGACTCAGAAAAAGACCTTGCAAAAAGAGAGTGAGGAATTAAAGAAAGGAAGAGCAGATTCTGTGTCCATCAAAATTCCAGGACCGCCATCCAATGATGATCCTTTCAGAGGTTAGTTTTTGCTTAACAACAAGTATGTATTGCCTCTCATCCTTTTCTAATCATTATTGTTTATAAGCAATTCATGTATTGTTGTGCACTTACATATCTCTTTTATAAGGGAATAAATTTTCATTTCTTTCCTTAAATTTCCTATGCTTTTTTACTGCAATTTTGTAAGTTTATCTGAATGCTAATAAAAGTATTATTTGAAGAAAGGTTAGTTTTGTGTATCATAGGTAAATGATGAACATGGGTCCTGAAAGTGCTGCATCATGCATGTCAAGGGTAAACTGTAATCAGTTTGCGACACTGCAGCTCCCCTGTCATGATTTATTTTTCGAATAGAAAAATACACAATTTTGTGTCTTAAAAACTTCTTTGATTTTCTTCTCGGTTTGAAAAATACTTGGCGAAAATTTCATGCAATAGTGATGGTACGTTCTCGTATGATAAAATAAAATAGGAGTGGAGATTTTGAAACACTGCAAACAAGATTTTGCGTTATTGCAGTTTCACTATCGATTTGCCACTGTGGTCATTGAGTTCTTTTTACCTGTTTTCAATCTGAAGTTTTTAAAAGTGATAAAAATGCACTAGATACACTTTAGAACAACATCTTTTATAATGGATACCTTAAAGGCAATGTTAAAAGATTACTTGTTTATAAGCATTTTTGCTCAGATTTTTCTCAGTTTCTTTTTTAGGCCTGCCATATCTTTCCTCTCTATATAAAATTTGATTTTGTTGAATTACTTGGCCTTTTACAATTTTATAAAAATATTGCTTCTCTTTGCAGAGAGTAGACATTCCAATCTTATAGAGCTTCGAGACTCAAATAGTGAGCGAATGCAAGCTCAGAGGCAACTGGAAATAGACGAAGAGGAACTTCGTATGCAGATTGAGCAAGAGAAAGCTATTAGACAATTAGAGGTAAGTTTCCTCATTCATACCTTCCCATTGGCTTTCACTCTAGTTATCTGGTTGGAGTTGAAGTTATGCAGGAGATAAACATCCCTCGTTTTAAAAGAAGTTTGGACAGGAGCTCTTTTGAATTGTGCCGTAAAAGACAGGAATTGAAAACTAAACATTCAAGCTCTAATTACATATTGCATTTAAATCCAAAGCCACCATTCTATTTGCTTAATGAGGATTAAAAATTCAGGTATTTTTCCTCAAAATAAATCTAGTATTTATTTCAGGTCATCATCTACAAGATTGCTGGTGAGTGCATCCAACTTTGATGTTGGTAATCCTTTGAAAACCACCATCATAAATTTTCAAAAAAAAATTTGTTAAGATCTCAATTCTATAAAAACAGTCTCGCTAATTGTTTTCATTATTTCCTCCATCAAGCTTTTGGTGAAGTATGCACATCTTGAGTAAATTCCGAAGCAAAGTCCCATGTTACATAATTCTCTTCTCCACTGTATAAATGTGAAGTTTTACTTTTATTTTACATCTAAGTTTATCATTAAGTATTTCTAATGCAACCACCGGAGCTTAGCACCCCTCCCTTTCCAGTTCATTGTACTTCTAATTTTTTATCTACTTCTTTATTTATTTATTTTTTATTTTTATTTTTTCTGGCTTTGATTTTCCTTCAATATAATGTTGGCCCAGCACTATTCTACCTTCTTGTTCTTTTTCTTAGATGCCAATGCAATGGGCCTGTTGCATGCAAGAGGTACAGCCGTGCGAATAGACTTTTTAGCGGTTAAATGACACGAAAATTACGATGGTCACATTAAAAAAGTCTGAAATACACTCCTTCTTGTGCAATTTGTGTTGTTAGGAGCGCGCTTTTTCAAATTTCCCGCGTCTGGGGGCAGTTTTCTGACGGAAACAATTAACGGCAACTCGCGGCTATTTCCGGTCAACTAAAACTGACAACATAACCTAAAAATCAGAGCTCGTGACATCGTGAAATGAAATGTAGAAGGATTGCGTTGGATATTTAAAAGTTGATCGATTTGGTTACCGCATAAAGCGTATATGGACCACTATAGGAGATCACGTTGGGTTTGTAAACAAACTGAAGGAAAAAATAACAACAACAACAACGACTCGGCATCTTCCGGAAATCACCGAGCCCGCCGTTTGCTCGTTTCCGGTGATTAGAAAACTGCCCCCAGACGCGGGAAATTTGAAAAAGCGCGTTCCTAACAACGCAAATTGCACAGTAAGGAGTGTATTTCAGCCTTTTTTAATGTGACCATCGTAATTTTCGTGTCATTTAACCTCTATAAAGTCTATTCGCGCGGCTGTATCTCTTGCATGCAACAGGCCCATTGTTGTTGCCAAAGATTATTTTTCATTCGACCCACTGGCTAAAATTGTCGAGGAGTTAAAATGAGGAATTGGAAACTTGTTCATTTATTTCCTCTTTTTTTCAGGGTGAAATAAGTGATGCAAATCAGATCTTCAAAGAACTGGCTGTGTTAGTGCATAGTCAAGGTGAGATTGTAGATAGTATAGAAGCCCACGTGGAAAACACGGGTATAAATGTGCAGCAAGGTGCCAACCATCTTCGAGAAGCTAGTAGACTATCGGTGAGTGATTATCGCATTCTTTTTCCTCCCAGATACAAAAAAATTGATCTTTAAAATTCCTGAGGTCAAACTTATTCTTGATTAGAAATACCATGCCCATTTTATTTGTGAACTTGATGATGAAAAATTCAGCAGCACTTCAAAACAAATAGTTGAACTCACTTCTCCTTCATTCAGTTGTGAGATTCAACTATGTTTTTATGAATTTTCAACTATCCAGCGTTTGCACTATGCAACTTGGGCTGCTGTTACAATTCATCGGATGATCAAGTTATTAGCAAGACTATTCTACTCAGTTAAGTTATTCCCGCAGATGAATTTTGGAGGTACACTACGCAGTGAGGTAGAACTTGCTGTTTGCAATGTATTTCTTATTGGAGCAGCCAATGTGACATTACACTGGATGCAGCCTCATTAAGGCCGAATGGGAAAGTGGATTTCAAAAAGATGCACCATGACTGACTTGTGTGGATTGGTCTTGGATATTATTGTTCATGATTAAATGTAATCTCTAGGGCATCAATTAATTTTTAACTTAATGATTTTGTTTCAGAATAAACTCCGGAGACAGAAGTGTCTGTGCTACAGTATAATTGGTACTTTTACATTTGTCATGATTTTAGTCTTCATCCTCTGGAGTCGAGATTAGTTGCCTAAACCTTTTCAGAAGTCAATAATGAAATTTTCTACAGCCGATCATGGTTCACTTGTGTTTTTAGTTTATTATTGTAAACTCTAACTTACTTGTGTCATTATTTTCACTTAATCCTTCAGAGCTTACGAGATTCACTGCCAAACGGCAACAATCTTTGTATGAGTCAAATTTTGTGCTTTTGTACTTGCTGATCACTTGCTCTGCAAATTGCACTCACCAAATTGAGGTCACGCAAGTGGGGAAAGTTTTTACTTTTCCCCAGTATAGTCTGATGACTTGAAAAACTTTCCTTTTGTTGATGTTAGATAGCATTTGCACTTTCAATTGATATAAGTGGTTGTTAGCACAGGTAATGAAAATATTTTTTGAAAGCTGAAGGATTTTGGTTATTGTGGTGTAAGTGTTACACCCTGTTATTGTGATTGCCTCTCCTCTGGAATGGACAACAGGAAATCGGCTCATTTTGCGAATGGGCTGTTGACAAATTTTCATCTTAAAACATGCAAAAATTGACAAAAAATATCGACTGATGTTGGATATTAGAGAAAAATTGTTGGTGTAAGCATGAATCATTTTTTATCGCCTTTTTTGTGGAATGGACCAAAAATTGGCCATTTTGCAGAATGACCAATCACCATAATGAGGTGTAACATAAGCACTCTTTGGCAGATGTGTAAGAAGAGCCTACTCTTTCCAATTTCCTCAGAAAATCCTTCAAGACTCTCCTATCTCTCTTGAGCAGTATCATTACTTCTCTCTTTTCCAAAAAACTTTTCAGTCATCCCTGTACTGTACTATAGTTTGTGCAAATGAATTAGGAACTATTTTTTCGGACATTAGCTCAGACTTTGTGAATGACAACATGTAAAGATGGTATGATGTGTGTCTGTATTTTACCAATACATCTGTTCTTAATCAAAGATCGATAGCTAAGTTTTAGAAAAATGCGTATCTTGATTGCAACGTTTAAAAATCTCTGATTATTGTTTTAATTTCTTCAAGCAAAACTTATAAAAATATTTCCTTGCAATTTACTATGATGTTTTTAGACTGAGTGAGGATAATACATAGAGAATGTTAGGCAGAACTTTTTGTGTGTTACTCTTCAAAAAAATAAAACGTGAGTACAAATTTACAACGGCGCCATCTGAAATACGCATTTTTCGATTTTAGCCATTGTTACGTTTTTCAATGGTACTGTCAGCTAAATCTAAAATCAGTGTGAAAATTAATCAGTATTGAAATTTGAAAAAAAATTTCGTGTCAATTTTCTTCAGTCAATGGGCAAAAAGACTGGTTAACAAAGCGACAGATCAAATGGCAAACCAATAGTTTCATGCCGCGATAGGCTCGGTTTGGGTTTAACAGATAATTAGGTCTTTCAGGTAATTATCATTCATGGTGTGGAAAGTAGCAGTGGTTTCCATCACTGAAATATTTGAAAAATCCTGATGTATTACTTTTCAAGCCTCATTCTGGATGTACAAGGATAATGTATGATATTAAAGCTTATTCATGGTCTTGATTTGTCGCATGCAGAAAAATATCAATAATAGAATGTAAAAAGAAGGTACCTAAGCATATTATCCTATCCTATTTTAGATTCTTGCCCCTCTTAAGATTCCTGAAATATCAATCAAAATTCTAAAAATAGTTTCCTTTTATTCAATGTTGATTCTGCAAGCCTTTTAATAGGTCTGTAGGCAAGGTATGAATGAAAGCAATGTGCAGGACGTTCTCTCTTCAAAATTTTACAAGGAAAATAAATTTTCTGACAGAAACCCTCAGAATGAACTCATAAACAAGTTGTAAATAACTTTTGAGGTGCATCTTGCATGTGTTGAATACAATGGAAAAAGGTTAAAGATACAAACAAAATATAAAATAACCCTACGAATTCCAATTTTGCGTGTTATGACATAGGTACATTTTTAACCTTTTTCTTTTAAGATATAAATATTTTTTATTAACTCCGGTTAAATGGCTAGAATACAAAGTACATTATTGTACAATCTAACTTCCATGGTATTTATAATGGAAATACTTGTCAAAATCTCGTTCAGGAGTTAATTTCCAAACTTCCAATTGTCATTGTTTTCCACCTAAGATTCTGAAGAGAAACATGTGACGAGTTTTTCTGTCTCATACCTTGTCTACAGGTCCATCGATAGTTTTAATGATTTTTTTTGTCTTGCTGAGAAGATTTTAAGGGAAACACCAGTGGTGTCTCACTCTCGAGTTCATTTATTTTACCAATGGTTTTTAACATTTTAATTATTTTTTGTTCTTACACATGTTTGTTATTTCATTTTAAAAGTATTATTTTAAAAAATCTTTGAAACAATCAACTCTCATTTACCTTTAAGTATCACTGAGCAGAGAGCAGGTGAATTTCTACTTAATAGAGTTTCTATAAATTGGGTAATGCAATCTAGAAGAGGAGGATATTCAGTGTTACTCTCAACTTCTGTCCTAAGTCAGTCCTTATCATCAAAATAATGCATTTGTTAGTAGGTACATATTTATCATCATTGGAGTGCTCTGATGAAAGAGAGGCAATTCCGTCCCAGCTGAACTGAACAATAAAAAATCATAAGTATCCTTCCAAGGACTCAGAAAACTAAGGTTTAGGTCAAGATATGCAATTATGCTACCAAATGTGAAGAAGGGAAAAAAATTAGAAAACCTTGTTATTCTATGTGTAAGATGTAGAACAGCGCTACAAGGCAGTAAACAAGGGTGAGAAAGATCAAACGAACTCAAAATTTTTCAGGCAAGTATGCAGCCATCATCAATCTGACGAAAATAAACTAACTCACATTAACCTACTATTAACATTGGTTCGTTTTATTTTTCCTGGGGTTAATAATAGCTGCATAACTGGCTGAAGCGCTTCGGGCTCTTTTCACCTTTTTGAGCCTTATTCTCCGCATTTTAGCATTATTTTTCATCTCTAGTATGTGTCATGGGCTGCTCGTGGTTTTCTTTGTCCTTATTACATCTATACTATGTCTTTAGATCAGCTTTTATAGATTAAATATACCATTCTTTCATCAAAATTAAAGATCGGCATTTTTGTACGACTCTTTTGTCCTTTCCATTTACATATGATTTCAATTGGTATGTTCAAGTCGCATTTAGCCGATGATGGTTAATTTTTTGTGCTTATCAAGTGTCGGTGCTACATCTTTAGCTACGATGAGCATTCAAGAATGTTTCAGTGAAATATTGTGTTTTAGATCCTCACACAGAAAATAGTCTCAATTTTATTCCTCGGTGAAACTTTACTGTTGGGTACCCTGGTTGTGCCCTAATTCAGTCTTATTTCACTATTTATTACAGGTTCTTTAGTGCAGGCTAGTATTATTTGTATCCGTTTGAATTTTTATTATTTTTATTTTAAATATACATATTATATATTTCAGTTAAATTTCGACTGTCTTCTTAATTTCAACCCCCCCCCCCCCTTCCCAATACAAGGCAAGAAAAAAATCATCAAAAAAATGTAAAATAAAAATTCACGATCAAGCTTGATATGTAATTTAATGTAAAATTCGAAACAAAGGGAAATTTAAAATTTCCATGTTTGCATCTAAATAATGAGATCATTAAACATAGATATTAAGAGAGGAACAAAAATTGAAAAGCATGCATTCAAGGGTTTGAACTCTGCATCACAAAAAAATGCACTTCTCTAGATTTTAAGTTCATAAATAGGAGTGTGTCAGAGCATTAGCACTTTCAATATTTCTGATAAAATATTTAAAATGCTATTAATTCAATGTAGCAAGGAGGAAAAATGAAACATCAGTAATAAAGCACACTGGTCATGAATTGAAGTTTTGAGAATTAACATTTATTGAAAACAAGGAAAGTTTGGATTAAAGAGAAGAAATGCATGAATAAGAAGAGGCTCTATGGATATTGTTTGTTGGTTTCTGAGAAAAGTATTAATTCTATGAAATGACCAATATGAAACTAGAAAAATACGTACCTACCATAACTATAGTTTTACAAAATTTCCTCTATAAGTTCAATGTTTAAGATATTGTTCATGAAATACTTAAAGAATAAACTCTGAAAATTCCAGGAAAATCTTACGCAAGTTCACAAATTACAAATGGTTAGTTCTTCTGCACTAAAATAAATGTGGCATCAAATTTACAACATTGTAAACTGAAATAAACATGGTTACTACTTCTTTGTTTTCTTTATCGGGAACTATGGTCACTTACTTTTCTTCCTTTTTCACCCGATGCAAATTCGGTTGTCACTATTTATACATTTATACTAAATAGTATTTATACTAAATAGTATAAATGTGTAAATAGTGACAACCGAATTTGCATCGGGCGAAAAAGGAAGAAAAGTAAGTGAAATAAACATGTTTTCCGAGCTTCACCATCCGAAAAGTTTGCAGAAGGTACCAGTCAGCTTGAGTGTGAGCCAAAATTAATTAATTAGCTTTTATGTTTTTTCTTTCTTTCTTTTTTTAAATGAGCCATTTCTTACAGAAAGAATATTAATGAAAAAAATTACTACAAAAAACAAAAATAACACTCCTTTCAATATTTTTGGTCATGATTTTAACATAGGTAAGATGCTGGAGGGGCACTTTGCTCATTCAATTACAATGGAAAAGCGCCCTTAATGCATTCCTCTTAAGAAAAGGGGCGCAAACGTCCCTCAAATTATGAACCCTTTTTTTCTGAACAGCCCTGAGACCACTTATGAATGTGGCACAAGCTGTTTTTGCTACTGGCAACTGGCCTTTCAGATGTCTGCAAACAATTTTCAAAATTTGGAAAAACTCAAAACGTCTAAGTAACCTAAGTTGTTGCCTAGGTTGTGCATGACAATGGTCCTAGAGCAATCTTTCAAATCATTCTCATTACAGAACATCCCGTTGTGTAGTATTTATAAACATCATCTTCCGCTACTTTAGACATGGTTCGATTATTTGCTTGCCAATATAATTTTTATCAAATTCTAGTTCACTACACCGTCATTTATTGATAATTATGATTTTTAACCTCTTATTGATAATAAAGTTAGAAAACTATGTATCATAAAAAAAATAATTTTGCTATAAAATTGGTCAAGTTTTTAGACTGTTTAGGAAAAATAAATGGGCTAGTTTTTTTGGGGGACACTTAAGTAAGGCCCTCTCCTGGGTCTCAGTTTCGGAAATAAAGCTGTATACTATATGATAAAAAAGTAGATTAATATATAACAGAAAATTAGCAGGTGCCTGAAGTAAGCCGAATTTTATTTAAACTAATGAATGAGCTGGGCACGGGAAAATCCTTGATTTTTGAAAAATTTGAAAATCCTAAAATGGGAAATTGTGGGATAAGTTAAGACACAATGTTCTAATCTGCTGAGATAAATGCGCTTGAATTGAAAGTACTCATCTAGGATGTCATAATTTTTCTTGCTCTTAAATCCATAGTTTTTCAATTTTCCGAGTCAGAATTTCATTTAAAAACACTGCAAACTCAGCTCGTCAAGCACTTTCATTTGGAGCAATAAAATTGTCCCATGCTAATTTTCTATAGTGGACTAATGCACCCAATATGAGTGAATTACAATCATAACATCTATAAGAGATAAATTTGTGGTCCTGACAGTATAGTAAAAACTTAGAGGTCTGAATCTAATAATGAACTTTACCAAATAATGTTCCGTTCCTTATATTTCACACCAAAAAAAAAAAAAAAAATAAAAAAATAAAAGTTTCAGTGGATACTGAATTTGGGTGCCTAGTCATGGTGAAAGAAGTAAATGATTTGTTACTCATAATAGGATGTACATAGTTCATGCCTCTTGTGGAAAATCAATTTATAAACTGAGATAAGTCATCTAAATGAGAGACATAGATAACAGTTGTTCTCATATCCTAATCTACATGATTTAGATGGGCAATTTGTACTTGATGAAATTGCAGCATTACATAAATGAATGTGTACATGAAGTGGATACCTGTGCCAGACATACATCGTAACATTGAACAAAGCCTGGCATTGAAATTTTGAAGGGAAGTGTAGGTACAGTACACACCATACTGTCAGTGCACACGGTACCTTTCTTTAGGATTGGCTGTTGATTGATAGTTGTTCAAAACCAGACAAGTATCATCGGTGAAAGAACATGAACTATCAGCTCACCTTGCGTACCTGCTGGACATTATGAGCTCTAACATTACAAAATTCACTTCGGTGTGAATTCTGTGTTATTTAAACCGTACATATTTTAGGAATCATTGGCTTTCTTTCTGCAGCCTTGTAATCCAGCCACATTACAAAGAAAAAAAGAGAGAAAATTGTAAAAACAACATAGGGGATGAATTTAATATCTAAAATGGCAAGCCAAGAGACAGTAATAAAACAAATAAGATAAAATAAAATAAATTTCTTTTCCAGTCTTTTTGAGCCTAGCTCTGTCAAACAATTTAAATTACATACATGATCCTAAACATTTTTTTTTTTCAAACCCTTTTCTAAGACAGAAAACAATTAGTAATAACAATAATGTTAAACTTAACTAAACAGATCCATTAATTATACAGTAAATTATCATCAATTTATGTGCTTTAGAAAAATAATAGATCATTTAAGCTTTAAAGGAGTAGATATAGAAAGATAGGTAATACAAATGCAAATAGATCACAGTTTGAGGTTGATACCAACTTGCGCAATTCCTCAAACCTTTTGTTTGACATTTAACAACTAAACAGATTTGTAAAAATACTTCTAAACATTGATAATTGATTTCCTTCATGTAGAAACTACCATACATTTAACACAAAGTTACCACAGTGAATAAATTTATTTTTCAGAGATTTTTTAATTTTGATGAAGTGTTACACTTATGAAAAAAGCTTTGCCAACAGCACGTGCAACGTTTTTTGACAACGTTCCTTTTTTTTTTTTTAACGCGCAGTTCTACTTCATCCAATAAGTAAAAATAAAACAAATAACCTCAATATTTTATTCACTAAATCACAGCTGAACTCTAGGTAAATAAACATTGTAAAATTGAAAATCCATCATGGGGTGAAAACGCTTATTGCCAAAAATATTGAATTTTCAACTGGATAATCTTCATTAAATAAGAGGTTTTTTTTATCTGTAAGAGACATTTTCCACGCAGCTAAGTTCAGCTGCAATATTCAGTGTATTTGGCCCCAGTTTAACAGAAATGCACCAAGTTTTTCAGGAAACAAGAAATTTGTTTGCATTGTTAGAACTGTTCGGCAAAATTCCAGGGAAACTCCTGTAAAAAACATTTTCATTTGAAAATGTGTGATTTTAATCTACTCCAGCTATGGAGGGAAAAATCGGACACTATGATACGATGCAATTTTTTTTTTTTTTTTTAAGGGGGGCCGTGAAAAAAAACCACTGTTTTAACCAACGTTGCCACATCTATTGCAATATTGCTGGATTCATGGATGGATTGACTGGGGAGGGAGGGAGGGGTGGCGCTTCGGCGAGAAACCCTAAAGGAGATTATATCGCTGTCCAGTTAATATACATGCAACTTTAAAAAAAGGAGTCCATAAAACAATTTGTGGCAAAGGTTTTGAAAATTAACAAACTTGATTTCAAGTGTAAGTTTCTAAGAAATTACAAAGGTCAAAAGGACTTTTATGTTTTTCTGATCATTGATGACATAAGTAGCGTAAAATTAAGCCAAATTTTAAGAATGCTCAAGCCCATGAAAATTGTAAGGGACAGATACACTTATTCCAGTTCTGATTCACAGTGCTTTGAGAATGAAAGAAAGCTAGTTTTTGATGAAAATCGAAATTTCCCAATTTTTTTATGGAGATTTTTCATGGACGAATATGTCTAGTTTTATTTTTTGTATGTGTTTACTAAATTTTTTGTCTTTTACCTAAGTACTTTTTTAGTCTTACCTACCTCTACCCACCCTCTTAGTTGTTTAAGCAGTCATTTCTCATACTCATTTAGGTAAAGTTTAGTCTAAAAGACTGCAATAATAATTACCTAAGTTTTTTTTTAATGTGTTCCTTTTTCGAGCTTAACTTTCTATTTTTTAATTTTAAGTGAAAAATGCATAGGTACCAAAATTGCCTTTCGTCGGATATATTTTGAATTTTGTACCTTCATATGCAAGAAAAGCTCATTCCATAATTGTAACATGTTTTCCAAACTGTGTTCTTAAAGTTAAACTGGCACAAGCTTTAGCCATTAATAGTTGTTGAGTTTACCCTGGTCTAAGAAATTCACACGTTTGCGCTCTTAAACTTAAAAGTAGCTACCGTACCTATCTACGCGCTTCTCTTGACTGCCTTCATTTTAAGTTTCAATGTAATCTTTAAATGTGATCTGCAAACCAGTAGTATTGTTATTTAAGGCTTAATTTAGGTAAGCATCTTAATTGTTATGCCAAATTTATCTTTATTGTTCAGCTAAGCGCTTTTTTCCATGTTTTATCATGTTTTTCAACTTAAATTATTCAACTTTTTTGTGTAAATACGTTCATTTCTTTTTTAAAACTCAAATTACTAGCCCATGTTAGCTTTAGGTAAGCTAATATGGGCCTACTATTTAAAAATAATAGGTGGCCCAAGTTACCCAAACTTGAAGGTTGTTGGACTTAGTAAATATTGGTCTATCACACATGTGTAACCTGTGTAGTTTAGGTTGGCAGCCCCTTTTGTTCTTTCTCCAACCAATCAGAAGCTGCCAACAACTAAGCATTTTTCCTTGCTGTGAGGTTGACGTCATGTCCGTGCATCAGGTTGCTCTCCATCAAAATGTAGCACCCAATAAAGGTCTTGTTTTTTTTTCTCTACCACCAAAATCGGTTCTTTAAACTTTTCCCTGCGTCCCACTCAATAGTATAAGTTCCTACAAAGGTAACTTGGGCCACCCTCCTTTCTTTAAAAAAAAAAAATAGTAACAATTTTGAATAGTGGTTTTGGAAGGTCTGGGTGAGACCCTAAATTTGACCTATCATTGATGTAAAAATACTCATCCATCAAAAAGATACACGATGTCAAAGTGGCCCAAGTTAGACCATTTGACGGTAACATGTACAGTTGAGGTAATTTTCAATTTTAAACTTTGTTCCTAGGTAAGCCCTTCCCCCCCCCCTCCCCCTCCCCTCCCAGTGGGAGTAGCCACTTTGGTTCTATATCCCTTGCTGGTATAGAAGTGGCAACGATGGTTTATAAAAAACAGTGGTGTTTTCTTTTTCACGTCCCTCGGAAAAAAAAGGCATTGTGTCATAATGTCCGTTTCTGCCCTCTATACTACAGCATGTTCGTCTGTTTATTTTGAAGCAATAAAATTTTTGCTCCAAAAAGAAGTTTTTTGTTTGTTATTGATGACATGCTTCTGCAGATTCACAGATGTCCAATACTACTTTCATAGAAAAGGGCTAGGTAGATATACAGTTGGTTCTTTTGCAGATTCATCAACGTCTGAAATTGAATTCAGAGAATAAACCAAGTCTACAGTTTTTATGGAGAAGTCTACCTAGCCGCTTACAAGTCTACTCCTTGAGTCTAAAAAAAATTAAATTGGTGCGTTTCTACTAAATTAAGTCTCTTTCATGACGTCATCAAAAAAAAAAAAAAAAAAAAAAAAAAAAAAAAAAAAAAAAAAAAAAAAATTGAGAGAGTCTGGTGAAAATTGGAATGATCACAAATAGGTCAATAACTTGCAACCACTACAATACTGTAAATCTCAAAAAAAATGCTCGAATAATGGTTGAATAGCAATATTTCAAGCAGTTGCTCACAAGAATTTTGTTGATGGTGTTCAGTAGAGAGGAGCCAACATTTCCAGCTTAATTGAGAAAAGGCATGACTACAATTGATTGTTAATGTACTTCTTAATTATGTCCGGCTGAGGAAAAATGCTTTATGAACATTTGAAGGTTACCAAATTTTCCTGAATAAAATATTTGTTTATAAGGAAAATTATGAATATTTTCTCTTGAAATTTTCAAATAATTTAGACCTGGTTGCAAATTAAATTTTTCGAAAAATTCATGGCAAAATGTTCACAGGTTTCCCTAAAATTCCTATTTTATCAAAGAAAATATAGCTGAAAGCTCTTACGGCGTTCTTCCTAAGCACGCCAGACTTAAGCTAGTCAGTTTTGACAAAATGCAGTTGTTGACAGTGGTTTGGCAGCATTGGCTGTTGAATTTAAACATAAAAAACGAGAACAAATTGTTGCAATGTGCGAGTGAGAAAACCTGTTTTGCTCTTTTTTAAGTAAAATTAATTTGAAATTTATGTTAAAACAATCAAGGAGGAAAATTGATATCAAAATTTTGTGGATTCTATAAATCATTTACATTGATGCTATACATATAATAAACTACAAAGTATGTAGCATAAAAAACTAAAATTTTGTGTAGAATTTATGTAAAATGCTTGTTAAATTGATTAAAAAAAAAACGATACAAATCTTGTAAAAGCAAGGTGGCATTTGTATGTGAGAGAGAGAGCAAAAAGGGTTTCTTTACTAGGATATTTTGACAGTTTTGATAAGAGATTCCTCTTTGAAATGTGACCTGAACTTTCAATTAAACAGCAAACCCTCTTGGGGTTGTCTTAAATTTAACACTAACATCTGTCACTAATGTAGCTTCCTACACGCTCCCAAAAAAACCATTATTTTCATCTGCGTAAACAAAGGAAAAACTATCAAAATTAACAAACACCCCTTAAAAGACACTGCTGGAAGATATTTATAGGATGTGTGTCTTCAGCAAGTTTGTAGTCTTGTGGTTAATAAATTTAGATATGTAAATACATCCTTCGAGATCAAAATTTTACTGTAAAGTTTTCAAGAACTGAAAAAATATTACAATCCTATAACTGCAAAGCATCAAAATGAAAGTTCCTTCTTGCCTAGATCAAGAAAATACATTCTTGATGTATTGTTCAGCATTGTCAAAAGTATTGTTCAGATTGAGCAGAGAGTTAGTACAGTTATCTTAAAAGTATATCTTAGTATTTGTTATCAAAAGGAGAAACACTATATTTTCTATCTTGATGGCATGTTTTCTATCTGTGGTGAATATTTCCTGAAAAATTTTCAATCGGAATGTGACAAAAAGTATTGGCTCCTGCCATCTCTTAATCTCTGTAAATTTTTTATGTAGAAAGAGACCTATTCTGAAGTGCCGACAAAGAGCGCCATATGAGCTTGTGGACGTTGCCCAATTTGGTTCGATAAAACATTAATTTTTGGAGGAATTAAAAATATATTTTTCTCCCGAGTTCTCAGAGAATATTATACATAATTAAATTTAAGTTATCTGAAAAGTTCAAGAACAAATAATAATGACACTCCTCAAAAATAAACATCTTATCAAAAGAAATTTAGCAATGTCTGGAGACTCATATTGCGTTCTTTCCTTGGCACGGTAGTATCAATAATTGGCTGTTCAAGGCAAGTGTCTTCACTTATTTAAAAGTATGAACGAAGCAAATTTGTGGGGGCAATAATTTTACGGAGTAGAAAAAGGTGCAGAAAAAAAAGAGAGGGAAAAATGAGGACTGGGCTTTTTCAGTCGGCAAACAGTTTAGAGGCTGAGAAAACAGTGAAAAAATTGCACACAAAGGTTAGAGTATGGTGGAGAGACTATTTACCTTGATGAACAGAGATATTCATTGAGCAGATGAAATATAAAGAAACAACAGAAAAGGTAAGCATCTGGTGCTGGTGAAGAGTGAATAACTTACCAGAGAAAAATCACTAACAGGATAGCCAGAAACACACTGCGTCTGAGTCAAAATATGCAGTTGGATTGAATTTTAATGTGTGCTCCGATTTTTTCTGTGAACATGTTCAGAAAAAAGATGAGCTTCAAAATATATTGATGAGAGGCAAACAACTTGATCATCTTGATACAAATGATATATAAGATTTAGATGTACCAAAGAATTGTTGAGAAGCGCATTTTGAAGAAATCATTTGAGAATGAAAAATTAGTGGTAAATAATTATTGCTTTCATATCCAAATATGATCAAGACTGGGATCGTTCTGAATATCGATGGCCACAGTGTAAAACAAGGTATCTCCAGTGCGGTGTTTCAAAATATCTTTATTTTATTTTTTCAAAGAGAAAGAGGCCAACTTCATGGCCTGAAAATCTCTAATATCTACAAAATATTCTTCTAACAGAGAAAAGAGTGGAATATCCATTTATTAGCATTCTTTGCAAAATTCATTAACTTGTTAATTGGACAGTGTTTAGCAGTGATTCACAAAGTCGCATCAAGTTCAACGCCAGAAAGAGGTTTGAAGTTTTATTCCTCCACAAGACTCAAAGTTAAGTACAAAGTTTGAAAATTATTTCCAGGCTCAAAATATTTTTCCTCGACTTGAAATTTTTGACAGGAGAAAATTTTCGGCTGGTTGAATTCAAAACTACTCTTGACTTATTTTGCTCCAAAATGCAATTTGATATGTTTCTGTTGACCCGATCTAATTTCGCACATAAGAACCAATTTAGCTAATACGGTTCATAAGTAATGAGTGATAGCATTGTGATGGATTGAAATAACTTACTATCAACATGAAAATTACTGGCTGAAAAACAGTTCATCTTTATTTCTTGAGAGACGCCGGAACACAACAAAAAAGAATCCTCCGATGATGACTAGTGTCGGGAGACCGAGACCAATCCCGATGATCAAAAGCACCAACATTGAGAAAGACTCAACAGGTGGCTCCCCGATACCGACCAAAAATGACCTGTAGAAAACCATGAGAAAAATTTCAGTTCTTTACACTCAAAAAATGAGTACCAAAATTCATTAGTGAATAGGAAATTAATCCAATTTTGATGTTGTTTTTAATATTTTTACCAAGCAATTATGCTACTTGATTTAGAACCATAGATTGGTCTGAATAAGTATAAGAATTTACTGTATGTTAATTTGAGGAAATGACTTTGGCTGCATTTTATTCGACAATCTTATAAAATGAGTCTCGAAGTAGCTTTTTATAGATTTTCAACACTGCAATTCTTCCTTGCTAAGAAAGAACGCCGTATGAGCCTTCAGGCGTTGTCAAATTTCTTTTGATAAAACACGAATTTCCTGGTAAACTTATGAATATTTTCCTTCCAATTTTTCAGATAATTTTGTTCGAAATTTCACCTGAAGTTCCTAAAAATTTCAAGGAAATATATTCATATCTTTCCTCAATTCTAAACATTTTATCAAAGAAAATTCGACAACTCTCGAATGTTCATAAGGCGATCTTCCTTTGCACGGCAGAATTTTCCCCCAGAGTTGCCACAGAATTTAGAAAATAAAATTCCTTGATATTCTCCCGACACATTTTGGTGAAATTCCCTGACAATTGAAGAAACAAATTGCAGAGACAAATGGTTAAAAAGACATGAATAGAAATAGTTTTCAACAAAGCAAAAAAAGGTGACCTAACAAATTTTTCCCTGACACTTCCAGGTTTTCCCTGACTTTTCAAAATTCCCTGACATTTCCCAGTATTCCCTGACTGTGGCAACCCTCTTTTACAGATTTTCAACACTACAATTTTCCCTGCGCTTGGTTGTGAAAGAAGGAGGAAAGACAAAAAAGGAAGAGAAGGTCCCAACTGCCTTGCTGAAAGAATAAGTTTGAAAAATCTTCCTTATTAACGCCGAAATCGGTTCGGCTTCCAATAAATTTACATTCACTACACTTTTCATAAAATTTCTGGAAGGACATTTTTGTGACTTTTAAAAGACTAAATTGTGTTTGACATTATTATAACCAAACAATTAGTATGACAAGGTCGAATGAGCGGGATAACAGCAGAGGTAAAGCTGCCAAAAAAGATGCTTGATTTGGTTTCTCGGAGAAGCAGTCAAAGAGGGTGCACCCTCTGCCCAGTGAAAGGGTGGTGACATGAAGTTGAAAAAAAATGAGGGAGTACCAACTCCCAGAAAGGCTTTTTGAGTTTTTGAGGACTGAAGTCTTCAACAGTTAGGAGTCGCAGATTGCCAGAGAGTGCTATATGTATAATGGTGGTCTGGAAAAATAAACTGGTGGTCTTGGTAAATACTAGATATTGTATCCTAAAAATTTCTGATAAATAATTTACAAGGTTAAATGTTAAGAGCTAGATATTACTTTGGAAATTGCATAATTTACCATGATAAGTATCCTGATTTCCTGTAAAACCCATCAAGTTTAAAACCAAATGAAACATTCATCGCTCTAACTGCCAATTGTGATATGTTCTTCTCAAAAAACACGAAAGGAAGGGAGTTGTTCAGGAAGTTTTCTTGCTCTGTAGTTATGTTCTCCACATGGTAATGAACGGTGTCCGTGGAGTTAGCATAATCTCGATCATTGAATGTGTAAACTAGCGGCCGCCACTGGAGATAACCCCCAACGTTACCTTTCTTTGAATTTTCTGTTTGCAACTCAATCACCTGAAAACAAACAAACGATTATCTTAGATATACAGCACTGACATTCAATTTCCGTAACATATTTTCACCTCAGTTAAAGATTACCATTGCAGTACTGAACAAGAACCAATAAAATATTATAAAAATAGATTTAACATTTAAAAAAAATAATAATAACAATGAAAAACCAGGTTTAAAATAAATTAAAAAAGAACAAAAAAAAAATAAAGTTGGTAAAGTTAAATAAAACCTCTATTAAAACTTGTGAATTACAGAAATAGTTACCGTAAAAACTCCAGGAGAGTGCTCATCATCCAAACTTTTCTTTGACTTGAGCTCTAAGTCCGAGTTCTCAGTTTCTGAAGAGACAAATGCCAGCTCCACTGCAAATCGTGAATTAGGGTAAGCTGTAGTGAAATGATCAATTGTCATGTCTATTTGAGTTGAGTTGGCAGTGTGCAGCAAATGAGGCAAATCAATCCCATGGTCCTTGGATGGAAACACACTCACCTGGAACAATGAATGAAGAGGAAATGCAGTTGTGTGGTTGTCAAGTTTATAAATGTTATATTATTCGAACAGTATGTTGTTTTGCCCCTCACTTGGAAAATGGATTGAAGTACGTTACAATTTGCATATTCTTATACCTGTTTGAGAGCTCACACTTCTCTAGTAGATGAATCGGGGAGAAAATCATGATTCGACAAATACCGTCCCTGCTTAAACTGAGGACAGCCGGCAAAAGATTCTAGTGTCACCATTCGCAGACAGCCTGGCTGCCTCAGCCAATAGAGGCAGAGGCTAAAAGTGCAAGTATCCAATGCCCTTTTTCTTAATGACTTCTTGATATAAATTACAAGAAAATGAAATTAAATTAAATTGGTATTGGATCAGGAAAGTCACTGAAAATTCAAAAGTAAAGATAACTGAGGGGAATACTTACAAGAAATGATATAGTGCCATTTTTAACTATGTCCTCGGATGAATATCCATTAGCAGTCACCTCAAAATTCACAGTCCCTGAGTCCGGATTCTGATAAAAAGATTTGACTCTCCATTTAAAATTATCTGCACTCAGAATTAATGTTTCTTTTGAGGTTTCATTCATAAAGCCTGTGTCACCGATGTCATTGAACTCAATGATCTGCAAAAAAAATGAAAATCATGAGAAAAATGTTCGTTTCAGCTGGGTTTTGTAATTGACACTTGCTGGCTTTGACAACATTCTTTTAATACTTAGAATGCTACATGGAAAATTACAAGCAATCAGGGAAAACCCTTCAACTTCCATGCAATGCAATTAAAATATTATGGTGGGGAAACATATAATATCCATTCTTGGCTAAACTAAGTAACTTCCAATTAGCAGCCTATTATTTATACCTACTTAGAAGGCAATTAAAAAAAAAAAAAAAAAAAAAAAAAAAAAAAAAAAAAAAAAACCAGAGAAAAAGAAGAAGGATATCTGAGAGATGATCAAAAAGCAAGTGCATACACTAAACATCAGATTATCTGGACTCCAAATAGTGCAAACTAACCAGTGGAGGGACTGATTCTTTTTTTTACCCATGGTTTTCATATTTTTACTCTCCGAAGAATCGGCTAAAATTGTTCTAGCGGACTTAGGAGTTGGGAAAAGTATTGTCAAATTTTGTTTATTACATTTTATGATACATTTCGTTTGTAAATATTTAATACACCATTTTTTAAAAAATTTGTGTTTATTTCAGAATGTATCATAAATGCAGAGTGTCAAATTAAGCTAGTCAGTATGAAAGCTGCATTATCTGAGCTTTTCGGTGTCCAAACCAGCCTACCGCTATATCAGTTTGACTTACCCGAGGAATCGTGCACTTGCAAACTAAAATTTACCAATAAGTCAGAGAATGCAAGTATACCTTGTTGATCACCAATCCAAATGCATAACTGATGGGTGAGGTCAATCGAATAGAATCAGCAGACCCATTCACGAAATCAGGCCAAGTTATGGAGAGATTCGAATCTTTTGTGGATTCAAGAAGCAGTAGAGATGGTTTATGGTCAGAGTTCCACAGGTAATGGAGGGAGTCATTTCGCCCGAGAGCCTTGACATACAGTAATGAGTAGTCTGAACAATTCAAAGAAGGACTCGAGCTGCAATTCGGATTGGAGAAAAATTCGAGCTGAAAAAATAATTATTGAAACCATGAGACTGATAAATAAAAAAATTGTATGTTACAACCCACAAAATTGGCACACTCGTACTTTTAGCTATGTAACAGACAAAAAATCTATTCAAAATGCAGCAAAGTCGGGAGTAAGATAAGTTTCAAAGAGGGAATATCTAAAACAGTTCATGGATTAAAATTATAAAAAATCTTGAGGCGTTTGGACCAACGTGTTTTCAAATTTTGTGTGCGTAAAATTTTCGGCTCAACCATAGGAAGGTAATTAGAGAGCATAAGAGCAAAAGATGGAATCATTGCTTAGAATCTGAGGTTTGTTACCTAAAGCTTTATTCACAAGGTCGCAAATTATCAGTTGACTTTACATTAGAGAATGTAAATGAAAGGAACAGGGAACACAGCTTTTTTAATTTTTGAGATAGCTATGATAAATATTATTACTTAAATTAAATTTGTAATAATTTGGAAAGATTGGGCATTCTCAAGACAACCCAAAGATAGAGAGAAAGATACTCAGAATCAAAATGCAGGTACACAAGGGTGGTTTCATGGTAACTGGAATAGTTTTGTCACCGTAACAGACAACACATTTTTTGGTCATATTTTTAGTAGTAATGATAATCACTCAAATTTTTTTGCATTAATCTACCTAGGATTACGTGTCATAACGCTTTTCGAAGATTTATAGCTCTACTTTTCAATTTTAATATGTAAATAAATGGCCAAAAATGTGCTGTCTGTTACACTGACTTTTTACCGCATAACAGACAGCACATTTTCAGAATTTACACAATATTAATTGAGAAGTAGAGCAATAAATCATTAGAAAGTGTTATACTACATATTCCTGGGAAGATTAATGCGAAAAAATTTGAGTGATTATCATTTCTACTAAAAATATGACCGAAAAATGTGTTGTCTGTTACAGCGACAAAACTAAGTATTCCAATTATCGTGAAACCACCCGCAAGCAGTACCATTAGCATACAAAGTTCATATACTGAGAGTGAGCATAAATTTTGTACTTGAGAAACAGATTCAAAGGCTGAGTGGGTATTGGAAAATCTCTCTACGGAATGGCATGTATACTTAAAGGTTTCCTGCGTAAATTAAAAGTACAAAAGGAGCAAGTTGCAAATGTGTACTATGTGTACTATACAACTATGTGTACATCTTGAGTATCCAACAAAATGAATTTTTCTTTTCTTTTTGGCCCTATGTTGAGGCTTTGGCCTTGGTGCTCCGACACTAACAGCCACTGACATGGAACCGTTTGTCGGTAGATGACTTGCTTCTTGCTTATTAGTGGCAAAAGACACTGGAACGGAGAGTTTTTTTGTGAAGTTCATGTGTCCAATAAAGATGTGCAGGTGGTAAGATTAAAAGAACACTTTGTTGGCGCAAATAGCGGAATAAACTCACCTCTCTGTCAAAGAAAGCAGTTACTACCGGGGCCAAACCAGTGGTTAAGAGAGTTAAAATAATGGAGTCCATGGTCCAAATCTATTTTTGAATACGACGACACTAATTACAAATTCTTAACCATGAATGTGAGGAGCGCAAGCAGCAAGAAATCAAGAGAGTGGGTACACTGACACAATGGAGGGAGAGAATGATCCCATTCAGGAAATAAAATGCACAGTAGAATACGATTAAAACCACATGGACTGAAGAGCTTTCAAAACTGAAAAGGTTCGCGCATTGTTTCAATTAATGGAATCGATTTCAAGTGCACTCTATCCATTTTAGGTGCCCCAAAAGCAAAATCCAAGGACCCAAAAGTAAACAATGGTGAAACCAAAATGATAAGAGATAAAGTCGGTCGGTGTAGAGGGGAATCGGCGGCCCATTCCGCATTGAAGAATGAGGGTAGAAAAAGGAGCTGACGTGACTCAGAGGACTCACATCATGGACTGTAGACCATCATCTTCAAGTCGAAATAATAATTTATTATGCATCAAAATCCAAAATGCATTAATATTTTCCAATTATTCTTCTAAATTATATTTAAAAGGTCACTCTTTTAAGTGATTATTATTCTTTATTTTGTACTAGAGAATATTTTTAAGCATCAATACATTGTAAGGCGGGTTGCCTACTCATTGATTCTTGAAGGCGCTTTTCGTACAAACAAGAGAAGGCTCGGTTTCTTTCTCAGATTGTTTCTTACGTTTTGAGGTTATAATCATTATTGCAGTTGAGTTAGTAGAGTTTTATTCCTACAATCCTACATTTTCCTTCAGCCTGTGGTTTTAGTCGTTTAATTTTACATTATCTAATTGAAACCAAAGTATTCATCTCAGTTCCACCGTTATATGACTATTTGTGTCGCGTTTTCTTGATTTTCTACTTTCTAGCCCCGTCTACAAAACACAATTTATCAGGTACACATACCTAAGTGTTTTTTATGCTCTCTATGGTTCTCCTGCCTTGAACTACTATAAGTAATGGGAATGCATCATTTTTGTTGCATATTTTGAGTTTATACGCATCAAAACTCAAATGATGATCAATTGTCAATGTATCATAATTTTTTTTTCTTTTAATTCTGCTGTCCCTTCATGTAGTTTTATACTACAACCAAGCTTTACACATCTAACTGTATGAATTAATTACATATGAAGTAATTCTGCCGAAATATTTTAGCGGCTTAGAAATTCCCTCAATATGTCACCTATCCTAAGTGCTTGTGTAAAGCAGAATTTAGATAAAATCACTTTTCTCATCTGCTTTTTTCAGTTCAACACAGCACTTCTCAGAGAATTTAAACACCAAAAAAATACCGCTCTCCTCCACTTTGATATTTTTTGGTAAAGATTTCTTTGTCATTGAGATTGAGATTATGATCTGAATATTTTACTTAGTTCTACTCATAATATTCCCTACCCAATCACTGCCAGCTTTTCGTTCAATATTTTTTTTTTCCTGCAGCAAGAATCCCTCCGAGCTTCTATACTGAAGCAAGAATGAAATTGATTCTTCTAATAATTATTTTTCTGATACACTCTGATGATTTGTTTCAGATGACATTGATACCAAATATCTAGATAGAACATGGTGAGCACACCTGGGCGGAAACAAGGCAAAAATGGAAGGAACTTGAAAGCGATTCGTCTTGAAAAGCGGCGCAGGTGTGAGAAATATCTCAAGGAATTGCTGGCAAAAAAGGGGAAACGTGAGTATACATTGCACCCAAAAACACCTCAAGAATATGAGTATGAATATGAGCCTGACCTTCCGTGCTCAGCTTGGCAAGATTACTTAAACTGTTTCTATGAAGAGAGTGAATCTGACCAAAGTATTAAAAATCACATCGATGAGAAGAGTAATGAAACTACGGTTTCAAAATCACAAGACTTTGATACCCCTGCAAAGGTAAAGTACAATCAATACGAAAAATTGTTAGTAGCTGACAATGGGGTCAAAATCAAAGAAGAAAAGCTTGATTGTGTAAAGTTGAGTACAAATATCCCTGAAGATACCTCAGAGATAGAAGAAACTGATTTTGAATGGAGCGATAGTGAAATTAACAACTTATTCACTACTGTAAAGCAAATTGATGAAAGTGACTCTAAAGAGGAAGATGAAGAAGATGATGAAGATCCGATAATGGAAGAGGATCTTGCATTCAATTTTAAACACTCGAAACGGAAAAAATTTGAGTACAGATCTTATCTCTCACCGTTTGAGGTGAAATTTGTCTTAAATGAGACAGCGAATCCAAAAAAATCATGTCGTACTGATCTGAGGAGTAATAATCTTGGAGTTGAATGCAAGAGCTACTATCAGAAGCATCGACGAAAAAAGAATCTTGGCCCACGACCTTTTCAGTGCTCCTTGTGTGGTGCCAGATTCATGACAAAGAGTAACCTGAAGGCACACAGCGAAATTGTCCACTCCGAAGAGAGGAATCATGAGTGTGAAGACTGTGGTTTAAAGTTTAAGACCAAATATCACCTCAAAACACATTGTATGAATATTCACAGAAAATATAAATCTCTGACCGCTGCAACCAATGAGAACCGCTACCCTAAAAGAGAGCGAATGAAGGTCTCAGAAAAACTCAGCTTAACCTGTTCTTTGTGTGGTGTGGTTTTGAATAATCGAAGACTGCTCAATATGCACATGGTTGTTGCTCATACTAAAAAGTGCCCAAAAAATTCAAATATGAAAAGTCATCAATCTACTGGGAAACCAAATTCAAGTCGTAGGGCTTACAATTTGCGCGAAACGGTTGATTACAATCAGCCTGTGAAAAGAATTGTGAGACGACCACCCTCGCCTTCTGAAGAAATTAGAATCTTCGACTGCAATGACTGCTCCGCTTTTTACAGTAGTAAGTGCCTTTTGAAAAATCATATACTGGAAAATCACTTGTTTTATCACTGCGAAGTTTCTAATTGTGGCCTTGTGTTCAAAAAGAAAGCTAATCTACAACGCCATAATCATCGTGTTCACTCAAAAATAACTCTAAATGAGAAAGTGGCCCGCAAGAAAATGAAAAAGAAGAACTTTCATCATCGTCGGGGACGACCGAAATCTAGCACCACAGCCTCTGCTCCTAAGTTTGAGTGTGATTATTGTAAAGTTAAGTTTGCCTATAAAAAAGTTCTTTTGCGGCATATTCTTCAATATCACCCTTCAGAATCGGAGAGCAACAATTCGAATGTTTCTTATACCTCAAATTTTACTCCCAAAATCAAACGGCAAACCCCTGGTCGGCCACTCGATCCCACCATTTCTCAAAGAAGGCACAAGTGCAACAAGTGTCCCATGGCTTTCAAAACTCGCTCTCATTTGCAAGCCCATGACCTGCAAAGGCACTCTGAAGAACGAAGGTTTGTTTGTCCTTTTTGCAACGCTAAATTCAAAATGAATGGGATTCTCAAAACTCATATGCTTCGTCTGCATGGCTCCTAAGTATTTTTTTGTATATATCTAGTAAAATTATTTTAGTCGAATTTTATTTTACACAGCTGAGTTTCTCTGTTTTTTTATTTTGTACTTTTTAAGTGATTTAATTCTTTTATATTACCGTATCGTACATAAATCATTCTGAGTATTACGTAATCTACACTTATCCTACTTTTATCAGACAAAGATCTAAACATCTGCAAAAGGAAATACTACCGAGTTGAAGAGAGTCAAACAAGGAGAAAATAGAATTGCCTGTAAAGTTTCTTGAATTAAGCTCTAGATTTTCATGGAAATTTCCACACACTCCTACATGTTTGTAATGAGCACTGCAAGCAATTTTTTAGTTTTTTCTCGGTCCATTCGTCTTTTCTTTTTTTTCTTTTTTTATGTGTGTGTGAATGCTCAGGTTCAGTAACCAAAAGAAATAATGGAGAACATAAAGTGGATCCTACTTCTTTGATGAATCGACTTCTTTGACTTTATTTGGCCCTCTCTAAATTAAAATTACCACTGTTCTCCTCCAAAAAGAGGTTCCCCTCCAGGGGGGAAGGTGAAAATTTCAAAGAATATCCATTCTTACCAAGTTTTGTGAAAGTAATCTTATCTTCCTATCTTGATTTTTCACCCAAGTAGGAAAAGTTGCCTTTAAAATGGAAGAGGAACTCGATTCTCTCTCTGTTCAGATACAATTTCTTTTTTAACTTTTTATTAATTGACAGATTTTTTTTTTTTTTTTTTTTTTTTTTTTTATCATGCCTATTAAGGCTCAAACATTTATGAAAAATCTGTTGTCCAGAAGCACTCGGATCGTCCAGAACGCAAGGTCTCTTAATAGTTTTTCACAAACCATGACTGCTAACAAAAAATCAGTTTTATGTTTGTCCATATAAGTTGTGTCGCATGCTTTTTTGCGAGGTGTAATTTACTCTGGTCATGCGTGGAGCTGGTTCCTTTAAAAGATGAATAAGTATCAGTCATCAGGGTTTCTCCCATGAATTTTGCAAGAAACTTAGTGGTGCCAGTAATTCAATTCACTAACCACTTCCTAAATCACAAAAAAAGCCATCAAGTTCACTGTTTGGTAGCCCCAGACTAAATTACTGTGTTCAAGTTTATCTTAATAATGAACACATAATCCTCCATGCAGACTATAGGAAAGAAAAATGGAGAAAGGACCCAGTACATGAGCCAGATTACCATGTTGCATGATGAAATAGTTCAGGTTTTACAATGAGCAACTCTTAAAATTTTCCTGTAAAGTGATTCTGCTGCACTGATCAAGAGTGTAGAAAATGCCTGAGCGCATGAACTGAGGCTGGGGCGTGATTTTTTTTTCGTTTTTTCTATGGATTTTTTTTATAAATAAGTGGAAAAACTGGGGAACGTGTTACTTTTTGAAGTATTTGGTGCAATATGTGCTTTTGACCTTTTTGCAAAATAATACAATTTTGAAACTGAGATCGTGATTAATTCATGACCTAAAGAACTTTCTGCATCCTTAAATTTGATCAGCAACAAGTGAGGAGGACATGATATTTTATGAAAGTGAACTCTCTTACTTACTTTAATATTTCGGTATTAAATCCACTCTCAGTGGCTCTATTGAGCTCTCAAGTGCACCTTATTTTTACTGTCTTTCGACGTAACATTATTTTTACTAGCTATTTGAAAATGATATTTCTTGCAAAAATTTTTAAAGGGTAGATTGGTTGATCCTCCGAAATTTTGACATTTCATACAGCTTACTCTCGATATCCGTTTTTCTAATAGGTTTAGTAAGTAAGTCGTCTTCATAAAAGTTCCTTGATCATGAATTTTATCAACCTATGAAAAAAATTTAAACTCATGTTTTATTTTAAGTACCTCAACTTTTAACCAAATTTTAAGCAATCAAAAATTTACTTATAGCCCTAACTGTAAATATTTCTCAAGACACTGAAATGTTAGAAGCTATTCAGCTGTTCCTCGAATTTGTAGAAGATTGTAAACTTGTGGGTAGTTCGAAGAGTACTGTAAAAGTTTGTTTTGTCGGACTACGGTCAAAGCAAAAATATGTTTAAGGCTTGCTACTATTGCATATTGTCACTTGCACATTGGTCCATGTTAAAAACAGTAAGGCAAACGCTGTTCATAATTTCGATCAACTTAAAATTCTGCTGAGCCAAAAAATAATTTTAGAATGCCATCTCAAAGTTTATTAAAATTTAATATTCAACCTAAGGCAAAGCGGCAAAGGCATGGCGCTATCATCAAGTATCTGTTAATTTCATAACGTAAAACCATGATCATTTTGGTAAACATTTTTCCTCAAATTATTTTCGATCATAATTTCTACACATGAGGCATTGAACATTTTAAAAGAATGTTTTCCTGCCTAAGTCATGTCTATTTCTCAGTACCTTGACATTTTTTTGTAACAAGCTTTTACTATCTACCTACAAGTAAAGGACAAGGCCCCTCAAATTGTAGATAGGATAAGTCAACCATCTAGATGTGTTCAAAAGACGGAAATACCTATGTATGAAATAATAATCGTGACTGAATTATTCCGTTCACCGATTTTCTCTTAATCATCGCTTTTTTAACCCTGTTAAAACTTGCCAATCAAGGAAGCCGTGAAGGAGTGGAACAACTGTATTTTACTTACTTCCATAATATCTTACAACTCCTCTAGGATTCTTTTTGTCTCCGATCTCTGCTCTCTCGCTCTGCCTTAATCTCTTCTCTTTTTTTTTTTTACATCGGATGTATTTTTAAGTAAGAACGGGATTGAAAATAAAAAGGTTTTTTGGTTTTTCAAATCATAAGTTTGTTGAAATATATTATTTTTATTTTCATTTCCCTGTGTTTCAACTCATTATTTGTATCAGCTCTGAATTTAAACCAAGGACATTAAAATCAATAAATAAGACATTCCTTAATTTCAAGAATATGATACATATATTTTAATAGTTCAGAATCCAGAAAGGGCCAACTATTATTTTCTTCCCCCTTTCAATTTGTCGCAGACAAATAGTCAAATCAGGCATTGTATCAAACAAATACCTAGGCAGATAGTCAAATTTTGATGGTTTACAAAGTCTTGTACGTTTTTGATGAAGATCTTTGGAGTTTACAATGTTTTGAATGTGAGAATTCATCAATTTCATGCTTTTCTCTAATATTTTTCTCTCCAAATTATATATTTTAACCATCAACGTTTTAAAAAAATCTTTATTTTATGGCATGCTGAAAATCTCAAGATAAAAGCTCGTTTAAGGACTAGATCTAATTTATTTACAATTGTATGGTGCAAATTTTTACAAAACGTCTCTTCTAGATGAGCAGAAAATTATTTTGTCTAAAATAAAATGAGCAAAAGAATCAGAAATTTATTGTAAGTAAAAACATTTGACTATTTGCCTGCCACATATGAATTAATTTTTTTCTAAAAAAAAAAAAAAAAAAAAAAAAAAAAAGAAAGAAAAGAAATTCAGGACTTCATGCTGACAATTTATTTAGTCAAATGCTCATGAGTTATTGAACCCTGCAGAATCTCAAATGAATGTTTAAAAATGATAAAATTTTCACCCCCTCCCAAAAAACACCTCCAGGAAAAAGCTGTGCTTGGTACACTTTAGTTTCTGGTGCTGTTATCTGACCCCATAGTCCCCTGATAGTTTTTTACTAAACAGGATGATAGGAAGGAAACTAACAATAATTCACGACCAGAAACATTGGGGGAGCATCTTTATTTTACAAATTACTATCCTTAAACAGAACGACCTGTTACAAGCCCTCTAGAAAGGACAGCGGAAGACAAAGTGAGAAAATAAAATAACCTGGAATCTTCTCTTCGACCCTCTAGGTTTGATGTTTTTACATTTTAAAGTATCAAAATTTTTCGAATTTTAAAATTCATCATAATATCCAACGATCTAGACATAGCTGAGATAAGACAAGTATATTTGAAACTGAGCTTCAACATCACAGCCTGTTGACGAGACTTCACTCTGATTATTTACACGAATAATAGCAACCTCATGATGACTTTGATTGGTAGTCGAGATTTTGGAAAACAAACTGTGCGATAGGTTCACTTAGATGAAAACTGAAAAGCTGTGGTTTCTTTGATAATCAAGGTCTCAGCGGTAAATGTTGCACTTATCCTTCAAAGATTGAACTGATTAGGAAAACTAATTTTTGGTTAGAGGTTGATTCCAGTTTTTTGTACTCAAACAAAAAGAAAATAAAGGGAAATAATCTTATTAAGAACTATGTACCTTCTTCATGCCAATTACTATTGACAGCCAAACTAATCAAAACAACATGCACTGAACATCCTCCCTAAACTGGGCACAGACTTCAAAAAAAGGCAAAGCCTTTCACCAATGCAATAAAAATAAATACGCTTGACAGTGATAAAATTTCATACTACTCAAATCCATTCAGTATAATATTCTCATTATTTAGTTCATGCGAAATTGTAATCTTCAGACTGATTTAGGGGCTACTTCATTCAATAAATTGCTTTTAAATTGTGTTGCCCTTCAGAGGCGCAGCGAAGCAGCTGATATCAAAATAATCCATTTGTTTCGGAAATTAAATGTACCGAATATTAAATGACATAGTCAAAAAGTTAGTTTATTTTAGAGGGAAACATTGAATATTTTATAACCACAGATCAGTGGACAATGATTGAATAATTTTAATAACCATCGATTAGAGGATAATGATTTTTAAAGGTAAAAGATACTATATACTATAATAAAAAATGAGTTCTCACAAACAAATATAAACTAAGTTTGCATAGGTAGCTCACACTTAGCTGCGAGAGATTAGGAATAGGATCAAATGCTTCTGCATTTAAAATCAAGCTGAGGAGAACAATCAGTCGGTACTGCTAAGGGGTGCAAAGAAGTTTTTTCATATGATACGGAGCACCATTGCTTAAAAAGAAACAAAATGAAAAAAAACCTGCAAGATTTCTACATCCCAATCTTCAATTGTATAACTTTCACCGACTTAGCAAGGGAAAATTATTCTAATATTAACTTCTCCTGATAAATTCTCTTGAAAGTAGACCCGTAGGATTTTTTTCACGGTGACAAAAAAATTTAAAAAAAAATTACGTCCAATTCATCCTTTCACTGTACATTTCCAGATTCAACAAGCATTTTTTAAGACTTTACCTTGCTCTACACTGGAATACAGTGGTTAATATCCCTTTGGATATGAGGGCCTAAGGGTGTTTACAAATTTAGGATTCCGATTGAATTGATTCAAGAAAACTTGCAATGGTGAAAGTAATTATTCTTTACTAGACAGTGAGCATTCTTTTTTTCTACCTTTTATGTTTTCCAATATCTGAGTCAATAAAGATCCCCACCAAAAAAACAGGATGAATTAAACATTTGAAATCACAGAGCTAAACTTATTTTTGAGTTAGTGTTCCAAAGTGACACCTTGAGAACATTAATATTATAAAGTACGGTCAGGATAGACCTACAAGTATTACCCTCGTATTCATGTTATAAAACACAGATTTGATGAGATTATCTTAGCCGCTTTCTACTTCAGTATCATCATCCGTGTCTAGACCTATATCAATATCAATCTGAGAATGAAAATCTGAGAGATAATCACGCAAAGCACCCAGAAATGATGTCACACTTTGAGTCAGCTCAGTGACATTGGTTCCAAGCTCAACATCCCTGAAAAAAAGCAAACGCAATGAATGTAATATTTGGTATCAAACTTTAAGAATTTACTTTAAAATTCTTGAAAGTAAGTAGAGAATAACAGACAAGCTTTTGTAATCGAACGTAAACATCAATGGATCTGTCACTTGTAAGAGATACAACCCAGTGAATCAATTTCTTCTCACAGGTAAAATCGGACGAAAATTAGAATGGACGTAAAAAAAAAAGTCCGAGATCTCATCCTCAGCGTATAATCTCCATAGTTTGTGACATACTTTTGCCCTGGGTTCACAAGTAGTTTTTCTCAGTGGCCAGCAATAAGGATTGCTCAAAGAGAAGCCCAAGAGAGCTTGATCTACTAAATAAGCAAACAATCTTGTGAACTGTTACAAACATTCCTTATGAATAATTCCAATTGGTTTACAAAGCAAAACAGAGAAATAAGGAGGAAATAAACACCTAAAATCAGTTGAAATCATACGTAAAAAAAGCTTGCAAGATTTTCTGTACATTTAAAGTTAACTTTCTTACATTTCTACACAGGCAAACCTGGTTGCCAGCAACTGAGAAAAACTGCCCGTAGATGTGGGAAATTTGAAAAAGTACGTTCCAAATAATGCAACTATGCTCTCTAAAGAGTGGATTCCAGATTTCCTTGATGCCCATTGAACTTTTTGTGTAATTCACTTGCAGGAATTATATTCACCTGGCTGTTCCTTTGCATACAACCAACCCACTATAAAAAAATATTATAACATCAATATACTCTATATGAATTTTGATAGGTTTAATAACTTCCAGCAACAAACAGACTACATTTAGTCATGAGAAACTGCTATTTCTGGCTCATTTTGGAAACAACATACAAGCCATCAGGTTGCCTTTGCAGATGGATGGTTTTATAGATGAATCAAGAGAAGCAGTTCCTTGTTGCAGAATCAAGTCCAAATGTGGATTGCATCTGACCGAACTTGCCTCTGATTTTTAAAATTGAAGTTATTCCTCAAACCCCACTTTACAAAGGAGGAATTTTCCACTAGCTCAAGCCCAGTGAGTGCAAGTTCCCTGATGCTAAAACTCTACAAACGAGCGAGCTAAGGAGGAGACATTAAACAAATCGCCACAAATGAAAAAAAAAAATTTCTTCGTGTCCTCAATGGAGAATTTGCATGTGACTAAAATTCTGCAAATTTCATGTTTAAATGACACTACTTAAAGAAGTAAGTACAAGGATATCCTTGGTTTCTAAATTGAACAATTATTGGCGGAAATATGAAAAAATAACCTAGTCTACTAAAATGCATGTGATTAAATGGAAAATGCCACCAGATGACCTCACAAGGCGGCACATTTTCTCACTTTTAAAACTATTTTTCCACAATTGAGGATTTTAGAAACAAATTATGAAAAAAACAGCAAACCAGCTCATTAAGCACTCTCAGGTGTGGCAATAAACTTTTTTGGAGCATATTCTCCATTTCTAATCATTTTATTCAGAAAGTTTTCACAAACTTATGTTTTTAATGGAGTTGACAATTCTATAGACCAGCTATTCAACAGGGAATTCTACTTCTGCCTATCAGCAAGTTCAACTTGTTTTCATTAAATTTGTATTTGAATTCGTTTTAAAATTATGGATGGACTGAAATTGCATTTGAGACTGGACTGACCTTGCTATGGCTTGTCCAGCTGGCTCATTGATATCATAATTTGGCATGAGAGAACGGAAAAATGCAGAGAATGCATTGGCATTTTCCATGTTGAGCGTAGGGCGATTTGGTCTATGATAGATGGTAGTTCCTCCTGGGGGAGGTAATGGATCAAAACTGTAAAGTGGCCCGTGACAGTCCTGATTAAAAAGAGAGAAGCAAAAGAAATTAAAAAAGTTCTGAGAGTATGGAGACAGATCAAAATCCTTAAATTATGCCGGGTCATTTTTTTAGAGTCTACACAGGATAAGTTTATGTGCTACTAAAGTGCAACAGAGGATCCGCCAAATTGATTCTTGCATTTACTTTAAGTGCTGACCTGAAAACGGCTGATCTTCTGTCACGCTCTAGAAGTGCATAAACTTATTTGGCAAAAAATCAATAAATACATAACAATACAAGTAAAATCGATTTTTTAGACCACAATATAGGCTTTTAGACAAGGTATGAATTACAACTCATAACATAATTAATTAGGTACAACATAACTTCTCATTAAGATTTTGTTGTGAAAAACTAATCACATTATGGGAAGTCAATCCACTCTTACACAAGATATAAGTCTTCACAATTAATGATGATTAAATGACAAAAATACTGATGGCATCATTAGTAAGATCTAACTTTTGTTCAATATGTGTTGAAACAATTTGTTAATATCTTGTTCAAGAGTTCATTTCCAAACTTCCAGTTGTGTGATTTGTTTTCTACGACAGATTTTGAAGAGAAAACACTTGACTTTCTTTCTGGTTGAGACCTTTTCTAAAGGCCCATTCTAGTTGTGATGAACTTCTCTCCGACAACTGATCTGACAAAATGATAAATGTTCAAGCTCAACTATTTCTGCATGAAATGTTAAGAGATTGATGTATACAACTAACTGGTGTAGCCTTAGGTTTGTTGCCTTCAAAGAGTTGGGACTGACAGATAGAACTCTAAATGAATTGAAATAAACACTTACAGCAGTGACTGATCAAATTTTTGTTACGTTTCTTCAGATGAAAGCAACTGGTAAAGGTAGGTGTTAAGTACTTACCAATAGATTGATGGGTACTTCTTTCAAATCAGACAAGATTAAATGACGCAGAATATTCCGAGGGGTTGCAGCCTTGTACCAAGTTTCTACTTTACTTCGTAAGTCTCCAACTTCTGAGTCTTCTTCATCAACTCTTCCTAGAACTGCATGGGCATTGCTTTCAAGCCATGCTAACAAGTCAGGATCCCGCCAAATGTGATGGCACCGTGTCACATAAAGAGCTTCTAACTGTTTCAGAGATGTGCTGGTCCTGAAAATAAAAATCATAAGTGTGTTACCTGAGCGAGCAGAAATGAAGTAGAGCAGTAATAAAATGAGGGTGGTTTTTTTTGCTAATTCTGAAGCCCTCACAAATGTTACTTCTAGGTAGATTGTTTTGAATTGAATGCCAGAAACTTCATGGATCAATGTTTTAAACTGAAATGAGACTGTTTTGTTCTGCTATCGGAGCCATTTTAAGGCTCATTATATATGATCTTTTATGGCTCTTCTTAGCTTTTTTTAAAAATTGATTTATTAAATTGAGGACATAGTTATCAACAAAAAGTCTTCACATTGGTTACTCAATCCATTTCTTTTGGGGGGGAAAAAAAGGAAAGACTAAAAACATGAAGGGAATTAAAATGGCCACTTTTGAAAATACATCCCCCCTTGAAATGGCTCAAACAAAAAAATATCCTAGAACAAAATACTCTTATTTCAGGCTGAAAAATCCATCTCTTAAGTTTTCACCGTGCGATTTAAGACACCCTACATTTTATATGACTTTTGCTGATGATTTTTTTCTTGCAAAACATTTTTGCTAGCAGATAAGAATGATCTAGAAGATTTAAGATTGCAGGAAATGCTGAAAGGTTACAAAAATGAAACGTCTGCGCAAGGATGCAAAAAGTTCTTGGCTATACCACTTATCAAATAGGCCTCCCGATTAGGAGATCCTTCCTAACAGGTTAAAACTGAGTAATGGTGGCTGCTGCAATTTTGATATTTAGTTTGAAATAATAAAGCGTTGCTCAAGGTACAGAGGTAATCCACCAATTTCTTCAGGTCACTGAGATAACTGAGATTCAGCAGATTACATCGAGTTGTCGCGACAACTTGCCACTCCCTTCAAGTTAATGGGATAAAAAATAAGCTTAAGATTTCTTCAAGCTAACAGAATTATTTTTTCCAATTAATGAGGTTCTTATCTTTCAGTGAAGGGGTGTGTCCATTTCCTTTGAGTTACTGAGGTTTCTGAGTTATCAAGGTTCAAGTCAAACTGAAGGAATCAAGAAACTATAATTGTTTCTTTGAAATTAAAAAAAAAAATTACGTTTGCTGATTGAAGAAGGAGTGACCCATCACTTTTGAATCAGGCTGAATTCCACATTTTTCTAAGAGAGGGAATAGGACACCGGGAAATAGTATTAACGCTCTTTGTAGACATTCATTGGCCTTCTCTACATCTTTACCGCCGGTTAACAGGAAATGAGCGATAGCTGTCCCATAGGAGAAATTAGGAAGCTGAAAAAAGACATATGAGCAAATATTAACAAATTTTCAAAGAACCTTTGAGACGAATCGTACCCAAGAAATTCCATAAGCAGTTGGTAATAATCATTTAGGAGGAAAAACTGCTCATGCATGGACATCAGCCATAGAAAGGCAATGCTGCCTCTTCTATTCAATTTAAATGTCAATTCAAAGTTATTTCTTTTTAACGTGTGATTTCATTCTTACACAGATGCTTACTCTCAAACTCTTTCCCTGTAATGTGTAAAAATCAGAGGATATTGATGACAATGGGTCAGTTGCCCTATTTACAGAATTAGGTTCTGATTATTTTCGATTACAGATAGGCAAAAAATAATTAGGTTTGTTCAAACACTAACTTTTTATGCCCAATATTGACAGATTCACCTTTCAAAAAACGTGGCATATGATGTGATCCATTGTAGTGGGGTTTACCATGGTTTCTTCCACCTTGATTACATCTGTGTTTTAAGTCGAGCAACCAGTGTAAATGTGTGTATTACTCAATGAGGAAATGAAGGTGTAAAAGACCATGGTATGAACTGATGCAGTGGACGACATCTCAAACCACGCTTTGTGAGGGGCAATGTATCTTTTTTTTCCGGATTTTCAAACAATCAAGTCACGATTCTGTGACTTCGACGACTGACCCATTGGCAGTGTGCATCTGAAGATCGAGAACTGAGTGCAAATATTGAATCTTTTTAGTAATTTTAAAATACAATCTTGCTGCTATCTTGGAGAGATGATCCTTTTGGTTACGTTGATAAAACTATCTCAGCTGGTATTTCTGATAGCCATAACTTTGGGCTAAAATATCAAAGAAAATCAAACATGTATAGAACTGGGCCGAGTTGGACAGATCGGCAGCAAGTCGCATTTTGGAAAAAAGAGGTTGGGAGTGGTTTTGAATTTGACAAGTCTTAATTTTTCTCCTGTCGAAAATTCAAAGTCAAGAAAAAATATTTTGTGAAAGTAGTCTTTAGACTTTGTTCTTAACACTGAGTTTTATGGAGGAATACAACTTTGCGGCTCTTTTTCTTGGTTCGAACTTGGTGAAAATTGGGACGTTCCTGTTAGACTCAGTCGAACTTGAAAATCTTAAACATAGCTATTCATGGTGTCAGATACAAAGATGAATAGTTCTCGTCTCCTCAGATCCTTACTGTCAAATTTACAGACCTAACAGTTTCCTGAGGCAACCATGGTCACACTTAGTAGAAAGACACTTCGAACAACTTGTTGCATTTTCCCAAGAAATTTCCTCAAAGCACCTGAAGGTGCACTTTATTTACTTTTTTCTGACTCCAAAATTTATTTAATTCTATGAGTTTGCCCTGATTTTTGTCGGGCCTTTGATCAAATCCTCCACTTGACTTTATTTTCTCACTATTGGGCTATTGAAATTTACCAAGCTCATACTCAGGAACTTGATTAAATTTAATGGGCTTTCTCTTGCATTAGTCTAAAACAGAGAAATATGATTTCATATTATGAACATGACACAAAGGCAAAAAGATTTGAATCATACCTGATTGATGTTACGGGTCACAGTCCATTGGTCTGCCGCTGAAAGAAACCAAGAATATTGCTGCGCTCGAATTGCGTAGAAGTCTACACTAAGGGTGATAGCCAATGGGTCATTCACTGGATCCAAGGAAAGTAAAAACTTACTCAGCTCCAGCGCAGTGCGGTAGCAAGCTCTCTGTCCAACGAGGGTCAAGTGCTTGAAAAGCGCTATGAAAAGGGCCCTGAAAAGAACAAATACAATTAATAAGCATCTTTCAAGGAGGTAAAGGGGAATAATTCTGATCATTTTAGCAATTTAAGTGCTAAACCGTGCCTAACTTAGTGCTGGTCTAACCAAAGATAGCTTCAGAAGCGTCTGCTTGAGTGCAAAAACGTTACCTAAATAAGAGAGATGAAAAGACATTCATTAAAAAAAAAAGAAAAAAAAGAGAAATTCAAGTTCTTGGGGCTTTCATTTTGAATCCTTACGATCTTACTTGTCCAAAAATAGATGTGTATTGTGTACATGGTTGCGGATGCTATTGAAGCAGCAACCAGGAAAAGAAATTGGTGTCAAATATGTTTTGCAGAAGAAGAAGACTGCTTCTTCTGCAAAAAGGCTACTAGATCCTAGTTTTACATTAGCCATTATTGATTAAGTTTACAGAGTAAAGACTTGAAATTTTACCCAAGGATGCTCAAGGGCAGTAACTGAAACCTTTTTTATGAAGGTTTAAAAAATAGTTAGCGGCTTTGAAAATGTGCCGTTCCAAGCAATCAATAGTATTTTCTTCCAAAACTGGGTCTTCCGCTGCATGCTTTTAACCAAATAATGCCTCAGTTACTAACTTATCGTTAATGAAAATTATGAAGTTTAAATAGTTATTTGGCAGATATAATTCGACACACAGCCCATGGTCTTGGCATTTGAAAACATTGAGGTTGTTAATGTGGCACTTACAAGAGACAGGTTCGGAAATTGAAGAGAAAAAGAGCGTATCAGATGTTGTACACTTGAGGTATTCTTACATGCATAAAAACCATCAAATGACCAATAGTGAAACCGCTAATATAAATGCGTTACATCAAGAGACCAACCTGTTTTCTTGTAAATCATACTCAAGACGGGAGCTAGCACTAGTAGATGCAAAAGATGGGTGGAAAAATGATTCCAGAATGAATAAAGCGCGTTCTAAGAATTCAGAGCTCATGGAAAAATCTTCACTGAGTCTGCAAAACTCCGATAGTTGAAGTAGAGCATCAACATGGTACGGATGATTGTCGATTATTTTCTGTGGGGGGGAACACAAAATGAGGACAAATTTCAGTAAAAGTACACAAAATATGCAATAAACTAAAAATTTGAAATTTTCGGAAAAAGGGTGTAAAATCTATGGGTCAGATGGCTCATCCATTTACAGCAATAACATAATAGCTCAAGAACTTGGGGAATAGTTGAAGTTCATTGTTTAATTTCTTCAGATACGAATGTATCATTGTAGGAGAAAAGCAAACTGATTTCAAGCAATTGGTCCTGTGACTTCTTCCTAGGACCTGAATTTTGTTCCCTGCAGTGAAAATGATTTGTCCTGCGATCTTGGTGTGGTCTATCTGTCATACCATGTATCGCATTGATTAGATAAAAAATCTCAGCAGATTCCGACTTTCAAGCCAAAAAAGGTTGACAGCCTCTGCACATAACGATAGTGTAAATCGGCAATCTTATAACTCAGTTTGCGACGTCACAAACTTCCTGTCATACTTTATTTTTTAAACAGAAAACTACTCAACAGCAATTCTTTAAAACTGCCATGATTTTTCTTCTCTGTGCGAAGAAAATTCTGCAAAAACTTCAAGGAATGTCATTTGTACTCCTTTAAAAAAATAACAAAGAGGCGGAGATTTTCAGGCACCGCAAATGAGTTATAGGACTGCCAACTTACACTATCGATAAGCCTAAAAAATAATTCTCAGTAAAAAAAATTGCAAAATTCAAAGAGATGGAAACAGAGTTTTTCTGGAAAAAAACGTAACATTTGATATATTAACACTTGTATCAAATGCAATGTTTTTTCCAAGGATAATCCTTCTTCCGTTTCTCTGAATTTAACAATTATGTCAAATGATTTACACCCAAATAGAAAAATTCAAGTCAATGGGTTTTTTTTAGAACTACCTGATGCTATTACAGTGATGACAAGCAGAAAATAATATACATTTTTCAACTAGAGAAAATTGCTATACTTACTACAATATTATCAGGGTTTCCACTATCAACAGCATCCAAGAACTTCATCTGAACTTGTTGATACTGAGGATGATGAATGTACTGATAAACGTTGATTCCATTGCTGCTTGAAACCAGTTTCATTTCAATACCTATCAATCAGAGATTAAATTGAGAAAGATCTTACGAAAGTGATAGATTGAGATGCACCACAGGAAAAAGGGACTTCCAATGAAAAAAATCAAAATTGAGATAACTATACTTTTGTATTGCAAGGTTAGTTCTTAATTATTTGTTTTATTTGTTTTATAGCTTTCTAACAAGCTATTATTGAGCTCATTTGGTCAAAAATTGACATTTTTTAGCAACTTTTTGCGACAGGTAAAAAAAGTTTGAACTGATTCCTTCTCAGTCAGTCGCATGCTCATTTTCATGTTCCAAGTTTTATTTTTAGCTTTTGTTCGAGTTGAGAATGGGCATGCAACTAATTAGAGGTTCCTTGGCTGTGTTTTTTGCCATTTTTATGTTTTACCCACTTACTAAGTGAATTCCTTCGTTATAGAAATGTATGAAACAAATTTTTTTCTGAAACAAGTGATTATTTAGATACCTATTATTAAAGTTACCTGGTTTGCCAATTGGAGGCCAATTATTCTTTGGTGTAACAAACCATGTTGTTTTCATGTGACCACGAACCCTGCCTCTCTTCTTCCTGAAATTAGATTTGCAAAGTTTTTTAAATACACTTAACATGTTTTACACGTAAATAATTAATTATGAATTTGGCAGAGAGGAGTTGTTTTGTTCCATTTTACACTCTCCTTATAATTTATACCATTCATTTATTTGTACCGATACGTTGTGCATCCAGTGCATCCAGTACAGTTTTTGTAAAATTACCCTTCAGTGTTTGAAAAAATTTGAGTTCTTTGCGCAATACAACTTAATATTATTAATTAGAAAACTTAACAAAACAAAGAATAAAACTTACATTTCAGTTTGCTGGACGATCTTTGAACCAAAAATTCGTTTTAACTCGTTATTGGGGTTAAGATTGCGCTGCTCTATGGAAAGAATATCTTTGCTTCTGCATACAACTACCTTGGGATCAGAGAATGATGGCTCTATTTCACCAAGCATTTCATTGACTTCTCTTACAGATCTTTCCACTTCATCCTGCAAGAAAAAAAAAGGGGGAGGGGGGGGGAGAACACATTAGTGAAACACTAAAAAATAGACTAAATATCACAGGAAAACTTAAAATGAGTCAAAATTTTGTATAAGACGGGACTTTATATCAAAACCTTACTCACTTCTGTACAATACGTCATTGTTAGGGCAATACTTCTCAAAAAAGTGACTTTTGTAGAGAGACTAACTACAGAACAAGCATAACGCTGTGTAAGTAACAGAACTCACAATGGAAAACTTGTTGAAATTCTGCAACACAGCTCAATATTAGTTATGTATAAAATGAACCTGTAACCTTCCTTGTCTAGCCTTATCTTCCTTCTTATATGCTGGGTAGGGTGAAAAGTAATGTGTTGAAACATTTAAAAAAAAAAAAAAAAATCAAGCAATTCTGGGGCCTTAAAATAATGTTTAAATTAAATAAATTTTAAAGCCCCAGTTTTAATGTAAATATTTACAATCAAACTAGAGACTTCTTTTTCAAGTTTGGTGGCAGGTATTTATTTATGTTGTCTCAGGTAGAATGCTTTTTAAAATACTTGGAAAAAAATGTGATGGGTACTGATATTTTTTAGGAGTTTGAAAATTGTACGTACCTAGTAAGGCTTGTGACTAAGTTGTAAATAGTCAGAATTCAAGAATTTTAGGTACGTAAAAAGTTCATGATCAAAGAGGTGAAGAAAGGTGATTTGTACTTTTTATGTATTTTTCTTGTAAAATATACTACATAGGTAATTCATTTTTGGTCTATTTAACTACTTTTATACAAGTTTTTTACAATATTTTGTTTTGTAAATTTTATAGTATGTACTATTAAGGGTGTGCCTACTTGTGCCTTTTTTAATTGAGACACTACACCATCATTTTCTTTTCAAGAAATCTGACTAATAACTGAAATTCGTAACTGCACAGGCAACTTTCTTTTTTAAGGAGAGTTCTCTTTCTAAAACGTGTAAACCTTACCTCTGCATTATCCTCACTACTCCTTGCGTTTGCAGGGACTCGGTGAGCTTTCCTTTTCTTTTTCTTTTTCTTTTTCCTTGAAATTTCCTTGGTTTCAACTTGTCCCAGATCATTGTTCGTCAAAGAGCTGGTTGTTTCATGATCATCATCCTCCTTCACTTCCGATTCTGAGTGGGACTGCTCATTTAACTTTAAAAACAAAAAGAAATGTTAAGTAACCAGATACACAATTATTGCAACTGACATATTACAATGTCACTTCTTTATTTTGCAATTATTTAATTTGAAAAAGTTTGTGTTCTGTTGATTTGGTGCGGATGAATCAGAAACAGCCGAAACAGATGATTTCGTTTCATATTTTCATGCATACTACCATTCTATTAGAGTTAATGCTAAATACTTGGTTGGTCGACTTCTGACAAAGAATTGTCATTTACTACAATGATGATGAGAAAGTCTCTTTTTGAAAAGCAATGAATCTTTGTTTTTTGGCTAAGTAAGTTGCATGAAAGAACCCTGCAAATAAAACCAAGGGATCCAAATGGTGGTATTATCTGGTCTGATGTTCTTTGGGACCCATTTGAGCACAAGAGGCTTCAAAATTGAAGTATCAGTGTGCAAATTGTATGGGAAGCAGGGCTGAATATTACATTTTTAGCAGATTGTAGAGGAATAAGCGGATGCAACATCAGACTGGTGATTGAGGAAAGTTTCTTTTCAATCATTGGCCGGGAAGATGAAACTGACAAAAAGAACCAACTTTCGAACAGATGATGAGCATGCGACACAGTGTCAATTGTATTAAACGCTTTCAAACAAAGACTCAGTAGATATCTGACCCAGCAGTAATGGCATGATTTCTTCGGAGAATGCTAGAAAAAGGCTGAAAAGCTTTGTTTTTCTTATACCTACTTGACCAGTTGAAAGTTTCATGTATAAAACATGTTACACTCGACGCCAAATCCCTTGGTTTCAAGTAAGGGGTATTTCATATCTCAGCTCAGTATGCCTTATTATTTCCTTCACAACTGAATTGCTTGTGAAAAAAATTGGCCCTGACACTTACTTTGGAAGTATCAGAAACCAGTTTCATTTCAGTTGAGCTTAAAACTAGAAATGAATCTCTCATGGTTATGGGTATGAATCTCTCTACGGTCATGGTTCGACAGTACTAGTGGTCAACATAAGTTAGAGCCCATTTCAGATAACTAGTCCTTTATCGCTGTATGCACGGAATAAGAAATTCCTTACTACCTACATGCATATAGCTAAAAGGGACAAGTTGTCTGAAACAGGCTCTAATTACTTGTAATAGGTAAAAGAGGTGACGATCATCAGGCCTGATATAATAACCTAAAAGAAGAGAAAGAACCATCCCTTCTTCTAATTATATTGATAGTGTGGATGAATGGTCACCACAGTTTAAATGTATCCTGATAGAAGAATACTTATGACACAGAATGTCTTCAAATAAAAATAGTACCTGTTGATCAATCAATCCTTCAAGAAATATTTTGGTACAGGAATTTTCTTGGATAGAACATGATTGCAGACAATTGAGCAGGACTTAATGAAATTAAAACTCTATAAATGACAAAATAAGAACGCCAATACGAATGCAGTTACAATTAAGTGTGAATGAAGTAAGAGACAACTAGTATATAGTTTAAGGTACTTCTACAACATCAAAGCAGTCTGCTGCTCACAGTCTATGCGTATCTCCAAAACTTAGCGTATTACATTGAACTGCTACCATGTTATTGATGCTACAAGAGCATGCTCTCTAGTACGCATTCTTTCAAAGACATTAAACGCATCTTGGTTCCTGCTAAAGACAGATGGAAAGCATACACGAGGTGACATGATTACAGTGATTCTGATAAAACTTTGCATAAGAGCATTCTCCTTGGAGGGATTACACAGATGGCGAAAGAAAAAATCTACGCCGCAAGAAAACTCACCACATCATAGCGGTTAAGATTCAGCTGCTTTTTCCTTGCCCCACTTGAATGGGAGAGATCACCTTCAGCATCACTTCCATCTTCAGGTAAGAATGTGATATCTTTCTCACCCTGCAGCCCTAGTTTCTTGAGGACTCTTGAAGACATAGTTTACTTTACAAGATGGGAACAACACAAATCATCATACTACAAATGACAAGGTGTTGTCTACGCAAGAGGTGAGGATAAACACAAACACAATGATAATGAAGTAGTCATCTGCACACGTTTTTAGCTGAGAGAACAGTCTATAAGAACAAACCACGACGGCAAGTTATCACTTCCCAGACAGACAGGAAAAACTAATTTTCATTATTAGAAATATGTAGCTACAAGGGAGAGATATTTTTAGACATCACACATGGTACTTCAGCACAGTCATAAGATCTGGATTCTGGAGATAACAACATGGAAGGATAAATGACTGCACTACGAGAATAAATAAAAAAAAATACAAATACATTATCAGCATGCATCTGAGCCATGGGGATGCCAGATGATGAGGGATGAGTTTGAGGATTTTTGCGCTCAGCAGAGATGTTTTCAGGAGCATTGGGGGAACTAGTTAGGAGGAGGGGGGAGAAATATTACCCTCTCCTGACTTCAAGAAATATGAGGGCTTTTGCTAAGTTAGCTGTGTTGCTAGACTTTCATTGTGGAATTTGTAATTCTACCAAAAATATTTCCATGTGAAGATGAACCATCAAGCTAAAAATTTAACTCAGCATTCGCACAAATTTATAAATTTTTTTTGTGGCACAATGGTACAACTTCTGGGAAACATCCTGTTAAAGGTAACGAGGCACTTAGCATATTTCTTGAAAAATTTGCTAAAAAAATATCTTTGCACATTTCTGCTTTTGATAACTTATACCTACAAAAGTACATAACGATCCAAAAAGTGGTGAATTTTACCAGTCAGGCATCAAGGGGTGAAATATGGGAGCATAAATATAGCATTAGGTACCTAAGATGACATTTGAATCAGTGAGTTCGAAAATACACCAACTCGGAAAAAAAAATTTTCAGGAAACACCTAAAACTTCGCAGCGGGCGAAGAAGTTAGTTTAAGAAAAACTTTTTTGGTGCCAAAGGACGCAAGAAGTACTCTAGAGACTTTAACGCACCAAGTTTCAGATACTGATTTTTCATAGTCTGCCCTGAAAAATTTATATTTTTTGACCTGAATAACGCTTGCATATTTATATAACTTGTTGGCACAAGGTATACTGAACCGAAAAAATAAAACCGCATCGGATAGTCGCCCGTTTCCCTTGATCGGCCAAAAATTGGTATTTCCAATGAAATTCTTCGATTCTTCCCTTTTCCCGTCGCCGCGCCGTTTCGAGCACTTCCGATTGCAATTTCGAAATATCCTTTTGCGTGCAGATGCTTCTACTTATCCATAAGTGTTACTAAACCGTAAAAAAGTGAAAATCGAAAAAAACCCGTGTTGGAGTGTTTCCGAACTCACTGATTCATTCATGCAGCTGATAGTTGATAAAAACGATGTGTTGAAACGTAAAATCGAAAATCCCGGGGAGGCAAAAATTGAAAAATGCTAACTGTTGAACACGTAACACGTTGCACAGTTTTAGTCCTTTTCATGCAGTTAACTAAAATAAAATACCTCATAAAATATTGCTTCTAATGATTATTTTTAAATGTTTGGACATAAAAACCAGGGAGATATAGAAAATAAAATTTAGTCATGAATTTAGATGACCACGTTTGTGTACATAATGGGAATTCGGATTTATATCTCCGATGTACATGATGTGAAAGATATTTCCCGCCATTCAAGCTGAGCTTCAAATCTGCGCTAAATGCAAGAAGGCGCGCTCTCTCTGGTAGGTTTCAAGTGTGTGTCGAAGACGTTTAACTACATATCACTTAACTAAAAAACCATGACACAAAATCTATTAACATATGTCTGACAGTTATATCTTTTTAGTTTGCTTTTCTTACATGTTCAAATTAGCCTGCTGGCCAACGACCACGTTCCTCTTTGTACAGGTAGGTATTCTCTGTTGAAGGGTCCCATAAAAAAGTTTTTTTCTCACTTATTCATTTATTTATCAAATCTTTCGGCAGATTATTTTCAGTCCTTTTAATTTTAATTTTACTCTATAGCATCAACAGAGAGTTCCCTTTTGCCTGCGTCTTTAGATATGCTCACTTAATGCATTCCCATGTCGATGGTGAAAGTGCAGAAGGGCGTACCTCAATTTTGGACAGTTTTGAGTTAGCTGCATAAACGTGTTGTTGAAGATGTCTATCTGCCATTAAGAGACTATAATCTAAAAAAATCGGGAAGTCACCTAAAACCGTAGAGCTTTTTTTGTGTATCCTGGGCTTATGTAAAGTTTCATGAGGGTGTATAAAGGTACCAGTCATAGAATAAAATGTAGACACATGCTGAGAGAAGATCAAATTTAATGGAGCTTCAAACATAATTATTTTACATCAACTGTAATATGTGACAGTGAAAGGCCAAAATGGATGCATTAAATACACCACCACACTGCTGTACTAGGAGAAAACGCTGTGCGACATTTAAATATTGCCAGATTTGATCCTATAAATTATTTATTTTTTGGGCGAGGGATGAATATTTTTTCTTAAAATTTTCCGAGAATTTAGATAAAGTTGCAAATAAAATTCTCTGAATTTTTTTTTTTTTTTTTTGGGCTAAGTCTAAAATTCTTGAAAATTTGGAGGAAAAATATTCAAAAGCTTCCCTTAGAACTAGTAATTCATCAATTGAAACTAAGCAATGTCAGAGAGATAATGAGTCATACACTGTTCTTCCTTAGCAAGGCAGTATAAATTGATGGTGAAACTTCAAAACCGCGTATCTTGGTTTGCAGCTCTGGAGACTTCCTGTCATACTTTACTTTTTAACTGAAGAGCTACTCAACATCAATTTTGAAAAACTTGTGTAATTTTTGGAAAAATTTCAAGAAATTATGATTATTTGTACTCCTTCAAAAAATAAAATGAGAGTAGAGACTTTTAAACACTGATAACAAGGTACGTGGTTTGAGAATTTCAACGTCGATGTGTGACTGTCCAAGTGTCCATGGGGGAAAAAGACCTTGGTCTGAATTAAGTTTAATTGAGGTAATTAAACCAGAGGAATAGAGAGGTTTTTAAGAAACATTCAAATATTAATCCTAAGTGGAACTGTGGTGGTTTGTGACATACAGTTCAAATACCCTAATTTTGAAAAAAATCTTTTTGAAATTCTGATCTGCTGTGCTCAGGGTACAAAATTGCAAGGGATATAAAACAATTTTACCATCTATATTGCCACAAAAATGAGTTAAATTGCTTACAACTTACTGCTTGGGATGCTTACAAGAGTTTTCTTTTGAAAACTCCAAATCTGATTTTTTCATCCAACTAGACAAAACATGCATGTCGCAAAATTTTGCTTTTTGCCTGAGGAAAGTTGTACATTATGATAAAGTTGAGAACAAAAGGACATTAAGAAACAGAAAAAATAGAGTTGAAAATAATGATGAGAGAATTCCAAGGTGGTCCCCAACTTAGTATTCAGAGTATTGTTTCATGTATTGAGATTAATATTCGAAAACTATAAACAATAATTTATCTACATCACAGCCATAGTCAATACTTAAATTAGATGGCAGAGAAAATTCAGTGCACCAAAAATTTGACTTGGTTTTTCAAAAGTCAGAGCAACAATGTTTCCAAAGAAAGGAAAAATTGTTCAGCCAAACATGGTAAGATTGGATGGATGGTACTGATTTTGAGTAAAGTGAAACATGAATCACAGTGTAAAATAATATTAAATTTGCCGGAGTTTACAGCTAAAATATGAAAAAATTTTGAAAAATAATACACAGCTAGGAACAAATAAACAACTTAGGAGTTATGAGTACGCATGCAACTTAGCTAGATGCTTAGATAAAGAAACTGCTAGTGCAAATCCCCTACCACAGACTTCACACCGGTACTTTTTGTTTTGCTGATGCAAGCGCTCATGTCGTCTATAGGAAGAACTTTCAGCGAAAGCACGACCGCAAACATTGCAGACAAAAGGTCTCTCTCCTGAGTGAACTCGACGATGATTCTGAACATGTGACTTTGTAAAAAATCGCTTATGACAAACGTCACATTGATACGGTCGATCTGAGGAGTGAATGCGTTTGTGGGAAATTAAGAGTGAATTTGACTCGAAACTTTCCTTGCAAACACTACAAATGTGCTGAGTTTTATGTAGTCCATCATGCCTCTTAAGCTCCTTCATTTCTCTAAATTCTTGTCTTTGGTTGACATCACAAGAGTACCTACTACTAACTTCATGGGACTCTTGATGGTTGAGAAAAACTTGCTCATTAGAGAAATAAATATTGCAAACTTGACAAACTAGGGGTTGCGGGTTTTTCTCTACAAAATTATTTACGGTTGAGCATGCAGATTTGGAAAACTTTTTTCCACAATTTAGTAAGTCTGCCTGTGTTTGGTGACACTTGTGACTCATTAACAATGTAATGTTAGAGAAATCTCTTAAACACGTCAGACAATGAAACCTTTGATTTGGAGTAAGGAGTTCTGGTTTTGATTTCAAATCCATATTGTCCAGTCTTGAGACAGTCTTTTTGACAGGGAATCTTTTGCTGCCCCACTTCTCTTCCGTATTTGTGGCAGCATCCTTGATTTTCGGTTCGACCACAACCAGTGAGAGAAAATCATTTGAATGAACCTGCGAGTTTTGGGTAAGGTTCTCCATTGAGATATGCGGAGCTTCCAAAGTTGGGTGATCATTTTGAAGAGGCAGTGGCTGCATGATATTACTGACAAATGTAACGTCTGTTGTTTCACAGGACACAGATCTCTCCCTGAAAAATCACATTGCATGAAATGAAGGTCAATAAAGCGGATAAAGAAAAATGGTCCTGCTTGAATAAATAGTAGGTAGCAGTGAGTGGTTTCTGACTAAATGAATTAATTAAAAGTTGACCTTGAAAAAGCTTTAGAGTTTAAATTGTTGCAAATAAGGATGTAGATTGAAAATTAACACATTGGGACGAGTTTCATTACCCCTTGATAATTGTAATAGCAACAAATGGAGAGCCCCAAGAGGCTCTTGGAAATTGTATCAATCACCGAAGTGCGAAACCTTATACCTCCTTTTATGACAGTGCAGCCTTCTTCTCATACTTAATTTTTTCTTTGGAAAGCTAGTCAATGAAATTCCTTGAAATTTTTTCCATTTTCTTCTCTATTAGCAGAATATTTTGCATACAGTTCAATCGGTAAAGTTGGCTTGTTTCTCTTCGGAAAAATAAAATAAGAGCTGAAATTACGAGACGGTTGAGTGATGCTTGTAATCATGCAAAACTAGTGATACTAGAAAATATGAAGGTACTTAAGTACGCTAATTCTTGAATATTAGCAAAATTTTTGAGGTATTTGTACGGAAAATAGGGTATTAGAATTGGCGAGAAGAGACTACTTACCCGACTGGAATCTGAAGCATTCTATCATTTTGCTGTTGAATAACAGTAGATGGCTGAGATGTGTAGATAATCGAGGTTTGTTGAACTGATGGTGTGAACCATTGCGCAACCTCCTGAGGAAAGATGCGCGGGTCTACAATTTGCTGCTCATGCTCCTGCATTTTTACAAGCATTCCAGCATGAAAGATCAATCTAAAACAGCTGAAGATAATTTTGTTCCAGATTAGATATTGGTAGCGTAGGTAGAGGGTGAAATTATCCTAAAAATCTCTAAATTAGGGGTGTACTAACAGAGTTATCAAAGACTTATGAAAGACTTTGTTTATCTTTTCCATACTGATTTCCTTGAGACATCTAAGTCTATAAAATTAGTTTGCTAGTCTTGGTAGAGTCCATGCCAAATAAATTATCGCACTTCTAGACTGCAACAGGAGATCGCTTGGTTTCACTTCTACATATATCGACGGTGAAACTACCAAACCACGTATCTCGATTGCGGTGTTTAAAAATCTACGCTCGCATTTTATTTTTCTGAAGTAGACCAATTCAATATCATTCCTTGAAATTTTCACAGAATTTTCTCCGCATGAAGAGGAAAAATCACAGAAATTTTCAAGACTGGACGTTAAGTAGTTTTTTATTTAAAAAATAAAGTATGACAGGAAGTCTGTGACGTCGCAAACCGAGATACGTGGTTTGGTACTATCACCGTCGATATGCAAGATGGCAGATTTTCTGTCACAGTCTAGAAGTGCGTAAACTTATTTAACGTAGACTCCAGGAGAGAAGAGGGAAGACGATAAACACACCCTTTTCTGAAGGCTCTGCCTGGAGTTTTCGTTAGTGCGTGATATTACTTGGTTGCGTTGGCGTTAGACCATCATTAAGAAACCATTAAATGTAGTTAAGACTTACTTTTGAGCATCCTGCAACAGTTAAAAGTGCTTTAAAGGCACATGGTGGCACAATGAGGACAATTAAACATGGTATGTCACCAAGGTTAAATGCGGTTGAAAAATAAAATAGAATTGTGTCAACATCAAAAGTTATGAGTGCTTCGCTCCAGTTCAAATAATACTTAAAGTTAAAAGCAATACTTTTCTGGGCACATAATTTTTATCACAAAATTTCAATTTTAGATGGGTAAATTTTTTTTTTTTTTTTAAACTTCAAGCACAGAATATATAGGCTTCACCAACAGAAGGTTCACTCCCGTAAACTCCAATGTATCACTGTTTGTACTTTCCGGCTGTCTGCATTGTTGTCAAATGAGTGCAAGATTGCCAACAATTACAATAAAGTGAACGGCGGTTTATTTGAATTGACGCTTCTCAAATGGGAAATCGAATCGAGTTTTGTCGAGTTTAATTATACGCAACGATAATAATTTTAATGAATCAATTGATTTTACTCTCATTAAAATTAATCCATGAAAAAGATTCAACGTGTGTTCATTAATATGGGCTGATTGTGAAATGATCAGATGAAATGATGACTTAAGGTGATTCGTCAAGCTCAAAAGAAGTGGTCGAACTGGCATGCGATATATCGCATCTTTTAGGTCAAAAATCTCGGCAGATTTTGAATTTTCAGTAAAGAAAAGGACGATAGCCCCGGCGCATGAGCCTAAAGAATCATTCTAAACCCAAAAATCGGCAAAATTCAGAGAAATGAAAGCAGGATAGTGTTTGGAAAAAAACCTCGCATTCGATTCAGCTATCGATTTCGGTATCGAATGCGAGGTTTTTTTCCAAACACTATCCTGTTTTCATTTCTCTGAATTTTGCCGATTTTTGGGTTTAGAATGATTCTTCAGGCTCATGCGCAGGGGCTATCGTCCTTTTTTTTGCTGAAAATTCAAAATCTGCCGAGATTTTTTACCTAAAAGATGCGATATATCGCATGCCAGTTCGACCACGTCACTTGAGCTTGACGAATCACCTTAATGAATTTAAAGCATGTGTACCAGATTTCAAATTCTTTCATATTTCCTATCTTCAATTATCTTTTTAACTCGAAAATTGTTACTTGGACGTTGTTACAAAGCACTATGTTTAATCTTCATGACTATTCATAACAAGTTTGAATGAACACTGATGCTCATTTTACCAAAATCAAAGTAGAAGGTACCAAAGGAAACTAAAAAAGCCCTGAAATTGTTAAATTTGTGCATTTCACCCATCAACGTTTCAAGGGTATCGGTAGTCACCTGATTTTAGAAGCAAACAGTGCTTGATGGCATAAGGAGAGTTAGAATACTCCGCCAAAAATTAGCTTACTCTCAATTTTCTCTCTATTAGATCAGGTAGATCTATCTGAAACCTTCGAAACCTTAGAGACAGGTAGGTACTATTATTGAATTCTCCTCAGGATCTGATATTTCTAAGTACATACTTGCCGTTTAGAATTGAAGGAGTAAAGTTGATGTTTTGGAAAAAGAAGTACTTAGGAGAGTGGCGTAAATAAATGATACTCCAAAGGCATTGCTTTTAATGGAAAGTAATTTAATTCTGAATGGAAAAAAATGTACAAACATTTGACTGAATTCTGAACACAAGTAGGTAACAAGAATCAGCATTCTCCTTATCAAAACTAAATTTCAAATGTTACGTCATTCTACTAAGCGGAGAAATGGTATGTTGCTGATGATGGTATCTTGCGGTAGCGTAGAAGTATGGGTTTCATAACCAAGGATGGATTCAGAGGATGGCCCTAGTTCTATGCCGATCTCTCCATTCTGCTGTGAAGATCCACAGCTTGCAGCATCAATAGAACTCGGTGGCTCAATGGTTGCAATCAGTGAAGTGGCAGATTTATCCGTGGATGTGACATGAGGTACAGCAGCTCTACGCAGTGTTCGTCGCACATTGTCCGAAAAGTCTGCTTCGGTAAAATGACTTGAGCAAACAACTCTCGACTTTTTGTACAGGGCCAGTAGATCAGATTCAGACTCCCAGTTACTTTGTGGGTAAAGCCAACTTGCCCACTGACGGCATCTGCAACAAAGGAAAGTACACAAGGATTAGTAACGATATGAAAGGTGTAAAAACTGAAAACTTATGATCAAAATTAGAGATCTGGGTTCTATCTAGCATGAAAGGAGTAGTTTGTGGAGGCTACTTGTAATATTGTCAGAAGTAAAGGGAATTTTGCAATAATGTATGTTAATTTACTTACTACGGGTTTTAAATGCTGTGGGTCCCTTTTGAACATGACCCAGTTCAAGAAAAGAAATAAGTTTGAAATAAGGAATAAGGTATGAAAGTTTGGGGCACAAGCTATTCATTCTAGAGAACAAGGGAGGCAGAAAGGACAGGTTATACAAGACGAAACTACATAAGCTGATGAATATTAATTTGTGCTTCGCACTGTTGCAATTTCTCCATCACGCCCTCTCAAAAATTAGAATTGAAAAGGAAACAATTCTGTAGCAGTGCATATTTTTATGATTCGGGCGCAGCAGTTATGAAGAAAATCAGCTGATATAAGGCGTATTAATTTTTCCTCTCACGGCATTGCCATATTTCGCCTCCCCAGAAATTAATTCCATTGTGAAAAGATGCTAACTGGGAAAACATGCAGGTCCAACATTTTTAGCTACAGATGAGAAAAACCTCACCAGACCTCATTTTAAAACAAACTGTACAAAGCAATTTTTATACTAGAATTCTCTCTACAAAGTTTGACTAGAATTTTGTCTGGAACTCCAGATTTGAATCTTGCTAAAGTCTGAGTCCCAGTCTCACAATGAGTTCCTTGGATTTGCAAACCGACACAGATCTAGTTAACAAATCAGCCACTTGATTAATTACCTTAAGGAAAAGATTTAAAATCAATTGCTCCCTTTATTTAAAAGAAATAAGTGATGAAAGTTCAGGTCCGAAGCGATTTAATTTAGAGAACAAAAGAGGCAGAAGAGACAGCTTATATGCAAGACGAAACTACATCAGCTGATGAATATCAATTCTTGCTTTGCATTGTTGCTAATTCTCCAATGCTAATAGCAGCCTTGTTTGAAAAAAAAGGTATCACATTTTTAAAAGAAGCAACAACCTCAATGTCTGCTGGTTCGCAAGCAATTTGTACAACTAATATTTACTAAATGACAGGAGAAAGCTTACTTTTCCGTATTGGCTCCTCCTGGTTTAGGAATTCGATGGAAAGACCGGAATGATTTACTGCTGCTATGTCCACACTTGGCGCAGGCCCTTCGTTGCTTTGCAGTTAACATCGTTGGCTACGCCTGAAAGAAGAAAAATTGAAAGATTAACTTTAATGAAATACTGCATAGATAAGTACAAATGCTGAATTTAATAACTTTACAGGGTCATTCTGGGATGGGAGGTAGGATAGTAACCCTAATGCAAATCTGCTGGAAGAGCTGAGTAGAGGGATTTCATACAGGTAGCTATTAAAGTGGCTATTTACAGGTTTTACAACCTGCTATTTAGGCTGAAAAATTTACAAATTTTTTGACCGGTAGGATACTTACAGTGTTGGGCACTGAGTCCATGTAAAACAGTGTCACAAAATGTAGAAGTATTTATCTGAAGGACAAGCCTTGGATGCAATTGTGTGTCCAGGGCTTTCCACGTGAGATTACAAATCCACCAAGCTCCCAATAATTAACGTTTAAAGTAGGCAGAATGACTGCTTCTTAAATGTAAGTACAAGTTTCATTGAAGTTGCTTGTACTTAGTTGAATTTATCTGCTAAGATCAAGGACCAAAATATTCTATTTTTTTGTTGTGTACTGCAGAAAATGTTGCATACAAACTGTGACACACTTACCGTAAGTCTTCACTTTCCTAGAGAGCTGCTAGTAGATAGGGATATTACTTTACATTCTGGCAAGTTGACTTAGTGCTGCCTGCCTCTTTGTAGCCATCTGAAAACATTAATTAGGTACAAATTAGTATCTCTTTTGACATGATTCCTATTCTGAACTTAAAGTTTCATCTACATTATTAATCACAGTTGCATAGTAGGATGCGATCATAAAGACTGATAAGGAACAACTTTGAGGCATCAGTGGTGACTTTCAACCACCAGAGAAAATAAGTACCTACAGGGCTTGTGCAAGCCATGCGGTGATACACTGGTCCCTTCATAATGAACCCTTAATTCACTAGAGAGAGTCAATTACATCTGGAAAGGTTGAGAGTGATTGACATTTCCCAGGTTAAATTGCCAGAATCTTTGTCAGTCAGATGAGGGCTGGATGCTTCATTAATGCATTTCATTCATATTATTTCCTTGTTGAAAAGATTACTAGCCACAAATACTGACAAACTTTGGGAAAGATTGACCTTCAATATGTCAGTCTATTGGAAGGGTCACCTTAAAATATTGTAGATCCAAAAGATTGAAGGGGATTGGCTTTAAAATGAAGCAGCACAGCTACTTACCTATCAGCAATGCACAAAACCATCATTGCCAGGAGCATCATTTCATCAGATAAATTAGTTGTTTAACAGTAGCTGGTTAAGTAATGGATCATTAAGGTGATTCGTCAAGCTCAAGTGGCGTGGTCGGACTGGCATGCGATATATCTCATTGATTAGGTCAAAAGTCTCGGCAGATTTGGAATTTTTAGCCAAAAAAAGGATGAAAACCCCCGCACATTAGCCTAATGAATCATGCTAAACCTAAAAATTGGCAAAATTCAGAGAAAGAAGGCAGAATAGTGTTCGGAAAAAAAACCTCGCATTCAATTCAGCTACCGATTTCTGTGTCAAATGCAATGTTTTTTTCCAAACTCTATCCTGCTTTCATTTCTCTGAATTCTGTCGATTTTTGGGTTTAGAATGATTCTTTAGGCTAACGTGCAGAGGCTTACGTCCGTTTTTGTGCTAAAAATTCCAAATCTGCCGAGATTTTTAACCTGATCGATGCAATATAACGCATGCCAGTTCTGGCACGTCACTTGAGCTTGACGAATCATCTTAAGGTTAAAAAACCCATTTGGGAGTGTATTCATCCACTGACAATAGCGTAAGGTTTTTCAGGAACCAAGTTTGAGGAAAATTAATAACATGGTAATCAAATTTAGGTAACACATACCTTAGGGCTTCTCCTCGTCGCAAGAGATACTGGCCCAAAAACGAACTACATCACTTCACATTTTAGGATAACCAACTTAACCACCAAGACAACAGATGAAGAAAACATAACAGCAACTTGAAATTAGAAATTATCAAAATCATACAACAAAAGAAAAGTTTCGCGTTAATAATTAAACTGTTCGTTCGTCATTTTCAAAAATCCTCATGCTCATTCTCCCAGCACGCACGAGGGAGGACAAAGTCAGCAGATTTAGGTTAGGTTCTCAATGTAAACATTACTTTCTGGGTGTGTTCTTCTTCTTCGACCGAGATACGCTGGGAGTGAGCCTTCTGTTGGTGAAGCCTATATATTCTGTGCCTTCAAGCACGACATTGTTTACTTCGAGAGAGGAACAAAGATTATAGCTCTCAGAAAGGAAAATTCCTAAGATTACACTTTCGGAAACAGTTCAGAAACCAGTGATCATAAACTTGGATTTCACCGTTCATTTGGTAGTTATTTTTCCACAAAAATTTTCCTTTTCAAAATTCCACGATTATCATTCAGCATGAACCACTTTTTAAGTTTAAATATGGTTTAAATAAACATCACTGAGATAGCACGAAATGCGACATGGCAACTCAGAACTTTGCAATTTTCCACGTTGCCCTTCCTTGCAGAAAATACTCACCATAAAATCATCCTATTCCGAATATTCCGATTGGATCTGTACAGCGACGAACAATTTTTGAAAGAGGTTAATTATCCTTTGGACAAATACTTGTAATTATGGCTAATCATCTACTCAGAAAAATCGTAAGTTACCGCTTATTACTCAGTTTTAATTAGCACTCATCGTTTAATCCCGTAGCTTCCCTCAAAAGCCGACTCCTGAGTTGATAAATGCAAGTTTTCTAAGTTGACCTTAACCTCTTTCATCAGGCTTAATCTTACAGTTTATCGGGATTAATTCTTGCTTATACTGTTTAATCGGCTGCTGTTGCCACAATTTTCATCTTAGTTCATGTTTTGAACGTTTCTGGTTGAATAACACTGTACCAGGATTCAAAATTTTTCATTCCGGCTGCGGTCTTCCAACTTCGATAAGCGTAGCACTGCTCTTGATAGCAGCCCCTCCAGCGAACTGGTTACATACTATTTTACGTGATTACCTTCCTAAAAAGAAGAAGCGTCTTCTGCTTGAGCTGCACGCTCAGCAAATTATGGGTTACTATTGCGACAATCTTTAAGCACATTCAATTTCGCTTCCCATAGAGTAGGAAAGACTATTCCGAGTTTTTGAGAAGGCGAGCCAGTTTGATGGCTGAAATTGACCATGCCGTTCACCACTTAATCAAATTTTTGTGATTGTTGAAAATTATAACTGATTTCTATAGGGTTAACTGAGATTCACCTTTGTCTCTACTAGATCAATCCCTAACCATTTGGAATTTCTTACAACTTGAGACTAGCAGAAGTCTTTACTTAGTATATTTCTGTAGGAAGCACCTGATAGCATGAGTTGCCATGAAATTGGTGACACAAAACCGGTTAACGCAATGCTCTAGTCATTGCGGTTGTGCACCTCTAATTTTTCTTTGCCTCTGCTTGGCTCATAGCCTCTTGGCAATAAAATGCAACATTTTTGGAGGAAGCAAAATCAAGTGGCAAATCACACGATTTGTCAATAGGAAGAAAGAACATTAGACAAGGACTTATCAAAGTAGAAATTCGGTAAATACGTGTAATGAATTCACAATAGCACAGAAACATGATGAAGAGATTTTCATTGTGGATAGTCAATTGAAGGGATGGCCTCTCATATTTTGCCTCTTTTAAGCGAAACAAGTGCAATTTCTATCAAAGTACCCAATTTCTCATGTGTCCAAGGTGCCGGTTGATTCCCATGTTTTTAAAAGAGTCCTTGAAAATTATCAGTGATCATCATTCTCCTGTATTTATATATCAATGAAGTGCTTGATGATTTTTCTTGTTGTCTTTCGAATACTGAGTATTGGTCCTGACCCCTTTAATTTCAGAACCTCAGTTTACCCCTTTGCCGAAGATACAGTACAGAAGTAAGAAAAGCAACTCTCATTCCTGGAGATGGAATCGGACCAGAAATTTCCGCGGCTGTGCAGAAAATTTTTGAAGCTGCTCATGTAAGTAAAAGAATTTTATTCATATTCCCTTCAATGAAATCATCAGTGATGCAAGTCCTATTTGGCATGTAGTTCTCAACAACTCTAAATCCTACCATCGGTATAAACGTAAAGTGTATACCATTGAGACTTACCATAGAGAGGAGGATTTCAAATTTGTGCCTTAAATAAAAAAAAAAATTAATACATCTAATCTAGTGAAAGAATAGGCTCCTGAATGTGTTATTTCCTAAAACTCCACCTTTCTTGATATCAACTATGCTGCGCAGTAGCTTGATTCGACTGCTGTGGATTTCGGATTCCACCCTACAAAATGAATTCTGCAAGCCCCTTGTGTGAATAATGTATCAATCATGAAACCTTCAAAAATTATTTTAGATTCAAATTAGAAGTATTCCCTCCTGTTTAATGAAGCATTGCATTAATAAAAAAGACATCAGCAAGTTGTTACATTCTTTAATGTTTTCGTTATCAATTAAAGGTTCCAATTGAATGGGAATCAGTTGATGTGACACCAGTAAGAGGACCGGATGGCAAATTTGGAATTCCACAATCTGCCATTGACTCAATGAATAAGAACAAGGTAGGTCTAAAAGGACCTCTCATGACACCTGTTGGAAAAGGGCATCGATCTCTCAATTTGGCGCTCAGGAAGTAAGTAACTTTCTTCACTAACTTTCAAACATGCCCATTTTCAGGGCCAGATTCATGGTTTCTCCGCCTTCAGCTGCTTCAGTTTGTCACTGCTAGACTCCTAAAGTGATTACCTTTCAAACGCAGAAGAAAAAAGACATCGTTTTTGAAATTGACCTCTGCGCTTCCTCACAAGAATTAACATGAAAGAAATTGCACTCTACTTACAATTATTTCAGTGTAATTTATGACCTGGTGAACAGTGGTTCTGTAAAATGCCAATTTTCCAATAAGTTTAGAAGCACTGTGTTTCAGAGCGGAATGAAGTTTTGTCAAACCTACCTTACATGATTTTTTGTACTAGAATGGCTATTTTCAACAGTTCATTTGGTTTGCTGCAAGTTTATTTTTGCTTTTGTCATGAGAAGGGAATTTGAATTTACAATTTCTAATTTAAACAGAACACTTCATTTTTTGCTTTCGTCACTCTCTGCAATTTCTATCGTGATATCATTATTTATCAAGATATTGTAGTGATGAAATGCCTTGTAGTTTCTTAATTCTTACTCTATTTAGTGATCCATTTGCTAGTCATTGTGTTGCAATTCAATTACTTTGCCAAATATTTGATTGCAAAGAATTTAAAAAGACAACTCACCAAGAGGATGAATAAGCTGACATGATCCCACTTTTTGACTTTCAGAGAATTCAACTTGTATGCCAATGTTCGACCATGCCGTTCCTTAGAAGGTTATCCCACTCTTTACACAGACGTTGATGTTGTTACCGTTCGAGAGAACACTGAAGGTGAATACTCAGGTATTGAACATGAGATCGTTGATGGTGTGGTCCAGTCAATCAAATTGATCACCGAGGACGCATCCAAACGGGTCGCAGAGTTTGCTTTCGAGTTTGCAAAGAAAGAAGGAAGAGAGAAGGTCACTGCCGTTCACAAGGCTAATATCATGTAAGCTGTCCGTCCAATCGGTCTCTGTTATGATCTATCTTAGTTCATCAAATCCTGGTGGCTAAATGTGTACTTCAGTTGCAACGTTTAAAAATCTCTAATTATAATTTATTTTCCCTTAGGAAAACTTGTCAAAATGTTTCCTTGCAATTCTGTGTGATTTTTTTCAGAATGATTGATGAAAATTCCCAAAAAATTTAAATAGAAACTATTTTTTAATTTTCCGTTAAAAAAAAAAAAAGAAAAAATGGGGACTTACAATGTCACAATTTGAGTAAAGCGTTTTTTGACTGTAGACTTTGATATATTCACAGAATGTATGTATTAAAATTAGTGAAAACACATTGCCGAAGTCATGCGTTTTTTAACACTTTCTATTAAAAGAATTGCAACACTGTTTTACAGCACTTAAAAACAGAAGTATAACCATGTTTAGAAATCTGGAAAGTCACTCATTGAAAACCTACTTAGCATTTATAGGGCTTTTAATTTACTTTGAGCCTTAGCTTGAGAAATTTTTCAGGAATGTTCTCAAGAATAATGAAGCGCAGTCATGTCTGAGAATGTAATGAGAGAAATTCTAAAATTCACCCTTTGATCCAAAGCGTATCAAGTTCAGTGAATTAATGTTTGCAACACTTAGATACCTATTATCCATTTTTCGAAAAATTTTCTTGAAAATCATGGCTTTACTTGATTTTTAATTAGAAAATGTTTGATTTTATTACACAGGAGAATGTCAGACGGTCTTTTCTTGCGATGCTGTCGAGAAGCAGCCGAAAAGTATCCAGAAGTTAAGTTTGAAGAGAAATACTTAGATACTGTATGTTTGAACATGGTACAAGACCCTTCGCGGTTCGATGTTTTAGTTATGCCTAATTTGTACGGAGATATTCTTTCTGATATGTGTGCTGGTTTAGTCGGAGGTCTTGGTCTTACACCCAGTGGAAACATTGGAATCAATGGTGCTCTATTTGAATCTGTGAGTATTCTTTTAACTCTATGTATTGTTCTTTGTATTGTCTACAAGTAAAGTTTGGGTTGGTGTGTGGATTATTAGTACTTGGGAGTTTGTTTAACCCATGATGGAGTCATGAATCAAGTTATCAAGTAGAGAATTACCCTAGGGAGGGAAACCCTAGTGTCAAATGGAATTCTCTTGGATTAGCGAATTTCAAAAGATAACAAGAGGAAAATTTAGATTGTTCATGCAGTTGCATACTTTTTATATTTCAGCAATGTAAGGAAAATACATTGCAGAAAATATTAATTCTGGATTTTGTCAGGTACTTTTGAAACAAGATAATGTCTGCGATCAGATCTTATTTGCATCGCACTACTTATGCTAAAAGGGTCAAACTCTGAAATCCCTAATTTTTGGGTTGGGGAAGAAAACTGGTTTACCACCTTTCAACTTGAATAAATTCTGGACAGATTCAGTTTGAAGCTGTAAGGCTTTAATAGACAGTAAAATTCTAAAGGCAATGCCTATCCATATGTAGGGATTCATCAGTCCTGAAATCGTTACCTAGCATTGTTTTCAAATGAAAACTTGGCAGGGATGTTCCTTGCGGTAAGAGATAATAAATGGTGGTACTCCAGTTTGATCAAAATTGAGTGGCCCCGTCCACCCAAAGAAGAATGCTGCACGGTGACCAACAGTTATCAATGGCTCTATTTTGATTGAAATCAGTACAGAATGCGATCGTCTATCAAGGCCTAAAGGAATACATTCTTTTATTTTTCCCTGTTGTGGAATGATAAGGCAGTGAAGGACATGTCAGACATAATGGATTTCAAAGATTTTAGCAGGAAACGTAATCTGATGAGAAGACAAACATGAAAGTCTAAGTAAAAAAATTTAGGAATAAAGAATAAATGTATGAATCTCAAAATTAACTCTATTTTCAAAAAATAATAAGAATGAAGAAAATCTCTCACCCTTGCATATAAACTATGAATTCATTTAAAACAAACTTCTTGAAAAAAATTAGAAAAAGTTTCCTACGACTTCTTTTTTTTCTGTACTATCACCATCTTGTGTCTTGCATGGCCAATTCAGACTGCTATCAATCATAACTGCGACCATTATCCAGATTTTGGATGGAATACGGTATTTTAAAAATTTTCTTGAAAATTAAACTCCCTCCAAAAAATAATAAAAAAACAAAATAAATAATTAAAATTATAAATTTACATTATTTTTTCCACACACATAGAGAATGATTTTGTGCAAATGCATTGACATAGAAACCTTAAAATTGCCAAAAAATAAACAGCGGTTTTTCTAGCATAGCTTTCACTCATTTTAGAAGCATTACAATAGTGATTATTGCTCTAACTTGATGACGTATGATGTATTTTCATTAATCAATGCAAATTGTGATCTGAGCTGTTTCTTCATTGTTTTTGCCAGGTCCACGGGACAGCGCCAGATATTGCAGGTAAAGATGCTGCCAATCCAACTGCCCTTTTACTCTCAGCCGTTATGATGCTGCGGTATCTAGAACTGGGATCTTATGGAGATAAAATCGAGAAGGCATGCTTCGAAGTCATTAAAGAGGGCAAGTTCCGTACCGGTGACCTCGGTGGCAAGGCCAAGTGTTCGGAATTCACGAATGCTATCTGCGAGAAAGTAGCCTAGAGGGCATCGAATGCCTTTATCTAGTTTATATCTTACTAGTTCAATTGACTCAGATCAATTGCTGTTCTTAATCTAATTTCATACTCCACCAACTGAATCATCCATCTATTAGGTTAAAAAATATTTAATTTATTTTAATTTTATTTTTGGGATTTTCTCCCTTTTTTACACCTTCAGTTTTAAATCGAAATTGTTGTGCCCTAGATTTTGTTATGATCAAGACGAGGAGATTCCCGAATTTTATGGGCATGAAAATTCATTATCATAACAGTCTAGCTTCAATTTCCAAAAGTTGCATTTTGATGATGAAACTAGGGAAATGTGTCTCTGAATTATGGTTGTTCTTATTTTATGTTTACATTTTTTTCCTCTTTTTTTTTTCATAAAAGAATAAACCTAAATTCATTTTTTCTTAAGAAATTTTGAAAAATTATTCTGAGTACAAAGATAGATCACTTAAAATTTTGTGCACATGAATTTTGTTTACTGACGTTTTTTTCATCTCTCAAAGTAAATTAGGTTAAGAAATGTGCAATGCCACATTAAAGTTGAGTTTACTTTTTTTTAGTTTCATCATCAAATTGTTCAAGTTTCAACTTGATTCGGCTAGTCTTCCTCATTTCCTTTTTATTTTCTTTGGATCTTAATCAAGCTCCAAAGCATTAACTTGAACTGCGGGACTAAGTTCCAGGCACTGGTTTGCTTGAAGGCAACATCAGTAAAAAATAAGAGAAGGTTATCTTTCTCTAACTAAATGCCTCCATGTTAGTGAAGGAAGCAAGTCTTGAAATCCTTTTTTTTTATATTTATGTATTTATTTTGTTTCTCTTACCCTCAGTCGGCAGAATCTTCTTTTAAAGTACCACCAGTCATTTTAATCTTTTAGTTTTAATTCCTTTATTTTCGTAATTTTGTAAGTTCTACAGACCAGGCACTGTGTGATTTTCATTACATTAGATTGCTTGAAGAAACCACTTTTAACTGGAAAGCCTAAATGAGTCTCTCAAGTGTCAGGCATATGAATTGGACTGCATTTTGCAATTTGGAACTATAAATTCTGGCTCATCTGAAAAAACACTTATGTGCATAGGGAAACTAATGGTACTTACGTTGTTTTTAAACTGGGCCAGAATTTATAGTTCCAAATTGCAAAATGCAGTCCAATTGATACCCCTTTGATAACCATTCTTTTTATTCTCAAAACAGTAACTTCAAGGAATAAGAGCCAAATTCCTCTCAAAAAAGAATTCTTTGGGACTTAAATGTGTTTTTAGTATACTCAGCAGTATTTTTCCAGTATTGCAATAAAACTGCATCATGCTATTTTTCCCCTGCTATGCTATAAAATTTCACTTAAAGTCAGATATTTGAAGATAATTCGATTTTGCAAGTGAAGTTTGATTTAGTGGAACTCAATTCACTTTCTTGAAAAAATCCTTCAGGTGTTTTTTGGGAACCTAGCTTTAGGAAAACTCATCTAAAAGATTTTTTTGATAAACTTGATAGCCGCGTCCTATTGAATCCAGCCACTCTTGAGGATCCATTTTAATTTGCTTGCTGTTCATAAACCCTCGTTCATCTGTTACTGAATTTAAAGCAAGCGTTATACCAGCACAATTTTGTAGATTGGAAAAGTTACTTCGAATTTTCAGCCCAGCAGAACTGGCAGAGAAGCTGCATCTTTTTTTTCCAAGTCTTATGACCCTTCTTTTTAGCTGAAATGGGTGAATGACAAACACTTTTTGTAGCATCGGCACATTAATTTAAAATTTCTAGGGCCATTTCATCATGAGATAGTTAGCGATTGACCCATTTCAGATGCAAGAAGTTTCTTGCTCTTCCAGTGCACTGCAAAATATATAATTTTGGTTTCATCAGTGTATCAAAATAATTGTGTAAATATGTAAAAAAAATTTGTTGATGATTTTCAAGAACAGCATCGCATTTTTCAAATGTTGCTGAAATTGTACGAGTTATCTTCCATCTCCATGTGTTGGTTGATTCAACTACTACATTACACTTTTCTTTTCTAGATAATTTAACCGATCTAAGTTTTCGTTTTAGTTTCATTTTGTATACTATTTTAAATCTAGTTTATTAATAATTAGCCTACTGCTAAGTAATTCTGAAGTAAGATTACTCAAATTTTTGGAATTTTTAGTTCTGTTCGCTTGTATGTAGTATCCCATTACAAAGGAAGAACACTAATCATTAGAATTTTTGAAACATGAACAAGTGAACTGGGCTGCGCTGTTTTGAAAGTTTGAGTATGACCTTTCTCCAGTTTTTTAAATCGTTCTCTAAATCTTAAAAAAGACAAATACCTGTCAACTGCAAGTGATTTTATAGATAATAGTTTTAAAAAAATTTCATAACTTACTAAGCTGATGTGTATGACAAAGTGCTTTCATGGAGCAACTGTAACAAAAGCTTTCATTTTGGGAAAGATATCTTCATCATTGTAATCTTAATTTTAAGAGAAAGTGAAGTCTTGAAACCTTGAATCCATTAACTGCTGAGGATTAATTTTAATAAGGAGAAGTTTTATTCGTGCTATTTTCATGTCTCTCTCCCAGTACCTTCATTATTTTGCCGTGAAAACAGTTTCTCTTTGCAAGAAAGAAATTTCATAAGTAATAATATTTAATTTTTTTTTTTGTTTACTAACATGGAGTTCATCATTAGAACACTGACTTTTGCATTATTATCAACGGCACAACCTTGACGCTGCTCGATGTAATCTTTTTCTTGAACTTTTTGCTGCACCTACTCTCTACTTTCATTTTGGTAGCACAGAGAAACAAAGTTTCCCACGAATGTCATAGTGATTATGGCAGCTCTGCGTTTTAGTAGCTTTTTTCTGTTCAAACAGCTGTTAACTCAGCTCTCCTCTCTCTCTTGGGATTTAGCTTATAACAAATTTTAATTTTCACTTTTACCTCTGTCTTCAGTTTCACTATCCGCTCTCATTGCTTAACCTAAACTGGATAAAAGCCTATGTCTCTCTTGGAATCATTGTCTCAACAGTATTTTATTTACTTATCTACTGTAGCACTCTCTCTCTCTGTCCTGTTTCAAACTACTTATTCGTATAATGTAAATCGCATCATGCATAGCAAATCAGCATCATGACATTCGGCTCTCTGTGAAGTGACAGAAATCTGTCATCTATGCTCTACATCTTTTTTTGCATAAATTTACCCCCCAACCTGTTCATTTCGATGAACTACATCTATCTGGGATATTTGTTGACAATAACCATTGGTATTAGTTTTCTCTGTCAAATTTAGCGAGCTTCTCTCATGTTAGAATTAGTACTAACCTTGAACATAGTGACCTAGTCTTTGTAACTTCTCTGCGGATGTCAAAATAACAGTGAATCTGTTCATTTCTCTCAAACTGTTTTCTAGGCTTGCTCACATCACGTATTTTGAAGTGTGATTACAGTGTGAATTTTACTTAAGTGATGAGAGACAGTAACTTACGTTTTGATAACAGATTCAAAGGAACTCTCCTTGATATCCATCAGCAAACTAATGGAAAATACTTTATTTTTAAGAGTGCCCTCAGCTTCACTTGATGCTCAGGCTTTAGCGGAAGGATGATCTTGTGAAGTTTAAGTATTAGTTTATTAATCTAGTTTTTCCTTTCTCCTGTGACTTTATTTGATTTAACGAAATTCAGACATAATTTTCTCTCCTTAACTAACTTTCGATCGTAGTCAAAACATTGCCTAGGGGTGGATTTTAACAGATGCTACGTCAGCTGCAGTCCATCGTATAAAATTCATAATTTTTCAGTCCATGGACTGCAGTTTGCCAAGTCTGTACCCGGTAACTTCTATTGTGTGTGATTAATTTTACCCCATTTTCTCGTCATTAAAAGTATGTAAAAGTAGATCAAGCAAAGGTGCTTTGTATAATCTATCATTATTTTGTTTTGTGATAAAATACCTATGCGGCATCAATTCTTGAATTGGTGTTAACAGACTTTGTGATTGTGTACGATCTTGTCAATTTGCCAAAATGTTTCCGATAAAGGAAGGTGTAATATGTTGGTTTTGATGGTTCCTCTAGGTTTACGTTCATTGAAAGAAGAGACCCTATCCTTAACAGTGGAACATTGCTTGTTGAGGCTTGGTGTAAAAGAGAGATTAGGTTTATTTGAACTAACATCGAAGATAGCTTGAGTTGGATTAAATAACCTGATCTCCTTTTTGGCATTCATTGTTTGGTTCCAAAAGTAAAGAATAACTAAAACACACCTGATCAGGCCTTCAGAAATTATGATTAGAGGGTTGTTGAGATATAAGGTTTGAAGAGTCAAAATTACGTTCAAGATTTTGTTATATTGAGAAAAAAGCTGAGAATGGTACTAAAATCTATTCTAACGTAAGAAATATTGGTTGCTAGGTTCTCATTCTCCAAAATTGTTTACCAGAAATGACAGATTCAAATTCATGTTTAGCTCTCTTAAAGCAGGAATCCTGTACCAATTTATCACTATTTTGTCATTCTTTGTACATCCTTTTTCTCTATCTTATGTTTTACGAAGTTTTTTGTATCCTTTTTTCTGCATAGTTGACATAGTTTTCCTTGTCATTTGCAACCAAGTTTTTCGATACTTATGTAATTAAATAACAAATTTATTCGCCAAACCAAGAATGACATGAAATGTTTATTTAAAAATAATTCACTCAGAACTTCTCAATCATGTTTAACAGTAAACATAGTCTAAGTAATGTTAGCTCCTAACTATCACTCAGTTAGAAATTAGACTATTGTATTTTCTCATCACATCTGAATGAAGCCAAAGACCGTTAGATTAAGTTGATCAGGTGGTGCATTTCATGTGATGCAGATGTCAATGGCGTTTGTCCACTTTTCTGCACATTGAAGGCTCCTGATAAATGAATAGTTGCAGCTATTTTCCATGAGTCAAGATTTTAGTATTAATTAAGTGAAGTTGAGGTTCATGATGGCATCAGTTTTGAATGTAATATAACAGGTGAACCACTTATGAACAAATGATAGTACTCTTGTCATTCATCAACCGGTGTAGAATTTTCTTCACATTGTTTTTATTAGTTCTTATTTGATCTTTGCCTGGAACATGGCGAGATATTCAGGGAGAGTTATTTGATCGCCAACAATCTCAGTCCCACTTTGTAAAGCAAATAACATGGAGATTTAAGCAGGCTGCTGTGAGAACTTTGCTGAACCCTGCCCGGTATGCCTTGATGATTTATTTAATATTTTGCATCAATGACTCCACCGAATAATTTTTTTGTGTATTCTTTATCATTTGTGCTAGCTAATTCTTCATCAGATCTTAAAATTAAGTTGCTGTAATTTTTGTGAAGCTCTATTCCTAATTTTGTATGCATCGGTCATTGTAGATGCAAATAAGTCATGAAGTTTTATTATCGATCCATGCACATTGAAAGTATCATCAGTGCCACTTGGTTTTTACAATTGAATCTGTTGTAAAAATGGGTCCTTGAATAGAAATTGAAAATAAAAAAGATTGAAATGTTGAAGTTAACACGGTTTTGTCACATCTTTGCTTTTCACCAGCCTCACCTTTGCTAGCATAGAGTTTTTTTCTATTTTTCATTTATTATTATGCATATTGTCTTCAGTGAGTTAATAGCTAAATTGTGTTTGTCGATTGGAGAAGGTGAAGTAAAATTACGTGATTGGTCAGCTTTGTCGTATCTTGGCCACTTCTCTCTTTATCAGACCTGATAATTGACAAGATAACCCTCTTCGGTAATCGACAACCAGTCAATTATTCAATCTGAAGAAGACAAGACAAAAAAAGCACAGGACCAAGAAAGAACAAAGCCAACCAATCACTAGGTTGCACTTTAGTCTTGTCTAGTCCAGTCGACAAATACAAAATTTCAATAATTGCAGTGCAGCCATTAATGGAGTTGTAAACAAAGTATTAGTTTAAGGCCTAATTACCTTGATAAATATTAGTATTCAACTGAAGAAGAATTCAAGCTCCAGTCTACGTAGGTACTTAAGGTGATTCGACGGACACCATTTTTTGTGCCAGCGACGTGCGATATATCGCATCAATTCGTTCCATAATTTAAGCTACTTGTCATTTTCTTCGAATTTTGAGATTGCACTTCTGTTATCATGAGACTAAAGAATTCATGTACCTTTGACAAAAAAATTCAACGGAATTAAGGCGTGGTTTTTTTAGAGGAAAAATGTCGTATTTGAAACTGCACTCGAACGCGATATTTTTCCTCTGAAAATACCACGCCTTCATTACGTTGAATTTCTTTGTCAAATTTGGTACATGAATTCTTCAGTCTCATGACACTAGAGGTGCGATCTCAAAATTCGAAAAAATGACAAGGAGCTGAAATTATAGAACAAATCAATGCGATAGATCACACGTCGCTATGACACAAAAAATGGCGTCCCTTCAAATCACTTTAAGAGGTGCTTCATTTTCGCAAATTGCAGGGAGAGGTTACAGTGACTTTGAATTTAATGATTTTGATTCCACATGAAAACTTGTGTAAAATTTAAGTTTCAAAGCTCAAACATTATTGCCAATAAGGCTTCGGGAAACCACTTTAAAATCCCACATCTCAGACGGAGACCAGCATGTGATAAGTCATTCCATGTTAATGTCTTGATACTGGTTCTGTACCACATAATCGGTTGATGGCTTTGTGGCTAGAGCGCTGAGCTACTGTTATGGAGGTCATAAGTTTGATTCCTGCTTCAACGTACTTTCAACAACTGCAAGAATTACATGTCTTTATTTCTCTCCCCTTCCTTTCATTCCATGAAAAACTAGTGACTTGGCCTTTATACTTTTTATATTTATGCCATGCTTAAGTTAACTATAAACTATACTTATCAGCCATAGTATTGAAGCATAATCAGCGGAAGACAAGTCAAATAAAAGTCTCCATCTGAAATAAAGGACTTCCCAACTTAATTTTCTGGGTGCCAAAAAATAAAAAAAATAGAAAATAGAAGTGAGATTAAGAAAAATGTTGCATATTATTTTGGGATATTACACAGGAGGAGGTAGAGAGACATGATTAATATTGATCAGGTGAGTTAAGAGAAAAATCTGAGAGAAATTTACAAAAAAAATACTGTTTTTTGATACAGTGATCAACTGGATCCATCAGAATTCAAAATTTTTAAGTATTTGCCACGGGTCATTTCCTTTGCCTCTTCAATTCCTAGATTATACGCAATTTCATGTAACTTCTTCAACTCAGCATCCATAGCATCTTTGGAAAGGGAACTGTAGTCTGGAAAAGAAAAAGAGGGAAAAAATTAAATCTTGATGAATCTCTAGGACACCTCACCTTCAACACACAGGTTATAAGAGCATCAAATAAAATAGGGCCTAATTTAAAGCCTTGTTCAGGGTGAAATGAAATAAATGAAAATGCTTTGGAACCACAAATTGGAACAAAATGTATTAAGCTCCAGACACATGTTAAAAGTGAAGCTTCTAAGTGATGGCTGTTCAGTCGAATGTTGCGCATCCATGCCGCGAAGGAGAACGGCTCCTTGGAAGGTAATTGATAGGAACACTTGGCTGAACATCCACCACTTTGGAGCTTCTTTTGAAAGTCTGACTAAGGCTCAAGTTAAATCAATCGATTTTTGTCAGACGGGCATGAGTCCAAAAACTCAAGAGCCCTGGCTTTCCTTGATCACGCAGTATGCTAGGGCTCATGATTTTTTGGACGTACTGCAGTTTAACAGAGACCAATTCTAATATCGACGGTGTAAGTCCGCAACCACATATCAACCAAAACGTTGCAGACTTCCTGTCAAACTTCGTTTTTTAAGCAGAAAACAACTCAACAGCAATTCTTTAAAACTGCCGTGATTTTTCTTCTCTGCGCCAAGAAAATTCTGCAGAAACTTCAAGGAATGATGTCAATTTTTTCTCCTTTTCAAAATTTTACTGAAAGCTTAAATTACTTACAACACAGCAATGACTGTTCTTCTTGAGTAAAGGGTTGATTCCAATTTTTCTGGACGTTTTGCGGGATTGTGTTCTCTCTCGCAAACGCAGTGACGCCAGGAACTGAAAAATTAAATTAATTGATGATAGGATGTATCTTCATACGGCTTAGAACAATCATTTCATGGTAATTTTTTAGGTCTCTTGGGGCCTAAATAGCACTACCTATCCTGCAAGGCTACTTGGTTAAAATAAGGAATATCAATGGCTAGAGTAAAAAATTTGCGCATGCCTTTGCAGCGTTGCAAAGTGCTACTCATGTTTTACATTTGTAGAAGAAAACTGATCATCAGTTTTTCTGGAAATTCATCGCGAATTGTCATCATTCAAAAATATTCGCTAGGATTTTCAAGAAGATATTTAAGTTCCTATCCTTTTAGAAAAGTAAAAGATAGTAATACATTTTCATACTTAAGTGATGAAAATACGCATTTTTCGACTTCAGTCATCGATACATTAAATATTTTGTACCCATTGACACATGCGTGTGATACATCTTGGCATTGTTAAATACAACATATCACTATGAGAGAGGCTGGGAAACAAAAAGGAGGTAAAGATTACAAGTTCGAGAAGCGCTTTTGTCTTGACAACAGCTTGTGTAAAAAATCCAAAGTTGAAATTGAAAGACTCCTTTGAAAGTTTTCCACTTCTTGAGTACACTTGGCTATACTCCAGATATAAATGCATTGTGATTAATAGCTAGTGCAAAGTTGCTCACAACTTTGTGCATTTGTTCACAAATTTTTGAGAGAGGTTTTGTCTTCTCTTACAGAACTGTGGAGTATTAAATTGTTTCTTATTGCTTCCTCAGAGTCGAAGTACTAATTCTCAATTGAGAAAAGAGATTTGGAAAACAAGAGAAGAATTAATAAAAGAACCTATTCCGAATCCATTACTGAATGCACTTTTAAAGCGGGACAGAAGATTAGATCTTCAAGGCAGCACTGAAAGTAAATGTAATAGTCAAGATGGTTGATCCTCTGTCACACTCTAAAAGTGCGTTAACTTATTTCGCCTAGACTCTATGACAGTCTTTTCAAGTCTCTGCATGAAGCATTCCTAAAATAGTAGCTGAAAGTATTGGTGACCATGGGCTCTTAGCTACCCTCCCAACTTTCGGTTAGAATTCTGTAGAAAATAAAATATCCAGATGCTCATGGGACATTATGAGTCATGCATTTCTAATCAAATCTGGGGTATTTTCCAGCAACATGAAATGCAGACTCGGGAGTGGTATCACTCCCGAGTGACATATGTTTAGTATTGGTACATCACTCTATAACGCTAATAGCACTGATTGTCTGCGGTACTTACTCTGCTCTGGCCAAAGCTCAGGCGACGTTCTGTCCAGCTTTTCCAGGCTTAATAGTTCATCAACATCAGACATAGTAGAATGCCTAAAACAAAGAGTAAAAAAAACTTAGAATCAGATTTCACTGAGAGGCAAACTCGGGATCAGAGACATTGATTTCATGAATGAAACATGCGGAACAAAAACTAGAGAAGAGAGAGGTTGTACAAAACAAGTTTATGACACTGAGTAGTAAAAATGGATAGAATTCTAGAATACGATAAAAATAAAAGCTAAATTTTAAACCGAATATTACCTTCACAAGCATTTACTGGTTGCCTTCCCAAAGAACAAATGGTTTAAAATTATCACTAACTCTCATTCGGCATCGTTAGGAACTCTGTCAACTCTGAGCCAAAACAAAACCAGCAAATGCAAAACATAACCGCAAAACCAAACACAGATGCTTGATGCGAAGGCACGATTAGTGTTGCATGAATGAATGCATCAAATGATCTGATTGGCTGGTTCTAATTTATTTTGAGCGGTAATATATGAATGAGCCAATTAGGACCGAGATGAAGAACTGTTTTGTTTACGGTCATTATCTTCTGTGGCGGGCATGGTCTTCACTCTTCAGCTTCAGCTCTCACACGATAAATTTTGTAGTGAACTTCACAAATTCTTAGTAGTCAGCGATTTCAACCGTATCTTAAATCCTTTGAGGTGTTTTATCCTAGTAATTCGCATCGTCGTTTGAAGTCATATTACACTAAGGCGTTATCTGTTAATACTGTGTTCCATGAGAGCCCCTAAATATGGCCTGACAGCAAACTCAGTCTCCTAGGTTCTGATTTTCCTCCCAATCGTTTTGTGTTTTAAGTGCTCGTGAATAAAACTGATGCTAATCCTTCTCTTCACTTCCGCACCTATGAGACGTTTGTAAAAAAAAAGTCGTGTGTGAGTAATGCAAGGTCATAGTGGAGACCATCATTATTTCAGCCTCCACTTTGGTACCTTTGGAGGTGAGTGTACTAAGTTTTGACTCCTTTAACATTACTGTATACTGTAGGTGTATCAGCCTTTGTCTCATTATGGCTCCAAGACCATCAGCACCCATTAAATTGACAGCGTAAGTCTGCAACCACGTATTTCGTTTGCGATGTTTGAAAATCTCGGCCCGCATATTATTTTTTAAAGGAGAGCATATTGACATCCTTCCTGGAAGTTTTTGCAGAATTTTCTTTGCACAGAGAAGAAAAATCAAGGCAGCTTTAAAGGATTGCCGTAAGGAGTTTCCCGTTTAAAAGATGAAGTATGACAGGAAGTCTGCAATGTCGCTAACCGAGATACCTACGTGGTTGCGGACTTACACCGTCGAAATAGTGGACTGCAATTAAAAGCTGCAAAGGTCTCCAAGAGGTAATATCAACAATTATTGTGGATTTGAGTTTTCTCTTGAGATGACACCACTAATCATCCCTTTCGGGTGCTACATACCTACTTGATATTTACTGAAGCGATCCAGAGTCATGGTAATGATTATGAAGAAGTCAATTGCAAACTCATGTGCAGATCAAAGTTTGTCATAAGTATTCTTTGAAAAATCTGATTGCATGTATTAATCTGTAAAGTGGTGCTGATTCAGTATTATTCTGATCAGAGATAGACAGTTGACATTTGTCTGAATATACTATGAGTGAACTAGGCATAGAATAAGGTGCACTATTCTAAATTAAAGCTATTATTCTTACAATCAATTAATTCTGCACCAAGTTTGAATGGAATTTTTTAAACTCATTTTCTCATGATAGTAAACAAGAGAATAGAAACCCTGTGACATGTTTGTTGAAACCTAAATTTTGTCCTTCTCTTGCCTTACCTATCGTTGCAATAAAACCATCAAACCATGTTATTTTTTACTTACCACTTCTCTGTTCTTAGATGGATGACAGTGAGTGTTACAAATCTCCTGTGGTGAATCATGATGTCTCATTGAACCTAGAAGGCATACAAAATACAATCCTTGAAGACAGGTCGAGTCCCATAGTTGCCAGTAGTCAGCCTTTCTACACCAGTACAGATAAGAGAAAAAAGACTGCCCATGCAAACAGCAATTCACTACTGGATAGGACAGCTGAGTTTCTCACCTGTTCAGACTCGAGTAAAACTTGGAATGAGTCAACACCATCCCGGGAGTCAAATGTTTCTGCAGATCTCGATGCTGGGTAAAATATTTTGCCACCTCAAAGTAGAACCTATTTTATCTTTCCACATTTTTAAGTCTTGAAAATAAGTTCGGTGAATTAAATTATACTGTACTAAGGATCATCATAATCGAAGATTCATGAAATTGATTTAAACTAGGTATCATCCTTCCTTTCCAGGAGATTCATCTAATTTTTAGTGGAAAAGGAGAAAGTGAACAAATTTTTTTTTACTTACTTAAACACCTCATGAGTTAAGTCTTAATGCCACCAATAAAATGGCACTTAATGTTCAAATATTTATAATTTTTGTTTTCAACTGAAGTAAGAGGCCATTCAAGTACTGTGCAATGTACTCCTGATTTTTTTCTACCTTTCTTTACTTTAAGCAAGGCCCATTTTCTCTCTTCCATCGTCCTTTCGCAGCATTAGTAAGGCAATCCTAATAGCTTCCCTCCTTGGTTGTGCCATACAATACTTCAGCAGCCTTAAGATTAATGTATGAGCATACCCTGAAGATGTAATTTCTTCTCTTTTTCTTTCCTTTTTTTGCAGTAAAGTAGGTAATTTTTATTTTTTCCAGTTTTAGCCCCATTCGATCAAATGAGCAGACTATTCCAACATCTTTAGAGCAGCTTATAGATCCTCACAATCTTGAGTGGACGTCGTCATTGGCCTCTCCTGTTTGTCAGAGGACCTCAGAGTCTGTACTGAAAACTGCCGAAAAACAAGTGTTTTGTCCGAGCAACAACTCCAGATTTGTTGTCAGCACCAATTCCTCTGTAAGTAAAGTCACTGTTAAAGAGACAGTTCAGTTTCAAAGGTGTCATACTGTGGAATATTACTCTCATTGTATTGAAAACATGCATTTAAAAATTTTTTAGAATAATGACCAACGAAAGACATCCGTTAGCTCCAATGACTTCGAAGAGTTTTTTGTCAAACAAGCCATTTAACTCTTTTGATTGTATCTTTTTATCCGACATAAGTTACTCTCAAAATGCATTGGCAAAGAGTAAATCATTGACCATTTGAAGCTGCGAAGAAGAGTCAATTACCTATTTGGGTAATTGTTATGAACACCCTAATAGTTAATCTTTTTCCGTAAGTTTAAATGGCAGATTAATCGACTCATTGACACGCATGCCACAAAGAAACAGAACTAAATGTTAACATAAACTGCCAATTGAAGGCCGCAAAACAAAACTGAGCTATCTTAATTGGGCCTTTATTAAAAAAGTCTACTAGCTGATTGTTGATATCAATAGACAAAGAAGACATAAGGAGTATAGAGTGATCCTATTGCTTGAAATGGGTGGTTCTTATAGACGAAGGGAGTAAATGATGGACTAACTAACGGGTCTTCCGTCAGTTGTGGGGTTGCATGGGTTAGTTAGTCTATTACCTATGTCCTTTGTCCATTGCAACCATCCGCTTCCACCAATAGGATCCTTCCATATCCTTTTTGTCTTCTTTGTCCATAGCTTTGTCTATCAATGTTAACAATCAGTCCGTTGGATGGTTTCCTTTGGGCTGAAAGAGAAGCTTCTCTTTGAAATTTTGCAAGAAGATATGCTAGACCGTTTGGCTGGCTCTCATACAAACTAATAATTCAATGGTGTAAATAGAATTTTAGCATTTACAGACAAAGAGTAGAACTTACCAATAATTGACATTGTTTACAACTATATTCATAGTGGCTAGAAGTTGAAATTGACATAATTCACAACAATATTTACGCTGGTAAGAGGTTTGCAATGATCGGGGCCAAAAGAGAATTTTGTTTTTTCCAATAACTCAGCTTAACTGAAGCGCTAGAACTGTCAAAATATCATTTTTTCCTTTTTAAATCATTATTTTTCAGTGAAAACTTTTTTTCGTAATATGTTGCTATAAAATGTTTCTGTTACAGAGATATATAGATAAGAAGGTAAAGGAGAATATATACTGTCAGTTTGCTCATTTTTACCCCTTAAAAGTCGTTTCCCCCTCATTTAAATTTTTTACATAATTTTTATTTCCCAAAGCTTTTTTAATGTCCCAAGTTTTTAGAAAATTTCAGAAGTTCTATAAAGCTGTAATTTCTCTATTTCAATTTTTTAACATTTTTCAATAATTTTGATGAAAACATATTTTAAGTCAATGAATGATTTTAATGAAGGAATGACAATTAAATCCAGCTGAACAAGCGCTCATTAAACACTTATTCAAAGTTTGCTCAGAAGTAAAAATTATTAAATTTCAAAAATCACTCTTCTTATCATTTTTAAAATACATTCTCAATGAAGATTCCTCATTTAAATAAAACTAATTTTTTTGCAGAGAGCTTGTGAGTCAGACTCGACCCTCAACGAGTCCAAAAAATCTGAATCATTTCTTTCAAAATCTGACGCCATTTTTAGAAGCAATGACAGTATTCTCCCGCCCAACAGAACTCTCAATTCCGAAGAAAATCATCTGAAGAAGCATTCATCTCTGTTTGAGAGGACATCTCAGATGTATATCAATCAAGACGATCGCAATACTGAAATTTTTGAAACTAGTCTATTTCCAAACATTGATCTAACTCAAGACCCAATGAACTCCGACGAAAATTCAACTTCTCCTGTTCTTACGCAGAGTAAAAAAAAAACCACAGCAAGTAGTAAAAAAAGTTATCGCAAGGAAGACATCAAGAATAAAGTTGCCTCAAATGTCGTTAAATGCTTGTTCAAGCAAACAACAACAGAATCAAAGGAGGAAAAAATTGAAGAAGAGAAACCGGTTGTTGAAGAGAAACCGGCTGCTGAAGATAAACCGGCTGCTGAAGACAAACCAGCTGCTGAAGATAAACCGGCTGCTGAAGACAAACCAGCTGCTGAAGACAAACCGACTGCTGAAGATATCTGTTTAGCTTCGAAAAGTAATTTTTCACAATTTTGTCAGTACAGCACTCAAGATTTCTCAATCAATACAGTCGACCAGATTTGTTTTGCAACAGAGATCATTGACTCACCGCTTTCTCCTGAGCTGTGTGTCTCTCAAGGTAGAAATAAAAATCAAATTAAACCCTCTTGGTGCTCGCAGAAAATTTTTAATCAATCAATTATTGATGCCATTGAAAATCTTGACTCATCGCAAAAAGGAGAGAGTTCATATTCAAAAAGTGATGAATTTCTAGTCCCATCAATTCCAGCAGTAATTTCTAGTAAAGCCAAAGTGAGCGATGATTTAAATCTGGAAATGATGAAAGCGAACGCCGTGTCAACAAAATCAAAATTGAAGAAACTTATTTATCTTATTAATGATGGTCCCTGCACTCAAAGATTAGATATCAACACTTGCTCAGACATGATTCTAAAGAATGCATTTGTTTTTGAAGAAGACCCTTCGTGTGTAAAAAGTGGAACATTATCTCAAAAGTCTCAAAAGGTAAATAATCCGGGAGGATTTGTCCCCTTCTCAAATTTCGTTGACTCATCAAGCAAATCTTGTAGAATACTGACCAATTGCGTTTCCAAAGCTTCTCAAAAAATTTTACCTGGAAGTACTTTTAAGAGCCCCGGTAATGAGATAAGTCCGTATTTGTTAAAGAATTTAGAACATAACAAGGAAGATCTCTCTGCTTTTGAGAGTAGTGCAATGAATGAATCAAAGGCTGGTTTAAATCTATACTCAGTAAGTGACACCCAGATGTTTCGTATTGGGGAACTGATAGACAATGCAAACTTGATCACCAGTTCCTCCATCTTGTCGACTGATCCTGTTGAAGACAGAAATAGATCTGTATCAAAACAATCAAACGTTCATGCAGAAGAAACCAATCCATCGCCAGCTAGTTCGGATCCGTGCAATTATTTTGAAAGAGATTCAGTTGTCACGCAAGTTCAGCAAGCAAAACCTTCAAACAGTGTTTTAAGTCCTCCCTTGTTCCATAACTCGGCTAGTTCTTCCAATTCCTGTCTAAACGACAGCTCTAACAGTGTACATAATGCTTCATTTTTAAATCAAACCATAATTGGAGATCAAGACTCCTTCAATGTCTGTGATAATGTACATGAAACCACGAAAACTACAGATGATTTTACCATCTCTGAAAAGAGTGAACCAGTCACAAATTACGTAAATGATTCCAATTATAATTACAGAGATGAAAGACTTTATGACCCAAATATAAGTAAAAAAAAACTTTTGGAGTCAGGATACTCCCCATGCAAAGATGTTTCATCCCCTTGTAAGTCAGATGCAAGTTTCCAAAAGCAGCAGACAGTGCATCGTGATTTTTCAACTGCTAGCGGAAAACAAGTGACTGTTTCAGAGAAAGCTTTGAAGCAAGCCCAACAAATTTTTGAAGACTGTGATAGTACTAAAATGTCAGAATCAACTACTGCATCGCATAAGAAAGTTGCTTGTCAAAGAACTCCCGAGCAATTTCAACAGGAGTCTGAAAATCGTTATACTCCCACAAAACATGTTTCCTCCGTAGAAGTTGATATTGACAGTAGAGAAACTTTTCAAAATTTAACACATCAAAGAAATGATATAAATGAAAAACAAGGAACTGAAAGTTTCCCTTCAGAAGCATTTCACCGCAGTAGTAAGACTCTAAAAATTTCAGGTTTGGGAAATGTACAAAGTGAGACACTGTGCGCAGAATCTGACAAAAGTGCACCCTCCAGACCAACTCCAGCTCTTGGATTCTCCACCGCCAGCGGCAAGAAAGTTGTTGTCTCAGAGGCGGCCCTAAGGAAAGCACAAGAAAAGCTATACATGGACGATGAAAGTACTCTCTCGTCCACCTCCATCGTAGATCCTCTCACAGCCTGCCAGAAAGAAATCTTAGTTTCGAAAAATGCTTTCAATAGATCTGAATATTTGCACCATACTGTTGGTGAGGAATGTACGCCAGTCAGATCGACTGGGCCATGTGAATTCTCTACAGCCAGCGGAAAAAAAGTTTCAATCTCAGAAGTTGCTCTGAAGAAAGCAAGACAATTCTTCGATGACTGTGATAATAACACACCAGTCAGATCAGCTTCCTCAGCTGCATTCTCCACAGCTAGTGGTAAAAAAGTATATGTTTCACAAGATGACCTTAATAAAGCAAGAGAAAAACTTGATACTTGTGATGATCCATCTCCTGTTGTGGAAAATCCTGCAACCAAAAATATGAATGATTTCGTTCAAGAGAGTGTTCTCAGCAAAACACATTTGCAGTCAAATACTTCTCATAAAGCAGTGTCAGCACTAGGTTTCTCACTGCAAGTGGTAAGAAAGTTCCTGTTTCTGAAGATGCCTTAAGTAAAGCACGGCAGTTGCTCGAAACCTGTGATGATATTACGCCGGTGAGACCAAACTCTGCTGTTGGATTTTCAACTGCAAGTGGTAGAAAGTTCCTGTTTCTGAAGATTCCTTAAGTAAAGCACGGCAGTTGTTCGAAAGTGACAAAAGTACACCAATATCGTCTACTTCTTTGATGGGCTTCTCTACTGCAAGTGGTAAGAAAGTTCCCGTCTCTGAAGATTCCCTAAGTAAAGCACGGCAGTTGCTCGAAACCTGTGATAATATCACACCAGTGAGACCAAACTCTGCTGTTGGATTTTCAACTGCAAGTGGTAGGAAAGTTCCCGTCTCTGAAGATGCCTTACGTAAAGCACGGCAGTTGTTCGAAAGTGACAAAAGTACACCAATATCGTCTACTTCTTTGATGGGCTTCTCTACTGCTAGTGGTAAGAAAGTTCCTGTTTCTGAAGATGCCTTAAGTAAAGCACGGCAGTTATTCGAAACCTGCGATGATATTACGCCGGTGAGACCAAACTCTGCTGTTGGATTTTCAACTGCAAGTGGTAGGAAAGTTCCTGTCTCTGAAGATGCCTTACGTAAAGCACGGCAGTTGTTCGAAAGTGACGAAAGCTCACCAATAACGTCTGCTTCTTTGATGGGCTTCTCTACTGCTAGTGGTAAGAAAGTTCCTGTTTCTGAAGATGCCTTAAGTAAAGCACGGCAGTTATTCGAAACCTGCGATGATATTACGCCGGTGAGACCAAACTCTGCTGTTGGATTTTCAACTGCAAGTGGTAGGAAAGTTCCTGTTTCTGAAGATTCCTTAAGTAAAGCACGGCAGTTGTTCGAAAGTGACAAAAGTACACCAATTACGCCAAATTCTTTGATGGGCTTCTCTACTGCTAGTGGTAAAAAGGTGTCTGTATCGGATGACGCTGTGCTCAAAGCCAAATTGTTTCTGGATTCCACTGATAATAGCAGCTCAGATACATCTATCCCTCCCATGAAATTTTCTGTAACTGGTGGAAAAGAAATAGTTGCTTCCAGCATCGAAAAACAGGTTGCCTCTAACAAACCTGAACGATCATTTGGATGTTCCAAAAAGAACTTGAATAATCGGAATTCTTTACTGTACCATGATTCCTTGTCTCGTCGAGAAGATACTGAGCAGACCCCTCACAAACGATGCAAAATTGATCAAAATTTTGATAGAACTGAACCATTTATTAAAAACACCAAGAGTACATCTGGTACCTTTGTAAAATCTAATTTTAGAGGAATGGAAGGAAAATTCAAAGAATGTTTGAGTGAAGCAGAAAACAAGAAGCAAACTCCTATGAAAAGGAATTTTGCTTTGAAAGATTCCAGTAATTCTCATCAATCACTAAACATGTCAAATGTGTCGCCAAGTATCGCACGAGAAGTTTCAGAAAGTGCTGCTGCTCTAATGAATGATGAAGAGAACTCTGAGTCAGGCACAGATTGGTCATCATCTATTGTCAAATCTGCGAATGTATCTAATCAAGTTTCCTGCTTTGAATCCTTTTTTTCCTGTGAAAATGATGATGACGATGGATCAACTTCCCCTATCCTTATATCAGAACACAGTAAAAGACGGAAACGAACAAAACGATTGGATGCCGTGAAACAAAAAACCCTCTCTTCAATGGGAATGTCTCCCTCCATACCTTTAGGCTCCTCTCCATTCCTAACACCTGGTAGCTCTGGAGTCCATCAAATTGTGGCAGATGTGCCAAGAAGTTTGCTGTTTAAGAAGGGAGTACAGTGTTATAGTACTCCAAAAATGGATGGACCAAGGAAACGAGAAAGAGAAACTGATGTCTGTGCACCTTTTAATAAACGTCTGAAAGAATGTGGCGAGCCGAGAGAAGATTCTTGTGAGAAAGGAGTGCTTGATGCCCGATTGAAAGCAGCGGAAGAGCAAGAGAAAGTTATCAGGATCAGGAAGAAAGTGAAAGTACCTCAAGAAATAGGAAGCTATTTAAGGAAGAAGATGACTGAAAAACGAATATTATTAAGACATGCAGTTTTACAACAGCAGCCAAAGATATTTTCTAAAGAAGACGTAAGTTCTCATTTTCTTCTTTTTAAAGTTGTAAAATTCTATCAGTATTTGTTCGCTTCCCTTATTAAAATGGGTCAGCATACTCGTTGCATGGCATTACGTTATGAATTCTCAGTAAGATCTAACGTTGCAAAATTACTAATGATAACTAGACTTTTGAAACCCAGAGAAACAGCATCATTGCAGTATTAAGCAAATTACATAAAACAATCATTCTTCCTCACTGAATTAGACTCATCTTACACAGACGTGCATGTGAAATTTCGTAGAAGTGATGAACTCCTTAACTGCTGCCGTTTCACCCTATTTTCGTAGTGGATGTGGATTGGCACAAAAATTTCAAGACCATAGAAAAAGGCAACCTGCATGTTAAAATGTAATTTATTTGTCAGAGAATTATGTTACTTGTGTACTCTTTAAATGTAGGTAGTGAAATTAATACGAGTAACTGACCATTTAAGTTATTTATAGAATGAGTCGAGGATCATTGAGATTTGGATTTCTGAGTGATATATAATCTTTCTTTAAGGTTTTGTCAAAAAATGTTGAGTCTACAATTAAGCTCACGATGTAAGCAGGAGAGAAAATAAGCCCTGTCACTGCTTGTTAGTACTAACACGAAGAAGGAGCCCTCTGTTTCAATTATTTTTTAACATTTAGCACAACTTTTTAATGTCTTAATATTCACATGATGGGGGGGGGGGGGGGGCAGAGTAAATTGTCTATTATGAACTTCAAACTATGCAAACTGGGTGACCCTTTTCATTAGTTTGATAATTGATGTTTACAATTTTGCAAATAAAACCTTTAACACGTGGATTCATTTTCCCCTCTCTAGTTACAACTTCATGGTGTTACTGAGAATGTTAGGCAAGTCACAGCTGAAAATGCCCTGAATTTTCGGTTCTCTGCACAGGATCATTACAGGTACCTATTACGTTACAGCTCATTTCCTTCAATTCAATTCTGTGGTGTCCATCGTTTTCACATTTTTTTCAGATCGTCTGCATCATTAGAAGAATTCTTAATTCTCTACATTATGTGGAAGCAGATGTGTATTATCTCAAGCAAAATTTTTAGTTCTTACTATTATGTGAAGCAAATGTGCATATTCTCTACAATCAAATCACCGCCCTCCTGGCTTAAGAGTGTAACTACACCTAGCAATGAATCGTGTTGTGCATACAACTCCAGGGGTTTCCAAGCTCATCTTAATGTGTAGTTACGCCCTTTTTTCAGCTGAGCAATGAAAAGATCTTGCAGATCTAGCGTAGGCTACGAAAATGATTTTAGGCTGTTTTATCGACAAAAAATTATATGTATACATATGTATTTCATCTACCACTATTAGGATTTTGTCGTCACAAATCTCAAGTGGCAAATTTCCCTGGGTGCAATAATTTTTTTTTCTTTTTTTTTTTTTTTCCATGAATACTTATAGTGATGAAGTTACTAAAAACAACTGCGAAGGCATCGAAGTTGGTGATGGAGCTAAAATAGTTCTTGCAGAGGATGGAACTGCTGGCTTGAAAGAAATTCGAAGAGCATTTTTGTCGAGTCCTGGTGTTGATACTGCTATTGTTCCTGAAAAATGGGTTGATAATCACTACCGATGGATAGTTTGGAAACTTGCATGTATGGAGCAGAGGTTTCCACAAATTTATGCAAAGAAGTAAGTATTATGATTTGATGTTGTTTGCAACTTCTACTTATTTCATTGGTGTTCCCCAATCAAGACAGTCTTAATATTCAAAGAAAAAAAAGGAATCAATCATACTCTTCAGAAGAAAGAAGTTATCTTAGAAAGGAAAATGTAGGAAATGATGCTGTAGTGCGCATGAAATTCCAAGTTTATGAACGATGCCTATTCAGATGCAGGGCTGATGATAGAGTAGATTTCATTTTCTCTTGAAGAGTTACATTTTGCTTACTTTTTTTTAAAGTTGCTTAACGGTTCTTTATTGATTGACCATGCCATTAATTGATTTTTTCATAAAAAAAAGTAAATTTAGTCCTTTTTTTAATCCATCTGAAAAAAGTACATCGATCAAGCTCTATCAGACGCTATGAAAATTTTTCTGTACCTTTCTGAACAAATGCTAAATATCTGGGCGAGTCCTGAACTCTTATGAGAGGGATCATTATGTGTAATTTAAGCTATTGATCCATCACATTTAGAAAACCCCAAGTATTTTGTATCTCATGGGGAAGTTATTTTTCCGACGTTCTTCTCTTGTGTAAAAAGACACCCCTCTCTTCTTCGCTTAAGTGTTTCCGCCAGTATTTGTTCTCTTTTCAGCCCTAAAATTTGGTGTCCAATGTTGCTCAAGTTTTTAATTGATCTTTAATTCACTTTGGTAGATGCTTGACAATGGACAACTTACTTTTTCAATTAAAGTACCGTTATGACAGAGAAATTGACCGAGCGCAAAGGTCATCCTTGAGGAAAATTTTAGAGTCCGATGAAGCAGCCTCTAGGCGGATGATTCTCTGTGTTTCAAAGGCAAGTACATAAAGAGGTGCAGAATATTCATCAGCCTCAAAATTTTTTTGTTAATGTAATAAAATGAACATAATGAAAAAACCGATTGAAAAGTAGATTCCCTTTCCCTTTACTTATTGAACTTTCGAGGTGCCTTACTTTTAGAATGTTCAATAAAAATCCTTATTGATGTGATTAATGTTTAGTAGTATGTGATCAAGAAAGTTACGCATAGAGGAGAAAGTGAAGAATAAATGATGTAGCATTGACTCAGCTTTTCTGAACGTAGATATTACCAAAAACAGTAAATGTTTATTCTTTCAAGCTTCCGTTGTATATCTTTTATGTTTTTTCATTTGTCTTCTCTATCATCAGTGGAGAATTATCTAGAACGCAACTTCTGAATCTAATTTTTTTCTCCTCTTCCATTTTAATACAGGACAACTTCAAATGAGTTTTTTGGCTTTGTATCAAGATTTTTTAAAAATTGTTCTCTTTTTTTCCTCATTTAATTAGGTGACCCAGTCAAGCAGCACGACGGAGTTAGAACTGACTGACGGATGGTATAGCGTAAAATCTTTTGTGGATTCTGCAATGGCCTCGCTTCTTCAAAGAAAGAAAATTGTCGTCGGAACTAAATTGATGATTCAAGGTGCTGAACTGCTCAATTGTGAACAAGGCTGTGATCCGCTGGAGGTAATTTTTTTGAAGAACCTTGTACAGATTATGGGGAGTCAGTGGCTCCCGCTATGTTTCAATGAAATTTTAGTAGTTTAAAATTAAGTTCGCCATCAGCACAAAGCCAAAAAATTGGGCCATGCCACCGAGCAGAGCATATATTTGCGATGGAATATGGGGACTCTTTTCTAACATATAAGGCATAATGGCATGGCAAAAGATGTACAATTCCTCCTTCCTAGCTGCATGGAGTTCTCGCTTGGATTCAGCTCCCTGTATAATTCATCACATCTTATCTTGTATGGAGGGCTAGCTGGTAAAAAGCTACATTTGGCCCAGATCAAGTAAAGAATTTTCCCCCAAGTTTTCATGCAAATTTACTTGCTTCATGCAGCGAGGCTTTGTGCAAAAATTGTGTCACACTGTAAAAAAAAATTCTGCAGGTGTATGGAACCAGGAAACCCACCTAGCTCTGGTCTTTTGATGGAGTTTAGTGGCGGTTTCCTGTCTGCTCCATATTTTAGCTCAAGGTGGAGCCCCATATCCCCCTCTTATAATCTCATAGGTGTTCTTATCCAGCATCTGTTACCAGCTCTGAACTTTTGATTTTCAGTCATTTCTCGGATCTCAGTTTAGACAGAGTTCTTTCGTTTAAATGGGTCGGATGAAAATATTTCTCACCCTTTTTCTCTTTCATAGTAATCATTGAAGAGTTAAGTTATGGAGTTCCCAATATGTCTGGCACTGTTTTATCAAACTAATAGTTTTACACAGCTTTCAGTACTCGTAGTGGCAAAATGTTTTTTCTATCAGTATTATACTTAACAAATGTGTTGTTAAAAAATTTAATAATTCATTTGAAGCAGAATTTGAGGACAATCTTTTTTCTGAGGAGGCTTCTAAGCATATTTTTTATTTCTTTCCTAGGTTAGAGGAAACATTTCTTTAAAAATACATTCTAATTGCACAAGAAGAGCCAAGTGGGATGCCAAGATGGGTTTTTTCCATGATTCTGGTCCTATTCCTGTACGTTTAGATTCGGTGTTGTGTGGTGGAGGAGTGGTGGGAAAGCTACATGTATTCATTGCTAGAGTATATCCAGTTTTGTACCTTTCAAAAGGAGCCAATGGGAAGAGTGGTAAGTGATCTATCTTTTCAACTAGCCGCTTTAATGTATATTAATTTTCTCTTCATCACTACAAATTTTTCAGCGCTTTACTAATCTGACCCTTGGATAGTAATAACATTTTATCATCAATGACTATCCTCTTTTCTCATTTTATGTATGGAAGATTTCAAGATATCAAGTCAATCTTTAAGTGGAGAATGAGAAAAAGGAACATGAAGGAACACTCCTCTATAAGACTTGATTTGAAAAATAAATTTTAAACCCTATTTTCTCATACTGAATGTTTTTTCCAACTTTAAGTCATCAGCAAAAGAAAATTTACAACCAGTTAAGCTTCAAATCAACTTTCCCAAAATGTAGCATTTTTACATGGTTCCTTTTCGACTTACTTGGTACAGCCATCTCTTTGTAGCAACCCTTTTCCAGAAAAACTTCTAGTAACAGATAAATCTGCCAGTCAGTTCTTAAACTGAATACATGCATCTTCCCCCTATCTACCATGTCTCTCTCAGTACTTTGTAAGTCTTCCGGTCCCTTGAGAGTTGCTGTACAGAGAGAGTTCTGTACCTATGTATAAACTGAAGAACATAATACTATCTATAATATATGAATATTTTAGTATTTTATTTTTTCTATTTTTCTTGTGTCCAGTCTTTTTAAATGAGAAGCTTGAGATCAGTCAACGAACATCTGAAGATAGAGAAAAATCAAAAAGAATGGAGGCTATGTTTAATGAAGTGAAGAAGGAATTAGAAGAAGAAAGCAGGAAGAAAACTCGGTCCAGTCGGAGGTCGTACTCAAAAAGACAAATTTCGTCTCTTTCATCTGGTCCAGAGCTGGCTGAATATTTAGAAGCCGCACTTGATCCTTCCATAATTCAAGTAATTCCAATTATAGCTCTAATTTTTCCTGAGTTTTTTTTAGACAAGTTATAGCATAGGCGCTGAACTCAAAGGTTGAAGGTACATATTCTAGATCAGTACGTAATATCAATAGACCACTAGATAGTATATAAAATTTTGATGAGGGAACATATGCTGCAGTTTTTAGTTTCTTTTTCTGCCTGGTGGTTTATTACCCTTGTTGCTCATCCAAATATGTAATGATAAATTTTTTTAAGACCGCCTTTGAGGGAACTAAGTCATGAGAACAAAGAATCAAGTCCGAGGGTTCTTTTTTTTGTTTATCATTCAAAAGAACCAGCATTTGGGATAGTTATTTCTTAATATTTTTATGTTTTCTTTCAGTTCTCAGAAGAGCAACTCAGAACTCTATCCGAGTACAAACGTATGGAGGAAGAAAAAATGGTACAAGAACTTCGTTCCCGAGTGAATGAACGCTTGAAGAATGAAGAAAATACAAGGAAAAGCTCCACACCGTTGTTAAAAGTAAGTTCTCCTTTCCTAACCTAGCAATTAATCTTGTTTGGAACACTCTTTATTCAAACTAAATTCCTGTCTAATCTTCTCAAAGGCTTCCTTGGCTCTTTTCTCTTTTATTTTTAATACAACCTTTTTGGCAGTAGTTAAAGATTGGATGGTCTCTTTTTGTTCATTCAGGTTCGAATAGTAGAAGGCAGTGCATCGCACTCCAATTCTCGCTCATCAGCAATTTTAACTGTTTGGCGGCCACCAGAAGACGTCTCATTACTCTTGAAGGAAGGATCTTTCATGAATATTTACAATGTATTACCATCAAGTTCCAGGTATGTCTTTTTTCTGTAAGGTAAATTCATAGTTTCACTGGATGTTAGTACAAAAACTATCATTGATGGTTTCATCAATCAAACAACAATACAGTAAAATGATTTTCTTGCTTAGTATCCGTACCTTTAATCACGTAGCACATTTAACAAAGGCTGTGTCAAAAGTTTTGCATCCATCCACCATACAAACCAACAAAACTAGATAGCCAGAAAACTAGTAAGTTGTGGTTTGCAGTGTTCTTCAGATTATTTCTTTGCCTACAAAATGAGTCTTTATTGAGCATATTTCACAAATAACTGATGGAATTAAGGTGTTTTTTCAGAGGCTTACTACGCGGACTCCTACCAGATTTTAAGACTTTTTTTAAAACAAAGAAAGTTTAAACGTTAGATGCAAGTATTTTAAAAAAATGAACAAAATAAGCATTTCAAATGAAGTTTCCATATTTTGCAGCTCTTCATTTGAAAATTCCAAGCCTCCACTTTCTTTTTTAAAATACTTTCACTCAGATTTATGCAGCTTTCTCTCACTATTTTATCAGAATTTTTTTGCTCAACTCAAAGGAAAAGAGTTTTTGAATAAGTTTCCTAAACTAAATCTTTAAATTTTTTTTTTTTTTTTTTTTTTTTTTTTTTGTCCGACTAAAACTCCTTGTAAGTTTTAAACCTGAACCTGTAAGGAGCTACAACCATAAAAAATGAAGTTGAATAAAAATACCCTCATTTTTCCCCAAAAAAAACCAGCATAAAACATATCATTTTCTAACTAGACGTATTTTGTTTGCCGCAACAACTGTTTCCTGCTACCGATTTTGTGTTATTTGCGTCACTTTTTCACAACCAATGAGAGCAAAAGCAGCTAGAAGTGAGGTTTAGAAACCTCGTAACAATTCTGCAACCTGCTCCGGAGCACGTTTCCAAGTGTTTCGCATCAAAATGTTACGACACAGCGTTGCCATGTTGTGCAAAAAAAAATCCAATTATAATAAGCCACGCCCCTCATTTCCGGTAACACTCAAACAAAATACGAATGTTACACACTGATGCGAAACAGTTTGGATTGTTACGCCAAACAAAATACGTCTACTGTCAGCCTGGTGTGTATGTATTTCTCATTAAATCTGCTCTGTGTTTCAGATATGGTGATGACATAAGCCTTTCAACGAGTTTTCACACTCGTTATGAGTTGGTTTCCAAAGACATGAATCATCCTCTATGTAGAGAAGTCTCTCATTTCGCAGAAATTTCCAATCCCAAATTCGGAGAAGTTGATGTTGTAGGAATTGTCATTCATATTGAGTCAGGACTGCTGGGAAAAGTTCTTTTCACAAAGCCTATCTATCAGATTTACAAGAAAATTTTCTGGCTATTTCTTTCAGTAATAGTCTTTCGGTAAGAGACTCCTTGTATTAAATTATTTTATAGATTTCTATTCTGAAGATGCAATTGGAAGACATTGAAAGATGTCCACCTTCGGGGAATTTTAATCGGGGTGAAGCTATGAACCAATTTTTAAGTTAAAACCTTCTTCTGTTTAAATGTTCACCCAGTCAATGTGGCCGAATGAAAAAAAGGTCTTCAATTTTTAGTACTCGAATGTGTCCACCCCATGAAACTGTAAATGTAAACATTTTATCAATGATTGCTTACCCTTTTTGGAGGAACATCTTTATGGAATGCATACTGCACATTTATGTTAATTGTTAAAGCTTTTCTCTCTCTCTATTTTTGAAGTGTGTCTCTCAAGCACTTTATCCAGAATTTTTGAGAGGGCAAAAATTTCAAGATATGATCCCTATTTTGTGCTTTTCTTTTATCAAAGTGTAAATGTACCGCAAATTTTATGTTTTCCACACTGTAAAAACACTCATAAAGAAATTAATGGTTTTTAGAGCACAAGTTTTGCTCACTCCTTAAAATAATTTTCTTTACTTGAAGACAATTTCTTCATTGGCATTTCTGGCAATCTTTACTTCTATTTCATCAGGATTTCAGTTTCACAAACACTTGCTCGTATCAGAGAGTTTCTTTTTAATTAAATAGAACAAATTTTCTCAATGTCTTCTTCATTTTCAGGACTTTGGCTGGAGTGATGTTGTGAGGAAAAATGCCGCAATTGCTTGCTGTAACTTACAGTGGACTGGTGGGAAAGTTGCAATGAAAATTCCTCTTCTCTTTTGCTCTGAAGTTTCGTTTTTCACTGGACATCCAAAAATGAAACATACAGAAATCGCTCTGCAAAAGTTTAAAAAAAATCCTCTCTTGAAGGTAATTTGTTTCAATTATTTATACATAATTTATCCATTGAATTTTTATGTTAGGATTGATGTCGTCAAAATGTTCAATGAATGCCAGTTCCTCAAACAATTCAGAGTAAGTTTTCTGTATGTACACTGTCAGGGAATCATTTCAAGTTTCATTCTTTCCCTCTGCTGCTTTATGAACAATATGCTCTTATCACTGTAATTGATTATGAAATTTTACAAAAATGTGTGGAATTCTTGTATAATGTAAGTATATTATCTCAGAATTTTAATCAGGCAGGCAGGTCATTTTTTATTTTTCTTTTTTGTCTTGTCTAAATGTCCTCAGACACATTTTTGAGCTATCAACAAATACATTTGCTACAACTTCCTGCCCTAGAAGTGCTTTTTCCCCTCACCTTCTTATGTATTTTTTGAAAACCATTACGATAACAGAGGCCAATATGTACATTCTTTTTAGATTTGCCAAAGAATTGCAAATCTCCTCTGGATCAATTTGCAGTTTTGATTCTGAAAACGACCACCGTGTTTCTTAATCAGGTCAATTCAGCCTGGAAAAATTGGAATTTTCATGTAAACTGGAGTTTCTCTGAGGGAAATTATATTTTCTTGAAAAAAATATGCTTGATGGAGAAAATCAAGGTCATTTTCGGATTCAACTATAAAAATACATTCATAAACATGTATCGCATGCCTAACACATTTTCTGCTTTGTCCTTGATATCGTGGTTTTCCTAGTCAACTGCCCTCCTCTGCGCATATACCATCATGTAAATTTTATCTGATTGTTTTGCTTTGGAAAGGATGGGGAGGAAATTTTTCTCAGGTAGGTATTATATAGGGTTGGTCTTTCTTGATTTTTGCCACTAAAGCTGAAAATGACCTCAGTTTTTTTCCAGCACCTTCGGAAAAGTGAGTTTTTAAATAAAGGGTGGTTTGCAGAGCCTCAAGTTAATAATTTGCTGTATGCTTATTGGTCCAGGATGTCTGCAGTTTTGTAAACACTCAAAAAGAAAAGCTGCTTGCTATTCTTGCCATAAACTCCTCAATGGAAGATCCCAAACCTGCAAGTATTTCAAAATTATCTAAAGGGAGTGAGAGCAATTTTTCTGCCCTGCTAGACGATTCTGTGTTTACGGAGGAAGCTTTGAATTCAATCGGAGTCGCAGCAGAATCAGGTATGAATTCACTCATTGTTGATGCCAGAATCACGCCCTGTACAGCAAAAAATCCAGCGTTTACAATCTTATGGCTCAGCCCCATCATTACCAAAAATACACATTCCTAAACCCAATTTAAGCCTAAGGAAAGGATTTAAAGTGCCTGCAAAAATTGACCAGAGCTAGCATTTCTTGTTGCTTAAAAGCACCTTTGATATTGTATCAGTTGAAAACTACTGTGCTTTTTATTTTCTTTTGCTGTGTATATATCCCTTGCACTAAAACAAAAATTACGGAAATGTCATTTCTTTGTTTCATCAATTTGTGGAAACAGGGATGTCTACGCATCAAATATTCTGCTAGTAGAATCAAAAGAAGTAATTAATGAAGGGCCACATAGCATTTCTCTGAATGATAAAACAATTTGCTCTACCTCTTTCTCATTATTTTGTGGATAAAATTAATGAATTAATATATTTGCTGATGAGATTGGTCATTCTTAGAAATTTTAATTTGACTCATTACGAATTTAAATCTGTGTCATGTATTTGTAGCCAATATTGTTGTTACTTTTCATAAATTTGCACCTAACTGCAGATTAATGGACAACATCATTGTCTATTAATCTTTGAGTTTTGTTAGCTGTGTGAAGTATCTCAGGTCAGTGCCATTTTTTTCCCTCGCGAGTGATCATTTTTTTGTTTTACTTATACCTCTCTTTAAGTTACCGAATTATTGCAGTTTTTGCTCAAGAAGTTGGCCTTCACTTGGACCTTTTTTCATGTTTACATTTATTAATCATCTTTTCTCGTTTTAAAATAATTTGCATATCATTAAGTGTACAAATGGCATGTACATTGACATGCAAGTAGCCCATTTCAAATAATATTCTCATACTTGATCATTCCACTAGGCTTTCAGAGGAGACTGAATCTAGTTTCCCCTTGATATTTTTCTGCCCAGAATCAGTTTTTTTTTTTTTTAATTTTCTTTTTTTTTTAATCAAAAAATGTCCTACAATCGTGTGGTGTCAACACTTGTAGCAGCTAAGTGTAAGTTTTTTATGTATTTTTTATTTTCATCTCCCCATCCTGTGCCTTTGTTTTCCTCCTTATGTTTTTACTTTCTTTTAGCCCCTCTTAAAATATGTTATATGTATCAAGTTGTTTAATTTATTCCCCTTGTTCTTTCATGAAGGCCACTGTCACTTATTAACGTTAAGTACAAAATTGATCTTTTCATTCTTTGGAAATCATCATGTTGGTCAATAATCATTTATCTTTAGAAAGTTTTTTTTCGACTGCTGTTTTTCATTACTTTCTCCTTTCATTGTCAGTAAGTTGCAAGCAGCTAGGATTGGTGTTCACCTGATTTTTAAATCGTGAAAGAAGTATTAGTACAAGTATTATAATAATTTGTAATCATTTCCAAAATTGATTTATTAAATTTATTGTGAGAAAAGGAGTTGCGCTGGTCACAGCATTATGTTTTGATGGTTGAATCTCATAGATTCGCAAAAAATATGAAGGTATTCCCTAACATTAAGATTCCATGTCCAATATTAGTGGCGATATTGCCATTCAAAGAACAGGTTGTATGATGTCATTCACTGTGGTGGGGCATCTCTTCCACCTTGATGTCATCCGAGTTTTAAATCAAGCAATCAGTGCACATGCATTTGCTTATGCTTTTTTACGTGCTTGATTTGAAATACATGTGTATCCTTAATTGATGAAGGTGGAAGAAACCATAGTATGTACTACTATGATGGATGGTGTTATACTCTGTATTTGTTGAAGGGCAATATATCCGTTAATATTCGGCGTTGAAACTAGGTGTTCAGATACATCTTTTTATTTTTTGTTAATCTATAAACGTCAACCATCAAAACATGATTCTGTGACTAGCTCAACTGACCTTGATAGAAGGGATGGAAACTGAAAAACAACAACATCAACTGTATTATAAAAAAAAGTAGTTTTATTCAGCTAAAATTAAATAACATAGAATGATAGTAAACATAAAATCAGTTGCGAAAAATCAAGAAAGCAACAATGTCCAGACAGGGACATCAACAGTCAGCATGGATTGACAGGAAGTGGGGAACATCCATCATGAGACTTACTTTTTCATTTGGTGTGAGTGTATTAGTTTACACATTTGCAAAAAATAAAAAAAATAAAGAAAGAGACAAAGAAGTAAAACTGGTAAGAAGAAACTTAAAAGTTATGTTTTTCTATGAACAAGTGATTAAGTATACGTCAATGGGAATGGATATTAAATGGAAATAATAGATCGAAAGGTTAACAACTTGAGCTCTGCTCATTTATAAAGTTGAAATGCAGAAGCATTTTGAGGGGACACATCCTTCCCTCAGAGATCAAATCTGTTTTCTAAATTAGCAACCAAGGCTTCCCCGAAGAGACCAGAAATCTAATTTATTTTGTAAGTTTGTATCTCTAAATTTCTGACTAATCTCTGCGTCTGTAGCTGTACATCTTGTGGGTTCATGTTGCTTTCTCCCAAATTTGTGTGCCAGTATTTTTAGGTGGATAAATAAGGTTTTATAAATGGGCCACTAGATAAGGTCTGAACTAGGAAAAAACGCCACATGTTTTATCGTTAAATCCTACATAAAAAGCTATTCACTCAACAGAGCTGAGATCAACTCCTGAATGAGATATCAACAAGTTTTTTCAGTTTATATAAATGGCGGATTTGTTTTTTTTGCTGTTTCATCAATTAAATTGGAAAAATTTATATCTTATTTAGGTTTAGATTTCTGGACTGCCTTTCGTGTGGTGCGTTTTCCTCATGAGATTTCAAAGAGAAAACATGCTTGGGAGTGCTTGAATTCAGGCCCATCGGAGGCTATTAACTATACAGTAATTTGATTTCCTAGATAAGTTGAATTGAATCTCATCATTCCAATGTGAGTGGCTTACAGATTTACAAGTAAGCAACAGATGCAATTCTAGGCTGGTTGCATAATCTAACCAAAAGTCGGCACCTGATTATTTGACGGAAGTGCCCTTTCAAAAAATGAAGTTTAAAGTGAGAGCAAGGTAGTGATTAAATATTATATGTTCGTTCGTTTATGGTGGAAAATTTTAATCCGAGCACTGCCCAAAAATGATGGAAGTAGTTATGCCTTACCTACACCTAAAATTTTTGCCAACTCCAAGGGAAGATAGTTGCCTACCTGGCTAAGAAAAATTTCCGGAGATTCCTTTGCTCCAAACGAGCAATTATCACAGTATTACTATTTTGTGCTGCAGAAGAGGTTCATCGCAAAAGTTGTATGTTTGTAAAAACGGTCGTTAAATTTTATAGATGAGTATTACCTATGAGGGTACAAAAATAGGATTTAAAATTGAAAATAAAGAATTAGCTTTTCATGTATTCATTATGTAAAAAGCCAAGCAAATCATGATTTAAAAAAGAAAAAATTAATAAAGATGGAATGATGTGAGGAAAAGGGGCAGGGCAAAAATCAACTTATAGTTCCTCCTCTTGATCAAAACTCAATGGATGAAAACGAAATTGAGCCCTTATAAGTAGAGCTGAACCACTAAACTCAATAATCTGTTCTTTTTGACATCAAAAGAAAAACTTAACTATTCAGTAAAGCTCATGAAGGTAAATTTGATCCCACTGGAAGTGAGCTTTAGGGGCTGTTTAACTTGCATTCACGATTTGTTCATTTAGGTGAACTTTTTCCGAACTGGGAATGAACTAGTTTAGTGAGGTCAGCACATTCAGTTTGACAAACTAATTTTAGCTTGGTTAAAACTATAGAAGCTAAAATCAAGGATATCTTTTAATTCATTAGAGTTGCTGTGTAGATGTCACACAATATTTGCAAACAGTCGTAATCATTGGTTTCAGCAATAGAACCGATCAGTGTAAAGCTTAAAGAAATCACTCTTGAGTCCTTAATAAATGTAAAATAAAAAGGAAGGGTCTCATAATTATTCTTGGTTTGTGGAATCATATCTTTAGTGCGTGGATTTCTGACACTGAAAATAATTAAGATTTATTAATTTATTTTCTTACTATTTACAAGGGCCTAGTCAGTTAGTGCAAATCCATGTATTAAAGCAGTCTAATTTTAGGGAAAGTTATTTATTAGTTGTGAAAGTATCAGGGGAAACAGTTCAGACAAGCTGTAGTCAAAGAAGATTTTATGCGTTTTGAAATTGATGCGAAAGTTGTTTCCTCTTGGTTCTGAATTTAAAAGGAGTTATTGGAACTTTTAGTAAAATTAAGTTCCAAGACACATCTAAACAAAGAAGGGCTTGGATGTGTGCACCAACCAAATAAGTCTGATATGGTGGTATCCAAAAAAAATAGGTAGTAAATGGAGATTATATTACTGTGATGAAATGAAATATTAGTAAATGCAGAGTAAAGTTGAGATTCATAATTACATTGACTAGAAAAATTGAATTTACAAATCTTGGGCGATTAATAAAATTGAGAGTTTTATCCCATTCTTTTTCTCATTATATATTGCAGAATCAGATCAGTAACTCTCCCATTTTTTTTCATGTCAGTCAAAGTTATGCTTAAGAAAAGCTGGAGAAACATTGAAAACAATTATTTTTTGTCTTCATTTTTCAGCAGGTATTGGGGATTCTGCAAGGGAACTACCAGTTAATTCTTGTTCTTTTTTGAAGGTGCGGGATGTCAAATTTTCTTACCCGTTCGGGATTCTGACTTCTTTCCCATTACGTCTGCTAACTGGATCGGTTGTTGTTCGAAAGTCAGAAAATTGTGATTGAAAGAGTCTTCCTTGCCGGAAGGAAATCCTCATTCCAAAAGGTATAAAATAGTACAAAAGGGATCCTGTAAGTCAGCTAACAGGGGAGCATAGTATAGACACAGATGTTCACTAAACTGACTATGTACTCAAGTAGTTGGGTATCAACTTTGTGGAGTATTCTGATGCCTAATACTATTACACACTTATGAATATGTCAGAAATTATGATGGACACAGAATTTCCTCATATTTCCTTTGGAGTGATTTGCGTTCTTGAGATTATTCCCGTAGTTTGTGCCATTCTGCAATCTGTCGTCGCGGACTGTTGCATACTTCATTCCAATGGTGCAGAGCAGGTCCTGTATTTTTGGCGCCGCCCAGTTCCAGACGCCCAATCACCTGCACAGATGACAATGATGGCTTAAAGCACACGCTCTCAACGTCTATTGAGCTACCAAATAGGGCAGTAATGACAAATTTTCAATTTTGATGATGTACCGAGAATGGCAAAAGGCGCCCAATGAGATGGTGAGGGGATGGGACTAAATTCGAAATGCTTTAGGGTTTGATTCTAGAAGGGTTGTGATTTGAAAAAGGTCAGTGGCGGTTGGGCATTGAAGAGCACCAGGAAGTGCTGTATATATGGATTGCATTTTGCAAAAAGGAACCACTAGCATTGCAATGTTGCTAAGATTGTGCAACTTCTTTTGTCTTGGAGGAAAAACCCCATTATCCCTTAATAGTTTCTATTTCACTCGCTAAAAACTGTAAATTTAAGTAAAAAATTACCATCTAAATTTCATAGTTTTTCACAATTTCCGCAATTTTATTGCAAAGTATGAAGTTGCACAATCTTAGCATCATTGCAATGCTACTGGTTCCTTTTTGCAAAATGCAATCCATATGTATGTGTGAAACAAAGTCAAGCCTAAAGGGACTTGTGGTGAAAGGGTGTTTGAGATGACCACATTCCTCTGTTATTATGAAATTTTAATGGATTGCCTGCCATGGAAAAACTCCAGAATTTGAAAGATTCAATCAAACACGGTTCTCATTGTGGCAAATTGTATAGAACTGCTCTTCATGAGCATTATAGCAATGTAGCTGAGCATGAGCTAATGAACAATATAGTCAAGTTAAAACCTTCCATTGTAAATGCATTTTTCTGCACCTCCGGGACAAGTAATTTAATCATTGAATACAGCCCCACATTAATTTTCATAATCGACAAACGTCATATGGTGAAACACATTACCCTCTCTTGAGCACAGAAAAGTCATCAATTTGACCGCCTGATAAATTTTCGAAAGCAACATGAAATTAATTTCATTAAGACATTTAAAGTGAATCAAGTCATAATTTTTATCATGCAAGTATCAAATTACATACCAATTATAATGAAACATTTCAGATTTCCGTTAAAATAATCTTCTATTCTCATAAATTAAATTCAAGAACAGTAACTGTTTACGAATTCATAATAACATTAAACTCATATAGTATGAACGAACACGAACCTCATTTTTGGTGACTCGGTCCCAATCGAGAAGCAAAAATTCAAGGCTGATGTTTGCCAAACTGTCTGCTCCATTAGGTATTTCAAAAACGAAGGACTCATTGAAAACTGGGTTGAGCGTGCGTTTCTTTACATGTGTTTTCTTTTTCGCCACTCGTTGTCCGTTGTAGAGTAAATACATCTTTACATATGGATCTGCAAAAAAACAATGGTCAATTTTAAATCAGAGAGAAAGAAGCTGAATGCTAGAACTTCTGTCATAAAAAATGACTGATTCAATTAAAAAGCAATAACCTGCTATCTTTCGCAACAAAGTGACGTTCTTTTATCAAGAAAGAAAATAAATATCACAATTAAAGACATTTGACCAAAAAGTGCAAGATATTTCGTACCTACATTTTGCTCTCATTTTCAAGTTGAGGATTCGATCTATGATACCACAAAAAGTGTGTTTTAATATTTGCTTTAATTTGCACAAAAACTGAATTGTTGCATTAGTTTTGGGAGAACCTACGAAAATGAGTTATCATGATGATTCTAATTCCTGCTTTTATCTAAAAATTAATTGCATACCTGCAAGACCTGTTACATCCATTTTTGGGAGATTCCTTGCCTTCAAAACAACGACAGTTATTCGATTAGCAGCAGGCTGCCAGCATAAGGAGACAAGCAGCTCTCCTCGCCCTTGAGATCGAATCTGTAAAAAAAAAGGAACATGATGTTTTGAATGGCACTCGTGAATTTAAGCAGTCAGAACCATAACTTTCGTTAAACTGAATTTTTCAAGGAAAAAAAATTACATATTTTGTACAGAAAATCGTTTGAAACTCTCTGAAATAGGTACTCAAAGAAAAATATGTGTCCGTGTTTTCTTGTAAAAATATAAGTCTTGTGCAGCTCCGAAGCACTAAAATGTAATTACACCCAGTGGCGTAACGGGCGCCCCCGCAGACCCTGCTATGCAGGGGGCCCAGCGCCAAGGGGGCCCTCGGCCGCTGGAATTTTTTTTTCTCTCTCTATCTTTGATGCTTAGCTTAGGTTTCAAACTTTGGGCATTTACTTATTGAGATGGGGCTTCTTCCTCCGATTTTTATTGTTAGCTCGGGGTTTTTCATACTTCTTTCGGACTGTTCCGAACTTTTTAGTTGCTGGAGGGCCCCTGCCTTCCAATGTCCACTCAGTGATTACTAAATTGTTTTTCTTTTTTTGTCACTTTTCGTACTTCGGGCTTTGGGAGATCCAATAATCCTTGGGCCTGGGCTGGGCCCCCGCACCCCTTAAGATCCTTGATCCTTCAGGAGTCCCATATAATCGGGTACGGGATCTGGGACGGTGAGGGGTGAGGCAGTCCAAGTCCGTGATTTGGGATGCCTCGGGCCAAAAAATGGGAAGGGGTGGGAGGGAGGGATAATATTGGAATTTTATCGACATGGGGGGGGGCCTAGAAAAAATTTTGCGGGGGGGCCCAGCGGAAGTCCGTTACGCCACTGATTACACCCTTGAAAAGGCTCTTGTTACCTCAGTTTGAGAGTATACATTTTGTGACAGCAGCTGAGCCTAATTGTTGAAACTATTTCAGGCTTCGTTGGCAAGATAAGACAAGATAGAGGTCTACTTGTGCCATATTTAATATATTGATTTTCGATGTCTTGTCGTTCTAACATAAATTTCATCAATCAGGTAGCTGTTTTGTTCTTTTTTTGGCTACCAATTATTGCTCAACTACTATGTAGGTACCTCCCCTTGCCCTTAACTTTTATACTTTTGTCAATGAGGTGTGATCTCATATGTTAGATTCTTCTTCTTAAAAAATTTTGATTGTCTAACATCCACATATCTCTAAATGATCTCAAAACTTACTGTTAGAACGAATGAAGTTGAAATTAGATGAGCAATTAAATAGTAGCATTGTCCAGCATTTTTATTCATTACTAAGTATCCCTCCTAAAATAATTTATGCTAATTTCAACTACCTAGGTGTAATTTAATTTGAAGTTGGTGTGAATTTTTTAAACTGTCAGATACAATTATTTTTGGCCACTTCATTTTTTCATCCTGGAATCTTTTTTCATCTGAAAATTTCAAATATTTAGACAAAGATGAAAATATTACCTTCATGCTGCGGGGTTGAATATCTCGACAAAGGGAAATTTGCTGATTCTCCAAATGTGCCAAATCAATCGATGATAGTGGAGCAAATACTTCTCCGATGATGTCATCTCTAGAGTATCGATCAAAACTCAGCACAGCAAAGTGTAAAGTAATGCTCTGAAAAAAAGACAACCAAAGATATTATTTAAACAAGCATTCTTTCAAACAACATGAAAACTATATTTCTTTTGTCATTTTTGTTCGACTAAATTCAACCCAATTGCGCACAACACATGATTTTAGCAGAAACCAAAGTTTCCTCAGTTCCTAGAAACGTATTTCGAACATTATTTTTCACCATTTTCGTTTATGGAGTTACTATAGGCCCCATAGCAGGCCTCACTTGTTATAGTTAACCAAAGTATAGGTAGGTAGGTACCTACTAATAGAATAGACAATCATCTGTTGATTGAAACACAACTGGTGGTGATAAAAGAGGCTGTGAACTTGAGAACAAGCAGTAACACAAGGAAAATAAAATTTCACGAAAATACGAACAATTAATTTAAAAAATCTTAAATCAATTGATGACTCAATGTACCAAAATTGTACTCATTCAACAGCAAAAACAAATTAGGTGATATTGGAACTGGGCGGTTATTTAGAAACTCATACTGCAACATGAAAAAATTGGACGACAAGTAGAAAGATATATGTACCTTGCATAAATGATCAACCTGATACCAACTAAAGTATGCAATTGTTTTTTAAGAAGACCCACCTGCAGCTGATTGGTGTTGATCCCGTAAAAAGTGAAGTCTTCGTCATAAATTGGATTCCTCGTCTTGCGTAAGACTCGAGTTTTGACCTTATGCTGCTTGTCTGGTAACAATTGCAATTTGATGTACGGATCACAGTTCCCTGTGCTTGCATCTTTTGCTGGAAGATTGCGGCATTTTAAAACACTCACTATCAAGATGGACTTCTCTTTCTTGTATCTATAAAAATGAAGACACAGTAATGAAATTTAATTTAACAGGATGTAATAAAGTGATTAAAGCAAATTACTCCATTGTTATATTCACCTTGGTATCGGATCAAAAGAGAGTAATTACTAACTTTACGTGACAATGATAGTATTATAATGCTCCAAAAACGAACAAAAATTCATTTCGTAGATACTTTTTAATTTATTTTTATTTGTGTGTTTTCCTGTTTCCTCCGAGGCATCATCATTTACTCGCAATAAATGTGCTCAAGACCACATAGAAATAATATCTGATTATAATTATGAGAGACTGTCTGAATCCACCCCTCAAGTAGAACAAGTTGCAATAAATTGCAATAATTACAAAATAAAATTATTGTTAATATTATATTGGAGTGTTGTGCATGTTGCCTATTCACTAATTGAAGGGACTCCTTCCATTTAAATTGATCATAACAAAATTGAAATGAGTTGCATTTTGTTTTGCCCTGCAAATTGCGTACCTTGAAGCCCTTGAAATATGAAACTAATTTTGTGGATTGTTTTAAATCGGCAAATATCGACCAAATTATTTAAAAATGTAGCAAATACATGGTAAATAAACTTGTAATTTTATTACATTAAATTGCAAAATTAACATAATATTTTCGTCGTGCTGCGCTTGGTACTTGGGCATGATCCCTTTTGCTTGTGTTTAGTATAGAAGCACTATAAATCTTCTATAACGTATAGGTACTACAAACCTGAGTTTGAAGAAAAGTTGTCCCAGTTTTCCAGAGCCGTTTTGTTCCTGCAAAACCTTGCTTTTTTCACTTGGTTCTGTTTCCTCTTTTGGAGGTAACGGTACACATTCATTTTCCGTATGCATCCTAAACAAATCAAAGAGGAAAAAAAAATGAGAAAACAAAAATTGATTTCCCATTATTATGACAAAAATCCGGAGAAAATGTAAGTAGAAAATAGGATGACGAGTTATTTGAATTTTTCTCGCTCAGTGTCTAGAGGAAGAACAGCTTATTTTGTAGGTACCTAATACAGCAGAAGCAGTCTCATTCAGTCGTGAACTTTTCTAGGATCATGAACCAAAGACTAAAAACTGTTAAAATGTACGTTTTAGGAAATCCTTTTTTGCTATGTTTTAAGTTAAATTTATTTAACTTTTTAAAAAATGACCCTTTTTTAACCGTTTTTTTTAAAAAAAAGAAAGTTGGAAAATTTTTAGTGTTGAAAAACTTCAGTTGATATTTTGAAAAATTTTTAATGCCACGATTTCATTTACTGTGTGCATCCTGAAAAATTCAAAGAAATAATAATAATAAAAAATTCAGTGAGAGATCGATAAGTTTGTTAAATGAATCAAATGTCAGTCAAAAAACGGAATAAATTGGCCATTTTGAAACACCGTGATAGTGTCAGGGCCGGATTTCCCTACTTGCCGCCCATGGGTCGCCTGTGTTTTGCCGCCTTCGTTTTGAAACATCAATAAAAACGATCAAATGAACGTGTCAGCGGGGGAAGGGTGCATAAGACGCGTTTACTCGTGTTGAACACATTTTTTGGGAAAGCCCTGTCAACAATACTTTAGCGAAAGTTCACGGAACTTCGCGCAAAAGTTAAGTTTCGTAAACCTATCTCTGTGTGGACAAGGCCTTCCATTCATAGAAAATGAACCAAAAAATTATGCAAGAACAAACATAAATGTGGATTAATGATTTTAACTTCTGACGCAGCGCCTCGCAGACCGCACTGTGTTTGACGCAATGCGTGAAGTATTCACGCAGTCTTGTAGGCGCTTTCACGCTGGTCGCGCTGTGTTTGCCGCAATGCGTGAGGTATTCATGCATTCTTGTAGGCGCTATCCGTTTCACGCCGTCCGAAATGACCTTACTCTGTTTGATGCAATGCGTGAAGTATTCGTGCAGTCTTGTAGGCGCTAATATGTGTTACAAGCCAATCGCCGCGTCGAGAGCTTCTCCTTTTCATCTCAAGTCCTCGTCATCATTTCTCTCTAAGTCGCGCCGCTCCAGGCCAAATCGCGTGTTTGGTTTCTCTCTTAACTCGACTAGAAGGTGCTGTCTCTTGTATCATTGAAAGACGACACAATTAGAAAGTACTGTACTCTCAGGAAATGAGAGATTTTGTCGCCTTTTCTCGTTTGTAATTTTTTTTTTTCTAAATCTGATTTTTTTTATACCTACATTTAAAAAAATTGCAAAATTTGCCGCCCCCTATAGATTTGCCGCCATGAGCCGCGGCTCATGTGGCCACCCCCTTAATCCGGCCCTGGATAGTGTTGTAAATATGTAGTTATACTCACTTGACTGCAACAACACCCTCTGCAGATGGCTGCGCTGGTGGCTGCTCACTAGTTGGACTGTTCCGGGGAGAGATACGAGCAGAGGGGCTGTACCGGTTGGGCTGTTTGCCCCGGAGCCACATAACTAGAACAGAATGATTGAGGTAGCTGTTAAAGCGGAAATCATCCTCCCTGTATTTGCTTTTTTTCGATTACATTCAACTTTTTTCGTGTTCAAATTTCATTTCTAGAACTCCAGGAGATAAAAGAAGAGGTGAATGTTTTTGTGTTTACGTAGGTACCTATGCATCATTTTATCACGAGGAAATGAATTCTGTTTGCTCAAAGCTAATATCAGGGGAGCTTCGTCATTTTGTCTGGTTAATGTTTGCAGGGGTGAGAGTCAGAAGGACTTAACTGCGTGACGACGTTACCAAGTTTTACTTGATGACCTGTTTTTTCAGTAAATACTTAAATGTTTTATTCCTAAAATTTCAGGAAATTTTTGTTAAACTGGGAATCGAACCCGAAAAAATTCGCAGAAAATCTTAAAAGAAAATTTGAAAACGTTCTTGAAAAAACAAGTAGAGTGTTGTATGAAACTTCGCAATGCTTTAAAGCCCATCTGCTCTCGCCCCTTCATTACCACTGTATTCACAATGGTTAAGTCGGCGGAGCAACTATTCGAACACTTCGGAGTTTGTTTTGCCTACACGCTGTTTTGAAGGCGATTTTAAAATTGCCGTGCCAAATCTAAAAAACAACGGATGACAGTTAAAGTAAGACGAAGTAATTTGGAGCTCGTGTACTCAGAAAGAACTGAGATTTTTAAGAAATAAGTAAAGGACTATTACAATATAAACATTCACCTCTATATGGTTAAACGCCGCCGTGCGAAAGTGAATGTCATTGGTGAGTCTTATTCACCTTAAGCTTCTAATGTAAATTATATTAATTCCCATTCTTTATTTTTCCACTTTTTTTACATAAAAATTACATACTGCCATTGAGGATAGAGTAGTAGTTATTCCCCCCAAAATTTAGAACGTTAAAAATTAGACCAGGGACAGAATAGTAGTTACTCCCCCAAAAAATTAGATCGTTGAAATGTAGTGTAAAACCTGAGACTGCAAACTTCATCAGTCACGTTTTCAACAAAACTATGAGGAAAGGAATTTCATCGATTAAAGTGTGCTTAGAGTTAACAGAAAGGTTGTGCAACACCCGTCAGTTGATGAACGATTCGTAATTTCCCGAATCGTGGGCATGTCAACCTTTATGTTCCCCATAGATTGAGAATTCCGAACTGAGCAGAGACCTTAACACGTGTGCTGCACGTGTTATTGTCCGCGTGCTCTGAATATTTTTCCATCACCCGTGAGCGCGTTTCTAAGTGCACGCTACATGATTTCGGACAACAGATTTGTTCATTGCATAATGAAACAATACGTAGGAGGAACATCTACTGGAAGCGAAAAAAATTCGGGTAACATGATAGCATTTATACAAATCTGTCCAGCCGAAAATTGGTATACTTTTTCTATGGATTGAATTTCTGGGTTTCCTAGCTTTTCTTACAGTTTTTGATCTATTGGATTGTGAATAGCTACTTTTTGTGTTTCAATTTTAAATTCCTCACGAGATCAATTGTTCTATTTCCAGTAAGTACGATTGACAACCTATTACTTTAGTCGTCCATGAGTATAAATGTTTTATTCAGAAAACTTTAAGCTATTTCATCAAACTCCAGGGGAAAATCGTAGGAAATATCAGAAGAAAATTTAAAACAAACAAAATTGAAAAATAGGTAAACTGCTGCGTGAAATTTTGCAACGTTGCAGTGCAACTAATTGTAAGCCCCTCTGTACTCCTTCATTCTCACTGTACTCACGACAATGAAGTCTGCAGAGCAACTATTCGAACACTCCGGAGACGATTTTGCCTATACGCTTTTTTGAAGGCGATTTTCAATTGCAGCGTTGAATCGGATCGGATCGGAAGTAAGTACTTCTTTTTATTCTGCAAAATCGTTTTTCATATCCTGATATGGTAAAATAATGTAATGTACACTTACTGCTATTTTGTCTGAAACAACGTCAATTTTTGCTTTATCGCAAATCTCGTTTTTGTATAAAAATACTATAGACTAATTTTGCTGTTTTAGCTGCATGAGTTTATCTAAACTAGATTACTTCAACCAATTTCGAAGGAAACTCGAAAATTTGGGCGTTACTGCTCTTTTGGTAACACGGCAGGAAGTCGATGGCTGAAATTGGAGAAAAGCGGATCTCCAATTGCGACGTTGCACATTTCCGCTCAGATTTTTTTTTTCAAAGTAACCAATCGACATTCTTTCTTGAATTTTCTGCGAATGTTCTCCGCTCATTCAAACATATTCACAGAAAATGTTACTAGATATTTTAGTCGGTTTTCTCTCCAAAAGAAAAAAAATAACGTAGTCGGAGATTTTGAAACATTGCAATGCAGACACCCATCTTCCGACTTGAGCCATCGATATTGTCTCTGTGTCCACTCAGAGTGGCATGAAACGTAAGAAAGAAGTGGAAGATAGGAAATTTCAGGAAATATTTCATGAAATTTCACGAGGCCGTGAAATTTGTCGTATTTTTCAGGGGCTAGAATATGCAACCCGCACTCAAACACACATTATGTGTGTTTGAGTAATTTTTAAATTTTGCAAATCATGAAAAGGAACCGGTATTTTTCAATATCTTTCATATTTGTCTGAAATTTCATGAAATATTTCACGAGAAATTTCAAGATTTTATTTTTCATTAAGTTTTACCATCCTGTCCATTGCAAACTAGGATAAAGACTTACGCTGGGTGCACATGATGAGGGGCTAGGGGTCTTCTTCAAGTAGTGCGTGGTGGTTTGCGAGCAAGCGGGGCTGCGAACAGCCGTGGAGCGTCGGTGCTGGAAAACCAGGGTTTTCTCGCCACTCAGCTTGTTCCGGCCAATCGTGACGTAGCGGCGCCGGTAGCAGAAGCAGGTCGCCGCTCCCACCATCGTCAAGAACAGCGTCGTCCCCAGACATATCCCCACCACTGCCGGCGTCGACACTAAACAAAACAAAACACGAGAATGTTAGTCACAGCTCCTCGATGAGCATGCAGTTACGATGAAACAACATACACACGTCCCTTGTAGCAGTGGAAGTTAGAAATAACTATTTTACCACTGAAAATAATTTGAAATAGCATTTTGATAACTGGACGTATTTCTATCAAACGGACCTAAGCGCCATAGGGTGAGGAAGGAAGAGGGGGGCTTGGATTGGCGGCGGAATCAGGCTTATTCCATCCTATACTCGCAATGCTTTTCCATGGCGCTTAGGTCCGCTTGACAGAACGCGCTATCCGGGATTCTAAATTCCTCAAAAGGAACTCAAATTGGCGCTTAGTTCCGTTTGATAGAAATGCGTCCAACTGCAAGTAGTTCGCCATACTTAAATAATATATTCGACGGCGTAAGTCCGCAATCACATATTTCGTTTGCGGTGTCTGAAAATCTCCGCCGCTACGTAATTTTTTCAAAGGAGAACGAATTGACATCATTCCTTGAAGTGTATGCAGACTTTTCTTCGTACAGAGAAGAAAAATCACGGCAGTTTTAAAGAATTGCCGTTGAGTAGTTTTCCGTTTAAGAAATAAAGTATGACAGGAAGTCTGCAACGTCCCAAACTGAATTATGTGATTGCCGACTTACACCGTCGATATATACCTACTATTATAATGCCTAATATCAGTGGGGATTTTTCAAGTTGGCAACATTGCTTTTCTTCCATGTAAATCAATTAAAAATATTGATTTTAGATGAAACAAGCTGCTCCACCAAGAACCGATTGTTTTACATACATTTAAATGGAGGAAAAACAATGTTGCCCACTTTCAAGAATCGCCACTTCGTAATATTTTTCTTAGAATTGCTAAATATACTTATTGCCAAAAGTAACGTATTTTTTGTTATTTGAAAAATTAGAGTCATTCGTCAAATTTCTACATTTATTTCATAGCGTTTATGGATAGCGGGCACTGCATGGCGGTGAAAAGACCGGAATCTGGCAAAGATTCCCGATAGATATAAGATGCACAAATAACTGCACACAATGTTCTTATAAATTAATCTAATTTTTTGTGGCTGTTTTTGCATTCAAAATTAGGTATAGAAAACTCACGACGCAGTGCGACCCGACACGAGAAAAAAAAATCGATCCATAATTCGAATCACATAAAATGCGCATTGCATAAACTTCAAAAACTCAGTTTTTACCCATTTTTCAATGACTCTTACCGCTAAGGTAGGTAAGTACTCGGTTGTGCTATCCAACAATATCTGCTTTTACTTTATTTTAATGGAGAGCCGAGAGGTACGCTCCCTGGCCACTTTGCAGTCCAGTCCCTCCTGAAACGTTTGTTTTTTGTATTGGTATGCGTCATATCGGTATGACTGCGGCGCACGGTGAATCGAGTCAATAGAAGAGGTCGGACAAAATTTGGAAACTTTAAACGCTTGTAACTCCGTCCATACAGAACTTTGAGGTTCTAAAAGTGGTTCCATTGGTTTCCTCGCAAAATTTTCTTCTTAACGCACCCCTTGAAATTTAAAACGCGACGAAATAAACATCAAAATTTGCAGTTTTAATAAAAAAAAATGTCATGTCCAACCTCTCTAATTGACTCGATCCTCTGTGCGGCGGGTTTATGTCACGTTATTAAAATTGAATGAGGTAAATATTGTGATAGCTAGAGGCGAAATGCTTCTAAATATAGAGAAAAACGATGAATTAACAATACTACGAGCTCAGAGGGGTTGATTCGACATCACTCAAAAAACAACTAAGAGGTATAGAAATACACTCTCTAAGATGTTATTTTAAGTTAAAGCACGATAAATTATGAATTTGTGAAAAAACGTGGATATTGCGAGAGATTTATTTCGGTCCTAAATCTCGTACCGTCTCAATTGAATCTCTCAGTTCAAAAGCGACCTAACCCGGGTTCTTCACGATGTTCCTTTTTTTGCATGAAAACACTTTTTTTCTGGCTGTTACGCAGTTTTTCTTGTCTTTTGAAAAAATTCTTTTTTTCGAGATAGGTCGCTTTTGAACGGAGAGATCCAATTGGTTCTTTCATAATAGGAACTTTGCAAAACGATAATCCGGGCATCGGAACTTGGCTGTTTTGAAAACGCCTTCAAATGCGGCGTGATACCTCACGCATTTTGGAGAGTTCAAATAGTTGTATCATTGCGCCGTAAGAATGTGACGAAAGATTAAAATGGGAATAGCCTCCATGCACGCTAGGCTTGTCGATTTCCTTTGACATTTTAGCAGTCGTGAATGCATAGCTGAAGTGCGCTCCAGCTAGAATCATATTTAGCAAATGGGTGGTTTTTATACGAGGATTAAAAATAAACGAATGGTACGGAATAAAACATAATAATACTTCTTTGTATAGACAATCTCTCTGTTCTCTTCTCTCTACATCTTTACTCTTTCTTCCGCTATGCTTTGTCTTCGGCTAGCTTTCCGGAACACTGATATTTAGGGAGGATTGAGCTAAGTTACAGATTGATTCAGCCTTCAACACCATGCCCTGAAACGATCGCTTGAAATCACTATCAAGGTCAAACACATAAAAGCAACTTTGTTCAACGGAGAAAAGCCTCGCGTCGTGCGAGTTGTAGAAAGTTCAACATTCTGTCGACATTTAAGGGCCGGAAGAGGAGTGAAGTAAGTTTCATGCAATCCCTTAAGGTCATTTCGGAAAGCGCTAAGCACACTACGAAACCCGTCGTTAAATTCCGTCGAGCGGAGTTGCCTTATGATGACTTACGCTGGTGGCGCGCCTTCAATTTCGGCGAACAGCAATATGACCAGCACCAGTGCTCGAATAGTTATCTCATGAACGCCGTGCATAACATCGACTTCAGTACACATATTGCGGTTCGCGAGCGATGCCAGCGCTTAAAATTTTACATAAACTGTGATCAAGTTACCAAATAAAGAGGTGAAAAAATTATTTTCCTACGACATTCATCGGTAGGTACGAAAAGAAAATTTTATTCACCAATTTTTCCCATCGTTCTTGATGCTGTGAGGGTTAATAGCATTCTTCTCATTTTTCTCCTCTCTTGTATCGGCGCTAAAACTACGAGACCACGTATCTCGTTTAAGGGCGTTTAAAAGTCTCCGTTCCGTTTTTGTTATTGTGAAAAAGAACAAACCAATATCATTCCTTGAAGTTTTCACAGCGCAGTTGCCTCATGATGACTTCCGCTGGTGGCGCGCCTTCAATTTCGGCGAACAGCAATATGACCAGCACCAGTGCTCGAATAGTTATCTCATGAACGCCATGCATAACCTCATTTTCTATGCACATATTGCGGCTCGCGGGCAATGCTAGAGATTAAAATTTTACACAAACTATATCAAGTTACTAAAGGAAGAGGTAAAAAAAAAATAATTTTCCTGCGACATTCATTGGTAGGTACGGAAAGAAAATTTTATTCACCAATTTTTCCCATCGCCTTTGATGCTGTGAGGATTAATAGCATTCTTCTCATTTTTCTCCTCTTATATGGGCGATAAAACTACCAGACCACGTACCTCGTTTGTGATGTTTAAAATCTCCGTTCCCATTTTACTATAGTGAAAAAGAACAAACCGATATCATTCCTTGAAGTTTTCACAGATTTTTCTTCACACAGAGCAGAAGAATCGCGGAAGTTTTCAAGAATTGACGTTGGGTAGGTTTTCATCCAAAAAATATATTTTGATAGAAAATCCGCAACGTCGCAAACCGAGATGCGTGGTCTGGAAGTTTCACCGTCGATATGAAAAGAAGAAGACATAGCTCGTGAAGTATGTGGAGGGGAGGAGAAGGTCCGTTCTTGGAACTTCAATTTTCCTGGAGCAAGATTCTAATTAAATCTAAGTTGCCATTCCACGGACAGCCGCGTGCGAGCTGCGTCGAGAAAGTTCCCTAACGTTTCGAATTTATTTTTGAATGAGGATACGAATCCAGTCTGCAGTGCTCAATACTCATCTGCTATGTTCATCCTCGTACGAGTATTAAAAATGGATTAGTCGGAAAAATGGACAGCGGAGGATTAACTGGAAAAACTCCGCGCGGCGCACAGTGGATCGAGTCAATTAGAGAGGTCGGACCTGATATTTTTTATTAAAACTGCAAATTTAAATGTTTATTTCGTCACATTTTAAATTTTAAGGGGTGTTTCTGAAGAAAAATTTCACGAGAAAACCAATGGGGCCACTTTCAGAACCTTAAAATTTTGTATATAGGGAGTTATAAGCGTTTAAAGTTTCCAAATTTTGTCCGATCTCTCCTGTTGACTCGATCCAGTGTGCGGCGCACCAGTCGGATCCTTCAATCGACTTAACTCGAGTTTTCACCCCGGGTGCCACCGCTACGGGGTTGTCAAACTTAGCGTCCTGGATTCGTTGCTTTTAGATAAATCATTCGATTACGTTTCCAGAATCTCGCCCAATTTGGCAATTTCTTCCCGAGAGCATCATTTAAGACGGCGTGCATTATTTAGCGTGCACTTTTCTTCTCCGAGGATCTGAGCTGACAGCCGAGAGAGGCAAAGTTCTGCCGTGCTAAGGAAAAACCCCATATGGACATTTGTGCGTTGCCAAATTTCCCATGATGAAGAATTTAGGTATTTGGGAAGAAACTCATGCGTATTTTATTTGAAATTTGCAGATATCATGGATTAAATTGCAAAAAAAAATTGTCTGAACAATCAGATGAAAAATATTCACAACTTTTCCAATTATACTTTGTATTTGATCAAAGAAAATTTTACAACGCCAGAAAGGTCCATACGACGTTTTTCCTTAGCATGGCAGAGTTGTGCAGTGACAGCACGAGTGTCAATGTTACTTATTCTGCGAATCATAGGAAATAATTGACAATCAGTCGTTGCCGAAGTTTCCACGATGATAATTAGTTTTTATTTTTAATTTTTTTTTCTTTTTTTTTTCATAATTATGTGATGAAACTTACTTCCTTGTAATGTGATGTTTAAAACAACGCAATGGCTCTATAAAAATTCTTGGGATTTTATAAGAAAATTATCTACATCTAGCAAAAGCTGAAAAATGCCTGTATCTTAACGTAAGAGCCAAATTTTAATTTTTCAAGATAAACTGATTTACTGAGTAGTATTTCACGTAAAAGAGACAAGTAAAGTGGACTTGGATTGGATCAGCAAAAATATTTTCGAAGTTTCGTTTCTCTACAACCGACATTCACGTACAAAATGAAGTTTATTAACTTTCAGACACCTGAAATTCTCCATCGTATGTTGCCGAACCGTTCTGCGATAAACGTTTTAGGAAAACGCCGTCAGACATATAGAAGCTCTGATCGACATTAGATCATGCATAAACATACCATACGTTCCGGGCCGCATTTTTGAGCAATTGCACCCAGCCACTGCGTCCATCTTGGTTTGATTTTAGAATCTGAATATTCGACAGCAGCATTTTTCTACTGTTTTTCGAGTAGGAAGGTTGGCTGCCCTTATGGCCTAAGAACTTCATGTTTCGTCGAGTCCATACTCTGCGTATACAGGCGCACTCTTAATTTAGCCCAGATCGTGGAATTCGTTGAATGACATTTTCCGCTTGAACGTCTCAAGGTCCATTCCCTCAAAATTTCACTTTTCCACTTACTGCTCATCTCGGTAACGTAGGAGTACACGAGTTACCACATGATTGACGGACACTCAGTCTGCAAATGTCCCGAATTTTCCCAGACTATCTTTGCTTTTCCTTAACTCCAACATTTTTTCAATTCCCTGACTTTCCCTGACCTTTTAAACAAAATTTCAACTGAAGAAAAAAAAAAAATTACGCTGCCTTTCGCTAAACTTTGGACACATTTTCCTTGTCTATTCCAGAACAAGGCATTTAGTAGCTGGTTAAAAGGCGTCAAGCCTTAAAAATGACCAGAAAGGGTAAACACACTGAAAAAAAAACTCCGGCCGTGGGAGCCGCAATTACGGGCTATATAGACATACCGTCCGTTCCGGGCTCAAAGGCCGAAAATTCCGGCTGCTGGATCCGTAGCTTCGGCCTCTGAACCCGGAGCAATCGAAGCTACGCCTCCAGCAGCCGGAATATTCAGCCTTTGAGCCCGGCACGGACGGTATGTCTATATAGCCCGTAATTGCTGCTCCCCCGGCCGGAGTTTTTTTTTTTTCAGTGAGAAGATCAGTGATATCTTTTGGTGATTGGTAGACGTATCAGAGATTCTCTAACTTTTCCCACGAATTCCCTAACTTTTTCCGCAGTCGTGAAAATTCCTTGATTTTTCCAGTTTTCCTGACGTCCGGAAACCCTGCAGTATCCACCCATCCACATTCGGCAAGACCCCTTTTGGCAAGTGTGTACAGACTTACGATCGGATTCCCTCCTTCCTGTATCAAGCGCGGAGGCGCAGGTCGAATCAGCAGAAGAGGAAGTTACCAGATCGTCGTATTAAATCATCAGTTTTCCCGCCCTCGGTGGAAAACATGACGTTCTCACACCGAGTCAATGACGGTCGGTATTAAATCCGACACCGCTTTGCATCACTCTTTTCATTTCCGTATCTGACTCGTCCAATTTGGAAAGCTTCCCATTTAGGATTACCTAATTGAGTTCCTTCCCCCGCATCCGCTCCTCCCCCAGGACGACTTATTGGGGAAAAAAACGTAAATACGATGCGGACCCCTCGGCACTTACGTCCTTTTTCAGATAAACGTTCATTTTCCAGCCCCACCCCACCCGTCGCTGCCCATTCGCCGGCGTAAAAAAGGCCAAGTTCCCGCCTCTTTCAATTGGCACTCGAGCAACATCTGACGGCAATTAGATCCGGCGTCGAAAAAGATGAAAAAGAGCGTTTGGGAACGTTAATATAACGAGCTGAGCTCTCTCCGCCTCTCCGGCGGAACGGTTTACAACAGTGGCGTGGCGTGCTTTGCGATATATCGATTGATCTGCCATTTAAACCTGTGGAAAAAGATCCACCACCAGCGGGCCGATTATTGAAATTGATAGACAAAGCTATAGACAAAGAAGACATAGGGGGTATAAAGTAATCCTATTGGTTGAAATGGGTGGTTCTCATAGACTAAGGGGGAAAATGATAGACTAACTGTCGGGTCTCTCGTGGGTTGCCGTTAGTTAGTCTATTACCTACCTCCTTTGTCCATTGCAACCACCCGCTTCCACCAATAGGATCCCTCCATATCCTTTTTGTCTTCTTTGTCTATTGCTTTGTCTATCAATTTCAATAATCAGTCCGCAGGGTGTTTGCAACGTACTCTTTAATAATAGATTCTTTACCATAGCTTCAAATGGAGAATTATCGATATATATCGAAGCACGCCACGCCACTAGTTTACAATGAGGGATGCCAATGGCCTATCAAAAGATTTTGATCTTACTCCTGTAATGAAACTGCTGAAATTTTACTATGACTAAATCGAAGAAATTTGTAATTCTTTTCCTAACGTGTGGGATAATTGGACGTATTTCTGCCAAACGGAACTACATGCATTGTGACATGAGCTCTGTTATGCATCTATTCTCATAGGTTTCAGGGCTCATATCTTAATGCACATAGTCCGTTTGATAGAAATACGTCCAATTGAGTTGTTTTTCCTTTGTTTTTTTTTTTGTTTTTTTTTTTTTTTTTTGTTTGTTTGTTTTTTTTTTTGCCTTCTCTCTTTCAAACGTATATTATTTGCAAAATTTAAACGTGATATAGTCACCTTCCGGCCAAAGTATCACAAGTGCCCTGCGACGTTTCAAAGTTTCCGCCGCCATTTCATTTTTTTACAGAGAAATTATTCAACGAAGCTGTTCAAAAATTTCACTGAATTTTCTTTGTGCTGCCGGTAAAATTCAGTGAAATTTTCTGACAGATTCAACCAATTATCATTCTGTAAAAAAAATAATATGGCGGCGGACATTTTTAAACGCCGCATGGCGCTTGTAATACGTGGGCTAAAAATTGGTAAAAGACACTTAACTATAAAAAATGAATTTAGTAGCACACAGTAAACACACATTATATTTTTCCTTCCTTGTTGTTTATTCTGTTATCACTGCAGTCTCATTAACCAATTTCACCATGTAACGCCGTTTGCTAGTTTTTATTTTTATTTTAATTTCTTTTTTATTTTTAATTCTATTTTAGCAGTTGATAATGGTGCCGTAAGGTACCGAAACGTCCTACCTTTGTATTTTGTATTTTAGCCTTGTTTCCGCATTTTCCTGTGTTTTCAATTTTCCTTTCACATATATATTTTTTTTATCAATTTAAATGAGAGTAATCCATGCAGAGTGTGCAAAACTTTAAAAATCATGAGTTGAAAAACGCTGATTATGCGAGTTTAAAGAATAGAACTTAGCATAAAGCGGAGTGACGCGACGCGACGTGCTGCACTGCTGCCAGCACGCAACGCGCACTGTCGCCTACAAACCTAAGGGGATACTTCTCGCATTGCGCAATGCTTGAAGTATCCCCTTAGGTTTGTAGGCGCCAATGCGCGTTGCGTGCTGGCCGGCCGCCCGCGCCGTGCTCAGGAAAGGACCGAATATGTGCAGCAATTATGTTTATATCAACTTTTCGAGAAAATCGAGAAAACAGTATGTGCACTATATGGTTTCTTGTGGGTAGCATCCGACTTCATCCTTTTTTATTCACGTCAATATTCTTTATTCAGCTCTCTAACGACATCACAAAATTAGAGTGACAGTCTAAAGTGTTCACACATCCTGTCATTTTGAACTTACTGCTCTCGTCCTTACACTATGGCGCAACGTGAATGAATCATCTCGATCCGACCCGAAATCCAAGAAAAATTCATCAAGTGACGCAGTTTTCGATTTCAACTTTCCAAAATTTCCGCTCTTTTTTTTACTTCTTTGAGAGCCAAGCGAATGTCCGCGACTTTTTGAAAATGTCGCAAATTATTTTCTGCAGGATTAATAAAAATGAGTAAAACTTATGAGAAATAACGTCCAATTTTTTTTTTTTCCAAAAGTAAAATGTGACAAAAATCAGCAGAGCCACACAATGTTACGTGTTTTTCGAGTTTCACTACACTGGGGGAAAAAAGGCGCTTGGATCTAGAGCCTAGACTCTTAATACCATTGACAAGAAAAAATACTCAGAATTAAATCGGGGTTTTCCTTGAATCGAAGAGTCAAGCCTCTTGATTTAAGCAAATTTCCTTTCGAATCAAGCAAAAATCCAACTGAATCAAGAATATTTTTTCTTGTCCATGTTTTTAAGAGTCTAAACTCTAGATCCAAGCGCCTTTCTTTTCCATTGTACCGGATTGGAAGTTCGTTGTTATTTTATCCCTCCTGCCCTAGTCCCCGTCATGATGTTATTACGAGAAGGATGTTTTCCTCCAGGCCGTGACGCTTAATTTATTGCGTAATTTTCTCGTAGAGTGACATAACGACGGTGGCGTAACCAAAACAACCCAGACGGTGCGCTCTGACTCGAGGTGCTTTCATTACAATGACCGCGATGACTGTTTCAAGACGCGCCATTGTTCATTCCCCATTAGTCCCTGCTCGATCTATCAAAACGCATGGAGCTTTTTACGGTTGCCAAAATGAACAGATCATCAATTCTTGCGAACTCCTGCCATACAGTTGCCATCTTTACCTTTATTTCTTATTTTTCCCGGCCAGAAGCGGATCCAGCAATTTGGCAACACCGGAGTTCCTCTATTTAAACCTATGCTAAATAATCTATTCTTGTCGGAGCAACTGGCCCCTCCAAGAATCGATACATTTCCAAAGGTTTTAATGGAGAAAAGACAATGTTGCCAATTTACTGGATCCGCCAATGTAATCGGCGAAACGTTACCCGTGGGCACTTACCGGGCCAACCCAAGTTACTTGGTGCTACTTGGGCCAAGTAGCAGTGATCGCGATAAGTTGCGATTTGATCAGAGAATGTATCGCGATTTTATCAAAGTCGACTTATTTCAATATTATAGGATAAAAAAAATGGCGATAAATTGCAATTTCATTTCATAAGTTTGCCATAAAATAACGATTTTATTGACGGCAAATTATCGCAATATCCTGATAAAAGATAAAATTTCCATTATTATGAACGTGATTTCATAGAGATAAATTTGCGACAAGATTGGGGTTAATCGCTCAGATGATGATTCCAGAGGTTTTATCGCTTAAAAATCGTGAAAACAATGCTACTTGATTTCAAAATATCGCAATTTTTCTTCTGATTAATGCTACTTGGTTGCTGGATGCCTCCTTCTCTTGACCATTTTAAAATTATACCGGGATAGCTGGTCATAGTGGTCATGCGACACAAAAAAAAGAGGGGCAAAAATGAAGAAAGAAATCAGTCACCGGCGGTCTGTTTTCTCGAGTTTAAGATTCAAAATGTTGCGTTGGGTTCACTCCATCAAATTGCGAGACTAAATATATATTGGGCTCTCAAGTCGATGAAATAAAAAATATAAGATTTTAAAATCTGGTGGGGGGTGGTGTATGCTACAAAAAGGAGAAGTTTTCAGAGCTGAGGCAGCTGAGGAGGGTTGCTGTAAAGTAGAGTCCTTTGATGTTGATTTTACTTTCAGAGGCTTGCAATTACAGGGAGCACATTGCGATGCGGGATTAAAAATTCAGGACCTCACAACAAAGTGGGAAAATAAATAATGGAAATACAACGACTCAAACAAACGTGGAAAAGGGGGTGAGGGGGGGAGAGGAGAAAACTTACAGAGAAACAAAGAAGCAAGAGAGATTGAGGAAAAGAAGAAAGTTTAAAAAGGATGGATAGGGGCCCTTTGTTTGGTATGCTGGACTACAGCGAGCGTTATCGGATAGAGTAAGAAAGTTTAAAACATGGGTGTACTTAAATATGTTTTAATACCAGGGCTGCCAAAGGAGTTGTTCAAAAAAAACTAATTTTTTTTCGTGGTTCCTCTCAACAACAAATTATTCGTCCAAAATTTATAGGTACCTACCCAAAAGCCAAATAGTATTGACTGTTAAAGGACTAATGTGAAAACTACGCTGAAAAACAAAGTTATGTTTAAAAAAAAGTTAGCATTTGTTAAATTCTAGATATTACTCATATTGATGCTAAATACAAAATTAACTGCAAAATTTGTAGCACAGAGAACTAATTTTTGTGTGAAATTTGAGCTATTGTAATTCACAAAAATAAATAGTGATAAAAAATTGTAAAGGTGCGAAGTGGCATCTTCACCTGAAACAGAACAAACGCTCAAATTTTCTAAATCTTATATCTTAAAAGTATTTTAAGAGTTCTTTCTGGAACTAACGAGATTTTTCAAAGCTTTTTTCCAAACATCTAATGCTACTAGGGTGCCTATCTTTCTGGCAAGAAATACGTTCAGGACGTATACCTAGATTACCTCCAGACTGAGTTTACTTATCTACTCTTCCCGCTTCTTAGCGGCGTGTTTCAAGACCACGCGTGTTTCGAGTCCTCCAGTGAGAAAGCAGTGAGTTGAGTCAACAGAAAGTGTCGACCATGAGAGAACACGGAGGAGGAGGTCTAAGTGGCAATCATCCCTCCCCCTTTAATTAACTTCCCTTGCCAACTCCTCGAAGCCGGACGGAGAAAGAGTAGAAATTTCGCACGTCTTGCGTCTAATTTTGATCACCGCGCCTTACCCTTGTGTCTACCGACCACGACCAAGGCTCCGCAGAGAAAAGAGGGTATTACAACATTTAGAAAGACTCGACCCTGCCTCCATTGCCAGACCTGAAGCCCTGGGCAAAAACTATTCTTTCGCTTTTTCCTCCCTCGTCACCTGCGTTAGGTTTAATGCATTCTTCCACTTTCAACTTGCGTTAAAGGAGTAGGCTGACCAAAAACCATCTTAAATAGAGGCTTCTTTCTCTAGAGGTCATTCTAACACTGAAAAAAAGTGTGAGGGGTTATCCCCTAAATTTGTGGTACCCCGCCCCCCTAATCTTTAAAGATGTAAAAATTTTACTTATCTGAATTTTATTTTAATCCTCATCTCTATTTTGATAAATAATATAACTTATTCAAACAAAATTAAACAACCTTAAGTTTAACCGCAACTGCTGGCAACTGATAATACGGACATTTTCAATAAGTTGTGTTAGTACTGCCGCAACTCAAGTCGGGGTAGCACCGCAACATTTGAGTTAATAACCTAATTTATTGGGGTACTAACACAATTAATTGGAAATTTCCAAATCATCCAACAACCTCGTGCTCTGCTTTGTCCATGCATCTTTATCATAAATCTAAGCGTTCACTTTCTGTCACATTGGGAATATTTAATTAAAAATAATTCCTAAAACCTATTTCTAATCCTAGATTTATCGATATTTCATTCGAATAACTACGAATCTCAATTTAAACTTTGTGCACATTTTTAGCAGCTGTAGGACAAACTGACTGAAAAGAGCTATTCATTTAAAACACGTCTTTCCCTCGCCCTCCTCTTTCTTGAAATACTAGATTTTTGTACGTCAACAACGAGGGTGCGGTTACATTTATATCTGACTATTTTGAGCATTAATAGTACTGGGACATCAACACTGTAAACAGCTTTTTAGCGAAAGAATTAAAAAGCAGCATGGAGTGGAGCACTGCGAGTTGACGCTTCGCGCCTTCAATTGTGCATAGTATGCAACACGGACATCCATCAAGTACGAATAGTTGTATCTCTGCGCCGTCATTAACGCCCGCCCTTCCTTGTTTTATTTCCAAATTGTTTAAGTTCCGTTGATCTTATTTGTTAAGATGCTTCAAGGGCTACGTGAGCAACACACCCGAAGATAGGAGAGGCATAATTGGGCCTTGTTTAATAACATTTCTTTCGAATTTGAGTGACACCTTACTAGGCGGCACAGAGCGAAGCATTGCGAGTTCACGCGCCTCCTGCCATCATGCCTTTAATTTTGCGTGCGTATGCAATATGAACACCCATCACTATACTTGTATCTGACACGAATACTTGTAGCACTGCGCTGCCATCAACACGGGTCTAGGTGCCTCTTACTTTTACTATTTGAGAAAATGTAAGGTTAATTTAGCACAAAATATTAAAATATTATTTTTTTTAATCCAGTTATTTATTTTATTTTTACCATCGCTTTCAAAATATTGTGCTAAAGTACGTAAAAATAAAAATAATTTATTTCAAAAATAAAATTCTGTAATTTAGAGATTGTTTTGACCTCCTTAGACTTTTTTGCGTCAGTTTCTCCGTAAAACACTCCTCTATGCAATGGTATGATGCCTGAACTTAAGTTTATTATACCATACTGAGTTCATTTTTCCGCGTAAATGGCGGACCTCGCAAGTTGGTAGATAGTTTTCCAGCATTTAAATCCACTACAAATATCGATTCTACATGACCAAGAATCGATCGATTTACATGCATTTTAAATGAAGAAAAAGAGAATATTGCGAGAATCTCTGAACGGCCGTGCTTTTAACGAAAGCAGAAAAGACAATACCAGGAGGACGATTTCTTATGATTACGTGATAAATAAAAATAAAAACCATCCTAGGATCGAAAGGTGGTGGTAAAAAGCATTTATCCTCGAGCGGTAATGAGAAGAGAAATAGAAGATGATGGAAATTTCCAGAGGCTGGAAGCAATTCCGCGGTTGCCATGACGAGGGAGGCAAAGCACCCTCACCTCACGGATCAAAACCTCCTGGAACCTCAAGGTTAAAGAGCTTTGTCGGAGCCTTCTTTTTCGAAAACAAATTGAATTCATCGAGAGACGGAAACCGGGGGCTGATCGATTATGCCGAGTATTTTGCATGCGCTGCAGCGCGGCGTGGCGCAGGGGTGCCGGTGCGTCCGTTTAAATATTCAAGAAGTTTCAGCAATTCCTTTAAAGTCTCCGTTGAGAATTCTGAGAAAATTGTGCTCATGATGGATTTCCTGCACGCAGTTAGAGCTCGCGGTTTTAGCTCGCGATAGCCAGTTAATAAACCGAGTCTCCCTATGGTGTACATTTTCTCGCAGACTTAATGAACTAAACAGAAGTTGTATGTCAATCTACCGAACAGAATTTGTTCCATGGAACTGGAACTACAGTTGGATGTAATGATTCCAGTCTGACAGTCCTGTTTTGGAGACTCGCCGCACAGTGGATCGATTAGGTTTGTAGGCGTCTACTTCACGCATTGCGCAATGCTTGAAGTATCCCGTTAGGTTTGTAGGCGTCAGTGCGCGTTTCGAGCTGGCAGCGGCAGCACGCTGCGCCGCAGCGTGCCACAGACTTGCCCACACTTAATAGGTCAGGGTGTTAAAATGTAAGCAATTTGACATCAAAATCGAAATTAGCGGCTCAAAAAAATATAGGACACGAAACTTTCTTGATCTTTCAGTCATTACCTGACTTATTTCTTCCTATTATTGAGTTTTGGATCATAGTGCGCCACGGGTTGGCGGCTGCTCATGTAATTCTCTCCTGTGCTCAACCGATAAACTACCTACTAACATTAATTTCACCCGTATAAGTTAATGTTGAAACTTAGCTATGTATCCAACGTGTTCTGTGTGAAATTTTGATGAGAAAACATGTGCGTAATTTCTTATCTTGTCCAGTGGCTCACTGCAAGAACAAATCCATGATGAATCACTTGTCTTAATTACCAGAATGGACGACTAGACGAGGTGCAAAGTTAATCATTATGATACATGTTTCCTGACCAAAATTTCACGTACAACACGATTTAAGCATCGAAAATGACTGAAATCAAGTACTAACTAAGGTACTTAATGTTCCTTGACGCGTGGATTCAAACCTCCCACCATGACAATCTCTGTGGTATGAAAATCTGGAAACATCAATCTTGATGCTTTGGCTCAGCTATTGCAAATTGTTCACACTTTGAGCGATAAAGGGTGGGAAAAGAGCAGTGCTCAATTGAGGAGCCTGGCAAAATTGTTGTGAGGCGCGATTTGACTCGCGTAGAGAATTGCGTTTCTTGTGACCGGGCATTTCAAAATCTCCGTAACCGATTTAAAATAAAGGCGTTCATATCTTAGTTAGGAATTGATTTCTGTAATTTTCGATGCAAAAATCGTGTTCTACGTGAAATTCTAATTACGCAACATTTATCAAAATGCTTAAATTTGTACCTTGTCTAGTGGTCCATTGTATCAATTACCAACGAAAACAAACAGAGCGGGGCACGAGGTGGAAAATTTGCTAGCCCTCAAAGCCACGGACGCTGAAACTTGACGGTGTATTTGTTCTATAGCGCGAATTGGACGTATTTCTGTCAAACGGAACTATGTGCATTATGACGTGAGCCCTGTTATGCATATATTCTTATGGGTCTCAGGGCTCATGTCTCAATGCACATAGTTCTGTTAGACAGAACTTTGTCCAATTGGTTGAGCGGCAAACGGAATGAATATTTCAACTGCAGAGCTCGCGGCTCATAGAGGCGAGGCTTAATAACAGTCGTAAATTCAATGTTTAATCTGGGCTAGAAAATGCCATCCGGGGACTTTGTGGCTGCTTGCCCTCTGATTAGTTGTCATGCAGTTTAAGCCAGTTGAACCGTGAATCGTTGCGTTGTCGAACCCACTAATTACCGGAAAGTTCCATTCCTGCGAAATTTTCGACAAAGGGTTCATAACGACAACGATTCAGTTGGTTTTGAGCCTTGTACAGAGTGATCCAGATCACGCTTACCAGCGGGTTGATTGTTGAAATTGATAGACAAAGTGATAGCCAAAGTGATAGACAAAGCAGGACATAACGAGTATGGAGCGATCCAATTGGTTGATTTTGGTGGTTCTTATAGACTAAGGGGGTAAATGATGGACTAATTTTTATAAAGGGTCTTTCGTGAGTTACCGTTAGTTAGTCTATTACCTACCTTCTTTGTCCATTGCAACCATCTACTTCCACCAATAGGATCCCTCCGTATCTTTTTCGTCTTCTTGGTCTGTAGCTCTGTCTATCAATATCAAATCAGCCCGCAGGAATTTCTCTCTCTTATCACAAATCGGGTGAGGTCGGGAACAGCAAGAATGCGTATAGGGAATCGAAGGAATCCGTGGCCCCTCTTGAGAGGTGAAAACGGATCCTGATTTTATAGGTCAAAGTTTCCGCCATACTTTTGAGATTACTATCTCAAAATCGGAGAATACAGAAAATTTTGACAATATTACTGGCCTTTAGGGGCCGTCCCTAAAATACGTAACGCACTTTCTTGGCATTTCTGACCCCCCTCACCCTCGTAACGCATTTGTGACGTAGGTCCGGTCCCTATTTTTTAACACGTAGAACAAAATGGCGTAACGCTCTCTTCGACCCCCCTCCCCCATGGACCGTTCCGTAATTTAGGGATATGGCCTCTCAGAGACGGGGGAGGAGCCCCCCGCCGAAAAAATACCAGATCGCTAAATTGACGTAAAGGTTCAATGGTGTTTTCTTGATTTTTGGCCTCGAAAAATCCGAATTTGATGGTCTTATGGTCCCCTAAAGGCACACCCTGTATCAAACCTCGTTACCCCGCACCCCTTCTTTTCGTACCCCGTTACTGATAGGAGGCAGGGGGGCCGTAAACTTGTTAAATTCGAAAGGTTTAGGATCCCTCTGTACCGGTTTTTTTTCTTGTCTTTTCTTTTTTGACGGATTCATATGAAGGCAAGGAAATTCGAGAACAACTTAGATTAACGGGTGTACACTGTACACCCAGTAGCAGCATAGCCTGGACATTGTTCAGCTGCTCATTTGGTTCGTGCGACAGGAATCGTCGTTCTTGTGCGAAGGGACGTAACTCCATTCCAAGGTTGCCACATTGATTCAGACAATTAATTCATTTTACTGAAATGTACCTGAGCAATTTTTATCCACAACCTGTCTAATTTTTGCATTAAATCTGAAGGAATATCCGTGTAATTTTCGTGCCGAAGATTATCGTGGTTACAATGCAATTTGCGAGGGGAAATTTAGCAACATTGAAATGGAGTTATGTGCTTTCGGGGGGGGGGGGGGGGGACGACGACGAAAAGCTCGTATGGATACCCGGCTTTAAAGCCGTCTATTTCGTCCCGACAATTTTGCAACTTGTCATTTAAATAGAAATTATTGCACGGACGAACAGCTCGTGGCTGCGAAGGAGACCTGGATCACCGCGAGCTAATCTGGTATATGCAAATCTCTCAAATCCGATTTACAGGTCTAGGAAGTGCCACCCGGGCGACTAACGCGGCTCGCCTCTGTGTGATCGTATAGTATCGGATTCAATAACGAGAGCCGGGCGCGATCTATTCGGCCATGCTAAGGAAAAACGCCGTATGAACCTTCCGGCGTTGCCAAATTTCCTTTGTATAAAAATCGAATTTCCTGTGGTAAACTTGTGGATATTTTCCTTCCAATTTTTCAGAAAATTTTGTTCACAATTTCACCAAAAGTTTCTGAAAATTTGAAGGGAAAATATTCATAGCGTTCCTTAAAAAGAAACATTTTATCGGAGGAAATTTGGCAACACTCGAGGGTTCATACGGCGCTCTTTCTCTGCACGGCGGTATTTAACCGAGGAACTTGGCGGTCGTGCTTCCGTTGATGGAACAACAAATTGGCGCCACGTTAATTTGGTCACACGCTGTGAGCCTGCGAGCTCTCCATACTCGTGCGGACTTTCGGCTAATGCGCTGCCGCCTGCGGGGTTAGGCAAAGGCGTAGAGGTGAAAACTTTCCTGGAAAATTTGGGTAGAGGACCGTATTCTGTCGTTCTAAAGAAGGAACGCCGCACAGTGCTACCGTGCTAAGGAAAAAGCCAGTAAGAACATTCGAGAGTTGTCAAATATCCCCTGATTAAATATGTATTTTTAAAGTAAGTTATGTATATTTTCCCTTGAAATTTTCAGATATTTTAGAATTAATTCGAAACGAAATTGCCTGAAAAATTATAAGAAAAATAGTCAGAATTTTTCCAGTAAATTCGTTTATCATTGAAGGAAATATGGCAACGTCTAAAGACTCCGTTTTTACTTAACACGGCAGAGTGGATCGAGTCAATCAGAGAGGTCGGACATGCAATTTTTGACTAAAACTGCAAATTTTGATGTTTAACTCGTCATTATTTAAATTTAAAGGGGTGCTCCGTACCTCCTGAAAAACTCCGTACTCTTAAACTGCCGTGCTAAGGAAAAACGCCGTATAAACCTTTAGGCGTTGCCAAGTTTCCTGCAGTAACAATCGAATTTACTGGAAAAGTTGTGAATGTTTCCTTCCCAAATTTTTAGACAATTTTGTTCGCAAGTTAATCTAAAATATCTAAAAATGTCAAAGAAAAATGTGCCTTAATGCCGTCAAAAATACATGTTTTATCAAAGGAAAGTTGGCAACTCTCGAATATTCATACGGTGTTCTTCCTTAGCACGGCAGTAAAGGATACCTGTCATTTTTGATACGTTGGAGAGCCTTCAATTCCGTATGATACTGTGCAAAACCTCTGTTGCGACCTAGTTGCTTGAACCGCTGCGGCGCGGAGGGCGAGGGTAACTAGCGCGACGCGCGCGTTAGCGCCTGCAAACCTAACAGGGATACTTCACGCATTGCGCAATGCGTGAAGTATCCCTGTTAGGTTTGTAGGCGCCAGTACGCGTGTCACGCTGGCAGCACGCCGCGCGCCACACCGCTCCGCTCTGTGTTTGGCTCTAATATTGAAACTCACGGAGCCAGCGTTTTTCAACTCATAATTTTGAAATGTTTGCACACTCTGCATGGATTATTCTCATTTCAATTGATGAAAAAAAAATGTATTAAATGAAAATATAATGTGTGATTTGTGAATGAATATTAAGGTGGTTCCGTGTCAAAATTCCCGTCAACGCTTGGACCAAGTCACTGTTGCTTAATTTGCGCGTGAACGAGATCTAATGGAAAAAAAGCGATGACGGAATGTCCTAAAATCAGGGTAAGCAACGAGACCAGAAATTAGAAACTTCATTTTAAAACTTTATTACACTTCGTGTTTTTAGACGAATGGCAGAATTGCGGCATGAAAAAATAAATTATGTAATAATGACAGTTAAATTTTTGACAAATACAGATAAATTATGCTTAAAGACCACCGGAATCGGTTGCATTACCATCAACACCATTTTTTCAATTTTATATAAACACAAAATTATCGTATTTATGAACCAACCATGCGGGTTGGTTGATACAAAATTAAAGGTCCATCTGGGAGCACCCAGAGGTACGGAGGTGATTTACTACAAGAAAATTTCACGAAGAAACCAATGGAACCTCTTTTAAAACCTTCAAGTTGTGTATGAACGGGGTTATGAGCCTTTAAAGTTTCCAAATTTTGTCCGACCCTTCCAATCGACTCGATTCATTGTGCGCCGTACGTGCATGTAGGTGTTTTCTCCCTTGATAAAATTTGAATTTTTAGACATTTGAGAATATTTTTTTTAAAATTTCTCAAAAGATTTTATCTGCAGATTAATGTGAAGTAAATCTGGAAATTTCAAGGAAAGATACTCATAAAATTTTTCCTAAATAAATATTTTATCTCGAGATATCTGGCAACTTTTGAATGTTCACACGGTGTTTCCTCTTAGCACGGCCGAATTCGTTGTCGTTCTTAAAACGATTTTCCTCTTCCAGAAAACTCAATTTGCTTTAAATTGTGATTGAGGGAGGAGTTTCCGGACTGCTTTCAGAAAAAAATGAATGCGTCCTGACATCGGGAACTTGACTATCGCGATGATAAATTTTCCGACGGCGCCAAAAGAAAGGTGCACCTAACAGACGAAGTTCAAGGTGCCAATTAAAACATAGCTCAAGTGCAAAGTCTCATTATGGATTCTGTTTGCTGAGTATACTTGAGCTCGACGTGTTACAGTACTGGCGGCAGTGGCGGCGGCCAGACATCAATCAAAACAAGGGATCAACCCATGTCAAGTGTGATGCCGAAGCGTAAGCCACCATAATTGCACTATTGCCAGGTCCACCCTCTCTTAGTATCGACACAGTAGATCGAGTCAATCAGAGGGGCCGAACATGAAATGTTTTACTCGAATTGCAAATTTTGATGTTTAATTTGTCACATTTTAAATTTTACTCTGGATCATTTTTAAATTTTTCAGGGTGTCTCTCACAGAAATGTCCATGAGGAAACAAATAAAACCCCCTTTAAAACCGTAAAGTTTTGTATAAACGGAGTTGTAAGCTTTTAAAGTTTCCAAATTTTGTCCGACCTCTCTTATTGAATCGACCCACTGTGCGACGGTGAAAAACAATTTAAGGGTTGGAAGTTTATGAATCGTAAAACCCCTACGCTGAAGGTGAAGAATTACATGAAACGGAAGAAACTAATGGCAGATTGGAAATTCCGCAATACATTTCATGAAATTTCACGAGAAAATGAAATTTTTGCAAAAATGTACAATATTAATTTAGAGGCGAGCAATTCAACCTAAGATTAAAACGCGCGAAAAAAGTAGCAAAGATACCTGCAAATTCTCTATTAGCAATAAAACACCTCCAATTCATATTACCAGCGTTTGATAGTCGTGTATAGTCTGTCCCAGATACGAAGAGCGCTGGAAAATCGAATAATTAGCACTATTTGGCAGGTTGGGTGCCTCGACCCTCGTCACCTGTCATCTCGTCGCCTCTCACATGCGTCGCACAGAGGGTCGCAAGCCACCTTGAGGCAACGCATACTCCCTTCGCATCTCCAGACCGGGATAGGCGATTTAAATCCTGATTATTGACATTATTCACGGTAGTAACCGTATATATGCCTCCGAATAGCCTCGGCATCAAAGTCGTCTACTTCCTTGCCTTTCTTCTTATGCGTCTTCCAGGTGTTGAAAACTTCGGCTTTTTCTGAGACGCCACAAGCTCGGATTCCTTCTTGATTCTTCTGACAGTACAATATCCAATATCTAGCGCTTGGGCAGTCCTCTCCAAGACTTGGTTGATGCCCAGTAAGGGTCCGTTGTTCTGCTTCTCCTTTTCGAAGTACTTGATAACTCGAGCGACAAATTCGCGAGCTTGCGAGTGGAGCACTTGCCTCTTCCCACTTGTTGCTGCCATCGTCCGGTGGTGTTGCTCCAGTAAAGTTCAGAATGCGAGTGCGAATTAAGCACAGAAGGGACTGCGTTATATCCCTTATTGATTGATTACCACCCACCAATAAGAAGCTAGATAGTGTTCGTCTGAACTAACGCGATGCACGAGGCCGGTTTTCCCCGGGACCCAGAGCGGATTCCCGACGCAAGGCGCCGCCGCGCCGCGGAGCTCGTAACCAGCCCTCTGTGCGGTGCGGGGTTGGCTCGGTCATTAGACGGGTATCAATAGAACGAACGATACCTTGCTTCTACATCGTGCAAATTATTCCGATTTTCCAGCGCTCTTCGTATCTGGACAGACTATAGTGGGGCCTGATAATGGACAACTTGAAACATATTTCTCATAAGTACCTACATGTCGAACCTCTAACTTGTCAATATAGTTACAGAATGGCGTGACAACAGGGGCGTCGAAGACAGTCCTTGTTTTTCACTTCAGGCTCGTCGCAGCAATAAATCGTCAATGTCAGTGACTTGAAGCTCGTAGCAGCGTGGGTCGTCTGGCGGGCGTTGCGTTAAGCGCGTAAGTCGCCATGGAAATCAGAGAGCCTTCATTATGTTGCATATGCAATACGGGCAATCACTGACCACGAATAGTTGCATCATAGCGCCTTCGTCCGAGTTTCGGCGCCTCAGTTCAATTTAGTCCTACAGCCGTCACTAAAAAAAAACCTCCATTGTTGTCTAATTTTGTGGTATTGCAAAAGCCACCTCCAAATTTTGGACGCTTGTAAATTTGAACAGCCAGAGTTTTTCCTCTTAATAAGAAGAAAAAGAATTGTATTTTTCAGCAAATTCATGGCAAAGCGATTCTTCTTTGACAAAAATTAGTATTAGGTGAATTAAAATAAGTTACCGATGACACAAAAAGAATTTATTCTTGAGGCTTGTTTCAAACGTGCGTAATACGGGGGGGGGGGGGGTATCCTAGCCCCTTACTGGCAGAAGGAAGGCTCCGACCCCCGGCCTCCCTGTCTAGAAGCTTACGTACTTGATGGCCCCTTTTAAGTTTATATTTTGTAATTTTTCCGTTTAATTGAATTTTCTTCACATTCAAGTGTTAGGATAACATTTGGATTCGAAAACTCTGGTTCATCCTGAAGAAGAGTGAGATGAAAAATCTTTACACGGCTTAAACTCATTAAAAAAAATTCCACATCGGTTGTGTTTGAGTACGCAGCAGGTAGATGACCAGGGGAGCTTACTCAACGCATGAGAGAAAAATCAAGCGTTGTAATCGAACTTAATTAATTCTCCGTGGGAAGGGACTTTGACCGGTCATCCCACTCTCGGGGAAACTTTCGAGGACGAATGAAATTGGAATGGGATTCCGACTCCGTTGGTAAATCCGTGGGCAGATAAAACAGTCGGTCGATGAAAATGGTCATAGGGCGAAGAATTTGTTTCAGCCGAGCAATACTCCTAAGCCTCTCAGGATTCAGAGCCCTTAGCAAGAGTTGAGTGAAATTGAAACTTTTCCGAGGACTTCAAATTACTTTTAATTTAATTATTATTTTTTGTTTGTCTTTGGTCTGAAGGACTTCCACTGCTTCAGAGGGGTTCAAAGGGACTTTCTCAGTCCTAAAAGGATGGTCAATGTTGATTTTTTTCGAAGCAAAGTTTGCTTTGAAACAAGTTTTCATCATAATCCCCGCTATCTTATTTGTTTTGAAAATGCCACTTACCTCCTTCATTACTGGAAACTTTTAAAGGTCGACTCACTATTAAATTGATTATTTAATTAATCGCTTGATTAATGCATTTTTTTCGCCGGTTTTTCCCTGTTTTTTCTATTCTCAGATCTGTACTTTGGGTTGCGTTTAAGTCATCTCTTTCACTAAATCACATATCATGATGTTTTTCATGTTCTCGTGCGGATAGGAAAATATAAGACGGTTGCGGTTTACCTGATCACGATGTACCTAGTTATTGTTGAGGATGATGATTAAGCTCACGACTGTGTGATTACTTACCTGAAACAGACAAAAATGAAAGAATATGAAACGACTCTACATTCAACGTCATGGGAACAAGACTCCTATTTTCATTTTAAGACGGTCTTGTATGGGAAAGGTTGACGCGCACTGAAGCCTGCAAACCTAAGGGGATACTTAAAGCATTGCGCAATGCTTGAAGTACCCCTTTAGGTTTGTAGGCGCGAATGTGCATTACGAGCTGCGGCCGCTCCGCCGCACCGCAGCGTGCCATATACTTACCCACATTTAAGGGTCGGGGTGTTAAAATCTTGGCAATTTGACATCAAATTCGAAATTAGCGACTCAAAAAACAGCAGAACTGAAAGTTTCGTGATCTTTCAGTCATTGTCTGACTTATTTCTTCCTATTCTTGAGTTTTGGAACATAATGCGCCGCGGGCGGCGGCTCATGAAATTCTCCCTTGTGCTTAATCGGGAAAGGTTGTGAAGTTCCCACTTATTTTGGCTCTGAAAACTAGTAACTATTGACTTTTTATGTTTCAATATGTTTCTCCAACAATGTTTGACTATAACTGAAAATAATTTGTAGGTATAAGTTAAAAATATATATTTCATACACTTAATAACAACTTTTATCTCGACTCGTCCCGTTTTGAAGGTATAAACATGTTAAATTACGTTCTGTACGTCAAAAAAGCAGAAATAGGAGGGTCATGGTAAATAACGTTCAAATATATGACTTTCAATGATAGATTCCGTGGTGATATAGGTCTTTACTTAGGATTCGTAATGAAATGTACTTTGTTTTGAACAGCGCACTAGTCCGTGTACTTTTCTACGTCACAGTCAATCTTCAAGATGCCTGTCGTGCCACCACCATCTGCGGGGCGATTATTGAAATGATATCGACTCTATGTCCCCGCTTTGTCGTGTCGCGCCATCGACTAAGAGCTACTCAGTCGATGGCGCGACACTACAAAGCGGCGACATACAGTCGATATCATTTCAATAATCGCCCCGCGGTAATGGAGATGTTGCATGTGTGAGGGATTTGCGATTTGATCAATGATTCTAATGTAAAAGCTCGCGAGAAACACGATGATACCACTGGTTTTCTCTGAGATCAACTCCCAAGCTCAAAAAAAGCTATCAAAGTGAGGCCAAAATGGAGAGGATATCCCACCCAATCCTGAGAGTCCACCTCTACATCAAGACAAACTTTCCATATGCAAAGATAGGGAGCAAATACATTAGCAGGGTTGCCGTGTTTTCAATTTTGGAGGCCCCAAATTAAGTGGCAACCCTGCTAATGTATTTGCTCTCTATCTTTGCATGGAGAGTTTGGTTTGATGTAGAGGTGGACTCTCAGGGTAGGGTGGGATATCCCCTCCATTTTGGCCTCACTTTGAGAGCTTTTTTTGAGCTTGGGAAATGATTTCAGAGAAAACCAGTGGCGCCATCGTGTTTCTCGCGAACTTTTACTTAAGAATCAATGGTCAAATCGCAAATTCCTCACACATGCAACAACTCCATTTCTCTATGCAGACGCGCGTTTAGCGCGCAGGTGTATCTGGCCCTTGAGACTGTTCAGCTAAGGCTAAAAAGGATTCGAGAGGGGCAACTGACCAGCAAAATGGGAGACGCTGACCAAAACTTCGAGCATGATGCAGCGGTGGTGGCCGACCTCTTGGTTTACGGGCGAGAGGTGCCTCCTGGTGTCGGGTGCCGATCACGAGCCGGGAGGGCTACATCATTGAGCGTCGCCAGGAGCGTCCCAAGTTTGATTTATCACTTTTTCGCGGCCCGGAGCCAGAGCACGATTGCGAGTCGCAAAAACGTATAAATAATCCCACTCTCTGCGGATGCGCGTCGAATAAATCCTCGCTCCGACACTGAGCAGGGTTCAGCATCCAGGATAATACGTGTTCACTGTCTGTTCCCGATATCCCGTATTTAGTGTCCGTTCACAATCAGGTTCCACTCGTCCTTTATTTGGACATATTTAAATCAAACATTGGCAGCAGATTGGTAACATTGTCTTTTTCCCATTTAAACCTATCGAAATGTATCGATTCTTCGAGGGGTCAGATGCTCCGACAAGAAGCGATTGTTTAGCATAGGTTTAGATGGGTTAAGAGTTAAAATAAATAAATTTTATATAAAGTCATGTTTTAAATATCTAGTTATCCTTCTAAATCCTCGCTCTGACACTGAGCAGGGTTCAGCATGCAGGATAATACGTGATCACTGTCTGTTCCCGATATCCCGCATTTAGTGTCCGTTCACAATCACGTTCCACTCGTTCTTTATTTGGACATATTTAAATTAAACATTAGTGGATACAACAAATTGGTAACATTGTCTTTTTCCCATTTAAACCTATGGAAATGTATCGATTCTTGGAGGGGTCAGATGCTCCGACAAAAATCGATTGTTTAGCATAGGTTCAGATGGAGGATAACGGTGTTGCCAAATTGCTGGATCCGCTTTTGAAACCTAAAGAAACTATTGCCTCGATTTAGGTTACTGTGACCAAACTAGCGGTGATCGCGATAAGTTGAGATTTGATCGGATCGCTATTCTATGGACGTCGATTAGTTAGAATATCATTGGACAAAAATTGCGATAAATTGCGATTTTTTTTATTAATTACGGCGATTCATTGCAAAATTCTTGAACAAAAATCGTGAGAAATTGAGATAAAATTTCCATTTTAGCGGACGTGATTTAGTGGAGATAAAATCGTGACTACATTGAGGATAATTTCTTAGGCGTTGATGATCCTAGCGATTTTATCACCAGAAAATCGTATAAAAATCGCAACTTAATTTCAAAATATTGCAATTTTTTCGTTGAAAAATTATACTTGGGGACATGAGCCGTTATATGCATGTATTTTTATGGATTTCAGTGTCAAGATTACAATGGCTCATTTTGATTTGAAATACAATCATTATCATTTAGTTACTATTTGCGCCCGTAGCACAGTCGAACGAGCTTTTGTGAGAAATCGGACAAAAAGTTTTGGACTGAAACTGGAAATTTTTGAGGTTTTTTCATATCATTGTAAATTTTAAGGGAGGTTTTTTGGGAGATTTCACGAGCAAACGAATGAAACCATTTTTACACGTCCACGTTTTGTGTTGACGAAGATAAGCAAGCTTTTAAAGTCCCCACATCATGTCTGATGTCTCCCTTTGAATCGCTAATTGTGCGCCGTTGACATGCATTATAAGATATCATCCACATGGTGCGGAATTAGACTTTATGGAGAAAAAAGAGTAGGAACAATCGGCCGAATAGGCTAAGTATTCCATTTTTTAAAAAGATTTTGCCACTGTCTTGAGAGCGAAGTTCCATTCAGAAGCTCTTCACGCATCAAGGAAATAAGGAAATTGATGTCTACGGCGAATAAAATTAGTGTAATTGAAAGTTTAATTTGCCGCAAACGTAAAAACTTTTGCACGATGCTCTGCCATGCGTCGTGGCTGTCATTATGTTGTTGGATCCCGTTCCATTAAAAAGTTTTTCGTAAGATGCATAAAAAAGTCAAGTAAAAGTTCTGGGACTCGAAAAAAGGAAATAAAAGATCTGGTTGCGAAAAAGGAAGAGAAAAATCAAAAAGATAAAAATTTCAACTTTGAAAACTTGAATACTCCTTTGTTGACTGATTTTATTACCTATGTTCTGAATGCGAATTTGGCGGCACCAAAAACAATGCGTAAATAAGAATAGGCAGTTAAAATATGCTATTGAAATTGAGGACAAATCGAGTCGTTTTGTAAATCAAATGACGAAACAAAGAAGTTTCAATTCAAAGAAGAGATTTATTCACTGAAAACCTTAAAATCATGGATGAAAGTTCAATATTGTCAGAGAATTTTCTTGCATTATAATTTAGCCACTTGACAAGCAAAAACCTAGCGCCTTGTGAGTTAAGAATTTAAGTATACTTGAGGATCTTAACGGTACATGTTCATGGTTCAGAGGCATAAAAAGTTTATAATAATTGATTTTTAATTAATACATCATTTATTTTGTGACCATATCACATGGATTACATTTTGCAATAAGGAACCACTATCTCTGGCTCTGCCACAAAAAGCACATATTTGCATAGGGAAACCAATGGCATGTATGTTGTTTCTGAAATTGGCCAGAAAGAGTGGTTCCTTATTGCAAAATTCAATCCACATGTAATATTTATTATCATGAGTTTGATTTAAATGCAGAGTGATAAGTTGCTCCCTGTTTCCTGTGCGAACTCTTAAAGCGTATGGACCACATTCCTAACCCTGCAGGTGGAAACAAAAAGCTCGAGCCATCTCAACATCGCAAAAAAAGGAGAAAAGAAGCAAGAAAGAAAGTAAGAAAACCCCTCAACTTAAGTTTCCAAATAATATGAATTGACAAGAAGGAGGAAAATTATTCGTGTGGAATCTTAGGACAGAAACGAAAAGCGCCAAGACTCCTCTTGGAGTCTTCTGATCCGAGGGTGCGTAACGAAAGACGAAAATACGACATCTTAAGCAGAAAGATAACAAAGATTACACGCCCACGGTACGCTTTTCGCAAGGGTGGATTCAAGCCAAAAATGCGTGGGGCACATGCTTACACGTGCATCTCGTAGCAACGGCTGAATTGAGGGACACGTTTTTCACATGAAAGAATCATTTGCACACGGCTATGTACAAAATAATCCCGAATAATTTGCAGGATTTTTTAATAAATCAAAAACCTAAATTACAGGGGGAGAAAATCGCAAATAAAGTCCTAAGTTACAGAGAAAGAATTAGTTTTCAATCGAATTTTCGTCGTGAAAATTGTTGACTCTCACTGGAAAAAAAAACACATTGGATTCAGACTAGTCCAAACTCTTAAAAACATTGACAAGAAAACGTACTTTACTCTTGATTCAATCAGAATCTAGCTCAAATCAAGAACCAACAGTTCCAATTTAAGCGGATTTCGTTTTGATTTAAGCAAAAATCCAATTGAATCAAGAGCATTTTTTCTTGTCAATTTTTCCAAGAGTCTGGACTCTGGATCTAATGTGTTTTTTTTCCAGTGCTTTTCAGACCATCGACGTTGGACAAATCCCACTGGTCCCCACGAATTAATTACAAAAGTAATTAAGACCTGTCCCCGGTTGATGTTCTACAGTTCCCTTTTTCCTTAAAACTTCTTGATAAACGGAGGCGAAAGAGTTTAAGGAAAAGCAAGCTGCGAGTCCATGATGAGCGAATGAACTTTGGATACTCGAAAGGGGGACAGATAATTCCTCATCAGCCAGTGAATGGGGATTCTAACTCGTTATTTGGTGATAGCCGACAACGTGTGCCCTCTCGAATACTTTCGTGCTAAAGAAAAACGCCGTATTAACCTTCAGGCGTTGCCAAATTTCTTTTGGTAAATCACGAATTTTCGGGAAAATTTGTCAATATTTTTCTGCCAATTCTTCAGAGAATTTCGTTCTAATTTTAACCTAAATCGCCTGAAATTTTCAAGGCTAAATATTGATAACTTTCCTCAAAAATGAACATTTTACTGAGAGAAATTTGGCAACTCTTGAACGTTCATACGGCGTTCTTCCTTAGCACGGCAGAATGGGTCTCAAAAGGAGCAGCCAGCGCTCCGCTCGAACAGAAATTTACGCTCTTAACATTCACCTCGCGCGCAACGGAATAATTTTTGATTCGGAACTTTTTCCACCCCCCTCCCCCTTCCCACTTCCCTCGCTTCCCGTGACCAACTTTCGAGTCGCTCTTTAAACGGAGGCGGAGTTCCACCAGTGTTCATTAGAGAGAAATCATTTATAGGTCTCGCTCTAATTACGGACGTTTATATTTTAAACGGATCTGCCTCGGATCTCAGGAGCTATTCCGATTTCCTGGCGGCAAATTTGTCTGCAACCTCACTCTCCTATTAGCAGAGAAAATATTCCAATAGAAAAGGAAAATTGAAACATTTGAAAACACTTTGATGATGTATTTATTATTATTTACTCGTACTCTTTTCTTAAGTTGATTTAATATTCGAACCGCCCTATCTTCGTACAACGACGACGTATGAATGCTATGACAAAATTATCACAGGCGGAAAAAATTAAAGGCGCGCGCCGGCTTTTTCAATGACTAGGTTTGGATACAACTATTCGTGTTCCTGGGATGCCCGTGTTGCATACACAAAAAATTGCAGGCGCATTGGTTTCCTTGAGCGAAACGTATGGCAATGGCATTAGTTCACACACGCAGGAGTTTTCTTCATTGCATTTACAGTCGTCTCGGCCCCAGAATCTTCGAAATTCGGATGAGTCGTGTGGCACCATGTCAACGTTGGAAAATGGTGCAAATTTTCCAACAAAAACATTTCCACACAGGCATCGCGGATGTCAGTTCCGCAAATAACTACCGATAAAATGTCCTCAACTTGCACTATTTCGCAACACTGACATGGTGCTGCACGACTGTACATCATCCCAAATTCGAAAATTTCATGATAAAGTTATACAATTGTAAATGCAACGTAGGGTACCCTTGAGAACTAACAATCGTGGCCATACGTTTTAAGAAAATCAGAGCGCCTACTATTTTTTGTGTATGCAACACGGACATTCCAAGAGCACAAATAGTTGCATCCAGACCTGCGAGCCGATTATTGAAATTGATGGGCATGACTATAGACAATAAAGACAAAAAGGATATGGTGGGATCCTATTGGTGGAAGGGGGTGGTTACAATGAACAAAGGAGGTAAGTGTAGACTAACTAACGGCAACAGACAAGAGATTCGATAGTTAGTCCATCGTTTTCCCCCTCAGTCCGTAAGAACCACCGCAATTTCAACCAATGGAATCGCTCCATACTCTCTATGTCATCTTTGTCTATAGCTTTGTCTATCAATTTCAATAATCGGCCCGCTTTTCGCCCAGGTAACCCTTTTTCTCTGCTTCTTCTTCCCCTTGACACTGATAATTCCTCATCCAATATATGACAGGCCTCTTACGATCAGAGTCTGTCAGACTAAGGCTAGTGCCCAATTTTCCACGAGAGATGAGGAAACGACGCGAGAGGAAAAGGTTGAGTTCAAGCGGGGTGTGAACACTGTCTTGCTCCCCGGGATCTTGTGTGTTTAAGGTCTTACATTCGAGAGCAGGGCGTTTTACATGTTCTTGCTCGCACCGGATCTCTCGAGGACAAGAAAGTGGCACTGCCGGGTTCCTAACAGACAATTTATTCAAATGGAACACTCTAAGCCGTTTCAAGTCCGGAGTAAGGGGGGAGGGGAGGAGGTGGGGGTCCCGCCTTGAGCCACCTACAGAGAACAGAGAACACGGTGTTGGGGCTGAAACCGCTGAAACGAGGTGGGTAATTAATCCTCGCTGCGGAGGAATCCGAAACTCGTTTCGGCGACGCCACAGAAGGGAGCCGGGCTGGGGTCGTGCCAAACGAAATTAAAGCCCTTTCATAATTCATACGTCATACTCACACATTAAAAAGCCGCCCGAGTTCTGTGACTGACTTGACTAATGCGCATATTCGGTGGGCCACTGATGAAGTGATGGGGCTTCAATGAGGCTTCAATGGGTCAGTTGCGCTGTATTATAGTCACAGAATCGTGTTTGGCTGCTCAATTCTTGTAGATCAGCTAAAATACTAAGATTTGTCCAAACAGCAACTTTCTACGTTGAGTATTTACCGTGATATCGCGCCTTGAAAAACTTGATTTATGACGTCATCCACCCCGGTGGTGCATACCATCCTATGCGCAACCGTGGTGGATGACGTCAAAAACCCGACTTTTCAAGAGGCGACATCTCAGTCAATATTCAAGTACACTGGAAAAAAAAAAAAAAAAACACATTGGATCTAGAGTCCAGACTCTTAAAAACATCGTCAAGAAAAGTACTCTTGATTCAATCAGAATCTAGCTTAAATCAAGAACCAAGCCTCTTAATTTAAGCGGATTTCGTTTTGATTCAAGCAAAAATCCGATTGAATCAAGAGTATTTTTTCTTGTCAATGAGAGGACTCTAGATCCAATGCGTTTTTTTCCAGTGTAGACAGTTGCCGTTTGGACGGATCTTATTACTTTTAGCTAATTTACAAAAATCGAGCATTAAAACACGATTCAGTTACAAGCGCAACTGGCCCATTATGGGCGTTATTGTCATCTATAATAAATTGGACCGCGTTCAGCAGAAAGGAAGCAAGCCACATCAACTATAGTGCCAAACTTAACTGCGCAATTTAATTTTTTACAAGAGAAAGTTAACACAATTCTATTGATATCATATTATACAAAAAATGACAACATTTTAAAGAGTCATAAAGGAATGAACTCCGCCAGAGACGAGAACGGAGTGAATTAGCTACATTCGATAACCACCCAAGAACGCGGAGAAAAACTAAACGTGCACTAAAAAGATAAAAAAAAGAGTGACCAGAAGAGAAAACAGAGTGTTAGATAAAAGAGAGAGGTCCCGCTAAACTCTGCGTGGTATAACAATAAAAAATGAAAATATTTTTTATTCTATCGTCTATCTTATCCAATCATCACGGCACAAACTTTCACGTGATTTTTTCTTGCTCTTCAAAGAATATTCTCTCAAAATTTCCCAACGAAATGCCCAGAAAATCTACTTTACAAATTGAAGTAGGAACAGACATTTTGAAACATCGCAACCGAGGTAGGCGTCTCGTAATTTCACCGTTGGAGTGCTGGTGCAAACGTTCGAAAGGCTCATAGCAAGTGTTTATCGTTTCATTAAAACAACGCCGTTTTTTTTCTGGGCGCGCAGAATAAATCACAGCAATGCATCTGTGCGAGAAAAAAAGCGTGAGAAGATGGTGTGGAGTAGGGCCAGCAAATAATAACACCTATCATCCACTACGTTTGCCTGCGAACTTCTGCCGGGAACATTGTAGTTGCTCGCAAATGCCCTGGCCCCAAGAGTTATGGGTTCCCTCACTTTGCCTTGTCGCCAAGTGCACATGCGAATCCCTGATCTTCCGTGTGCGTGAATTTCACCCCGAAAAATATCCATTGTCTAGTGGTCCATTGAAGCGCTGGGTGCAGAAAGGGAATTTCTTGATTGCGGCGTCTAAGGATTTCCGCGAACGTTTAATCCATTATAATTACAGCAAAACCTGGAATTTGTTGAAGCTTTTGATACCTTGGTAAAAATTGGCAGTAGAATCTGTGTTCCAAAATACCATAGACCTACAGCCGGCTGTAAGATTTCCAATAGCTTCTATGGCCGGCTACACAATTTCTTATAGCATTTTATAGCCGATGGCGATTAAGCAACAGCCAGGCGATAAAGTGTATGCTAAACGTTACTAATTACGGATGCTAGGACTTATTGAGTTTTTGGAATACTGCTCTCTTTTTGGGCCGTAGTATCTTGATTTATTTTGCGAGGAAAGCTCCGTACTTTTGAAGGATGCCTGCCATTACTGATATATTAGAGCGCCTTCAATTTCGTATGATACTGTGTAATACCTCTGGTGTGAAATAGTTGCTTCAAGCGCCGTGGTAGGCGGGCAGCCAGCGCGAAACACGCTTTGGCGCCTACGAACCTAACAGGGATACTTCACGCGTTGCGCAATGCGTGAAGTATCCCTGTTAGGTTTGTAGGCGCCAGTGCGTCACCGCTCCGCTTTGTGTTAGGCTCTAATGTTTAATCTGGCGGAGTCAGCGTTTTTCAACTCATGATTTTGAAATGTTTGCACATCCTGTATGGATTCTTCTCATTTTAATTGATGAAAAAAAAGTATGTATTAAAGGAAAATGTAATGTGTGTTTTGTAAATATTAAGGTAGTTCCGTATCAAACTTAATTATTTCCAAAGCACACGAATTTCTACACAATTTCTTATAGCCTTTTATAATCGATGGCGAAAAAGTCACAGCCAGGCGATAAAGTGTAAAGCCCGGCTGCATAATTTTTTATCGCTTCGTATAGCCCGGCCGTATGATTTTCTCCGCATTCTACAGCCAGCTATATGATTTTCTGTAGCCTTCTTTAGCCGGCTATAAGAATTCCTATGGTATTTTGAAACGCAGCTCTTATCGCCAATTTTTACCAGGGTAAACCTTCTTCATAATTTTACGAAGTTGAAAATTAAACATTTCATAAAATTCACCCAAAAGTCTTCTTCCTAAAATATAAACTAACAATAGAGATTCTGAGACACCGCAACCAAGAAATTCCTTCCTGCACCCATCGCCTCAATTACATGGACTCTCCCTGGAGGACTGCCCCTTCCTCCACTCAATCATTTGCCTCCTCGAATGACAAGTAAACGTTTCATGTCGGATTTCACTCTAAGGGTGATTTCATATCGAACCTAAAGGTCGGAGCGCAATGCATAAACCTGCGGAGTGACGTAAGAAAACTGAGCAAATATTAAATCCAACTATGCTCGTCCACTCGATTTCTCTCGAGGATAAGTGTTTACGACGGCACTTGATTGCACTACACCAAGCAGGCCAACGGGAGACTTAGGACCAGTGGGAATCAAGATCATGGTTTTTAAATGCTCCCCTCAATGTTTTTCAGTTTTTTAGCATATAAAACTGAACTTTGCGTTTAGAATTTAACTCACAGCTTCCAAAAAACTAAAGCCATCGTTACTATAATCTTCCTGATCCCCTAAATTTTCATCATTTCTCACAGTTTGATCTACTGTTCTACTGGAACAATTTCCATGACTTTTGCGGCTTTCCATAGGATATATTTCCTGGATGGGCCCGCTCTATTGAAATTGACTGACGGGGGTCATACGGACACGGGCCCGCCTAACGGTGGGTCGAATCAATTAGAGAGGTCGGACATGAAATTTTTTTATTAAAATTGCAAATTTTGATGTTTATTTCGTCACATTTTAAACTTTAAAAGGTGCTTCTTGAAGATAATCTCACGAGGAAACCAATGAAACCACTTTCAGAATTTCTGAATTTTGAATAGACGGGAGTTATAAGCGTTTAAAGTTACCAAATTTTGTCCGATTTTTCCTATTGACTGACCCGTTGTGCGCCAAGTGGGCCTTAGAGGGCGCGAAGCGTACGTTGAGAGTTGGGCCGCGTAGCGGCCAGGAGACGTAGCCCCAGTTTTTAACTAATTAATAATCAATACTTGATTTCGGTTATGTAAATGTTTTACTTAAATTTTTGACCGTAAACACCCCAATGATGAATTCCCTGCTTCGATGTAAGTTGTCCTTGCCCAGTCCGTGTCGGAAATCAAGACGGACACCTAGGACGGATCCAAACCTCAGGATTAGCATGTTTCGAAACCAGAGGCACCGTAAAACACGAGTTCTCTAGGTCCGTATTTATTGGGATGTTTCCAGGGATTACCGCAGCAACGACGTTAAAGTTTCCGCGATTCTTTTGCTGTTTATTCGCGCTCCCACGACCGAGCACAAGCACAGAATAATTAAAGGGACTCCCGGTGCGGAAAACTGGATAGACAAGGGGAAACGAGGGAAAAAATTTACCCCCACCCCCCAGCCCTACCCCCACCCCCTCCACCTCCCCCTCTAGATAGCAGCCTGGGACGCGGGATTCAGTGGTGATGATGGGGAGGAGGGGGCAGGGGGGTGGGTAATTAATATTTCGTTTTATTTCTTTTGGGCTTTCATTTAGTACGGAACTCGAGTACGAATTAGCTTCAATTTTATAAACGGATTAGGACGAGTTGAAAGCTGCCGGTTTTTATTTAATGCATAACGCCTCCAGAAATTACAAAGAAAGAAATCTGGAAAGTAAAAATTGAAGCCTTTTTCGGGTGAATGAAAGGGGTAAGCAACATTTGCGTGGATGGGACTAAGACGAGTTTGAACTTTGTAAAGCTCGCGGTGTCATATGACTAATTAAAGTTTAAACGATGTTCCGGAGCTGAAAATGACGGTTTTCAGGTGAATTTTTTTGCGAGGCCAAAACAACTTATTTTTCAAAATCATTGATATTTCTATTGACGTCGGTTTTGTTTTACATACGTACTCAGGTGGTATTATTTGTGAGATGAATCTCCTTTAATGTACAATTCTATTAATATCCTATTATTCAAAGAAAGGACAAAATTTTAAAGATTTATAAAGGAATGAACTTCACCTGAGACAAGAACGGAACGAATTAGCTACATTTGATAACCAGCGGAGAACGCGGAGATGAACTAAACGGGGACTCAAAAGATAGAAGAGAGAGTGACCGGAGGAGAGAAAGAAGAGAAAACAAACAGAGCGATTGGAAAAAGAGAGAGGTCCCGCTAAGCTCTGCGTGGTAACAATTAAAAAATGAAAATATTTTTCTGCTCGGAGAAAAAGAGCGGGAAGGCCGACAAGCGGACGGAAGGTGCGGGGGCGGAGGGTGGAGGTGGCGTACTGGATTGAGGTGTTGGAGAGCTCAAAACAGATAAATTCGGGGGAAAGTGAGGAAAATAGAGACAAGAAACTAAACCGGCAAAAACAGCGGAGAGAGAATCAAAGTGAAGCTCGTATTTCAACTGGGAGCGCTAATCAAATTTGAAAAGGGACGGCACAACTCGAACCACAGCAGAGGGGTGGAAAGTAACGACGTAAGTTCCAAAAACTCTTGAGCCCTGCATTATTTACCGACAAAAGGGCTCCGGAGCTCGGGCGAGTTTACAGTCCCAATGGTGTTACTTCGTTCTCTCTCCTGATGAAGAAACAACGCAACTACTTTCCAATACGAGTCCTTCCGTCTTTCGAACCTTATTTTCATCGAGGCTCAAGTGAAAACCGCGTTACGCCTTTTCGTAGGACTCCGACGGCGCCGTGCTGGCGTTAGTAAAAACAACCACGGCGGATGTGCGAGAATTATTGAGTGGAAACTGTTAACAATGAAAACGTACGGGAGCCACGAAAAAAAACCCCAGGAACGCTTTCAAAGGACTCCCCGGGAGGGAGGAAAGCACGGAGCGAACTTTAAAAGCTTTGAAAGTACAAAGTGGCCGAATGGTTTTTGCTAAAACGTTCTCCAACGCGGAGGGGCGCGGGAAAAAAAGCTGATGAATACCGTATTCGCCTCAAAGTGCCGACTCTAACGAAGGGTCGTCGGAAGTTTTTGTCCGGGCTCCGAGGAAACCGCAAACCGCACCTTCGTCGGTAAATTCTAACGACTCATAACTGGATGGATTTCTATCGAACGGAGCTATGTGCATTAAGACATGAGCCCTGAGACCCGTAAGGATACATGCATAAACAGGGCTCACGTCATAATGCACATAGTTCCGTTTGACAGAAATACGTCCAACCTAACTTCCAACGCCAACGTCGAGAGCCGGGGCCTTGAACAACTTCTTCGGTTGAGCTTTGAAAAGGGGGAAAAATTCAATACGCTCTCACGACAAGTGTACGGAAACCTAAAAAGCGGATGATTGTCGAAGGAAAGCCAGGCATACTGCCGTGCTAAGGAAAAACACCGTATGAACCTCCAGGCGTTGCCAAATTTCCCTTGATAAAACACGGATTTCCTGGTAAACTTATGATTATTTTCTTTCCAATTTTCCAGATACTTTTGATTGCAATTTCACCTAAAGTTCCTGAAAATTTCAAGGAAAAATATTCATAATTTTTCTCAAAAATGAACATTTTATCGAAGGAAATTTGGCAACTCTCGAATGTTCATACGGCTTTCTTCCTTAGCAAGGCAGCATAGTTCATCGCCCTCTGATATAAGGACGTAACTGCATTTTGAGATGAGCCCTGTCGTCCATATAACTCGATGTTTTCCAGAGCTCATCTCTAAGTGTTGTTACGCCCTGTTGTCAGCTCAGCGACGAGTTATACAGCCTCGTTTTACCCGACTTCCAATATGCGGCATGAAAAGACTTTTTGGCGAACTTTAACTCGAGCATGCCATCCCACGTGACATTGCTTATTACATTTACAGGCAATTTCTCCAATCGATCCGATCGATTTAGTATTCAATCGCGTTTTGATGTTTTAAGATTAGCAGCAAATCATAAGATCAGTCCAAAAACCTGATTTTTACGTTCAATATTTACGGAGATATCGCCCCACGGAGACACGGTGTATGATGTCGTCCACCGCGGTAGTACACACAGGTCGTTCTTAAAATACGTAACGCTGAATATCGGATTTTTCGACCCCTCCCCCTCTCCTCGTAACGCTTTTGTGACGTGGATTCCTATCCTCCGACAGTGAATCGAGTAAATCAGAGAGGTCGGACATGAAATTTTTAACTCAAACTGCAAATTTTGATGTTTAATTCGTCACATTTTCAATTTTAAGGGGTATTTCTGAAAGAAAATTCCACGGCAAAACCGATAAAACCACTTTTAAGACCTCAAAGTTTGGTACGAACAGAGTAATAAGTTTTTAAAGTTTCCAAATTTTGTCCGACCTCTCCTATTGACTCGATCCAGGCGCCGAAGTTAGGTTGGATAGCCTGAGTTCATTATTGTGTGAATGTGATACCGAGAATATCGCCCTGAAAATTGTGCCAAATTTGTGATACAAAAATTCTACACTCTCTCCCCTTGGAAGTCAGCAAAGTCCGTCGGTTTCTGGACGACAGAACGTAACAGCATTCCAACGTCTCAAAATCTCCACTCGTAAATCATACATATACCGGGAAACCTACAGGGGTGCAAAATCTCCACAGTCCTGTGATCGATCCTAAGATTACAAGCTCGCGGCTCGCTCTGTTCGGAAATGGTGGTTCTGTCCGTGCATGCACTGTATATATCCTGCAGTCTTGCAAGGCGCTAGGGCTATGCGTTATTCTTCAAACTTGCGGCGTCAGTGGTTATCAACTTGGGATTTTGAAGTTTTTGTATAATTTGTTTCGATTATTGTCATTTAAACTGATATAGAATTAAATAAATTTTGTCCGACCATTGACCATTGACTCGATCCACTGTGCGCCGCTGTGGAAGACATACGCTGTGTTTTTTGAAGGGCGATCTGTCTGTTTACATGTATAAATTGGACGTGGATTTGTCATGATATATCACATAAATTTTTGCTGATGCATGATCTCAAATCATCAAAGCATGAATCTTTGACCGATGAAAGAAAGCCTATCCACCATCTCGCGCAAATGAACTAATTAACCAAAACTGACTGAATAAAACACTGAACTATATTTTTTACACAGGAAAATTCTGGGAAAAGTGAAAAGAATGGCGTTGATTGGTTCTCCTCTAAAAAAATAAAATTGAAACGGAGATTTTCAAACACCGTAGACGAGATACGCGGTTTGACAGTTTCCCTGTCGATATACATTACTCCTGTTGCAAATTTCTCAGCAGTTTAGCGACTGTGTAATTTGAATACGGGAAAAGCTATGTCCCATATCTATCTGTATGAACTAGGTTGAATTATTTCATTTTAAAATATATGCATGTGAATTTTTGATGGGTTCTGTCTACTGAATAAGCGAACGACGGAAACCAAAACTTCGCACGTTAACTTATAGATAATTGGTCTATTTCTGTCAAACGGCACTATGTGCATCATGACGTGAGCCCTGTCATGCATACATTCTAATGGGTCTCAGGGTTCATGTCTTACTATACATAGTTTCGTTTGGCAGAAATACATCCAGTTGTATAGTTTCGTTATCAAATCAATCCCATGTCCTCGAGGTGGACGGGAGGATCTACGGCAGAGGCGGATCCAGCAATTTGGCAACACCGGATTCCCTCAATTTAAACCTATGTTAAAGAATCGATTCTTGTCGGAGCACCTGGCCTCTCCAAGAATCGATACATTTCCATAGGTTTAAATGGAGAAAAATAATGTTGCCAATTTGCTGGATCCGCGAGTGATCTACGGTATCCTCATGTTGAGTCTTCACCTGCTGTACTTGCGCTCGGCCTCGGCACCTCATGATGGATGGTTTGGGGATGTTTTAATCTTACGGATGCCAGAAAGTCCAATCTACTTAAAAGCTCCGTCATTCATTACTCTCGCTCTGCTGCCCCGTAATATTTTGATACGCAATTCCTCCCTTCAACTTTGATATTCATCCAAGCTTCACTGTCATGAAGCTCTCGCAGAAGCCTGGGATCTGCAAATTAATAACTTTATCCGACGCACTTAAAATTTTGCAAGAAACTTTCGGGTTTCAACAGTTAAGTCTGCAACCCACTCTCAAGAGCATCGGACAGATCGATTGTCTCAGAGGCAGAGGCAGAGGCAGAGGCAGAGGCAGAGGCAGGCAACGTATTTTTTGCGCTAACAATCTAAGAAATGTATTCGGGTGAAGCGAAAGTTATCTTTGCAGTTAATGGTGAGGATTTTTCGAAAACATCGATTAATCGAGATTCGATTTTCTTGAAGAAGCCGATTTTATCGATTTAAATCGTGACGAAAAAAAATCGATTTAAAATAATCGAAAATCATTAAGACTCAAAAGTCGCAGTGTTTAAAAAAAAATCGAGTGAAAATTTACGGGAAGTTCGCTAAAATTTTAGTTCAAAAATCGGCTCACATGCCGATTTAAAACATTTAGGAAGCAAAAATCAGAATTTGAGGGGAAAAAATCGATTCATACACTTAATCGAATCCAATGGAATCGATGCAATCTAATAAAATTTTTTGGTTAAAAAATCGACCAAAAATCATCCCCCAACACTGTTTCGCAGATCAACGCTATTTTTCACCTAGTGATGGTTGATAAGCAACTTGTGTGGCTTTAATGCATCAAATGATGACTGGCGTTATGAGCGTTTTTTTTTTTTTTTTTTTTTTTTTTTTCTTTTTCGTTTGTTCTCTGCTAATTAAATGTAGGTGACATGAAAGGAAGTTAGACAATATGCAATACAATTAGGCTGGTCTTGATTAAAATCTTGATGAAAATTGGAAATTGTACTTCTAACTTTATGTTAAGGTTTTAGAGGTCGAATTGTATAAAAACTCCTCAAAATGATTCTATTGCCTGGCTAGAACCTTCATTCCACAACCTAACATTTTTCCAAAATAATAAGTGTAGCGGCCAGACTCTGTAATACGTCAAAGAAGTTAGCGACACAAGGAATTGGAAACTGAAGGATTTATCTAAAAGCAAAACAAAAGAGAAACGCCTTCGCAACCCATACAGAACTGAAATGAAAAAAAACCGAGGATGGAAAAAAACTAAGGAAGCGGAATTGGTTTGGAGCGGTCGGAGGTATATTAAATGGAAGAAAAAACTGCAGAAAAACGACTAGCAAAGAAAACATTTTCCCCATTCTTCCTCACGGAAAAAGAAGCCATTTAAATAACATCCCTTCCTGGTATAGAACTCCCTTTTCCCAGCCGACCGATTCCTCCGCCTCCTTTTTTTCTGGATCGTAAGATTCCATGAAGAAAATAAAGGAAGTGATCAACAAATACAAAGAGATATAAGATGGAGAAAAGACGGCGCAAAGTAGTTGGAGACTTAGGTTTGTCGATGAAAAACAAAAATAAGAGCAAATCATGAAATGTGTGAGTAAACCGAGGACCATTAATTACTGTTCAACAGCCGCTCAAAAATTGTCAGCAGTGTCTACTCTGAAGTTTCATCCATTATAACCGAAGCAAGTGTGTGTAATTCATATTTCTGAATATTCTTCACTGAATATTCTTAATGATTTTACATCGCTGCAAACGAAAAATCTCAGGAAATTCACCTGATGGTTTACTCTGCATATATATAAGTTGAATTTATTCATGCTAAAAGGAACTAAGTGAATAGGGATTGCATGTAACATAGTTCCTTTTAGCATAAACACGTCCGGTTATAAATTAGCAATGGAGATTATGAAACGCTGCATTCGCGAAGTGTTCGATCTGCACCCAACCATTCAAAAATTTCATCGTAAATTACACTGAGATTAGTTAAACAACCAATTTGACCATCGACTTTGACTTCACACTGAGCAGGAATGTCGAATAACAATCACAAAAGACATTAATTTTCCCCTCTAATCAAATCTGGATATCTTTAATTCGTCCACCTTGTTCTAGGTGAACTTTTGATGAGAAACAATATGTCATGCTGTATATTCGATTGTAGCCCTATTGGGCAGTCGATTGCCATTCACTTTGCACCTTTGAGTTTTAAGACCCTCAAATGTTTCCAGCGACGTTTCTTATTCCGCTTGGTGTGTGTCGAAGATGCAAAGGACAGAAGTCTCATTTCGAGGATCGTGGGAGTTCCACGTGCTGGTTGTCAGACTTGTCAAAAAGCCCCGGAAATATGAAGAATTTTTAATGCGCTTTCTCCCGTCTCGCAACACTGTCCACACTCCCTCAAGTAATGGAATGCCATGCTGAGAGTCTGAAATGTGTCTGTTTGGAGCCTCATTCTCTTGAGGATTGTCGGTCAATCACTTTAGGAAAATTGTACGGTGGTGGTATTCTATTTAGGCTTTTCCAGTGGAAAATAACACACGGGTTAACAACATTGCAACTGCTTCTGGAGCTGACAGCTAGTTTTTCGCGTTATTGTTGGAAATAAGACGTCAAATTCCGTCTGAGAGAGGTCGCAGTGACGCACTGAAAAAACTTCAGCCTCCACTACTTTACTACTTTTTCTACTCCTGTTTTCTGCTTTCAAATGATAGAACTGCCTCAACGGCAAATGGATGTTTTAAAAAGTTTAACTCCAGGAAATGAGGAAACTAATTCTAATTTTACTCGACGTATGCTATCAAACAAAAGAAGAAAAAATGAATAAAATCCTCTCTATTCCAATAAAATCATTTTTATGATGCTCGATGAACGAGGTGAGGTGGGGAAATTTCTTTCGGTAATTTTTTTGGTACAACTTACGAAAAAAGTCTTTAGAAAGCACTACTTTTTAGGGTTTTTCTAACCTTTGTTCAAACATTTCAAGTGTTGAAAAAATCACAGGGAACTTTTAAAAAGTTTTTAACTCTTATTCTACTTGAATTTCATGTCCGGTAAATTTTACCCCCCCCCCCCCCCCCCTACCCACAAATGAAATACTTAAAATATAAATTTAAACGGTGGGTGAATTTCGTCTTTTTAAACTTTTCGAGTGGTTGAAAAGTCCTTTGTCATAATCATTACTTCTAGAGAAAAAGAGAGAGAAAAATATCACCGGTAAGAAACTAGTATCAATCTAAGAGACTTTTAAAATTTAACAAAATTTTGATGCTACTTTTATTTCAAAACTTTATTTCTAACTTAAAGTCAGTATGAATTTTACTTTAAAAATAGTCCCAATTAAGCAGCTTACTAGTATAGCAGCTTAATAAGTAGCTCCAGCACAAATATTTGAAAATATAATAAAATGAAAAAAAAAAATCAAAAAGATTTTCCTAACTCGAACATTTAAACAGTTTTATACGTATTTAAAATGAAGAGTCAATGCTCCTACAAACAGTTTTGCGACGGAAAAATAGCTTCTCTCTTCAATTTATTACGAGCTTTCTGTTAACTAGGGCATTTTGTGATCTATCACAATTTTGTCAGTGGTAGGTGAGTGAAATTTTTGCAATTGACATACTTGTTATGGTGCTATTGTACTTGTTTTACTAACGTTAAATTGAAACTTATGCCTAGAGTGGGGGGAGGGGGGCCTCTTGACGTGTGTCATAGTCTTGGATTGCATTTAGCAAAAAAGAACCAGCACTATCATAGTGTTTTCAAAATCGTGCGGCCTCTTTTTTTAAAAAAATAAATAAATGCGCAATGTATTTACATTATTGAAATTTGCACAATTATTTTCCTTCATAATCAACAATTTTTCGGTGGCAGGCAAAAACTATTTGTTACTGTGGGAGATTGTTTGGATAATCATAAAGCAGCAACATTTTTACAACACTGTAATCACGCTGGTTCCTTATTGCTAAATGCGATCCATTTGAAAATAAAATAAAATAAAAAATTTCCCTAACTCGAACATTTCAACAATTTGTTTTACGTATTTAAAATTAAGAGCTGACGCCCCCACGTTAAAAATTTGGAAAAAACCTTAAGAGTCACAAGAACCGCAAACACAAATTCGAGGGAAAACTCGACGAGGCGTGATGAATTAGTTACAGCCGGAGCATCGGTGACGCGAAACGACGCGACGGACAGCGAGGCCGAAGCGGGCGTAGGCGGCAACGAAAACACTTCAAAGAGCGGGCGCAGCGTGATCTCCGCGCGACCCAACGCGAACGCGAACGGCCATAACGCGCCGCGACGTGAACGCCCGAGCAAAAGCGACTGACTGAGCTTTAACCCCAACTCGAGTGTTAAGGGATCCCTTCGAGAGCACAGCGCCGCTCGACACCCTCCGACCACCCGATGCGCGTCCCCCCGCCACCCTTCACCGGTGGCAGGGCTCGTCCGCAGCCAATAGCGTTTTCCACGGGAACTTCAGGTGTAGCAGAATGAACCAATGGCTATAGTAGGAATTAAAGCATCACGAGATATGTTTCTGAATAAAATTTCACGCAATACTGGTTAAAATAATTAAAAACTAGGGGGCTCTGCCCCTAGCCGCTACACTGGAAAAAAAGTAGCTTGAAACAAATCAAAATAAGCTTGAAGCAAGCTGGAAAAAATCTTAAATTTGCCGCCAAGAAACGTATAGCTTGAAATAAGCATCGCCGTGCTGCTTGAAATTAGCTACCCGGCGGAATCTTAATTATTTTTCGTTTAATGCTCGGATCCAATACTAAATACTGAAAGTTTTATTCATTTTTCATAAAATTCCGTAACGGAGGGATAAAACGTTACTGATTCTTCGACATGGATCATGTTGAAGTCGTCGTGCGTTGCCGCGGGTTTTGTTCTCGGTTTGCAGCACTGTTAAAATGCGCGGCTTTTGGAGATCTCCTGGAATGACTTGAGAATGCAGGAATGTATAACTTAATGCCCCTGTCGAAAATGGAGGCGGAAAGTTACAATCCAATGGAAACTTAATTCAAGAAATTGGCTGCAAACTTAATTTAAGTCTAATTTTTTCAGCTATTTCCAAGATTCGTGTCATGCTTGAAACCAGGAATCTTGAATCGAGTATACATTGTCTTGAATCAAGAAACCAACTTCTTAGAATTAGCAGCTATGGTGGCTTGATGTAAGACTCAGCAGGTTTGACTCAAAATTTTTGTGCTACTTAAATCAAGCTAGCAGGTGATCCAAGCTATAAGGTAGCTGCAATTAAGAATCTCGAATCTTGAATTTAGCAATAAATTGCTTGTTTTAAGATAAAAATTCTTGAATCAAGCTGATTTTTTCTCAAGATTCCGAGACGGCTTGACCGTAGCAGACTTTTTTTTTCCAGTGTACGCGGCCTAACCCACGGGACGTTGCGCGTCCCTAAAGGCCGCTTCGCGGCCAGCGAGATCTTCGAAATCGCCCGTTGGCGGCTCAAAAGCAAATAATTTTAATTGAATAATAAAGCGATGTTCCAAGGAAAAATTTCCCGCCTCACAATATTCTCAATGACTTTCTCCTTACTTTAAATTTTGATTCCTTTTTCGGAAGTCGACCTTTACAGGGCCGCATATAGCTGCCCATGACTAAACAAATGCCTCTGGAAGTAAAGACTCACTCTATTAAAACTCTGACCTTTGAACTCCCCTTCCTCACTCCTGCCCGTCGATCGTCTTACTCCCCTTCCTCACCCCGTCCATCGAGTGTCTTAAAAATGATTTTATTAGAATAAAGAGGATTTTCGAAATCAACTCATAAGTGTGAAATTAGAGGTTGTATTTTATGTTGTAATCAAATAAGTTAAACTTCTCCCTCACAAAAATGTAGAGATGTAGCGAATTCTGGTTCCTATGTGTAAAACACGGATTTAAACTTATACTACGTGAACTAATAGCATGTCAGATCAAAAATCTGTCAAGTCCAGTTTTTATCGGTTCGTTTAAATGTTAATTCAAATGTAAAAATGAAAATGAAAATTCAGAAACGAAGTAATTCAGAGACCCTGCTCTAAGTATCCTCGCAAAATTTTAAAAATGACGGAGGCAAACAGTTTATTGTGGTATCGATATGATTTTTTTCCCGGTGGCCATAAAAGACAAGCATTTCCTGCTCGACTTTGTGTAGGAACAAGATTTTACTCTCGCTGAGAATAGAGTGATAAACGAGCAACTCAGCAATTCTAATCTCATTTCGGCCGCGAAACTGAGCAGGAGCGCAACTCTCAGTCTCAGGCATGGTATGTGTCTTGCGCGCACCTGTGAAAACGCCTTCAAATGTGTGATACTTCTTTGACGACTTGGGAGCTGGTTTAGTTGTATCGGCGCTGTAACCCAACATGCGCTCGCCACGCGCTATGCGCTGGCTTACAGTCGCGCTTGATGTGATTCGTCCTGATTTCTCCGTGTGGTCATGCGATGTATCACATCGATTGAATCAAAACTCTTGACAGATTTTGACCTCTTAGCCGTAAAAAGATGATAGCCCCTACGCGTGAGTTGCAAAAATCATTTTCAGCGAAAAAAATTGTAAAATTTGGAGAAATGAAAACATGATTTGGCTCCAAAAAAAAAAAACGTTGCACTCTATACAGAAATCATATAAGCAGTCTTTCATAACCATGTAACACGTCGTGCTGGTATCTTTCGATTTTAATTTCTTTTTTATTTTGTACTATTTTAGCGGTTGATAATGGTTTCGTGAGACACCGAAACGTCCCGAGTATAGTTATTTATTTTAGCCTTGTTTCATTGTTTCATTGTTTTACTTTTAAACAGAAATCGATGCATTTAATGGGGTAAGGATCCGGTTTAAACCTGGTTTTAAAATTTTCTGAAAGCGGAGATTTTCTCACGGGAACCGCATTTTTTTCGTTTTACTAGGCTTCTCGAATGAAGGGCTTCGAATTAGCGAGCATGAATTGAAAACAGTAGAGGCCGGGGGTCATAATCGCTCTATGTGTAAGTGGTGTGAATTACTGAACGCTTTCATTTCAGTCCACTCGGACTGTCGAACTCCTCAGCGAAGGGCATAAATATGACATTCTGTCATTGACAAATTACTTATCCGGTGTGGTAGCAGTTTCGGTGTCAGATTCGAACGCTTCGATCCTCGAAGGGTGGAAGGAGGGAGCATCTGAAGGATTTGAAAAGAAAGAGTGCGGTTAAAAGATATGAAGGGCGGGAAGGGGTATTGATTCCTCTTGAAGTATCAAGGATGCTGCTCTTGGAAAGAAATCCGGACAAGTACATGGGTGGCTCAAGACAAAACTGAAGAGTGGCGAGATCAGCGAAGTGGCAGCTGGGAGGAGGGCAAAGGAGGCGTGCTCATGTTGCCAAATAAATTGGTGAATACAGCAAAAATAAGGACAAACAGCAGAGAGGAAAATGAGAAGAATGGGTGATTTCACGATAACTGGAATAGTTTTGTCGCCGTAACAGCAACACATTTTCGGTTATATTTTTAGTAGAAATGGGCCGCGTTAAACAGAAAGGAACCAAGCCACATCAGCTATTGGCAAATTTAAGAGGGAAATTACATTTTTTACGAGAGAACATCTATGCAGACTCCTTAAAAATTTTAAGGAATTTGCTTTGTATTGTGGAGAAAATTCACTGAAATTTGCACAAAAATCCGCACGCCAGTTTTCATGTAAAAAATTAAATTTCCCGATTAAATTTGGCAATAGCTGATGTGGCTTGGTTCCTTTCTGTTTAACGCGGTCCAAATGACGATCACTCGAATTTTTTCGCATTAATCTTCAAAGGGTTACGTATCATAACGCTTTCAAATAATTTATTGCTCTACTTCTCAATTAAAACTACGTAAATTCCGAAAATGTGCTGTGTTACGCGCTAAAAAGTCAGCGTAACAGACAGCACATTTTCGGCCATTTATAAATTAAAATTGAAAAGTAGAGAGATAAATCTTTGAAAAGCGCTATGACACGTAACCCTGCGCAGATTAATGCAAAAAAATCCTAGTGATTATCATTACTACTAAAAATATGACCGGAAAATGTGTTGTCTGTTACGGCGACAAAACTATTCCAGTTATCGTGAAACCACCCACCAGATGAACCGTTCATCAATTAAACTCCAATTCGTAGTGAGAAACTACTATTTCTGGCTCATTTTAGAAACAGTGTATTGTTTATTGATGTTTACTTTAATAGATGAGCCAGAAATACTAATTTCCTATTGCAAAATGAAGTTCAAGTAGACTGCATCGTGCGACGATCTGTCACAGGAACTCGATCGGATTTCTTTCGATAGCATGATGTGCCACCTTCGATCGCCAACTCGAGCGCCTCGATAAATCCCTATCTTAGCAATGTTTTCTATCGATAAACGTCGTTCGATTCGATTCAACAATCGCGCCGCATTCCTCATCTCATGCAGTGTTTTTAGTTGAAACGCTATAATTTATTTCTCGCATTCACAGTCATTTGGACGTATTTCTATCAAACGGAACTATGTGCATTGCGACATGAGCCCTGTTATGCGTGTATTCTTATGGGTCTCAGGGCTCATGTCTTAATGCACATAGTCCGTTTGATAGCTCCATTTCTTCATTGCCCTCCTCCATTAACCCGAAGCTCATTTTTTATGCGTCTCACGAAGTGGTCGTGGCGTTTCATCGCTCCCCGGATTATTACGGTCCATCTGCGGCAGAGCACGAGAGAGAGACGCTCATGAGAGCGGCGCGAGAGGGCAGGGTTCTGATTCCACTCTGATGATCCCGACCAATCTTCTTCGTTGCCACAAGTGGCGAGTCCCGCTATTATCCGCTCGGATAAAGACGAATGCGTTCCATCGGCTATGCTAATGCCGCCGTGCTGAGGAGAAACGTCGTATGAATATTCGAGAGTTGCAAAATTTCCTTTGAGAAAATGTTTATTTTTGAAGAAAGTTACACGTATTGGCCCTTGAAATTTTCAGAAGTTTTAGATTAAACTGCGAACAATATCGTCTGAAAAATTGGAAGAAAAATGTGCATAACTTTCACAATAAATTTGTATTATGTGAAAGGAAACTTGGCAACGCCTGAAGGCTCATACGTCGTTTTTCCCTAGCACGGCAGAATACGAGCGCTGTTTCCTTTGTACCTCACCCGCGAAAAACCGCGGAAACATTGTTTCATAAATTGGAGAACTAATTTTTGAATCATTCCCACAGCAGCTTTTTAAGCTCACGGTAGAATTGGTCTGTTGCACCCAAGAGAAACAGTCGACTGAGTAGAATAATATCTGAATAAATTTTGAGAATAATATGATGAAAATCTATCTTCCATACTTAGAGACAAGGCGCGTAAGTCCAGTTTTTGCTACTTCAAGGAATACGTATTTGAAGTTTCAAAATTGTATGGAACCTTACATGACAGAAAGGAAGTTCAAACACACTTTTGGATGCTTTGAAGTTGGATTTTAGTCGAGAATTTTCCACAGAATATACTTTCAAACTAGTTTTAGTTTAGTTCATGAATATCTCAGTTTTTTCAAAACTGCGCTTATGCGCCTTGTCCTCCAAACCCCTTTACTTCGGTTTTTCGGGGGGAGGGGAGGGGGGCGTGGACAATACTAAAAATTGTGAGCGATATCTCTTACGGTTTGGGAGTGCGCCAAGAGCTTCAATAAAGGTCACTAGTTTTAATGACATGCTTTATATGTATGATCATACGATTACAGGTCTGAAACTCAAATCTTCCAAATCTTGAGCTCCATATCCTCCCATGGGGAGAGGCCAGGCCCAAAAGGGTGCAAGACGACTGTTATACTTCTAATCATACGTACCTGAAACAGTGCAAAAAAAAACACAAATTAGCATCACAATTTGAGAGATGGACATTAAAAGCAATGAATAATCGAGTGGGACAAGTCGGTGGTCAACACTAAGTACTATATTCGCCTGATGGTGTTGAGTATAAAGTTCACCAAATGTTGACCAATAAATCACCGGGTGAAAATTAAGCTAGGCAAATTTTTCAAATTTTGTTAAGATTACTAGATCAATAAGTAGGCGAATCTGAGCTTTGATTTCCGAAATTGACTTTTTCACTCTACGGGAGGTAGCAGTTCACAGTAGTGGCGAGGCGTGAATGGTGGATTATCGACATTCCCTCATTTGAAGCAATGGTAAAGAATCGATTATTTAGGTGTTTGTTGCGAACACCCCGTTTATCGATATTTCTCCATAGGTTTAAATGGCAGATCAATCGATATATCGCAAAGCACGCCACGCCACTGGATCACAGTCTCTAAAATATAATGTTTCTAGACTCAGCTCGCGTAGATACGTCCGCACTGTCGCTCCTCTGAAGCATAATTACATTTTGAGATGAGCCCTCTTTTCCGTGCGACTCCATCATGTTTGGGGCTCACGTAAAAATGGATCGCGTGAGGGGAACGAGAACGAAGCACAGTGGATCGAGTCAATGGGAGAGGTCGGACAAGAATTTTTGGACTTGAACTGCAGATTTTGATGTTTATTTTGTCACATTTAAATTTTATGGGGTGCTTCATGAAGAAAATTTCACAAGGAAATCAATGGAACCACTTTTAGAACTTCAAATTTTTGTGTAAATGGAGTTATAAGCTTTTGAAGTTTCCAAATTTTGTCCGACCTCTCCTCTTGACTCGATCCACTGTGCGACGATTCGTTCAGCCCTAAAATAAAAGCGATGACGTCACAATGTAGACCGCTGACAGTCGATGTATCTAGCTGTCTCGGAGAAAATCTTACGGACGGGAACAGAGTAAGACGGGCTTAAGGAAGGCAAACAGCCGCCACGGATGACACGCTCAACAGCGTAGGTCGAGATCCAGAGCATATGTCGCTCAAACTAATACCCGTGCGGAGACGCATGGAAAAGCACATTCGTCAACTCACCGAGAATCCCCCCCCCCCTCCCTCCCTAAAATAGCTAGGGTTATCCAGTCCAAATCACAACTTAGGCGTTCTTAGCCAAAATTGGAATGCACTGAAAAAAAATTCTCGGCATTTTTACCAAGGTCCGATGGTACCTTCACCATCTCAATTTTTTTACCAATTATTGGTAATTTTACCAAGACAGATTGGTAAGCTTACCTAAAAACTGGCATTTTTACTGTTTTTTTCGGGTAAGAATACCACTTTTATTGGTAATCAATTCACGGTAACTTTGCCATTTTATCTCGGTAATTCTACCACAGTCGATAAAAAATATTGGCGTTTTTACCAAGGTCCAGTAAAATCACCGAGAAAGTTCAATAATTTTACCGAGATTTCTCGGTAAAATTACCAATTCCATAAATGGTAATTTTACCAAGAAAAAACTGGGATCAAATAGAACCCTAAATTCTTGGTAATTCTACCATTTTCTTAGTAAATACACAGAGATTTTTTTTCAGTGTGTTCATTTGAATTCTGCAGCTTGCATTACCTGATCATCCATCAGGTTTTTAAACTAATTATTATTCAAGAATTTCGGTTAAATGTTGCAGAGCGCCTAGTCCGCTGTAATATCGGTCTCACGTGGACATACTATTCAAGAATTGACGTAATATTTTGACTAATTATTTCTTCATTTATACTTTTGTAGGACAATAATTGGGTGATTTAAGTGAATTTCGCGGTAATGCAAGGAAATACAGCCTCATTTTCACCACTTTTGAATCATCTGCATGCAACTTCCGCTATTTTATTTATGTTCTTGTTTCAAGAGCTCCAAAATTTCTAGGATGACCGCGTCAATTGGACATATTTAAATCAAAAGAAACTTTATCCATTCTGGCATGAGCCCTGAGATCCATAAGAGTACATGCATGGCACGACTCATGTCTCGATGAATATGGTTCCTCCTGTGCTTTAAATACGTCCAATCACTATAATAGAAGAGGATCCTCCAGTAGCCATACTCTCCCCATGAAGGTACTCTGAGTTACCGTAATGGGCTAGTTGCACTGGTCACAGAATCGTGTTTTCATACTTAGTTCTTACAGATCAGCTAAAAATAATAAGATCTATCCAAACAGCAACTTTCTACGTTCATTATTGACCGAGATATCGTCCTCTGAAAATTCGGGTTTTTGACGTCATCCATCACAGTAATGACACCCTTGATTTCTTCCACCTTGCTTTCATCAGTCGGTGTGACGCACATTCGCACGGGTTACTCAACGTGAAAATCGGATAAAAGCAAGGTGGAGAAGATAAAGGTGTCACTACCGCGGTTGATGATGTCATAAACTGAGTTTTTCAAAGCAAGGTATCTCGATTAATTTTGAACGTAGAAAGTTGCTGTTCAGGCAGATGTTATTTTTAGCTGATCTTCAAGAATCAAGCACCAAAACACGATTCTAGGACCAGCGCAAATGACCCATTCTGCCGTGCTAAGGAAGAACGCTGTATGAACATTCAAGAGTTGCCAAAATTCCTTCGATAACATATTTATTTTTGAGGAAAGTTATGAATATTTTTCCTTTAAATTTTCAGAATCTTTTGATAAAATTGCGAACTAAATTATCTGAAAAATCGAGAGGAAAATATTCATAAATTTACAAGGGAATGCGCGTCATATCAAAGGAAATTTGGCGACGCCTGAAGGTTCATACGGCGTTTTTCCTTAGCACGGCAGCATCGTCATAGAGGAACGGCCATAACTTCCGTGTGTTGCGGGTTGCAGATGGCGAAGGGGACGCTTCACTCGGGTCGCTTCGAGGGATCTGCATGAAGCAAGTAGCTAGGGCACAGAAGGACGGGTGGTAGGTTGGGATCGATTTTTGGTTGCGAGCTGTGCAACCAGAGAGCAGCACCGCCCCGGCCCCAAGCCCGACGCTCACGCAATTTGTGAATGAACGCGGTTACGATGCGACAGGTTGCGCAGGACTACGAGCTTCACGCGTAGGAGGCAAGGCGAGAATCAATTGATGATTCCACCCCGATGGAACGAAATCCGGCCGAAACTACTACCCCAGCAGTTTGCTGGGTACTTGAGACCGTCATAATCTCGCTGTGATTCAGGGCTGATCGTAAGGGTGTTAAAAATATTTTCTTTCCCTGGGATATCAGCATCTTCTGAGGATCTTCTCAAGAAGATACAAATATTCCAGTGCGAAAGAAGAGAAGAGGACAACAGTTGAGATAAGCCAAATAGGAAAATAGTCGAGGTAGTCCTTCAGCACCTTAAAAAAATAACATAGAGGCGGAGATTTTCAGACACCGCAAACGAGATATTTGATTGTGGACCTACGCCGTCGATATATGGGTCTAGAAATACATCGTTAAGAAACAATCATACATAAAGTTGAAAAAGAGGAAAAACCATGAGTGTCAGGGAATTTTTGTTCACAACCAAGTACCCCTGTAAATCCCAAGTAGGGCTAAATAATTGACCCGACTATATCCTCTGGGTGAGTTATGAGGCCGATGCATCCGAGTTTTAGATATAGGTCCTTAAATACATCTTATGAAAAGAATCAGACATAAACTTGAAAAAAAATCGAGTCTTCACACAGCTAAGGATAGGAGAGACGTAATGGGCCTATTTTTTCACGTTCCTCTCGAATTTTAGCGATTCACTAGCAGAATAGAGCAGAGCATTGCGCGTTCACGCCTCGCGCCTTCAATTTTGCAGATGCAACACGGACATCCATCAAACACGAATAGTTGCATTTCTGCGCCGTCATCAACGCGTGTTGAGTAGCGTATTAGTTTTGAATTTTGATAAGTTTTAAAGTTAGTTTTGATCAAAGTATACTATTGTACGTCCAAAATCAATAATCATTTGGAAATAAATAAATAAATCAATAAAAAATTTAAAGGTCTCTTTAAATGTGCCCTGACGGGCGCACGTCTAGAAATTGTTATTTTTGCGGAAGCTGTGTCGTGTCGAGGAATTTTTTTGACGACTATCCCTGCAAATACAAAGCCACATGCCACGTCAAATTGACCCGACAATCTCTTCTGAAGGTGTTAAATATGGTGGATGAGACGTGAGAAAGCATTTCTATCCTTTTTTTTTTTTTTTTTTTTTTTTTTTTTTTTTTTTTTTTTTTTTTTTTTTTTTTTAAAAAAAAAACAGAAATAATATAGAAGTATCTCAAAAACTATCAAAATCGATGTATTTAAATACTGGTCCATTAGACTCGACTTGAGACTATTTGATAAAAAAAAAAAGTCTTGGACATCTAAGAGTATAAACTCCCTTAATCACGGTGTAGACCGATAAGGGGCATGTAACCATAGGGGACTCATAGGACAAAGCGCATAAGTGCAGTTTTTTGAAAATATTGAGGTATTAATGATTTCAAGTACAACTAGCGTCTCTTGATGTTTATTTTGTGAAAAATCAGCTCCCAAATTCCAATTTTTAAGCATCAAAAAGTCAGTTTGAACTTGTTTTCGCCACAAGGATCTATGCAATTTTGAAACTTCAAACGAGTATTCCTCGAAATGGACGTATTTCTGCCAAACGGAACTATGTGCATTAAGACATGAGCCCTGGAACCCATAGAAATATATGCATATCAGGCTCACGTCATAATGCACACAGTTCCGTTTGACAGAAATGCGTCCATATGGCCTTCGAAGGAAAGGAGTTGTTTAAGGAATGACTTTCGATATGCTCCTAAGATTCTGTTTGAACACACAAACAATTTTGAAACTGTCCTTTCTCGAATGCAATGCTAGTGATAGAGGGTCTCGTTGAAGCTTCCCTTCATCACAATGCAAATCATAGGCGTCTTCAAGGGAAGGATCTATTTAAAGAGACGGCCACGAGTAGAACCCTGACTTCCGACTTCCGCTACGATTAAATTTGAGTAAAACCAAGACGAACTAACTTATGCAAATTTAATACGAAGGAATTTCAGGAGACAGCAAAGAGAGCACATAAGCGCCAACCTGGGGTGACTTAATTACATAACTCGCTTTATAACTTTGAGTCACTACTCTAACTCCTACGTTCATACTCAACTCGAACGGTGAGCTACTCATGGCTAGTTCACCGTGGTTTGTTTAACATACTTTGAGAAAGTTTTCCGCCTCGTTCGTGTAATTTTTACACTCCAAAGCAGGTCAGAGTGAGAGACAATCTTTAAAATACATGACACTAAATTTAAACCCAGTTTCAACCCCCTCCCCTCCCCCCACACACACACACCATGCTGCTGGACACAACAAAGTAGTGGACCGGTAAAAATCAAGAAGACCAGTCCAGAATCTTTCTTCCTCTCGAACCCCTCCCCCCCCCCAAAAAAAAAGAAAAAAATTGTTCTATAATAAAAATGAATGATGCATTTTGACAGGGAGTTTTTTCTGACAAACGATTCAACCAACCTGCAGCCTGATTGTTGAAACGATAATTGGCTATGTCGGCAAGATAAGACAAGACATAGCCCTACTTTCGCCGTGTAATATATCGATTTCCGATTTTGTCGTGCCGACATAAATTTCTACAATCGGGCTGCTGGCCAAGCTTAATTGAGAGGTTTTGGAAGACAAGGCGCATAAATACAGTTTTTGAAAACAATTGAGATATTAATGCCTCCAGGTAAAACTAATCTTCGTGAATATTCTGTGAAAAATTCGCTCTATAATTCCAATTTTTAAGCATCGAAAAATCAGTTTGAACTTTCTTTCCGCCATAAGGATCCATGTAATTTCGAAACTTCCAACATGTGTTTCTCGAAATAGCAAGAACTGCACTTACGCGCCTTGTACTCCAATCCCCTCGATTTGAGTATAATGAAGCGGAAAAATGGCAGTTCAGGGTGGGCCGCTCAAGGCCAAAGCAGTTGGAGGGGTGTTTTTTCTCACAACACAGGACAAATTGAAAAACTTCCGCGCCCGCACGGTGAATGACGTCACTTCACATGATATAGCGTACGTCTTTACGTCTACAGTAGAAGGACGATGACCACGAATTGGGCGACGTTTCATGTCTATAAGAAGCAGGCAGGTATGTTTCAGATGCGATAGCGACAGATTTGTATTACCCAGGTCAATGAGAAAAAGATGGCGATTAGCCGAACTGCATTTGGTTTTTATTAATTTACAAAAATCCTATGGCAGCGTGTCTTATTTAGTAAGACTCAGGGACGCTTTGGAAACGTCCAAATTTATTTGTAGAATAACCATGATGGAACTAAGCCTTTTTATCAGGAATTTTTGGATTGTATTTAGCAAAAAGGGACCAGCGCGATCACAGTGTTGTAAAAATGTTGCTTCTTCGTAAGTTCTCAGGGCAGCTTTGTTTTGCTTCCCCCCAAAAATGTTCAATTCTGAGAAGAAAATAACAGTGTGGATTTTAATTCTGTACATACATATATTGGATATTTTTAAAAGAAACGAAAAAATTGCACAATTTCAAAAACACTAATCGTGCTGGTTCTTTTTTACTAAAACTTTTTTGCTTTTTTGCCATTCAACAATGATTAAATATCGAGGCGCCTAGCGCCCTGTCTTTGCAAAGAGCCATGCACAAATTCGCCCGTTTTTGGGCCCTCGAAATTGGGGTCGGTGTGAGGTTTTTTTTTCATCTATAGGGTGACCCTTTACACATAATAAAATTTCAGATTGAGTATACGCACCGTTTTTGAGATATGGGGGGGCAAAGTCCCCGATTTTTACTCATATTTGCAGGTATTTTATAGTCGAACTTCGGCTGCTACAAGGTACCGGATGTAGATATTGAAGCGCGGTTTGCGGTGATTTGTCAAGCTATTTCTGGATTATTTTTTCACATCTTTTACAAACCCGCAAATGGTTTTTTCGGGGGGGGGGGGGGGGGGGGGAGGGGAGCTTTATTCATATTATCATGACCGTTCGTATACGCCTTACTGGCATTAATTGCTTCGTTCTCGACTCCTCTCCACGCCGTAATCATGATGGTATTTTCTGTTAGGAATCTTTCTTCTTCTTTATATTTGACCAATTCTAATGTTGTCTCCCCCTTTCTCCCTTTTTAACCTCCCCCCCCCCCAATTCTAAACACTCCCTCTCAAGTGTATATTCCTGTGCGGCAGATATGAAGGTGTTATTTGTGGGGAATTATTTTTCTGTCTTTATGGTTCATAAACTTTGACCCCACCTATTTCCTCCTTCCCCCCTTTACCCCTGTTTCACCCCCCCCCCCAATTTCCACCGTACCTTACTCGAAGTTGTCTGCTCCCTCCGCAGCAGAAATGATGATGTTTCCAGCGAAGAATTTTTTACTTTTTTAAACTCAATACAAGGGAGACACCCCCCCCCCCTTTTTTCTCTTTCCCATCCCCCCTCACTAGTTCATATTTCCTACCTTATTCCCTCTTTCCACTGCCCCCCCCCCCTCTTTTCTCTTTTTTACATGCTTGAATACTTTTTTTTGTGAGAGTATAATAGTTATCGGATAGTGTAATAGTTACCGGAAACATCCTCATTTCTGCTGCAGAGGGAGCAGACAACTTCGAGTAAGGTACGGTGGAAATGGGGGGGGGGGGGTGATGAAACAGGGGTAAAGGGGGGAAGGAGGAAATAGGTGGGGTCAAAGTTTATCAACCAAAAAGACAGAAAATAATTCCCCACAAATAACACCTTCATATCTGCCGCACAGGAATATACACTTGAGAGGGAGTGTTTAGAATTGGGGGGGGGGGGGGGTTTAAAAAGGGAAAAGGGGGGAGACAACATTAGAATTGGTCAAATATAAAGAAGAAGAAAGATTCCTAACAGAAAATACCATCATGATTACGGCGTGGAGAGGAGTCGAGAACGAAGCAATTAATGCCAGTAAGACGTATACGAACGGTCATGATAGTATGAATAAAGCTCCCCCCCCCCCCCCCCCCCGAAAAAACCATTTGCGGGTTTGTAAAAGATGTGAAAAAATAATCCAGAAATAGCTTGACAAATCACCGCAAACCGCGCTTCAATATCTACATCCGGTACCTTGTAGCAGCCGAAGTTCGACTATAAAATACCTGCAAATATGAGTAAAAATCGGGGACTTTGCCCCCCCATATTTCAAAAACGGTGCGTATACTCAATCTGAAATTTTATTATGTGTAAAGGGTCACCCTATAGATGAAAAAATACCTCACACCGACCCCAATTTCGAGGGCCCGAAAACGGGCGAATTTTAGCCATTTTTGTGCAAGGCTCTTTGATTGATTGAATTGCAAAAAATAAGAAGAATGCTATTCACAAGTTTTTCAGAAAATGAATTTTTTATTCTCAGGAAATTTGGCAACGTTGGAATGTTCAAACGACGTTCTTCTTTTGCGCAACAGTGTGGAAGCTGGGCAAAAAAAAAAAAAAAGACGCACAATAGAATTTCCAAAGGGCGATCTTAGGGGTCTCTAAGGAAAAAATAATGGAAGATATTTTTCAAAATTTTCACAGAATATTTTAGCAGGTAGAAGAAAAACCGGTAAAAACTCTGAAGAATAATTTTTAAGAATATTTGGTATTATTATGAGGAAAAAGTGTGAAAAGAAATATGCTACTGCGGGAATCAACAGTGCGTGCTTCGTGACTTCTCCATCGATATTCGATATGCATGTTTCACGAGCGCTGCAAATCGCCTTCAAAAGAGCGTGTAGGCAAACCGATCTTCTAAGTGTTCGAATAGTTGCTCGACCGACGCCTGACACAGCCGTTAGCCTGAACGTGGCGAAGAGACTTCGCGTATGCACAAAACTTCATACGTTTTGTTCCTCTCTGATGTAAGATCATTGAAAAGTGGTAATGCGGCACGCATTATTAACTCCTCATGCAGTATAGCGGAATCAACACGCGCACGAAATGGAATTCGGAGATGGATCACTATAGTTTTTATTTCACGTCAAAATTTCACCTACTTAGAACACGGTGTACGTATGAAACATTTTCAAATTCAATTCGCTAGGAAGGAATTAGCGTTTTCTATACTTAAAATTCCAACTCACCGATCGCTTTATATTAGAGCCGATCACGTGAAAATAATTGTTCAGCAAGTGTACAATGAAGGTAGGAGAACGGTTCTTGGGGTGGAATCTCAAATGTCAATTTTCAATTTTAGTTTTAAACGCTTTTCAATAATCTCAAGAACTTAGCTTCAATTTTTGTTACCTATGTAATTTACACTGCCGATAGTCATTGTGGTCTTGAAGCAAAAAAAAAAAAAAAAAAAAACAAAAAAAAATGCAAAAAAAATGTACCCAAAAACGGTTTGCAGGGGGTGAGTCTATGGCACATGTACACTTAAAATAGCGAAAAATTAAAATCTTGGCTGATCGTATTTTCGAATATCGTAATTTGATATTTTCATTGTAAAAGCAAGTTTTCTATTGATTTTGATCCGCTATTTATTTTCACAATTATTGTCCATTGAATCGGTGTTGATCGGTTCACGATTTTGTTTTTCGTTTGATTTATGTCGATCGAATACGTACCCTCTGCTTCATGCTCTTTTTATCAACCGAACAATTCGCCTTCCGCTGCGTCTGTAGCAATTGTTGTTACGAATTTGTTGTGCGTGCTGATTTTAACTCATTACATACTCGACTCTCTGAAGGCGTTTTATGTGCGGAAGTAGAGCACCCTGTTGGAGAACAACAGAAGTGAGATTGAATGAATGACTCAATCCGTACTTCGTTGGTTCTTCGACAGATTGCGCCATTTGCGCACATAAATCGCCTTCAGATAATCGAGTATGTAATGAGCTAAAATCAGCACGGTCAACATAAGCGTAACAACAATTGCTGCAGACGTAGCTGAAGGAGAATTGCTTTCACACATAAAACATCTTCAAAAGTTCAAACGCGCTAAAATCAGTAGGGAACTTGCATCTACTAGGAAAATTTCAAAATGCCATATTTAGAAAATAGGATTAGTCAAGATTTTGATTTATTGCAATTTCACGTGTACACGTACTATGGACTTACCCCCTGCAATCCGTTTTTTGGTAAATTTTAGTCGCATTTTTTTTTTGCTTCAAGACCACTGTGCAGTGTTTTGAGCGTTTGAATTGGATTTTCATTGAAACTGGCAGCAACACTGACAAACTCTTTCTGATTTTTTCTCAAATTTGCGATTTTTGTCATTCTCAAATACCTGTGAAATTCTCTCAAGAGGAGCGTAATTGAGATTGTTGAAAGATTTCTGCGCTAAATGATGAAAAACTAACCCTTTCACAAACTGATTGCGGTGAACGCACGGATTGTAAGACAGTACGTCGGAGTATTTTTAGCCAACGTGAGTTAAAAATTCAGCATAAAGCTGACAATCTCAATTGAATCCTCTGTATTGATATTTTCAGCTTTATGCTGAATTTTTAACGCACGTTGCCTAAAAAACTCCAACATACCGTCTTATAACCCTTTCAATAGAATTTTCCAATCGAACTCTACTGGGCGCATGTTCTGAGAAGTTTCATCCTTGAACTTACTTAACGCTCTTTTCAGTGGCACGGTGGCGTAGATTCATGGGTTTTCGGGAAATGAAAAAACCACGTGCGATAAATCGCTTATTTTCGCGTGAAATTGTTTCCTGGAGATTGAGTGGACGGCAAAGGAGAAAAAGCACGGGATAAAAAGATAAACAATGCAGAATTGGGAGAATCACGGTTGCGGGAACAAAGGAGTGACGCAAGAGAACAACAATAGCGACTTTGCGAACAAAGCGCGGGGAGAGAACGGGTAGAGTTAATTACTCCGTTGTCCCGCCGCGCCACGCGCTCCGTCGCGCCGGGGAGCAGATTGGTCATTTACCGTTACACCCAGACGATTTGTTGCTCAGAATGTTTTCCACTCGCACTTGCAATGGCAGAGCTGCCGTAATAGCGAAGAGAGCAGTAAGTGCAAAAATGAAGTTTCGAGAAAACGGGCTCGGAAGCTTCTAACCTGAAAATTTTATTGAAAGAAGCTTCCGTTCTTTATCAAATTGCCATTAATCGTCCGGAAAGACTCCTAGAGATCGTTTGGATGATTAAAAATCGACTGATTTTATTTCCGAACAGGATGTCTACTAAAACAGGCTGGCCAAAAGTCAGTACTTTTACAGTACTTTTTCAGTACATTTCCAAAAAATCAGTACCCCCTTGACAGAAAAATTCAGTACTTATTCAGTACTTCCATTTGACGCAATTCAAAAAATTTCAAAAATTTGAATTGCTCGCTCAAATTGCGACAGAAATTCCAAAAAAAAATGAAAAAAATTCCGGACTTTTTGCGGAATTTCCGCACTTTTTCAGTATTTCCGGTCCGCCCTTAAAAAATCAGTACTATTTCCGGACTTCCCGGAAATTCCGGACTTGTAGACACTCTGATTTCCATTACATAAAAAGGGTACCTATTTTTCATTTTCATGCTAGGTTATTGGTAGGCAAGACAGCCGTAATTGCTATCTACTACATGCTTTCGCGGTTGCGTTTTGGACACACAGCAAACGCATTTTCAGGTTAGAAATCCGCAGAGGTGGGCGGCACTTCACTTGAAAGCACTGTTTTCATTGGCTCTCTGGAGGAATGTTGTCACTTACTGCTGTCTTGCCTAAAACTACGTCATTTTTTGCACACTTACGGCTTTCTCACGTGTCTCGTTTTGATACGATTAAGATGAATTTCGCTGTTTTAGCAATTTCAGTGATTCCATCTAAACTTGTTAGAGGAGCCCTTCAAAATTTGTAAGTAGCTTCACAAATTATGAAATCTCAAAGTTGATATGGGGGTAAAAGTCACGATTTCACTTGAAAAATTTCGCAGTTGAAATCCTAAAGTAAGATCAGACATAAAAGATTCTATGAAATCGAGGTAAGTACGGCGACGAAGTATTTTAAAGACCCCTTTATAACAGTTTTTTGCGGCGTAAAGTTCATGTATGGGGAACAACACTGTTTCTCGCCCTAAAATGATTGATAAGTCGACAAACTGAACAATTCTTCCACCACACGAAGTCCGATGATGTCGGGTTAAGCAGTTGACAAAAAGAAAGCTGTCAATTTCCTAATTCCTTCATAGATTGTCTGACAAGGCGCTCATCAATCATCACTCGACAAAAAATAGAGTTGATCTGCAGAAGTAAGTTTACATTCGGGTGGTTTTTTTAGCACTCTGGAGAACAATTCGATAGTTGGTTGATCGATTGATGAATACTATGGATCTTAGGGCACATCTGTAGAATTTCCAAGCATCGCACGTCACACTGAAGTGCGTCAAGTATTGGTACACAAAATTTGACCAAGAAACACTTTGAAATAACTCTAAAAGTGGGTCCCAAAGGCCGAACGATTTGCGATGTATTCACTCGGGGCATACTTTCAGAGTTATTTTAAGACGTTTGCTCGTCAAAGTTTGGGTAAAAATACCTGCCCTCATCATTTTTAGCATCATATCGTGATGTGATGCTAAAAATCAGTGGCGTGCGTGATTCGATATATATCGATATTTCCCCATTTGAAGCTATGGTAAAGAATCGATTAATAGGGTGTTCGCTGCGAACGCCTTGTTAATCGATCCTTTTCCATCGGTTTAAATGGCATAACAATCGATATATCGCAATTCACGCTACGCCACTGCTAAAAATATACTAGAATTCAGAGATTGTTAATCGATCGATCGAATAAAGAATCGTCCCCCAAAGTACTGAGGAAGAGCCAATAGAACGAGGTCTTTAGAGTATTTCTCCACAAGGTGAACAATCTGGCTTGAGGGTGCGTTGACCCGATAAGAATTACGACTGCGATGGACCGCACAACAAGATTAATACCTGACGTCACTTAACGACTTTCTAAATTTAACGTGCCAGAGAAATGACCATTCAGACTTGCTCCGAAAATCCTTATTGGTGCAATTGACCGGTAGACAAAGAATTAGGGTTATGTTTCTTTTTTCTTCTTTATCGAGTTATATCATGGTACTCACATTCCTTTTTCGCCCGATGTGAATTTTTCGGTTGTCAACTTATAACAGGTGTTTTAAGTTGACAACCGAAAAATATACATCGGGCGAAAAACCGATACACTTGTTTTAAGTTGACAACCGAAAAACTCACATCGGGCGAAAAATAAAATGTGAGTACCAAAAAATTAAGGCAGCACGTCACATGTTTTCTTTTTATTTCTCGTAAAAAAAGGTTACCGTAAAAAGGACTCGTAAAAAATAAGGTACAGTTATGGCAAGTTCTGTTTCGAATTCCCGTGAAAATAGGGTATTTTTTATTTGACTATCTATTCCCATAAACTTCGAGAGAAAAAGTGTTGTACTTCTGCGTTTGTCTAAAATCGGCCTCAAGCTCAAACAAAACTCCAGGTCGCATTGCCTGAGCACCGCTCTATCATGGTAAGGAAATATGCCGTGTAAGGTCAGATTTTGTCTAATTTCTGCGAATAAAAACCGATTTTCTTGGGGGTCAATGTCTGTTTTTCATTGAATTTTGCAAATGACTTTATTCGCAATTTTATCTTAAGTGTCCCGAAATTTCAGAAAAACTTGTATGATTCTCTCGAAATTAAATATTACATCGGAGGAAATTTTGCAAATAACTTTATTCGCAATTTAATCTAAAGTGTCTCAAAATTTCAGAAAAACTTGTATGATTCTCTCAAAATTAAATATTACATCGGAGGAAATTTAGCAAAATTATAGTGTTTACGCGGTGTTCCCTCAGATCCTGACCACGGCAGCGGTGTTCTGGAAGAGAGTTGGCTTTTACGGTACTCAATTGAACACGGCATTCACAAATCGTTTTCAAATCCGGCAATTTTTAAGAGATAATTTGTTATAAATAAGCAGAAGATCGTAAAAAGTGTGAAACGTGGCTATTACAAACCTACACCAGTTGGACGTTGCATCGGCGGAGGAAGAAACTGTGCTTCAGCGGTGAGTGTGTCCGATTTGGTTCTGATTTTCAAAACGCCTTCAAATGAGCGTGTAGGCAAAATGATTTCCTAAGTGTTCGAATAGTTGCTCGGACCAAATCGGTGTTGCGTGCGCCTGCTGTTACTGATCAAGTGAGATGAATGGAGTAAGAAATTTTATCTCCTTTAGGCGTATAGACGAGTCTCGGTGCATGGATGAGAAATTGGAAGACGCCGTAAGAGCCTTTCCATCGGACATTCAGTTTAATCAAAATGTATGAAAAACGTTCAATAAATTGCCTTTGCGTCCAATTCTTTAAAACTTTGGAAAGATGAGGATGAGGTTTCTATTTTAGGCACATCTCCCAAAGCATGAGAGGCTTTTTTGGAAGTTTGAAAACTTTTCCAGGATCAGACATCAAGGACTTGTTACCGGAATCGAAATAGGTCAAATTCCTGGTTAAATGATACAACCTCAATTTGCTCACCATTCCTGACCAACGGGGAAAAGAACTTAAGATCGGAACAACTTAAAAGAAATTTATCAGTACAATAACATAGAGGAAGAATTTTACTGGGGTTCCTGCAAGAATTAATCTCTCAAAAATATCAAACTACTGAAACTTGAAACTGCATGGTTTATATATAAGTCTTACATTTTTAGACGTTTTTGTTCGGAAATGTTCGTCCTTTACTCTTCTTCGTACCTGTACTATAAACTCAATTTCGAACACGACACTTGAGTCCTTCATACAGACGACCAGGAATAGGGGGCAAATTGAGGCTCCGATATTTATTCAACTTTCAATCCAGGAATCTGACCTGTTCCGATTCCAGTAATAGTCCTTGATGTCTGATCCCGGAAAAGTTTTCAAACTTGCCACCCATGTTTCAAGAGATGTCCCTAAAAAGCAACCTCATCCTCAGCTCTCCAAAGTTTTGAAGCATTGAACGCTTCGACGATTCATTGAGCTATCGCGGCGTTCTTTACATAATTTGACTCAACTGAATGGCTGGTGGATAGGTTCTCACGATGCCCTCAAATTTCTCATCCACTGAGACTCGTCTAAAACGCCAAAAAAAGGAAAATTCCTCACTCCCTTCGTCGCACTTGATCAATCGCGGTGGGTGTGCGACATTGATTTCGTCCGAGCAACTATTCGAACACTTCGGAAATCATTTTGCCTACACGCTCATTTGAAGGCGTTTTGAAAATCAGAACCAAATTGGACACTCTCCTCACTGAAGCAGAATTTCTTCCTTCACCGTCACAACGTCCATCTAGTGTGTGTAATGGTGAAGTGTCGCACTTTTTACAATCTACATGGTCAGGAATGGTGAACAAACTTAGGTTGTTTCATTTAACCAGGAATTTGACCTATTCCGATTCTGGTAACAGGTCCTTGATGTCTGACCCTGGAAGCGTTTTCACACTTCCAAAAAAGCCACTCATGCTTTGGGAGATGTGCCTAAAATAGGAACCTCATCCTATTCTTTCCAAAGTTTTAAAGAATTGGACGCAACGGCAATCTATTGAGCGATCAGGGCGTTTTTCATACATTTTGATTAAACTGAATGTCCGATGGAAAGGCTCTCACGGCGTCTTCCAATTTCTCATCAATCGAGACTCGTCTATAACGCCTAAACGAGATAAAATTTCTTACTCCATTCATCTCACTTGAGCAGTAACAGCAGGCGTACGCAACACCGATTTGGTCCGAGCAACTATTCGAACACTCAGGAAATCGTTTTGCCTACACGCTCATTTGAAGGCGTTTTGAAAATCAGAACCAAATTGGACACACTCACCGCTGAAGCAGAGTTTCTTCGCCTTCGCCGTTATAACATCCATCTAGTGCATGTAATAGCGAAGTTTCGCACTTTTTACAATCTACGACTCAAAATATATTTTCTTTGAAATGAACCACAAATCAGCCTAGCTGTATCACCAGTGGCGTGGCGTGAATTGCGATGTATCGATAGTTATGCCATTTAAACCAATGGTAAAGAATCGATTATAAAGGTGTTCGCTGCGAACACCCTGTTTATCGATCCTTTTCCATAGGTTTAAATGGCATAACAATCGGTATATCGCAAAGCACGCCACGCGACTGCTAGCTGTATCACGCGTTGCCTAATTTCCTCTCGTGTCTGTTTTCTCCACAGAAACGTACGGTATATAGGTTATTCTTTTAGAATCAAGCAAAAACTTACAGAAATAAGTCTCAAGACGTTATTCATTGTGTATTCCTCTGTTAATAAGACAAAACGCCAGAGGAAATTAAGTAACGTAAAGTACAGTTAGGCTGATTTCAGTTAAATTCGTTAAAATTGCAGAAAAATTTTAGGAGCCAAATTTTAGAAGGGGTCTATGGAAATAGGTACCTCTACAATTTTACCGGTCTACTACCGAAAAAATTCTCCAGGATGAAATATCTTTTACGATAAATTACCGAGAGTTAGATAATAAGCCTGGTAATTTTAAATCCTGGTTAAAATTTCGAAACGACGTAAGTGTTTAGGGGCGAAGCCAGACTTTTTTTTTGGGGGGGGGGAGGATGAGGGACCATTTACTCTTTTCGAGAGTGTAGTGGTATTGCGCGAAATACAACACACATGGTTGCAATTTTCCGGGAAATACAAATTTTTTCCAATTTTACAAACGCGACCACCGATCGGACTTTCTACGCTTTTTGTTAAAAATTCTGGGTTGCCGCAGAATTTAGAAAATGAAATTCCCTGACAGCTCCCTGATTTCCCTGACATATTTTGGTAAAATTCTTTGACAATTGAAGATGTGACGAATGGTTAAGAGGGCATAATTGAAAATAATTTTCAGGCAAAATTTCTTGTTGAAAATCTCAAACCCATTCTAGAAAGCAAATGAAGGTGATATAACAAAATTTCCCTGGCATTTTTGTCATTTTCCCTGACAATTTAAAATTCTCCGACATTTCCCGGTTTTCCCTGACTGTGGCAATCCTGTAAAAATAGCTTTTAAAGGGTAGAAATTGCGACCTCTGAAATCAAGCAGGCAAGTTGCTTTCTACGTACATTCATCATTAATGACCAGCATAGGTTCCTCTTACCTTGTGAGGTCTCTATGGCAAGCAACAATGTATGGATGGGATAGTTCGTGAAAACTCACAGCTTTGCTTTACGACGTATAGGCAGTATATGAGAAAGAAGGTTATGGTCCTGCCACTAAAATTTTTGAATCCACCCTCTTAAAAAAGTAGGTAAATAATTACAATGCGCTTAAAGTGAGTGTCAGTCGAAGGGAATGTTAAGGATGAGTGAGCCAAAATGAAATGCATGCAATTCTTTCCCCATTGAGAAGAGGATAAGCAACCATGTTTTTATTGCCCCTTCCCTAAATGCCAAAAGAGCGCTCTTTTGACCCTGCTATGAAGTGGCGCCTGTGCACATTCTACATGATGCAAAGCAGAACAAAAAGTTATGAAGTGGAAATGCGGATGATTCGGGTTGAAAAACCCCTCTGGGCACCGCGATTTCATTGGCCAAAATATCATTCTGATTCGAGGTGGGAACTTACGTGTTTCGATCGCCTTGATGTCGGGGCCATCATAACCGGAAGTGGTGAACATGGTCAATGGTTTTGGCTCTGCGAGGAGCCGAGCTCTCAGCGAACCAGCTTCGCCGCGGGGGGGGCCTCCGAGAACCCCGAAATCCGCGGGGAGACCCGAAAAACTGGGTGGACGAACTCGCGAAGACCCGAGTCTCGAGTTTCAGGTGGGAAACACTTGAAAGTCAACTGTTGATCGAAGTGCTAGCTACGGGGAAAGCAAGATGTCCTCCGAAGCGCGGTTCGATACTCGTCAGCTGAGCGCGGTCACGCGCATGCCACAACCGTCCACCCTCGCAATCCGACACGCAATTGAAAGTTCCGCCCCCCGTGGCGCAGTCTGTCGGCTGCCGTCGAAAGCTCTTGCAATTGCGTCATGGAGTCACGTGACTGCCGCCGAGATGAATGATGTATCGCCACCTTCCGGCCGAAGTTCCACAAGCGCCATGTGACGATTAAAAATTTCCGCCGCCATTTTATTTCTTTACTGAGAAATTGTTGGTTGAATCTGTTTGGAAATTTCACTAAATTTTATCGGCAGCACAAAGAAAATTCAGTGAAATTTTCGGACAGTTTCGTCGAACAATTTCTCTGTAAAAAAATAAAATGGCGGCGGAAATTTTTAAACGTCGCATGGCGCTTGTGATACTTTGCCTGGAAGGTGACGATATATCGCCACCTTCCGGCCGAAGTTCCACAAGCGCCATGTGACGATTAAAAATTTCCGCCGCTATTTTATATTTTTACTGGGAAACTGTTCAACGGAGCCGTCCTAAAATTTTGCGGAATTTGCTTTGTGCTGCTGATAAAATTCAGTGAAATATTCAATCAGATTCAACCAATAATGTCTCTGTAAAAAAAATGGCAGCGAAAATTTTTAAACGTGGCGCTTGTGAAATTTTGACCGGAAAGGACGATATGTAACCAGTAGGTTCGGTTGACGTCAACGAATTGGCCGATCAAAAGCAAGGACTCCTCAGAATCTTGGAGTGGAGGGGCTTCCTGGTCAGTTAAGCCTATGGGAGGAAAAATTTGTCCAGCTCCTGGAAAGATAAGTTGATTTTTAGGTATTTTGGAACTAAAATACCCGAAATACCAGCAGCAAATTCCGATTACGCTTATATAATGCAAAAAAAAACAAAAAAATCATTGATTGTTGTGATATCTACCCAAGTAGCAGGGATACCTACAGATAGACGTAAAATCGTAGAAATATTGCTATATTATATTTGCCATGCGTATTGCCTACGCTCTCATTTGAAGGCGCGGAAATTATTGCTATATTGTGGATGGTATGGATTCGATCGACATGAATCGATCAACAAATTGTTAAAAAAAAAATGGTGTCGATTCGATCGAAATGAATCGATCGAAAAATGAAAACGTGAATCGATCGACATGAATCGATCGACAAAGTATTAAAAGACCGGTGTCGATTCGATCGACATGAATCGATCGAAAAATTAAAACGTGATTCGATCGACATGAATCGATCGACACCGATTCGAGCGACATGAATGGCTCGAAAAGAGAAAACGTGAATCGATCGACACCGATTCGATCGACACCGATTCGATCAACTCACGGGTTTGTCGATCGACTCACGGATTTGTCGATCGATTCACGGGTTTGTCGATCGATTCACGGGTTTGTCGATCCATTCACGGGTTTGTCGATCGATTCACGGGTTTGTCGATTGATTCACAGTAGTCGCACAAACCGAACGAATTAAACTGAAAAACTCAAGAAAAGAACGCGGATAGGATAAACTAAGGTCTGGCGCTGAAAAATCTTCATTGGTTGATCCTCAAAATTTCTCTCGGCGCAAAGCACAAGGACCATTTTCAGCGGGACTTGTGCTCTCAAAATTTCCCGTAATTGGAGAAATGCTTGGAAATTGAAGGAGCATTGAAACTATAAATCACTTCAACCGGAACATAAGCCAGCGAATCCCTTTTTTGGGGGGACGTCGTGTTAGGTAGCGGGTACTCGATGTGGAAAGCGAGACGGGCGCTGTGGAGATTCCGCGTGACTGATCAAAACTCGCGCTTCACGGCCGAGCCCGGGCTCCGACGAATCCAGTTGCGTGGATGTCCATGTTGCGCTTTCCCATAAGCCCTCACAGTGAGCAAGGATCCATGTATCTACAGGGTTATCCAAAAGTCACTGACCACCCCTGTAACTTTTTTCCAAATTGAGATAGAAGTTTGAAACTTTGGGAATGTTCCTCGGTCTAAAGTAGCAACTTTTTGGTCCCCCCAAAATTTTGGGGGGCGGCCCCCCTTAAGGGGGGCGGGGGCTAACTTTTTTTTTTCAAATGACAACCCCCCCTTTGTGATACCTCATTCGAAAGATAATAAAAAAAGAAAATTTTTGGCGCAAACCGCAGGTCAAAATGTTCATTTTTGACAAAATGGCGGCCGGTCAAAGTTCAAAATGGCGGAAATTTGGCATCTCCGTTGTTTATTGACGGATTGGTGTAAAACTCGGAATCCTCGGGTTTTTCGAGATGAGAAAAACGATTCTGGCATTGGTTTTCCAGAAAAGTCAGTCCTTTTCAAATGGCGGCGTCAAAATGGCGGCCTCGAGCGGGAAGTGGATATTTAGGCTGCATATCGTTGGATTTGCATGTAACTTGGTATCTGGGGGTATTTCGGCACTAGAAGAACGAATCTTCCATTGGATATCTAAACTTTTGACAAATTCCAAAATGGCGGCGGAAAAATGGCGGGAAATCAGTTTTACGGCTCTTTACCGATGGATTAGCATGAAATTATTTGATATTTCAAGAATCTAATGAAAGATTCCTTTTTAACCAACCAAAAACCGCCAGGATATCGAATTTCATGCAAATCCATCGGTGAAGAGCCGTAAAACTGATTTCCCGCCATTTTTCCGCCGCCATTTTGGAATTTGTCAAAATTTTAGATATCCAATGGAAGATTCGTTTTTCTAGTGCCGGAATACCCCCAGATACCAAGTTACATGCAAATCCAACGATATGCAGCCTAAATATCCACTTCCCGCTCGAGGCCGCCATTTTGACCGCCGCCATTTTGAAAAGGACTGACTTTTCTGGAAAACCAATGCCAGAATCGTTTTTCTCATCTCGAAAAACCCGAGGATTCCGAGTTTTACACCAATCCGTCAATAAACAACGGAGATGCCAAATTTCCGCCATTTTGAACTTTGACCGGCCGCCATTTTGTCAAAAATGAACATTTTGACCTGCGGTTTGCGCCAAAAATTTTCTTTTTTTATTATCTTTCGAATGAGGTATCACAAAGGGGGGGTTGCCATTTGAAAAAAAAAAGTTAGCCCCCGCCCCCCTTAAGGGGGGCCGCCCCCCAAAATTTTGGGGGACCAAAAAGTTGCTACTTTAGACCGAGGAACATTCTCAAAGTTTCAAACTTCTATCTCAATTTGGAAAAAAGTTACAGGGGTGGTCAGTGACTTTTGGATAACCCTGTATGACCGCTCTACTACCGTGCTAAGGAAAAACGCCGTATGAATCTCCAGGCGTTGCCAAATTTCCTCTCATGAAATACGATTTTATTGGGGAAATTGTAAATATTTTTCCCCGAATTTTTCAGACTATTTTGTTCGCAATATAATCTAAAATATCTGATAATTTCAAAGAGAAACACACATAAATTTCATCAAAAATAAATTTTTTATCCGAGGGAATTTGGCAACTCTCGAATGTTCATACGGCGTTCTTCCTTAGCACAGCAGTGTAGCCTGCGTTGAAAAAAAATTACCTTAAATTTGCCGCCCAATTTTTTTTTTTTTTTTTTTTTTTTATCTTAATTTAAGTTGATGCAGAAAATTAAAATTACATACCTTATGAGAGTCTCGCAGCTATCAATCCTGAAATACGAGAAAAGGAGGTCATTAATATCACACGTTGCATTGAAATGAGGAAGGATTCTAGTAGTTAATTATATGTAAAGGACACACGCAATATGCACAGCTGGTCTGAACGACTTTAAATTTTTTGACGAGTCACAAGCAAAAACTCTTCAGATTCTTGAAGTAGAGTGTCTACTGAGTCATTTAAGCCAAAAAGAAAAAAATTCTGTCGAGCTCCTGGAAAATAAAGTCGATTTAAAGGTATTTTTGGGCTAAAATAGCCAAATTACCCATAGCAAGGCCCGTCATATTATTTAAAAACTTGTTTTCTTCCTGGGTATAATGCCCAAGTTTCTTAAACATGCATATTTTAAGCCTCCGATTACTTAAACTACCAATTTTAACCATATGGTAAATTTTGGGGGCCTAAAATGAGCCCTCAGAGCCAAAAATTGCAAACATTTTTGAAAACTTCGGATTTTCAGGGGGGTGTTTTTTTTTTAACGTTGTTTTTTCTACAGTCGTCAATGAGTAATTCTGAAGGGCATTTTCGATTACATAATTGAAATTTTGACTGTTCAGGTGAAGGGGGAAGGGGGCACCAGGCTTTGCTTTGCCATTCTCACAGTTTCTGAAAACGCTTGAAAATTCCCTATTACATTGGAAGTCCAAAATATCCCTTTTTATTCATTAATTACTGTATCTGATATTATAAAATATGCAGCAGGAGTTACTGCCCCCCCCCCTCCTCCTCACTACGAGATGCATGGAAACCTTGATCTTACTGCGCGCGCTACCGGATCCTTGCTTTTCGCATCCGGGCATTTGCAGGATAAACTTGTAGCATAAACATGTCCATTTATATGTAATGCTAAAGACCGCCAAATGTTGTATTGCAAATGCCCGGATCTACTGTACAACGGACTGCCATCACGCGAAAAGCAAGGATCCGGTAGCGCGCGCAGTAAGATCAAGGTTTCCATGCATCTCGTAGTGAGGAGGAGGGGGGGGGGGGGCAGTAACTCCTGCTGCATATTTTATAATATCAGATACAGTAATTAATGAATAAAAAGGGATATTTTGGACTTCCAATGTAATAGGGAATTTTCAAGCGTTTTCAGAAACTGTGAGAATGGCAAAGCAAAGCCTGGTGCCCCCTTCCCCCTTCACCTGAACAGTCAAAATTTCAATTATGTAATCGAAAATGCCCTTCAGAATTACTCATTGACGACTGTAGAAAAAACAACGTTAAAAAAAAAACACCCCCCTGAAAATCCGAAGTTTTCAAAAATGTTTGCAATTTTTGGCTCTGAGGGCTCATTTTAGGCCCCCAAAATTTACCATATGGTTAAAATTGGTAGTTTAAGTAATCGGAGGCTTAAAATATGCATGTTTAAGAAACTTGGGCATTATACCCAGGAAGAAAACAAGTTTTTAAATAATATGACGGGCCTTGCTATGGGTAATTTGGCTATTTTAGCCCAAAAATACCTTTAAATCGACTTTATTTTCCAGGAGCTCGACAGAATTTTTTTCTTTTTGGCTTAAATGACTCAGTAGACAATCTACTTCAAGAATCTGAAGAGTTTTTGCTTGTGACTCGTCAAAAAATTTAAAGTCGTTAAGACTAGCTGTGTATGGGATTATTCAGCAATTTTTAATTGCTGTACTTCTGGGAAATAGAAAGGGAAAGGCCGTTTTTACATAAATATACAGTAATTTTCCCTGATTTTGTTAAATGATAGTAAAACACGAAAAACGAGTTCGACTTAGCGTGCGCGAAGAAAAAAACGGCTGCATGGGACCCGCAGTTGAGGTCATATGGATCTCTGAAGTTTTCTGATCACGCATCCGAAAACTTGAGATCGAGCTGCCGAAGTTCGGGTCAGACATCGAGGCACTTCGGTATGCACCGGAGTAGGTACTTCAGATATGTGACCCGAACTTCGGCAGCTGGACCTCAAGTTTTTAGATACGTGATCCGAAAACTTCAGAGATCCATATAACCTCAACTTCGGGTCCCGCGCGGGAAGTTTTTTTCTTCGTGCATGTTGGGCTCACATTTGCACGCACATCCCCCAGAAAGCTACCATGACGTCCGATAAAACAACTACTACCGTGTTGTCACTTTCCACCCCTCTATCGCAATTTATGGTCCACAGTTGCTACCATTGCATGGCTGCACAAACCATGGATCACGGCAGAAGCATCGCCCGGGGGCGAAGCCTCATCAAAAAACACGGCGTAAGACGTCATCCACCGTAATATCGCCAGTGGCGTGGCGTGCTTTGCTATCTATCGATATTTCCCCATTTGAAGCAGTAGTAAATAATCGATTATTAAGGTGTTCGCTGCGAACACCCTGTTGATTGATACTTTTCCATAGGTTTAAATGGCCGATCAATCGATATATCGCAAAGCACGCCACGCCACTGAGTGCCATACCTTGGTTACGTACTCTCGTTTCATTAATCAATAAAAACGTTTGCACTGGTTGCTTTTATAAAACACGGATGAAGCCAATACGGCACTGATGAAAAAAACCACGAAATCGACTACCGCGATGGACGATTTCAGACAATGCGTTTCACACTATATACCGAATAGTGAATAACCACTGAGAGGTTTTGCCCCCGGGATATTTTCGTGCGCGTTTACATTTTTGACATTTCAATCCGCGAAAATGAGAAACGCATAAAATGACGGAAAAAAATGAAAATGAAAAAACGAAATCAATGCAACCGGTCGGAGATGAAAAGTCTATGCGCCCCCATGCTAGTATCCCCGGCCGAGAATATGGAAATCAGGATTATGAGTTAGTTTTTTCAAGGATACTTTCACGCCTGTCGAAATTCCTGAAAGATCAATCCACGAAAATTAAAAACGCGCTGGGAGTAGACAGAACCGGTCCGGAAAACGAACGGAAAATCCATGCTCCCATCCCAGTTTCATTGGCCGAGAATCTGGAAGCTCGGACTTTTCTGTAGCTTCCCAAAGGATATTTCCTCGCCTTTGGCAATTTTTACAATTGCGATCCGGGAATGTTGGAAATGTGCTGTAAATAATGAAGCCATGTTGGAAATGTGCTGTAAATAATGAAGCCCGTGAAAATGGTCGGAAATGAGAGAAGAAAGAAAAATCCATTCTCTCTTCCATTTGTGTTGGATGACCATCTGCTGCGGGAATTTTCGATGTTTTTTCCATCTTGCCACTTTTACCGGCTGAGATTCTGGAGCATTCGGTTTTGTTCTTCACGAATACTTTCGCGCCTACGGGATTTTCGAAACTTCGATCCGAGAAAATTAAAATGCGCCATAAATGATACGGATCATGCAACTGGTCGGAAAAAACGGAAAATCCATGTTCCCATGCCGGTTTTTCCAGCTGAGAATCTGGAGCTCGGATTTTTCAGTAGCTTTTCATGGATATTTTCGCGCCAATGGAAAATTTTGAAAACTCCATTCCAGAAAATTAGGATGTGCTAAAAGTGATGGAGCCGATGCAACTGGTTGGAAAATAGTAAGGAAACTAAAAGCTCGCTTGTCATTTATCTCGGATGACCATCCGAAACGCGAAATTTCGAGTTCTCGCTCCAAGCATATTTTCGCGCCACTGAATATTTTGAAAGTTCGATCCGGTAATGTTAAAAACGCGCTATAAATAACGGGGTCGATACGACTGATCGGAAAATAATGAAAAATGTATTCTCTCAACCACTTGTCTCGGATGAGCATCCGCAGCGCCGAATTTTGAGTTCTTATTCCAATCATATTTTCGCGCGTATGGAAATTTTTGAAAGTCCGACCCGAGAATTTAAGAAGGCGCTATTAATAATAAAGTCAATGTAACTACTTGGAAAATAACGATAAATCAATGCTCTCATGCCATTGTCTCTGCCTAAGAATCTGGAGCTAGGAAGTAGCACGTCAAGCACGTCACGTTTCCGACAGATCCGTCAGATCCTGCATAATTACGCGCTCTTCATCTCGGTGTCGCGCGGGATGAGTTTTTTTTTTTTTTTTTTTTTTTTGCAACTTTGCGAGAGGAAATGAGAGATGACGCGAGAATCACCGCAATATCGCGGCGTGTATGAAAATTGTACAGCAGTTGAAAAACATTGAAGATCCCACAATTTTCACTTCAATCGCGGAAATTACGCGAATTTAATATCGACGCGGGCATAATTTTCATGACCGTAGTAAATTCAGTTAGGAGAAACTCTATGAATCTCCTTCAATTTCGCGTGATACCACTCAATGGCCTTTCTCAATTGACTTGCAGCAATGTTGCGCAAACTTACAATGTTGTGCAAAGTACGCGATATTTCCAACGGATTCATAAGATCCCGAGAAATTAGGCGATTTTCATCTCGCCATCGCACGAAATGCACTTTTTTCTAGCAATTTTGCAAGAAAAATGAGAAATAACGTGATATTCACCGCAATGTATGTATGCGCTTTTACTTTATACATTTCTGTGTGACCAATTATCAAATTATCCCCCCCCCCCCTTTCACATGACTCATTAAATTGGATACGAGAAGAAAATAAGGGAAATTTCGCTTCCGTCGCCGATTTTGGATGCACATCCACATGCAATAAAATACGCTTCATCATGAACGTCAGTAATTCGAGACAGGTAAAAACCCAAGATTTGCCTGCAGAGCGGCGTGATACCACATATCATTCCAACGGCGTAGTTCTGATAGTTGAACACCGCATTCAACTATGCATACTGCCTATATTCATAGCCTCAGTAATTTGAGACGGGTGGGAGGCTTAAGATTTTCCGTCAAAGCGGCGTGATATCACAAACCATACCAAAGCCAGAGTTCGAGTAAAGTTGCGCATCATGTCTACAATGTGGGCCCTACATTTATAATATTCGTAATTCGAGACAGGTGAAAAGGTAAATTCTCCTTCAAAGCAGCATGATACCACAACACATACAAACGCCGCTGTTCCGATATCTACGCGCTTGATTCAGAATTTAACGTTGGGAGCATTGTGCACACATTTATAAACGTCAGTAATGTGTAACAGGTGGAACGCCAATACTTCCCTTCATTTCGCGCGACACATCACGGACCTACTCCGGAGTCCGAAAAGAGGAGTTTCCTTCAAAGCGGCGTGATACCACATCACATACCAACGCCGTGTTCCGATATTTACGCGGCTTGATTTCAGAATTTAACGTTGGGAGCATTGTGCACACATTTATAAACGTCAGTAATGTGTAACAGGTGGAACGCCAATACTTCCCTTCATTTTCGCGCGACACATCACGTACCTACTCCGGAGTCCGAAAAGAGGAGTTTCCTTCAAAGCGGCGTGATACCACATCACATACCAACGCCGCTGTTCCGATATTTACGCGCTTGATTTCAGAATTTAACGTTGGGAGCATTGTGCACACATTTATAAACGTCAGTAATGTGTAACAGGTGGAACGCCAATACTTCCCTTCATTTCGCGCGACACATCACGGACCTACTCCGGAGTCCGAAAAGAGGAGTTTCCTTCAAAGCGGCGTGATACCACATCACATACCAACACCGCTGTTCCGATATTTACGCGCTTGATTCCAGAATTTAACGTTGGGAGAATTGTGCACACCATAGAGTACAATAGAGTCGCAAAGTACTGGATCGCCGATGAAGTCACTTTTCGAGGCTGTTTTGTCCAGTTCTCCGGAGACTAGTGTGCGGCGACTAGCGATGACGCATACGCAGAGACTCGCGCTCAGCGCTCCCCACTCCCGACAGTCCCGACTCGGCTCCGTTCGTCGGCTAGACACACACTGAACCAGCTAAAATAAGTAGGCCGGTAATAAGTCTGAAATTGAGTCCATATATGAATATTATCTCGGAGTAACATACATTAATGGATTCATTATGGCTTTGAATATCTATTTCAAGCAAAATTTGCACAAATTAATACCGATGGAATTAAAAAAAGTCGAAAAAACACAAGCAGTTGTTGATTTCTCCATAAGCCACCGTGTAAAAAAATGCCGGTTGGTTCACACTTGGTATAAGTCAGAAATTAAATTCCTATATGAATTTTATCCAGGAGTAATATACATCAATGGATTCATTATGACTTTGACTATCTAATTATAGCAAAATTTGCACAAATTAATATCGATGGAATTAAAAAATGTCGAAAAAACACGGGCAGTCGTTGCTTTTCCCGTAAGCCGCCGTGATAAGAAATGCCGGTTGGTTCACACTTGGTATAAGTCAGAAATTAAATCCCAATATGAATATTATCCAGGAGTAATATACATCAATGGATTCATTATGGCTTTGACTACCTTTAAATAGCAAAATTTGCAAAAATTAATGCTGATTGAATTATAAAATACCTAAAAAACACAAGCAGTTCTTGATTTCTCCATAAGCCGCCGTGTTACAAAATGCCGTTGGGTTCGCAAATGGTTCACTATTTTCGGAGCACACGCGGCTCGGAAACGCCTGTTCATGGATTGGCTTCATCGCCGCTCCAGTACTTTGCGACTCTATTGTACTCTATGGTGCACACATTTATAAACGTCAGTAATGTCTAACAGGTGGAACGCCAATACTTCCCTTCATTTCGCGCGACACATCACGGACCTACTCCGGAGTCCGAAAAGAGGTGTTTCCTTCAAAGCGGCGTGATACCACATCACATACCAACGCCGATATTTACGCGGTTGATTCCAGAATTTAACGTCGGGAGCATTGTGCACACATGTATAAACGTCAGTAATGTCTAACAGGTGGAACGCCAATACTTCCCTTCATTTCGCGCGACACATCACGGACCTACTCCGGAGTCCGAAAAGAGGTGTTTCCTTCAAAGCGGCGTGATACCACATCACATACCAACGCCGATATTTACGCGGTTGATTCCAGAATTTAACGTCGGGAGCATTGTGCACACATTTATAAACGTCAGTAATGTCTAGCAGGTGGAACGCCAATACTTCCCTTCATTTCGCGCGACACATCACGGACCTACTCCGGAGTCCGAAAAGAGGAGTTTCCTTCAAAGCGGCGTGATACCACATCACAATACCAACACCGCTGTTCCGATATTTACGCGCTTGATTCCAGAATTTAACGTTGGGAGAATTGTGCACACATTTATAAACGTCAGTAATGTCTAACAGGTGGAACGCCAATACTTCCCTTCATTTCGCGCGACACATCACGGACCTACTCCGGAGTCCGAAAAGAGAGTTTCCTTCAAAGCGGCGTGATACCACATCACATACCAACACCGCTGTTCCGATATTTCCGCGCTTGATTCAGAATTTAACGTTGGGAGAATTGTGCACACATTTATAAACGTCAGTAATGTCTAACAGGTGGAACGCCAATACTTCCCTTCATTTCGCGCGACACATCACGGACCTACTCCGGAGTCCGAAAAGAGGTGTTTCCTTCAAAGTGGCGTGATACCACATCACATACCAACACCGCTGTTCCGATATTTACGCGCTTGATTCCAGAATTTAACGTTGGGAGAATTGTGCACACATTTATAAACGTCAGTAATGTCTAACAGGTGGAACGTCAATACTTCCCTTCATTTCGCGCGGACACATCACGGACCTACTCCGGAGTCCGAAAAGAGGTGTTTCCTTCAAAGCGGGCGTGATACCACATCACATACCAACGCCGATATTTACGCGGTTGATTCCAGAATTTAACGTCGGGGAGCATTGTGCACACATTTATAAAACGTCAGTAATGTCTAACAGGTGGAACGCCAATACTTCCCTTCATTTCGCGCGACACATCACGGACCTACTCCGGAGTCCGAAAAAAGGAGTTTCCTTCAAAGCGGCGTGATACCACATCACATACCAACGCCGCTGTTCCGATATTTACGCGCTTGATTTCGGAATTTAACGTTGGGAGCATTGTGCACACATTTATAAACGTCAGTAATGTGTAACAGGTCGAACGTCAATACTTCCCTTCATTTTCGCGCGACACATCACGGACCTACTCCGGAGTCTGAAAAGAGGAGTTTCCTTCAAAACGCCGTGATAACGCATCACATAAAAACGCTGCTGTTCCGATATTTACGAGACTTACAGGCGCTAACACGCTAAATACGCCTAAAAAATGAGGGATATGCGCCAACGTGGTTCCCTAAATGCCCCCCCCCCCCGCCCCTCTCAAAAAATCCTAATTTTTCTGTTGGGTGATTTTTTTTAAATTTCGACGCTCGGCAGCGGATTCCGACTTTTCACTAAATGCATCGTGATACATGGGCAAAAAGTGAATTTGGCCCCTGAAAATTTTCGTTGGTACCTAAAAATCGAGCTTCATGGACCACATGGCCCCTGAAACTCAAAGGCGAGTTTCGAACACTGTTAAGGAATTATACCAACGGGTCAGTCACCTTAGTCACAGAATCGCATGTTGTTAGTTTCAGCTTAGAGATTAGCAAAACCCGAGTTATGATCTTTTCGAACACCATGTTTCTACGTTCATTATTAACGGTGATATCGCCCATCGGAGAATACGGTGTATGACTTCATCAGTGTTCGAAACTGGCCTCTGAGTTTCAGGAGCCATGTGGCGCATCAAGCTTGATTTTTAGGGGCCATTGAAGATTTTTTAGGGGTCAAGTTTACTTGTTGTCTATATATCACAGCGCATTTAGTGAGAAGTTAGACGCAAGGTGCTTTAGTTACAGAACTAGTAGCTGTAACTTGGGGGAAATTTCGACATATCACCAAACAGAAGAATTAGGATTTTTTTTTTTTTGGGGGGGGGGGGTGTAATTTTTTAGGGGCCACGTTGGCGCAGAGCCTTCATTATTTAGGCGCCATGACCAATTTCTTAGGCGCATTTGACGCGTTGGCGCCTGTGAGTTTCGAACATTGGACGTCATACACCGCGCGCGTTGATGCGTATCATGATTGCATTTCCCTTTTAATTTCATAGAGAGTGAAATACATACACATTTGTACTGGTTACTGGGTTTAATCTCCCTCGCAATTTATTTGGCTATTATTTTATGACTGAATGCACTTGCGCAGTGGATAATGTTATTTTACACCATGTTTCTTCATGGGTGATATTCCTGTTGATGCTGGACGTAAAAAATTGGCTACTGCACAAAATTTGTCCATGTTTGCTGTTAAATAAGCTGAAATCATCAAAATACGATTCTGTCTAACGCAATTGGCCCCTAATTCAGGCCCGCCACTAGGGGGGAGAGGGGCCCCTGTCGCCCGTAAGACACCACTTCGAATTCACCTACAGCCTTTGTCTCGTAAGGAAAAGCGAAAAATTCACCCTAGAACTTTCGCAAAATGTGAATAAATTTTCAAAAACACTCTGGGACACTGTAGAATTCTTTCTACTTACTTGTATGAAGATTTTTATTTATTTAGTATATAAATAATTTTTTGTAAGTGAATAAGCTTCTCTCCTTAAATATACTGATCAATTATTTACTTTACTTTAACCTTATTGATTTTAATGATATTACAAATTATTTTTCCGGTAGTTAGGGGGCTGAGGGAGGGGGAGGCCCAGACCTTAAAACTGGTACCAGGGCCCGAGCTGGGATGTGGCAGGCCTGCCCTCATTGTATCCTGCAACAATTGTCAACTGCAGAGGGAAAATGGATAAAATTTAAAGACAAAAAAGGAAGAACTTTGTCCATTTTTGCTGATAAAGCTGAAACCATCAAAATACTATTCTGTCCAACGCAACTGACCCACGTTGTATCCTGCAAAAATTGTCGACTACAGAGGGAAAATGGATAAAATTTAATGACAAAGAAAGAAAGAAAGAACTAATAGATACGTACCAGATGAGAGCTGTGAAATTGCCCGACGCCAAGCTGTAAGCACTCACGACACCATACTTTCACTGGAATCGCACTGCGCACTAAAAAATTGGCCAAATATAGTTAAGATAGAAATAGTTAAAAAAAATTCCAGATTCACCAGGAATTGAATCATGTGTGGTTAACTTACTTCAATTCTGCTCAGATAAGGCGTTTACAATAATACATGACATGAAAACAAGATAGGAAAAATCATGAAAATAAAATGATGATAATGATAATAAACGGCGTATCTTGAAACCAGAATAATACAACCACGAGAAAAGTTTCTTGTGGATAGTCAAAAAACGAAAAAGGGGAAGAAACCAAGCATACTTAATGCATGTTCTTCCAGCTCCAATATATTAACTTACAGATACAGATGTAATAATTTCCAATTATTTATGTTTTGATTTATTTGCTTGCTTTATAAGTCCCACATAATTAACGTATGCTTCGTTTTTGTATACCTAATAAAACATAAATTGAATAGTTTAACGTTAAACCAGTATCGTGGATGCTACCCATTAGCCGCATCAGCGCTTATAATTCATCGTTCGACTTGACGTGAGATTTTGATTTCGAAGCGAAAATCCGTGATTGTACATAAGAAAACCTACCAACAATATTTGCTGCCAAGTTTCATGTTTGGACATCAAATTTACTGCATCAATGAGGACTGAAGATTCGACAACTATTTCAAGGAATACTACAAGAAGCTAGAATTTTTCTGCCCCCCCCCCCCCCCCCCTCCAACCCGGATTTATCGGGGCATACTGAAAAGTGTCTTCACTGCCGTACTTTCTTAAATCTAAAATTCAAGGACTTAAAGGCGGGATTTCATCTTCGTCGGCATGTAAGGTAAGTACTGGACTGGAGGAAAGAATTTCGAAGTTCCGCAGTGAAACTCACTGACTTTTCAGTGTTGGGCGGATATCCCTGACTTTCCCACGTTTTTAACGACTTATCAAGAGCTATTCACCCTGGGATGTACATCTTCATCAGGGCTGCCGAAACTCTTACGTTTCCCATATTCCTCACTCACTTGTTACGCATCGTTATAAATTTTCTCACTTGCTACTCATCGTTCTCCATTTTTCTCACTACGATTCACAGTTCTTCATTTGACTCACTTATCGCTCAATGTTTCTCGATTTTGTTCTCTGTTCACTCACTGGGTCTCGATTTTACTTCCCCTTTTCACTCTGTTCTCGATTTTACTCGCTCTTCATTCTCCGTTCTTGATTTTACTCACTCTTACTCACTGTTTCTCGATTTTACTCACATTTTGCTCACTGTTTCTCAATTTTACTCACTCAGTACTCGCAAATCGTGCGAGATATGAATTCTTTTAGGATCGATTATGACTCCATCGATCGCTCATCACACCGTGAGACACTACGGTGGAGAATTATTCTTGAATTATTCACAGATCATTGGATTACTCTCAAACTACTAACATTACACCCATTTAACTCGTCAATGCTTAAATTACTCATGAGTCGGCAGCCCTGATTTTCTCACTGAGAAGAATTGGATACATAACTCGCAACAAAAACAACAGTTTCCGTGACAGTTGGTCGTTACGCTGCGAGAAAAATAATTCTTGTGTTAGAGAACAGCAATTACTGCTGTTATTAATAATTCTGCTGCTGATTCTTCTCTGTCTGCTACGAACTGCGAATACTTCTTCCTCTCCTGCTGCCATTACTAATTTTTGAGTCCGATCTCCAGTTTGCTCATTTTCTCAAATCAAGGAATTTTAGCAGCTGCTGTGACTGCTATTGTTGCTGCTTATTGCGTCCTTATTCTGCTGCTTCTTCTCTCCGATTTCTTTCTTTAACTCCTTTCGCGAGAATGGGCATGTAACATGAGGATTTTAATTTTACTAGTGTGACAGAAGGAACGATGGGGAAGGATGTTGCAGTTCTTCATGTCCCACATTCTTTCAGTCTTGTCTGTGATCTGAAGCAGGGTGGTGGGGCGTTCCTTTACCTTATGGCCTATGATCTTAGCAAGTGTTTCCAACATTGTGAATCTGAATTTCCGTAAAAAAGGTGTGTTCGGTGTATAGAATGAATTGTGACTAAGAAAACACTGACGCATCAATCTAGCGAAGCTCGGGCAAAGACGTCATTCACGGAAAACAGCAAGTTGCGTGGCTGTAGTCCCACGGCTATGGCTGAAATTCGACGATCATCATCTTGAAATGGGGGAAAGGAAGGAGGGATTCAGAATGGCACAAAATTGGAATAGTATTTACATAGAAAAAAGCAGAACAGATTAATTAATTAGATAGAGAAAAGCAGAAGATATTATTAATTAGATAGGGAAAAGCAGAAGACATTATTAATTAGATAGAGAAAATAAGGAAACATGCATTAATTAAATAGAGAAAAGCAGGAAACATGCATTAATTAGAAAGAGAAAAGAAGAGACGCGTATTAATTAGAGAGAAAAGAAGAGACATGCATTAATTAGAGAGAAAAGCAGAAGATATTAATTAATTAGATGAAGAAAATCAGAAAAGAAAATGATAGGTATACTACTCAAGAATTAACTAAAGAAAAGGTCAGCTACTTTAATAAACTACTGTAGAAGAAAATATAGAAAACAGTATTAGTGAGAAATGTAGAAACACCCGAGAAATGGAGCTCTTGCATGTGTTAGGGATTTGCGACTTAAGTACTTATTCCTAAGTAATATTTCGCTCGAAACACGATGGTACCACTGGTTTTCTCTAAAATCGATTCCCAAGCTCAAAAAAAGCTCTCTAAGTTGAGGCCGTAATGGAGGGGATGTCCAACACTGCCCTCAAAGTCTACCTTTATATCCAGTTAAATTTTTCATGCAAAGACAGGGAGCAAATACATTAGCAGGTTTGCCACTTTGTTTAGAGGCTCCGAACCACGGAACCACGGCAATCCTGCTAATGTATTTGCTCCCTATCTTTGCATTGAGAGTTTGACTGGATATGGAGATGGATTCTCAGGGTAGCGTGAGATATCCTCTCCATTACAAACTGAACTCTGAGGGCATTTTAGAGCTTCGGAATTGATTTCAGAGAAAACCAATGGCGCCATCGTGTTTTTCACGAAATTTTACGAATGAGAAAGTTGAAGTACTTGAAACGCAAATCCGTGACACTTGCAAAAACTCCACCGTTTTTTTTTTTTTTTTTTTTTTTTTTTTTTTTTTTTTTTTTTTTTAAATTTATATTTAATTATTATTTTGATCTTGAGTGGGTGAATGTTGATCCCTTCTTCGTGGATGTTGCCTCAGAAGAGGGATGGAAAACCGGAACTGAGAGTGAGTTCGCGTGGTTTGTAGGACTTCAATCAATCCCGCATACAAAATCAGTCAATCCCGCATACAAATCAGTCAAGCCCGCATACAAATCAGTCAATCCCGCATACAAATCAGTCAATCCCGCATACAAATCAGTCAATCAGCATACAAACACGAGGAAGGGAGAGAAAGAAGGAAAGAAATAGAGGAAGAGGAGACTGGTGAGCATGCCCAGCCTGGGCATCGGGAGCCAATCCCGAGGTCACCGACCAAGGGTAAAAGGGCACCTCCATGGTGCCCGCAACCATCCACCGGGGTAGACGTGCGGCCGGGGCGGTGTCTGCAGATCGCTCCTCTAGCGCCCCCAGACGGTACAAGACGTCCGCCGACCGGATGGACGACCGCGCGCCGGGCGCTCCGACGAGTGCTCGGTCGGACGACAGAGCCTCCAACTCAACTTCACTTTCAGGCCGAGGCTAAAGGCCTCAGCCTGAAAGTGAAGCTGATACGGAAGCACTATCATCACGGTAGAGCAGTCGACGGAGCGTCCAGCGGGTGTCCACCCGCTCGTCGGACATCAACGACGTTCGCCGACCGGGCGGACGACCGCGCGCCGGGCGCTCCGACGAGTGCTCGGTCGGACGACAGAGCCTCCAACTCAACTTCACTTTCAGACCGAGGCTAAAGGCCTCAGCCTGAGAGTGAAGCTGATACGGAGGCACTGTCATCACGGTAGAGCAGTCGACGGAGCGTCCAGCGGGTGTCCACCCGTTCGTCGGACGTCGGACCGTAAGGAAGCACTATGACCGAAACTGACGGCCGTCGTCGTCGTTGTGCGTCACGGCTGTGAAATGCACGTCGCGGCTGATACGGAACTTCCGGGACCTCTTTGAGGTGATTCGATGGACGCCATATTTTGTGTCAGAACGGAATGCGATAAATCGCATCAATTAGTTCCATTTTTTCAGCTACTCGTCATTTTCCTCCAATTTTGAGATCGCAATTCTGTTGTCAGGAGACTAAAGCACTCACTTCCCAATTTTAACAAAGAAATTCAACTTAATAAAGCCGTGGTTTTTTCAGAGAGAAAACATCGCATTCGGCACTCGAATGCGATATTTTCTCTCGGAAAAAAGACGCCTTTATTACGTTGAATTGCTTTGTTAAAATTGGTAAGTGAGTGCTTTAGTCTCCTGACAACAGAATTGCGATCTCAAAATAGGAGAAAAATGACGAGTAGCTGAAAAAATGGAGCCAATTGATGCAATATATCGCATGCCGTTCTGACACAAAATATGGCGTCCATCGAATCACCTTAAGCTCGGGTCAAAATCACAGTGCGGAGCCCGGTTTCCACCATCAAATTGAGCCCATCAAAATTGATCACCGGTGGAACTGTGGGCTCAATTTGATCGTGGAAACGGAGCTCCACGCTGTGAGTTTGACCTGAGCACATACGCCGATTGCACAAGTCCCAAATGGGGACCGATACGACAAGTCCCTAATTGTCTCGACTCCCATTTGGGACGTGTGTAATCAGCTCTTCTAACCTCTGCACCCTCCCTCTAAAAGGCACTCACCCTCGAGATTTTCTTCAAGTTGATGCTCAAATGCTGAAATACATTTTTAATTTTTACTTCTATTTCAAGTAACTCAAAAATTAACTTTCAATTATGACTTAACTCATTAATATTTCAATTACAGAGGTGTGAGTGGCCAAAGTTGCTAAGGCACCTCTTAAAAAAAAAAAAAACTTACTACTATACTACTACTATTACTACTACTACTGCTGCTGCATTTACTACTACTGCAGAAGATGTACATAGGAAGAAAGAAGAACAGTCGGTAGTGATGTCATATATCGCAGTTTCAGGCACGCAAGTTTGCATTACGTCAGTAAAATGTATTTTTTTGCTTCTGGTAACACTGTTTCCGTACGAAGAAAGAGCATCCGAGAACCTACTTCTTTCAGATGCATTAGCTAAGGAAGTTGTTTAAAATTTGCTTGTTAGAAAAGTATTAAGGAGAGAGAAAAGAAAAGCCGCAAATTTCATAAAATAGCACGACTAGTTGCAAATATTAAGTTGGAAATCTAAATTAACGTGAATACTGATAATCTGAAAACGTCCTCTCAGATAGCTCGAGCGAAAAATCGCGTAGGTTTTTTTTATCGGGAGCTTCAGTGTTAATTTTATTTATTTCACGAATCAAGAGTAACATCTTTGAACGATTTTACTCCCTAGAATTACAAATCATGGGGACAGGGCATCAATACGATTCGAAAAGATAACTATCATAAAAATAAAACTGAAATATTGAATGAGAGATCAGCATCATAGCTACTTGAACTTTCACAACGACATAAAAAAATGAGGCATTACAGTACTACGGGGGAGGGAGCACTGAGAGTACTAGGAACCCCTTCTCCCCGTCAGAGAGTTTGAATTTATAAACTTCCTCCTTCCAATGAAAAATTTCTGGCTATTCCACCGGTATGAAAGAAAAACTACGGCACAAGGACTCAAAAGAACTTTTAAAAAATCTCTGCAATGGAGCTTCAGAAAAAAGCATGTTTTTCCATTAGATTGGTTTCTGATCTATTGCTACAGTGATGTGTGACAAGACACATGAGGACAAGAAAAAAAGAGAAGCGAAAAAGTTGAGTTTTCAGCTGCGATAAATTGCTGATTAGGCGCCACGCACTACCAGATGCCCTACCAACAACAAATAAATAAAAAAGCGACACGTTCTGATCATCAGAACGCGCAACCACTGGCGACTTGCTTCATGCACTGGGAGGGGAATAAGTTCCTCCTTTGATCAAGGAAAAATGAAAAAAATAAATCGATAAAGAGCCGCGATAACGGTAGATACCTAGCTCTAAAAATACTGTTGCTAACTTGACAACTAAATGGTGAAGAAATCACCTACCCACTAATGTTTATAGGACGAAAAATTCCCCCGGCTCCAAGAGCAAGTAACAACTGCCGTGATAAGGCTACTGAGAGATGGGACTGCTCGAGAGCCAAAGCGTTTCTCACCAAGAAAAGATGCGAGGAAAAAAGGATCAAAATTTGGAGAAACTGCAATGACTTTCACGGCAAGAAAAAGTTGGGTTTCTAGATTTTACATAAAGCTCAGGGCGGTAATGGGCCAGGGCCACCTAGTGAATAAAAACTGTATGTTTCTGCAACCCAGAATTATCATCGTTCACCTACCCCACCGATACTGATGGCAATAAAACTTTTGGATAAAATTGTTTTTATCTCTGAATCCCAAGTTGTTTGGGTTCACAGAGAGGGGATTTTTCATTGTAAAACTATGGCTCTCCGATGTCAGTCAGGATCCAAACGCAACACGAGCAGTTATGCATAATAACAAGCTTTAAGAAATCCGTGAGAAATCAAGAAAATACCGATTCTAATCGGTGTAGAAGTAAATGCGGGGAAATACAACAAATTATTTTATAAAATTTCGAAAATAATTCATAGAATTCATCCCATAATATAAATATGCCCATTTAAAGTTAATCAGCTCTTGAGAACACTGCTAATTTCCTTTTTTTTTCATCTTTGAAGCTTCCTGGTTTATAAGACTTCTTGCGGTTCAAGGGTTAGCTTTTGCGTATTCTTAAATTGGACTGCAATTTGCAATTTGGAACTATAATTTCTGGCTCAGTTTAAAAACAACATACGTACAGTTAGTTTCCTTCTGCACCTAAGTGTTTCTACAGATGAGCCAGAAATTGTAGTTCCAAATTGCAAAATGTAGTCCAATTACAAGTTCAATTACTCTCACTGACTGTTTCGTCTCTGCCCGCACACAGTGCGGCGATTTCGGCCAGACAATGAGAGCAACAACCGCCATTAAAAGTACAGTTTTTTACACTTTTCACAAGATTAGAAAAAATAAAAATAAGCAGTTTTCGCATGAGCTGATTCGCTTATGATGTATGAATCCGAAAATACTAAGACACTCAATATATTCTGTTTAAATTCTTGTTGTTTTTTTTTCCTTCTTTTTTCCTATGTTATTGTTCTCTTAGCGCTTAGTTTTTGAAAGCCGCTGCGAGACTCAGACGCCACAATCCTTAGGGAGGGTATCTCTATGTGCCAGAAATGCGAAATCACTTTAGAAGAAAAGTACTATTCTAATCTAATGTATGTTGATGGTGTATGCCCTAATGACATTTACTTATTTAAGTAAATATAATTAAAACACTAATACTGTGGCCCAAATACTGTAAGTTACAGGATGATAGAATAAAGCTGGGTCCACACTGTCCTACGGGGAAATCAAAGCAAATCAGCAGTGAAACCTCAAACACCTATTCATCCTTTTATCAGGGATTTTATTTATTAAAATTTAAAGTTAATTTCAAAATTTCATTCTCATGTTATTATTGGACTCTTAATTTTTGTACATGAGAAAATTTGGTTTTATTAAACTAACCATATAAAGATATTGGAAAGTAAAAATATATAATGATCCGTATACACTGCTAAAT